>NC_138188.1:50093795-51428004 GCF_964194105.1 Spermophilus citellus
ACTCCACACCTTACCTCTCCTACTGCAATTAGATCCAGTTTTTAATCATTCTTCCCTTAGGGGAATGTTCGAGTGTGTATGTGTGTGTGTGCACGTGTGTGTGCGCGCGTATGTGTGTATGTGCATATGTGTGCATACCTTTAAAAGCACATACAGATAGTCTCTATATCTGGGGAAGAAATGAAATTCTGGTTGAATGGATCAGTTAAAAATGCTTATTTAACTCAGAGCGGGACACACACCTGTAATCCCAGCAGCTTGGGAGGCTGAGGCAGGAGGATTGTGAGTTCAAAGCCAGCCTCAGCAATTTAGGGAGGCCCTAAGCAACTTAGTGAGACCCTGTCTCAAAGGATAAAAAGGGCTGGGGGTGTGGCTCAGTGGTAAAGTGCCCCTGGGTTCAATTCCTGGTACAAAAAAAAAAAAAAAGCTAATTTATATATTTATATTAGGGGATGTTAAACTAACTTTTCTCTAAAAATTATGACCAGTACAGTAAAGAAGAAAACCATCATTAAAAAGAAGTTCAGGGTTTTTTTTAATGTATCATCCTATTTATCATAATGGATTCTTTGCTTTCTGAACTATACCCCTCAAAAAATATCAAATGAAAGCAAATTTAAAACTATTCACTGGTAATCATGCCATTTACACATTCTTGAAATCATCAAAAATGTTCACTATCATTTTAGGATCGTCATTTATCACCAGAACATAAATATTAGAAAGAGATTTGGGAACTAACTGACCAGTTGCCTATTCTAACAGTCTCCCCTCTTCTAACACATGTAATCATAAGTGCAGGTCTCTGGCAGAAATGCCTGAACTTTAACAAATGCTCTTCTGAGCTGGCAGGGAAAGTGAGAAACTGTTGAAGTGGGCTCCCTGCACGGGCGCTTCGCCTTTGTCTGCCTCTGGGCTAGCGTCCTGGAGCTGCCATAGCTCTGTGAATGCAGGAGCTGACCACAGCACAGAGGACACTGTGTCGTCCATAGGCTCCAGATGGAACTTGCAAGGTAGAGGGCCAGATTGTTGCTTCTCCACCGAGAGTCTGGTTTTCACTCATTAAGCAGATCCATTCCAGGATTCCCCGTGGCCTATATCATGTCTGCTCTTAGAATTCCCTTGAGCTGGTTGAACATCTTGCTGGTTCCCCATTAGTTACTGAATTAAATAGAATCAGTAACATTTTTCATTTTATATTTGAATGCGAATCACGATTTTTTAGCTTACAATCAAAATAAGTTTAAAATAGACCCAGGACACCTACACCATTCTTCTCACTGGAAGGAATTTCAAATTCCCCTCCAAAGAAAAAGAATCATCAACTCTAAAGTCATCCTTAAGAGAGCGTCGGAAGCAAGTCGCCATTCACCACCATAGCTTCGGACTGTTTCATTTTTTATTTTAAGATACCAGTCTAAATTTTACATTAAATAAGCCCATAAAATTGAAATCACACAGAAGTGTAGAAAGCCGAGGATGAGGACTTCGGCCACAACTCTTGGGCATCCCTTCCCAGGACGGGTAGTGGCCAGCATCCATAGCTTACCGCTCTCCTTGTTATCTGGACAAATGAAGGTTAGAACCGATGGTGTGCAAGGAGATGGAGCCTACAAGGAGAAGCCACCCAAGAAGGAAACGGAGGGCAAGGGATACCACATCATGCTTCATATAGGAGAGGAGCTCTGGCGGCTGGATTTGAAGTGGGAAATAGGAATCTCCTGATCTTTCGTGAGCTCCCACATTTACCCACTTGCGACAGGAGCCTGTGGAGGGCTGCTCCCAGCAGCTGGAATGGCCTTGGTCACCCGCCCTTCCCTCCTTCCTCCTGTGCTCCATGCCTTGGTTTCTGACGTGGGTGTTGTTCCTGCTCAGGTCCTGTGACTTAATTCTTCTTTATGCCATCTCCAAAACATGATTAGAGACCTTCTGCCACAGTGTGCAGCCTGGTCCCCCTCTAGAACATGAATTCCCTCCTTCTAGAAAAGAGGATAAATACACATACTTAAAACTAGGTAAGACTGTGAAAAGCAGCCCGGCTGGCAGCTGGGCCACAAGGTCCCAGCAGGATGTAAACCACACTCACAGAACAGAATTCGTGTCTACACAAGCCACTCCGTGCCCATATTTGGAAGGAGACACACATAAGGCCACTCTGCAACCACAAAAATGATAAAACATCCCCCTCTTCTGTCCAAATGAGTGACTGCTGCTCCTGCACCTCGCTGAGAACTCTGGCAGAAAGAGGAAGGTGATTAGGGTACACAGTCATAGAACTGTCCCTGCCTCCTGAAACACCCAGTCCAGAACTGGTGCCTGCTTTCTTATGCCCCCAGCCATCCAGCACATACCACATCCTGTGAGAAGCTTCTCCCAACCCTCATCGTTCCTTTGGGCTTTCATTCTTGCTAAAACAAGAAAAATAAACCCAAGTCCTTTGTGCTGCCATGGTGAGCTCCCGGTGGTCTCACGCTGTGCACTTTACTTGAGGGGAATATTAAATGTCTTCCAAGAACTCTTAGAAATGTTTCTCTCTGCATGTTTTATATGCTTCCATTTCTAATAGTCTCGTGCAATATATTCCATACACATTTTCTCAGTTTAATTTAGCATCAAACATGTAAAGCAAGTAAAATACATGCTTCCGTCCCCAGCAACCACCCACGTGAGACCTGCCCATGTTCGTCCCGACAGTGTGAATAGCACCGTGGAGAGCTCTGAATTTTCCACCCTTGAGAACACTCTAGCAGGGAAAGTGATCAAGGAAAGGGCCAAGAGTTTACAATTATCCCCCCCCCAAAACAATACACCACAAGGAATACAGTGTACCCAGGTGGGTGACTCAAATCTTGGGTTAAGGACAGTAGTCACTGACACTTGAGCAACAGGCAATGCTGCACAAGCTGCGAGGCTGGCCCAGGGAGTTGCTCCCGTCTCAACCCCTGGGTCCACACTGGAGAAAGGGAACTCAGGCGAAGGAGGACCTGCACTCCAGCCCCACTCTGCCATTGATTAGCTGCTTAATCGCATCTTAAGGGGGTGTTTAGGACTCCCCGTCCCTGACTCCTTCAGGCACTCCATTGTCCCCAACTCTAGCTGTCACCAGGCCTGCCGAGCACCTTATTCCAAGCCTCACCCTCCCACCCCCACAGCCCCCAACCCAGCTTCTTTGGTGCAGTTAAAGCCCACAAGCACCGCCCCAGGGCTTTAGGCTGGTGATACCGAGAGAGGAACCCACGGCAGCCTGCAGGTTCTCCACCTTTCTCAGGGACCAGCAGCTTTGTGGGAGGTGAAGCCAGTGAGCCCCAACACCTGGTCACAAGAACTCCCTCCAAAGCATGGCTACCCTTGCCACCAAAGAAAGAGCACTGAGGGGCAGGAGTCATGGCTCAGGTAGAGTGCTTGCCTGGCATGAATGAGGCACTGGGCTCCATCCCTGCCCGGCACCACATAAAGATAAACAAATAAAACAAAGATATCATATTCATCTACAACTGGAAAAAAAAAAGAGAGCATTGAGGTTTCAGACACAGCTGCTTCCAGACCCATCTCCCTCCCCAGGAACACTGAGGCACCGGACCAGGACCGGGGTCCCCCTATCTAGCAAGTGCCCAATAGTATTTCTCACAGTGTTCCCAGTTGGGGATGATTCCAAGCATCAGAGACACGTTAGCAACAAGCATGGGAAGGGAAAGGTCTGGTCTTGATTCCATAAGACTCTCTATTCACTATGCAAATGTGACCACCACCACCTCATATGAACCCTTCACATCCCTCATTCCAAGCCAGGTACATGGATCACAGCCAGCTTCAAAACTTGTGCTTCTCACTGACCTAAAACCAACGGGCATGTAAACAACTGCTTCAGAAAGAGCAATGCCAAAGGACACATTAGAACTCTCCTGCCATGTCCCCTACCTCAAGTAGCAGAAAGAGATTTGTGCAATTGTGAAGGAATGTAAGGAAGACTTCCAATTCTTTTAATATATAACACAGCAAGGAATTTTCTTTTCAGTGCATACACATTAAATAGAATTTCTTCAAGCAGATTTCTGTTTATGTTGTTATTTGCAAACACTGGAAATAACATGTTCATGAGCTGTCACCAGATGGATCAAACATTTGCACAACTTTCAGCTGAATGTCCTAATGGAGCCCTAACATTGTGTGTGTGTGTGTGTGTGTGTGTGTGTGTGTGTGTGTGTGTGTGTGTTTGAGCCTGATTTAAAATCAAAGTCAAGAATTTAATTTCCGCTAAAGAGAAGGGCTGTTGATTTATAGAATGCCTTGGGTACCTCAAATACAAACACAATTTCTAAAGAAAAGGATCTTCCATATTTTTCCTAAAGAATTAAAATCATCACACTACAGTGATAAATGCATTCCTATGTTTATAGCAGCACAATTCCCAAGAGCCAAACTAAGGAACCAGCCTAGGTGTCCATTAACAGATGAACAATTAAAGAAAATGTGGTGTATGTACACAAAAGAATTTTACTCAGCATAAAGAAAAGTGAAATTATGTCACTTGTTATAAAACAGATGGAACTTAAAACCATCATGTTAAAAGAAATAAGCCAAACTCAGAAGGTCAAGGGTTGTATTTTCTCTCTCATATGTGGAATCTAGAGAGGAAGAAGGAAAAGAAAGGAGGTCAGGGTGGATCTCATGAATAAGGGAGGTCAGTAGAGGAAAGGGAACAGGGACAGAAGGAGTAAGAGAGGGGTATAGAGCTGGGAGGGATATTGGCCAAATTACATTGCTATATTGTGTGCATGTATGAATATGCAACAACAAACTTCAGCATATGTATAACCATAAGGCACCAATAAATAATGTGGAAAGAGAAAAGAGAGTGAGTCTTTCCAGAATCAGTGGTGATTTGGGGACAGGTACTTTAAGCCAGGTTACCCTGGGATCTTCACAGAGGCGTCTTCTCTGCTGGTTATGGGTAGAGTAAGCCTCATTTCCCTGGCTGTCCTGTGAGTGCCTGAGGACTAGAACTAAGCGCTCTACTTCATTTATGTCCCCCTTAGGCCACCGTCAGGGGAGACCAACATGTAATGAGCTCCTTCAGTATCTTGCTCAATTTTGCTCAGAAGCTCCAAACACAACCAATTCCTATTCTTTCAAGGAAACTGGGTCTCAGAAATCTAAGACACCTAAGATCACCAGGCTAGAACATGCACTACCTACACCATACCAAACCAAGCCTCACCCAGCTCCATGTGGACAGCAGGTGAAGTGAACCAAAATCCAACTGTTTGTCCTTTTTTTCCTTTTAGTTATACCTAATATTAGGGTTAGTCTTGACATCATCATATAAGCATGGAATATAACTGCTCTAATTCAGTCCCCAGCACTTCCCCTGTCCTCCCTTCCTCTCTTTCCCATTCCCTTCCCTCTACTCTACTGAGCTGGCTTGTGTTTATTTATAGTTCTTTTCCATTAGTGCCTTGAGGATGTACCTGAAGGTGAGATTCACCATTGTATATTCCTATACATACCTAGGAAACTTGGGCCAGGTTCATTCCACTGTTCCCTTTCCCATCCTTCCTGCTCTCTCCTCCTCAATCCCTTGTTCTTTTCCACAGATCTCTCTTCCATTACAGTCCTTCTGACAGTAAGTGAGAATGAGCTGTTGTAAGTCACCCATGTTTCTTCCCTGTTTCCAAGAACATCAACTCTCTAGGGAACAAACTGAAAAGCCATGGAGCACTTTGATTTCCAACAGCTTCTTCACCATGGAACCATGATCAGAGGACCAGTCCAGAAAACGAGACCATGACCTCATCACAAGAGGAGGAGGCCAAGCTAACGATGACCTGTCAGAATCAGAGCCGCAGATCTTGCCCCTGCGCTCTGCAAAGGCTGATTGATTACACGAAAGAACCAAAATGAAGGAAGAACTTGGTCGTTGTTATGGTGTAGGTATGAGGTTTCCCCCAAAAGCTCACGTGTGAGACAATGTGAGAGGGTCCAGAGGGGAAAGGATTGGGTTGTGAGAGCTTTAACCCAATCAGTGGATTAATCCCCTGGTGGGATTAACTGAGTGCAGGCTGGAGGCAGGAGGGGTGTGGCTGGAGGCAGGTGGGGTGTGGGCATTGGGGGCGTGGCTATGGGGTTTATATTTTGTATCTGGAGGGTGGAGTCTCTCTGCTCTCTGATCATGTTATGAGCTGCTTCCCTAAGCCACACTCTTCCACCATGATGTTCAGCCTCACCTCAAGCCTCAAGGAGTGGAGCCTGCTGTCTATGGACTGAGACCTCTGAAATCGTGAGCCCCCAAATAAACTTTTCCTCCTCTAAAATCGTTCTTATCAGGTATTTTAGTCACAGCAGCAAAAAAGCTGATCAGTCGTGATGAGCAGGAAAGACCTCCTCTCACGCCTAGGCTTACTGTTCCCATTCTCCTCCCCAAACCCCAGCACATGGGTGTAACCCTCTCTGGCTGGGGAGGGGGCCTGGGAGACCCAGCAAACCTGCTTCGCAGCCAAGTTGGAAGGGTGCTGTGATGTCCTTGGCTTTGCGGACTGAGGCTGCCTCCTGTCATTACAATTTGGCTGAATTTCTAAATACTGAACTAGTATTTAAAAGTCTCTGGAAACACAAGTGGTGAATGAAAACAAAAAGCCAACTACGGAGGCCTGCTGGGAGGCCCCCTGGAGAGTCCACCCCACCCGATGGTCCTCCCTCGAGGCTGTCCCTGGTTTCACAGTTGCTCTAAGACTTTAACACAAGGAAGGCAGAAGGGCTTCCCAGGTTCTGCAATGAGAGGAGGAATAACTGCAGCCACCCAGGCTTCACCTTGTCACTCATGAGGCTCCCTGGGGGCTGATGCACAGACAAAGAGGACCTTGTGAACCCAGGAGGAAAGACAGCAGGCGAACCCCCACACACACACCCCCTCCCTGTGAAACCCAGCCCTGCCTCCTCCCACCCAGCAGCACAAGCCAGGGGCATGGCAGGGCTCCCCCTTTGCTTTCTAGAGAGTTATCTTTGGCCATAAGGCAAAGGAATGGTGACTCTTCTTTTTTATTGAAATCTCTCATACCTTCAGGTTGAGTGGATCATATTCCCTATTTTGCTGACCTCTGAGAGGCTTGGGGCCTGTTCTGATATGCTTTGAAGTCTCTTTTTCTCTGTATTCCCAGGGCTAACATCTTCCCAGGTATAGGGACGTACTCTGGTATAGTCTGCACTCTGAACTGTCTTTCGTGCTTCTCATTCAGATATGCATATATCTATTCTAGGACATGCAGATCTTGCTCATATTCAGCGTCTGCCCTCCTAAACAGAGACACATCAGCTTGTTCATTCACCCAGAGATGGGCACCTGTGTCGTTCCGTCTGTTAGTATAGTACCACCATGAATGTTCTCATATGTCTTTTTGAGGACATCTTTTTGCAAAAGTCTATGCAAATGGCTCTCCAGATGCTGAGATTTCTGCCCGCATGGAATTTCTAGCATAGTATATACACAATCTTACTTTCCCTCTGCACTGCCAGGACACCTCTCTGGATTGGCTTTTTATGCTTCCAACAGCAATATGTGAGAATTCTCACATCTTCGCAGCTTTGGTCAGCATCCGAAATTACCAGGCCTCATAACTTTTGTCAACAGCATTGTCAGAAAATGGAATTTCTTTATTTTAAGCTCTATTTTTTCTTATTACATTTACTAAAGATATTTAATGATAATAACGATTTTTCTATTAATTACTTGTTAATATTCTGTTTTCTGAATTTCTTGCTGAGTTAAAATTATGTAGTAGAATTCCCTGAATATTCTAAATATTAATTAATTGTTGGCTTGATATACCTAAAAGAACTTTTCAAATCTGCTTTTTTTTTTTTTTTTTTTTTTTTTTTTGCGGTGCTGGGGATTGAACTCAGGGCCTTGTGCATGAAAGGCAGGCACTCTATCAACTAAACTATAACCCCAGCCTTCAAATCTGCCTTCTTATAGGCTGTGAGGACCTTTGTTTAGTAAGAATACTTATTTCTAGGCTGGTACTATAGCTCAGTAGTAGAGCACTTATCTAGAATGTGTGAAGCACTGGGTTCGACCCTCAGCACCACATAAAAATAAAGGTATGGGCTAGAGTTGTAACTCAGTGGTAGAGTGCTCGCCTCACATGTGGAAGGCACTGGGTTCAATCCTCAGCACCACATAAAAATAAAATAAAGGTATTGTGTCCATCTACAACTAAAAAAAAATTTTAAAAAAAATACTTACTTCTGATGAAAATAAATTTTTAATGTGTGGTGTCTAGTATTTGGAATCTTGTGTAAGAAACCTATCCCCAAACAACATATCAAAGATATTCTTCTGTACCTTCTTCCATAAACTTTCCATTTTTTTTCCATATCAACATTTTTAGTCCACCTCAGTTCCATTTGGAGAACTGGAGATTCATGCTCCCTAACAAGAGGACAAGACAATTTACGTCCAGCCAGCTTCACCATCCAGGAAAATAGGCAAAAAGTGGCAAGTCTTCACATTTGTCAAGAGAAGCCAAAAATCTTATCCATGCACCATCTCTTGATATTAAAAACTTTATCCATGCACCATCTCTTGATATTTAAATCACAATATAACCCAAACAAAACATTCATGTGACCCTGACTCACTCTGTGATCTGCCAGCTTGTGACCTCGGAGTTTCAGGATTTTTGCTGAATATTTTTACCTAGCTTTTGATGCTTTTACTCCAGTTATGGCTAGAACAGCATTGTTTGCTTTCGGTGCCTTGCAGTTTCTCCAACCACCTAATTAACACTGTTGCCCTGTACCTAACTCTTCCTAATCCTGCCCAGCTAACAGTCTTGCCCTCATCTCTGTGCAGAGGGAAGACCCAACCATCATCCCATCAGCATACTGACATAAGTGTCAGTGAAGGCAACAGGGAACAATGTCCAACTTTCAACAGAGAATTACAAGGCCTACTAAAAGGCAAAAACAAACTAACAATAAATAGAGAAAGTATCAGAACCAGTCTCAGATACAGCAGGGACGCTAGAATTACCAAACTGTAGTGATTAACACAGCTGTGTAATATGCTGAGATTAAACCCCTCTCTCTCACCCTGCATGAAACTCAACTCAAAGTGGATCAAAGACTAGGCACTAGAACAGAGAATCTGTGCCTAATAGAAGAAAAAGTAGGCCCAAATCTTCACCATGAGAGCCTAGCACCTGAATTCCTTAATAAGACTCAGAAAGCACAAGAAGTAAAATCAAAAATCAATTAATGGGATGAATTCAAACTAAAAATCTTCTTTTCAGCAAAGGAAACATGAAGAGAGAGCCTCAGAATGGGAGAAAACCTTTACCACATGCACCTCAGATAGAACATTAATTTCCAGAATATATAAAGAACTCAAAAAACTTATAACCAAGAAAACAAATAACCAAGTCAATAAATGGGCTAAGGAACTAAATAGACACTTCACAGAAGAAATACAGTCGATCAATGAATATATGAAAAAATGTTCAACATCTCTAGCAATTGGAGAAATGTAAATCAAACTAGTCTAAGATTTCATCTCACTCCAGTCAGAATGGCAATTATTAAGAACATAAGCAACAATAAATGTTGGTGAGAATGTGGGGAAAAAGGTACACTTATACATTGTTGGTAAGACTGCAAATTAGTGCAACCATTGTGGAAAGCGGTATGGAGATTCCTCTGAAAACTTACGGAACCACCATTTGACTCAACTATCCCAATCCTTGGTTTATACCCAAAGGACTTAAAATCAGCATACTACAGTGATGCAGCCACATCAATGTTTATAGCAGCTCAACTCACAATAGCTAAACTATGGAACCAACCTAGGTGCCCTTCAACAGATGAATGGATAAAGAAAACGTGGTGTATATATACCCAATGAAATATTACTCAGCCTTAAAGAAGAATGAAATTATGGCCTTTGCAGGTAAATGGATGGAGCTGGAGAATATCATGCTAAGTGAAATAAGCCCATCCCAAAAAAAAAAACAAAGGCTGAATGTTTTTTCTGATATGTGGATGCTAATTCACAATAAGGGGCAGGGGCTAAAGAAGAATAGAATTACTTTGGATTAAGTAGAGGAGACTGAAGGGAGGGGAGGGGTATGGGGTAGGAAGGATAGTAGAATGAATGGACATTATTACCCTATGACATGTATGACTACATGACCGATGTGATTCTACATTGTGTACAGAAGAATAAGAAGTTATACTCCTTTTATGTATGATGTGTCCAAGTGCATTCTACTGTCATGTATAACTAATTAGAGCAACAGGAAAAGAATGTAAAAATAAATATGCTGAGAGCTCTAAGGGAAAGATAGGCAACTTGTAACCAGAGCTGGGTAACGAAAGCAGAGAGACAGAAATTCTAAGAAAGAATTTAAAACGGTTCAAGGTCAAAAACATTGTAAGAGAAATGAAGAACAGCTTCAATGGACTCGTTAGTAGACAAGACACAGCTGAGGACATCATCTCTGAGCTTGAGGATATGGCAAGAGTCCTACTAAATATAAAAATATATAAATATACAGAAACATCTCCATTTGGAATCTGTGGGTTTCAAAGTTGCAGCTTTTTGGAAAGCTTCTCTTGGAGCATCATTCAAAATTCTAAGACAGGAGAGACCAGAAAGAATCGGAGCCGATCACAGCTCTGAGCACTCTGGCATCTGTTCCCGACAGCAGGGGAGCGAGGTTTTCCCCACACTGCGGCATGTGTCACCTTCTAAAGTAGAGGAGCAAGATGCATGGGGAGAGTGAGACCCTGGAACACTGTGAGGTGTCTCCAGATCCTACCCCAACATCTATGTACCTGAGGCTCTGAGAATAAGCCCACCAGCTGCTAGAGAAATACAGGCCATGCAGAGGAAATCTTATGGCACAGAAGTGGTTAAGTATCTATGACATTTTTTTCCCTTGAATTTGCATCTCTAAAAATTCTCCTTTATTTCCCATCTGTCTTCCTGGAG
Source organism: Spermophilus citellus (assembly GCF_964194105.1). Classification (NCBI taxonomy): domain Eukaryota; kingdom Metazoa; phylum Chordata; class Mammalia; order Rodentia; family Sciuridae; genus Spermophilus; species Spermophilus citellus. The sequence goes on from NC_138188.1 coordinate 50,104,780, forward strand.
AGAAAAGGTGTCCTGTGGGCCTACAGTTATTACCATAAACATTTTGACATTCTGTAGTTATTTTATGAGGATACTAGATCGTGCCTATATTTTTACACTGACATTTCTAAGGCTCATTATAGTCTGCATTTGTGATTAAAGTGAAGACATTAGGAAAAACTGTACAGCTTCAGGATCAGAGCCAGTTATATTGTTCAATGGTGATAGAACCTGGTTATTTAAAAGCTCATAAGCAATAATCTTTTCTAGTTTTTGATGTGATAATCTTATCATATGGGCTTTCTGAAAAGGAATTTGAGATTGGGACTACAAGCCAATGGCTCATCCCACGTTATTCTCACTGTACACAGAAGTGAAGCTACATGACCTGTCAGCACACAGTGGGCAATGCAGGAACCAGGCCTTACCACTATTTCATAATGGAAGAAAAAAGGATGCACACCTTCTGGGAGGTGAGGGTGAACTCAACATCAAAGCTGCCATGGAAATTACAGAAACTGAAGGAAGAAATTGAGTAAAACAGTAGAAAAAGGAGAGACATCCCATGTTCATGGATTGGGAGAATTCATATTGTTAAAATGGCCATACTATTAAAAGCAACCTACATATCAGTGTTATCCCCATCAAAGAACCAATGATATTCTTCACAGAACTGGGAAAAACAATCTTAAAATTCATATGGAAGCACAAAAGACTCTAAATAGCTAAAGCAATCCTAAGCAAAAAGAGCAAAGCTGCAGACATCACAATACCTGATTCCAAAACTTACTACAGAGCTATAGTAACAAAAAAAATATGGTTATGGTGTAAGAACAGACACATGTAGGGGAACAGAAAACCCAGAAATAAGCCCACATATCTCCAGCTATGATTCTCAACTAAGGAGTCAAAAATGCATGTTGTAGAAAAGCCAGCCTCTTTAATAAATGGTGCTGGGAAAACTGGAAATCCATATGTAGTAGAACAAAATTTAATCCCTCTCTTCTTGCAAAAGACTCAATTCAAAGTGGATTGAAATCCTTAATGTAAGACCTAAAACTTTGAAACTACTAGAGGAAGGGCTGGGGATATAGCTCAGTTGGTAGAATGCTTGCCTTGCATGCCCAAGGTTGTGGGTTCCATCCCCAGCACCAAAAAGGAAAAGAAAAGAAAAGAAAAAGAAAGAAAGAAAAGAAAAGAAACTACTAGAGGAAAGCAAAGGGGAAACAATTCAAAATATCTGTATGAGCATGATTTCCTAAACAGGACTCTAATAGTCAGGAAATAATAGCAAGCATTGATAATAGAGATTACATCAAATTAAAAATGTTCTGCACAGCAAAGGAAAAAGCAGAGTTAGAGACAACCTAGAGAGTGGGAGAGAATCTCTGAGATGGATTAATATCCAGATTATATAAAGCACTAAAAAAACTTAACATCCGGGGCTGGGGTTGTGACTTAGAAGTAGAGTGATCGCCTAGCACAGGCGAGGCCCTGGGTTCGATCCCCAGCACTACATAAAAATAAATAAATAAAGATATTGTGTCCTACTACAACTGGAAAATAAATATTTAAAAAAAACTTAACATCAAAAGAACAAGTAATCCAATCAAAATAGGCCAATGATCTAGACACACTTTTCAAAAAAGGAATATAGGGGCTGGGGATGTGGTTCAGCGGTAGAGTGATCACCTAGCATGTGCGAGGCCCTGGGTTTGATCCTCAGCACCACATAAAAATAAGTAAATAAATAAATAAAACAAATTTAAAAAATAAAAATAAAAAAGGAATACAAATGACCAATATATATATAAATGCTCAACATCTTTAGCCATGAAGGAAATGCAAATCAAAATACACTGATATTTCATTTCAACCCAATGAGAGTGGCTCCTATCAAGAAAACAAAAAATAACAAATGCTGGTAAGGATATGGGGAAAAGGAAGCCTTATACACTGTTGCTGGGAATGTAAATTAATGTAGCCACTAGAAAACAGTATGAGTTTTGTTCTTCCAAAAGTTAAAACTAGAGCTACCATATGACCAACTGTACCACACCTGGAATCAAAGTCATCATATAATAGAGACATCTATACACCATGTCTATCTCAGCACTATTCACAATAGCCAAGTTATGGAGCCAGCCTAGTTGCCCATTAATAGGTGAATACACAAAGAACATGTGAGATATATATATATACACACACACACACAGTAGAGTTATTTGGTCATAAAGAAGAACAAAATCATGTCATTTTTAGGAAAATGGGTGGACTTTAAGGTCAACAGGTTAAGTGAGATAAACCGGGCTCAAAAAGACAAGGATCTCTTGTTTTTCTCTCATATGTGGAAAGAAGGGGCGAGGAAGGAAGGAAGGAAGGGAGGGAGGGAGGGAGGGAGGGAGGAAAGACAGAAAGGAGGGAGGGGAGAAAGAAAAAAAGAAAAAAGAAAAAAGAAGGAAGGGGAAAGAGATGCGGGGTGTTAAGAGAGGACATAGGAATGAGGATAGATATGATCAAAACACATTATATGCATATTGGAAATGTCACAATAACACACATTATTTTGTATAATTAATATGCATTAATAATTATAATAAAAAATCAAATCAAATCAAAATCAGACAAGTTCAATAAAGAAAAATAAAAGCCAGGTTCAGTGGCACATGCCTATAATTCCAGCAATTCAACTTAGCAAAACCCTGTCTCAAAAAATAAACAAGCCTGGGGATGTGGCTCAGTGGTAGAGCACCCCTGGGTTACATCCCCAGTACCAAAAAAGAAAAGAAAAGGAAGACAGTCAGGCTTCATATCCATGGATTCTCCCTCCTAAGCTCCTACATACTTTCCTCATCCCACATTTGCATCTTTTCCTTGTGTTGACATCTGTACATGTGGGTGAAACTGCCAGAGCTGGACCACAGAGGAGGCCAGTAGCAAAGCTCCAGGTGGCTGCATTCATCAATGCCACAGGCTCCCAGGAGCAAGACAGGGGCACAGGAGCCAGGCCCTGTGCAAATGTCCTTGAGGAAGCCATGGTAACTGCCGAGCTTTGACCACCTCCCCCTCCGCATACTTCTCTCAGGTGCTGTGGGATGGACTTAGAGCCATGCAAGGACCCTTTTTGCTTCCAAATTCTCCCACTGGCTTAGACTTTCTGCATCTACTTCAAGCAAAAGAACACACCACGGCAAATTAAAGTCAGATGCTGGTGCAGTGGCACACACCTGTAACCCCAGCGACTAGGGAAGGTCTCAAAAGGAAAAGAACTGGGAATATAGCCCAGTGGTAGAGTCCCCCTGGGTTCAGTCCCCTGCACCTTCCCCCCAAAAATCAAATGCAAAAGAGGTAAGAATAATATATAACTAATTAGAACATATAAAGATAAATAAATAAATTTTTAAAAAGAGGTGAGAATCCAACTGTGTTCTATTACTCCAGAAATTAAAGAGCTTTATAAAAATGTAAGACAATCCCACTCTTCTTGCTAAATTTCTTTTCATTTGGAAAAATATTATTTTTAATAAAAATATGTCACTTTGTTAATATATAATGAGTTTACTATTTTTAAATGAATTAATAGGTAAATTGATTTTAATTTTAATTTCCAATAGAGTAAATATTGCTGGATATAATCCATATAAATAATATCTCTTTGGAGTCCTTGATGATTTTTTTTTCCTTTCAGAATTGAGCACAGGGCTGCTCTACCACCAAGCTACATCCTCAGCTCTCATTTTTTCTCTTTTTATTTTGAAACATTGACTCTTAAGTCACCAGGCTATTCTCAAACTGGGATCTTCCTGCCTCAGGCCCCAAGTGGCTGGGGTTATAGGCATGTGCCACCATGCCCTGAACCCTGGATAAATCTTAAGAGTGAAAATTGGTCCTAAGACCAAAAAAGTTTGAGACCCACTGATGTGAAACTAGGCATATCATTTCAATTTGCAGGTAAATGACTTGTTTCAGAAACTCAACGTGTTTACACCCTAAAAGCTTCTAGTTCTTTGCAGGGTGCTGTGGAAGTGGGTGGGGAGCTTAGAGAATCTAGAGACAGATTCCTGAAATCTGCCTCCTTTAAAGACCTGCAGGCCTCTGACACCAACCCCCGTCAGTCTCCACTTGAAGGAATGTTCATTGAGTGACCTTTTTGTGCAGACACAGAGTCTAATCACCAAAGTGAGAACAATGAGCAGGGACAGCTGTACCTGCAAGTCTCTATTTTACACCAGAAAAGAAACTTCATCATCTTGGGAATGTTATCAAATTAACTCTTACCAAATCAGATCAACACGCTTTAGTGCTCAAAAGTTGTCCCTGCCTCTGTAGAGAAGGGAGAGTTTCCTCCGCTTCTGTCTCAGAAAACAGGCCTGAACAAAACCACAATGGCAGAACCCAGGTCAGGGGTGCTGGGCCTGGAGAGGGGCACCATGTCCTTATACAAGGTCACAGAGACAATATGTACGGGGACACACGTGAAAATACAGGCAATGACGGGGGAGGTGCATCCCCAGGCCAGGGGCCACCACGGGCAGCCAGCCAAGCACCAGAGCCAGGGGACGGACTGCAGCACCGTTGTTCAGAGCCTTCATTGGAGCAGGTCTTGCTAACACTGGACTCAGCCTTAGGGCCTAGGAACTGTGAGACCATATACTCAGGTTGTTCAGGCCACCGAGTTTTGGCATTGGTTCCAGTACCCCCAACAAGCTAATAAAGATGCTAACTGCAAGGCCAATCTTTATTAACTCAGGTCACCAAAGATCTCAAAGAAGCTAGCACATTGTTAACAAAAATGAGCCTTTGCAGGCCAAGAGGGGAGAGAAAGGCGAGGGAGGTGTGGAGGGATGGGAAAGGAAAGGGACACAGGTGTGTAGGGGCTCCAAATGGGCGGTGAAGAAAGGCAGGGCCTACCCACTGCCTCTCCTGAGCCTCCAGGTCCCTCACCAGGAACCACAAACCAAGATCCCCCAGGAACCCATCCCACCCAAGACTCATCCACGTCTGCAGATCTGGGTTTTGCTTCTTTTCAGTGCCAGGATTTTCCCCAGGGACAGGTCTCAGCCAAGTGACACTTTGACCAAACCACATGCTAATTGCTGGACCCAAACCCCATGGAACACCTCCCTCCTGCACACATAGGCCCAGGCCCTCCAACTGCGAGGCCATCTCAAATCCAAGCTTGGGTGCCTCAACAATGAACCTGCATCCAAGTTTTCTCACAAGAAATAGTTCTTATTTAATTTTTTGCAAATTGCCCTGTGCCTTGAATCCAGAGAAGCAGGGCCGATGGGAGGAAAGGAATATCCCCTTCTGTGAAGCCTTGAGAACACTCCCTAGGAGAAAGAGCCCTGAAAGACAGCCGGCCAAGTCAACCACCAAATATTCAAATTCTGGTCAAATTCTAGTCAGGAGCACAGAAATGACAAACCAGAACCCAAGTACTGGAATTTCAGTATTAAATTGTTTTGTTTTTTTCTGTATATCGTTCACTCCCTGTGATTTCCTAATTTAGGTCCCAGAGTTAAATAAGTCCAGTCTGGGTGCTGAACAGGCTCCCTCCCAAGTCAGCAAAGCGCTTGAAACTGCCCTGACAGGCACCTCCTGGGGGCTGGGGAAGGAGCCGAGCCGGTGGAGAAGGAGGACTCACGAGCTGAACCTTGGTCTCCAGCCATTGCTGGAACTGGGCTCTGGTGGCTGAGATCCCGAAGTGTGCTCACTCTAAGGAGAAAACAGAAAATGACCACTAGCAAATCATTAGCTCTGCAGCCCCTGGAACAGTTCCTGGGCTCCCTCCAGCCACCTCCTGCTCCAGCACTTAGTGTATTCTCCAATATCCACCAGAACTGCCCCCAGGGAGATATTCTCATCTATTAAGATGATAAAGACACTGAGGCCCAGAGGCACCAAGCTAGCAGTAGGAAATCAGGACTCATCCGGAGTCAGACGGGCTCTGAGGCCTGCTTGGCCTGCACTTCCCCTCCTCGACAGGCTTGGCACGCCCAGTGGTGTGCTGCTAAGTGTCCAGCCACCTACAAACCTGCTGCCTAACATTCCATCTAGCTCAGTTCTGTGTTCCTCCCAGATCTGGTCCACAGCATTCACATTTTGTTGTTCTTGCTGTTACCAGGGATTGAACCCAGGTGCTTAACCACTGAGCCACATCCCCAGCCCTTTTTATATTTTATTAGAAACAGGGTCTTGCTAAGTTGCTTAGGGCCTCGTTGAGTTGCTGAGACTGGCTTTGAACTTGCAATCCACCTGCCTCAGCCGCCCAGTGGCTGGGATTACAGGCATGCATCACCAGACCTGGCTAGCATTCACATTTTTATCCAAATGCCATGGTAAGGTAAATACAATATTGGATTGGTTTATTTTCTTTATTTTTTGTGTAATGCTCAGCAATAATAATCTCTTCAGCTTTGAGATCTTCCAGCCACCTGCACAAAAGGTAAGGAAGGCTGTCTTCCCAGTGTGGACTCTAAAAATAATAATACATAAATACAAATAAAATATTAACTTATCCACATGAAAGTTTCTAGCATACAAAATACAGGTCAATACTGGAGCCCAGTACCTCTCCCTAGCCCACTCACCCAAAGGCAACTCATTACTGTGAAGTTCTTGGTTTTCTATCCTTGATGTGGCTCTTTGAAGTATAAATAATTATGCTATGTATGTTTTTTGTATCAGCAAAACAACATTTTTCTTCTTTTAAATAGTGACATAGGGTTATACACTGACGCTATTTTATTTGGCCACTCAACTCTGAATGGATGAGGTTGTTTTCTTAACCTCTATTAAAAACATTCTTCTGGGGCGGGGATTGTAGCTTAATAGTAGAGTGCTCATCTTGCATGTGGAAGGCACGGGGTTCGATCCTCAGCACCATGTAAAAATAAACAAAGGTTTTATGTCCATCTACAACTAAAAACAAAATAACATTCTTCCATGGTCCTCCTTATATAAGACAAGGGCAATATGTCCATGAACCATTTTATAAACTTAAGAAAGGTGGGGTGCAAAACTAAAATCGACTTGATAAATAATTTTCCTCTCTGAAGAGAATTGAGACCTAGAAATATACTTTTCAATAAACATATGGTGGTAACTTTCACAGCGGACATCACTTCTCAAGTGTGCCCAAGGAAGACAGATCAAGAAAGAGAAATAGGAAGGAGAAATGAGGCAGAAAGAAGAGACAAATTAAAAAACCCTCAAGTTAAAGTGCACAGTATCAATAATACACTCAACAATATATTTTCTAAAATAAAGATCTCAACGTTTTTGCTTTTTTAATTTTTTATTCTAATTAGTTATACCTGACAGTAGAATGCATTTTGACACATTGTACACAAACAGAGCATAACTTCTCATTCCTCTGACTGTATATGGTGCTGAGTCACACCAGAAGTATAATCATACATGTAAATAGGGCAATAATGTCTGTCCCATTCTGCTGTCCTTACCATTCCCACCACCCCACCCCTCCCCTCACTTCCCTATCCCCCCCGGCCAACCCCACTACAGGCCAGCATCCATTTATCAGGAAAAACTTCAGCCTTTAGTTTTTTGGGATTGGCTTATTTCTCTTAGCATGATAGTCTCCAGCTCCATCTATTTACCTGCAGATGCCATAATTTCATTCTTCTTTATGGCTAAGTAATAATTAATTATATATATCTCATTTTTTTATCCATTCATCTGTTGAAGTACACCTAGGTTGGTTCCATAGTTCAGGTATTGTGAGTTGAGCTGCTATAAACATTGAGATGTGTCTGTGTCACTGTAGTATGCTGATTTTAATTCCTCTGGGAGTAAACCGAGGAGTGGGATAGCTGGGTCAAATGGTGGTTCCATTCCAAGTTTTCGGAGGAATCTCCATACCGCTTTCTACAATGGTTGCAACAGTTGCAGTCCCACCAGCAATGTATGAGTGTGCCTTTTCCCCACATCCTCACCAACACTTATTATTACTTGTATTCTTGATAATTGCCATTCTGACTAGAGTGAGATAAAATCTTAAAGTAAAGTTTTGATTTGCATTGCATCTCAATGTTTGAAAGTTCAAAAATAGGTGAAGTTGCCAAGTTTAAGAATTTCTACTTAAAATATAGGAGCAGAAACTTTCTCCAGGCCTCTACTTTTTCCAATTTTCATTGGAAAAAATATATTTTTAGATGGCTTTGCAGATTTTAAGAACAGAAAGTTAAAATTCATCAAATAATACTCTTGTTCTAACTTCTGTAATATACTTTGAATAAGACACACATTACCTTTTTTGCCCATGATCCTGGCCAATGTACATTAAGCAGTACACAAGGTAGAGATCAGACATGGGGGACAGGTATCCCTATCACCAAACTGGAAATTTTTAGACTGAATTTATGAAAAATGTGCAGTGCCCAGGGACCATGCATCAGCTAAAGATCTGACTTTAATTACTAGTCTGGAAAATACCTTTGCATTAACCATCTGGGCCTCCCTGTAGGCTAGGGGATTTGGAAACGTGGTTACAGGCACAGGTCAGGTCATGGACAACATGATCTCAACTGCTCGCCAAGTCTCCCATTCCTTTTCTGTGTATTAGGCAGCTTTTACACAGCATTTCCTGTAGCCCAGGCTTCACACCCACGCCTGTTTCTCATCTGCAAACCGGGAGAACAATGTCACCCACTCCTTGGAGCTGCTGAGGCTGCACAAAGTGAAGCCACTCTCAGGGGCCCTGCACCTACTCATGGCACAGCTGCTTAGCCCGCTTCCTGTCCTCCACCACCCGCAGCCTCTCCAGCCTCCCTTAGCTGCTGCTTCACCGCCCCCACTGCACCAGAGGATGGCGGAGGTGAGATGAGCACTAAACCTCCTGCTCAGTGCCATCTGTACCAGTCTGCAAGTTTCCTAGTACTTGTTTTATATATATATATATATATATATATATATATATATATATATATATATATATATATGTTTTAGGTGGACACCGTATCTTTTACATTTATGTGGTGCTGAGGATCGAACCCAGTGCCTCAGGCATGCTAGGCAAGCACTCTATCACTGAGCCACAACCCAGCCCCTGCTCTTTTTAAAAAATGTTCTTACTTTTATTGACACACAGCAACTGTAGAAATTTATGGGGCACAGTGTGATGTTTTCAAATCCCATGTACAATGTGTAATGATCAGAGCAGGGTAACTGACATATCTACCACCTCAGACATTTATCATTCTCGGTGTTGGAAACATTCAAAATCCTCCCTAAGAGCTATTTTCAAGTATTCAGGTAATTGCTGTCAACCATAGTTGTTCTTAACAAGTACACAGTTGAAATTAATGTAACAGAGAAATATTTTAAAATATTCATTTAAACCTTGACTTTAAATATCATCAGAAATACAAAACCTAAATGAGTTAGGAGTTGGCCAGAAGAGGGAACTGAGGCATTTCCTCTTCAACTTGTTTTCCTTCCTTCCATCTATCCTTTCCTTTATTTCCTTCCATCTCTCCTTCTTTCTTTACTGGATATTAAATGCAGGGTCTTGCGCATGCTAGGCAAGCACTCTACCACTGAGCTGCATCCCCAGTCTCTCTTTAACTTTTATCTGACCACAAAAACAGACATCTAGGATAGGAAGTGAGATTACCTTGCTTAGGTTGATTTAGCTCAACTGTAAACTCTACCACGCGGCCTGCGCAGTGGTTTCATTAATGAGGTTCTAGGCATTAAGTTAGTTAGAAGAGATCAAAATAAAACACACAGACAGTACCTTATTTTAATGCTAGGTCCGAGACGGCTCGCCTCCCTGGTTCCCGCCTCCAGCTGCCCAGCAGGGCAGCGAGGATTACTCTGGGCTAGCAGGAGAGAGAGAGAGCGAACACACCGGGGAGTAGCCTTTTATTTGGGGGACAAGAGATTTAGGGGAGAATTCCATCCAATGAAGGTTGAGGGGGGCTGCACTCCAAGGTCAGGGTCAGTGATTGGGTCTCCGGGGTCAGTGATCACGCACACCCCCACACGGATGGGCTCTCTCATCAGGAAAGGGTCGGGATAGCTCCGACACAGCCAGAGCGCCTCAGGCCCTTAACGGGAGTCACCCAATCACGTGTCAGAATGGCTCCCCACAGTAAACCAGTTAGTGTTTTCTAAATAAATCTCCTTTATGTGCTCTTTAAGTTTTCCATAGTTGCAATAGATATCTGAGATAAAGAGAGACAGGCTGATTTCAGCTGAGGGTTGGAGGGTGCAGTCCATGGTGCTGGGCCCCCTACTCTGGGGCCTGTGGTGGGGCAGCGCATCACAGTAGAGCGCGCAGTGGACGAAGCTGCTCACCCCGTGGTTGCTGGGGACTGAAGGAAGAGGGCAAGTAGGGCCAGGTTCCAGCATGCCCCTCAAGGGCAAGCCCCCAGGGAGTCCCCAGCTTCCTCCATCGGGCCAACCTCTCAAGGGTTCCACAGACTGGTGGCCAGGCCATTAACACATGGGTCTTTGGAGACACTTACCCAAACAAGAGCAGCTTTCAAGGGCAACTATTAGCCGGATGTTAGTGACAGTGACCCCACATTAGAAGTCTAAGATAAAAGAGTGCTTGTCAAAATGTCATTACATGTAAGACCACACACACACACACACACACACACACACACACACACACACTGCCTTTCTTCACGATGGTACCCCGAGGCCTGAGCTCTCTCTCCACAGGCAAGTAATGCAGGGTTCTCCTTTTTCTGGTCCAGGTGCCCAGTTGTGTGGCTGTTGTTGTGCATTTGCATCAACGCAAGGCGAACAGCATGGAGCCCACTGCACCTCATGAGGGGCCCAGGCCCCGAGGGTACTTTGTTCAAAGCACCTGGTCAACAAAAGCGCTGGGCCACACACAAGCCTGTGGGTTCCTGTTGGGCAGATGGCACATCCGCAGGCTTCTCACTCCCTGGGCTGACAGGGACGCAGGCTTCCTTGCCATGAACCAAAAAGTTCTGATTTTATCAAGACGTGTCCTCTCCCGCAGACCATCATTAACCCATTTACTCCTCTAAGAGCTTCCTCCTGGCTCCCACAGCTAGTGGTAAGCAAATTAGGGTGTGATTACAGTACTGTTAGGCCTGCCTCTCAGAGGAGCATCTGCTGTTGGAAAGGAATGTTTTCTCCTACAAAAGTAGCATGTGTGTGGGGAATACAGGAAATCCATACAGAAATGGAGAAAATTACATTACCCTCTGATTCCATCATTCTGAGATACTCACCAATAACATTTTAGGGAACAATCTTATAAAAAAATTTTCCACATGAACATTTTTATAGAAATAAGGTTCATTTAGCACACAATGTTTTGCGGGCAAAAAAGTATTATCTTGGGATTACAATTTTCTAAAACATCCAATTTAATGATGTTATATGTAGAGGTGCTTAAATTTACTTAACCAATATGCTGCTGTCTCAGGGTCCTAGACTGTGACTTGCACCTAGAGGAGACCTGGGAACAGGAGCCCCGAGGTGATGGGGAGGGTAAGTGCACTCAGGCTGAATGGGGAATAGGGTGGATTAACATCAGGTGGAGGATGCTTTGGAGCCATGTTTCCTTTCACGGAGCTCCGCCTTGTCCTTGTCCTTGCTAAGAGCACTAAACCTCTCTTGAGATGTCTGCCCAGCTCACAATGTATTTATTCAAAAGTAATATTGCTTCCAACCATGATAAGTGGAGAGATACGGAAAGGTACCAAAACACTACAGATGTGTATATATTTGGACTGGTGTGGTCTAGTGTAGGTGTGCATGGAGGGCAGAGCAGTGACACAGTCCCCAGCTGCACGTGTGTGTGTCGTCCTGCATGACAGTTCATTCAGGGCTCCATGAACCAGTCGATGAGGGGATTATGAAAAGACAAACAGACACAAAAGTAGAGAAAAAGCCGGGCACAGTGGTTCAGTCTGGCCCTGGTGGAGGAAGACTGACCAAGAGGGAGCTCAGCAAGTCTACTGTATAGTTTAAACCCCAGAGGGACTTACTGTGAGAAGGCTTCTCCAAGTTAAAGAGCTGAAGCTGAGGGTAAAGCAGCCCAATTAGGGCTTATCAGCTTGTGCCTATAATTCTCTACCTCTGGGCAGCAGGCATTTGAACACAAGGTTATGAACTAATAAATTCCGGGACTGGCACAGAATCCCCCTATGAACAGGGTGTCACCACATTGGTTGGGTAATCTTTAATGGGTGCCTTTACACTGAGAAATTCCCAAGGGAGATATCGCCTGTCATTGGGCAGTTCAAAGACCCCATAATTCATTTGCTCCTTCTAACATACGTGTACAGGGGCTCATCTACTCCAGCTCTTGTCTCCACCTCCCAAGTGGCTGGGATTAAGGTGTGTGCCACCACACATAGTCAGCCTGCTTCTAACCACTAAAATACCCTGCCTCTCTGCAGCTCCACTACGGGATCTGATATTCTGCTGCTTGGGGAGCCACTTCAGCCAGAGACCACCTACTATACTGAGGCTTATATTCATGGACATGTGGCCCTCATATTAGAAGCTCATCTCTCTCCTCCAGACCTACCATGAGATCCCAGGAGGGCTCACCAAAAGCTGCATAAGTTTAAAAAAATCGCTAAACTCTTGCTGTCCAGAAACTGATGAAAACAGAAAGCAGAATCAAAGTATCTGAAAGTCGTGTTAAAATTTTCTTCTGTCGGTCTCATAGATGACTGAAGCACAGAGTGAGCATTCAATGGCTAGCTAAATAAATAAATGAATTGACTACTAAAGGCATTAAAATTTGTCTTTTTTTCATACAACTAAAAAAGCTAAACTCTGATCCAGGCACAGTGGCGCATGCCTGTAATCCCAGTGGCTCAGGAGGCTGAGGCAGGAGGATCGCAAGTTCAAAGCCGGTCTCAGCAACTTGGCAAGGTGCTAAGCAACTCAGTGAGACCCTGTCTCTAAATAAAATACAAAAATAGGGCTGGGGATGTGGCTTAGTGGTTGAGTGCCCCTGAGTTCAATCCTTGGTACTCTGCCCCACTCCACCCCCACAAAAAACTAAACTCTGCTTTCTAAAATGACCTGTAAGATTAAAAAACCAGCTCTAAAGTCAGGCCATCAGACCAGCTTGGAGGAGGAACGCTGTCACAGGCACCGTTCTGGCTGCTGACTCTGGGCTTGCTTCCTAAGGAGAAAGCAGGTTAGTGTCTCATTTTTAATCCACCTTGATGGGGATGCTGCAGTGAACCAAGACAAGCCTGCCCAAGGGACAGGAGGGGAGGGGCAAGCCCACCATTGGTACATCTGGCCTCCTTCTGCCGTGGTGGGAGGTACACCCAGGCAGGAGTCCTGAGGCAGGCGTCCATGCTGCTTCAGCGCTAGCCAACTGTGCCGGAGCCTCTGCTGCCCACATGATCACATAAATGGAAAGCACTCTCCTGGACCCTTGTCACTTTCATCCTCTAGAAATCTGTACAGCTAGAGATAAGCCTGAAATTCCCTGAGGCCAAGTGTTTTCCCCAACACTGAACTGTTTTAGGCTGAAGTTATGAAAGAAAACCAGTTTGCTCCCTTGCCTTTCTCTCCCAGTGACAAAGGTAAGAAGCAGACTGACAGCTAAATAAATAATAAAAGGCACAGAGACGGGGGGGGGGGGGGGGTGTGGCGTAAACCAGACACACAGCTGAGCAACTGAGGGGCATCAAAGCCTCTTAAACTTCACTTGTCATTGGACCAAGTCACACTATGAGAGCTTCATGGGACTGCACTAACCATCTTATTTCAGTTTGTCCTGGGAAGACACGAGTTTCCCAAAAAGTGTTGAAAAGTTTTTAATACAAAGAAAAATTGACCTTACCCCCCCCACCCCAATATCTGGCTGCAAATATATTTTATATTGAAGCGGGCTGACGTTGTGCTACAGGATGAAAAAGAAAAGAAACAACTTAAAATAGGAACTTCATCAACGAGTGGGCTTCGCTCCTCTCCGGGTGGGAGTGATGGGCCTTTATCGGGCACAGAGCCTCAGGTAAACCTCAACACTGTTTCTGAACTGAGGCCCAGATGAGGGCTCTCATTGGCCAGGGTGTCACTGCCTGCACTGCAGGACGAGCTGCAGTCTCTCTGTGGCTCCTTCTCAACCCCCCAGCCTGGTTTCATTCACTCAGCATCAACTGTGAACCCTGCTCCCTGGCTAGATTCTTTGGGTACCGTTAGCAGGCTCCTGTCCATCATAGGAGTCATGACCAGCACCTACCATCCAGCACCCTGTGCCCTGGTGCCCCAGTGGCACAATAGAGACTACAGGGGAATAAACACTGTTGCTGCCACACCCCTCCAGGGTTGAGAGGACCTAGTGCTGGGGCAGCTGGACTCGGGGGTCACACCCCTGAGGGTCCCCTGGTAACAGGTGTACAGCACACACCAGGCACCAGCTCAGACCCGCTGAGGCTAACTGTCCAGCCCTGGAAGAGGCGGGAGCAGCAGAGCCCACATGCCACATATGCCACCTACCCTGGTGGCAGGAACCCCGCGCCTTCCCCTGGGCACCCCTGCTCCAGCCCCTGCTTCCTCTGCCCTCGCTGGACTACACGCCTCTCACCACCTCACCTCGAACAGTGCCAGCACAACCTTGGGACCCTCTCATCTACTCGAGGTTTTAGTTCTCATTTGCTGTAAAATTTTGTTTTTCAGAACACCCCAGCCCAACTCCCAAGGCAGGAAATAACAATCAGCTCTATCTGGACAGGCACTGCAGACCAGCTAGGTCTCAGGTCATGGCGCCCATGGCCGGCCAGCTCGGCTGTTCCTGTCATTGCTGCACAGCACATGCAGGGTGACGCAAAGCCAAAGCCATCTGCTGGGGCAGCAGAGGCCCGCACGGAGCTGGCAGTTCACGTGACTGCTACTCACTGAAGTGTGCCAGTGGCTACACCTAAAAAGAAGGGTGATTCATCCTTACAGACTCCGTGAGTGTGAGGTTGGTGCCTGGGGTGGCTATAGACCTCCCTGATGATGTGACTTCCACCGTCACAAGTGAGGGAAAGGGTCCAGGAGACCAACCTTGCTCTCCATCTTCACACCCCAGGGGCGTCTGCCCTGCTGACTACCTCAGCCTTCCTGACCCACCCCTGGCAAGGCTGGATGGCAAGAGCCCAGTTTCCCTGGTAATCACTGACAGCTTAAAACTAGGCCTGCGACCAAAGGCAGGCACTGACACCTAACGTACAGGATGCAGCATCGAGGATCTGCCGGGCACCTCTCACAGGACAGGTGCTACCAGCACCCAAAGGAAGTGAAGACAGTGCTCTCCCCACAGTCTGCAACTGAGTTGGGAAGCAGGTGAACTGCAAGGCAAAGCAGAACATAATTGCTGTGACAGATGTTGACCAGATATGGATCTGCTCCGGAAAGTAAGCAGCCAGTGTTCTGGCTTAGAGCAAATAAAGGGAGCTTTCAAAAGGCAGACTGGGGTGGCCTTACATCATGTGGGTGAGGGGAGTAACTACAGCCTACAGGGAACATGGCTGGGGACACACACGGGAACAGAGAGAAGCCTGAAGTCTGAAGGACCCAGTGGTAGAGGGCAGGGTCTTAGAGCTGGAAGAACAGCTGTATCCCAGTGAAGCCTGGGCATCATCTCACAGGCAATAGGTCACCAAGGTGCTCTGAGCAGAGGAACGAGGAGACAACTCACCCAGGCCATAGTCTGTATTCTGGAGTAGACATACCAGCCTGGAAGAGAGATGAGGAGAAGAAAAATCCCAAGGTTGCCTTTGCCATAAGCCAGATCAGGGGCAGCTGAGGGCCTGGACTTGGGGGGAACCTGGAGAAGGAGCAGGCTAAGGACACATCTTAGGAAAGGAACAGGTTCAAGTGCTGGAGAAGGAACACTGACCTAAACACATGTTGGGGTCAAACACAACAGGCCCTCCTCCCACTCCCAGCCTTGCTCTCTGTGGAGCAAGAGGGGCCAGCCAGAGGTGCCACCAAGAGCACCTGCCACACATGACCTTGTGGCAGCTGGAAGGTAATAAATGTCAGGTTATACACACCTACTCCTTACTGAGAAACACAATTGCAAGGTGTGCAATCATGATGGACAACAAATCTCTTGCTCCTCTACTATTTAACCACAAAATTAACATAGCCTGTGGCTGCCTCATTTACCAGGCCCCTCCACAGCGTTCAGTGCTCAAAGATACACCATCCAGCTTCACTGTTCTGAGTAGCATTGCCCTCTACAAAAGCTGAAACCTGGAAATCTTGAGATTTAATTGCCTAACCTTTTCCTAAAACTCAACGTACCTTTGTGACAAAGACTACTATATTTAGGCCTGTCCAGAGAATTAAAGAGACTTTCTAGATGAAACCTGAACTGCCAGTTGGCCAGTCTGGACATAAGAGCCAGGGCAACTGTTTGGACCACCTGCAGTTAGGACTGTAAATCCCTGAGAGTCCTGTGGTATTCTGCCTCCTGGCACCTAACCTCATTAGACTGAGCAGAATGAGAGAGAAGATGGCAGAAATTTCTAAACACATATGACCTGCCCTTACTGAACCAGGAAGACAAAGAAAACCTAAACAAACCAGTATCAAGTAGTGGAACAGCAATTAAAAACCTCTAACACATTCTAAGTAAATATTTTAAAGACATGAAAATAAAATAAAATAAAACCTTCCAACAAAGAAAAGTCCAGGACCAGAAAGATTCTCAGTTAAGATCTAGCAGATCTTTAAAGAACTAACACCAGTCTTTATTCAATTATTATTAAATAATTTGAGGAAGGGAACACTCCCAAATACATTCTATGAAGCCAGTGTAATAACTGATACCAAAACAGACAAAGATACATCAAGGAAGGGATACTATAGACCATATCCCTGATGAACATAGATGCCCAAATCCTTAATTTGATTGCAAATTGCATTCAAAAACACATCCAATCCCAGCAGTTTGGGAGGCTGAGGCAGGAGGATTGGAAGTTTAAGTCCAACCTCAGCATCTTGACAAAAGGCCCTTGTGTTCCCACTGTTTTATAAAGCCAGAGTGTGATTTTTTTTGAGAGAATTCCTTAATATTTATTTTTTAGTTTTCGGTGGACACAACATCTTTGTTTGCTGAGGATCAAACCCGGGCTGCACGCATGCCAGGCGAGCATGCTACCGCTTGAGCCACATCCCCAGCCCCAGAGTGTGAATTTTTAACACTGTCCTAACATTAACTTAAAATTGACTAAAAAAAAAAAATTGTTTTGGCAGATTATATGTCTAAAAGGACAGTAATATATGCATATGGAACAGGACCTTGAAATAATAAAAAAGCATTTAATAATTAGAATTTAACAGATTATTTGGCAAGAGCAAGGTCAAAGTGATCAGATTTCTAACTACTTTTCTTAGGATCTACTCTACATAAACTCTTTAGAATAATTCATAAAATATTTAAAAATTATATGTGATATAGTTTTTATAAAAGTATTTTTAAAAGGTAGAATGATAGCTTTATCTAAGATTTGAAGATAAGAACTAATATTTTTATCTTAAGCTATGTTTTTTTAAAAAAAAAACTTTCAAAATACAGTTGAATTAACTAGTCTTCTCAGAATGCCTGACCAGGTCACTGATCTTAAAGAAAACAGGCCAGAGCAATGTGGCCTGAAAGTAATCAATGAATTTGGTTTCTAAACATGGTTGTTGCTGGGCGTGATAGCAGACCTGTAATCCCAGCAGCTGGGGAGGCAGAGGCAGGAGAACTGCAAGTTTGAGGACAAACTCAGCAACTTAGCAAAGGCCCTAAGCAACCTGGTGAGAAACTGTGTCAAATTGAAAGAAAAAATAAAAAGGACCAGGGATGTAGCTTATGTGGTTAAGTATGGCTGGGTTCCATCCCTCGTATTAAAAAATTAAAAAACTTAAAAATAAGCATGGTTATTTCCTCTAATCTTCACTCATACAAACATAACACAGTTCCAATTAAAAGAACTTTAAGTTATATACCAAAATCATAGAAGTAATTTGTTTTGAGAAACTGAGAAAAGATGTGATCAAATATACATGACCTGTAGGAAAGTCATGTTTGTTCATATATATGCATATATGACTGATTTTGAAATCACACAGGCATGAGAACACTTTTAGCTGATAAAAGCTAAAAAAAAAGCTATGCAGTATTTTCTGTCCACTGCTAACATGGGCAAAATGCTGACCCTCCCACATAGGTAAGAGAAACAGATGGTTTATTTTCAAGAAATCCCTGACAGTGCGTATGATTTATTTCACATATTCTGAAAACATCTGTCTTCTTTGCTCTTATTTCTCTCACCTTCTGATAAACACTGAGACCTAATGACAAAATATAAAAGTCATCATTTCCTCCTTTATTAAGCACACTGAAGACAAAAAAGATCAGTCATCTCACATTCATTTTAGCAAAGCTGTTTTATATGGCAGTTATAACACAGACACTGCAGTACAGCACAGTGGTGATTTCACAGCTACTACCTGCTCCAATTAACAAAATATTTCTTTATAAAAATTTGTGCAAGAGGTTTACATTCACTTCTTCATGTGTTATAAGATTGTAACATCAGACACTAGAATGGCAATGTGTAAATCAATGGAAGTGTAAATGATGTGATTCAGCAATCTGTATACGGGGTAAAAATGGGAGTTCATAACCCACTTGAATCAAACTGTGAAATATGATATATCAAGAACTATGTAATGTTTTGAACGACCAACAATAAAAAAAAGGAAAAAAAATAAATTTAAAAATTTAAAAAAAAGATTGTAACAATGGTCACAGTAGATGCAAAGACAGAAAATTACTTATCTTAAACATCTGTTCTGGGGCTGGGCTCACAGCTCAGCAGTAGAGCACTCGCCTGGCATATGTGAGGCCCTGGGTTTAATCCACGGCACATTAAAAAAATGAATAAATAAAGTAGTGGTATTCTGTATAACTAAAAAAATATTAAAAGGGAAAAAATCTGTTCTGCAAAGACAAGAATTCCACTTGGATTTATTCAAGGTTCAGGCTTCCTGGACAGCTCAGGACCTTGGTGTTGCTGAGCCTAATATGCCCAAGACTCCCCGAGGTCTCATGGTCACATAACCAAGGGCCCATAACAAGGTCCCAAGCTGCCCCAGGGTTCACCACAGAACAAAGACAAAGTGCGCTCCACAGTTCTACTTCAGGAAACTTGGGCTTCATGTGGGCAATCTCTTGTTCAGATGCTCAGGTGACAGCCGCAGGAGACTTTCTCCACTGGTGCAGGAAAGCTGCTCAGGTTTGTGGCCTAGCTATTGTCAGAACTGGGGTGGCTGCAGCACAGGGATGGACTCTCCTCTGAGGGAAAAGTAAAAGGAGTAGGAAGAGATTCAAAGAGGCCTGTGCAATTGTTGACATCCACACAAGTAATGATCTCGAGCTGTCCCCAAAGTACCAAACTGACTGCTGGAGTCTGCCCTATGATGTAGCATAGGCAGAACACCCAGAATCTGGCCCCTCATCTGAATGGATTTAGCTGAGACCTTTGGGAAGACAGTCCCAGCAGCCTACATTTCTCACTTACAGGTCTGACTAGGATTTGAAGCCAGAACTAGACAGGCCAGGTGTGTCCCTCAATAACAACTTATTCCAACTGTGAGATTTATGACTGTAAATGCTTGGGCTTCACCCTGAGGTTCTAAGCTAGTCTAACTGGAGGTCTGGATATTTTTTTTTAATTTGGTTTTTAATTTTTCAGGTAGTAATAACAGGCAACCAAGGTAGAGATCCCTGACCAGCAATTCAGAGGAGCATCAGGGCCCCTGCCATTTCCCCACAGTGGGGAAGACACCCTGATTGCTGAACCACCTGGTATAGCCAAGTCACCTCCCTAAGGATAAAAGGGTGCATCCAAGAGGGGACATCCATCTGTGCTGTTTCCAGTTACATCTGCAATATGAGACAGGGGAGGGAGCATCCACTGGGGTGCCATCTAAGGCCAGTCTCACCAGATTTCAGTGCAAATCCCAGAAACAGGGAGTTTGTCAAGCAGTGCACAGGACTGGTGTGGAAGGTGGGAAGGGGCAGGGTTCTGACACTGGGCGTGAAGATGTTAGAAAAACTTCTAGAAGAGTGCAATCTCATGAAACTCACATAGTCCGGAGAGGACTCTCACGTCAAAGCATTTGTGACTGACATCTGCGCAGAGAGGTTCCTTCCAAGCCCTGCCTTAAGGGCTGCAAAGTTACCTCTTCAATGCAGAAAACCAAAAGCCTGGACTATGGCTGTGCCAAGGGCTGGTGCTGAAGGGGGGATTTTACTGGTCCCAAGGCCCAAGCATACCCTCTCAAAAACATGCTTTCAAAACACACTGCCACCAGGAACATTCTGATGGGTTCAAGTGGTCATGTGTTGCTGGTCTATACAGAATCTTCAAAAAATGACCAAAAAAGAAACAAATGACTTCTCCGAGTTGACACAACTGTCTGATGATTTCTAAGCAATTTAAACTGCACACGGTACTTTAACAGAACAAAAAGTTTATTACTCCGACTCTGATGGCAGGGTGGCCTGCTCCCCATGAATGGCCTCACCTGAGAAGGAAGTCCAGGTGTTCTGAAACAGGCCATCAGGAGGGAGGCTGAGACCCAGCCAGGAAACCAGCACGTGCTTGTCTGGCCACATGCACACAGCTACTTGAGATTATGGAAGCTGAGAAGCCAGCAAACCTGTCTCCCAGGCACACCTGAACACAGCTTCAGAAACTACGGCAGGTTTTACTGCTAACATAGCTGATGATCCTCTATGGGCAGGACTGGGTACTTTGTATTCATTTTTAAAATGATTTTGTCTGACAATCTTAGGAGCAAATTATATTGTCATTGACCTGACGTCCTCTAATAGGTACCGTGTGTGTGTACACCAGGGAAGTGTCCCAGGTTGAGGTGAGCACAGATATGAGGCTATGATCTGCCCAGGATAACTAGTGACATGCTTGGAGGCAGAAAGTCATCCTAGCATTGGCCAAAAACAACCCATCATGTAATTACGTTTATGTAATTTTAGGTGTCAGAAAACACTAATGAAAGGACTACTGGGACTAAGAAACCTGACATTTAATTCTTAACTGGGGGCTGGGGATGTGGCTCAAGCGGTAGACTCGCCTGGCATGCGTGCGATCCGGGTTCAATCCTCAGCACCACAAAGATATTGTGTCTGCCGAAAACTAAAAAAAAAAAAAAAAAATATATATATATATATATATATATATATATATTAAAATTCTCTCTTTAAAAAAAAAAAATTCTTAACTGTATTAGGTAACCATTCCTGAGTTGAGCTTATTTCCTCAGCTGTAAATGGAACTGCAACCTTTCCTTTTCACAGTGGCTTGGTGAATACCGTGGAGGTCTGGGGAACACTGTACGCCATGAAGTAAGGTGTTGTGCAAAGGAAGACAGACATCAAACATTAGGAAAGTTCTGAATTCCAGGAAATATTTTCAAAAACTAAATCACATCACATGAAGGTGTTTTGGAGAAACCATCTTTCTAGTACTGAGGGTTACACAGGGTGGGGCGCAGCTCAGTGCTAGAGCACTGGCCAAGTGTGCGGGGGCCTGGGCTGGATTCCCAGTACTGCGGGGGTTGAAGGCTTTATATAAAAAGGTGTTTAAGAAGAAAACATCACAAAAACACAAAAGTGAGACAAACTTAAAAAACTATTTTTTTAACTTCAAATTTCTCAAGGGTTCTGAACATCATTTACTATGAATGTACAGGATCCAACCTCTGTGGTCACTTGGCCATTTTCACATCACAGTGGAACAGCGTTCTGTGGGACCAGCAGGGGAGGTGATCTTATTATATATTCTTTGTAATTCCCACTGTGTGCTTGAATACAAAAACCATAGGACATGTCTGCAATAAGAGTTTTTTGTGTTTTTTTTTCTGAAAACATCAACATGTATGAATGCATGCTTGTGAGCATTTGATATCTGGTCTATTCTAGCTCTAAATTCATTGTTAAAATTTCTTAAGACCAGGTCACTATCATATCCTCCCTTCTGGAAGGCCACTATGACCGTCTCCTCAGCAGGATGGAGAATGACCCTTCGTGCTCTGTAGGAGATGCACACTCCATTGCCTTGGGCAAGGGTGTCTGCTATGACAGACAGAACCTGCCCTTGTCGGTCCAGCAGCAATTTGGCGAGGGCCTCTGGACCAGCCAGAATGAAAATCTGACTTCTGCCACACAGAAGTTTTTTCTCACTCTGAATCTCAAACAAAATTTGTACCTGATTATTAGACAAGACCTAAACTAGGAAAGAGGCAGCAACCCAAGGTGAGACTATAAAGAAAACATGGCAGCATCTTAAGCTAAAAAGTAAGAGAAATAGTGGTAGAATTGAAGTCTATGACTGTAGGTTTCTGTCATGCTTATATGAATGCTATAAAGGATCAGTTTAACAGCCGGCAGCAATGGCCATCAAGCACACAGATTAGATGGGAGAAAGGATTACAAGGTTTGGCAAATAGCTTGCATGGGCCAAGAGTGGTCACAGACTGAGCAGCAAGTATTGCATCTGTTTAAAGAATGGACCTAAGAGGTCATTTTACAACTCTTTACTGGATGATGAAAGCATCTTCCTCTCTCCTCATGGGCTGCAGGCATGCATCACGGCTTCTGTGCCCTGGGACTCCTCTGACCAGCAAAACAAGGGTTTCAAGTCTCCTCGTGAGCTCCACCTGTGTTACGCTGGACACCACAACATCATGGAAACAGAAGACTCTTCAGGAGATGGAGTAGAAACTCCATGCAAGGCTCTGGGAGCAGCTGCACAGGCTGGGAGAGAGTTCCTTATCAGTTAACAGGCTGGCATGAGGAACATGGCACTGACGTGGAACAAGGGTTAAAAACAATTGAGATCGTTCATATACATTTGAGAACATTCAGAGTTTCTTCCTGCCCATAGCTGGGATGTCATAAAATCCTAATGTGCTTCCGTAAATTCCAGGTGGTTTTCCCATCTCACCCACCGTAGCTTACGTTCAACAGCTCCAGTATCTTGTAAAAGTGGCTGCTGGATCAGCCCACTTATGTCTTTGAGGAAGTTTGTTTTATCTCTTCCTCACCCTTTACAGACATAATGTCACAGGGAAACCCAAATTCTCCAAAAGGTACACACGGTCACACTGATAATCACTGGGTGTTTCTAACTCCTCTTAGAAACTGGCAAGGAGACAAGAGGCCTGCTGCCAATCACCCACCCTCATCCACCTTCGTAGATAGAGACATCATAGCAACTGTGATTCTATACTAAGAATGCACAAGGCAGAGGCAAAAGCAGCACTGGCCTGTCTAGGTGTGGGCAGCAGTGCGTTGACTATCTGCCCAGCCACACTCTTCAGTACCTTTTGGTTATCCATAACTCTGCACTGGAGCTGCAGATCTTTGCTGTGGAGAACTTGGATGTGATGGAGCTGCTCCAGTAACTTTTTTCACAGTACTGAATGTTAATAATGAGAATGATTTCTAATCAATTTAAACTGCACACAGTACTTTAACAGAACAAAAAGTTTATTACTCCCACTCAGTAGTTCCTGGGGGCTTTGAAGTTAAATCATACATAATTCGAGAAATACCAGGAATCTTCTTAATTTCAGTGACCATCTTTAACACCACCTGTGATAAAAAGAAAGATTACAAACACAAGAGTCAGATTCCACTGCACATCCAACAGTTCTAGAGGGTGTGCTTTGCAATTTAACATTCAGATGTCATCTAGTTTTACTACCATCCTTCATGAGCATGGAATGATCTCTGAATAATCTTACAGAGTGAACCTATCTCTATAATAGATATTAGTGACTTCAAATCAGTACTACTCAGTGTAGTCCACGGACAGGTACTGGAAGACAAGAGATGCCCGCCATCAGTCCACAAGTGCCTACATATACAGTGACCTGACACTGCCACGGCACCCAGCATATGGCTCTACAAGTCACCTGTGGCTTACACGTGCAACTCTGAGCCATGCAGGGGACACTGATGCACTATCATCAGTCACTGTAAAGTGCACAGGAAGAGAGGATGGACTGGTCACTTGACTGGCCAAAGATTCAGCAAATTTAAGCCACATTCCCCACAAGCCAGCTATTTAGCTAGAACCAGGACCTCACATTAAAGTCTGAGTTTGATTTTCAGTTGCTATTATGTAAGGGGCTCCTTTGGCCCAATGTGGTGGAAAGACAGAGGGTGAAAGAAAATGATCAAAATTGGAACTGGAAGCATGACAGGCAGAGCCTTAGGCAGTTCACACCTGGCCATGCACCATCAAACCTCATCCTTACAAACTCCTCTTCACTCCCAGGGTTTCCTGCACTTGGAGAAGTACAGGGGCTGGCAGGATTAGATAAAACTGTAGATTACAGTTGGTGACTTTCTACATAGCAATCAGACATCTGCAGGGCATATTAAATTTAAGGGCCTTTTCTGCTGCCAAATATTAAACGGTCAAATAAACGAAGACAGGAAAAAAACCCAAAAAAACAGAGAACCAATCCCAAAAATATCAACTTCAGCACAGCCTATTCAAGTCACTGTATCATGGAATCACGAGGTCCTGAAATACACATTAGAAAGAAACATGCATACCTCCACAGGGATCTCGTTGCCAGGTGTCGCAGGCACACCAGTCATGAAGTCACTTGTGATGAAGGTTCGAATGACCACAGACCTCTGGCATGAAGGCTGCTTCTGAAGTGGGTCTCGATCGAAGTGCAAGGGCGTCAAAATCACTGGCATCTGGCTGATTTTCCCAGAATACCCTAGGGAAACAGATATGCAGAACCAATCCACACATCAGGGAAAAGAACCTAGTTCTGTGACTCCGCCCAGACAAGGTCAGCATGGGCACCCCCAGGCAGGACAGTCATCAGGCACTGGGTTCCTTCCACAGGGCTGCAGACTCAACCACAAATACAAATTCACCAAATTTAACCCCTGCAGCACAGTTCCAGAGAAGGGACATCTAGAGAGGGAGAGTGGATTCTCATCCAAGGCAGTCACGCCATGTCCCATTCTCAAATCCTGAATCTGCAAACAAGGACTTGGTGCTCCTGGGAAAAACCAGGAGGTGCCTCCAAGCTGCTGGGCACATCTCCATCGACTCAGGACACGCAACCACGTTTTATGTGTGTTTCTGTTTGAAGACACCTCATTATTGTAGTTTAAAACCAATAGCACTGTAACTCAGGCCTGACTGACCCACCTAGCACAAAGGTTTTCTCGTAGGGTACATCAGAGCTTCATTGGGTTCAGGACCATGACAGTACTCAAGCAACATGCTCAAGGGTGACTTTACATAGCAAAATCATTTAGCAAAGCACGAAAATGTAAAAAGCATGGCACGGTCACAGTGTAAAGGACACCTGTTTACAGCCTGAGAATGGAGGCAGGCAGTGCTCTGCCTCCATCACACCTTGGCTGCTCTGGGCATGAGCAGGCAATTCAGATTTTCAGCTGCTCTGGCTGTGTCTGCAAATAGCCACAAAGGTAAACACATTTTATTTAAAGTAAACACATTTTATTTAAAGGCAACATCAATGAACTATCAATAATAAATCATAAAACAAAAGTATTAAAAATCAAAAGCTACATCCTTCTGCTAGATACCGTAAGGCCAAGCTTCCCAACACAGTGGGAGTGCAGCGGCCAGCAGAAGGAGCAACTCACCAGACTCCCTGAGGATGTTGTGAGCCTCAAAGTCAGCCTGACGCAAAGTGCTGAGCACCCCTGTTGTTAAGAAAGTGGGCGTCACGTCGGTAGGAGGTTCCTTAACTGGTGGGCCAAAGATGTAGACCACTCTAGAAGGAAAGGGGAAGTTCATGATCAGAGTTCAGTAGGAGAAGGGAGGCACAGTCCACCACTTTTCCACTTGCCTATGACCTCCGACTGGCTTCAGCTCCCAACAGCCAGGACCAGGACAGGCGCAGGATTGTGGGTGGATCTTCAAATACACCTCCCTCCCAGTGTGCCGCCTGGATACCAGCACTCCGTGTGCACAGGTTTATGTGACCACTACAACCTTTTCACATAATGTACTGGTTTGAATGTCCCCCCAAATTCATGACCAGTCAGAACCTGTGGGTAAAAACAGGTATGCAGATGTCATCAAGACGAAGTCATATTACACTTCAGTGGGCCCTAATCCAATCACCAGTGTCCTATAAGAACAGGGAAATTTGGTTTTGTGTTGTTTGGGGGGGTTTTGTTGTTTTGCTACAATGCTAGGGATCAAACTCAGGGCCTTCCCCATGGTAGGAGAGCATTTTACCAGTGAGCCACCTCCCCGCCCAAGAACAAGCAGTGTGGAAACAGACACACACAGACTAAAGTGTGCCACAGGAATATGGAGAAAGACACTGGACTGTACTGCCACAAGCTGAGGACCAGCAGGACACCACCACATCCAGGACCACTACAGATGCTTGGAAGAGGCAAGAGTGGATCTTTCTCTGGAATCAACACAGAGAACATGGTCCAGCCAGCACCCTTATTTCAGACTTCTGGCCTCTAAAAGGATAGGTATCTGCTAGGTTAAGCCCACTCAGTCTGTGGTATTTATTACAGGTAGCATCAAGAAATCAATACACATAGTTAACAAATAAATAGGTTTGTGGGAGACCAACCTCACACGTAACTGAGTCACACTTCCCAACTGGCTGCTGAGGCGCTCAGTCACAGAAATGTGGCAGAGCTTTCCCCACCCTTCTTGGGTTTGAGGGTCAATGTCTCGTGCATGGGTGTCTCTTGCTACAGCCTCATGAGTGAAGCTATGTTCACCTGTTATAATATAACCCCTTGCCCTGTTTAGATAGAATCTTCCATGGAAGTGCCTTGTGTGTGTATCCCCTTCTCTTACTGTGCCCTTGGGTGTGGCCTACCCAGATGTCAGTCAACCTGCTGACACTGGACTCAGTCCCCTGGAACCTGACCCCCTTGCCTCATTTGAATACCTTCTCCTCAATAAAAGGGGTCAGCCCGGGCTCTCGCTCTCTCTTCCTATAGACCCTTAAGGTCAGAGGAGCCGTCACAGCGACCTCAAAGAAAAAGGTATTTGTGTCTCTTGTGTGGTTATTTTGCGCAGCCCAATTAGCCCAATTTAACTGGAGTGACCCCTGAGCTTTTTAGTCGAGTGAACAGAAACCTAGCATAAGTTCTTTATGGTAAGACTTCAGAAATTGTAACATGCTAACATGCATTGGAAAAGCTCGAAGGTAAGACCAATTTCTTCAACCTAGTTAGCCCACGTTTTTTAACCCCATAATGAGAAGAAGTGCTCCTAGATTTTTATTTCCACACTATTAAAAAGTCACTCAAATAGTACTTAGTATCCTGCTACAATTTTCTCAGAAGAGCATCTTACTGACACTTTAAGGAAATATCTGTTTGAAAGACATGAAGACGCTGCAAGTGTTTTAATAAGGGTTTGGAGCATAACTTGAAGAAATCGGGACCAGAAAATTGTAA
Source organism: Spermophilus citellus (assembly GCF_964194105.1). Classification (NCBI taxonomy): domain Eukaryota; kingdom Metazoa; phylum Chordata; class Mammalia; order Rodentia; family Sciuridae; genus Spermophilus; species Spermophilus citellus. Next base: position 50,132,252 of record NC_138188.1, read on the forward strand.
CAGCCCAAAGTGTGCCTTGCCAAGTCACAATCTTTACCAGAAAAACAAGAGGGAATCAGGCAGAGATCTGAGTGCACCCAGTTTTCCCTATGCCAACCACAGCCAGCAGGTAACTGTCGCTGGTCCTCAGGCCAGTCTATCATTAGCAAAGAAAACAAAAGTCTATCATTGCTTAATATCCACATGCAGCAAAATATACAAAAGAAAACTTTAGATGAAAACTACCGCTACCCAACTACTTCACTGACTCCCTCCAAACACACTGTAGAAGAAGGTTTTGTCCCTAGAAAGTAAGCCATACCTCATGTAAACACTGTCACTCCTAAAGCCCGTAAACCATCACAAAGGAGAAGGGAACTGGTTGAGAGCCTCGAACCTGCACTTTTCATCTTCTCCTTTCCTACAGGAGAGGCTGCAACAGCGGACATGAAAATAGATACCCACACTGTGCAGATGAGTAAAACTAGAACAGTCCCTCCATGGGCAAAGGTTCCCTTTCCAAATTAGGAAAAAAACATCATGAAAACAGAAAAATATTTTAAAATTCCAATTTCCAAAAAGGAACTTGGCAAAACATGTAAGCCCACTGAGACTCAAGGGCTTGCTGGGTTCATGTTTTAAGATCTAGTTGTTAACTTGCTGACCTTTTTTCTTTTTCTGAGGGGTGAGGGAAGAAAGGTCGAGAAAGGAAGAAATAGATAAGGGAAAAAGTAGCACCTGAAAGGATAAAGCTTATAAGTAAAAGTGAATGTGCTTTAGCAAAGAACATAAGCATGAGAAGAAGACTACCACTAAATAGGGAAGAGAGGTGGGAGGGAAAAACAGGGAGAAGGGGAACTGCACGGAAGATGGAAGGAGAACCTCATTGTTATTCAGAATACATATATGATGTTGTGATGATAAAAAGAAAAAAAATGTGTGTCACATTAGATGGGATAGAAAGAAATGATGGGAGGGGAGGAATAGGGGGGATAGGAAGGGCAGCAGAATAGAATAGACATTATGATTGATATATGTATATAGGTGACTCTATGACCAGTGTGATTCTGTAATCTATACAATTATAAAAATGAGAAATTATACCCCAATGATATGAATTGCCAAGATCATTGTAATGTCATGTGTAGATAAAAAAAAAAAAGAACACAAGACATAAATAAAAAACATGCTACTTATTAAAAGCAATCAGAAGACACTTAGAAATATGTTCCCCAGGCGCAGTGGCGCACACCTGTAATTGGTAGGCTGAGGCAGGCAGATCGAGAGTTCAAAGCCAGCCTTAACAAAAGTGAGGCACAAAGCGACTCAGTGAGACCCTGTATCTAAAAAGAATACAAAATAGGGCTGAGGATATGGCTCATTGGTCAAGTGCCCCCGAGTTCAATCCCCAGCCCGCCCCAAAAAATAAAATGTTCTGACATACAAAGTTTATGGAAGCTATTAGCATGCTTCAGAAGATAAATTATAATGTCCCAAACAACATTCCCTATAACTCCTCATAACTATGCAGACTCAGCTAAGTTAATGCTAACGGGGAGTTTTCTCATTTCTATAGCAAACTTGAGGAAAATGAAGCCCCAAGTGATTATTTTGGGTTGTTAACTGCCTAATACCCATAAAAAATTGCAAAGTGCTAACAACTGTGAAATAAAAACATTTAATTAACAATCCAGCACTAAACAAGTGACAATTTTAAACTGTAGGAGTATCGGGAATAGTCTATAAACCATCTGTTGGTATTTCTAATGTAAGACATTGATGTAAAATGAAAGGAAAAAAAGATGTGAAAACTGCCAATCATACACTTCAATGTTACTATTTAATGATATCTGCCACAAGCCTATTTCTTTTAACTTTCCAATCTGGTATGTAATTCTAGAACCCAACAAACTTTTTTGCAGTCTCCCTGGAAAACAGCATGTTACCATGAAACTGAGTTCATACCACTAATATGGAGACCCATGTTGTGGTCCACACATAAGGTGTCCCCCAGAAGCTCATGTGTGAGACAATGTGACAATGTTTGGAGATGAAGCACTCACTGGGTGTGCAAGCCTAGATACTCAGCAGTTAATCCACTGATAGGAATGGACTGGGCAGTAGCTGTAAACAGTTGGGGTAGCTGGAACAGGCAGATCACTGCAGGGTGTGCCGCTGGCAGTTATGTCCATGAGCAGAACTCTTGCCTAGTGTCATGTCCTGAGCTGCTCTCCTCCTCCACCCTTGTCCACCATGATGTTCTGCCTCACCTTGAGCCCAGGGCATTGACCATGGACTGAACCTCTAAAACCATGAGCCAAAATAAACTTTTCCTCCTCTACATTGTTCTTTTCAGGTGTTTTGGTCACAGTGATGTAAAGCTGACTAAAACAACATGCTTTAAAACTACCTTTAATATTTTATACTAAAATTAAAATCCTTCCTATTTCTACTTTAAATAACAATAAATGAGGGCTGGGGCTAGGGCTCAGCAGTAGAGGGCTTGCCTAGCATATATGAGGCGCAGAGTTCGATCCTCAGCACCACTTAGAAAATAAATAAATAAAGGTATTGTGTCCAACTACAACTAAAGAAAAATATTAAAAATAAATAGATAGATGATTACAATGGGATGATCAAAACAGGAGATAATACTCAATATCTACTTAACCCTAACCAAAGCATATAACTGAAATATAAACAGAGTCACTAGCTTTTCTTTATCTACACTTGAACCTTTTGGTCTTTCATCTAATAAGACGACCTTAAAACACTGTCCTTCCACGTACATCTCCGTGCTTCCCCCAACCCCACCTCCTGCAGAAGATACCTGTTTATGTTGTGACACATCCGAGGAATGAGCCGGGCAAGGAAGATGAGCGATTCCCAGTCAGGTTCATCTTTACTGGAGATTCCACAAACATAACTGTAGGACCGACAGTCACCCTGAAAAGAGAAATGTAATCCATCATTTCTAGTAGCTTTATAAAGCCAAAAAGTAAGCCAGAAAATGTTTCATGTATAGTGACACTAACAGCATTTTTTGGTTTTGTTTTTTAAGAACATATTTACAAATAAAAGTACATTCTAGATGGTTCTTTAAAGATATGAAGAAATCTGGGGGCTGGGGATATAGCTCAGTTGGTTAAAAAAAAACAGTGCTTGCCTTGCATGCACTAGGCCCTGGGTTCAATCCCCAGCACCACCAAAAAAAAAAAAAAAAAGAAAAGAAAAGAAAAAGGAAAAAAAATGATGTGAATAAATCCCATATTAAATTCCACCAGTTTAAAGAGAGCACCATGGTAATTTCAAGAATTTAACTGAAATATGCCAGAGGTCCACTGGGATTTAATTCCAAATGCCTGCACAATTATGGAGAGCCAGCTTGCTTAATCTAGAAGACAACATCTACCAACATTTATTAGGTAGATTAAGAATTTAAATGGTAGACCAAAAAAACCTTAAACTTATTTACTTAAAAATAAAAAGTTATGAACATTTACTTAAAAAGTTCACATCACAGTTGAGAGTAGAACAGTGGTTTCTAAACCTGGTGTAATACTTTCACATTTCATTTTCCTAAGCAATTCCTACTCCACGATTAGTATAAGCAGCAAATGGCAGAAAAGTTCTGCCAGTCAGGGAACTTGCACAACTCACCTGCACACCCACAGTTTTAATGGGCAGCAAGAAGGCACTCAGGGAATGCAGGCTTGTAATCTGCATCAGCTTCTCCTGATCCTCCTCGGTCGTGCAGGCCTTGACTCTTTGTAACAGTGTATGAGGCTGAGAAGAGCAGACACAGATTCAGGCTTCCATCAATAAGGCATCCATCCCTCACGCAGCTACACTGACCAGCTCCTAACAGGGCCCATGCGGGGCGTCTCCTGACCTGCACATGCCACACACTACACCAGAAACTCATTCCTGAGAGCTGGGCCATGAAGGAGGGAAGCCTCAGGTACGAAACACAGACAGAATTTACACCCCTCAAGTCACCAGCAAGTGAAACACCTAAGTCCAACTTGTATCTTATCCCTAATAACTTTTGCAACAAGATCAATTTTTTTTTGAAGTATAGCTCTGTCCAATTCTTTTATTTGCTTGTCTTTCTCTACTTTTTAATTTCATTCCTCTCCAGAAATTAGTAATATCTTATAAACACTATACTTTTCAGATTTATTGCCCATAACTGACTTAGTAGAGATTAATCATTCATTCAAGCATCTATCCTGCAATTCACATTTGTCCCATTTTTATGTCTATTTTCCCTTTTTTCACTCTCCTTTGAACTGGGGATTCCTCTTGGCTGATTCCCATTCACTGCTGGTGTGCGTGGGTAATGGAGATCAAACCCTGAGCTTCGCACCCAGCAGCCCTTACTGGTTAGGTTTAACCCACCAAGTTTTCAATTCTATAAACATAATAAATATTCAAATATTACTTCACAGTTGACATAAGTAGCAGATTTGTTGCTTGATTTATGTTTCTACAGGTGTTCTACATCTGGGACAATGGAACAAAATGAATTGAGGTTAATTCCTCTATTTTAGTACTTTGTCTCAAGTGTTAACAGTATATTGAAAAAGAGAATCATCTCAGTCCTGGCAAATAATTCAAGTATTTTTTGATGCTTTGAATATTGTTACACACTTTTAAATCAACAACAAAAAGGAGAGAGATTTTTATTTTTACACAGTCCATGTTTGTTTCAACTTTCCCATTTTCCAATTTCTTTGCTTACCAATCCTTTGCATATCTAAGACCTTTCTACTGGAATGCATCCCTCTGCTTCTCCTGTACTCAGTTACTTTAGATCAGTTGTTCCCAACCACCACTGCAGAGGCAAATTACATGGGATGTTCAGGTCTCATCCCAAACCAATCAAATAAGAAATCATAGGGAGATTGGCCAAAGAATACAGCAAAAGTTCTCCCCAGATGATTCTAATATAAAGCCAGGGTTGAAAACATTGCTTTTAATTCCTCAACTAAGGGACTATTGGTAACAAATTCTGCTTATCTGAAAATGACTTTACTTTGCTCTCTTCTTACAAGGCAGTTTAGCTGCATATCAGTTAATAAGTCTTGCTGTCACTCTGGCTTTCAGTAAAGGGGTCTTGCCTTTGTAACCGTCTCATCTTCTCTGCAGCTTCTTCCCTGGCAGCTATAATTTCACTAGGACACGCCTCCTGGGTGTCACCTCTGCTTGAAATGTGTTATGATGCTGAATCTGAGACAGTGCCTTCCATCAGCTTGGAAAAATTAATTAATTCTTGTCTACTATCTCCTTCTCTCCTACCCATATTTCTTTTTAAGGACTAATCCTACTTTGGGGCAACTTCCTAATATCAACCTTTGAATTCATGAATTCTGTTATAATCCCAGTTATTATTTTCACTCCTGGAACTTGGGTTTTTGTTTTCTTTTTAATCTGCCCATATTTAGTAGCCAACCTCTTATTCCCTCTTCTTATCAGCAATGGGTTCTTTTATTTCTATTCATTTTATACACTGTTTGCTAATTTGGTATCATTTATTCTGCTAGTATTTCTGCTCTTATTCATGATGCCTTACTTCTATATGTATTTGGTAGTTTTTTGATAAGCTCATAAGTATGGATCTCTGTCTATGGGGATTTTTCAGCGACTAGCTGAAGATCATTTCAAGGAGAATTCAAATTATTACCAATCTAGGTCCGCTTCAAATTAAAATTCTTATCTTGCAGTTTTCAGAACAGAGGTATAAATTAACACCCTAAAATTGCAGGACTAGGAGACTCTTCCACTCGCCCTCAATTTGGAGCTGAAGTGTTGCTCAATGTGAAGACCTGATTCATTTTCCAGCCTTCATGGAACAGTTCTCCCATTGAGACGCCAATTCATAAATGGCAGCGATCAGCCCAAGCCCTAGATCACAAGGGATTACTGGCTGCCTTCAGAGAAGGAAACAGCTCTGGCTTGAACTGATGCTTCCAATTCATTCCTGACTCAAAGTATTTTCCTTACTTTTTTCCAATACACATGAAAGAATGTTTTAAAATGCTTCAGTGTTTCAGAATATCATTTTATCTGCATCTAAGTCTCTGTAGAATACTTTCTCAGTCATTTCAAAGACTTATATTACTCTAAATTTTCTTCCCATTTTTATGATGACTATAGACATAATGAATTCGTCTTTATATATTCATACATGACAATATAATTTGGTCAAGACTGTTCTCAGTAATTCCCCTTTTGCTCCCCTAATGGCCTTTCCCTCTGTGCTGTTCTTCCTTCTGTTTCATGAAAACCTAACCTGCTCCTGCTCCATGACCTTCCTTCCTTTCCAGCTTCCACACAGGATAGAAAGCATACCACCCTTAATTTTCTGAGGATGGCATATTTTGCTTAACATAATGCTCTCTAGTTCCATCCACTTTCCTGCAAATGCCATATTATTCTTGAATGGCTGAATAAAACCATGTGTGTACACACCACAATTTCTTTAGCTATTCACCCACTGACAGACACCTAGGCTGGTTCCACAGTCTGGCTACTGGGAATTGTGCTGCCATAAACATGGAATGTGTACATTCCTTAGTGTGATGACTTGGATTGTTTTAGATAAATACGGAGAAGTGGGAAGCTGGGTCACAAGGCTATTCCATGCTAGGCTTTAGAGGAAATTCCATACTGATAACCACAGTGGTTGTACGAATTTACAGACTCACCCGACAGTGTAAAATGTTCCTTTTCTCCACATGCTCTCCAGCACTTATCATTGTATTGGGTATGGATGGGACAGGAATAAACCTGAGGGTATCATATTACCACAGAGCTTCATCCTTAGACCTTTTCATTTTGAGATAAGGTCTTGCTAAGTAGCTGAGGCTGGCATGGGACACACAATCCTCTCGTGCTACCATATCAAGCTGTTTTTTTGTATTCTTGACAGCTGCCATTCTAACTGGAGTGAGATCAAATCTCAGTGTAGTTTTGTTTTGTTTTCTTTTACTAGAGATTGAACCCAGGGATGCTTAACTACTAAGCAACATACCCAGCACATTTTTCTTTTTTATTTTGAGACAGAGTCTCACTAAGTTGCTGAGGTTAACTTTGAATTTGCCATTCTTCTGTCTCAGACTCCTGAGCTACTGGGATTCCAGGCATATACCCCTACACCCAGCTCTGGCTGTAGCTTTGATTTGCATTTCTTTGACTCTCATGTAAGTTGGTCACTTCTATTTCTTCTGTTGAAAATGTTTAATTATTTCATTTGCCTACTTATTGACTGACTTGTTTTTTAGTATTAAGTTTTTTTAAATTTTTTGTATACTCTAAATATTATTATTAATACTCTACCAGAAGAGTAGCTAGCAAAATTTTCTCCCACTTGGTTATGTTCTCTCTTCACTTTTTTTTTTTTTAGTTATAGATGAACACAATTCCTTTATTTTATTCATTTATTTTTAATGTGGTGCTGAGGATCAAACCCAGTGCTTCATATGTTCTAAGCAAGTGCTCCACCACCAAGCCACAACTCCAGCCCCACATTCTTGTTTCTTTTGCTGTGCATAAGCTTCCTAATTTAATGCCATCAGACTCACTAATTCCTGATATTATTTCCTCAGCCCAAGTCCTATTAAGGAAGTCATTACCTGCAACCATACTTTGAAATGTTGACTCTACATTTTTTTCCAGAGTTGCAAACTTTCTTGTCTAATTTCTAGGTCTTTGATATATTCTGAGTTGACTTTTGTGCAGGGTTAAATAGGAATTTAGTCTTATTCTTCTACACATGGATATCCAATTTCCCCAGTACCCTCTGTTTTAAAGGCTGGGTTTTATCCAATGTATGTTCTTGGCACCTTTGTCAAGGATCAGATGAACAGATGTACGGATTCCTCTGTGTCTTCTATTCTGTACCATTGGTCTACATGTCTGTTTTTATGCCAGTAGCATGCAGTTTTTGTTACTATTGCTCTGCAGAGTAATTTGAAGTTGGGTATTGTGATGCCTCCAGCATTGCTTTTTTGGCTTAGAATGACTGTGGCTATCCCTGCATCTTTTATTCTTCCAAATAAATTTTAGGACTATTTTTCCCAGTTTTGTGAATTCTGCCCTTGGTATTTTGATAGTAATTGCACTGTATATAGCTTTTGGTAACATGGCCATTTCAACAGCATTAATTCTACTTATCCATGACATGGGAAGTCTCTTGGTCATTTTTCCAGTGTCTTCTTTAATTTCATCAGTCTTTTAACAGTTTTCATTCTAGAGATCTTTCACCTCTTTGGTGTTGTGTTGCGTTTTGTTTTTTAAATTCCTAACTTTGGGGGGGGGGGGGGGGTTGAGGCTATTGTGAATGGGACTGTTTTCCTGATTTTTTTTCTCAACAGATTTGTTATTGGTGTATAGGGAAACTATTGATTATGTATGTTGATTTTATATCCTGTTGCTCTCAATTTCCAAATAATGAAACTCCACTTAATTGTAAATACAAGAGTATTGACATTCATTTCCTTACCATATAGATATGTCAAATTATTACCTTCTTAACACTTGCAGAAAAATCAGCTACTATTTTTAAAATATTGTTGGTTTCAGGGAAGTCCTTACAAATATAAGGTTCTTCAGCACATATCACTCTGATTGCCAGGCCAGGACCTAGGAAATAACAATAGTATTTAATATAAATTTTTACATTTAATATAAAAACACCAAAAAAATTAAAATTAAAGTGCCATTATTCCAAAAATATAAAATTCTTATAAAATGAAAATCATAAGGGAGCTGGGGTTGTGGCTCAGTGGTAAAGTGCTCACCTAGCACATGTGAGGCGCTGGGTTCAATTCTCAGCACCACATAAAAATAATAAAATAATTATGTCAAACTATGACAAAAAAATGAAAATCATAAATTTTTGTTTTGTTTTTCAGTGTTGGGGATCAAAAGCAGATGCTCATACATGATAGGCAAGTGCTCTGCCACTGAGCTATATCCCTGGCCCAAGTAAAGTTTTTAAAGAATTTAATTTCAGGATTGGAGGTATAGATCAGTAAAAGAGCCCATGCTTAGCATTTGTAAGGTCCTGGGTTCAATACCCAGTTCCAGAAAATAAATTTCAAATCACAAAAATTTTTAATAAAGGAATTCTCTAACATACACAAAATTAAAGAGAACAGTGTAAAGAACCACATGATATTCATTATCCAAATTCAACTACTAAAGAAAAATAGTATGCTCTTTAAAATAAATAATGACAGTGTTTAATTCCAAGAGTTGTTAACCAGTAGTATTTCTAGTTTACCAAATACTTTCTCTTTTTTCTATTTTACTAAATACCAAATACAGGTGATTAAAAAAAAAAAAAGGTACACATGAATCTCATAAAAACTAGATTCTGTTGCTTTTCTACAACAGAAAAAAACATGACTTAAGGTGTCTGGTTGTAGGTGAAACCATAGCAATTAACTATCAATCATCCTTACTCTCATTCCTCAGCTTATTTTAAGTTGTTTTTAAAGCAGCAAAATCCTTTTGCAAGAGAAATTTTATAGGACAGAAAACACAAAATATAAAGTAAATTTGGAGAAAATCAAATGATCCTACATGAAATGACAACCAAGGACACAGGACCACTTGACTACCCTCCACTAACATTAACCAACCATCTTTCACCAGCCTACAAGTTGGGGACTAAAGATGTAAAATTGCTAAGCTTGATAATGTGCTATTCACCACATAGGTTAGACACTTTAATTACTGTTTGTGGAGGCAGTTCAGTGATTAAGAACAGAAACTTTGATGTAAAGACTATTGAGGATATAACCCTGACACTAAACCTTCTATTTTGTGTAACTTAGGGCAAATTAGCCTCATCCCTACTGTCCTCATCTGGAAAACAAGGTAATAAATACTATTTTCTATTGTGAGGATCAAATAAGAATGTTTAAAGTATTTAGCAGAGTGCACAGCACATCAAAAGTACTCATGAAATAGTAGCTATTGCTATGTTTTTAATTAGACCATTCTCCCAACTTACCACCTACACATGACTATAGAAAGCTAAAACTGAGATTTCAAGACTTGCCCAAGCTCAAAACAAAAATAGGTTAAGACTCTCAGTCCTAACAAATACCTCTAATGTTTTTTTGTGATGACAGTCAAATGACTATCTAGAATTTTGTTATTATTCATGAATTAGTTACACAGAGCATTGTGCAAAGAGCTTTGCAGGTGAATGAAGCAGTCCAACCATTCAGACAATTCAGACATGGATAATAATGTAAGAGCACCAAGCCAGCCACAGTGGCATATGCCTATCATCCTAGCTGCCAGCCTGGGAAACATGATGAGAATCAAGTTTATTTTCACTTCTGTAGTACACATCAGGATATATCGTATGAAGAACATATAAATCCTACCTCAACCATTAAGAATCGAGTGGCAATGTTATTAAAATATGCTGGACTCCCAAGGATCATTTAATATCTAAATACAAATATAGTAGAAAATGAGAATTTAATAAAATAAATTTAGTAGATATGCAACAGAATTTGTTCTCAATCCTTTTCTTCCTCATATTAAAAACTCCTCAAAATGATAAATTATTCAAAATTGATTTTTCTTTATCATGAAGATCTAAAGACAAATCAAATAAAATCAATTCTGTTTTTTACCTGGAAATGGATGTCTGGAAACTAAATCTTCTGGAAGTCCAAGTTCTCTGCCTAAAATTCTCACTTCATCTTTATGAAAATCTTTCAGAGGTTCTATTACTTTTCCCTAAAGGAAGGTGGAAAAGCCAGTCAACATAGTTAGGAATCAAAATGAGACAGAAAACAATGGGAAATAAGTAAATAGTGTTCCTGTTGGCATTTTCCTTAGCTTAAAGCATTGTCTTTAAAAACACATCTTTTCAACTGGTGATGTAGTTCAAAGGTAGAGCACCTGCCCAGCATATGCAAGAACCTGGGTTAAATTCCTAGCACCACAAAAACAAACAAAAACATTCACTTCTTAAAGTATTTCCTCCTATGTGCATACAAGGAATCAGATGAATATTTCAGTGGTATATGTACTTTTCTCTAAAATACATTAAAACTTAAAATATTTAAAATAAAAATCACACACCTACCATCACTCATCTTGCCCTCAAGGCAAATAGAAAATATCACACAATATTTCAGTATTAAAATCCTCTAAATGAAGCTGGACACAGTGGTGTACACCTATAATCCCAGCAGCTCCGGAGGCTGAGGCAGGAGGATCTTGAGTTCAAAGCCAGCCTCAGCAAAAGCGAGGCGCTAAGCAACTCAGTGAGACCCTGTCGCTAAATAAAACACAAAATAGGGGTCACATCATCCTGTGCAGGACTCAGGCTCACAGCAGGCCTAGGTCCATCCCCTCTACCGGTGGGGCAGACACCCACCGGGGCCCAGCCTCTGACACAGGACTGCCCCTTCCGACCAGCAGACAACTGTGGGAGGTTCAAGCCTTAACACAGGCTCAAGACTACCACAGGAGCCCAGGCCTGGCCCAGATCTACCCACACAGACTTGCACAGGACCCAGGTCCAGGTGTGCATTTATTTATGGCCTGATTTTCTAATGAAGAAAACCTGATTGGCAGAAGCCCTTATTGCATTTTAAAAATACAAATCAAGTTGTGTCACAGCAGGTCAGTGGGCTCAATTTAAATGCTTTTCTTTCTTTCTTTCTTTTTTGAAAGATAACACAGATATTTTTATTTTTCTTATTTTTAACTAATGTAAAAGAAAACTTGCTTCAATTACTAATGATGACAATGTATTGTAATAACCAAGCTGTTTAAAAAAAATTACAAAATAGGGCTGGGGATGTGGCTCAGTAGCCGAGTGCCCAAATTCAATCCCCATTACTGCCTCCCCACCCAAAATTCTCCAAATGATAAGATGAAACATCAACTCACAAAATGGGAGTATATATCTAATTTAAAGACTCATAACTGGGATATATATAAGGAACACTTACAAATCAATAACTTCAAAAAGGTCAACTAAAAATGAACAGACATTTCTTCAGGATACATAAACGACCAATATACCCATGAAAAAGTATTTAACATCATCAGCAACTGGAGATATACAAATCAAAATCACAATTAGGTACCAATTCACACCCACTGGGATAACTAAAATCAAAAGCAACCACCCATGGCTACCACCAAAAGAACAGAAAATAAAAAATGTTGGTGATTATGTGGAGAAACTGGGAACCTTCCATAATATTAGTTTGACTGAAAAATGGGATAAATGCTATGGAAAATAGTATGGAGGTCCCTCAATAAAGTTAAAAATATGACTATCATGATCCAGTAATCTCGATTCTGGGTATACGTGCAAAACAACTGCATGTACATGTATGTGTTCAAATGGCACATTAACTGATAATATTTGACAGATGGAGTAACCCAGATAACCACCAATGAATAAATAGATAAACAGAATGTAGCACCTGCACACAATGTGTGTTATTCAGATGCAAAGAGGAAGATGATGCTGTTGTGTCCCACGTGGATAAACCTTAAGAACATTATGCCAGTTCTGCAGGACAAAGAAGTTCCACAGATCCGATTCACAATAATATGAATGTACTTAACTCTACTGAAATGTATTTGAAAATGGTTAAGATGGTAGATTTTATGTATTTTTATCACACACACACAAAAAGACATTTAAGAACAAATCTTGGTGAGGATATGGAGAAACTGGGACCCTCACACACTGCCAGGGAGAAGGTAAAATGGAACAGCCATTGGATAGCAGCCTGGCAGTTCATCAGAACGAGGAACAGAGTTACCACATGACCTAGCAATTGTACTCCTGGGCACACCCTAAAAAAAATAAAATATACATTCACCAAAATCTGTACACAGCATCATTTTAACACTAAAAGGTGGAAATGACCCAAAGGTCCACCAGCTGATGAATGAATAAATGCAATTCTACATGATGAATATTAGCAATGAAAATAAAGTTCTCAAAATAAAAATAATGAAAATAAACCTTGAAAATATAATGTAAGTGAAAGAAGCCAACCACAGAAGATTGCATATTGTATGATCTGATTAGACAAAACATCCAGAAAGGACGAAACTGTAGAGACAGAAAATAAATTTGTGGTTGTCTAGAGCAGGCAAGAGGGGTCAGGGGAATGGTTCAGGCAGAATTCAGGTCAACTGCTGAGTATGAGGTTTCTTTGGGGGGTAGCAAAAATGTTCTAAAATCAGATTGTAGTGATGATTGTTGTACAACCCTGTGAGAACTGGGAGGGAAGAAGGACGGGGAGGAGGCAGAGAAGGTACCGGCATCACTGTAAGTCAAGAGTCCTCTCAACCTTACCTCTTCTCTCAACTTTCTGATGAGCTCTGTGTCATTGTGATGGGTTTTGATGAGCTCAGCTTTGCCACTGGCAACAAGGGATGCACTTTCAATTAGATCAGGTCGTAAAGTACCTTGGGCAAGGAAAACCTCCTCTGGCTTCAGATTCATCTCTCCAATTACCTCATTGGCAATCTATAACCAAGAAGAGTGAAACAGCCTTACAGATGAATCTTCTTAAAAAGATAGCAACATTTTATACTTAAGCTGAATGATTCGGTCTTTTGCAATACCAACCAGGATATTAAATTCACCAGCCTTTAAGAACATATGCTTCATCATTCAAAAGGTATGTGAACTTCAGGAGCTTGAAATCTAGCTAGAGATACCCAATAAATTAAAATCCAATATCACCTGAAAACATCTATTTTTAAATTTTAAACAATAACCTGGCAACATACATGTTTTTAAACATCACAGTTTCTAATAATTTGTAAAAACAATATGTAAAAGTCTCAGCGACAGAAATAGACATCCAAAATTAGCAATATTTTTATCCGACACAATGACAAAAAAACAAAACACCAAAAAACTAGAACAAATACCAAGATCCACATAAAAAATAGCCCAGGGACACAAAAAAAGAAAGGTACCTTAACAAAAGTGTCGCCAATGATTTTTCTTTTCTCCTCAGGACTTGTAGTCATATTTAATGTTTTGCTAATTCTTTTTCGAGGGGTCCTGTCTTCATCTGATATTGGTAAAGTAGTTGTTCCATTGTAGAAGGAATGAGCAGCATTAATCACTGAGGGAGAGGAGATAAGTGTTTTAACCAAGAGACTAAAAATTATAAGGAACAAGTTAAACAACATAAAACCTAGGTTGCTCCTCTGATCTCCCCTAAACCTGCCTATTTGTTCAAGAACTTTCAAGCGGGGGCTGGAGTTGTGGCTCAATGGCAGAGCGTGTGCCCTTCAATGTGTGAGGCCCTGGGTTCGATCCTCAGCACCATATAAAAATAAATAAAGGTATTGTGCCCATCTACAACTAAAAAAATATTTTAAAAAAGAGCTATCAAGCCAGCCAGGCACAGTAGTGACCACCTGTAATCCCAGCAGCTCAGGAAGCTGAGGCAGGAGGGTTACCAGTTGGGAGGCCAGATGAGGCAACTTAGCAAAACCCTGTCTCTAAATAAAAAAATAAAAAGGTTTGGGGATATACCTCAGTGGTAGAGCACCCCTGGGTTCAATCCCCAGTACCAGAAAGAAGAGAATAAAGGGGGAGGGCACAGCTCCATAGCAGGAGTAAAAACAGAAGCAAGCCACACAGGCCTCATCAATGAATCTGTGGGTCTTTCCCTTTCGTTGGTCCCTTACCCAAGCAAAAACACCTCCAAACTCCTGTTTACCAGCCTTCCAGCTGTGGAACACAGGATGTGCTAGGAAGCAATCAGTCTTCAGCATACATATTTTTACTTAAACCTCTTCACAGTACTATACCCAGTACACCAAGCCAGAGAAAAAAAATCCAGTCTTCCAACAGGGAAGGAAAGCAATACTTTGCTCCTATATTCAGGAAAATGATGTACTTCTCATATTTTCAATGAACTACTACTTAGGCTCATCCAGAGACCTGTGTCCCAAAGAAGCCCAAGGCTTCCAACTCCTGAGCCTCCCCAAAGTCAATAGTGCTGAGAGCCATAGCTGAGTTGGAATGATGCATGGCATTTTTGCCAGAAAGGAGTGGTTGAGAGGTGATGCCAGCAAGCTATTGAGATGATGATGATTATGTTAAGCTGTGTATTCAATTGTACATTAGACCCCTTCTGTCCGCCTCAGCCTGCTACTTTGGAGTTCTCTCAGGGATTCCTGGAGAGTTCCCATTGGTTGGGGAAGTGCCGGAGGAGGGATTTTCCAGTTGGTGTGTAGTGTGTCCTGGGCCACTTGCGTGGCGGGAGTTCAGAAATAAAGTTTGTTCCTGCTGGGCTCGTGATTTGTGCCCAGCCAGACTGCGGCACAATAGCACAGACCTGCTTGCTTTTGTTGTAGGTTTTCCCCCATATTCTCCCCCGGGACTCTGAATTCCTCATACTACTACACCAACCACTAAGGACAGGTTTGTGTGGGTTATTAAAACTTCTACAATTTGAAGACCCTCTTCAAGAAAGAGAATAATAAATAAGATACCTTAAATATCACAAGTCACACTAGAAAGGCTAACAAGAGCTTGGATGCACACAGAAATAATTAGAAATCATATATATACCACTAAATCCAAACTAAATATATCTCCAGCTCAATGTTTTCTTAGCCTGATCCCAAAAGGCCTATAGCCAGCCATGTCTGTACCACCCACCAGAGAATAAATTTGAATGGACAGAGATAATAAAGTCAACCAAATACAAATTACTAAAATATTTGCCAATTTCACAAAAACATGGTCCTGTGAAGATGCTGCTGGGGTTCTCCGCAGGATTTTCCAAGAGGGCTGACTAGTCAGGGCCTCTCAAGCTTAACTCCCTTTCGCTTAGCTGAGGAAATCCAGCAAAGCCTGTTTTCTACAGTCCAACAAATCCTGTCTGCTATACCTATTCCTTATCTTGCAACACTTGAACTTGCTTTATGTTTACACCGCTATTTTAGTGAATTTCGAAAAGATAAAATTATGAAAAACCTTTTTTGAAAAGTTTTTAAAAGAAAAAATTATTAAGTAGACTGTCTACTTCATACTTACCTACAAGTCTTCATTTTACACTCAACCTTTTGCCTTCAATTCTAATTAATTAAACAATATTTACAATTTGTATTATTAAACCTCTGAACTCATTTCACTGTAACCATCAATAATACCTTTGAGTATAAATGATATCCACAAATGTCAATATCACTAAGGACTAGAAGTCTACTGGTGGTTACGATTGCCCTTTAAAAGTATGAGAGACTGTGGATTTTTTTTTTAAATATCTTTTTAGTTGTAGATGGACACAATACCTTTATTTTATTTGTTTATTTGTATGTGGTGCCGGGGATCGAACCCAGTGCTTCACTCATGCTAGGCAAGCACTATACCACTGAGCCACAACCCCGGCCCCCCCCCCCTTTTTTTTAAGATGAGGTCTTCCTATGTTTGCCCAAGCTGGATCCAAACTCCTGGGCTCAAGTGATCCTCCTACCTCAGCCTCCTAAGTAGCTCACACTACAGGTACATATCACAGTGCCCGGATGACTACACACCTAAATCCTTCTTCTCTGTACGAGCCTTCCTGTTTGCAAAATAATCTGTGTATTTGTACCTGTTGTAGGAGGGCTTGGGCATTCTCGTGCAAGAATAACAATACAAAATCATTTGGGGAAATATAATTTACGACTAGAGAACAGAATGACAGTTACAAAATGGTTAACTTACCCATTTAGCATAACTAGTAGAAATCAACACTTCTGAAAATTTATACAGGGAACACTCTTGAACCAGAGGTAATTATAATATAGAAATACGAAACATTTTCAACTTCGAGCTTATGGGAAAACTACAACTGGTTAAGGCAATGTGCTCCGTTAAGCACAAAGCTTAATCCCATTAAACAAATCCCGACAGGTAAATTCACTTTTCTTTGGCCCATTAATACCTTTGACCTGAATCCCAAGCTTTTTGAGGGCTTCCTCCACAGACTGGCTTTCTCGTTTCCTCATGAAGCCATTATCAATGTGCACAGCAATGACTTGATCTTGGTTCAACGCACGATTCAGCAAAGCTGTACAAACCGTTGAGTCTACACCACCACTGAGTAAAACCTACAAAGGAAAATAAAGGGGGAAAAAAAAATCAAACTGAGCAAAATAAACAGAAAGAAAATAAACACCATCCCTTCCCCAGATCATCCCTAGAAGCACGGTTTATATTAAAGATATTAACAAACAAGAGCTGACGAGCAATGTAGCATACCCGACTCACCCAGTCAACACCCAAGGCTGTTAAGAAATCCAGCTATGGATTCCAACATCACCCACATAACCATGTAGCATTGTCAGATGATAATTGCTTACCAAGACTTTTGATGTGCCAACTTGCTCTTTGATCTCCCGAATGCATTCACGTTCTCTGTTCTGCACAGTGAAGTTCCCACTGCACCCAGCAATATCATAAAGGAAATTCTTCAATATTACTTTCCCATTTTCTGTAAGGCCAACTTCAGGATGAAACTGTGCTCCGTATAATTTTTTAGACTCATTTGCTATACCTTTATAGAAAAAATAATCACAAATTTTTTTTCAGGTTGCAAAGACTCAACCGATACCCATAATTCATCCTCAAAATCTCTCTAAAAATGTTTAAACTAATGTACTTTACTGGACTTTTATAGTTACATGGAAAGACAAAACACAAAACAAAATAACAATGCCACAATCTTTAAGGTTTTTTTTCTTTAATATAACAATAAGCTATAGTACACTGCAATGAGTCTTCAAGATTATTTCACAGTACTGTCACTTCTCCACCAATACTTTATTTTTTTAATATTTTTTTTAGTTGTAGTTGGATACAACACTTTTCCTTCAACCATGTATTTTTATGAGGTGCTGAGGATCGAATCCAGGGCCTCACACACACTAGGTGAGCGCTCTACCACTGAGTCACAATCCCAGCCCCTCCATCAATACTTTAATTGTCATGCAGTTAATGCAATAACTTAATTTTGGTTCTTAGTCCCATATGGCTTTCACATATAATGTGCAATGGCCAATTTCTTATATAAATGGAATCTCACACAATTAGCATTTCAAAACACTTTAAGTGTTTCTCTTAAATGCCATTCCAGTGTCAGTCCTTCCCCCACTCTTCCCCTCATTGCACTGTCACCTTGAAATTAGATCAAGTCTTTCCTTTGTTCAAAGCCTCACCTAACTAAAAAGACTGGAAGACTACAATGGGTCAAAAGTCCTGTGCTGTGGACCACAATTACCTAGTCTCTACCTTATACCACTTCTTCCACATTACTGTGCTCTATGTTGTCTTCCTTTTTTTTTTTCCTCCTTGCAGGGGGAGTCGGGGGGTACCAGAGATTGAACTCAGGATCACTTGACCACTGAGCCTCATCCCCAGCCCTATTTTGTATTTTATTTAGAGACAGGGTCTCACTGAGTTGCTTGGCACCTCGCTTTTGCTGAAGCTGGCTTTGAACTTGTGATCCTCCTACCTCAGCCTCCTGAGCTGCTAGGATTACAGGTGTGTACAATCTCACCTGGCTGCTCTATGTTGTATTAAATGTGGTCCCATCCCAGGGCCTCTCTACTACTATTTCTTCCTTCATCAGATATCAAGAGTGGTCACTTCATCTTCTTCAGGTCCATTATGTCTTATAGGAATACCTTCTCTGAACATCCTAGATAAAACAGTCATGTGCAAGCCAGGGGTGGTGGCACATGCTTGGAATCCCAGCTTCTTAGGAGGCTGAGGCAGGAGGATCTCAATTTCTTAGTGCTTCAGCAAAAGTGAGGCACTAAGCAACTCAATGAGACCCTGTCTCTAAATTTATTACAAAAAATAGGGCTGGGGATGTGGCTCAGTGGTTGAGTGTCCCTGTGTTCAATCCCCCCACCCACATTAAAAAAACCAGTACCATTCCTAATCACCTTCTGCAACACCCCCCCCCACACCTGTTTTCGATGTTCATACTATCTAACAGCTCACCTATTCTGCACTGTGTTGTCTACCCTCCCCACTCCCCAGGTTTCTGCCCATTTTGTTAATTCCTGATCCTTGACACCTAGAATGTGCCTGACACAAAATAGGTAGTCAAATCTGTTAAATGAATAAAAACACTGAGCCCACCCTCCACTGTACAGCTTTTACATGAAGAGGACAACTGTTCCTGATCACTCCTCTGCTAAAGTATGAGTTCTTTGAGTAAGTGCAGGCAGATTACTCGACTCAGTTCATCCATGACAAATCATTTCTCAATTTATCAATTAGGTTTGATAACTCAAACAAAAAGAGCTTCATTGGGCTGGGACTGGGGCCTAGTGTAGAGCACCTGCCTAGCACGTGGGGTCCTCAGCACCACATAAATAAATAAAATAAAGGTACCATATCTGTCTACAACTAAAACTACACATATATATAAAAAGAGCTTTACTGATAAACCCATTTTTTTTCTTTTACTGATTTCCAGGGATATCAGTGATTATTTATATAACAATTTTTAAGTAAGCAAATCCAAACTCTGAACTGCCAAAATCCCTCTTCCTCAAAAAAAGTCGAGCATGAAAATAGTTTCTAGAAAGGACAAAACACTGAATTGAGTATGAAGACTTGAGGGACACATAGGGTTCCTGTGTTTTATTAAAGCCCATTAATAACATAAAAACCACCCTTATATGGATACCGCCAAATCTAGGATACACGCTAGATTTGACCCACAGGTCATAGCTGGCCAATCCTGGTTGAGAAAAAAGTCTTGAGTGCTTTGGTATTTTGTAAAAATCTAAGACTTACATTTAAAAGGCATTAAAAACAAGCAACTGTGAAAACAGCATGGAAAGAGGAGAGGCAATGTTTCCTGAGTTATGCAATACAGTGATCTATATTTGAAAAGCTTCTACTAGGACACCTTTGTCAAAATGTTTTAAAGTAAGCTAATGTGATTTCTGGATAGTTCTTCCAATATTAAATTCCCTACTAATTAACAGTTTATCTTGCCACATCTGCAATATCTTTAAAAAATAAGATCAAAGAGGACAACACACAGAAACATATGCATACTCTGCAGATATGTAGATGAGATCTACAAATGTAGATTTCTACCTGCTACAATGTTCCCAGAACGTGCCACAACCTTAAATCCATCAGCTACTTTGTCAACACTATCTCCATGAGTAAGCAGAACAATTTCTTCCTTTTGAAGGCCCCTAAACATAAAAAAGTAAAACATCACGAATCTCAATTAAAAGTGATTAACAGACTCTTTTGCTTTAGAAATGACATGCGTGGATCAAGAAAATAGATGTAAGTATATATACAGTGCAACACAGTTGGAATTCAAATTTATTACATATAAGGCAAATAAAGGATATCAAATCTTAACAAAAAACTAAAAAGGAAATCCATAAAAACAGAATATGTGAAATGGTAGTTTAACCACACACAAAATAATTTCTGGAGTCTATGAAACAAAAATTTCAACATTACAACACAATAAGAGAAATATTTCAAAGACCTTCATGCTTCACTCAGTAGCATGGTAGTCGTACCAAGAATGACAGTACTAACACTGATACTGCTATCCTACAGCTGTATGTAAATACAAATATATGTGTATTGTCAGTTTAAAAAAAAACATAACTATTGTAATCAGTAATCTAAATGTTCAGCTTAAGAGTAATGAGATTAAAAAAAATAGAGTTAGATAAAAACTATAATCTGTCATTTTAATTAGAAATTATATATACTGATAATTTTCTCTTTCTAAAAGAAAACAAACTGTGTCACTCCATTCATTGAAAAGTCCTACAAACAGTAACAAACTTGTAGCAACATGGACCTCCAGTGCCAAGTGAATCAGGGACAATTAAGGTGGGAGGAGCTACTATAGATAAAGAGACTTACATAACATTATACACATATAATGTGTAGATTTTCTCTGGACCCTGAGTTAGACAGACCAATATGAAAAGATACTGCTTACATTACAGGAAAATTTGAATGAGGACTTGGTATTAAATAATGGTAGGGAACAGCAAATGAACCAGAAAGACAGTAAAAAAGATCTCTTAATTTATGTATAAAACTTCTTGTGCCGGCACAAAGCATAGAAAATCCAAAAACAAAGAGACTAAAATATAAGTGTCTGGTCTTTTAAAAAAACAATGAAAATTCAAGCCAATCAATGATTTGAGGAAACTTGTAAGCAGCTCATTCACTTTTGGATGGGTGGGGCCGGGGAGAGAAAGGCGGGTTGAACCCAAGACCCTGCGCATGTCAAGCACACACTCCCCTCACCAACAAGCTGCACCAGCAGCCATCATTCATCAAGTTTTAAATAGATTAGAACTACAGCAATCTTATCACCTAGCAACAAAACCAAATGCATTCATCGAATTAAAAAGACTATACCCAGGCCACAGTTCTGCCTCCACATAAAGAAGGTGAAGGAGGAATAAAGAGTCCGAAAATTGAATGGCTTGTTAAGAATCAAGAAACAAAGGAGTGCATGCCTGGGGCGGTGGCATATGCCTGTAATCCCAGCAGCTCAGGAGGCTAAGGCAGGAGGATGATGAGTTCAAGGCACTAAGAAACTCAGCAAGGCCTTGTCTATAAATAAAATGTAACAGAGGGCTGGGGATTTGGCTCAGTGGCTAAACACCCCTGGGTTCAATCCCAGATACCAAAAAAATTAGGGGGTGGGGGGGTGGGGGAGGAGTGCAGAAGGAGGTTTGTGCCTGCATACAGTAGACCCAGGACAGTTTAAGTCATGACTCACTTGCCACATGTGGCACACTAACATATAAGATCCACAAATGCTGGCATCACATGACAAGGTGCTAAACCACACAGGTGCCTTGAGGTCACTTCCTAAATATTCTTCTTAGTCCTAACTAGCTTCCGGCTAGCCTGTGCTGCCTTGACATGCACCTGGGAGGCACACACAGCAAGCACAGGGGCTGCAGAATTTGAATTACACAGTCTCCAATTTTGAACAACAATAATATCAACTTTTTAGTTAATCTACAACCGTTATTCTTCTAAAAATACCTGAACAATGAGCATGTATTGTCCACACTGATGTTGAAGACTCCATCTTCTCTAACACTTTTTTTGTGCACCGTACCTCCAAATACCTTATTCATCATCTATTCAAAGAGAAAATTAATTGATGTTAATGTGAAAAGAAAAACACTCATTGTTATGCTGATTTAATCATTTATATTCTGTTTTCCAGATTATTGTTATATTTGTACCCCCAAAATACAGGGAGTTTGATAAATGTAGATAACTTTATATTTTACATATAATTATATAGTCATTAAAAAGCATGATTATAACAAAATTGGATTAGAAATTTGACCTGAGGTTAATTTCTGTTAAACACTGGAAGACTTTCTACTTAGTATACTTTAATTAATTCATCTTTTAAAAATAGTAATTTTGGTATTTAAATCACTTTAATTTAAAAAGTGACTGAAACTGGGGGTGGTGGCTCACATCTGTAATCCCAGCGGCTTGGGAGGCTGAGGCAGGAGGATCACAAGTTCAAAGCCAGCCTCAGCAATGGCGAGGTGCTAAGCAACTCAGTGAGACCCTGTCTAACTAAAACCCAAAACAGGGCTAAGGATGTGGCTCAGTGGTTGAGTGTCCTTAGTTCAATCCCGGGGTCTTAAAAAAAAAAAAAAAAAAAAAAAAGTTACTTCGAGCTGAGAAGAAAAGCAGAAATCACAAATTTAGACAAGTATAAATTCCTCTAAGCTTTTAATTCTTTGGCACCAAAGGAGCCGTCTTAAAGCTACAGGAACTGTACTGCAGATGGGGTCAGCAAGAAAATCCAGCCTTTCAATCAGCCATCTGTTCAAATCCCATACACCTACAGACTTCTTAATTCAAATGGTTTCTTCATTCCACCCTTCCTTATGTTCACCTTATTTTTTTTTTTTTTTTTTTTTTGTATTGAGGATTTAATCCAGGGGTGCTTCACTACTGAGCCACATTCCCAGCCTTTTTTATTTTGAGACAGGATCTCACTAAGTTGCTTAGGGCCTTGCCAAATTGCTGAGGCTTGAATTCAAGATCCTCAGCCTGCCTCAGCCTCCCAAATTGCTGGGATTACAGGGTGTGCCACCATGGTAGACATTCTTTTTATTTTTCCCATATAACCCGAACCCTCCACCCACACTAAACACTCGTAAGATTGTGCAAACCTCAAATCTGCACTGCCAGACTCGCTTCAACTCAGTCTGCCTTCTGCACAGCAGAAGCCTAAGATGGTGGCCTGACACGAGCCACAGATACCTGCCCTCCAAGGTGAGAAAGGCAAAACACAGGCTGACCAGCCCCCCACAAAGAAGCAGGCAGAGAGCTAAGAAAACATTCCTAAAACTCGGAGAGGAGTATTTTTCAAAACCCTTAGCAAATGCTGCCACCTCTATAATCTCTCCTAGGGATTCACACTAAATCTGACCACAATAAAGCTTCAGATTACATCCAGCAGTAAAGGAACACACTTTGTCTAACCTGGGATTTTTCAAACTAAAAACTCAGACATATAAAACTTTCTACAGCAGACTAGTTAACATGCAATTTAGGAAACACTGGTGGTGCCTTTGGGGTTTCTATTTTGTCTCTGGGGAGCAGACATAGAGTCTCTCTGCTTCCTGGGTGCTACTTCTGGAGCTGCTTTCCTCCACCACACCCTTCTGCCATCATGTGTTGTCCCACCTAAGACACAGAGCAATGGAAGTGACTGAACTCTGAAACCAAGAGTCAAACTTTTCCTCTTCTAAGTTGTTCTTGTCAGGTCTTTTGGTCAAAGACAAAAAGCTGACTTATTTAATTTTTGCTTTCACCTCTCATTTTCCCCATTCTCTAATCTAGTCATTGAAACTAGTAAAATTGTCTGCAGGTCTCTTCACAGTCCAGGGGCCTATTAAAGTTTATGGCCCACAGCTGTCCTTTAACTTTGCTGAATGAGAATGAATACTTTCTTCTTTAGCATCAATAAACCTCATTGTACTTCTGCCTCCCATAATTTGCAACTATAATTAGAAGACAATTGAAAAACCAAAATAACTAAGACTGTTGGAACTCTACATAACTCAGGAGTCTCAGGAATTCCTACAAAGCCCAGGGCTTGCAACAGCACTTAAAACTGTTCTACTTGGCAAAAAGCTTTTGTGCTTCTTTCTGGTTCTTTTTTTTTTTTTTTTTTTTAAAGAGAGAGTGAGAGAAGAGAGAGAGAGATTTTTTAATATTTATTTTTTTTAGTTCTCGGCGGACACAACATCTTTGTTGGTATGTGGTGCTGAGGATGGAACCCGGGTCGCACGCATTCCAGGCGAGCGTGCTACCGCTTGAGCCACATCCCCAGCCCCTTCTTTCTGGTTCTGTTACTCAGGACTAAAGGGACAGAGGGCAAGCAACCAGGAAAGTGTGTATTTGGAGGAGCAGGGAAACTATGTACACTAAAAAGTACTTTGTAGTTATATTTAGGTTTTAATATTCTGACTTTTTTTTTTTTTTTAGAGAGAGAGAGAGAGAGAGAGAGAGAGAGAGAGAGAATTTTTTTTAATATTTATTTTTTAGTTCTCGGCGGACACATCTTTGTTGGTATGTGGTGCTGAGGATCGAACCCGGGCCGCACGCATGCCAGGCGAGCGCGCTACCGCTTGAGCCACATCCCCAGCCCCTTAATATTCTGACTTGAAGTATGGATTCCTGAAAACATCAAGGTTTCATCTCAAAGAAACCCTATAGTTCCCCAAGTCTACCACCTAAAATTCAGGTCAGCTCCTCTTCTCTGTCTTAAGACAAAGTTCTACAATAAGGCTCTGAATGGGGGAAAGAAAGGGAGGGAAATTCTAACAACAAAAATAACCGGACAAAGCAGTGCGTCACAGCTGATGGCGCATGCCAAGTTCCAATCCAGCCGGAGAAACAGAGCGAGACCATGCCTCAAAAATAAAAGTGACGGGAAGTTATACTCCTTGTATGCATAATATGTCAAAATACACTCCAGTATCATGTACACCTAAAAAGAATTAAAAAATGAAAAATAAATAAATTTTTAAAATTTAAAAAGTAAAAATGACTGCAGATGTAGCTCACTGATAAAGCTCCCTGGGTTCAAACCCCCAGTATCAAAAAACTAAAACATAATAATGTCATAAAACCTTGTGGGAATATCAAAGAAGCTAAGTGGAGAGGGGAAACAAAATAAATTGCAACTGGATTACAATTCACACAACAAGCAAAAGTTCCATATTCGGCATCTACAAAGAACTCCCACAAGACAATTAAAAAGGCAGTTCAGGGCTGGAGCTGGAGCTCAGTGGCAGAGCACTGGGTTTGATCCTCAGCACCACATAAAAATAAACAAAATAAAGGCATGCTGTTCCGTGTATATAACTACAAAAAATTAAAAAAAAAAAAAAGGCAGTTCAGAGAAATGAGCAAAAGTCACAAATAAGCCTTTACAGTAAAGAGGCAGCATGAGTGGCAAATAAATACACTAATAAGGAGAAATAAGGAAAAGAACATCCGGACTACAATATCTTCCCTAAATGTGCAATACAAAAAAAACTAAGCTCTGGTCATGCCAAGGATTGACAGGGATACAGACAGAAGATATTTTTATATACTACTATAAAAAATGCAAAATTAGAAGATGACCAGGAACACAACTCTGTCCCGTATGTTGAGATGTAGAAATAATTTGTGTTATATTCAAATGAATTCAGTGAAAATGAAATTACAATTAAATGTATTAAAATGAATAAACCTCAAAACTGAAGCTGAAAATACAGGCAGTATGATTTCATGTATATAAAGGTCAATGTACAAAACTAAACATATTATTTAGAGATATAAACATGAATATGGCTATACAGGAAGAGAATGGGGGCTGAGGTTGCAGTTCAGTGGTGGAACACTTGCCTCGCAAGTGTGAGACACTGGGTTCGAACCTTAGCACCACATAAAAATAAACAAAATAAAAGCCAGGCATGGTGGCGCACCCCTGTAATCCCAGCAGCTGAAGAGGCTGAGGCAGCAGCAATGCCAAGGTGCTAAGCAACTCGTGAGACTCTGTCTCTAAATATTTAAATACAAAATAGGGCTGGGGATGTAGCTCAGTGATCGAGTGGCCCTGAGTTCAATCCCCAGTACCAAAGAGAGAAAGAGAGAGAAAGAGGGGGGCGGGGAGGGAGGGGGAAGAGAGAGACAGAATGGGTAAATTTCTGCCCAAAAGCCTAATTCCATTATCATACTATGGAAGCTCAGATAATCATAAAAGACAACATTTTTTTACACATTTAACATCAGCAGGCCTGGCTTCTCTCACCACGACAGAAAAATCTGGTCTTGTAATTATACAGAAAACTGATGTAATGGGGAAGTACTAAGCCACTGTCTCTTACATTAAGGGATCCAATGATCTACACAGATTTCATAACAAGCAGATTTTTTTAAAAAGCCTCATGAATGCCCCCCTTATATAATGTTATAACCCTCCCAACATTCCAGCAGCCATCCCACTTTAATTATCAAGTTGTACTACATAGTTAAAGTGGACCACTCGGGACCCGAGATCAATACATCACAAGCTGGGTGGGACAAAGGCATACAGAAAGAAAACAGCCAATTTCCAATATTCAACTTAATCAGGATGTGAACTCTTCTAAGATTACAGATGGACTTTTCAGAGAACATTAAATTAGAAAAAAAAATAGCGGGTACACAGTGGCACATAGGAATGAGACACAAGGATGGCAAGCTCAAGGCAACCTAGGGAGCCCTGTTGCAATCTTTTTTAAAAAAAGGGCTGGGCACCCCTAGATTGATTTTTCCCATATTACCACCAAAAACAAGGCAGAGGATACTAAATATTTACTATAAAATATTTATTGGCTAGAAGATGATTCAGCAATTTAGCGAGGCCCTAAGCAACTCAGTGGGACCCTGTCTTTAAATAAAATATAAAAAAAGGCTTAGTGGTTAAACACTCCTGGGATCAATCCCTGGTACCAAAAATAAAAATATGGACTGGGGTTGTGGCTCAGCAGTAGAGCCTAGCATGTGTGAGGCCCTGGGTTCGATCCTCAGATCACCACGTAATAAATAAATAAATAAAATGTATTGTGTTCAACTAAAACTAAAAAATAAATCTTGCTTCTGACTTTTTGAAAAAGGCAAAACATGTAACTGTAACATGTCAATTAATAATAAATTACTTTTAGAGACTAGTTTCCTAGCTAACTCAATTTTCAGATGATCTAATGAAGTAAGATACATTGTTAAAAGTTTTCTTAAGTAGATAACCATTTTTCTTATAATCACCAGTAATAACTTTTTGTAAAATTATCAATTTATATTCCTATCCTCTTTGTAAATAAATCTTGATCAATATCATCTCTGTTACGTAAGAATTTCACATGTTACTGACTCATTATTATTTTTCTATCATCCTAACCAATGACATTGAACTTATCTGGTAAACATATACTGTATAAACTTAAAGCAAGCTATATAAAGGCCCAAATCTAGAACACTTTACATCACCAAATGTTGGCAAAAATGTGGCACAGAACTCTCATTTTAAAAAATGAAATGCCTGTTACGAGGACTGGTATGTGAAAAATGTTGCAAAACTTCAAAGATCATGACTTATGAATCAGAGAATTTGTAGGGAAAACAAGCTATACAAATGAGAACATCATGCCAACACATTTAAGGATGGTTCAACCCTATTCCACATGAGAGGAATCATAGCAGAGAGAAATTATACCAATGTAAAAAAAAATGTGACAAAGTCTCCAACAGCTTTTTACACCTTACTCAACACCTGAGAATTCATACTGGTGAAAGATGATACAAGCGGAAAAAATGTCACAAAGCTTTACGCCACTGCTGAAACATTACTAAACACCAGAGAATTCATATCCAAATTCCACATTATTGTTTCCTTTACTGAGAAGAAGCTTTTTAGTTTGAATCCATCCCACTTAATAATTCTTGATTTTATTTCTTAAGGAGTCTGATAAAGGAAGTCAGGCCCAAACCACCATGATGAAGATTTGGGCCTACTTTTTTCTTCTATTAGGAGCAGGGTCTCTAGTCTAATGCCTAGGTCCTTGGTATACTCTGAGTTGAGTTTTCTGCATGGTGAGAGATAAGGGTTTAATTTAGTTTTGTTGCATAAGGATTTCCAGTTTTCCCATCACCATTTGTTGAATTTCTCCAATGTATGTTTTCAGTGCCTTTGTCTATTGTAACTATTTACGTGGGTTTGTCTCTTTGTCTTCAATTTTGTACCATTGGTCTACAAGTCGATTTTGGTGCCAATACCATGCTGTTTTTGTTATTATAGCTCTGTAGTATAGTTTAAGGTCCGGTATTGTGATGCCTCCTGCTTCACTTTTCTTGCTGAGGATTGCTCTGGCTATCCTGGGTCTCTTATTTTTCCAAATGAATTTCATGATTGCTTTTTCTGTTTCTATGAGGAATGTCATTGGGATTTTAATTGGAATTTCATTAAATCTGTATAACGCTTTTGGTAGCATGGCCATTTTGATAATATTAATTCTTCCTATCCAAGAACACGGAGATCGTTCCATTTTCTGCGGTCTTAATTTCAAACTTTCTTCAACCTCCAAAACTTCGTATATGTACGTAAATGTAGTAAGGCATTTGTCCAAAATATATGCCTTAGACAACAGCAAAATATTTACCACAAAGACAAAACCTTGAAACTTAATTAAAAAAAAAAGTCCTTGGCGGCCAGGGCGGCGCTGGCTGTGAAGGCCGCGGCGGAGAGAGGCGCGGGAGCCCGAGGCTGAGACACACCGGAGGGAGTGGAGCCAGCGCCCCGCCATCATCCCGAAATAGCGAGAAGAGGAAGATGGCTGCGGGAAGTGAGTAAGCCGCTCCGTGCTCCGCACTCCGCGCCGCCGCGTCTGACTCAGCATTAATCCATCCGGCTGAAACAACCGATCGGTTGTTTCAGCCCTTCTCATCATACGGAGGTAAATGCCTACCGAGGCTTCATAAGTAGTGGCCACAGGTTCCAAACGGGGCTTGAGAGAGACAGTAAGGACCCACCCGTTGCATTGGTCGCCCGGCAAAGGGAAACGAACTGTCGCCATTTGCAAGAGACACCACTATGGCAGAGAACTGACGTCACCAGACTGCGGCGGAGGAGATAACTTCATTGAAACCTGCTGCTACAGGGGTGTAACCCCCTAGCTTTCCCTCTCCACACATCGGGGAAACCTTAAGGGCCCCTCCCAGTTCTCCCGTGAGTGCTACAGCCAGCCCAAGGGAATCAGAGGTGGTGCGGGACCCGCTGCGCGGGACTACCGCTCCCACCAGGGCTGACTGCTGAGGTCTCTTGCACCAGCTACGGGGGAGTGGCTACCGGAGGGCAAGTAAAATTCGCTGAGGATTCTCAGCCCCAAGATCTACAAACTTAGGGTCTGAGGGAATCGCAAACTGGAAGAGTGAGCCCAGTCGTTCATGAAAACAGGGCTCCCGGGAGCAGCAGACCTGGCGTGTAGCCAGTATTGTGGTGAGAGGGGCCTGGCTAGAGGAAAAGTGGGAAGTGACTAGACACAAGAGGAGGCCCTAGGCACGCAGGATTGGAGACTCGCCCAGTCTGGGAGGAGCTGCTGCACAGTGATTGGTTCCCGCGTACTGACAGGAGAAACTTGACCTGGTGGGCACAGCGCTACCTACTGGAAGAGAAGTTAATCAAACTCTAAGACGGCATTTATTAGTTTTTTTTTTTTATTTGGGTTTTTCTTTCATCTTCATTTTTCTATCTCTTTTTTTTCCTTTCTTTTTCTTTTTTCTCTTCTAATTTTAATTTCAATTTTTTTTAATTATTATTATTTTTTTATAAATTTTTTTCTTTTTTTAGTTCCTATTTCTTTCTTCTTTTGTCTTTTCATTTTTCTTATCCCCCCTTCCTTGAATTCTACCTGCCTACTCTCATTCTCTTTAGTGACTTCTTCCCTTCCCTTCTAATACCTTTCCTCCCAAGCATCAAATAAATTTACAGGAGTAAACAGTAACTCAGCAGTCAAACAGAACAAGAAGCAACATGAGCAGCTTCAAGAAGCAAGGAAGAAAAGGAGTACAAACAATGCAGGACAGCCTAAATATTCAGGAGGACCTAGAGTCATCAGAAAAATGGTCATATAAAGACCTCAAGGAACACCTTAGACAGATGGAATGGAACCTTAAAGAGGATACAAGACAGCAAATTCAAGCAGCGAAAGAACACATTGAGAATGAATTACATAAACAGATAAAAGAAGAAGTTAAGCATCTTTATCAGGAGATAGAGATTATAAAAAAGAATCAAACAATAATTCTAGAAATGAAGGAAACGATAAACCAGATTAAAAACTCAAATGAGAGTATCACTAACAGAGTGGAGCAAGTAGAAGCCAGAACGTCAGATAATGAAGACAAAATATACCATCTTGAAAAGAGTCTAGCCAACTCAGAAAGGCTGGTAAAAAATCATGAGAAAAACATCCCAGAGTTATGGCATAACATAAAAAAACCAAACTTACGAGTCATCGGGATAGAAGAAGGTACAGAGAATCAAACCAAGGGAATGAGAAACCTGCTGAATGAAATAATTACAGAAAACTTTCCAGAGATAAAAAAGGAAACAGATATACAAATTGAAGATGCATACAGGACACCGAGCACACAAAATCACAGTAGACCAAAGCCAAGACACATTGTTATGAAGATATCCAATATACAGAGCAAAGAGAAAATATTAAAAGCTACAAGAGAAAGGAGACAGATTACATTCAGAGGTAAACCAATAAGGTTAACAATGGATTTTTCATCACAGACACTGAAAGCAAGAAGGTCATGGAACAATGTATTTCAAACACTGAAAGACAATGGATGCCAACCAAGAATTCTGTATCCAGCAAAATTAAGCTTCAGGTACGACAACGAAATAAAAATCTTTCATGATAAACAAAAGCTAAAAGAATTTGTAGCCAGAAAACCAGCATTGCAAAGTGTCTTGAGCAAAACACTACACGAGGAAGAAATGAAAAACAATAACCAAAACCATCAGTGGGAAGTACCTCGGTAAAGACAGAGGACGGGGGGAAAGCTAATCATGGAGAAATGAACTAAATTAGAAAAAAAAGATAAATAATCAAACATGGCAGGTAGTTCAAACCATATATCAATAGTAACTCTGAATGTTAATGGCTTAAACTCTCCAATAAAGCGACATAGGCTGGTATCATGGATTAAAAAAACAAATCCAACAATATGCTGCCTCCAGGAGACACATCTGATTGCAAAAGACATACACAGGCTGAAGGTGAAAGGATGGGAAAAAATATACCATGCACACAGTTCTCCTAAGCAAGCAGGGGTGGCCATCCTCATATCGAATAAAATCGACTTCAAGACTAAGTTAATCAAAAGGGATAAAGAAGGTCATTATATACTGTTAATAGGAACCATTCACCAACAAGACATAACAATTATCAATATTTATGCACCAAATCATGGTGCTGCGACATTCATAAAACAAATTCTCCTCAAGTTCAAGAATCAAATAGACCACAACACAATAATTATGGGTGACTTCAACACACCTTTCTCACCATTGGACAGATCCTCCAAACAAAAGTTGAATAAAGAAACTATAGAACTCAATATCACAATCAATAACCTAGACTTAACTGACATATATAGAATATATCAACCATCATCAAATGGATATACTTTTTTCTCAGCAGCACATGGATCCTTCTCAAAAATAGACCATATATTATGCCATAGGGCAACCCTCAGTAAATATAAAGGGGTGGAGATAATACCATGCATTTTATCTGACCATAATGGAATGAAACTGGAAATCAATGATAAAAGAAGGAAGGAAAAATCCTACATCACATGGAAAATGAACAATATGTTACTGAATGATCAATGGATTACAGAAGACATAAAGGAGGAAATCAAAAAATTCTTAGAGATAAATGAAAATACAGACACAACATATCGGAATCTATGGGACACAATGAAAGCAGTTTTAAGAGGAAAATTCATCGCCTGGTGGTCATTCCTCAAAAAAAGAAAAAACCAACAAATAAATGAGCTCACACTTCATCTCAAAGCCCTAGAAAAGGAAGAGCAAAACAACAGCAAATGTAGCAGAAGGCAAGAAATAATTAAAATCAGAGCGGAAATCAACGAAATTGAAACAAAAGAAACTATTGAAAAAATTAACAAAACTAAAAGTTGGTTCTTTGAAAAAATAAATAAGATCGACAGACCTTTAGCCATGCTAACGAAGAGAAGAAGAGAGAGAACTCAAATTACTAACATACGGGATGAAAAAGGCAATATCACAACAGATGCTACAGAAATACAGAAGACAATTAGAAATTATTTTGAAAACCTATATTCCAACAAAATAGAAGATAGTGAAGACATCGATAAATTTCTTAAGTCATATGATTTGCCCAGACTGAGTCAGGAGGATACACACAATTTGAACAGACCAATATCAATGGATGAAATAGAAGAAGCCATCAAAAGACTACCAACCAAGAAAAGCCCAGGACCGGATGGGTATACAGCGGAGTTTTACAAAACATTTAAAGAAGAATTAATACCAATACTTTTCAAGTTATTTCAGGAAATAGAAAAAGAGGGAGCTCTTCCAAATTCATTCTATGAGGCCAACATCACCCTGATTCCGAAACCAGACAAAG
The DNA here is from genome assembly GCF_964194105.1 of Spermophilus citellus. Classification (NCBI taxonomy): domain Eukaryota; kingdom Metazoa; phylum Chordata; class Mammalia; order Rodentia; family Sciuridae; genus Spermophilus; species Spermophilus citellus. Next base: position 50,165,036 of record NC_138188.1, read on the forward strand.
ACACCTCAAAGAAAGAAAACTACAGACCAATATCTCTAATGAACCTAGATGCAAAAATCCTCAATAAAATTCTGGCGAATCGAATACAAAAACACATCAAAAATATTGTGCACCATGATCAAGTAGGATTCATCCCTGGGATGCAAGGATGGTTCAACATATGGAAATCAATAAATGTTATTCACCACATCAATAGACTTAAAGATAAGAACCATATGATCATCTCGATAGATGCAGAGAAAGCATTTGACAAAGTACAGCATCCCTTTATGTTCAAAACATTAGAAAAACTAGGGATAACAGGAACTTACCTTGACATTGTAAAAGCTATCTATGCTAAGCCTCAGGCTAGCATCATTCTGAATGGACAAAAGTTAAAGGCATTCCCTCTAAAATCCGGAACAAGACAGGGATGCCCTCTATCTCCACTTCTATTCAATATAGTTCTCGAAACACTGGCCAGAGCAATTAGACAGACGAAAGAAATTAAAGGCATAAAAATTGGAAAAGAAGAACTTAAATTATCACTATTTGCAGATGACATGATTCTATACCTAGAAGACCCAAAAGGGTCTACAAAGAAACTACTAGAACTAATAAATGAATTCAGCAAAGTGGCAGGATATAAAATCAACACGCATAAATCAAAGGCATTTCTGTATATCAGCGACAAAACTTCTGAAACGGAAATGAGGAAAAACACTCCATTCACAATATCCTCAAAAAAAATAAAATACTTGGGAATCAACCTAACAAAAGAGGTGAAAGATTTATACAATGAAAACTACAGATCCCTAAAGAGAGAAGTAGATGAAGATCTTAGAAGATGGAAAAATATACCCTGTTCATGGATAGGCAGAACTAACATCATCAAAATGGCGATATTACCAAAAATTCTCTATAGGTTTAATGCAATGCCAATCAAAATCCCAACGGCATTTCTTGTAGAAATTGATAAAGCAATCATGAAATTCATATGGAAAAATAAAAGACCCAGAATAGCAAAAGCAATTCTAAACAGGAAGTGTGAATCAGGTGGTATAGCGATACCAGATTTCAAACTATATTACAGAGCAATAGTGACAAAAACGGCATGGTACTGGTACCAAAACAGGCGGGTGGACCAATGGTTTAGAATAGAGGATAACAGAGACTAATCCACAAAGTTACAACTATCTTATATTTGATAAAGGGGCTAAAAGCATGCAATGGAGGAAGGATAGCATCTTCAACAAATGGTGCTGGGAAAATTGGAAATCCATATGCAACAAAATGAAACTGAATCCCGTTCTCTCGCCATGCACAAAAGTTAACTCAAAATGGATCAAGGAGCTTGATATCAAACCAGAGACTCTGCGTCTGATAGAAGAAAAAGTTGGCTCCGATCTACAGATTGTGGGGTCAGGCTCCAAATTCCTTAATAGGACACCCATAGCACAAGAGTTAACAACAAGAATCAACAAATGGGACTTAATTAAACTTAAAAGTTTTTTCTCAGCAAGAGAAACAATAAGAGAGGTAAATAGGGAGCCTACATCCTGGGAACAAATTTTTACTCCTCACACTTCAGATAGAGCCCTAATATCCAGAGTATATAAAGAACTCAAAAAATTAGACAATAAGATAACAAATAACCCAATCAACAAATGGGCCAAGGACATGAACAGACACTTCTCAGAGGAGGATATACAATCAATCAACAAGTACATGAAAAAATGCTCACCATCTCTAGCAGTCAGAGAAATGCAAATCAAAACCACCCTAAGATACCATTTCACTCCAGTAAGATTGGCAGCCACTATGAATTCAAACAACAACAAGTGCTGGCGAGGATGTGGAGAAAAGGGTACACTTGTACATTGCTGGTGGGACTGCAAATTGGTGCGGCCAATTTGGAAAGCAGTTTGGAGATTCCTGGGAAAGCTGGGAATGGAACCACCATTTGACCCTGCTATTGCCCTTCTCGGACTATTCCCTGAAGACCTTAAAAGAACATGCTACAGGGATACTGCCACATCGATGTTCATAGCAGCACAATTCACAATTGCTAGACTGTGGAACCAACCCAGATGCCCCTCAATAGATGAATGGATAAAAAAAATGTGGCATCTATACACAATGGAGTACTATGCAGCAATAAAAAATGACAAAATCATAGAATTTGCAGGGAAATGGACGGCACTAGAGCAGATTATGCTTAGTGAAGCTAGCCAATCCCTAAAAAACAAATACCAAATGTCTTCTTTGATATAATGAGAGCAAATATGAACAGAGCAGGGAGGAAGAGTAGGAAGAAAAGAGTAACATTAATCAGTGACATGAGATGGGAGGGAAAGGGAGAGAAGAGGAAAACTGCATGGAAATAAAGGGAGACCCTCATTGCTATACAAAATTACATATAAGAGGTTGTGAGGGGAATGGGAAAATAAACAAGGAGAGAAATGAATTACAGTAGATGGGGTAGAGAGAGAAGAAGGGAGGGGAGGGGAGGGGGGATAGTAAGGGATAGGAAAGGTAGCAGAATACAAAAATTACTAATAGGGCATTATGTAAAATTGTGGATGTGTAACCGACGTGATTCTGCAATCTGCATTTGGGGTAAAATTGGGGGTTCATAACCCACTTCAATCTAATGTATGAAGTATGATATGTCAAGAGCTTTGTAATGTTGTGAACAACCAATAAAAAAAATAATAATAAAATTTAAAAAAAAAGTCCTTTTCAAGACCTCACATCTTGATGTATGAGAATTATTAAGAGAAAGAAGGCATTTAAATATAGAAATTGATTAACTGCCTTTTACTTTTGATTAAAATTCATTAGATATCACTAGACAATGTGTCAGAAATAATGAAATGCTCACAAATTTCACTGTATACTGCAGACAGTTCATCTCTGAATGAATATAAAAAAAATCAAAGACTATTAAGTATCTTCACTTTTGAAAATTGGAGGAAACCTAATTCTTACAGTCCATTATTTCAGAGGAAGACTTGTCCTGATTATTTTTAACCTGTGTTTTTGAAGATTTTATAGATTTTTAATTTTAATTTTTGTACGGAGGATTGAACTCAGGAGTGCTTAAATACTGACATCCCCAGTCCTTTTTTAAAAGAAGTTTGAGATATGTCCTACCTAATTTGCTTAGGGCCTCAGTGAATTTCTGACGCTGCCTTTGAAACCACAACTATCATGTGTCAGCCTCCCAAGTCACTGCAATAATAGGCACCTGCCATCATCATACACAGCTAACTGTAAGATTTTACCATATTCACATTATTATGCTATTTGTTACTAAAGAAAAGTGAATTCCAATATAGTCACACACAAAAAAGGTAGTTACTTTTCTGCAGATTCCCTATAAGGTCCATTCTATCACACTAGTATAGCAATTTATACACAGCAGTAATATGCAACCCAACTAAATAGAAATATAAATCATGAAAAGAATAAAATATAAGTGGACATCATAGCAAATTTATAGATGTACCTGCATGCCATAGCAAATCCCAAGAACAGGCTTGCCAATGGTGAATATTGCTGGGTCAAACCAGGGAGCATCTTCTGCATACACAGAATTAGGTCCTCCAGAGATGATAATGGCACTGCAGATTTAAGGAAGAGTCAGTGGATACTCCAGTAGAAACAATTTCTTTATATTCTCAGCAATTTCCCTTGAGATCCAGGAGAGGGCGCTAATATCAATTTTGCCCCATTTTCTAGGCTCTCAGAATTTAGGCCAGTATTATAATTGAGCTAAATACAACTTGCAGAGCATCCTCTGGGTTTTACTTAGCAGAGGAACTTTGTGAATAAAGAAGAGGTACAAACTCAGGTCTATGTTCCTCACTTGGACACTGATCTTATTTTTATTTGGCCCTCAACGTTCACTCAAAAAAATTAAATCATTTTAATAATAGGAGTATCACTTAAATATTCATGTTTCTGACAACACCAGGCCCCACTCCTCCAAGCTACAAGAGTGTAGTCACAGCAGCTTTGTTCCTTCAGACTGCACTGTGAAGATTTGCCATACATGGTGACTCACAACCAAGGCATACACGCGCCCTGTATGAAACTGAAAGTACCAACAGGTTTGCAGATAAATCCAATTCATCTAATTCAGTTTCAATTAAATTAATTCATCCAATTCATCTAAAAAAGACAAACTGCAAGATCTAACCAAAAGTCTCCATAAACCTGGGTTAAAATTTACCCTTTACCTAGGGGCTGCCAGCCATGTAAAGACATGAAATATACTGCTAAGCTTCTAATAATTCAAAATAACATAAAAAAGCAACTCAGTGGGCTGGGGTTGTGGCTCAGTGGCACAGCGCTTGCCTCACATGAGGCACTAGGTTCAATCCTCAGCACCACATAAAAATAAACAAACAAAATAAAGATATTGTGTCCAAGTATAACTAATTTTTTAAAAATCAACTCAACAAGCTAGGGCATGCAAATATATATTAAAAAACAATAATCTTTGGGAGCTCAAAAATCACTCTCTTAACTCCGTAGGTAACATGAGATATAGTATTCAATGTTTCCTGTAAAAGAGAGGTGCAAGACAACCTACCCAGATAATAAATGTGAAGGGGTGTAGGATTAGCCCTACATGTAGATCTGCAACCTAGATCCTTAAAAATATAGAAGCTTAAATTCTATAAAACATTTTTACCATTCAATAATATTAGTTAAGTTACTTTTTAGTTTTGTAAAGGGTAACCTCCACTCTGGGACCACCCATGATCCTTCATTAACTTACTGAACAACTCAAGGAGATAAGATTCTTAGTACAATTAAAAATATGATGGCCTAAAGCCAGGATAAAACTTAAGCAGTACTTGGGCTGGGGGTGTGGCTCAAGCGGTAGCGCGCTCGCCTGGCATGCGTGCGGCCCGGGTTCGATCCTCAGCACCACATACCAACAAAGATGTTATGTCCGCTGAGAACTAAAAAATAAATATTAAAAATTCTCTCTCTCTCTCTCCTCTCTCACTCTCTCTTTAAAAAAAAAAAAAACTTAAGCAGTATTTAAACCAATTATGAAACGTCTTGTCTCAATAAATCTTGAGAAGAGCTTTCCGAGTTCTCAATTCCTACTCTATTTTGAAACTAACTTGCAATTATAAGGCACAACAAGCCACAAGTCATTATAAATACCAATGCTATGTATCAGGCAGATCAAGATCTTTAAAACAATTAGAATGTCTCTCATGCCACAAAACTAACATTTATTATATAAAGGGGTAGTCAGAGAGCAATGCCAGCAGGAGGATGATAGTGACCTGAAAGGCAAGGTGCTGTAGCTCCTCTCCCGTTGCAGAGAGCATCGCTGGGTAGCTGCACCTAGCAACTGTTAGGAAGCACGCTTAAGAATTTGGTGATCAAGCATTTGGGTCTCCATATTTTAAAACCTTTGTAGTCTGAGTTAATTTAACCGGGTATTTTTCTGTGTTTCAAATGAGGTGAACAATGAAGCTTGGATTTGACAGAATGTTTCTGATTTCTCAATTCTTACTGGTAAATCGAAGACAACAAAGTTAGATGAATTCAAGGATTCCTTCTTGCCCTACAATACATTTCAGAGAGAGTCATCTTTAATCTGTATCCTAAAACTAGAATAGAGTTAAGTTTAAGCCTGCCTTTTTGATTTCCAATTCATTCTACTTCAGAAACCAAAAATCTCACAGGATAGCATATACATATCGGTGAGGTCTTCAAAAATTCTTTGAACCATTTTTCTCTTGAAAAAATTAATTTTTTACCACTCAAGCGGTAGTGCGCTCGCCTGGCATGCATGCAGCCCGGGTTCGATCCTCAGCACCACATACAAACAAAGATGTTGTGTCTGCCGAGAACTAAAAAATAAATATTAAAATTCTCTCTCTCTCTCTCTTTTAAAAAAAAAAACACATTTGGGGAGAAGCACAGCACCTCCAATATTAGATTTAAGGACAGTTACAGGCAAGAAAGAACTGCAGCCGCCTGCTTCTGGAAGACTCTTAACCAAGAAAGGTGAGCATGCCATAAGAAAAGGCACAGCATTCACCAAAGTGAGGCACTAAAGGAAGGAACCACATATAAACCAAATGCTGCCTGACCACAAGGGTACAAGATGTTGCAATTGGCCCTTATATTAGACAAAGATCTAAAATTTTTTCTTTGCTTTTACCCCAAATCAAAGTCATGGGAAATTTCTTGTAAAACCACTCTGCATGGTTTTCATTAAAAAATTCAGTGTCCAAGCAAACTAATAACAAAATATTCCATCCTACAAAGTCAAACCCCTCTTAAAAACATCAATGAAAAGTCTACCGGAATCCTTGTTCCTTTATGGCAAAGGCCGGTGTTTCCAAGGGGAATATTTCAGACTGCACGAAGAGTTCCCGCACTCTCCGGTCTATGACTTTCCCATACTGAGCACCAGCGTCCAAGATGACAACAGCTCCTTCGTAGTGGTGGCAGCCATCCTTGAGGTCTCCTCCAGCATTCTCCAGCTGCAAACATTGACACAAACATCTGAATTATGAAAATCACAGCTACTTAAAAGGGGGGGGGGATGGTCACTATCAGTGAATTGCCAATTTAATTTTTCTTTTTTTTTTCCTTTTTTTTTTGAGGACAAGATACTTTATTTATTTATTTTATGCAGTGCTGAGGATCAAACCCAGCGACTCACACATGCTAGACCAGCACTCTGCCATCAAGCTACAACCCCAGCCCATCTTTTAAAGGGAAGATTTGAATACATATCCATGTTATTGGCATCCAAACCAGATATGAAGACCAATGGAACAGAAGACACAGAGACAAACCCATGTAGTTATAGTCATCTGATACTCAACATAAGTATCAGATGCCAAAAACATGTTGGAGAATAGACAGCCTTTTTAACAAATGGTGCTAGAAAAACTGAATATCCATATTTAGAAGAATGAAAATAAATCCATATCTCTCACCCTACAGAAAATTCAACTCAAAGTGTTATCAAAGACCTAGGAATTAGACCAGAAACTGCAACTTTCTGAATAAAACATAGGGTCAACACTCCAATACATTGGCACAAGCACTGATTTCCTTAGCAAGACATTTAAAGCTCAAGAAATAAAATCAAGAATCAATAAGTGGGACAACATCAAATTTAAAATGTTCTGCACAGCAAAGGAAAGAGCATGAAGAGAAAATCTAAAGAGAAAAATCTTTGCCAGCTACTCCTCTGAGAGGGAATTAATATCCACCATATATACAGAACCCAAACTTTTAACACCAGAAATAAATAGCCCAATCAATAAATGGACAAAATAACTAAACAGATATTTCTCAAAAGAAGAAATACAATGGCCAACAAATATATGCAAAAAATGTTCAACAACTCTAACAACCAGGGAAATACAAATCCAAATTGCATGGAAATTTCATCTCACTCCAGTTAGAATGGCAATTATCAGAATACAAATAATAACAAATGGTGGCAAGGACATGGGGGAAAAGGTACACTCATACAGTGCTGGTGAACTACAAATTAGTACGACAACTCTGGAAAGCAATATGGAAATACTACAAAGGACTAAGAATGGAGCCAGGCACAATGGCGCACTCCTATAATCCCAGAGGCTCGGGAGGCTGAGGCAGGAAGATCACAAGTTCAAAGCCAGCCTCAGCACCACTGTGTTCAATCCCTGGTTCAAAAACAAAAGCTAGGAGCAGTGGCTCCAGAGGCTGAGGCAGGAGGATGGCAAGTTCAAAGCCAGTTTCAGCAATGGTGAGGAGCTAAGCAACTCAGTGAGACCTAAATAAAATACAAAACGGGGCAGGGGATGTGGCTCAGTGGTTAAGTGCCCCTGAGTTCAAATCCCTGATACCAAGAAAAAAGAAAACAAAAGACTTAAGAATGGAATCATGGTAGTGTGACCCAACTATCCTATTTATCCTATTATCCTATCCAAAAGAACTAAAATTGCCATACTATGGTGATACAGGAACATCAATTTTTGTTTGTTTCAGTACCAGGGACACTTAACCACTAAGCCATATACCCAGCCCTTTCTATGTTTTATTTTAAGACAGTGTCTCACTAAATTGCTGAAGTTGGCCTCAACTTGTAATCTTCCTAACTCATCCTACCTAGTCTCTGGGATTACAGTTGTGCACCACCACACCTGCACAGAACATCAATTTTTATAGCAGCACAATTCACAATAGCTGAATTATGGCTTCAACCCAGATGCCCATCAATAGATGAAAGAATTAAGAAACTGTGAAACTGTGGTATAAATACACAATAAAGTTTTAGTCCATCATAAAGAATGAAATCACGGCATTTGCCAGTAAATGAATGGAAATAGAGAATACTATGCTAAGTGAAATAAGCCAGACTGGAAAAAAATCAAGGGTCATATGTTTTCTGGTCACAAGGGGAAGCTAGAGCAAAATAAGGATGGGGAGGGTTGGCATGTAGCTCAGTGGTAAAGCCCCCCTGGAAGGAAGGAGAAAGGAAGGAAGGAGAGCAAATATTAACTTGCTTGTACAAAATAATAAATAAATCACAGAACAAAGTTCCAATATTATTAATAAGATCAAAACAATGATGTATCTGCCAGTATTTCTGTTCATTTAAAATTTCCTAAATTAAGGGCTGCTCATCAAAAATTTGTTCAAAACAAGATGTCAGAAACCTTAAGTCCTAGCTGGGCATGGTGACCGGAGACTCAGGAAGCTGAGGCAGGAGGATCAGGAGTTCAAAGCCAGTCTCAGGAAAAGCAAGGCACTAAGCAACTCAATGACACTCTGTCTCTAAACAACATACAAAACAGAGCTGGGGATATAGCTCAGTGGTTGAGTATCCCTGAGTTCAATCCCCAGTGGCAAAAAGAAAAAAAAAAAAAAAAGAAAGAAAGAAAGAAAGAAACCTTAAGTCCTAGATTGAGTTCATAATGAGACTAAAAAGAACTCCTGAGATTAGTTCTCCACATTTCAGATGAGGTGAAGATGATTTAAATTACATGGCACACTGTGAGGTTTTATTTATTTTTTTAAAGTTGTAGTTGGACACAGTACTTTTATTTATTTATTTTTATGTGGTGCTGAGGATCGAACCCAGGGCCTCACGCTTGCCAGGCAAGTGCTCTACCAGGGAGCTACAACTCTAGCCCCAAAATGTTTAATATCTTTAGCAATAAGGGAAATGTAAATCAAACCTACAATGAGATTTCATCTCACTTCAGTCTGAATGGCAAAAATCCAGAATACAAATAATAACTGCAGGTAAAGATGAGAGGGGAAAGGCACACTTAGTCACTGCTGGTGGACCCTGAATTAGTACAACCACTATGGAAATCAGTACGTGGTTCCTCAAAAGACTAGAAATGAAACCACCAGATGACCCAGCCCTGCCACTCCTCAGTATTTATCACAAAAAATGTAAAGTAAGCAGAGTGCAGTGGCACACACCTCCAATTCTATACTCAGGAGGCTGAGACAGGAAGATTCCAAATTTGAGGCCAGCCTAGGCAATTTAGAAAGACTGTCTCTCAAAATAAAATGAAAAGAGCTGAGGATGTAACTGGGTAAGTGCCTCTGGGTACAATCCCCCATATCAAAAAAAGGAAAAAAAATCCATTTATTAAAAAAAAAAGAATTTTAAAATCAGCATACTATGTTTAATGCAGCATGATCCACAATAGCCAAGTCATGGAACCAGCCTAGGTGACTATCCACAGATGAATGAACAAAGGAAATGAAGTATATGCACACAATGAAGTTTTATTCAGTCAAAAAATAATGAAATGTGGCATTTGCAGGAAAGTAGACAGAACTTGAGAGCATTGTGTTAAGCAAAATAGGCCAAACTCAGAAAGTTAAGAATTGTATATTTTCTCTCAAATGTAGAAGCTAGAGAAAAAAATGTATGAAAGGCGTGGAGAATCTCATGAAAACAGAAGGGAGGCCCATAGAGGAAGAGGACTGGGGAGGTGTGAGGAAAGGGCAAGGGGAGGCATCTCGGCATAAAACCAATCAAATATGTGTGTATGAATATGTCACAACGAATCCCACTATCATGTTTAATTATAACACACCAATAAAACTGATTTTAAAAAACAAGTAATTTATGACCTCAATTTTCAAGAATTTTATAATAGCCTTGTTATTAGCACAATTATTAATTCAAAAAATAATCCTAACATATATACATTAGGTTTGAACTTTAGCCAAATTGTAAATACACTTCACTAGAAACCAGAGCCAGACTCAGAACAGCAAGTGGTCCACAGTGAAGTGACTACGCAGACCAGATCACCCAGGACTGTCCAGTGTATCTCACAACTTAACATTTGTCTGAGATCTTCCATTTTTAACAACATATTATCATGTAAAATTGCATTAAGGCAGGATGAGAGGAGCTTGCTGGACTTTCACTATACATTTCCACCTCCTGCCACTGCCTCAGCCCTCTTTAACTTCTGGTTCAGTCTGAGAGCCAGACAGACAACACAGCTCTTTCTGTATACAATACAGCACACTTGGACACTGGCATTACATTAGGGGTAGCTAGCTACCTGGTCTCAGGTGAGAATGTACACATATGAGAATTTGCAGTGGGGCTGGGGATGTGGCTCAAGCGGTACCGCGCTTGCCTGGCATGCGTTCAGCCCGGGTTCGATCCTCAGCACCACATACAAACAGATGTTGTGTCCACCGAGAACTAAAAAATAAATATTAAAAAATTAAAAAAAAAAAGAGAATTTGCAGTGCCCACGAGACAGTGGGTCCACCTGCCAGTTGTGGCAGAGCCATTCCACAGCGTGCAGATGCACAAACCCTCTAGGCCATCATATTCTGGGTGGAGTGGAAAAGGTCAGATTTTGAGAAATACAGATAGGAAAGATGCTGAAGGCTCCTGTGCATTGTACAGAAGAGAGTAAATGAAGCACTCTTGCAACAGGTGTTTTGCCATTTACTGAATTGCCTGAAGCCACAATTATTTATTTTGTTTGATAATATTTTATTTTGCAGCGATATTTATCAATTATTTCCACACTTCTTTTTATGCTTGTGTCTCCATTTAGGCACTGAGAGTATGTAGTCATGCTGCTACAACCACTTTCTTCCTAGCACATTATTTTACTAAATAATCTTGAGTATAAAGACTTAACAACAAAAAAGTATCACCTGGATCCTCAAAACATAAACCTGAAGCCATGGCAAGGGTCCAACAAGAAAAACAACTGTTAAGGTATTACTATAGCAAAGCTATATTTATTAAATCACTGTGATTTTGAATACAAAAAAGTCTTTATTCTATAACAAGCACAAAAAAATAAAATTCTACCTAACCTGTCATTAAATATATGCAAAATTTAAAACTCTATGAAAAAATTCCTTTCTTGATTCAGAATTATGTATTAACCCTGAGGGCTTCACTCATTTTAAGCATCTATATAGAGTTTAGATAGAGGCAAAAAAAAAAAAAATACCATAAGAAGAGTTTATTTTTCACAACAAATAATCATTCCTTACTTAAAATAGTATCCTCCAGATTATACTTCAGTTTATCTTCAAAATAAGTATAGGACAAGTCTATATTTAAAAAACATGCCAGGAGCTGTGGCAGATGCCTGTAATCACAGGTTGAGGAAGGAGGATGGCAAGTTCAAAACCAACCTCAGCAAAAGCGAGGCACTAAGAAACTCAGGAAGACCCTGTCTCTAAATAACATACAAAAGAGGGCTGGGGATGTGGCTCAGGGGTCTTCGATCCCCAGTACCCCACCAAAAAAATAAAAAGAGCTAGGGATGTAACACAGTGGCAAAGTGTCTAAGTTCAATCCCTTATACCAAAAATAAATAAATAAAAAGGAAATAAAACCCCAAAATTCTATAATTTTATAAAAATAAAACCTAAAATTCTTGGGTTGGGGATGTAGCTCATTGGAAAGGAACATGACTACCACATACAAAGCCCTTCTTGTTCAATCCCAGCACTACACACACACAAATTTTTTTAAAAAGACAATTATTTTTCCTAAGTGACAAGTTGGCCTACTCTAAAGGTAATGTCATCTGAGGTTCCTGGAAAACTTTCAAAATCTTTCAAATCTAAGAACATACTACAATAAAAACCATTCTTTTTGCAATATACTTACAGAACAAAATAAGAAGGTAAAAAAATCCATCTCTGAACTTTGAAATTTTTTTCACATAACACATTATTATAAAAGGTGATAACTGGGCTGTTATGGCTCAGTGGCAGAGCACTTGCCATGCACTTGTGAGGCACTGGGTTCAATTCTCAGCACCACACAAAAATAACAAACAAAATAAAAATATTTTTTAAAAGGTGATAATTGTTTGATTCCCAATACATCCCAGATAAAAAATCCAGGTTATAGTTCCATTAAATTTAAAACCTTAGTTTTGAAAGTTTTAACTTTAAAGTTAACATTATTAGGGCTGGGGATATAGCTCAGCGGTAGTAGAGTTGCCTAGCATGCATAAGGTCCTGGGTTCAATCTCCAGTAAAGAAGCAACAACAAAAATTCACACTGTTAGATACCATTCAAGAGTCTATATTACCCAACCAATAGATAATACCTTTAATCCAAGCCTCATACACCCAGTCATCACATCTCAGGGAAGGTACCACCCTACTCCAATCAAGAGCCTTCAGCTTAGACAAGGGGACAAACAGCAGGAAACTAGACAAGTCATACAAACAAGCCCACTGATAATGCTGTCTTCTTTATATACAACCTTGCCTTAGTGAGAAAAAGTACTTCCAGAAACACTCTCTATGCTTGTGTTGATATGAAATGAGATCTTTAACTTAATAACATTACATCAGTTCCTTAACTATAAACAAACTAGTCTGCCTTGAGGTTAACCAAGTAGCCTGGAAGAGAAAAGATTCTAATCCCAGCTATGACATACAGGTCCTTCCTTCCCAGCTCTAAAATGCTATGTACAAAACCAAAGAAAATATCCGAATTATTTTACAGCATTTAGGTCACTCCCTAGTCTGTACTGTACAAAAATGCCATTTCAGAAAACTCTGATAAATGTACCAGAAACAGAAATCAAATCCGGCCCTTTCCCAATTTTTAATTTATAAACTAGGATGTGCATATAATGTACAGAAGCATAATTAATGTCCCTTTTTTAAGCCAGAGTTAAGTTCCTCAGTATTTTACTGGTATTTTACTCTCATGGGACAGTGGTTCAGTGGTAGGCTCTGGAAAAGTGACTCCTACTCAGACTTCCAGGTGGGTCTCTTAGAAAATCTTACTTCAATTATTTACTGTGCATATTTCCCTATATTTAACATATCTTTAAATACTTAAAATCAGGCATCAGGGAGTCTCCCTCGCCCTTAGTACATAAAAATTACAGATTTGATTAAATGTGTTAATTCCCCAATTGCTCCTCTTGAAAATGCTTCCAACTTGATCCACATCCAATTTTCAAAATACTTTTGTAAAATGGTTCATTACACTATAAAGATATCGAGAGCCTTGAAATAAAACTTAGTTCACCTTGGGCTCAAACCTATCAAACTGATCAAGATTCTCTTTAAAATTCCCGGTCAAGTCAAAACAAAAGGAGGGGGCCTATCTTAACGTCAGTCTTCCTCTTCTCGAACGCACTAGGCAATTTTCAAAGCATGAAAATTAGGTCTGAGTCCTTCTAATGCTAACAGTTGATTCATCTGTGAGCCTAAAGATGGATCTTTCCGCGAGTTGTAACGATCAATATTAGGGCAAGTGGAGAGAGCTGCACTCGGGTTCACATCAGCTTCTGATGTATGAAACTAAAGGGTTGAGCGTCTCGTCCGGCTTTAGGATCGGAGGAAGCGCTCCAGCCAGCCTGCGCAACACCAGTACCTCATGACCGGTCTCGTCCGTTCAGCAAACAGGTCGTGATCAGGTACCGAGCGCCCGTCCTCCCACAGAGGCCCCACCAGGACCTGCAGCCAGGACTGGACACCGCAGCCCGCTCGGCCAGGTCACGTCCATCGAAGCCAGCCTTCCACGCACCCCAGCGACCTTGACCCACGTGCTTCCGAAAGCCTGGCCACAATCGTGCACCGCGCACACCTTGCCCCGGGAAGGCGCACCTCGCACCCGGGCCAAACGCCTCGAGGCGGGGCTGGGCCGACTCCGGGCCACTGAGCCCCACGCCGCGCGAGAGGTGGCGGCAGGCTCGCAGCGGGCAGGAGGCCGGTGCCCGAGCAGGGCGCGCGGACCGGGCGGCCCCGGCTCACCTGCCAGCGCGCGGGCCGCGGGGAGGGGCGCAGCGGCCGAGGGCGGCAGGCGGCGCGTGGCGAAGGAGGCCGGCCCGAGGCGGCGACCCCGCCGGGCTCGGGCTCCGAGGGCCTCCGAGGGCCCCCGCCGGCCCTGCGCCCCCGCCGGAGGGAGCTCGCCCGTCCCGACTCGCAGGCGGAACCAACAAAGCGCCGCCGCTCCCGGAGCAGGCTCGCGGCGGGTGGGACGGGGGGCTGCCCTGAGCCAGGCCCGGCGCGGGAGGTGAGAGGCCGCCGAGGCTCGGGGTCGGGCCCCGCGCCGCGGCGGGCGGGAAGCGATGAGCGCGCCCGAGGCTGACCTTGGAGTCTCCGTTGCACAGAGCCATCGGGGCCGCAGCGGCAGGCGCACGAGACGCGCTGTGAGCTGCCAGAGGAGCGGACGCCGCGGAACGAGGCCGAGCGCAAGGCCTGGAGGCGGAGAGTGTAGGGCCTGATCCGCGCGCGAGCCCAGCGCCACGGGAGAGCAGCGCCGCCGCGCGCCGCGCTCGCTTCCGCCCGAGCACGGGGAGGCGCCGGGGCGTGGCCAACGCTGGGACCTGCCCCTGAGTGGGCGGAGCCACCTCCGAGGACCGCCCCCGCGGCCGCAAAGAAGCGGTCCCCACACACCGCCCTGGGGAAGAGTTCGCAGGGCCTCACGCCCCTCGCCTCCGCTTGGAGGAGGATCCCTCTCGCCTGCGCCTCTGCCCCTCCAGCCGCAAGGCCCGGGAGCTGCCCTGCAGCGCTCAGAGCCCGGCGCAGGGAGAGCACGCCTCTGCAGAGCTGCACTGGGGGCCCTCGGCGGCTGCCGGATACCGGAGGGGCCCTGGCCGCGTCCTGCTTCGAAAAGTCTCGTGGTCAATCAGGGGGCATCAGTGTGGGACTGGACCATTCGATCCATCCAAAGGCCCATAGCCAGGAGCGGTGGCACACTCCTGTAGTCTTGCGGCTCGGGAGCCTGAGGCTGGAGGTCAGCCTCAGCAATTTAGCGAGACCCTGTTTCAAAATAAAAGCGTTGCGGCTGGGGTTGTGGCTCAGTGGGACGTGTGAGACTTGATCCTCAGCACCACATATAAACAAATAAAATAAAGACATGTCCAACTACAACTAAAAAAAGATATATATTTTAAAATATATAAATGCATAAAAAGCTCCGGGTGTAGTACGGTGGTAAAGTGACCCTGGGTTCAATCCCCAATGGATGCCGGGCTGGGGAAGTGGCCACAGCAGGAGCAGCATTTACAAAAGAACGGAGTTGGGGAGCAGCTTTTGGATAGGCTGCTGAGCCAAGAGACTGCTCTTGCAGCTCTATTTATATAGCAAACAAACTTTTTATTTTTATTAGGATCTTTGGAGGGAGAGAGCTGCAGTCCCTCTACCTACCTATCAAAACAAGTATTGCCTTGAATTTCGTTATCCAGGGACTCAAATTGGGGTCGAAACGACACTAACAGTTTTGTTTTGTTTTTGGTAGCGGCGATTAAACTCAGGGGCCCTCAACCTCTAAGCTACATCCCCAGCCCTATTTTGTGTTTTATTCGGAGAGGTCTCCCTGAGTTGCTTAGCACCTCGCCTTTGCTGAGGCTGACTTTCAACTCGCCATCCTCCTGTCTCAGCCTCCCAAAGCATTGGGATTACAGGTGTGCGCCACCTGACTGACACTAACACTCTCGAAATTCTTCCCCTAACAAACCCTTTCTACAAATACCCAGCTCTTTCCATACAGGGGGCTCATGCTTTGCTACCCGAGGCACACACCTGTAATCCCAGCAGCAGAGGAGGCTGACAGGAGGATTGCAAATTCAAAGCCAGCCTCAGCAATTTGGAGAGATCCTGTCTCAAATTTTAAAAAATAAATAAAATAAAATAAAACAAGAAAGGATGGGGATGTGGCTCAGTGGTTAAGCACACCTGGGTTCAATCCCTGGCACCAAAAAAAGAGAGAGATCCAGAGGAAATGCCCATGCTTATAAAATCCACCTTAATCTAGAATTGGAGTTTCTTAGCCTGGCACTGTGAGCACACCTCCTAGAGTGAGAAAGGATAGTAGGAAGTTGGAGGCCAGGCTCGAACCTTAGCCAGGTCCTAAGCAACTTAGCTAGACCCTGTCTTAAAAAATAAAAAAGATAGAGGATTTAACTCATCCTGCATTCAATCCCCAGTGCCAAAAAAAAAAAAAAAAAAGTTTTTAAAAATAAAAGAGAATTGGTATTTCTGTCTCCCTGATACAGAGGAGAAAATCAAGTTTGAGTGAATTAATATGCTTCTCAATACAGAAGTAAAGGTTACCCAACCTGGAAAAGAATAGTTTTAGACTCAAAATATTCCACCTACCTTTTTTTGATCTGAAAAATGAATATTGGAGCCCTCCAAAGTCATGGATACTGGGTTGTCTTGGTGAGTCTGTGTGAACAATCTGGAGAATACTCTGGTAGCCAATAGGAGCGTCTCAGCTTGCCTAAGTGTTCACCCCTGAGGGCATGGAATGTGAGGTGATGTGCTGACATCGAGGATTGGCTAGCTCTCATCCATATTAGATAATGTCTACTTTAAATGATTTCTAGAGGTCACTTGTGTTTATTAAGAATTTCAGCATACACAAGGATCCCTGTTGAAGTTCCTCTTGGACTTTGGACTCTGTTGACCCCTGCTGTCTTGAAACTATTTCCCTTACAGTGCTCTATAGTGGCATCTTTTCATACTATGATTACTCTTAATTGCCTTTTTTACCTTATCCATATCCTCCCTAGTTGTCATTGTAGTGTTCTTCAGTATTTGCATTTCTAGCCCCCTTCTCATCTTAACTCTTCAGCTGTTTCCCTTTAGCACTTATTTAAAAAATAAATTACTCCTAAGAGGCTCCTGAGATCTCTTTTCTGAGCTCCAGATCTATTTAACTGTGTATACTCTCAGTTGGATATCCCAACATTGTTTTGGACCCCAAACACAACAAATACAGCACACTAATTTCTGTCCCCAAATTTTTGTGCCTACTCTCATTGGCGCCATGATATTATTACCAAAAGCTCGGCCTTCATAACCCAATGCCAATCCAATAACAAGGACACAGTTTTGAGAAAAAGGAAAAAGAAGTTTTATTGCCAGGCACAGTGGTGCACACCTGTAACCTCAATGACTAAGAAGACTGAGGCAAGAGATTGACAGGTTCAAAGCCAGCCTCAGCAATTTAGTAAGGCTGTAAGCAATTTAGGGAGAACTTGTCTCAAAAAATTAAAAAGGGCTGGGGATATCTCTCAGTGGTAAAGTACCTGGTACCAAAAATAAATAAATAAAGTTAGTTTCATTGCTTTGCAGGCAAAGGAGAAACACAGGAGACTTCTGTCCCAGAGGTGTGATTCTCTCCATCAGAGAGATCAGGGGATTTTTAAAGAGGTGATTCAAAGGATACATTCCTGATATTCCCTGTCCAGATTTGTAATTCACTTGTTAATTTGACAGGTAGTCATTTCCTAGATCTGCTGGTGCCATCTCTTAAATCTGAGTTACTTGGTTGGAGTGCTAGTGAAAGGGTAAAGTTTCTAAGCTGGAAAGCTTGAATTAAAATGTAAAAGATTAGGTATTATTAAGTTCCTCTGTTACACCCAGATTCCTGAGATAGTTAAGACAACGCCCGACTGACCATTCAGCCTAGGGCCCTGTGCAGTTTGTCACAGGGCTCGAACCAATCAGTTTGAATGTGTATCCCGCTTATGAGTGACCAATCACCCCCGCCCGACCTGTTCCCGCCAATGAATGTGCCAATCACGTCTCAAAGTTGTTGTTCAATTTTCCCGCGCCTCATGATGATTTGTTCTGATGTATGCAAAGCCCACCGCCCTCTCCAAAAAGTGTACTTAAGCTTGGCTTGACCTCTGCTCTGGGCTCTGGGCTGCTCTCCCTTCTTGAGTGAGCATGGAGCCCCAGCGCGCTGGAATGGATCCCCAATAAATCCCCCTTGCCATTGCATGAAGCTAGTCTCGTGTGGTCTCTTTCTCCGACACTTCGCCGGACCCTTACACTAGGTGTGTGCTTAAGGACAGATAATTTTGCCTAGGATGGGAAAGAAAAGTAATCCTGTTTCCCTTGAGATTAAGAGAGGGTAGGGATGAGGAGGAGAAGAGGGAGAGGAAGAGAAAGAAATATATATTTTTGATAAAGACCCTTTATCAAGTTGAGAGCATTCCTTACTGAGAGTTTTTATCAAGAATGGATATTGTGCTGGGCTTGGGGGCACACACCTGTAATCCTAGCAACTCAGGAGATGGAAGCAGGAGATTGCAAGTTCAGGGACAGCCTGGCCAACTTAGCAAGACCCTGTCTCAAAATAAAAAATAAAAAAAGGACTGGGGCTGTAGCTCCATAGTAGAGTGCTTCCAGGTTCGATCCCCAGAACTGAAAAATAAAATAAAATTTTAAAATACTAGGGACTTGGAAAGTAGCTCAGAGGTAGAGCACTTATCTAGCATGCGAGAGGCCCTGGGTTCCATCCCCAGTGCCTCACAAAAGAGATTGACCTTGTCCAACTCTGTTTCTGTAGCCACAGATAACTAAATAGTTTTGTTTTTCATTTTGTTAATGTGGTAAATAGGGTGATTGATATTTGACTATTAAACCAGGCCTACATTTTTGGGATAAACTTCAGTACATCTTTTTTTTAAAAAATTTTTTTAATTGTTGATGAACCTTTATTTTATGAGTTTATTTATTTATTTATTTATTTAGATGCAGTGCTGAGAATTGAATCCAGAGCCTTCACATGCTAGGAAAGCACTCTACTTATTGAGCCACAACCCCAGCCCTCAACACATCTTGATATACTTTCATTTTTATATGTTGGACTTAATTTGCTAAAATTCTGGTTTTGAATTTTTGCATCTACAATTGTGTAAGTCAATTTTTTGTCACTGTGACAAAATACCTGACAAGAATAACTTTGAGGGGAAAATTTTATTTTGACTTAGGGTTTCAGAGGGTCAGTCTATGTTGGGCCTGAGATAGGGATTTAGGATAAAGAAAGAGAAATAGGGAATCTTAAAGGATCAGGGGCTGGGGCTAGGGCTCAGTTGTAGAGCACTTGCCTAGCATGTGTGAGACACTGGGTTCGATTCTCTGCACCACCTATAAATAAATTAAATAATAAAGGTCCATTGACAACTTAAAAAAAAAAAAAGAAAAAAGAAACACCCATAAGCAGAAAGCATAGTTCTAAATCTTGAGCAAGAAGCCCTTGGCCCATGCCCTTTTAAAATGAGGAAAATACACAACGGCAAGGGAAAACTGGCGGAATTGTGCAGCTCTACCTTGGATCCACCTCTGGTCAGCCCCTGGTATAGCCCTTCTATAAATGTTGGATCCTCAGTCCAAGTGAGGGGTGCTTCTCACTCTCAACACAGCCCACACACTCCCTTGAATGTGTATCTGTTATGCTCGAATTCGGGACTCACCAGAGTACTTATATCCAAGATGGATATAAGCAGTGAAAGGGTAAAGTTTCTAAGCTGCAAAACCTGAGTTAAAATGTAAAGGACTAGGTATTGTAAAGTTTCTGAACTGCACACAGAACCAGAAATTCCTGAGGCAGTTAAGAAAATGCCCGGTACTGACCATTTAGTTGTTTAATAACCTGGACCCTGTGCAGCTTGGCATGTAGGCATCTCAGGGCCCAAACCAATCAGTTTGAATGTACCCCCCTCCTCAGGACTGACCTATCACCCCCGCCCCACCTGTTCCCGCCAATGAATGGACTAATCATGTTTGAGAGTTGTTGTTCAATCCATTCACCATTCATTGAACATCCCAGACAACAGTATGATGCACATTCTTCTCAAGTACACACAGAACCTTTGCCAAAATCAGCTGGATTACAAGCCATGAAATAAGGCTTAAGATATTTAAAGGGTTCAAGTTGTATAAAATATATTCTATGATCACAGCAGAAATAAACTAGAAATGAATGACATAGATATAGCTGGAAAATCTCCAAATCTTTGGAAATCAAAAGATAAATAATATTACCAGGGGTCAAGAACATCATTGACTTGGTCAATGATGCTGCTCAAAACAGATGCTGACTTTCTGTTCACTTGTTCTACTCATTGGTTAGAGAGGAGTGTTCACATCTCCAGCTGTAATTGTGACTTTTCTTATCAACTTTTGTTTGATTTATTTTGAACCTTTGTTATTAGCATCCTAAATGTTCAACATTGTTGTTGACCATGTTATCATTATGAAATGATGTTCTTGACCCCTGGTAATATTATTTACTCTAATATCTACTTTATTCAATATTAAAATAGCAATGCCTGCTTTTTTTTTTTTTTTTTTTTTTTGATCCTGTTCTGGGGATGGAACATGCCATATGCTAGGCAAACACTCTACCACCAAGCTACCTCCCCAACCCTCTTCATTTTGAGACAGGGTCTCACTAAATTGCTGAGACTGGCCTTGAATTTGTAGTCCTTCTGCTACAGTCTCCTAGGTGGCTACCACACCAGGCTGTGCTTTCTTGACTACTATTGGCTTGGTGTATCTTTTGCATTCCTTTAACTTGTTTGCATCTTTATGGTTAAAGTGTTTCTTATAGGCAGTATGTAGTTGGGTCTTGTTTTCAACCTGTCAATTTCTTTTAATTGGCATGTTAAGACCATTTATATTTAACATGATTACTGATATAATAAGGGTTATGTTTGTGCTCTGGAGACTGTTGAGGAAGTCAGCTGGGGCAATCAAAGTGCTCTCCTTTTTTTTTTTGTACCAGAGATTGAACTCAGGGGCACTCCATCACTAAGCCACATCCCCAGCCCTATTTGCATTTTTGGGGGGGGGGATTTTATTTTTTTAAATTTATTTTTATTTATTTATTTATTTTTATTGGTTGTTCACAACGTTACAAAGCTCTTGACATATCATACTTCATACATTAAACTGAAGTGGGTTATGAACTCCCAATTTTACCCCAAATGCAGATTGCAGAGTCACATCGGTTACACATCCACAATTTTACATAATGTCCTATTGGTAATTGTTGTACTCTGCTCCCTTTCCTATCCCCCACTATTTGCATTTTATTTAGAGAAAGGGTCTCACTGAGTTACTTAGTGCCTCATCATTGCTGAGACTGGCTTTGAAATCTCAATCCTCTTGCTTCAGCCTCTAGAGCCACCGTGCCAGGTACGCTCTCCTTTTTTATTTCCTACCAGGGATTGCTGTCTTTTGTTGCCTATTGTTCAATACCTTGAAACCATTGTTCCATATATTTTGTCTGAGTGTTAGGTAATAGCTAGCAATGAGCAGTGAAATGCAGGCAAGGTCACAAGTATTCTTTAAGGGTTCTTTAAGGGTCTTCTTTAAATTATTCACAAAGTAAATGAGAAAGCAAAGTGTGGTAGTTAATTTGTAGAAAACAAACAGAAGCAAAGAAGCTAATGTGGAAGGCACATCAAGAGAAAAGGATTCATGGGACTAATTCTTGACAGAATCCACTGAGGTTGGTATGAAGCTAGGAATTACGGCTAAAGGTGTCTCCTTTGTCTGGGAAGAAAGATTCCTTTATGCCGCAGTCTGGCTGGGCACAGAATCACGAGCCACCACACACCTTGTAGATTCAAACACTAATTCTTTATTCCCGAACTCACACCGGCCCTCTACACGTTCTGGGGAAATCCAAGTTCTGCCGCAAAATTCACATACTCCACCAGGCTTTGAATCCCAAATACTTTCTGAATCCCACGAGAACTCAATGGGAACTCAGGCAGCAGGATATGCCCTATTCCCAGCAGGAATAACCTTAAACCTGGAACCGCCCTAAACCCAGATTGTCCTAACTTTTAGTTAATTTTTTCAATAGTTTCTTTGTTTCAATTTCGTTGATTTCCGCTCTGATTTTAATTATTTCTTGCCTTCTGCTACATTTGCTGTTGTTTTGCTCTTCCTTTTCTAGGGCTTTGAGATGAAGTGTGAGCTCATTTATTTGTTGGTTTTTCCTTTTTTTGAGGAATGACCTCCAGGCGATGAATGTCCCTCTTAAAACTGCTTTCATTGTGTCCCATAGATTCTGATATGTTCTGTCTGTATTTTCATTTATCTCTAAGAATTTTTTGATTTCCTCCTTTATGTCTTCTGTAACCCATTGATCATTCAGTAACATATTGTTCATTTTCCATGTGATGTAGGATTTTTCCTTCCTTCTTTTATCATTGATTTCCAGTTTCATTCCATTATGATCAGATAAAATGCATGGTATTATCTCCACCCCTTTATATTTACTGAGGGTTGCCCTATGGCATAATATATGGTCTATTTTTGAGAAGGATCCATGTGCTGCTGAGAAAAAAGTATATCCATTTGATGATGGTTGATATATTCTATGTATGTCAGTTAAGTCTAGGTTATTGATTGTGATATTGAGTTCTATAGTTTCTTTATTCAACTTTTGTTTGGAGGATCTGTCCAATGGTGAGAAAGGTGTGTTGAAGTCACCCATAATTATTGTGTTGTGGTCTATTTGATTCTTGAACTTGAGGAGAATTTGTTTTATGAACGTCGCAGCACCATTATTTGGTGCATAAATATTGATAATTGTTATGTCTTGTTGGTGAATGGTTCCTTTTAACAGTATATAATGTCCTTCCTTATCCCTTTTGATTAACTTAGTCTTGAAGTCGATTTTATTCGATATGAGGATGGCCGCCACTGCTTGCTTACGAGGACCGTGTGCATGGTATATTTTTCCCAACCTTTCACCTTGAGCCTGTGTATGTCTTTTCCAATCAGATGTGTCTCCTGGAGGCAGCATATTGTTGGATTTGTTTTTTTAATCCATGTTACCAGCCTATGTCGCTTTATTGGAGAGTTTAAGCCATTAACATTCAGAGTTACTATTGATATATGGTTTGAACTACCTGCCATGTTTGATTATTTATCTTTTTTTTCTAATTTAGTTTATTTCTCCATGATTAGCTTTCCCCCCGTCCTCTGTCTTTACTGAGGCACTTCCCACTGATGGTTTTGATTATTCTTTTTCATTTCTTCCTCGTGTAGTGTTTTGCTCAAGACACTTTGCAATGCTGGTTTTCTGGCTGCAAATTCTTTTAGCTTTTGTTTATCATGAAAGATTTTTATTTCGTTGTCGTACCTGAAGCTTAATTTTGCTGGATACAGATTTCTTAGTTGGCATCCATTGTCTTTCAGTGTTTGAAATATGTTGTTCCAGGATCTTCTCGTTTTCAGCGTCTGTGATGAAAAATCCATTGTTAACCTTAATGGTTTACCCCTGAATGTAATCTGCCTCCTTTTTCTTGTAGCTTTTAATATTTTCTCTTTGTTCTGTATATTGGATATCTTCATAACAATGTGTCTTGGCATTGGTCTACTGTGATTTTGTGTGCTCGGTGTCCTGTATGCATCTACAATTTGTATATCCTTTTCCTTTTTTATTTCTGGAACGTTTTCTGTAATTATTTCATTCAGCAGGTTACTCATTCCCTTGGTTTGAATCTCTGTGCCTTCCTCTATCCCGATTAGTCTTAAATTTGGTTTTTTTATGTTATCCCATATCCCTTGGATGTTTTTCTCGTGATTTTTAACCAGCCTTTCTGAGTTGGCTAGACTCTTTTCAAGATGATATATTTTGTATTCATTATCTGACATTCTGGCTTCTACTTGCTCCACTCTGTTAGTGATACTCTCATTTGAGTTTTTAATTTGGTTTATAGTTTCTTTCATTTCTAAAATTATTGTTTGATTTTTTTTATAATCTCTATCTCCTGATAAAGATGCTTAACTTCTTTTATCTGTTTATGTAATTCATTTTCAATGTATTCTTTCACTGTTTGAATTTGCTATCTCATATCCTCTTTAAGGTTCCATTCCATCTGTCTAAGGTATTCCTTGAGTTCCTTATATGACCATTTTTCTGATGGCTCTAGGTCCTCCTGAATATTTAGGCTGTCCTGCATTGTTTGTACTCCTTTTCTTCCTTGCTTTTTCATGCTGCTCATGTTACTTCTTGTTCTGTTTGACTGCTGAGTTACTGTTTACTCCTATAAATTTATTTGATGCTTGGGAGAAAAGGTATTAGAAGGGAAGGGAAGAAGTCATTAAAGAGAATTAGAGTAAGCAGATAGAATTCGAGGAAGGGGGAATAAGAGAATTGAAAAGAAATGAAAAGACAAATAATAATTTTAAAAATGAAAATTAAAATTAAAAAAAATAAAATAATAAAAAAATTTTTAAAAAAATTTAAAAAATATCTACAAAACAACAACAAAAAATGAAAATGAAAAAAGAAACCCAAATTAAAAAAAATTAATAAATGCAGTCTTAAGAGTTTGATTAACTTCTCTTCCAGTAGGTGGAGCTGTGCCCACTGGGCCAAGCTTCTCCTCTCAATAGGAGAATCACTGTGCACCAATCACTGTGCAGCAGCTCTTCCTCCCAGACTGGGCGGGTCTCCAATACTGGGTGCCTAGGGCCTTCTCTTGTGTCTAGACACTTCCCCTCTTTTCCTCAAGCTAGGCCCCGCTCACTGGTGACGCTCACCACAATATTGGCTACACGCCAGGTCTGCTGCTCCTGGGAGCTCTGTTTTAATGAATGCCTGGGCACACTCTCCCTGTTTGCCATTCCCTCGGACCCTAAGTTTGTAGAGCTTGGGGCTAAGAACCCCCAGCGAATTTGCTTGCCCTCCAGTAGCCACACCCCCGGTAGCTGGTGCAAGGGACCTCAGTTGTCAGCACTGATGGGAGCGAAGACGGGAGTTCCGTGCTGCGAGTCCTGTGCCACTCCTGATTCCCTCGTTCTGGCTATCGCGCTCACGGGAGAGCTGGGAGCGGGGAGGGGCCCTTAAGGTTTCCCCGCTGTCTAGAGAGGGAAGGCTAGGGGATTACACACCTGTTGCCGCTGGTTTCAATGAAGTTATCTCCTCCGCTGCGTTTTGGTGACGTCAGTTCTCCACCATGGTGGTATCCCATGCAAATGGTGACAGTTCGTTCCCTTTGCCGGGTGACCAATGCAACGAGTGGGTCCTGACTGTCTCTCCCAAGCCCCGTTTCAATCCTGTGGCCACTGCCTATGAAGGCTCGGTTGGCATTTACTTCCATAGGATCAGAAGGGCTGACCAGTTGTTTTGGTGGGATCGTTAGTGCTGAGTCATAGCGGTTTGGCTGCGAGAAGCAGGTGAATGAGAGCTTGAATGCAGCCAATCCCGGCTCGGTGTGTGTTCTGAGAGGCCCGGACTGTTCGCCCCAGTTCCACGTCAGCTCTGCATTGCCTAGTGATCCTGAGCAAACAGTGTTTAGACAGTTTACGACTCCCTATGCCCGCGCAGCTGGAGAGGTCAGAGATTTGATCTCTCCGCGCCCGCCGCCATGTTGAACACAACTTCAAATGAGCTGAAGTCTGGCCTATTTTGGAGGCATTCTAACATGCAGTAAGGTGGGAGAGAGAGCCTTATCTCAGGTAAGGTGGGGCTCTTGACAAATCTTAGGTAAAATAATCTAGTTCTGAAGCTAATTTTGCCTCTTTCTTAAATGTCATTTTGCAAAGTTAGTATATATTGCTTCCTGAGTGTATATGAATGTGAGCTAACACAACATTACATTTAAAGCATGAATCAAAGAAAGGCTGAGAGAGCTTTTGACTTTCCTTTTGTGTGGAAAAATGCTTTCAAGTTTCACAAAACTAACATGTGAACAGATCAGGCTTTCATTGTCTTTTAGAAATATTTACATTATTACCCCAGTGTAAAAAGTAACATAAAATTCAGGTCTACTTACAGAACTTTAAATGATATAAATAAATCCCCAATAAAATTTGCAATTTGTTTAACCACAAAGTAAAAAAAGACCATCGACTCCAATTCTGAATCAAACTAAAGCAAGCTTGTATTTGTGTATACAGGAGCTGGCCAGGACTGTCTCTCCCAAAATCCCGGGCTAGATCCCAGCTCTCCAGAAACGTGGTTTCATAGCACAAAAAGTTGCAAAGGGGGGGTATCTTGAGAACTTACAGATAACAGGGTTTTGACAAGCATAATACAAAGGCAGATAGCAGATTAATGATCTAAATGGCATGATATTTCAAGGTAAGGAGTAAATTCAGATCCCAACATCAGAATTTATGAGGCACTGCTAAGGTTTCAGAGAGGGTTGTTATCTGCTCGGGGGAGCCAGGTGAGTTCAAGGCATGGGCAGGAATTCCAAACAAGTTTAGAAATTGTAGTAATTTATAGTAAAACAGAAATTAACTTTTCATGACTTTGTGATAAGATGGCTCCCAATCTTGAGATGGAATTAGGCTGGGTTCATCATTCTCCCCTTGTCTTATGTGTCCCTTTCAAATCTTTCATAGGGTGGAGGACAAGCTCTAAAGGAATTTTAATCCCTCAGGGGAAAATCTCCACCTTCCAGACTTACTCAAAATTGGCCTCCTTGATCTGACCTGATTCAATCTACCTATCTATACTGTCTGTCCATCTAATTATAGTTTTATTTCCTCCTTTCTAATTTTGGGAATTTTCTACTACCCTAAGGAAAAGGAGTGATGACTGTTCTGGCTGCTTCAGAGCTGAGAGGTGGTAATGTGAGAAAAGGCAAGAAGTTTATAGTTCCCTTTTAGAAGTCAGGTTGGATTGAAGTCTGGTTGGGGAAGAACAGGTTGTAAAGTCTCTGGGGATGAGTGCTTCCATGAGAGAGAAACAAAAAACATGAATACTAAATAAATATTGCAGCCTCCAGAACATGTCAATGAATATCATGAAGACAATGGAAGTTAATATTTTCTCACCAGGAGGTATGAAGACTGAGAAGCTGTCCCCATAATAAGGCCAGAGGGAACAAGATCTTTATATAGGAATGTAAATCTTTAACATCTTTAGAGTTATCAGGAACGCAAACACAACATTTCACTTTTAACTTTGCAGATGTCCATCCCCATGAGATGTAGTTAAGCTACTCAATGTTATCTGATCTTGTAAAATTTTTACTGGTATGACCTCAGTTCCTAGTACATAACCCTTTGGTTATTTCTGTTACTTGGGGTTAGATAATTATGTTACCAAATATTGATCCTACGTGTGTAGGAGGTTAGGAAGAGCTATAGGCCTTAAACTGACCAAAACTTCTGACTTGGCAGTTTCACTTAATAATTATCAGGCCATTCCTTCCTAAGAATCTCTCTTTGTAGCCTCCAGTCTTAATTATTTTGGGGGGCAAACATAAATGTATTTCTTAAATTATATTTAACTATTATTATTTATCTTTAAATGCCCAGGAGTGGCTATATTTTGATTTTAACTTGTTTTGCTAGGTGTTAAGATGAAGCAAGTCGAACTTTCTTTTGTTTCTAATGTTAAGAGTCATCTGAGTTTTCATGGGAGTCACTCTCCAGGGAACTTGAGTGTAGCTCAACCCCAGGGGTATGCATACAAAGAAGATGGCCTTGCTATCTGTGATGGGTCTACACCCAAGCCACAAGGAATATAGTGGTTGGTCATTGCCTTGTGTATCAGGACTAGAAGGCGTGGCCATTCAGAGTGACTCCCCACAATCTATGACACTAAATGCCACCTTTAATGGAATGGTGGGGTCAGCAGTTAACATCAGCACCAACACTATGCCACCATGAACTAGATCATGAATTAGCAGGTGTCTGCTGTGCAGTCCACTGTATTAATAATCACAGTACGAATGGGTAGAAATTACATCAACTACATAATTCTATCAGATAGTGGAATTATAGCTTCTCAAGTGAAGAGAAAATAGAGTATGAAGGCAAGAGATAGTTTGAAATATTTAAAAATTAGAGGAGAGGCAGGAAAAAGGTAGCAGATGATAGCTATAAAGATGGAGGAGTAGCCTGACACATGGCACATGCCTGTAATCCCAGAGGCTCCAAGGCTGAGACAGAGGATTGTGAATTCAAATTCAGCCTCAGCAATGATGAGGTGCTACACAGCTCAGTGAGACCCTGTCTCTAAATAAAAAAATACAAAAAATAGGACTGAGGATGTGACTCAGTGGTTGAGTGTCCCTGAGTACAATCCCTGGTACCAAAAAAAAAAAAAAAAAAGGTGGATGAATAAAAAATAACTGAAAGTAACAAAATAAAGCAGGAGAGGAAGATGGAACAAGAACATTTGAATATTAGTGGGGGAAGAGAGTGATGAAGGGAATAAAAAGAACAAAAAACAAGGTACAAATATAAGATCAAAACCAATTAAACCCAACTAAAATTTTACCCCACCAAAGTCAAACCAAGGCCAAATAGTAAACAGGTGATGAAGTCAGCAAACAAAAGAAAAATTGTATGCAAAAAGATCTATATTACACATACACGCGCGCACACACACATACACACACACACGTGTCACAAAATCAGGCAGATTGGAAAAAAGTTTAAAAAATAGAAAATTAAAAATTAATAAGTTAAAAAAGTTAAAGGGGAAATAGGAAAAAAATTCTTAATGAGGAACAAAGGGCTTGTTTCCACTGTGGAGTCAAACTGTTGGCAAGGACGGCTGTGCATGGCTTATGTTTTTGGGCCTTCCTTTGTTTTGTTTTGGGCTCTGTAACCCTGGGACCAAGGGCTAGGGTTTGTCAAGTCCCATTCTTTATGCAACCTGCCAGCCGTGGTGGGCAGGGGCCGGAGCTAGTTGTGGTAGCTCTCAGCTTCCAGCTCCCAGCGCAGGATGGGACAGATGGGGGCTGGCACATGACGTACCCTGCAGCCAGCTGGGCAGAGTTCTCTATTGGAAGCTCCAGGAGCTGCGGCTGGGTATCGCCGACCTGCTGATACCTGCTGGGGACCTAGGAAATAAATATCTTCCAAATTAACAAGTGAATCCTAACATGCCATTAGGGTGCCCTGGGAACCCTTACTGAAATGTAACTCTTGAAAAATTCTTTTGAAACCCCTTGTCCCTCCTGATCAAGAGAGTCACAGCCTTTTTGACAAGAGTCTCTTGTGTTTCTCCTTTGCTAGCAAAGCAATAAACCTTCTTTTTTCTTTTTCTCAAAACTGTGTCCTCCTTATTAAATTGGCACTAATTGACTTTGGGGACAGGGACCAAGCTTTTGGTTACAAATTTTGACATCCCAGGTGGGACTCTAGAGCAGCCCCCACTCCGCTTTCTTGGGGAGGCTTAGCACTCCGAGCAACTATATGTAGATGCCAACAATGAAAGATGAACTTTTTTGAGGCTGACTACTGGAAAGTTAGGAGACAGATGATTGTGCCTGAGGTCTGACTGAACCAGAGAATCTATGCCTTTTATGGGGACATCCGTAGTGCCCATTGGTGTAGGAGTCATAGTTAAATGGGAGTTGGGAACTTGGGGAGAATTTTTTTCCCCCATCTGGTCTATTTTAAAGTTTCCCATCTGTCAGCCATAGATTGGAGATTCTCTCTGTTTGTCTGTCATTGTATTTTTGTTTGTAACTGTTTCTGGACTTTTAAGACATGGGCAATAGTGTGTTGATATTATAGATTGTTTCTTGGGAATGATCTTGGCTTGAATGGGCCACCTATAGATGTAAATGTGTCTAAAAAGATGATGTTTTGCTATAACAATCTAGTTATCTGAATAAGATGATGATCATGATAAGAATATACAAGAACTTTGGGACAACACCAGAGACCAAACCTGAGAGTCACTGGGATAATATGGAGATATAAGCTAATGGCATTTAGAAACTTTTCAGAGAAATAATAGCAGAAAATTTTCCTAACCTTAAAAACGAGATCGACTTTCATATGTATTATACATGCAGAACCCCAAATAGACAAAAATCAAAAAAAGAACCTAAGACATCATAATCCAAATGTCTAACATCAAAAATAAGTAAAAAATATTAAAAGTTACAAGAAAAAAAGGTCAGGTCACATTTACAGGAAAAACAATAATTCTGAATTCTCAAATCAGACCATAAAATCAAGGAGGGCTTATAATGAGATATTCCAAGCTTTAAAAGTGAACAATTGACAGCCAAAATTGATATATCTTGCCAAGCTATTTTTCAGTATCAATGATGAAATAAAAACTTTCCATGATAAGGATAAACTAAAAAAAAAATTCATGACCACGAAGAATACTTAAAGGTCTGTACTACATACAGAAAAAGTAAAAAACATATCCCAAACTTCCCAAGTGATGCTCACTATAGAGCAATTAAATACAAGAAAATCAAGACCAAATTAAATACAGCAAACAAACCAAATGTCAGGATATTATAAATATCTATCTATGATAACACTAAATGTAAATTGTCTCAACTTCCCAATTAAAAAATATAGATTGGCAGATGGGTTAAAAAAAAAAAGATCCATCTGTATGGTATTTACAAGAGACTAATATCTTATGCAAAGACACTCACAAGTTAAAATAAAAAGATGACAAAAAATATTCCACACAGTCTGAAACAAGCAGGAGTAACTATTCTCATATCTGACAAAGCATATTTCAAGCCAAAATTAATCAGAAGAGACAAAGAAGGCCACTATATACTGATACAGGGAATAATCCAAAGAAGATATAATGAGAGTAAATATTTATGTCCCAACTGTCAGTGTACCTAATTACATTTTTAAAAATGCTTCTTGACATTAAGTCCTTGATAGACCCCAACACAATAATACTAGGTGATTTCAACACATCCCTTTCACCAGTAGACAGGTCGTCCAAACATAAAATTAATAAAGAGATTTCCAACCAAAATAATACTATGAATCAAATGGGTCTAACAGACATCTATAGAATATTTCACCCCAAAACAGCTGAATTCCCTTTCTTCTCAGCAGCTCATGGGAACTTTTCCAAAATAGACTATATATTAGGTCACAATGGAAGGTTTAGCAAACACAAGAAAATTATTTTTTTTTGTGACTAGAAATCAACAGAAAGAAAAATTATAGAAAGCTCATAAACACATAAAGATTGAACAATATTCTTTTAAATAAAGAAGGGATTATTGAAGAAATTAGAAAAGAAATCAAGATATTCTTAGAGAAACTGAGAACAAAGATGTAGCATATAAAAATCTCTGGGACAGTATGAAAGTTCTAGGAGGAAAATTTACACCATTTAGTGCCTTCATTAAAAAAAAAGTAGAAAGATCCCAAATAAGTAATCTAATGCTATACCTCAAGGCCTTAGAAAAGGAAGAACAAAATAATGCCCAAATCAGTAGAAGACAAAAAATAATTAAGATCAGAGCCAAAGGGCTGGAGATATAGCTCAGTTGGTAGTATTTCCCTCGAATGCACAAGGCCCTGGGTTCAATCCCCAGCACCCCCTCAAAAAAAAAAATCAAATCAATAGTTGAGCAAGGAACAGTGGCCCACTCCTGTCATGCCAGTGGCTTGGGAGACTGAGGCAGGCAAATTGCTAGTTCAAAGCCAGCCTCAGCAACTTAATGAGGCCCTAAGAAACTCAGTGAGATCCCTGTCTCTAAATAAAATACAAAAAAGGGCTGGGGGTGTGGCTCAGTGGTTAAGTGCCCCAGGGTTCAATCCCCAGGTACCAAAATAAATAAATAAAATAAAATAAATAGTCAAATGTTTTCTCTCATATGCAGAAGCTAGAACAAAATAAAGGGAAGAGGGCAGGGAGGTCAGGTATCATGAGAATAGAGGGAAGATCAGTACAATAGAAGGAGGCTGAGGGGGAGGGAGAAAATGCAGAATGAATTTGACAAAATTACTTGATATGCATGTATAAATATACCACAGTGAATTCCACCTTTATGTATATCTATATACCAGCAATTAAAAATAAATAGATAAATAACTAGAAGGAAGACTACTAGAGCAGAGGAAGGAAAATAGAGGAAGAGAGGAAGGGAGGAAGTAAGAGAGAGAAGAGGCACCGGAGACTGAAATGGAGCAAATCAAATTTCAGACTTGTATGGTCATGTCAAAATAAACCTCCAAATTATGTATAATTATAATGCACTAATACAAGCATAATAAAAATTATAAGGAAGTTAATAGTTCAGAATTATAGATATAGTTCAGGTGATCTTGGATTTAGGGGGAAATATCAAACCAGACCTAAGTACAGGAGCGAGCCACTAGATGGTGGCATTGGAGCTTGTAATAAAGGCCAGGAGAGCATTCACACCGAGTGGCAGCAGTGGAGACCTGTTCTGGAAAATTTCTTGTAAACCCATAGCTGACACTCCTGCCATGTAGCCTATAGCTCCTTGGCATCTGTATTCTGACCAAGTCAGGTGTCCTGGCCTTCCACTGATTCTGGGAGGCCATCACTATGCTTCAGTAAGATTCTCCAGTAAACAAAATATAAGCTTACTAGGATTTTCAGTAACAAAAAAAGAGGGGGGAAGGGCTGGAGATATAGCTTGGTTGGTACAGTGTTTGCCTCACATACACAAGGCCCTGGATTCAATCCCCAGCATCCCCCTCAAAAAATAAGGGGGGGGGAATATATTATTTTAAAAATTTTCCCTAAGTTCAAGAAAGATTGGGAACTTTCTTCAAAAATGGTCTAATGTCGCAGTCTGTCTGGGCACAAATAACCGGGAGGTCACGAACCACTTGTAGATTCAAGCAGGAGGGAACTTTATTCCAGCATCTACGGGAACTCAACCGGAACTCTGAAAGAACTCAAAAGTAGCGGGCACCTGAGGTAGCAGGAACCGCCTTATTGCCGGACAGCAGAGGTTTATATACACAACTGAATACACAGCTTGTTTCAATTTAGCATCATCCAGTTACAGCAATCAGTCATTATCTTAATAATTATACACAGCTTAACTTAATTATCATCATCTTAATGGCTTGCTGGCGTTACTTCTCACCCACTCCTTCTGGCAAAATGCCAGGCACCATCTTGACTTGGTTGTGGCTCTTAAGAGTCTAATAAAAGTTTAACAAAATTAACAGAAAAGCATATACGTTCATCCCTTCATATATCCTGGTAAAAATTCTAAATGCCAAGGATAAAGATCTCATGTAATCTGGGCTGGGGATGTGGCTCAAGCGGTAGCACGCTTGCCTGGCATGCATGTGGCCCGGGTTCGATCCTCAGCACCACATTCAAACAAAGATGTTGTGTCCGCCGAAAACTAAAAATAAATAAATAAATATAAAAATGCTCTTTCTCACTCTCTCTTAAAAAAAAAAAAAAAGATCTCATGTAATCTGCCTTGTATTTAGTTTTACTTGGGCCCTGTCACCCCTTTCCCTTTTCCTATTCCTGAGCGATTGTAAATATCTACCCTATGCCTGTCCCACTGACATATTTTGGAAGCACATTAACATGCTTGGTCTTCTAGGTTCACAGCTGAAGAGCAATTTGCCTCAGAATGAATGATTACTTGAATTTTACCCAAATTAGATTTAGATATTTGCTTTTAGCCTTATAGACTTAAAGGCGATGCTGGAACAAGTTGACTTTGGGGGCTATTGTGATGCATTTTGCATGTGAAAAGGGGGTGAGGGTGCAATCATTAGATTAAATGTTTGTGTACCTCAAACTCACATCTTGAAATCTAATCCCCCATGTGATGGTATTTGGAGGCAATTAGGTCATGAGGGTGAAGCTCTTATGAATATCAGTGCCCTTATAAAACATAACAGAGGGGCTGAGGTTGTAGCTCAGTGGTAGAACACTTGCCTTGAGCACGTGAGGCCCTGGGTTCGATCCTGAACACCACATAGAAATAAATAAGTAAAAATATTGTGTTCATCTACAACTTAAAAAACAAAAAGACAAAACAAAAACAACAACAACAAAAAACACATAACAGAGAGCCGGGTGCCAGGTGTAGTGGCGCATGCCTGTAATCCCAGAGGCTTGAGAGGCTGAGACAGGAGGATCAAGAGTTCAAAGCCAGCCTCAGCAAAAGCAAGGCACTAAGCAATTAAATGAGACCTAGTCTCTAATAAAATACAAAATAGGGCTGGGGATGTGGCTCAGTGGACTTGAGTACAATTCCTGGTTACCTCCGCAAAAAAAAAAAAAATTATTATTATTATTATAGCAGAGAGCTCCCTTATCCCTTTCATCAGGTGAGAACACAAGACGACAAAGAAGATGGCTGTCTTTGAACCAGGAACTGGATCTGCCTATGCCTTGAAGTTCTCGGCCTCCAGAACTGTGAGAAATTTTTTATAAGCAATCTCTCTATGATATCTTTGTTGTAACAGCCTGAATGGTCTAAGACACCACAATAACATGATTTATGTCTTAAATGTGTTAAATGAGGTAAAGGTTTGTAGGCTCACTTTTACAGTGTTTTTCCTTTGGTATTTAATTATTGCTATCCTACTGGGAAACATGTGCATATATAATATACATATTATATATATAAGACTTATATAGGTGATGTTTTATTTATTGGTACCAGGGATTGACCTCAGGGGCACTTGACCACTGAGCTAAAGTCCCCAGCCCTATTTTAAATACTAGATAAATACTAGATAAATTTATCTAGTATTTTCTATTTTATTTTGAGACAGGGTCTCACTGAGTTGCTTAGCACCTTGCCATTGCTGAGTCTTGCTTTGAACTTGTTATCCTCCTGTCTCAGCCTCCAGAGCTGCTGGGATTACATGCATTCGACACGGTGCCCTGCTATAGGTGATGTATTTTCTGTGCATTACAGATAATGTTATTTGTCCCTAAAGTTTTTCTCCCTTATCATTGAATAATGTATACACATTAACTTGGATAAATGCATGAAAATTTTTTTCCAATATTTAGCTTTAGTAACTTATCTTATTGTTTGTAATTTTGGCCGACTTGGACCCAGAGATTTAACCACCAAAGATGGAGCATTCTTCTATGTAAAGAGAAATATTTGAAAAAAAGAGATGGGGGGGGTATTGGGGGTTGAACTCAGAGGCACTTGACCACTGAGCCACATCACCAACCCTATTTTGTATTTTATTTAGAGACACGGTCTCACTGAGTTGCTCAGAGCCTCATCATTGCTGAGGCTGACTTTGAAATCAAGATCCTCCTGCCTCAGCCTCCCGAGCAGCTGGCATTACAAGCGTACACTACCATACCTAGCAAGAGATTCTTTATTTAAAACATGGATATGCATCATCAAAAGGTCTACTAATACACAATTTAAAAGGACAATGGACATTAATTGATACAAATATATTAAAGACATAAAAGAAAAAGCTACTTCCAGAGGTCACACACTATGTGATTCCACTTGTATATATATTTTTTTCTTTCCTGTACTGAGACTGAATCCAGGGGTGCCCTGCCACTGGGCTACATCCCCAGCCTTTTTTATTTTGAGACAGTTCTTGCTAAGTTGATCAGTCTGGCCTGGAACAGGTGATCCTTCTGCCTCAGCCTCCTAAGTGGCTGGGATTACAAGCATGTGTGGGAGGCCACCATCTCATGTGACTAGCATTTTCCCCTCCTGATCGGTTTGAGGCACTGTCGGTCACTCCGGGTGATCTGGCTACTTTTAAGTGGCTGAAGACAATAGCCCCGATCTTAAGGGTACTAAAAATGCAGCCAAATGTGTCTTCATGCATAGACATGCATTCCTACAATCCCATGGGTCGAGCTACACTTGCCTGTCCTTTGTGATAAGTACCCCTTTGCCCTGTTTGGGACAGAATGTTCCATGGAAATGCCCTTTGTGTGTCCCCTTCTCTTGCTCTGCCTTTGGGTGTGGCCTTCCTAGATGTCAGTCAACCTGCTGACAGCAAACATCATGAAGCTAGATTCAATCCCTTGAAACCTGACCACTTGCCTCATTTGAATGGCTTCTCCTCAATATAAGGGGTCAGCACTCACTCGCTCTCCCCCCCCCCCGGCCCTGACCCTTAAGATCAGAGGAGCCTTCACAGGACCCCCAAAGAAAAACGTATCTCTGTCTCATGTGTGGTGGTTATTTATGCAGCACAGTTCCCCTGGGGTGACCCTGAGTGTTTTTGTCGCCAGGAACATGACAAGCATGCACCATTGCACCCAACTTAGGCAACATATTCAAAGAACAAAATGGAACAGATTAGGGCTGGAGTTGTGGCTCAGTGGTAGAATGTTTGCCTAGCACATGTGAGGCACAGGGTTCAACTCTCAGCACCACATTAAAAATACATAAATAAAATAAAGGCATTGTGTCCATCTATAATTTAAAATCTACAACTTTAAAAAAATGGAACGGATTAGTGATTTCCAAAGAATGGGAACACTTTGGTCCAACTATAAAGGTGTGGCACCATAAAGGCACAGCACTTAAAAACAGAGCATAAGGGGCTAGGGTTGTGGCTCAGTGGTAGAGCACTTGCTTGGCATGTGTGAGACACTGGGTTCCATCCATATAAAAATAAATAAATTAAATGAATGTATTGTGACTGTCTACAACTGATTTTTTTTAAATACAGCATAAGAGGCATACACACCAACCAGTGCATGTAAAAATTGGTGCAATCTAAATAAGGCTAGTTATTAGTCTAGTTAATGTTTTACAGAGATCACTTCCTGAGTTTATTGTACTGTAGTTATATAAGGTGTTGTCCTAGGGGAAGCTAGGTGAGGGGTACATGGAATTCTGCTACATTTGCAATATCCTGAGAGTCTAGGTTTATTAAAATAATAAGGAGTTGGGTGAGGGGCAAGAAACACTAGCTTATTAAATATTTTCTTATCTTTGAAAACAAAACCATCTGCTGGCTATTCATGGTCTCATATGTTGCTTCCTTTAATCCTCCTGATGTCTTGTAAATATTATAAACTCTCATATTCCTTGAAATTGAGAGTAAGATAAGTAATTCGTCCACGGCACAGTTACTCTTAGAGATAGCATTTGAGTCCAGAATGTTGTATACTCCACTTATGGGTTTTTAAACTCAATCCTGATTGGTCTCACTTATATGACACCATAAGCTATTCTTCTATTTGACAAAATTTAGAAGATTTTATAGTTGTCATTTTCTGCTAAAAAAAAAAAAAAAAGACTCTCAAATTCCTGTGGGGTAAACAGCAAAACAGTTAAGGGGAATCATCTATGGTTGGAAGCGCACATGTACGGGCAGCATATGTATACAATTACAATCGTTAAGGTAAAAATATTAAGTATTAAAGAGGAAAAACAATGTATTATTAATACCAGGTTAAGCGATGTCTGAAAATTACACAATCGGGGATTTAATAAAATACTTGGGCATCACTCAACTATTAGATATGATTTCTCGGTATCTCCACTTCCAAGACCTTGTTATGCTTTGCCAAGAATTCTAAGAAAGGGGAGCCACTTAGAATGCACAATCAAGGATGCCAATGGTGACAGCTCACAGGATCTTCCACAGTGGCACATGGAGAGGTGTGATACGTCTCAGAACCAGACCGCCCCAGCCCGCGGGGGCTGGGGACGATCATCAGGGTTCACATATTCCTTCCATCGCGCCCGCAGCTGCAGGCAAGCCTGGCGTCTTCGGCAGTTGCGGTCACTCCATAAAGGCCACTCGGCCAGGCTTCTTCCCACTGCTCTGAGGCACGGAGCGACCTGGCGTCCTGACTTGTACCCCCAGGTCCTCTTCCCCTACTGGCCCACACAGCAGCAGACCCCACAGCGCGAAGCCCCATAGCGAACTTAACTACACCCACGAAGCCTTAAATGCTGCCAAGAGTACCGCCCCGCGGCCATCGCTGGCCAGCGCTGCCCGTGCCCGGCATGCCCGTCACGTGGCGGCGCAACCCAATGAGCAAGACCCACGCAGTCCAGACAGCCGCATGCGCTCACAGAGCCGCCGCAGTACGCCGACGTTAGTGCCCCTCGAAGGTCCGGACTGCAGGGAATAAGGGTTCCCACGGAGCATTGTTTCCGAGCTAGGTCGCGGGAGCGTGTCCTGATTGGCTAGTTCTGGAGGCGGGGAGGGGACCTATTTGAGAGAGGGACCGCTTCCTGAAGCTTGAGGCAGGAAGTTATCTGTTTTTGGGAGTCCTGTGGAGAAAGTCTTCTCTGCCGCACTGGTGGCGGCAAGGGCTGGAAGTGGCGGGGTGCCGACCGTCTGTCCACACAGCACCACGGCTGCCTCCTCCAGCCCCGAGCCCGGTGCGGCCGCCCCGGGGGCTCCTCCGGGATCCCTGAAGCGGCTCCGAGGGGCGCGTCCCCAGGCGTCGGTGCCGGCTCGGGGACTGGCTGCGCTCTTGAGCGCTCGGGGCCGCAGTGGGAAGGACCCCCGCCTCTCCTGGAAGCCCGAGGCCCGGGTCCACAGCGCCCGCCTTGGACCTGGGACCCGACGGAGCCAACACGCTCAGCCCGGGCCCGCTGCAGGCGGGGCTCTGCCTCGTCTCTGACATGTCGCCCACTCTCTCCCACAAGGACAACAGTCGGCAGCGGCGGCCAGGGACTTTCAACCACGCTCTGGACATGAAGAGCGGCCCCCTGCCGCCGGGCAGCTGGGAGGACAGCCACCCGGCCTCAGCGGGCGGGGAGGGGGACCGGGAGGCCCTCCTGAGGGACCCCAACCCCGTGGACTTCCCCAAAGCCCCTCGCGGCTGCCGGGCCGAGCTCAGCAGCATTCTGCTGCTGCTGTTCCTCTACGTGCTCCAGGGCATTCCGCTGGGCCTGGCAGGCAGCATCCCTCTCATCCTGCAGAGCAAAAACGTCAGCTACACGGACCAGGCCTTCTTCAGCTTCGTCTTTTGGCCCTTCAGTCTCAAGTTGCTCTGGGCCCCGTTGGTGGACGCGGTCTACTTTAAGAACTTCGGTCGGCGCAAATCCTGGCTGGTCCCTACACAGTACATATTAGGACTCTTCATGATCTACTTGTCCACCCAGGTGGACCGTTTGCTCGGGAATACGGACGGTAGGACCCCCGACGTGGTTACTCTCACCGTGACGTTCTTTTTGTTTGAATTCTTGGCCGCCACTCAGGACATCGCGGTGGATGGCTGGGCATTAACTATGTTATCCCGAGAAAACGTGGGCTATGCTTCTACCTGCAATTCCGTGGGCCAAACCGCTGGCTACTTTTTGGGCAATGTTTTGTTTTTGGCCCTTGAATCAGCCGACTTTTGTAACAAATATTTGCGGTTTCAGCCTCAACCAAGGGGAATTGTTACTCTTTCAGGTAGTGTATTTAAACCATTTCGCTGCTAAGTTTATCTTAGGTGTCTGGGTCCCTCGGACAGTGTGTTTGACGTTGCAGGGAAGCTCATTATTTAATTTGCTGGAAATCTTCGCGGTAGATTACTCGAGGTGTGTTTTCTGTCCGGTTAAAGCGGGCTTTGAAAGTACAGTAAAGCCGAACGACTGCTATACAGCAGTGGTAGTTGATCAGTACCCTCCAGTGAATAGGGAGAAGCAACCCAGAAAATAACAAAACTCTCAGTTTAGGGACCCACGGGCACTTGCTTGAGTCTCAGATGCACATTTTTTTTTTTTTTTTTTAAAGCTAGCTCGTGGGCTCACATTTTTACCTTTGGGTTTTGTGGGATTGAGATTTCCATCTCCATTCAGATCCATTCCCACCCCAGTCTTGTGCCGGTTGTCCTCATCTAGCCTTCTGGTGAATGGAGCAGGGTTGTTAATTCATTCACACATCATTGAGTCGCTCATGTGACAGGATTCAAAGGGCCTCCTGTGAATAAGACACAGTCCCTGTGCCAAGGAATGGAGAGATGGTCCATTTGGGGGAGCCTAGAGTTGCCAGCCATTGACTGCCTGCTGGAGTTGGGCATTGCATTGCAGATAGCAGTTATTTTGTTCTTTGCTGGATTTTTGTTTAGACTTAGTTAATCTTTTGAATAGCTGTTTTAGTAACTATGGAATTTGAACTTTTTTCTCCAGTAGATTCTAAAAATAGTTTACTTTTTGATTTAACTTACCTGTAGTGGGCTTCTATTTTGGGGTTTAAACATTTTAATTTTATTCTCCTTCAATTTTTTTCAGTGGATTTATTTTGGGGGGGGGGCAGGGGACAGGGTTTACACGTGCTAGGCAAGTGCTGTACCACTGAGCTGTACCCTTGCTGTAACCAATCATTTTGAGGAACTTAACAAGAAAAAATCATGAAACAAATGAAATTGTTTAGATAATTAAAGAAGAGTTAAACATACAGGCACTGTTTAGAAAATCTATTAAAAGGAGGAATAATTTTTTAAAATTTTGAATATGTTCTGTGATTATAAAGTAGTACTTGAAAAAGTAAATTTAGAACAGAAAAGCTAAGATGAGAGTAGAACCCTTTAGACACAAAGCCTTATTAGGCTGAGATTGGCTTTTTTTGTACCTTCAGGGATCCAGGATAATCCTGAACTCAAGAAATAGGCTTTCTGGTTAAAATACCCCTTGGAGTCGCTGCTCAACTCATTCATACAATCAAAGAGCTCCCTGGACACTGAACCTCTAAAGGGAAACAGTCTCTCCTGGAGCAGAAGCATTGGGGTTTCCTCGGGAGCATAGTATAGTTGAGCAAGGGACTGGGCCAGACCTCAGCAGCACTGCTACTTGGGAGGAACCACTTCACCTTTGAATTAGTTATTAAAAATACAATTCAGATTCTTTGGTCAGGTTCCCCCAAATTCTTCTGAGGTGTCCATGTTCAACTGCTTGAGCTTTGTTTTGGCAACCCCCTACTGGAAGTTGCTTATAGGCTGTTCTTCACCTTGTTTCAAGGCTGCAGAGCAGAAAGTAGACTCTGTTTTGAGGAGGTGGAGTTAAGTATACGTTTATTTTTTACTGTGACTTGTTCAGGACCACATTTTACAAAATGCCTTGTTTCCTTTATTGTTTCTGGAAAGGAAAGTTCTATTAAAATTGTTTTGTTTGAACATAGAATAGGTTTTTAAAATTATGGCTTATTTTGAAAATTTTTGAGTTTAATTCAAATATGCCAATACCTTCCAAAGTAAGGTAATATTCAGAGACAATTGTTCTGATCAGATGGCTTAGAGAAATTTCTGGAATATTCACATTCAAAGATTCCTTATTAATGAATGTCTGACTTAAATCTAACCAAAAACTGCAACATTATTCTTTGTACATTTTCATTATATAGTGTTAACAAGCTTAGTTGCAAATAAAATACTTAAGCTATTTGTTAAAAAAAAAAAAGAAAGAAAGAAATAGGCTTTCTGGTTTTCAAGAATCCTTAGAGGCAAAGAGAGACCTTTCAAGCTGCAAGAAATGATGAAAGTAATCCAGAAGAACATAATGTTTTATTACTTGAAAAGTTCATATATTTCATTTATATATATATATATATATGGAAATTGAAGTCAACTGATTAGAGATAGACATGTACTGGTAGTTTGTTTTCTGAGTCCTTATCTGGTGCTTTTCCTTTAGTTGGTAGGATAGGCATTAGGAAAAACCTTGAAACCTAAACATAATCATTTGCTGACTGGACTTTCCTACCAGAGAAAAGCAACACTGTAATTCCTGATATCTAAACACTGTAAGTCCTGATGTCTAAATAACCTGCTGTGGAGTGCCTTATTCCAGAAATAACAGATTGAAGTTTTTGTGTTAATTTTTTTTAACTGTCTAGGCCATTTACTCAGCACTAAATGCCAGTTTGGTGCTATCCAGGTGGTAGGTGTTATGATTTAATAAACCCCGGGAATTTTCTGTTCCCAAGGAACTCAGTTTATAGTGAAGATTTGTGAACCAAAATGATGAAGTGGGTAAATGGATAATGTAAATGAGTCAACTGAGTTGGTCGAGAGTTTATGAATTGGAGGGGACAATGATGACATGAAAACCCATGCCCCTATAAAGGTAAGAGTTTCAATTCCAATAAATTGTTTTCTTGTGGCAGTAGGATCCCAGGATTACTAGATCTTATATATATTCAAGAAAAGCTGGAAATTCCCTTTATGCAACTAGGCCTTCTTTTTAGAATTGAGGCAGGACTAATTGGCCCATTACTAAATAGACCAGTTATACATACACGGAAGTACATCATTTAGCATCCACATCTAAGGTTAAAACATTACCTTATGTTCTCAAAAAGGCAAAAGTATACAAATGGAGAACAGATCTGTAGTTTTTAGCTTAGGGTTGTGGGTGGGGAGAAGTTAGGTAAGTATTAATGGATAGCATGAGGGAGTTTGGGAGGTGATGAAATTGTATCTCCCCCACCCCCCGTACTGGGGAATGAACCTAGGGGTACTGTACACTGAGCTACATCCCAGCCTTGGTTTTTTTGTTTTTTGTTTTTGGTATTTTGAGACGGGGGCGGGGGGGCGGGGTGTGTCTGTAAATTGTCCAGGCTGAACTCCTACTTGTGATTCTCCTACCTCAGCCTCTGAGGTAGCTAGATTATGGTTATGCACCAATATACCTGGCCTCTTCTGTATCTTGATTATGGTGGTAGTGATTTGAAATCTCTGCATGTG
Organism: Spermophilus citellus; assembly: GCF_964194105.1. NCBI lineage: Eukaryota > Metazoa > Chordata > Mammalia > Rodentia > Sciuridae > Spermophilus > Spermophilus citellus. The sequence continues at coordinate 50,207,646 of NC_138188.1, forward strand.
TTAAAACTCACACAGCTAAACACCTAAAAGTTCAATCTTTTTTTTTTTTTTAAAGAGAGAGTGAGAGAGGAGAGAGAGAGAGAGAATTTTTTTTAAATATTTATTTATTTATTAGTTATTGGCGGACACTACATCTTTGTTTGTATGTGGTGCTGAGGATCGAACCCGGGCCGCACGCATGCCAGGCGAGCGCGCTACCACTTGAGCCACATCCCCAGCCCCAGATTTTTTTTTTTTTTTTAATATTTATTTTTTAGTTCTCGGCGGACACAACATCTTTGTTGGTATGTGGTGCTGAGGATCGAACCCGGGCCGCACACATGCCAGGCGAGCGTGCTACCGCTTGAGCCACATCCCCAGCCCTAAAAGTTCAATCTTTAAGTTATTTATTTATTTATTTGGGACCGGGAATTGAACTCATGGGCACTGGACCACTGAACCACAACCCCAGCCCTGTTTTGTATTTTATTTAGAGGCAGGGTGTCACTGAGTTTCTTAGTGCTAAGGCTGGCTTTGAACTTATGATCCACCTGCTTCAGCCTTCCAAGCCACTAGTATTACATGCATGCACCACTGCGCCTGGCAAAAGTTCAACTTTAATGTATAACAGTTTAAAAGTAACATTTATTTTTTAAAACATTTAGAAAACAATTCATTATCTTAAAAGCTAATGTCATTCAAAGTATGATGATATAAAACTCTTGTGTTTAGCTCCCTTTTTGTCTTCAATGGAACAAGGTAATCAATCTGGTGGATCTTTTTGAACTTATTTTCAAATCTTGGGGCCTAAGTGGTAAAGTGAGATAAATGGAGGAGTGCTGGGGTTAGACTCAGGGGAAATTAGATATTAGAAACCAAAAACCCACACCCCAGAAGGAAAGTCTTAAAACTTTTTTTGTTTAAATACAAAGAAAAGAAGAAATGATATTGTGTGTTTTCTTGATCAAGTAAAGAACTAGAAAATGCTTTTGTGTGGTTAGTTCATTTACAAAATACACTGTAAATTTAAAAATTATTTGTCTTATATCTTAGTTTGAATTTCACTTCTAATGTTGAGAATTATTTAGAGGCCAATTGTATTAGCCTTTACTATATAACTTTATCAGTGTAAGAATCACAGTGACTAATTATAAGCAGTATCCTACTTTCATGTTTAGTGTACTAAAAAACTATAATCTGAGAAGGCAAAATAGACTTACCTAATACAAAGAGCTGTTCTGTTTCTAGAGAATTAAAAACGTGAAATATAAAATCCCTAATTTTACCATTCTTTAGACACAATTGTGAATAAATCTTACATTTTATACTTGTTCTTTAATTTCATTCTTTTCTTTCTTTTTGGGAATACTGTCTCTACTGGCTAAAATTCAATGGTCATTCATTAAACTGTAGAATAGGTGATTGTAACATGTCTAGAGATTTCTAACTTTTTTGTTTGAATTCTAGCACAATCTTAGAACTTTCACCTATATAAACTTTCCACATATTTTTTAAAACTTATATTCAAATAATTATAGATTCACCAGAAATTGTAAAGAAGTGTTTTAGAAAATCTTGTGTACCCTTCTTGCTTCTTCTTGTCAACATCTTACACACCTAGAGTATAACATCAAAACCAATAAATTGATGTGGATACAATCTGTAGACCTGGTTCAGATTTCACAAGTTAAGTATGTACACACTAGTGGTGTGTGTGTGTGTGTGTGTGTGTGTGTGTGTGTGTGTGTGTTTAAGTGTGTAGTTTTGAGCAATTTCATCCCATGTCCCAACGATACTCAGCTGTGATGGTTCCTTATAGGATTCCTTTATGTTGCCTCTGTAACTATCCATCTCTTCCTCTCCACCCATCCCTAAATCCTGGTAGCCATTAATCTGTTTTTCATCTTTATAATTGTCATTTCTTAAATTAAATCATTCAGTATCCTTTGGAAACTGACTCTCTTCATTTGGCATCATTTCTTTGAGGCTTCTCGAAGTTGTATGTATTAATGGTTTCTTTTTATTTCTGAAAAGTATTTTATTTACTTTTTTTTTTTTTTAACAGTACTTGAAGTTGAACTCAGTAGTGTTTTACCTCTGAAAAACAACCCCAGCCTTTGTCTCTTTAACTTTTTTGAGGCAAAGTCTCATTAAATTGTCCAGGCTGTCCTTGAACTCATGATCCTCCTACCTTAGCCTCCCATGTAGCTGGGGTTACAGGCATGCACAACCAAGTCCTGCAGAAGTATTTGTTAGTATTTGCCACAGTTTTTTTTTTTTAGTAACACATTTATTGAAGGAGTTCAGTTCAGTTAGTAACAGATCTATTGAAGGAGTTCTTTCTAGTTTTTGACTCTACTATCTGAAAATAAGTCTTCCTTTCCCTGGGGAAAAATGTCTAAGATAACAGGTGCTGGGTTGTATGGAAAGTCCATTTTTAGTTTTGAAAGGCCTTGCCAAACTATTTTTCATAGTAACCGTGCCATTAAATCTTCCTGCCAGCAATGAATGAGTGATCCAGTTTCTTTCCATCCTTGCCAGCATTGGTGTTTTTGTTTTTTCTTTTAGTTGGTCTGATAGTTACATAGTCTGTTAATTTTATAGCACAATATAAGTTGTAATAAAATAAAATACTGGAGGGTCTGGGGTTATAGCTCAGTGGTAGAGCACTTGTTTCACACGTGTGAGGCACTGGGTACGATCCTCAGTACCACATAAGATGAATAAATAAAGTATTGTTTCCATCTACAACTAAAAAAAATTAAAAAATAAAATAAAATACTGGAATAATTACATGAATACTGTCTGAAGAGGATGAAGTTGCCAAACTGCAACTGCTGATTCCAACCTTGAATCTTGATGTGATGTGAGTGCCAACAGTTTTATAAATCTGACTTCAGCTCAAAAGATTGAGGGATGTCATATTGTACAAAGGTTGTAAAAGTTGATGCAAGAACCTCCTGTCATAGCTTCAGAATAGAGACGTATGTTTTTAGTTAAATGAATTTTGTGTCTGGCCAGAACAGTGATTTACTGACATGTATTCAGTAATAAAAGCACCAGAGTTAAGGTGACTTGGAAGCATTGAGTATATTGGCCTCTTAGCCTCAGTCCTATGTGGTAGGCTGAGTTTGAGTCTAGTAGAATAACATGCCCCTTAATTGAAAGCCAGCTGCTTCAGTTGGTGCTTGACTAATGAAATAACAATCTCTTCTACCTCTGGAGGAAAACCCAACGTTCTTGGAATTAATGAAATAACATGTGATTGCATAAGTTGTACCTTCCTACTGGATTAAGAAATATAAGAAATTGGGATGATTTCCAAATTAAACTTGTATTTACCCTTTATTTGAGATACATGCTGTCTTTTAGAAACCTAACCCCTCAAGTAAGAGGAGTACGTTGTATAAGCAAAACAGTGTGGTGTTTGTTTATTTGTTTGGCGTTGGGGATCGAACCCAGGGCCTTGTGCATGCAAGGCAAGCACTCTGCCAACTGAGCTATATCTTAAGCCCCAAGCCAAACAATGTTTTGTGTGAGTTCTCTTCAGTGGCTTGGCTATTTTGAGCAATGTTTAAGGGAGAGATTTGTGGAATAAAAGAAAGGTCTATTTCTGCTAAATTTCAGGTGAGGGCCCAGGGTCAGACTATAATATTACTGCTTCAGTTTTCTCTGCTGTGAAAATGAGAGCCTTGAACTGGGTGGGTATCCAGACCCTTCATGCCCTGACTGGTGGAGTAGAGCGTTACCAAAACCAAGAAAGTGAAAGGAATGCCTGATTGTTTATTTAGATCAGAAGTTATCAGGTTGCTTTCCTACCATTGGCTTCTGAAGGACTGAAGTTAATTTCCGAATTGTTAGAGCTGCAGGGAGGGAACCTGACCTGAGCCAAGGCAGGTTGTATCAGTCAGTGCTGCTTATTTTTTCTCTCTTCCAATGGTGGAAGAGTGATTCTACACCACAAAAGTCCAAAGTTCTCAATGAAAGCCTTTAAAACTTTAAAGTTTTTTCAAAGTATAATGTTTTATCATAAATCTTGGAAAGTTTCCTTCTCCAATATATTGTTATTGCAGTATTTCCCTATAAATTATTGAGAAAGCTACATGTGGGTTTGGTAGCTCATGCCTGTAATACTGTGGAGGCTGAGGTAGGAGGATCTCAAGTTCCAGGTTAGCCCAGCAACTTAGCAAGACTCTGTTCTCAAATAATAAAAAGGGATGGGAGTGCCTCCTGGAATCAATCACCAGTACTCCTACCCACACAAACAAATAGAATGAATTCTTTAGGAAGTTTGTTTATTCTATGGATTGGCATTCCGTTTGGCATACCACCATATGGAGAGGAGGAGATGGGGGGGGGGGTGTGATACAAGTAGCCAGTTTAAAGAAGTTCGGTAGCATCCATGTTCCAGACCTCGTGGTTGAATTAACTAAAATGTATACCTGTTCTTTTAAGGGTATCTGGCTGGTAAAAAAGAGTCTCCTTGCTGTGGGTATATCTGAGCATCTGGTCAAGTAATGAAAACATTCTTGTTTTGAGACTAGACCTGAGTTTGAATCACACCTCTGGCACGTATGGTTCATGATCTTGTTTGTTTACAAAGTAGGAATAATATATTGTCTGTCTTGGTCAGAGGTTTCTAAAATTTAAATGAGATATCCTTGTTTTTCCCAGTGTTTATGTAATAGACACTCAGGTGCTACTTTTTGTATGCTTTTGGTCTCTGATGAATGTTACATGCTCTTAATTTTTGCATTGGTGGGAATACTAGGTAAGATCTTATAGCTACTTTACAGGTCTTTGTTTAAAAATCATATTTATGAAACTTGAACATCATCAGCTTTGACATCTTGATCATATGTTTATATATCAATGTTTTTGCTGATAAAATGCATGTATCAAAATTAACCAAATTGTTAATGATGCAGTATTTATATATTTTTAATAATGATATGTCTTTACAGTGATTGTTATATCATGCTATGGATGTTCTCTAACATCAAAGTAATATGAATAAATAATGATTTGCTGAGCACAGCGATACACGTCTTTAATCCCAGCCACTTGGGAAGAGGATCCCAAATTTCCAGGCAGCCTGGGCAACTTAGTGAAACCCTGTCTCAAAATAAAAAGTGTTGGTGGTATATATAGTTCAGTGGTAGAGCATTTGCCTAGCATTTGGGAGGCCCTGGATTCCATCCCCAGCACCACAAAAGGAATCAATAAATGAAAGGAGAAATACATGAATTTTAAAATAAATAATCTAGTGGTCATTATTTAAAATAAATATATTCATAAACTTCTGGGAGAGGCTAAACTGTTCATTGGCTTATTGGTTTTTTTGCTCTTGTTTGTATGAGGTATGGAAAGCCCTTGAATTTGGGCTCTAAATGATCCATTGTCGTCAGTACTCCTTTCGTGTGTACTGATATTTTTTCCTCAGAGCACAAAGAAATTAAGAATAAATTTAGCTGCAAGCTTTACTGAAACCTGTTTGATCTTATTCCACACCTGTAATCCAAGCTACTTGGGAGCAGAGGCAGAAAAATCACAAGTTCAAAGCCAACCTGAGCAATTTAGCAGAACCTTGTCTCAAACTAAAAAAGGGCTGAGGATGTAGCTTAATGGTAGAGTGCTTGCCTAGTATATGTGAGGCCCTGGATTAGTTCTCGGTACTGCCAAAAGAAAACAAAAAGAAGAGAGGAGGAGGAGGTGTTTATTTCCCCTAGAGAAATAGAACTCTTAAAGTAGTATATAACTGGAAAACATTTTTTAAACAATTTTTATGTCAATTTTATTGAGGTACAATTAACATACAGTAAGACTTGCCAAATTTTGTGTGTGTGTGTGTGTGTGTGTGTGTGTGTGTATGTGGTACGGGGGATTGAACCCAGGACCTTGTGCATGCGAGGCAAGTACTCTACCAACTGAGCTATATCCCCAGCCCTGGAAAACATTTTTAAAGATTTATATAGAAATTACTAATTGGAATTTCTAGTCACAGTGAAAGTATTATGTATTTTTTTCAGAACTTAACAGCTTCTGAATTGCTGGGATTACAGGTGTGCTCCACTGTGCCCAGCTTATTTTGAGACTGGGTCTCTCTAAATTACCCAGGTTGGCCTTTAATTTATGATCCTTCTTTCTCTTATAAGTATGTACCTTCAAGCCTTAAGAAGATTTTTAAAAATTTTTAATTTATTTTTTCCCCACATTTTTTATTAGTGTATTATAGTTGTACACAATGATGGGATTTATTGTTACATATTCATACATGCACACAATATAATAATAAACATCAAAAACATTGGACAGTTTAGAAACAAAAAATCGAATGTAAATAATCATCAGTTGCTTATTGTCTGCATTGTTGTAATGTAATAAAGAGCTGAAATGGTGTGTGTAAGTATAACTGATGAATCTTCTGGGATATGAAGAACATCTTCTACCCCCAGCCCTGTCCTTGTTTTATTCAACTCAGTCAAGCTTTTTCCATGGTAAAGTCTTGCATGCCGGGGCTGGAGATGTGGCTCAAGCGGTAGCACGCTCGCCTGGCATGCGTGCGGCCAGGGTTCAATCCTCAGCACCACGTACAAACAAAGATGTTGTGTCCGCCGATAATTAAAAAAAAATAAATATTAAAATTCTCTCTCTCTTTAAAAAAAAAAAAAGTCTTGCATGCCTATTCTGGATCTGGGTATTTTAATGCAGATTTAGCAGAAGTAGGACTGTTACTTGTTGTGCCTCATGTGGGGCCTAATAGATAGGCACCTATATCACTTGATTTTTTAAAAAATTAAAAAAATTTTTTTTAGTTGAGGAAAAGTTGTAAACAGAATTATTTAGCATCATTGAAGTTATGTCATTTCAAAAGTTAATTACAGATTTAAAACATTCTTAATTTCAGATTTTCTTTTTTTCTGGGGAACTATATTTTTAATAACAACGACATTAGTTGCCTTTCTGAAAAAAGAAAACAAAGAAGTATCGGTAGTAAAAGAAGAAACACAAGGGATCACAGATACTTACAAGCTGCTTTTTACAATTATAAAAATGCCAGCAGTTCTGACATTTTGCCTTCTGATTCTAACTTCAAAGGTAAGAAACTGATAAAGCAAATGTACCATTCTGTTATAATTACCAATATCAGGGAATAGTTTCAATAACTTTTCATATAAGTTCCTTTTCACTGCCATTATAATTTAACAACAAAAAAGAACATTTTTATTAAATGTATTTTAAATGACTTAATGAGGTTATCAAATATAATTTCAAAGTAAGATAAATGTTTTGGGATCTTGAAAAGATTTATGTCAGTGTGAAGAACTGCTGACTTATTTAATTAACAACATTAATGCTGGGAGTAGAAATGAATGCCTTAAAAAAGCAATAGTTGGGCTGAGGTTGTGGCTCAGTGGTAGAGCGCTTGCTTAGCATGCATGAGTCACTGGGTTTGATTCTCAGCACCACCTAAAACTAAAATAAAGGTATTGTGTTCACCTACAACTAAATATATATATATATATATATATATATATATATATATATATATATATATATATATATATATTTGAAAAACAGCAATAGTTCTGTACTGTTATAACAAGTATACCATTAATTCTCGGGTAGTGAAATTATTAACTGAGTGTTTTACAAAGGTGTGGAAGTGTTTGAATATTAGAAGCCTGTTTAAAAATCCATTGGATTGTTTTTTAAAATATTGAAAAGAAATAATCATAAAATACATGAGATTACTGGTGACTTAGTCTGTTAAATGTCTCTGTTTTATAGTTTTGAAATATTTTTACGACATGTTAAAAGAAAGGTAAGTATAGTTTATTGGAGGGAGCTTTGCTACTGGAGGGATTAATATTCCTTAAATCTGGAATCTTACAGAATTTTTTTTTTCTCCGTACTGGGGATTGAACTCAGGGGCACTCGACTACTGAGCCACATCCCCAGCCCTGTTTTGTATTTTATTTCGAGACAGGGTCTCACTGAGTTGCTTAGTGCCTTGCTCTTTGCTAAGACTGGCTTTGAACTTGCGATCTCCCTGCCTCAGCCTCCTGAACTACTGGGATTAAAGGCATGTGCCACCATGCCTGGCAAGATTTTTATTTTATCTATGTAAACCTCTCTTCATAAGCACTTTACTGCTATCTTTTGATCCCTCTAGAGGTAATATTATAGCTTCCTTGCTTTCTTCTTGTTTTTTGTTGTTCTTTTGTTGTTTTCCACCATACAGGGGATTGAACTAGGTAGGGTTTCCCACTAGGCAAGTGCTCTATTTCTGAGCTACATCCCCAGCTCTTTTTTAAAAAGCTGCTGCTTTTTTTTTTTTTTTTTTTTTTTTTATGGTGCTGGGGATTGAACCAAGACCCTAGAATATGCGAGGCAAGCACTCTACCAACTGAGTTATATCCCCAGCCCTAAAAGTTTGGTTTTGAGACTGGGTCTCATTAAGTTGCTGAGGCTAGCCTTGAACTTATATTCCTCCTGCCTCACAACCTCCAGAGTAGCTAGGATTACAGGGTGCACCACCATGTCTGGCTTTGCTTGCTTTATTTATTTATTTATTTATTTATTTATTTATTTATTTATTTTTGTTTTAATTAATTGTACATCATAGGATTCCCTTTGATACATTATATATGATGGAATATAATTTCTCATTCTTCTGGTTACCTCGATGTATTGACTTCTTTTTAATGGGCATATTGGCATTAGTAATGTGATGACTTTTTAAAAATTTGTCTAATTAGGTACACATGATAGCAGAATGCAGTTTTATTCATTGTACACAATTGCAGCACAACTTTTCATTTCTCTGGTTGTACACAATGTAGTGTCGCACCATATGTGCAGTCATATGTACCTAGGGTAATGATATCCATTTCATTCCATCATCTTTTCTGCCCCCATAACTCCTCCCTATCTATCCCTCCCCTTTGCCCAAAGTTCCTCTAATTTTCCCATGCCCCATTCCCTTTATGGATCAGCATCCTCTTATCAGAGAGAACATTTGGCCTTTGGTTTTTTGGGATTGGCTTACCTTGCTTAGTATGATATTCTCCAACTTCATCTACCTGCAATGCCATAATTTTATTTTCTTTTAATGCTGAGTAATATTCCATTGTGTGTGTGTGTGTGTGTGTGTGTGTCTATATACACACATACACACATACATACATACATACATACATACATACCACAGTTTCTTTATCCATTCGTCTATTGAAAGGCATCTAGTTTTTTTCCCCTCAGTTTAGCTATTGTGAATTGAGCTGCTATAAACATTAATGTGGCTGCATTATTATAGTATGCTGATTTTAAGTCCTTTAGATGTAGGTGGAGGAATGGGATAGCTAGGCCAAATGGTGGTTCCATTCAAAGTTTTCTAAGGAATCTCCATACTGTTTTCCAGATTGGTTGCACCAATTTACAGTCCCACCAGGAATGTATGAATGTGCCTTTTCCCCAACATCCTCACCAACATTTATTGTTGTCTGTATTCTTGATAATTGTGACTTCCTTAACAAAAGACTCCTAAAGTGCAAGAAATAAAATCAAGAATAAATAAATGGGATAGACTCAAACTAAAAAGCTTCTTAGCAAAAGAAACAATCAATGAGGTGAAGAGAGAACCTATATTTTGTGAGCAGATTTTTGCCACATGCACATCAGATAGAGCACTACTCTCCAGGATATATAAAGAACTGAAAAACTTAACACCAAATAAATGGACTAAGGAGATGAAAAGATACTTCTCAGAGGGCCGCTGAGAACGAAAATAAATAAATAAATAAATTCATTCTCTCTCTCTCTCTCTCTCTCTCTCTCTCTCTCTCTCTCTCTCCCCCCCCCTCTTCTCTCTTAAAAAAAAAAAGATACTTCTCAGAAGAAGCTATACAATTGATCAACAAATATACGAAAAAAAAATTCAACATCTCTAGTAATTAGAGAAATACAAATCAAAACTACTCTTTAAGAAAGATTTCATCTCATGCCAGTCAAAATACTTTTATTTTAAATAGTGAGTTTTTTCTCCTCTTTAGTGATAGGGAAAGAAAGTTTAGAAAATGCTGAAAAGTTCAAGCAAGATAACATTACCTAAGTAATCATTTAGAAATTAATATTACTGTGCATATCTGTAATCCAGTGGCTCAGGAGGTTGAGGCAGGAGGATCAAAAGTTCAAAGCCAGCTTCAGCAACTCAGCAAGACTATAAGCAATTCAGCAAGACTCTGTCTATAAATAAAATACAAAAAAGCTAGGGGTGTGGCTCATTGGCTAAGTGCCCCTGGGTTCAATCGTGGGTCCTAAATAAATATTTTTGGCATGTTTTCTTTTAGCCCTTCTTTTTTTCTTTCTCCACATGTGTGTACACATATGTGTGTATAAATATGTTTCATATATATATATTTACACATATACTTTAAAAGTAGAATTGGATCATTGTAATTTTTTAATCTATTCAAAATATATTACAGTATCATTAAGTGGTTTTTGAAAGCATGCTTTTTATAGCTACCGAATGGCTATAGTGATATCAGTTTGCCCTAATCCACTCAGTCATTTTTCTGTTATATATTCAGTTTGTTTGTTTTTTTAATTATAAAATGCACCATTTTTGTGTTTCTTTTTATTTAGTGTTCTGAATATTTTTTCTAATATTCTTCAATGGGCAGCTAGTAGGTCAGAGAATGTGATTACTCAACTGCTTTGCAGAAGGTTGTACTAATTTTTACTGTGCCTAGCTATGTGTAAGGAGTTGCTTTAAAACCATAGATTTATTTTTCTTGCTTTTAAGTTGTATATATAAATGGACTATACAATGTGTAGCCTCACGTCTAATGCTAGTGTTCTTCAGCGTAACACAATAGTGCAATATGTGCAGTTTATTCATTAATATTTATTTATTTTTTTATACTGGGAATTGAAGAAGGATCCTTTACCACTGAACTCTTCCCAGCCCTTTTTATCTTTTATTTTGAGCCGGGGTTTCACAATTACCCAGGCTGGCCTTGAACTTTCGATCATCCTGCCTCAGCCATCCAAGTCACTGAGATTTCAGGTGTGCACCTCTACGCCTGTCTTTGTTGTTGTTGTTTTTAAGAATTAATCTAACTGCATCATCCCCCCCCAATTTTATTCACTCTCTCAATGACATTACAGTGAAACATTAGATGTCCTTAGGAGCTTTGTTGTGATCTATTAGAAATCATCAAAAATATATACATGTGGCAGCAACACCTCATTTCAACTGGACTTCTTGGAGTTAAAGGTCTTTTAAACTTAAAATATACAATTCAGTAAGTGTGAATTTTTCTTTTCTTTATTTTTTTAAGCTTTTTTTCTAAGAGAGAGAAAGAGAGAGAGAGGTTTTTTAATTTATTTTATTTTTTAGTTCTCTGCAGACACAACATCTTTGTTTGTATGTGGTGCTGAGGATCGAACCCGGGCCGCATGCATGCCAGGAGAGCGCGCTACCGCTTGAGCCACATCCTCAGCCCAAGTGTGAATTTTTTATACTGTTTATTGTAACAGATTGGACTTTTTTTAAGTGGAGACTTAATTATAATCAGAGCCATGTATAATTACTACAGATACTAAATTTTCTGTTGTTTTTATTAAATATTATTAGTAAAACATAGGATCAACTGTGTCTTATGTAACTTTTTTTTTTTTTTCCCTCCCCAGATTGGTTTTTCAGCAGCAGATGCAGTAACTGGACTGAAATTGGTAGAAGAGGGAGTACCCAAAGAACATTTAGCTCTACTGGCAGTCCCAATGGTTCCTTTACAGATAATATTGCCTCTGATTATCAGCAAATATACTGCAGGTCCACAACCACTAAATGTATTTTACAAGGCCATGCCCTACAGGTAAAAATGAAAACCTTTGTAAAGGTTAAAGTGGGAGCATTCATCAGTATCACTGATATGAATTTAGCATGTGTGGGAAAAGGCTTGAAAAGCATCTTTCATGTCAGTGTCATGTATATGCACTTTCATCTCTTTAACGGGTTTCAGATACAGCCGTCTTCCATATGATAGGCACATGGATTTTTGTTTGTGTTTTTTAATCTTAAATGGAAGTCAACTCAATGCTCCTTTTTTGTAGATTGCTGCTTGGATTGGAGTATGCGCTCCTGGTGTGGTGGACTCCTAAAGTAGAGCACCAGGGAGGATTCCCTCTGTATTACTACGTCATAGTGCTGCTGAGTTACGCCTTACACCAGGTGAGCTTTCTGTGGTTTTCCCTGGAGGTGAGCTGTTCTGTGACAAATAAAGAAGGTATTTTTCTTTAGCTGCCTTAAAATATAATACATGTTATTATTTCAGCATGGGTTTCACACTGAAAAAATTAGTTGATTGTGAATTTTAAAACTTAAAGTTTTTTTTGCTGGGGATATAGCTCAGTTGGTAGAATGCTTTCCTTGCATGCACAAGGCCCTGGGTTCAACTCCCAGCACCATAAATAAAACAAAACAAAACAACATAACTGATAGCTTTTGATGTAATGAGAGTTCTGTTCATGATAAGGAGCTTCTTATTTATTCATTGATTCATTCATTTATCTTTTAAGAAAGATGTTGTTTGACTTTATATTTTATTAGAGAGTTTCCTAAAGTGTAGTCAAAGAAATTCAGATAACCAGACACTTTAATGGGGAAAAAGGCACAAGGCCAGATAAATTTGAGAAATGATGTACGACATTTTGGATCTGATTCCAAAGCCAGTTAATTTTACTCTTTCTAAGTATTCCTGTCTATCCCTAGATTTGGGTTCTTTCTTTCTTCAATTTATAATATATTTTCTTTCTGAAAGTATTGAAAACTAATGATGGTCACTGGATTAAAGGCACTAGGCTATGGTTTAGATTCTGTATTGAAAGTTACTGTTTACTCTGTGATTTTGGAAGCTGCATGTTGAGCTTGGTTTTCTTGCTTACTTGTGTTTGTAATCCCTAAAAGAAGCTATCTCCTCTTTGCTCTAGCCTTGCCTAAGCTTCTGTTGCAGATGAAGTATTTTGTTCTGGATGCAAGTGATTCAAGTAAATGGCAGAGCCCCAGCAGTAACTTTGGAATTCAACACAGTTATTGCTAATATATATTTCAAAGTCGTTGTTACCTTGTCTAAACCCTTTCAAAGTTATATTTACTAAGTTCTTAATGTAGTTTTTAACAAACACCTAAAAATATGGCTACCAATTAATCTCAGTAGTGTTGCTTTTTGCACACAGTTAAATCATTTAGGAGAATTCCAGTAGTAGATCATGTCAGATAGTTTGCTAAATCATTGAGGTCTGGCTAGACTTTTTGTGTGTGTGTGTGTGTGTGTGTGTGTGTGTGTGTGTGTGTGTGTGTTTGCCCATACTTAGTTAACGCTAGGCACATATGTATTTTAAAAGAAGTGGCTTATTTGTTTTGTGGTGCTGGGGATTGAACCCAGGGCCTTGTGCATGCAAGGCAAGCACTCGGTACCAACTGAATTATATCCCCAGCCCAAAAGAAGTGTTTTAGCCTGGGTGTGGTGGTACACACCTGTAATCCCAGTGACGTGGGAGACTGACGTAGGAGGATCACAATTTGAGGCCAGCCTCAGCAACTTAATGAGACCCTATTTCAAAAAATAAAACAGAGCTAGAGATACAGCTCATTGGTGAAGGACGCCTGTGTTTAATTCCTAGTACCTCCTATCTCCAAAAAGAAGTGTTTTAACTCAGTCAATGCTTCACTGTGCAGATAAAGAAAACCTATGTTGTTACCATCCCAAAATTATTTGTTTGACTTTAGATTTCATTAGAGACTTTCCCCAAATGTAGTCAAAGAAATTCAGATAACCAGATGCTTTTTGGGAAAAAAGGTACAAGACCAAGTAAGTTCAAGAAATGATGCATACCAATTCTGTAGTAAATAGTGCCTTACTCATCCTTCAACAAATATTAAGTGATCACTGAATCCATGCCAGGAACAATTCTTTGTTTTTTTTTTCTGGTACTAGGGATTGAACTCAGGGGCACATGACCACTGAGTCACATCCCCATCCCTATTTTGTATTTTATTTAGAGATAGGGTCTCAGAGTTGCTTAGTGCCTCAGCCTCCCAAACTGCTGGGATTACAGGCATGTGCCACTGCACCTGGCCCAGGAACAATTTTTTTTTTTTAAAGAGAGGGAGGGAGGGAGGGAGGGAGGGGGAGAGAGAGAGAGAGAGAGAGAATGAGAATATTTCAATATTTATTTATTAGTTTTCGGCAGACACAACATCTTTGTATGTGGTGCTGAGGATCGAACCCGGGCCGCACACATGCCAGGCGAGCGCACTACCGCTTGAGCCACATCCCCAGCCTCCCCAGGAACAATTCTTAATACTGAATATAGCTAAGAAAATCATGCCAAAATCTTGCCCTTAAGGAAGTTATGTCCTAATGACAATCAGAAAGCCTGCAGTGAAAGGAACCTTTTAAATGTCGTGTAACTTGCTGGGTGTGGCAGCACTTGCCTGTAATTCAAGTGACAGAGGCAGAGGTAGGAAGAGCCTAAGTTTGAGACCAGCTTTAGCAACTATCTTAAAAAAGAAAAAGGGCTAGGGATGTAGCTTAATGGCAGAGCACACTGGGGTTAATCCCCAGTACAGATGAATGAATGAATGAATGAATGAATGAATAATGTAATGTGTCTCAGTGTTTCAAGGAATATTCTTAGAAACAATGTTTCCATCTTCCTAAATAGAGGGTTTATTTAAGCCTTTTAAGTTCTGTTTGCTTTTAGGAAGGTTTTCCTCTTTAGTTTTTTTTTAATATGTTTTTTATATATAGTTGTAGATGGACACAATACCTTTAATTTAATTTAATTTTTTTAATGTGATGCTGAGGATCAAACCCAGGGTCTCGCACTTGCTAGGCAAATGCTCTACCACTAAGCTACAACCCCAGCCCTCTCTTTAGTTTTTTATACAAATTTTGAAATGCTATTTTCCTTCTGTATGTGTATAGGATAAAAAAAACTATGTTTCTTTGAGTGTTTACCTATATAATACATGTATGTGCATAAATACATATATGCACACGCATAACAAAATAGTATGTATTTAGGTACAGAAATGACATTTTGCTGTATGCATCCTTCAGTGCACCCATCACTTTCTGTGTTGTGCTTCCTGGACTGCTCATGGTGGAGTTAATCTCTCATGTTTGTACCCTCATGGTACCACGTGTGCACTTCTGTGTACAACACTGAACCTTACCACAGCTGTTGATTCCGTTTTATCATCTGTCATACATTCTTCAGGCACAAAAGGACTGTTTCTTACTTGTATTGCCATAGTCTTAAAGCCTGACTTATAGTATGTGCTCAATAAATGTTTGTTGAATTGAGTTCAATAAAGATAATGAAAATTAGTTTTCAGGATCATGATTTTGATGGTGTTTGGTTTGGTTTTGGTTTGGGGATGTGTGTATGGCACTAGGGATGGGACTCAGGGCCTTACACATGCTAGCTAAGCAGTCTACCATTGAGTTATATTTCTAGCCTGATTTTGATGTCTTTAATTTGGATCATAGCTTTATAAGTAAAATTATAGGAAATATGGGTGCTGTGTAGAAGTAGAGCATGTGCTTAGCATGTTGGAGGCTCTGGGCTCAATCCCCAACATACTGAAAAGTTTTACATTTTTCCCTAGATTACATTGTACAGCATGTATGTTTCTATAATGGCTTTCAATGCAAAGGTTAGTGATCCACTTATTGGAGGAACATACATGACCCTTTTAAACACTGTGTCCAATTTGGGAGGAAATTGGCCCTCTACAGTTGCTCTTTGGTTGGTGGATCCCCTCACAGTGAAAGAGTGTGTAGGAGCATCAAATCAGAATTGTCGAACACCTGATGCTGTTGAGGTAAGTATGTTTTGATTTTTAGATAATATTAAACTAATATTAAGACATAACTTTCTCATTTTCCTCTAGAAGTACTGTGTACTACATCTTTTTTGAAAAATCACGTTTGCATGTAGTTTCTAGAAAATGTAAATGGAGGCTGAGGCAGGAGGATCCCAAGTTCAAAGCCAATCTCAGCAACACAGTGAGGCCCTAAGCAACTTAGCAAGACCCCATCTCAATATAAAAATGGGCTGGGGATGTGGCTCAGTGGTTAAGTGCCCTGGGTTCAATCCTTGGTACCAAAAAAAAAAAGGCAATTTGCCTATAGTTCATCTGTCACAACTTATGTAACAATCTCTGACAGCCAGACTAGATCACTTTAAAGATGCTTCTCAGCAAAGAAGGGACGATCTCTCTCCCTCTCCCCACCATGAGGGTAATGATCCTATATAGTAGATGTTGAGTAAATGCATAAGTAATAGCTAAGTTTTATAATGATAAGAAAGGGAAAAATTCACTGGGTATTCATATAACAATTGTAGCTAAAACTGAATGGTGAGTGGTTTGTTGATAAACTATTTCAAAGTAGCATTAGTCAACTTCTTGAGTAAGTTCATTGAAAATTTCTTCACATTTCCAGATATGAAAAGCTTCATTTTGAAAATGAGTATTGCTTACAGCAAGAACTGAAAATTGTTTTTAATCCTGTTACATTAGCATATTAGCATAATTAGCATATTAAGAACATTAGCGTATTTTGCCATTTGAATTGAATGAAATATTGAAATGTTTTATCAAAATGTATTTTGATTAATCCTTTTAATTAAAAAGTAGAAACTTTAATTACTGGCTTCCTTTCATTTTGAAATTGTGGAACACTCGTGATTATTTCTTTTTTAACAGCTTTGCAAAAAACTTGGCGGCTCATGTGTTACAACCCTGGATGGTTATTATGTGGAATCCGTTATTTGTGTTCTTATTGGATTTGGTTGGTGGTTCTTTCTTGGTCCAAAATTTAAAAAGTTACAGGATGAAGCACCATCTTCATGGAAGTGCAAAAGAGGCAATTAATGCACATGCTATTGGACATTCTAGAAGGTAACCATAGTTTAGTTTTAATTCAGAGAGCTATGATAATCAGTGCACAGGAGTATAAAATAATATTTTAAGCAAGGAAATTATTAATATAAAATGCCAAATGTTGAAAAGTAGTAACTTTATGTATGATCATTTTTTTTCCTTGTCTTTTCAATGTATTTAAAGTTTTCTTAAGGTCAGGAAATTGGTTCGGAAAGAGCTACTCTGGCCTTTTTTATTTGATCTATGTCTTTTTAATTTACTGACCAAAGCATGTTTTAAACTGCAATGCAATAGTCTTCGGTGGAAACCATGCAGTCAAGTATTGTTCTCAGTACCTGTCATTGAGCTGTATTTAAAACCACAGTATAGCATATTAGATGGAAGAGAACTTGGTATTCAGGTTCTAACTACAATTAGTTTGATTTGTTGACAGTTAAAGTCTTACTTGGAATTATAAATTGGTTAAGTTTTATGTGGAATTTGTTGAGAATATAGACTACTGAAACATTATTTAATTTAGTTTTTTTTTCCTTACCATATCCACATTGTTCAAATGAATCTGTGTTAAAAAGACTATTTTAAATGTATTTCCTGCTTTTGTAAGCATTAAAGATTTATAAGATTATTCAGACTATTTTTTATAAAATGAAAGCTATGATTTTTAATTTATTGATTTCTCCTGTTCCTACCCTGATTTTGGGGAAAATATTTTGATTCCTTGTTAACTTTTACCCTAAAAATTAAATATTTTTGTTTGTCACAAGTGCTTCAAGGCACACAGACAGCTATTGAGGGGATCAAGTTTAGTCTTGTTTATATGTTCATGGCAAAGTTTTGAAAATAAAAATTAAATATTATTGTTCCAGTGGTTTTTTCTTTTTTTTTTTAATTACCAAGAGGGGGAAAGACAGTAAAACTTTACACTTAACTGAAATTTAAATGAGTAATATGTTTTAAAGAGACAGAGACATTTTGTGCCTTTGACAAATAATGTGGTAGGAGAAAATTGAATGTTTCTTAAGCACTTTACTAATAAAAAATATCTCATAATTACTTTATGCCAAATCAGGTACTGTATTTTCATTTATTAAAATCTTATTTGTGCACTGTAGTTACCAGTGGAGAGTTGCTATTCCAGAAGAATTAAGCTCTAAGTACATTAGTGATTTCCAATCTATAATGTGCACCCAGTGATAAGGGTCTTTGCATATTTTGTGTTGGGTTGATACTCTAACTCTTTAGAAATTACAAAATTTCTTTAAAGGTTAGGGCAAATAGATTGGGTTATAAATCTTAATACTTTTATGTTAGTAGGAAAATATATACTAACTCCTGATTTTGTTAATTTTATGACATAGGTTGAATTTTAGAAAGGGGTTTTTATAAGTAATGGAGGATAAACTGGGTGGGATAAAACAGGTCACGCTGAAGAAAGATGGGGCGGTGGCCTCTAGAACGCATGCATTGCCATTGGAAAGCCTATATTGGGCATCACAGTCAGATCCTGAAGAATCATCCGGAAAAATACTCACCCTGGAGGCAAGAAGGCTACACAAAGCCATGGACTACAGACAGTACTTTGTGACATGATTGTCCATTATTATGTATTATAATCAAAATGTTTACTTGAATAAATAAAAATCCACTTAACTATCACATGTTAAATGTATTTTAATTTTTAATTTGTGGATTAAGAAGTTCAGATTTCCTAATATTCATATTGTTTTACATACACACACTTTCATAGTTTTAAGTCTATATATCTTTAATGACTTGAAGTTTTAAAACATCTTAAACCTTTATAAGGTGAAAGCCATTGATTGCATTTGTTCTAGAAATGAACAAAAAATTATTTTGAATTATAGTCTTGGATAATTTGGGTACATGTTTATAACGTATACCAAAAATGATTCATTAATAGTCACATAACTATTAACAACTGTGTTGTGTACATTGATCACAAATAGCATTTTAAAATAAATGATCTACCTGAATCTCATTGTAAATGAATAGTACTAGAAAATGCTACCTTATTTTTATGTGTGGTTTTTGATTGGTTGATCCTGCTAATCAGATCCTGCTTTCAAATCTGGACATTATGCCCTCCAGCTGATGCATTATATGTTGACTGGCTAACTGTGGATTGAATAGATCTCTCTTTTTGTCAGTATCTCCATATGTGCATTGCTTACAATCTGAATACGGCTGAATTTGAAAAATTCTTATAAATTAGCCAAAACTAAAACTGAAAAACTCTGTCCATTGTGAATATTTTCATTTTTGGCTTATCAGTTGCAAAAAGTTTAACACCTCAGCAGATTTCTCTAGAACTTTTTTATATTAAACTTTTGAAATCTCATCTGCAATCTAAAACTTCTATTGGATTTTATCCATTTTTTGCAGCGGTTTTTACCCTAAACAGATATCAGTGGGGCCCTGAAACCCTTGAATTGCTTACAAATGTCTGAATGTGTAGTTTTTAATTTTCATGGATAGAACATTTGTTAAAATCTTGAATGGGCTGCAGTCCAAAAATGTGTAATAGCGTTGGCCTTGATTGTGGGCTGCACTGTGAAGCACAATCATAAAACTGGAGTAATAGCTGTGAAGTTGCTTAAATCATCTTGAAAAGAATATTAAGAGAAAGCTATGATGAAAACCGGAAGGTGGCTGCATGGGTAGTGCTGAACTTGAACCTTGAAAGGCTGAGAGCAGATGAGGCACTGCCGCTGGAAGAAAGGACACAGTGGTGGATGATGTCCTGTTGAGAGCCACAGCCAAAGGGGCCCCAGTAAACTTCCAGCTGCCAGCAAACTTCACAGCAGCCCCAGCAACATCTAGCTGATTGGCTCCTCTGTGGTGATGTTCATTGGGCTGTTTCCCTGCCCTTCAGACTGCCAGCTGATGATTGGCTCACAGCGGCCCCAGCCACATCTAGCTGATTGGCTCCTCTGCGGTGATGTTCATTGGGCTGTTTCCCTGCCCTTCAGACTGCCAGCTGATGATTGGCTCACAGCGGCCCCAGCAACATCTAGCTGATTGGCTCCTCCACGGAGCTGCTCATTGGGGGACTTCTTTGGCTCCGCCCACACAACCCAGCCAATCAGCCTCAAGAACAGGAGGATTGTGGGAGGTGGTGAGGGTTGTGTGGGAGTGAGAGGCTTGTGGGAAGCCGGTGGTGGCAGTTGGGCTCTGAGGGGTTTTTTCCTGAGGAGCTGTTTTGTTTGGCCTTTGTAGTTCTAAAAATAAAGTTAGTTTCTTTTGACAAGTGGCTCCTGAATTGTGCCCAGCCAGACTGCGGCATTTGGTGGCTCGCACGGGAGCGACTGAGGGTAAGTAAACTGCTCGCCCCTGAGGGCAGGGCGAGAGGATGGATAGCCATTCTAAGTTTCCTCTTTTGTTTTGACCCAAACCACAAATATACGGAGCACTGGAGGAACCCAGCAACCCCATCAGGGTAGTGACCAGGACACATTGTCCATCAGATCCCTCTTCAGACAAACCAGAGGGAGCGCAGGGTTGGACATCTGCTCCTCTGCCAGATCAGTACTAACTCCAGAGATGGGAGTTCAAATCATTCCCACAGGGGTAAAAGGACCTCTTCCCAAAGGAACAGTAGGCTTATTATTGGGACGCAGCTCTTCTACTCTAAAATGACTTTTGATAAGTCCTGGGGTAATTGATCCCGATTATGAAGGTGAAATAAAAATTATAGCCAGTTCTCCAAAGGGTATGTCAGTAATTTCACCAGGAGATAGAATAGCACAGTTACTAATAATACCAAGCCTACATGATAAATTTTCCAGTCATGCTGTAGAAAGAGGTTCCAAGGGATTAGGCTCCACCGGTGTAGATTGGGCTATGCTTTCTTTAAATTTAGATTCTCGCCCCATGCTAAAACTAAATATTCAAGGACATGAATTTAATGGGCTACTGGATACAGGTGCAGACCTTAGCATCATCTCTCGTCAAGAATGGCCAAAACATTGGCCATTACAACAAGCCACTCAAACGCTTCGAGGCCTAGGAGTGGTGACTAATCCCGATAGAAGCGCAATGGTATTAGATTGGAAGGATCCTGAAGGATGTGAAGGAACTATACAGCCATATGTATTGGATCATCTTCCTGTAAATTTATGGGGACGAGATGTCTTAGATCAATTAGGTTTGACATTAACAAATAACAACAATCAAAATGCACCCACTATTATGGCTAGACAAGGTTTTAGGAAAGGAAAAAGATTAGAAAAACAAGAACAAGGTATAGCAGCACCAATACAAATAGATCAAGGAACAGGCAGACATGGGTTGGATTTTCACAAAGGGCCACTGAGACAATAAAAATTACATGGAAATCAGAAAGACCAGTATGGGTTCCTCAGTGGCCCTTGACTAAAGAAAAGATACAAGTAGCCCATGATCTGGTCAAACAACAATTAGCGGAAGGACATATACAACCTTCTGTATCTCCCCATAATACTCCCATTTTTGTCATCAAAAAGAAATCTCGTAAATGGAGATTATTGCAAGACTTAAGAGCCATTAATAATGAAATGGTCATTATGGGACCTGCTCAATCGGGGATTCCTCAATTGTCTGCTTTGCCAAAAACTTGGTATGTTTTAGTTATAGATATTAAAGATTGTTTTTTTTCAATTCCAATTCATCCTGAGGATAGTCCACGTTTTGCATTTACTATCCCTGCACTAAATCATGAAGGTCCTGATCAGAGATATGAATGGAAAGTACTCCCTCAAGGGATGGCTAACAGCCCATCTATGTGTCAAATTTATGTTAACAAAGTAATCCAGCCACTTAGAAATCAAAATCCTGAACTACAAATATTTCACTATATGGATGATGTATTATTAGCACACAAAGCTAAAAACACATTGCTAGAATGTTATGCCACACTTACAAATTTATTAAAAAAATATAATCTAGAGATGCTGAGGGCCATTACCAAGTAGGAATGACGCATCGATTTCCTTGCCAGCGTAACCATGTTAAATTTGCTGTGACCTTGCATGTGTGTTTGAGAAAGATGACCCTACTCAAGGACGAGGGTGGATCCAGGATTAGGGTTTATCCTGCAGTTTGAGGAAGTATAGTATCCCGGTCCTTGGGTTTAGGGCGTTCCCAGTTTAAGACCTTGGGTTTTAGGGAAGTTCGATGTTGAGGATTATTGCTGCTGGAAATAGGGCGTTCCTGCTACCTGAGCTCCCGTTGAGCTCTCGTGAGATTCAGAGAGCATTTTGGGAAAAAAGCCTCGTGTAGTAGGTGAATTGGGTGGCAGCAGAACTGGGATTGCCCCAGAACGTGTGTGGAGGCTGGTGTGAGTTCGGGAATAAAGAATTGCTGTTTGAATCTACAAAGCTGTGTGGTGGCTCGTGATTCTGTGCCAAGCAAAGACATTGGCATAGAGATAGCAATAGATAAAGTACAATTAAATTTTCCAATTAATTATTTAGGAGTTCTATTATCCTCAACCATGGTCCGTCCACCAAAAATTCAAATATGAGTAGATCAACTCAAATCACTTAATGACTTTCAAAAGTTATTAGGAGACATAAATTGGATAAGGCCTTATCTAGGTATTCCAACAGGAGAATTGGGACCTTTATTTGATATCCTAAAAGGTCCATCAGATCCAAATTCACCCCGAATGTTAACGCCTGAAGCAAGAAAGGCATTAAAAATCATTGAAACATATATGGAGAACATGCATTTGGATAGAATTGATCATAAGTTTGCCTTTATTATTTATTGTACTACCAACAAAAAATATTCCTACAGGAGTATTTTGGCAAGAAGGTCCATTATTATGGATACATTTATCTTATTCTCCTAACACTATTCTTACTAGGTATCCTGAGGCTGTAGGACAATTAATACTCAAAGGAATAAAAACAGCAAAGGGAGTATTTGGAATTTCTCCCAATAAAATTATTACTCCATATACTATGAATCAAATTGATGAATTAGCTAATGAGTTAAATACTTGGGCAATAATCATGTGCAAATCTAATGTTTCATTTGATAACCACTTACCATCTAATCCTTTATTGTCTTTTTGGTCATTGCATCCTGTAATTTTTCCAAAAATGACAAAAAAAAAAAAAACACCTATCATGAATGCTCCAAATATATTCACTGATGGGTCAAATAATGGTACAGCAGCAATAGTTACACCTGATCAAACTTTTACATTTCTAGTACCCAAACAATCAGCTCAAAAGGTAGAGCTTAATGCAGTATTACAAGCTTTTGTGATGTTTAAAGATTCTGTATTTAATTTATTTTCTGATAGTCAGTATATAGTTAATGCTATAATATCCCTTGAAGATGCTGGTAGGATTTCCCCTTCTTCTACTGTTTTCTCTTTGTTTTCCACTATACAAAGTTTAATCTGGGACAGAAAAGATCCATTCTTTATAGGACATATTAGGGCACATACAGGATTGCCTGGAGCCCTTAGTTTGGGCAATGATTTAGCAGATAAAACTACACATGACATACATATTTTCTCTACACTAGAAGAAGCTATAAATTTTCATAAAAGGTTCCATGTCAAGGCTAATACTTTACAAAAGCGTTTTAAAATAACTAAGGAACAAGCTAGACAAATAATAAAACAATGTCAAAATTGTGTAACCTTTTTACCACAAGTTAATCTTGGAGTCAATCCTAGAGGATTGATACCTAACCATATTTGGCAGATGGACGTCACACATTTGCCAGAATTTGGAAAATTAAAATATTTGCATGTTACAGTTGATACTTCTTCTGGATTTTTGATGGGCTCCCTTCATGCCAGAGAAAAAACTAAAGATGTTATAGCTCATTGCTTACAAAATTTTGCCACTGTGGGCATTCCAAAACAGTTAAAAACAGATAATGCCCCTGGTTATACTTCTACCTCTTTTAAACAATTTTGCTCATCATTTGGCATTACTCATATAACAGGAATCCCATACAATCCACAGGGACAAGGCATAGTTGAAAGAGCTCATCAAACTATTAAAATGTACTTATTAAAGCAAAAAGACGGAATTGGGAAGGGGTATATATTCCCCAAAGATAAACTTAAAATAACCCTTTTTATTCTAAACTTTTTAAATTTGGATTCATCAGGACTTAGTGCTGCAGAAAGGCATATGTGTCCAAAAAATGTACATAAGCCCAAGGTACTTTGGAAAGATATTCTAACAGGACAATGGAAAGGTCCTGACCCAGTAATTGTCTGGAGTCGGGGGTCTGTTTGTGTGTTTCCACAGGAAGAACAGCTGCCGATTTGGGTTCCAGAAAGATTAACTAAAATCCTGACCCAGTGATTGTCTGGAGTCGGGGGCCTGTTTGTGTGTTTCCACAGGGAGAACAGCAGCCGATTTGGATTCCAGAGAGATTATCTAAAGCGATTTCTACAGACCAAAAAGAAGATGATTTGGCTCAAATCCATAACAGCTGATATCCAAAACACCAATTTGGCTATCCTTACATCTGCAACAGAACCAGGATGCTTTTTTCAATATCTATTTTATTATTGCCCTTTCCCTTATCATGAAGTTCTATTTTGGTTTTTGAGCTCATACAGACCTAGTTTAATGTTTTGCTGATCAGTTCTATTTTTTTTTTTTTTTGACTATAGAGTTTTTAAATATTGCAATGGAGATTTCACCTGTAAAAAGTTATAAGGCCTTTACTATTATGTGTTATATGTATTATATTATGTGTGCACACTTGTGTTTTGTGTTATATGTTTGAATGTACGTATGTCCATATATCATATATGATGAGCGCTCATGAAAAAATGGATCCAAATATTTTTTTTATTCACATGATTTAAATGGTTTAATTTAAATTGGGTAAATAACTATTAAGAATTGTTTTAATATGTAAACAAAAAAGAAGGTTAACAGATCTGTTGGTTTACTTTCACCTTTCCTTTTCATTATATTTAATAATTCTCTTCAAGATAATGTAAATTGTTAAGAAAATTGTTTTCTTTTAGTGCCTTCTGGAATGTTACATAATTTTTTCTTTAGCCATTATTGCTAGAATTCCTATCTTCATCCCAGTGCCAGTGAAGACAAGGATAAAACAAATCTACAGTTTCTGCAATAGCCATCACTGAACTGCTTGCAGAACTTGCCTAAACTATGTGTCACTTGTATGCATTGTGAACTCACTTGTATGCATTGTGAACTATCTGTTGGTGCAGCGACTTGTGGTAGTGTTGGTGTATTTTTGCTGATGATGTCATCGGTGGTACAATTTTTCCAACAAGAGCCATCAGTTGGCTTGGTGTATCTTCCTCCCTTCTGCTTGTCATGACAAAGACCTCTCCACAGGTGTGGCTGTATACTGGACCGGTAGTCAATGACGGGTAAGATCCAATTACAATGGTACCAACTTAAGACAGGAGGCTGACGCTCTGAAGTCAGCTCATCCGAAGACGGGTAAGGACCATATGTAGTATTGGACAACCTAAGGCAGGCACGGTCCCCAAGCCACATGCTTGTTTAAACAGAGAGGGGGAGATGTTGAGAGCCACAGCCAAAGGGGCCCCAGCAAACTTCCAGCTGCCAGCAAACTTCACAGCAGCCCCAGCAACATCTAGCTGATTGGCTCCTCTGCGGTGATGTTCATTGGGCTGTTTCCCTGCCCTTCAGACTGCCAGCTGATGATTGGCTCACAGCGGCCCCAGCAACATCTAGCTGATTGGCTCCTCCACGGAGCTGCTCATTGGGGGACTTCTTTGGCTCCGCCCACACAACCCAGCCAATCAGCCTCAAGAACAGGAGGATTGTGGGAGGTGGTGAGGGTTGTGTGGGAGTGAGAGGCTTGTGGGAAGCTGGTGGTGGCAGGTGGGCTCTGAGGGTTTTTTCCTGAGGAGCTGTTTTGTTTGGCGTTTGTAATTCTAAAAATAAAGTTAGTTTCTTTTGACAAGTGGCTCCTGAATTGTGCCCAGCCAGACTGCGGCAATGTCCCACAATGCATCTCCTAGCCTTTCCCCTTTTTTGCATGTTGCTGTATACTAAATGATTGAATCATTGTTTCACATAGCAGATGATCAAATTTGTTTTTGCATTTTGGGGAATCATGTATTCCCAAGTAGTTAGAAGAGTGAGTAAAGTTGTGAAGCACAGGCCCTGCTAAAAATGAAGAAACAGGCTGGGATTGTGGCTCAGCGGTAGAGCACTCGGCTAGCACAGGTGGTACCCAGGTTCAATCCTCAGCACCATATAAAAATAAAATGCATTGTGTTGTGTCCATCTATATCAAAAAATAAATATTAAAAAAAGAAGAAGAAGAAACAACCTCTTGGGAATGTCCCATGCAGATTTCCAAAGTATTTTTTACCATAGTATTAGAGAAAGAAAATAAACTTTAAAATAGTTCCATTATAAGTAGGATCAACATATTTAATAAAAACCATTTTAGTTACATAAAAGGTGATATTGTACATTGTGGCTACTGGGACTTTTTTTAAACCCATGTTTTTATTAGATAACAAGGCATGATATCCTATTAGAAGATATGAGATGCTATAATACAGCATAGTATTCTGTTTCATTTCAGTTTATATGCTTGAATTGACAGTGCTAAATTTTTAATGCAATCACTGTTTGATTTGGGACTTTCACTTAATACAAGTAAAAACTGATGTTAGGATGTTCATTTTACTCCACTAATTTGTTAGCAAAGATAGAATAGGCAAAGAGAGCTAATATTTGTTCCAAGAATTCTGTTCTGGTGGAAGCAGGTTGTATAATAAGGACAGATTAATGTGCAGAACTCTTCCTTAATCAAATAGGAAATTTGTTTAATTATTGGGTTATAAAAGTTGCCTTTAAGAAATCTGTTTGTTTTATTGTAGAGGAGGAGAGTAAACAGTATATAAGAGAAAATAGATTTATGTAGCAGACTGAAAACTTTTAATAATTATATACACTCTTTAAAAAGTTTTTGCCCAAGTATATAATTAAAGAAATGTTAAAATATTAGCATTGTTAGTTTGCACAACTCATGATGTTTTGCATCATTTAGAAAAAGGTTCCTTGGCACACATCTGTAATCCCACTACTTGGGAGACTAAGGCAGGAGGGATCATAAATGTAAGGCGAGGCTGGGCAACTTAGCAAGACCCTGTCTGTCCCAAAATACAAAATAACAAGGGTAGGAGTGTAACTCAGTGGGTTCAATCCCCAGTATAGTAAAGAAGAAGAAGAAGAAATGTTGAATAGCTTTTTATTGTCAATATAGGCAATACAGGGGCTGGGGATGTGGCTCAAGCGGTAGCGCGCTCGCCTGGCATACATGCGGCCCGGGTTCAATCCTTAGCACCACATACAAAGATGTTGTGTCTGCCAAAAAACTAAAAAATAAATAAATATTAAAATTCTCTCTGTCTCTCTCTCTCTCTCTCTCTCTCTCTCTCAAAAAAAATATAGGCAATACAACTTTATTATAATTTTTTTGTGAAAAATAATGATTAACCACAAAGCAGTCTTGGTGACAGGAACAAGGAGAAGGTATCAGTACATTTCATAGGGAATTGTTGTAAGTCTCTTAAAACTTGATACCCTTTTCAGTTACAGTGAATCAATCACTAACAGAATGTATATATCTATTGTCCTCAGACATTGTCTTGCAAGAATTAATATAAGGGCTGAGGGTATAGCTCAGAAGTATGGCATTGCCTAGCATGCTCAAGGTTCTGGATTTGATCCTCAGTACCACACACACATCAAAAAAAAAAAAAAAAAGAAAGAAAGAAAGAAAAGACTCCAAAAAAAATAATATTGAAGGCTGTCATTATTGAAACCTTTATAAAATAGTTGCACCCTTGTAGAGTTTGAATGAAATGTGTAGCACACAACCGTTTGTTTTATCATTTTGGGATGATCTAGCATTAGTCTCAATAATCTTGTACTGTTTTTTAAGTGTTTTGAGTATATGTGAAATATTATTATGTTTGGTTGATTTAATAAAAGACCATGCATTAAACTTTGATATTTATGCAGTATTTTAGTATTTGGAGTAAATTCTCCAGATTTTTTACATGAAGGATTATTTAAATGTTCAAAATGATTGTTCCACAATCAGTCTCTAAAAATAAAACATTAGGGGCTGGGGCTCAGCATTAGAGTGCTTGCCTAGTATGTGCAAGGAGTTGGGTTTGATCCTCTGCACCACGTTAAATAAATAAAAGTATTCTGTCCAATTACAACTAAAAAATTAAAAATAAAACATTAATGAAATATGTTGTTTTTATTTGTAAGTAATAGCTAAGTTTACCTTAACATTATTTATGTTAAAATTACTGTAGATTGGCATTATTTAATTAGGACCAACTACAGTAATTTCAAGTGATATACAGTTAACCATCATTTTTTCCTTTTCTTTTTTTTCTTATGAAGCCATCCTCAGCGGTTGTTTGTTATCTGTCATTTATAACCTGAGCAAATGGAGGGCAGGTAGATATATGACACTTCCCTTTAAGAGGAGATGATACATGGGTAATTTGGTTTTATGAAGAATTTCACTGAGGTATTTTATTACAAAATCTTTTATTTTTGAAACATTTGTATTTGTATTTGTATTGGCTCCTTGATTACAATTTTAAAGGAAAGTGTGGAAATGCAGAGAAAATATATTTCTATAGTTAGCTTTCTAAGCAAATTTTAATTTAGGGACCTGTGCTGAAAGAAAGGTCTTTGAAGTTAGATTATGACTGAATAAATAAAACAATCCAGAACGAATTCATTTGCTAGGGCTGCCAAAACAAAATACGATAGACCAGGTGGCTGAAACTATGGAAATTTTTTTTCTGGAGCTGGAAATCCAAGATTATGGTGTCAGTGTCAGCAGGTTGGGTTTCTCCTGAGCCCGCCCCGTGGTTTGGAGAAGACTGCCTTTTCATTGTCCTCACCTTACCCTTCCTCAGTATGTTCGCATCTCTGGCGGTATCTCTTTTCTTACAACAGTCTATCACGTTAGAGCCCTACCCTAATTACCCCTTAGAGGCCTTATCTCCATCTACAGGGTGATGGGAGTTGATGCAGGAGAATCAACAAGTTCGATGTCAGTCTTGGCAATTTAGTGAGACCCTGTCTCAAAACAATATAAAAATGCTGTGAGTATAGCTCAGTGGTAGAGTACCCATGTGTCCAATCCCCAGGACCACAAAAATCATTGAAAAAAAACTAGACCCACACAAATGTAGTCAGTTGGTCTTTGACAAAACAGAAAGACAATACAATGGAGAAAAAACATGCTGGAACATCTGGACAGCCACATGGGAAAAGATTGTGGAACAGTCCTTACACTTCTCACCAAAATTGACTCCAAATGTATCATAAACCCAAATGTGAACACAAAATTATAAAACTCCTAGAATGTAAGAAGTAAACATCTAGATGACCCTGGTTAGGTGATGACTCTTGAGATAAAACTTGAACACAATCCATGAAAGAAATGATTGAAGATATTTTGGTTCAATTGTGCTGCTGTAACAAAATTCTATAGCTGGGGTAATTTATAAACAATAGAAATTTATTTCTCATAGTTCTGGAAATGCAATATCAAGATGCTGACATGCAGGATCTGGTGAAGGCCTTCTTGCTGTGTCTTCACATGGTGAAGAGGTCAGTGCTCTTTCTGTGGCAGAGAGCAGGTGGGGGGAAATCCTTTACTAGGGCTCCTTGGTAGTCAGTCACCAAATGAATTGAAAATCCTTGTCCACATTAAAGATTACAGAGATGTGAAGAGTAGCTTTACTCGTAATTGTTAAGACCTGAAAGCAACCAAGAGGTCTTGAGTAGATGCAAACATAAACTGGTATAGCCATACAATGGAAAATTATCAGCGATAAAAAGCATGGAAACATGTAAGTATACATTGGTGTGATACCAAGAGTGAACCCTAATATAAACTATGGATGTTGGTAGTGGTGTATAGTTTAATTTGTATTTCCTTGTGGCCAGTAATGTAGATAGGACATTCTATATGGTTATTTGCCCTGTGTATATATCCTCTTTAGTGAACTGATCATGTTGTTGTAGGGACAGATAAGGCATGGCACCAAAGATAGCAGGAAACAGTTTTATTTGGCTGCAGCCAGGTTCAGAGGGCACAGCTTTTACCGTAATCAATCCCCTGAACCCCGAGTTCAGGTAATTTCAGAATTTTATACCCAGCATGTAAGGGGAGGGTCTCAGAAGTTCACAGTCTGCAGAAGTTCACATAAAGCAGCTTTTTTTCTTTCACTGTTCTGGGAAAGTTGTCCTTGAAGGGACAACACCTGAGAAGGGGAGAGAGCTTCTTCTCTCCTTTCTTTCCTCCCCCTGCAAGCTGTTACCATGGAGCCCAATTGGTAACTTCTCTTATCTCAGAAATGTAGACATCTTTGTGAGGCTCCAGCTCAAGACCAGAGGCCTTGTTTACACATTTCTGTACATACAAACTACTATACTGGATGCATGTTTGTGAAAAACTAGTAAGGGGTGTCCAGCACCTGGAGTGCTGATTTCTTCCAGGCTAGCAGCCAAGTAAAATAGGGCAACATGAAAATAGGAAGTTTATCTATATTTAACTCTTTTGTAGAGACTCTTTTGTTGACAGTCCTAAAATCAGCCATGGTGAAGATTTCTGGAGAAGCCTAGTTAAGATTTTCTGTGGAGAAAGGGGGTGCCACTACAAGGGCTTTTGCTCTTATTCTAATTGCATTTTTGCTGTTTTACTATTGGACATTGAGAGTGCTTTCAATATTCTAAATGCGTCCTTTATTAGAATTGTGGTTTGCCTATATTTATGGTATATATATATATATATTTTTTTTCTTTTAATTATGCCATTTATGAGGGTCTTTCACAGAGCTAAAGTTTTAAATTTTTGTGACACCTAATTTTTCAGTTTTCCTTTTATGGATGGGTTTGTGGTGTCAAGCACAATTCAAATACAAGAAATATGTATGTGGTTATATTTGGGGGCGGTGGAAGGAATTAAGTGCTTCAACTTCCTTTCCTGCTGGCACCTGCGGAAACCAGCGGTAGGTTTAACTGAGGTCACAAACTGTCACCTCTGCTGGGCGGCAGGAATGCTTGCTCACCCCTGTCCCCAGGGCCTGGGAAAATGCGGATCCTGCTCCAGGCTTGTGAGGAGCCTTCCGCCCGCGCGCGCCCCCTGCCGCCGCCCAGGAGCACCGTGGCCCCAGAGGGACCCGCCCGCGCGCGTCCCCTGCCGGGGCCCAGTAGCACAGCGTGCGGCAGCGACATGGCGGGGCAGTCCGCGGGTCTCGCATCACAGCCGCCTGAGTCGCCTGAGCCGCCGGAGCCGCCTGAGCCGCCCGACGCAGCGGCGCCCAACGCGGTGGCGTGGGTCTCTCAGTGGGCGGACAACCACCTGCGCCTAGTCCAGGTGCCGCGGCGCGGTCGGGAGCGCGGGGCCTGCGTGGGGAAGTCGGGCGCGGGGAGGGCTGGGCTAGTACGCGATGTGGCCGGGGACCGGGGACCGGGGACGCGGGCAGCCACAGCCACCCGGCCTGGAGCGATAGCCGCCGAGCTGGGGAGGCCAGGGCGCCCCGCGATTCCGGCACAGCGCCTCGCGGCTCCGCCCCGCCCTCTGCTGCCCGGGAGCGCGCTCAAGCTGGCGCGCAGAGGGAGCGGGGGCTGCGCAGCGGGCGGCTGAGGCCTGGCCCGGGTCCTCCGAGCGCTGGCCACCGTCCCTCCCAGCGCTGGCCGCCACCCTGGGCCGCGCGCGCCGCAGAGTGGGGGAACCGCGGCCTTTTTGTGCTTTTTCTTTTTCTTTTTCATATATATAATATAATATATATGAATATATATATATATATATATATATATATATATTTTATAAACCTTTATTTTTAAAATTTATTTAAACGCGGTGCTGAGAATGGAACCCGGTGCCTCACCACACATGCCAGGCAGGTGTGCTGCCGCTCAGCCCCAGTCCCGGCCCCGGGCCTTTCTGTGATTTTTCTTATAGATATGGACCATAGTTTCTCAAACGCTGTAACTATTCACCTATTACTTTTTCTCCAAAGAATAGAACTTTCTAAATCAAAACACACACACACACACACACACACACACACACACACACACACACACTTTTTATTTTTAGTTACCGGAGGTGGTCTATTTGTCGCTCCGTTTACGATTCTGCAGGTGTCCCACATCTGGGCGGATGGGACCTGACCCTCTGGCCTTGAAAGACACCCTGGAGCAAGTGATAAAAGCCACAGAAGAGTCCTGGGGCCTGACGTTTGGGGAGGGAAAAGTGGTCAGGAGAGGCTGAGAAGGAGGAGCGGTGGGCACAGGAACCCAGATAAACTAGGCGGCCCCAGGAAAACCAGGCGGCCCCAGGAAAGGAAGGAATGAGAGCTGGTTTTAGAAGGAATGATTAACTTAAAAATGATTGAGCTTTAGGATGGCTCCGCAGCCAGGCAGCGTGGGCCATGTCTGTCTACAGTCCTGGGGCAGCACCGTGCTCAGACTACCACTTAGTAAGTGCTAGATAA
The DNA here is from genome assembly GCF_964194105.1 of Spermophilus citellus. Classification (NCBI taxonomy): domain Eukaryota; kingdom Metazoa; phylum Chordata; class Mammalia; order Rodentia; family Sciuridae; genus Spermophilus; species Spermophilus citellus. Next base: position 50,240,132 of record NC_138188.1, read on the forward strand.
ATGTACTTAGCCTCCGTGAGTGGATCTGATATATGTCAATCCATGAGGCCTTGTCTCTTGCGGTTCACTGGGAATAGATGCGTGATTATTTCAAATTAAAAATTGGCCTCAGGGATGGGATGGGAGTGAGGCTCAGTGATCACGTGTGTGCTTAGCATGTGCAAGGTCCTGGGCTGCACGCACACAGATTGCCTCAGAAGGGTAGTGGGAGCAAGCAGTATTGAGTTAGCACATAGGTTAAGTTAGTTCAAACTGTCCCCTGTGAATATTTTTATTCTCTTTTACTATGCACTAGTTGTAGTTATTGAAAAAACAGTATGTTAGACTCTCACTCTTTTTGAGGGAGTCTATATTCCTATTTTTTTTTTTAATATTGAAGTCCTTTAGATCTACTTCAGTTTAAATGAATCAATTTAAAAGCGTTACTGGGCTGGGGTTGTAGCTCAGTGGTAGAGTGCTTGTCTAGCATGTGTGAGGCACTGGGTTCAATCCTCAGAACCATATAAAAATAAATAAAATAAAGGTCTTAAAAAATGAAAAAAAAAAGCATCACTAAGTTTTCTCCATCATTTACCCACATGTCTTTGTCAAGATGCTGTATTTTAATGTTTTAGTGTTAAGGTTTTCCTACCAAATAGTTAAATTCTCACCATGAATGCAAGGTTATGCTCACAATGGTGGGCATAGAACAGGAAGTATTAGACCCTTTATGATTCCAGGAATTGATGGGTGAAGTAATACTATCAAGTTACCATGGGAGCTGCAAAAAGACAGAGAGTAAGGGTGGCCAGAGTTTTGGGAAGAAATGGGCCATCACTGGGAGGATGTGCATTATTTGCATGGTTTTCCCTCTTAATTAGCACTTTCACTATTGTGACTGAGAATTACTGAGAATTAATCATTAAATCTCTTTTCCGTAGAACATCAGCACTGGAATGGCCATAGCTGGAATAATATTATTTGTTAGAAGTGTTCGACTGGTGAGTTGAAAAATGAAAAAAAGACAATAGGCGATTTATTCTCACTTTTAAATAGTTTTTATCTCAAGTGGCGTATTGTTTTGTTACTTGTATTGGAAGCTTTTAAATAGTATTTTACAACAGTGGGCGAATTTTAAGATCTTGGTGTAAAAGTAACATGCACAGGATTTTACAGAAAGTAACTGTAGCCTGTATTTCCTTAATCACTTCTCTTGCACTTACATATGAATCTGAGCCAGGTATGGCAGCACACACCTGTAATCCCAGCGGCTTGGGAGGCTGAGGCCAGAGGATAGCAAGTTTGAGACCAACCTCAGCAACTTAGCAAGGCCCTAAGCAACTTAGTGAGACCCTGTCTCAAAATAAAAAATAAAAATGTCTGGGGATGTGGCTCACTGATAGAGCAGTCAATCTCCCCAACCAAAAAAGAGAGAGAGAGAGAGAGAGAGAGAGAGAGAGAGAGAGAGAGAGAGAGAGAGAAAAGGATTAGTTTGTTAAAATGTTATAATTACTAAATTTGCATTCCAGACACTGTGAAATATCTTAAAAAGCATTTTCTACAGTTTAATTATGTCCCTTGGCATAATTAAACTGTAGAAAATAATTTGTGCTTTCAGATTTTTTTTTTAAATTTTGTTGACAGGGGTGCTGGGGTTGTGGCTCAGTGGTAGAGCTCTTGCCTAGCATGCACGAGGCATTGGATTTGATCCTCAGCACCCCATAAATGTAAAATAAAGATATTGTGTCCACCTAAAACTAAAAAATAAATATTTTTTAAAATTTTTGTTGTCATTTTGGCCCTTTTGACAATGCTTTAATCGTAGACATGGTGGAAATCCATTTGATAAGTTGTATTGGTCAATCTTTCATCACTGTGACCAAAATACCTAAGTTAATTTTGGCTCATGATTTCAAAGGTTCAGTCCATGGTAGGTTACCACCATTGCTCTGGGCCCAAGATGAGGCAGACCATCATGGTGAAAGGACGTGGTGGAGGAGTGCTAATCTGTTCATGGTAGCTGGGAAGCAGAGAGTGGGGGAAGGGACCATAGGGAAGCCCCCAGTGACCTACGTCCTCCACCCACACCCCACATGCCTACAGTCACCACCCAGACAGTCCATTCAAACTAGGATGGACTGATTAGGTTACAGTTCTCACAATCTAAGTCCAGATTGACAAGTATATTTTTTTCAGTTTTTTTTTTTAATCGTGGTAAGATAATTTATATCTTAATCACTTCTAAATGTACAGAAAGTTCAGGGGTATTAAGTACCTTCTTATTGTGTGTGATCATCATCACTTCTTTAGAACTTCTTCATCTTGCAAAACCGAAACTCTATACCCATTAAACAATAGCTCCCCTTCTCCTGGCCCCCAACCCCTGGCGACCATCATCCTCTTTCTATCTATGATTTTACTAATCTAGGACCTCTTATAAGTGGAACCAGACTGTTTTGGGGGTTTCTTTTTCTTTTTCTTGATTGTCTTAATTTACTGAGCATGATGTTCTCTGTCTTCATCCATATTGTAGCATATATTAAAATTTTTTAAGACTTCTCATCTTCTGTGGTATATGTGTGTACCACATTCCTCTGTTGATGGGCACCGGATTGCTGCAACATTTTAGCTATTGTGATTAATGCTTTGACCAACAATGTACAAATATCTCTTTGAGATCCTGCTTTCAATTCTTTTGGGTCTGTACACCGAAGTGAATTTGCTGGATCATATGTTAATTGTATTTTTAATTTTTGGAGGAACTGCCATTCTGTTTCCTGTAGTGGCTGCGTCATTTTACGTCCCCACCAGCTGTGCATGAGGGTTTCCATTTCTGCACATTCTCATCAATACTTGTTATTTTCTGCTGTTTGGATAGGAGCCGATCAAACGGGTACCAGTGATTTTTTTTTTTTACTGTGGTTTTGATTTGCATTTGCATTTCCCCGGTGATATTTGCATTTCCCTAGTGTTGTTGAACACGTTTTCATGTTTTTTTTGGCTTTCATATATCTTCTTTGAGAAGTGTTTATGCTTTTTGCCCATTTTTTTAATCCAGTTGCTTGGTTTTTGTTGTTAAGTTTTAGGAGTTTTACATATTTTCTGAATATTCATCCCTTACTTGGTATTTGATTTGCAAATATTCCCTTCCCTTCTGTAGATTGTTTTTTCACTCTTGACAGCATCCATCCAGGGGAGTTTTAAATTTTTCATGAAATCTGATTGGTCTGTTTTTTCCTGTATTGCCTGTGCCTTTGGAGTCACATCTGAGATAAATCATTGCCAATTCAATGTCACTAACCTTTTTGTCCTGTATTTTGTTTTAAGAGTTTTGAAGTTTTAGGTGTTCTATTTAGATCTTTAATCCATTTTAATTAATTTTTGTAGGTGGACTAAGAAAAAAGAAAATAGACTCGAATGACTAATGTCAAATGAAAGTGGGTATATTACTACCAATTCTACAGAAATAAGGACTATAAGAGAGTACTGTGGAGCTGGGGATGTGGCTCAGTAGTAGAGTGCTTGCATAGCATGCACAGGGCCCTGGGTTCAATCCCAAAAAATCACACACACACAGACATACGCACACACACAAAAAATAGAGTAATATGATACATCAAATTGGGTAATGTACATGAAATGAATAAATTCCTAGAAACTCAAAGACTGAATCATGAAGAAATAGAAAATCCGAATAGACCTATATAGTAAGATTAAATGAGTAATCACAAATCTCCCAAGAAAGAAAAGCACTGTTCTTGTTGGCTTCACTGTTGAATTCTAGCAGGCATTTAAAGAACTAAGCAAACCTTCTCAAACTTTTCCCCAGAATTCAAGAGGATAAATACTTGTTAACCAGTCTTTGAAGCTAGCATTCCACTTATCCAAAAGCCAAAGAAAAAAAACACAAACCAATATTCCTTGTGAACCTTATGCAAAAATATCCTCAACTGAATGCTAGCAAACCAACTTCTACCTTATACTAAAAGGATTATGCATCCTAACCAAGTGGGATTTATTCCTGGAATGTAAAGATGGTTCAACATACAAAGATCAATCAACATAGTACACCACATTAGTTGACTGTGAGGGAAAAAATAGGTGAAAAAGCACCCAACAGCTAGGAATAGAAAACGTAAAAGCCACACCATGAACATCATACACAGTGGTGAAAGACCGAGAGCTTTTCCTCTTAGATCAGGAACAGGGCAAGGAGGCCCACTCTTGCTACTTCTATTTGGCATATTTCTTTTCCTTGCCTGATTGCTGTGGCTAGAACTTCCAACGTTTTGTAAATATAGTTTCATTTAATGCTGATGATGGTCCTGTGAACAAGGTAGTCTTTTTTGGTACCTAGGTAGATGAGGAGCTGCATGGATACTTAGAGAAGATCATCCCTCATAGCTGGATTTCAAGTGTGTGTCTTCTTGAATTTGAAACCCTTGCATTTTCTTTCTGTGGGAAGCTTCCAGCTTTATCCATTTGTCCTCAGGACATCTCCTTCAGTGTCTGAAGCTCAGACACCGCATTTCCTTTCTGCCTTTTCAGGAGGCTGGCAGTGTTTATCACAGGTTCAGGACTTACTTCCTTTCAAGGTGTCCTCCCATGTCCCTGTACTTTGGATCTTTTCCTTTTAGCCCCTTAGCCTGGATCCTTTACCTGAGCCTGAGCCTGGTTGTATCTTGCTCGCTGCTGTTCCCTGGCTGTTTGGTGTAGGGCGTGTCCCAGCAGCTCAGCCTTGAGCTTCCTACTGCTGCAGGATCCAGAGGAGCAGAGGCCCAGGGTCTTTCTCACATAGAAGGTGAGCTCCTTGAGAGCGGGAACACAGAGCTCCATTTCTCTTCCCTCCCTCTGCTCCTCTGTGAGTTCTAAACTCCATACCTGAGGCGTGTTTGATTGTAGTCCTACGTCCTGTAGTCCTGTAGCAGCGACCCCTCAGAGTTGAGAGGCAGGTTCTTGAAGATGTCTTTAAGGCCTCTCTGCCCCTTCCTCGCACTCCCTGGGCAAGATGCTCTTGGCTCTCTACTGGTGTGGCTTCTGGCTCTTTTCCCTCCCCTTTGGCCTTGTTCTGGTCTGTCAAAGCCTTGACCAGAGGGCTGATTCAGGGAATTCACTCTGTCTTCTCTTGTTCTGGGTCCTGTTTCTAATGATGGTGCCCCAGGTTGAAAGTCTTTATTTTGGAAGAAGGGAGTGGGTTGCACTTTTTTTTTTTTTATGTTTTCTATTTTGCCATCTTTATCACACTTCGTCATTTTAAGTTCACAGTTCCTAAAACCTCCAAAGCTTTTTTACATTTTCTGCTATAAATTAATCCTTGCTCCTTCTTCATTAGCTCCAGGGCAAACATTCATATTTTGGGTCATTCTGGTTGCTGAGAGCCCTCTGAACACTCACTGGGCCTCTGGTGTTACGTTCCTGCCGTCCTGATGCTGGGTCCTGATGAGGCACTCAGGTGGTTGGTGGCTGTATCAGACTGGAGAGGACCCTCGTCAGAGTTCCACGGCTTGTTTCCCCAGTGCTCCTGCCCATTGCAGTCTCTGAGTGATGTCCCAGCCTGAGAGCTGTCTGACGTGGTGACATCTGACCCACGATGGTATCCTCCATTTGCATGTCATAGGCAACCGTGTCAGGAGACCCAGACTCTGGTTTGATTTAATACTTTCCCTCTTATTTATATTCTGCATATTCCACCATCTCAAGTGAATACTGGCAGTAGATCTAGAATCTGCTTCCTCCCTGCTTCTTTTTTTTTTTTAATTGATTTTATTTTTTTAAATACACGACAGCAGAATGCATTACAATTCTTAATACACATATAGAGCACAATTTTTCATAAAGAATGTTTCTTTCATAAAGACTGTTCACGCCAATTCATGTCTTCATACATGTACTTTTTTGCATTACAATTCTTATTACACATATACAGCACAATTTTTCATATCTCTGGTTGTATATAAACTATGTTGACACCCAATTTGTGTCTTCATACATGTACTTTGGATAACAATGTCCATCACATTCCACCATCCTTGTTAACCCCCTCTCTCCTCCCTTTCCCTCCCACCCCTCTGCCCTATCTAGAATTCGTCTATTCCTCCGATGCTCCCCCTCCCTACCCCACTATGAGTCAGCCTCCTCATATCAGAGAAAACATTCGGCATTTGTTTTTTGGGGGGATTGGCTAACTTCACTTAGCATTATCTTTTCCAACGCCATCCCTTTACCTGCAAATTTTATAACATTCATTTATGTTTGATCTAGATTCACCACTGAGTAATGTTTTTCCACAGCTGTTCTCTCTCCCTCTGCAAAACCATTTGGAAACAAGTGTGGATGTACCCAGGACCTCTTCTCAATGTACTTCCTAACAACAAGGATGCTCCCCTGTGTGCACATTGACGTTATCACTTTTCTTACATTTAACATTCTTGTCATGATATCTTCTAAAATATAGTTCATACTCTGATTTTCTTAAAAACGCCCTTAATTATTGCATTGTCAAAATCCAAAATTTGGTAAAGAATCATACATTGTGGACTGGGAACATAGCTCAGTTGGTAGAGTGCTTGCCTTGCATGCATAAGGCCCTGGGTTAAATTTCCAGTTCCACACAAAAAAAGAATCATACATTGTAACCAATTCTGTCTCATTAGTCTCTGATTCTAGAATATTACTCCCACTTGCTTTTCTTTCAGTTTTTGTCTCATGATACTGGCGTTTTTGGAGTTCATGCTTGTTGTCTTGTAGAATGTCTGATGTTCTGGATTTGTCTGTTTCCTTATTAAATTCAATGTATATACTTTGGTGGTAGTGTGTACTTTCTATTTTATTTCATCAAGATTCATAATGCCAGTTCACCCTATAATATTATGACTTAATAAAACTAGCAGTAATCTCTTAGTATCCAATACCTAGCCCAGCACATATCCAGATTTCCTTAATTGTCACATGGTGTCTTTTTAAAATAGATGATCTAGCCAAGAATGGTAGCACATGCCTGTAATCCGAGCAACTCAGGAGGCTGATGCAGGATGATCAAAGTTCAAGGGCAGCCTCCGCAACTTAATGAGGCTTTCAGCAACTGAGGCCCTACCTCAAAATAAAAAATAAAAAGGGTTGGGGATGTGGCTCAGTGATTAAGTGCCACTGATACCTAGTACCCAAAATAAGTCCCTCATACCAAAAATAAATAAAATAAAAATGGATGATCTGTCCAAATCAGAATCCCAAGGTTCCATACATTATATTTGTTGTATTTCTTTAGTCTCTTTTGTTTATAACACACACGCACACGTACAAGCACGCACAACCCTTGTTCCCTCAAGCCATTGATTTGGTAGGCAAGCACCTAATTTATCTGTCACAATGCTCCACACTCTGGACTTCTCTGCTGCATTATTCTTATTTTTCAAAGACATTGGCTCTGCTTTACCATCTTAGGAAGCTGGGTTCTAACATATCCTTCTGTCAGGCGAGGTCCCTAACTAGTCATGATGGTGAATGAGGCTTTTACATTGGGAATGTAGAAGTGTCCACCACCCCAGACTTCCCCTTGGTGTTAGGGATGGAGGTAGATTCCTAATGATGGCCTTTTTTCCCTTTAAAACAAAAACAAAAAACTTTGGCTTTTAAATGAGAAGTGTTGTTGGTTAAGGGTTTTGTCTGATTTAATTTGACTCAGCTGTGTTTAGGTTTTAGGCGTAATGTCTCATATAAAGTAGTTTGAAAGAGAAAAATAGTGAACAGGGAGTTCTGATGTTTCTTTGCACACTTTTAATTAAATCATGCCTCAGTATTAATATGAAATTAAGAACTAAATTTAAAATTTTCAATGTCTTCTTGTTAAATATTTAAATGGCAATTTCACACTTTTGGATTTTAAATTAAAATGATATTAAAAAATTGTGTTTTTCTCTTTCTAAATCAACAGACATCAAAGTTTACACACTCTTCAGATATCCCAGTAGAATTTATAAGAAAGCATGTTAAACTCCGAGGACGATTACACCGGATAACTGAGGATGGTTTAGAAATTGAACATATTCCTATTACTTTGCCTCTCATATCTTCATGGAGAAGTAAGTAAGATGCAAGAACAAACCAAGTAACTATTGCAGTTATTACTATTATGTGAAATAACTAGGTGGTATTTAGAAAATAGCAAAAAATGTCATTTTAGTTCCTATTACCCTCTGTGGCCCATGAGAGAACGTCCAAACCGTGGCCTGAGGTGAGAAACTCTTTCTTTGGCTCCGTGTTTCCTTCTTCTCTTCCTTCTCTTTTTATGAACTCCACAGTCTTTCAGGGACTGGGCTCTTCACTCCACATGTGCTGGCCATCTGCTGGGTCTGGGCTGAGCTCTGTACATGCCCAGGAAGCAAATCTGGCCACCCAGCCTTGGTGATCTGGGCGCTGGTGGTCCTGGTGGAAGACAGTGGATGACAGGAAAGGCTGTCCTAGGCCCTGTGAAGGAACGGAACAGGTCCTGGGGGCCATGGGGACAGGGGCAGCTACAGGACAGAGGAGTCAAGAAGGCCCCCTGAGGAGGAGCACTGAAGAACCTGAGGGCTGCCACCAGGGCAGAGGGCATCAGCTTGAAGTTTTGACAAGATGCCTGACCTGGCTGAGGCACAGGGAGGAGGGAGTGAGAGGAACCAGGGGGGCCTTTAGGGTGGGCACGAGCCAGGTGGGTCTTGCCTCTCCCTGCGCACCTTTGGGAAACCGTTTTAACTCCCTGCGGAGCTGTCCTCTATTGGAGCTGGCCTCTTCCGTGTTTGCTATGACAAATGCAATATGACACTCGCCTTTTCCTGTAGTTATGTTTCACTGAACTACAAGCCCCTGATGGGCAGAACCTTCTCCTATTATCTTGATATTCAGGCACTAGAAAAAGACAGAGAGAACTGGTAAAATTTGTCAAATGAATTAATTTAGTTCTACTTAAAGATCTTTTTTTTTAATTGGTTGTTCAAAACATTACAAAGCTCTTGACATATCATATTTCATACATTAGATTCAAGTGGATTATGAACTCCCATTTTTACCCCAAATACAGATTGCAGAATCACATCGGTTACACATCCACATTTTTACATAATGCCCTATTAGTAACTGTTGTATTCTGCTACCTTTCCTATCCTCTACTATCCCCCCTCCCCTCCCATCTTCTCTCTCTACCCCATCTACTGTAATTCATTTCCCTCCTTGTTTATTTTCCCATTCCCCTCACAACCTCTTATATGTAATTTTGTATAGCAATGAGGGTCTCCCTCCATTTCCATGCAATTTCCCTTTTCTCTCCCTTTCCCTCCCACCTCATGTCTCTGTTTAATGTTAATCTTTTCTTCCTGCTCTTCCTCCCTGCTCTGTTCTTAATACTATTTTAATTTCATGAAGAAAAATGTTTTCTTTTCTTTTTTTCTTAAACTCTGTTGTCAAGGTTCAACTAGAGGAATAAGGTGAATTCTTTGCCCTGAACATACCTGACACCTCAGTTCTTTCAGTGAGCCAGAGGGAACGTGCACAGCTGGAGGGGGTCTTGCCTGAAGGGGGCCCAAGGGCTCTCAGCTCTGAGCGGGGCTCATGCCTCCCCAGGCAGTGCCGTGCAGTTCTGGAACAGCCTGGCTCTGGGAACCAGACCCCTTCCCCTTGTTTGCCTGCCTGGCTGGGCCTGACAGCAGGCTGACCTTCATGCCGGGATCCGTGGCCCTGCAGGGGCATAGGTGCTCAGTGTTGTCAGTGGGTCTTACACAAATCATAGTGTGTCCCTGTGACTCAGTGCCCAGAACCAGAACCTTAGAGATTAAAGGGGTCTGGGAAACCCCAATGCCCGAATGATTTCCTCCCTATGGTTTTAGTATTTTCTGTGGAGACTGGCATCAGTCACCTTCCCACCGCTGCAAGGGGATGTAGCCGAGTGGCAGAGCACCTGTCTGCCTGCTCCAAGCTGAATTCCACCCCACACAGGGGTGTTTATGTGTGTGTGTGTGTGTGTGTGTGTGTGTGTGTGTGTGTGTGTGTAAGACCTGCCCATGGCCTAACCTCGTCCCATCAGACCCCCCTCTCTTAAAGGCTGCCACCTCCTGATAGCACCAAGCTGAGGATCAGCCTTGCACCTAGAGGCCTTTGGGGGATCTTCCATTCCCAACCTGAAGCAAAATTAAATGTCCTGCATAATAGCCATCTAGCTAATAATGGATAAAATAAGCCAGAAAACATTTTCGGTGGCTCTGTCCAGAGTTCCGGGTGTAGCCAGTACAAATTAAGGAAACAGACACATGTGTTCCACCTCCCAATAGATGCCAACCACCTGTCTCTTATGGTAACACTAATTCCTGTTTGGGGGACTGACATATATTGCTTGCTCATATAAGAAAGATCATTTTGCGTTTTCAGAAGTGAAACCTAGTTACGTATAAGTTGGTGTTGGAACTAGGAAGTTCTAGAGCAAGCACATTTTGAATATGAGACACTGGAGCATCTTCTTCTTCCTCTAAAGCTGGGCTGTGGCCCCATGGTTGAGTGTTTGCTGCTTTCCCTGCTTGTGCTGTGTGGCCTGTGTGGTAGAAATGGGCCTTGGCGTGTTGTGAGCATGTGACCCAGGCCCTGATCCTGAGGCTGTAGTCCCAGGTTTGGTTCCAGTGCAGAGGTACCTGGCCTGGGGGACACGCCCTGCCTTTGTTCCTAGTTATGGTTTCCACCTCTGCCCAAAAGGGACTTAGAAGATGGCCAGGACCCCTTCCTCACGACTCTTCTGTCCCCCATTGCCATGATCTTTTCCTTGATGTATGTGAATGAGGAGGAGCAAACACATACTCAGCTTCAAATCTTTGAAGCAAAGCAGAAGGGAGGCTCCAGGGATGGAAAGGACCCAGCAGGAGGGAGGGAGGGAGGAAAAGAGAGGGAGGAGGGCAGTAGGACCCAAGTATGGTCTGGGCATGGATGAAGTCGTCATAACAAAACCCAGTATGCTGTGCAGTTGACATGCTCTAATAATTAGAACTTTAACAAACAAATATATAATATTTCACAAACTGAACCCTTTGGGATGCTTGGTCCCTCCAGCAGATATTTAGTGCTTGCTTCCTTTCCTATGTGGCCTCAGTATGCAATGGGCAGCCTCTTCCCATGATCACAAAACCTGCAGTGTCATATGGAAACTATCCACAGCTTCTCTTAGCATTGGTGTTTAAAAAAAAAAAAATTGACATGAGTACATGACACCAGGGTGAGACTCCTGTCTTGTCAAGTTGTTGTCATGGATTCATTTATACTATTATAACTGTGTAGCAGTTGTACACAGTTGTTGTATAACTGTGAGATTGTTTACAACAAATCCATTTTTACATCATGTGCTGTTTTTCCAGAAATTAAAAATATTTAATCACAAAGCTTCCTACCCATCTCTGGAAACAGAAGTGTGGAGACTCCTCAGTGGCAGCCTCCCCTTGGTCTTTCCTTTACTTGACATACTTCCTGCTCCTTCCCTGTTTCTGTATTCGCTCCCAAGACCTGGTCCAGCCTTCAACCTGCTCAGTGGCTTCAGCATCTTCTTGTCATCCCACCCAGTATGCACTGGGCTTTTTAAAAAATGCTTGCAGAAAAGATTTGTTGAAGGGCTGGGAAGATGGAAGGGTTCACATCACAAAAACAAAACTCAAGTGCATGGAAATGGAGGGAGACCCTCATTGCTATACAAAATTACATATAAGAGGTTGTGAGGGGAATGGGAAAATAAACAAGGAGAGAAATGAACTACAGTAGATGGGGTAGAGAGAGAAGTTGGGAGGGGAGGGGAGGGGGGATAGTAGGGGATAGGAAAGGTAGCAGAATACAACAATTACTAATAGGGCATTATGTAAAATTGTGGATGTGTAACCGATGTGATTCTGCAATCTGCATTTGGGGTAAAATTGGGGGTTCATAACCCACTTCAATCTAATGTATGAAATATGATATGTCAAGAGCTTTGTAATGTTGTGAACAACCAATAAAAAATTAAAAAAAAAAACAAAAAAAAAAAACAAAAACAAAACTCAAAAGTCATGGATTAGAAATCATAGACTTCTAAAAGTAACACTTGCTTTTCCAAAAAAACTCCAATGTCTTGGTGGAACCGCACTGTGGGTCTGTCTTACCTAATGCATAGATTTGCTTCTGGAAGATTTCTTGTTCAGTTATTATTGACCACTTCATGTTTTAAATGCTCAACAGGGAATTTCCTTGTTGGAGGGAACTCAGTGACCTTTATCAAGGGAGGACTTAGGCATGAAGACTCAAGGTCTAGTTGGAATTTGAGTCAGACCATTCACTTCCTGCTCTGGTCTCACATTGTGGGGTCTTTTACAGGAAGGTGGCTGGTGGTGGTGGCTTCTAAGGGGGTTGGAGGAGACCTCTGAGTATTTAGGCTTCTCTTGCTCATTGGGTGCCACCTCATCTTTCATTGCATGTTCTACTTTAGTTTAATTGGTATATTTACCATATCACAGGCTCTTGCAAAGAGTACATTCTCTTTCCTACACCTTTTGATGTTTCTCTAGCTGAAACCCAAGGTGACAGTTTTAAGATGCCCATGTTTGAAGGAGAATGTATGTCCAGTGTCACATAACAGGGTTCTTCTTGAATGCAAATAGTATTTTTCCCCTAGAAATTAGATGAGCAGAACTTTCTACTTTCAATCACTTTATAAGTGATCTATAAATGTTAAATATATAATTTCTTCTTTTTTTTAAAGACACTAAATTTTTAAAAATTCCTTTTTGGAAAGTTACAAACTTTTTTATTAAAATAAAATTCTAAGCAGGTCACGGTGGTGCATGCCTGTATTTCCAGCACTGGGGAGGCTGTGTCAGTAGGGTCTTGAGCCCAGAGCTGGAGGCCAGCCAGGGCAACAGTGAGAACCTGTCATCTAAAAATAAATAAATAACAGATAAATACATTTTGTTATTAAAGTTAAATTGGTTAAAAGTTTATGAAGGGTTTGGATAAATAGATCTTCATACTGAATATAAATTGACAAAATTCTGATTGGAAGTCAGTTTTGCAAACTATGAAAAGGTGATAATAACGTTGATACAGATCAGTACTCCAGCCCTTGTAGCTAAACCCTTATCAATGACGAAGCTATTTTTACAGTGCTGGGGTAGCAGCAGCCTGTGTTACTAAACCGAATGCCCTTATCTAGCTTTATGTGCACATCTGTAGAAATGCCTCCGGAAGGTTGAAGAAGATGGTTAAGTGGTTTAAATCTCCTCCTACCCTGGAGCTTTCTGAAATGGTTTTTAAAATTCCTCCATCTGTTATACATTTGTATTGTTCTGAAAGAAAACTTGAACATAAAACTAGGTGAACCTGAACTTAGAGTATTTATAGATAGGACAGTGTTTGGAGTTTCTCTGGGGGTGGGGCAGACAGCTGTGGGACTTGCTTTTGCAGCCTGTTCCTAATCCTACTCTCCTCTACCTGGCCTGCTCAGAGGAGCCCCAGGGCCTCTTGCTGGTGAGGCTGGCGGGAGTGGCGCTCACGGAGCCCGGGAGGCTGTGGCTGCAGGAGGAGCTTCGGCCTTCCCAGCTGCTGTGGTTCCAGTTGCTTGGGAGGGAGGACGAGACACTCTTCTGCTACCTCTTAGTGAATAAGGTAAGAAGTGTGAGCAGTAACTAGCAATCTTCTGTGCTTATTATCCATATGTAAGTAATTAACTATAACTTTCAATATGAACGGGACTCAGCATTTTGGTTTTTTGAGCTGTTGTGAATAGTGACCACACATCGAGAACCAGCTGTTTCACATATAAATGTTACCAATGTTATGTGTCTGTTTTATTTATTTTTTTTTAATATTTTTTTTTAGAGAGAGAGAGAGAGAAAGAATTTTTAAATATTTATTATTTTAGTTTTTGGCGGACACAACATCTTTGTTTGTATGTGGTGCTGAGGATCGAACCCGGGCTGCACGAGTGCCAGGCGAGCGCGCTACCACTTGAGCCACATCCCCAGCCCTGTTTTATGTTCATTATTGAAAAAATGGAAATTTATTTCTAAAGACACCCTTTGAATCATTAGTGACATTGACCCTGGTAATTGAGAGTATTTACACCTTCGCAGATGTGCAGTGCCTCAGGTCACCATGCTGAGTGGCCGGTGTCAGCTGGGGGACATGCGGTGCTTCTGCAGGTCAGCACTGCTCAGTCTGGTCCAGTTCCCTGCCTTGTCAAGCGGTGGAAACTCAGAAGCTGCATAAATGAAAACGCCGTCATCTGGGGCCTTAGTAATTGCAGTTTGGAAACACAGCCTTGGTCAGCTCTGAGTCACCCTTCAAAGAAGGAAGGGAAAATGGGGGCTTATGTTGAGCCGGCAGAGCTGATTTATTACAAGAGAGTAAAAATTCTGTCCTGAGGAAGCTTCTCTTGAGTTGAGAACAGGTGCTGTGTGACAGGAACTGTGCAGCCATGGAGGACGAGATGCGTGTGCTTCGCACAGGGTCTGTGACATGGGTCCAGTGGCCACTCATGAGCAGGCTGCCTCTGGCACAGCCTGAGTGTGTTCCGGTGCCCTGGGGTTCCCTGGCTGCAGCTGAGTCCCATGGAGGCCCTGCCTCCATGGCCCCCAGACTCCAGGGAGTCTTTCAGCCTGGCGTCTCTCATGGTTTTTCACAGTTGGTGGAGATGTCATGTACCCTGTCTTTTGACACTAGAGCCAAGCATTTTAATTTCTGGCCCGAGGCCAGTCCTCTAAAGAGCTCCTCAGAGCTTTCTCATCAGTGTAACGGGTCAAAGCCTTGTGGGAAGGGGGTCCTGGAGCCTCCTCTCTGCCGAACCCCTGTCCAGGGTCTATGACATGCTTTTTCTTTTTTTTTTGGCGGGGAGTGGGGGGCAATTGCAGGATACTGGGGATTGAACTCAGGGTCATTCGACCACTGAGCCACTATTTTGTACTTTAATCAGAGAGAGGGTCTCATTGAGTTGCTTAGGACTTCACTTTTGCCAAGGCCGGCTTTGAATTGGCAAACCTCCTGCCTCAGCCTCCCAAGATGCTGGGATTACAGTCATGTACCACCGCGCCCCACACATGCTTTCTTTTGATGGGCAAAGCTAGCTATTACTCCTTGGTCACTTCAGTGACATTCAGCTGTTAAATTATAATTATGATTGTATAATTTAAAAAGAAAATTATAATTATGAAGACTGTAACTACCACGGAGTCCTTTAAAATAAAAAGGCCCAGTTTCCCCAATACCCTGATAAATTGTTTTTCTGCAGCTAAGTTTCCTTATGCTGAGAATGGAAACTGAGGAACTGGCCTCAAGGCCTGGGCAGCACAGCAAGGCAGGACCTGGAACTGTGACCTGCCCTGGGCCAGCTCTGCCTAGCTCAGCATGCAGGTGCACTTCCTGCCTCGTGTCCTGCTGTACCCTCCCCTCTTCTACCACTGCCCATGTCTCTGGGCCCCCTGAAGATGCAGATCTGATCCGTCTCCCTCCCCTGGCCTCTGCCTCTCCAGCTTCAGTTGAGTTGCGAGCAGCGCAGCTTTGGATTCCAGGAACGGCGATGCAGAAAAAAGTTTATGGCTTAATATTTTTTTAAAAACAGAATACAAAATTGTACCCAAACTGATTTCTGACTGTTTTCAGAGCCTGCCCATGTGGGTGTTCACTGAAGAGAGAGTGTGGGAAAACGAAGTGGGAGAAGTGCAGTGGCAGGGGGAAGAGCAGGGTGTCTTAGTTTTAAAGTCCTTTATGAGGGACTGGGGGTATGGTTCAGTTGGTAGAATGCTTGCCTCTCATGTACAAGGCCCTGAGTTCAATCCCTAACACCACAAAAAAATAAAAACATTACTCTAATTTCACTGGTTAGTTATATCATATAAATATGTATTTAACATATTTAAAAAATAAATAAAGTCCTTTATCATATAACACATAATATGACATTGTAAATGTGACATTGTTAAGGCAAGATTGCAATAAATCACGGAGTCTGTGTTAAACCAGGAGACGGAAACTTTATTCACCATTTGGCGGTTTGGATCCACCAGCTGGTGGGCCAAGGGGTAGGCTGCAAGTCTACACCCTTCGACCCCCTCTGGGGTTTGAGTACACCTTTTATAGTTCAAAACCATGTTAAAGCATAAGTGGCTGTTGCTATGATTCAAAACTATAAACAAACATCATGAGATCTAAAATAATAAGCAGAAAAGAATGGGCCAAAATGTCCCTAGTTGTGTACAAGTATAGAATGGTTACTAAACTCTAGACAATCAACCTCTGACAGGGTACATTGTCCAAGAAAAATGGGAATTGAAGAGAGAACACTTCACATTGTAAAAGAATTGCCATTTTGTGTTGCCAAACATGCTATGCTAAGCAACAGTTGATGGGAAGAGGCACGGCTTTCCCTGGGAGAAGCATTTCTTCTGTACGAGGGGTCTCAGAGCAAAATGGAGTCTGTTTGGTCATTGCTCATATAGCCTGGCCCATAACAATATGTCAAACAAGATCAAGGAAATAAAGTCAGAGGAAAAGGATTATGATTTTAAGCCCGGTGTGGTGGTGCTTGCCTATAATCCCAGATACTCAGGCTGAGGCAGGAGGATCAAGACTAGCCTCAGCAATTTGAGGAGACTTGCTTCCAAATTAAAAAAATTTTAAAAGGCTGCTGGGTGCTGTGATGCACACCTACAATCCCAGCAGCTTGGGAGGCTAAGGCAGGAGAATCACAAGTTCAAAGCCCACCTCAGCAAAAGTGAGGTGCTAAGCAACTCAATGAGACCCTCTCTAAATAAAGTACAAGAAAAAAGACTGGGGATGTTGCTCAGTGGTCAAGTGCCCCTGAGTTCAATCCTGGTAACCTCCCAAAAAAGTATAAACAAAAATAAAAAAGGCTGAGGATGTAGCTCAGTGGTAAGCACCCTTGGGTTCTATCCCCAGTAGGACTAAATAAATGAATGGATGAAAATATTACTTTATTTCTTTATATGGTCTTATAAACTGTTTCCTGGTTTAAAATCTGGAGTTTTCACATTTTTAGAACTTAATTGTGAGAGCTGGGATTGTGGTTCAGCAGTAGAGCGCTTGCTTAGCACAGGGGGGGCGGGACCCAGGTTCCATCCTCAGCACCACATAAAAAAAAAAAAGGCATTGTGCTATGTCCATCTACACCTAAAATATAAATATTTTTTAAAAAGAGAGCTTAATTGTGAATTACTTGTCTAAAGGTAAGATTATTTTATTAGATTAAAATCCCACAAGGACTATAAAAATTGCTAAACAGGATCTCTTTCATATGATGAATTACTGGGGAGGAAATCCATTTATCCATTTTCTTTAGGAAAACATCCCCAACTCTTTCTTATTTTTTATTTTGAGACAGGTTCTCAAATTAAGTTGCTGAGGCTGGCTTTGAACTTGTGATCCTCCTGCCTCAGCCTCCTAAGCAGCTGGGATTACAGGCATGCACCACAGAGCCTGGACTGTTTTTTAATTTCTTTAGTTTCTTTTGCTTGCTTTCATCGAGACTCCTGCTTCCTGCCCCACCGTCCCATAAACAGCACCACTAAGCCAAGAAAGTATGTTCTATGCCTGGCTGCTGCTGCACCTCTTTGGGTTAGAGACCAAGGAGTTGTGCAATCCATCTTATATAGGGAGTACGTTGACTTTGAGCAAGGTTTTCTTCTGTGTAATTCTCAAATTTAGCAGTAGCTATTTTAAGTTCTTGACCCTTTTGTTAGACAGTTTGGCTTTTTTTTTTCCTAGAGGACTAAAATTGATGAATGACTGATTTTAAGGTAAATCTGATGTTATGGGATAATAATAATTTTCTTAAATAATTGTAATTTTTTTTAATTCAAGGGTAGATATTTTAGTGTGAATCTGAATGAAGAGATTTTGAGAAGAGGCCTGGGCAAAACTGTCCTTGTGAAAGGGCTAAATCATGACACTAACACCTATTGGAAAATTCACAGAAACTTACTTAAAGCCGAATTAACAGCCTTAAGAAAAGGAGTAGGAATATGGAAGGAAGAATCTGAAAAAGAAAGTTACTTGGAAAAATTCAAAGACTCCTGGAGAAAAATATGGAAAAAAGACAGTTACTTGGAAACAACTGGAGCAGATTTCAACCTGAAAAAAGACAGTTATTATGACAAATTCAGAATGACTTATGAAATGTGGAAGGACAGCATGAGCAACCACTCCTTAGTGCTGAAAATCAGAGAACTTCTCAGTTGCTTACACTTTCGTAGAAAAGGGTGAAACAAATACACAGGAGATCCAGAGGCAACCTGTGAAGACTAAGATGTAAATATGTGCCCCTCTTTGAGTTGAATGAAAATTTCCCCAGATGATCAAAGTTGTGTGTGTTGGCATTTAAACATTAAAACAATTGCTGTTGTAAGTATAATATCAAACTTGATTTAAATAAGTTTTGATTAATATGCTGTAGGAAAAACAAAACAGTAAAAGGTTACCAACATGAAGGATGTACATAATGCTTGAAAAGAAAGAAAAGGTTAACTACGGGATGTTGGGTTGTTTTGGGCAGCCATACTTAATTTTTGTTGAAAGGATATGTGCTTCCTTTTTCAGTTTTATCAACTTTCATTATATAATAAAGGAATTCTTCCCACCTGTGTCCAAGGCTGCTCTCCTCACAGCTGCTTTCTATCTGTGAATCTGGGTCAGTGCCAGGACAGGTCACAGAGACCACCCTGGTAATAAAGAAGGGCTAATTTATCCCTGTTGTTTGAAGCAGGAGGGGACATCCTGGAGGGGACATCCGGAGGAGGATAACAAGAAACCAGGTGCTGAATGCAAAGAACCAGATGCCTGTGGACACTTTGGGTTCCTGAAGCTGGGGTACTTAACTGCCCTGTTTCCCCCAAGTTGCCACCCCCCACTTTTTTTCTTTATCTTAGTCAGTTGTATCTGGGCCTCACTTTGACCCATCCTTAATTCCTTTATGCAAGGATATCAAGGACTCTCACAGCCTCAGTTAGGGTTCACTTCCCTCCTGAGGACCTCTTTGGGATGCCTGTCCCAGGGACGGTGACATGGACACCTTCTTGAAGGCATGTGATCTCTGGGTGGCCAGACCCAGCTGGCTGGCAGCCATTGCCAGGACCCAGGACGTCGCCTTTTGGCTTCAATTCTGAACTGTAGCCTGGCTTGTCTGAAGGACCGAGGGCAAGATAAACAGGTGACTGCAGAGAAGGTGGCTCTCTGTTACAGGACATGGTCATAATGTAGCCATTTGAAAAAGTGAAAAAGTCCCTTTGAGGCCAAATTTTTTACCAAAGCTTAGGTTCTTTGCCTTTCTCAAAGAGAGGATTTACTACTCCTTAGGCCTTTTGGGATTCAAAACATATAACCCAAAATATATCACATTGGTGTACTTGGTATTTTAAGCCAAAGGAATTGAGGGAACTGCAGAAACAAGAAGGTCACTCTGGGACCATCTCCCACCTTTCTTCCCTGAAAGGGACCATAAAAGAGTTCTCTAAGCTGTCTTCCCTGAGGTAGGGATGGTCCTGCCCTGGAACCGCAGGCCCAGAAGAGTTTGCACTAACAGTCCTTGCTTAGCCGCATTGATTACCACAGGTCATACCCCTCTGCCCTGCAGATGCACATCCTCGTGACTGTCCACACAATGTGCCCTTCTTCTGGGCCCCATGAGCTTCTGTATCTGCAGGCTCCTTAAATCTGTCCTGCTGTTCATCTCTCTTGTCCTGGCAGGTGTCAGCCATGGACCCTGTAAAGGACGAGAAGATCACTTTTCGCCTCTGTGATTTTCTGTCTGAGACAACAGGCCCATGGCCGCTGTTTTTTCTCTTGGCCTTCTTTTTATAGATCTTAGTACCCACATCACCTTCTTCCTTTTGTTTTTTTCTTTTGTGAGATGGGGTCTTGCTATGTTGCCTGGGCTGGTCTGGAACTCCAGGGCTGGAGTGACCCTCCTGCCTCAGCCTACTGAGTAGCTGGTACCATAGGCACATGCCACTTGCCTTACTTAAATGTAGTTTTATCAAATTAATTTAGTGCTTTCTTATTTTTAAAGGATTGAATTTTTCTTTTGACCCTTCATGATCTATTTTATTTTTGATTTATGTTTCCTTTGGGAAGAGTATTTTCCAATTACCTACCTTCCCTTCCCTTCCCTTCCCTTCCCTTCCTTCCCCCTCCCTCCCTTCCTTCCTTCCTTCCTTCCTTCCTTCCTTCCTTCCTTCCTTCCTTCCTTCCTTCCTTCTCAGGGATTAACCTGGTGCTTAATCACTTCACATTCCCAACCCTTTTTCATATTTTATTTAGAGACAGAGTCTCACTAAGTTGCCCAGGTTCTCTCTAAGTTGGCTTTGAACTTTCGATCCTGCTGCCTTAGCCCGATGCTCTGGGATTGCAGGCATGCACCACTGTGCCTGGCTTGATCATAGTTAGTGGAGGGGAAACTTGGGAGAAGAGTGAGGACCCAGCTCACACATCCTCAGCACTCCCTCTGTTGGGCTGCTCACAGCACATTCCAAGATGCCACAGTGGGGCCGATATTATGTGTCATTATAATGCAAATCAATTAAAAATTAATTTTAAAAACTGAAGTAAATAGAAACAAATTCCAGCAATTTGCAGAGGGGGAAGCCGAGAAGCCAACTCTGCTTATTGAAGTTCCTGTTGGCTCCGTGCCTGAGGCAGGCATCCCCAGTTGGCTCCTCTTAGTTCTAGCTCCGGGGTCCTCCTGGGGCTTCCTGCCAGCAGCGGGAGAGTCTCACCTCTTTCTTTCTCTCCACAACTGCTCAACTCCCACACCAGTCTAGTCTGCAGCCCCTAAATGCTAGCTCCCTACATTCAGCAAGGGAGGGACCCTGGAGCGTGCTGTGGAAGGTGGTTGGATGGATCATTGCATCTATAAAAGGGGAAGGGTCACGGGACCAGTTCTACCTAAGTCTTGCTGGTTTCCTCAGTATTAGTTGAACTAGAGGTGAAAGACCTAAGCAACCTCATTCTACTTGGGACCTCATTTTGCTCTGAAACTTAACCTCTGACCTACTACAGTCCTAAAGTCAGGAAAATACCACAGAAAAGCTCTGTGGAAACAGTTCTCGGAAAAGCCACAGATGGTGATCGCCTAAAATAGGCCAAGATATGGAAATATCTGAAATTCTAGATGGCCCCCACCTAGGTGTGGTGACCAATATCTAAACTAGAAGCCCTGCAGCTTGGCATGTACCCCCCTTGCGACATCCTCATGGTTTAAACCAATCAATTTTAAGTATGTCAACCCCTTGAACTAACCAATAATCCTTTCCAGATTCTTTCCCACCACTTGATATGCTAATAATGTTTTAGAGTTGTTGTTTGATTTTCCCGCGGTGGTGTGTGATGATTTGCTAAGAGATGCTATGATGTATGTGGGGTCCCTGCCTTCTCCAAACAATGTATAAAACTGCTGCAAACCCTGGGCTTGGGGCCTCTCAGCATCACCAGTTGCTGTGTGTGCGTGGAGGACCCAGCTAGTTCGTGATAAACACCTCTTTGCTGCTTACATCAATCTTGGTCTCTGGTGGTCTTTTGAGGAAACTTGTGTTGTTAAGCTAAGTGATGGAATGAGGGCTCCTCTCTTGCTTCTCTCTCTCTCTCTCTCTCTCTCTCTATATATATATATATATATATATATATATATATATATATATATAGTTAGTTAGTTAGTTAGTTAGTCACAATACTTTTGATTTTATTTATTTGCTTCACTCTTTTTATCAGGCCTTTTTTTTCCTGGTCTCAGGAAAACAAAGTGCTGGCAGGTCTGGTAGTTAGCAAGTTTCAGAAAAGAGACAATCACTATTTGTTATGTTGGTGAGATATTAGGTCCTCTGAGTCTGTAAAAAGAGGAGTGTTTTGGGTGTGAGGTGTCCCCAGCGCTCCTGCTAATGCAGGAATGTTGGGAGGTGACATGGTTGGATTGTGAGAGCTGGAACCCAGTCAATCCATCACAGTTTGAACAGGCCCTGTGGGTGGTAACCAAAGGCAGGAGGGGTGTGGCGGGAGGATGGGTCACTGGGGGCTCCCTGGAAGGGTCACCCTTCTCTGTGTCACTTTCCTTTGCCCTCACCCTCCTTAGCTTCCCTGAGGGGAGCGGCTTCCCTCTGCCACATCCTTCCGCCATGATGTTGTGCCTTACCTAGGGCCCAGAGCAATGGAGTTGGCCATTTATGAACAGTCTGTGCAACTGTGATTCAAAGGTAAACTTTTCTTAGTTAGGAAAGCTGACCAAAACAGTGAGCACAGCCTAATGTCCAGCCTTCCTCCTCCACCATGCGGATGGGGGAGGACAGGGGTGGCCGCTGCTGCTCTGCAGACTGTAACCTCCCCTCTTCTCACTCCCAGATATCTTCTTACATCAGGTGCTTGTGAAACCTAAATCAGCTCGGATTTTTCCCACCACTGGGGGGGAGTGGGAAGTCTGCTGCCTGCAGTAGCTTTCTTACACCTCGGCTGGAAGGAACGTCTGGGCCTGGATCCCAGCAGTGCTGCATCCCTGATATTCCCGCTCTCTTTGGTGACTCCCTGAGTCTGGTAGCTCTACTCCACTGCTACACACCTGCAAAAACTGCTTTCGGAGAATTCACTGCATTTGAGGCGAGCAGATAATGTGCCAAGAGTTTTCTTCTAACATTTCCCAGCACCGTGTGATCCCACAGCAAGTGGGGTTGCACCTCTGCCATATGATTCCCTCCCTGGGAGCAACTAACACTTGTGCTGTCCCAGGGCCTGTTGATACGTCCACTGGCTTATTATAAATACAGTGTCAGAAAAGGCAACATCTCAGAAATTCAGAGCACCACCAGAATCCTCATCATTTAACCTCCAATAAAGGGGTGGTGGGTGCCCTGGGTGAGTTTCTCCTGCTGCTGGCTTGCTGGGGCAGGTAGATCCCAGCTCCCAGGCTTGGAGCTTCTCTCCTGCCGCCACCAAGGCAGCTGTTTCAGTGAGGGCAAATCACAGGGGGAAACTGATGCAAATTGGTGAAACGGCTGAAGAAAATGAAAGACCCAAGAACATAAATATAATCAAGAACAGAAATTTGAAAGTGGAATAATGAAAAAGACTTTTTGTTTTTTCCTTTTTTGAGCAACAGTGATTGAACCCAGCGCCTGGCACATGCTAGGTAAGAAATCTACCATTCAGCCACACCCCCAATCCTTTTTAAAATTTGTATTTTGAGACAGGGCCTTGCCAAGTTGCCCAGATGGTCCTTGAACTTGTGATCCTCCTTCCTCAACCTTTTGAGTAGCTGGAATTATAGGCATGCACCACCAAGCCCGGTTATAAAGAATCTAAAATTAATAGGTGTGGTGGTACACACCTGTAATCCCAGCTACTCTGGAGGTTGAGCAGGAGGATTGTAAGTTCCAGGCTAGCTGCAGCAACTTAGCCAGACCTGTCTCTGAATAAAATAAAAAAGCTCTGCAGATGAGGAGAGTGCACTTGCCTAGCATGCACAAGGCGCTGGATTCAACCCCTCATACTGCAATCAATCAATCAATCAATCAATTTAAAAAATCAATTTTACATTTGATTCTCCTCCATATCCATGGGTACTACATCTGTAGATTCAACTAACTGTAGATTGGAAATATTTGGAAGCCAGGCACAGTGGCACACATCTGTAATCCCAGTAGTTGGGGAGGCCAAGGCAGGAGGATCACGAGTTCAAAGCCAGCCTCAGCAAAAGCAAAAGCGAGATGCTAAGCAACTCAGTGAGACCCTGTCTCTAAATATAATACAAAACAGGGCTGGGATTGTGGCTCAGTGGTCAAGTGCCCCTGAGTTCAATCCCTAGTACTGAAAAAGAAAAAAAAAAAAGGAAAAAAACTGGTGTCTGTACTGAACATGTACAGATTTTTTCCTTGTCATTATTCTCTAAATAATACAGTATAACTGCTGAGGGCCATTGCCAAGTAGGAATGACGCATCAAAAGCGTCATTCCTACTTGGCAATGGCCCTCAGCATAAAACAACTATTTACATAGTGTTATACGTTAAGTATATAGAGTCTATGCACAGGTTATATGCAAATGCCATCTCATTTTATGTGACAGACTAGAGCTTTCACAGATTTTGGTACCCTTGGGGGTCCTGGAACCAGTACCCTGAGCATATAGAGGGTTGACTTTCCTATTTCAATGACAACTTGAGCTTATTCATCTAACTTCCATCCCTCCCGTTAAAATGACATCAAGAGGTGGGGTTGTGGCTCAGTGATAGAGCGCTTGCCTAACACATGTGAGGCACTGAGTTTGACTCTCAGCACCACATAAAATAAAAATTAAATAAAGTAAATAAAGGTATTGTGTTCATCTATAACTAAAAATATTTTTAAATGACAACAAAATACCAAATAAATATTAAAATAAATAGGAACAGTATCAGTGATGGAACATGGAAGGTACCATTATTTAGCTAGCTAGTTTAAAGTTTTGCCAATAGGATGAAGTAGAATTATATGGAGATATTATGATTCTAGAGTTAAGGGGGTTGGGTTACCCAATAAAGTTCCAAAGTCCATCCTCTGGTTTGGGGTCCCTGAGTGATGTAAATTCCTTTTGGTCAGGTCTAGAAGTCATTCCTCATCATCTGGAAGCCTAAGCTAAATGCCAGTGTTGCCAATATATAATGGGGAAGGAAAATAGGCTGTCAGTAGGTCCTAGCAATACATTACACTGCTGGGCAGGAATTATGTTTCTTGGTCAATCAATTTGGGTGCCTGTATTAGTCAGCTTGCCATTACTATAACAAAATGCCTAAGATAATGAATTTTTAAAAAGGAAAGATTTATTTTGGCCACAGTTTCAAAAGTGTCAGGCTATGGTCACTTGGCCTTATTACTTTTGGCCTTTAGCAGCACAATATATATCATGGCAGGAACCCATGGCAGAGGAAGTTGTTTGCCTCATAAAGGCAGGGAAGCACAGAGACACAGGAAAAGGCTAGAGTCCCAACATCCCCTTCAAGGGCATGTCCCCAGTAACCTAACTTCCTCCCACTCAGGAAGGGTTCCACAGCCTGGTGACCAACCCTACAGCACTTGGGCTTTTCCAAACCATGGCAGTGCCCCATTCTGTTCTCTGCAAGATTGCCCTTTTGCTTCAAGGTCTCTGTGAACACAGGAAGGAGGAAGATCCACCCTCTAAGCTCTGGACAACCAGAGAAGGCTCTTCTGTTGATGTGATTGGGAAGTGTGGGGATTGTCAAGGGTTGGGCCTTTCTTCTTGCAGAGATTTAATCTCATCCAGCTTTGAGATCTGCCAAGTTAGTGGGCAGGATGTGTGCCTTTGGGCTACTGCTGTCCTCCTTTAGTTCTGTTCTGAGAACTATGACTTTCTTTTTTTCATTTCTAAAGGACACATGGGAACATCATTTTCAACTGTAGGCTATAATCTATCAGGGAGAGGTGAAGTCAGTTTAATGGGTTCCACCAATAATTTAAACAGAAAAGAATGAAGGAACAGAACAGAATAAAATACATCTGAGTGCATTGCACATAGCCAAGGCACATATTATTTTGTTAAAATTGTTTTTCATTATAAGAATATTTGTGTGTACTGGCTTGCAATCAAAAAAACAATTTTTTTTTGAGATGTTTCAAGATAGGGTCTTGCTATGTTGCCCAAGGCTGGCCTTGATTGCCCAGGCTCAAGTGCCTGGCCTGCCTTGTTAGGAGCTGGGACGACAAGCACCCACCACTGTGCCTGACTTGAAAGTATCACATTATAGGCTACTGAAAGTTGCTTTAGAAGATCTCATTTTATAGTACACTCTTCTGAAGAAGCCTTAAAATGGGTTTCTATCACTCCAGTGAGGTTGAATAATCAAGACAGAAATAAAGTTTTTTTTAATTGAGATACTAACATCATTTCTGTTTTCTGCTTTATTTTGGTTATCAAAACACAGCTTGTAAATATTTTAAAACTTTGTACCTGTTGAAGAACCTGAGTGGTTAGCGCCCTCTTCTGTTCTATAAGTACACTCACACCGGTTTTGGCACTTGGCACATAGTCTCTCCTTTGAGCTACAGTGTAATTCAAACCATACTTATTAAATTTTGGATCATTTTTGTTCCCTCCACAGCAGTTAGCCAAGTTTCTTGCTTATACTGTGAACCAAATAAATACTTGTTAAATCAATGAGTGAAAGAAGTGAATTCTTTAGAGTGGTCTTCTCACTTTGGCCAGAACCTATCTTTCTTATCTAATTTCCCCCCATAAATTCTATAATGCTATACTATTAAGATTAGTTTTCCTTAAACGACCCGAAAGAACATTTTATAAACTTGTCAAGGTTTAAAATAACATTTATTTTGAATAAGTCAAGCCCTCTAAATTCATATTTTGTTATAATGTGCAAGCAAATAAACCAAAACTAGCCTACAGCTTTTTTAGATGCAATTTTTCCTTTTCCTATATGAAAAACTACCAATAGTTTTCTGGTTAAACCAACAGGTGTTATAAGTAGGGAAACATACCTACTTAGAATTCCAAATAGTGGGGAAATACAATAATTTCCTTTGTGCTGTAAATTGCATTTATTTTTAAATTTTCAAAGCTTTAGAATTTGCATTCCAACTGTTCCACTGGTTTCTTCTTTTCTCTGTACAGTACAATCTGCTCATCTTTCCAATTTTCTATTCAATATCTTGGAAAATGGGGGGCTAGGGATATAGCTCAGTTGGTAGAGTGCTTGCCTCGCATGCACAAGGCCCTGGGTTCAACCCCTAGCAACACACACACACTCACACAGAATAATAATATCTAAAAAAATGGTAGCTTTATCAGATGACTTGTCCATAGCTGAATAGATTATGACAATATATGTATTTTTTAACTATAATCTGGATTCTGCAGAAATACTTGTGGAAGTACTGGAGGAGGGGCCTGGCCAGAGGAACTTGTGTTCTTCACCCTTCCATCTTAGTTCCTCGCTGTGTAAAGCAGATCAATTAAACACCTTGTCCTCTGTAGGGAGGGAGCTCTGAGCACGTGATGGCTGCAGATACTGACTTTGTGGGAGGTCTTTCTGGAAACAAAAAGTTCAGAGCTGAACAGAAAAGCTCTTAGGGAAGGAAAAGGGGCTGTTCTTCTGTGACACTATTGTTTCTTCTAAAATACTTCATTCCCTCTATGGGGGTGGGAGGCAATGTTGGAGAAAAATAGATGGGAAAAGTTCACTTTACTTAGCATATTTTCAGCCTTTTAAAAACTACTCACTAAGTACTAGCAACCAAGTTTCCTGAGAAGTGTAACTGGGGTTAAGAGATGAGGAGTTGAACTCATGAACTTAATTTAGGCACAGCTCCACTATTTTACCTTCATTCAGCATTCACAGGATGGAATATTTTGCCAAGATACAAAAATGGAAAGCACGGAGTTCAGAACGCTGCTATCTAGCCCAGACTCATTTCTAAAGGTGACAAGTTAACCTGCATTTTCTCCTTATTTGTAAGGTGAAATGTTGTTTAGCTTGTAACATTTTCTACATTTCCATATGAAAAGGGAAAATAATTATATAGGTTCTTTATAGAAAAAATATGAATAGCCCATTTCAAAATGGATCAATTAAAGATGTTGTAGCCTGCTGGTAAGGAAAGAAGAGAGCCCAGCCTTAAAAAATCCTTTTCCTTTGTCTGCCAAGTGTGGTTCAACATAAAGACTTTGTTAGTATTTAAAAGCTTTAACTGGGTTGCCAACAAAACAGTGAAAATAATTGACATTTTTGAAAGCTCCTTTTGTACCAGGTCTTTTCTGCCCAGGGCCTCAGGTACAGGGGCCTTATTTAAATGAATTGCTTTGGAGACACGGTTTCTTTCAATAACCAAGATCAAAGTACTGCAAAGCAGTGTTAATCTATAAATGTATGTATCTCAGCGAATTCCCTACATTCTTGGGTAAAGTTGTCAACATACTAATGACAGTTGAGACTGGTGACACGCAGGCCTTCATTATCCTATTCTACTTCTCTGGATGTATGAAAACTCCTTTGATAAACAGTGGAAAACACAAAACAACTCTTCCAGAGAAGGCCTTTTCTGCTTGTGCTCCCCGGCCACCTCCAGCTCAGCAGGACAGGTGGCCACCTGTGGAAAGACATGCCTCTCCTGCTGGGGAGGGAGGGATAGGGGCCCTTACACTTAGCCACTGCCCGCCCCCATCCCCTCCCTGGTACTTGGTGGACTCAGGAAATGTCTCTTCTGACTTTATTTTTAAAAATCTCTGGTATATGCTTAATGAAATGTACAAAGGTGTTCTGTCTCAGGAAGGAGCCCTGGAGGCACTTCTGTTCTTTTCATTTGGAAGAGTCCACTCCTATCCTTGCTGAGTACTGTGGCTTCCTTACTGGGAACCAAAGGGTTCTGGTGGGACTGCCACTCAAAGGACCCACTTCTGTGGCCACAGTGTATAACCCAGGTCTGGCCACACATGCACTCTCCTTAGGGTAATAATTGATCTTGATCAGAGCCAGGTCAATTAAAATCCTTTCCTACAATCTTATTTACTGATGGTAAAAGCAAAAAGATTCCCTTCCCTGCCCCCTCCACTTCTGGCCCCAGGGCTGGGGTGCAAGTTGACATGATTGGAGCCTGGAGCTGTCCCTGTTCGTGCTCCCCCAGTCCCTGCCTGCCTACTGAGGAGGAGGATCCTAATGTATTAGCAGAGATAGGATCAAAACATTGAGAAAAGCAGAGAGAAAGTAGAAGTGAAAATGAAAGTGAGATAGGCCTAGTGGCACACACCCGAAATCCCAGCATCTCAGCTGAGGCTGGAGGATCACAAGTTCAAGGCCAGCCTGGGCAACTTAGAGAGTCCCTATTTTGAAATAAGAAAAACAAAAAGAGCAGGGGTGGAGTTTATTTTTATTTATTTATTTATTTTTTTAAATATTTTTTTTTTAAGAGAGAGTGAGAGAGGAGAGAGAGAGAGAGAGAGAGAGAGAGAGAGAGAATTTTAATATTTATTTTTTAGTATTTGGCGGACACAACATCTTTGTTGGTATGTGGTGCTGAGGATCGAACCCGGGCCGCACGGATGCCAGGCGAGCGCGCTACCGCTGGAGCCACATCCCCAGCCCAAGGGGGTGGAGTTTATTAATAGAGCACTCTGGGGTTTAGTCCCTAGCACTGGGGGAGGCAGGCGGAAGGGTGTGAGTGACAAAGAGTTTGTGCTTGCCTAAGCTTTGGTCAGGTTTCTGAACCTTCTCCCAGGTCCATCCCTGCACTTTCTTGCAAAACCCAAGTTTTAGCAAAGACCCCTGCTGATTCTGTTCCTTAAGAATTGCCACCTGATCATGCTCGTATCTGATCATGACCCTCATCCTCCACTGGGATCCGCTGATGTC
This sequence comes from Spermophilus citellus, assembly GCF_964194105.1. NCBI lineage: Eukaryota > Metazoa > Chordata > Mammalia > Rodentia > Sciuridae > Spermophilus > Spermophilus citellus. Next base: position 50,269,484 of record NC_138188.1, read on the forward strand.
TGATTGCCCTGGCCTTGTCTCCAGCAAGAATCCAGTTAGGTTAGTTTAGCCAGACTCCCTCCTACTTTTGATGGTTCCTGATGATTTTTTATCCACTGACCCCCCACCTGCTCCTGGGTTGTGAATTTCCCCTGGCTACTCTAGTGGAATTGAGCCCAGTCTTTTTTCCCTACAGTAAGTCCCTGATATTGTGGTCCTGGCACTTACTGCCATGGTCTTGAAAGCAGTCTTCCTTACCAAGCTCAATAGGTATCAGTGACTCATTTGTTCCTTAACAGGAGATGAATGAATAACAGCTCTGAATGCTCTTCACACCTTGGCTGAAGTCCTTAACCACCACCCTCAGCTTTTTTATTTTGATACCAGGGATTGAACCCAGAGCACTCTACCATTTAGCTACATTCTAAGTCCTTTTTATTTTTATTTATTTATTTTTATTTTGAGACAAGAATCTCATTGAATTGCCCAGTCTGGCCTTGAACTTGAGATCTTCCTGCCTCAGTCTGCTGCTGAGTCACTATGATTACATACCTGGGCCACCAGGCCTGGCTTCCCTTCCCTTATCTTAAGGTAATAGTCAATCTGTTGATTCTTTAGCTCTTTTTATTTGGGATTTTGTTATTTGCATTTGAAAGTGTTGACTGACTTGGGATTCTAAGAGAGGTCTGTTCTCTGCTGCAGAAGTGCTTTCTATATTGAAGCTAAGACTGACCATCTAAGAGGAGCCTGGTGTAGCAAGCACTCAAGAGATATGTGTCGGGAGAGGGGTGGCTTGTTCTTGGCAAGATTTTTGGTCATGGTTTCCCCTACTTCCTGCTGCATTGGTTAAAATAGGGATGTTTTATATCTTCTTTCCTTTATTGCTTGTGGATGTAACTCAAGATTATTGCTGGTGAAATCAGAGTATCTTAAACATGGTTATTTTCGCAACAAAAAGCACAATTTTTCACAGATAGAACAATCTCCTTCCAACACCAAGACTCCTAAAGCCGCTTCCTTGGTCCCCTCCCCCAGGAGATGCAGCGCGGTAGGCTCACCAAAAGGCACATCCATCATCGTTCTGTGTATCAGGCACGTCCTACAGGATCTTCTGTGATCCTGATGTCCGTGTACATTCTGTATCAAGGCAAAGGTGATAGGTAGAAATCTGGCAGCTATTTAGAAGGGAGGCCAGGCAGCCTTGTGTCAGTATAATTAATGAGAGTCATCTCTAGGAAAGTGAAGCGGGTGGGGGTGGGGAAAGACGTCTTTCACCAGTCCCTGGTATTTAAGAAAAATTGGTGCCTTCTTAGCCCTTTTAGTGCTGGAGGGACATTAAATCTAGGGACCGCTCTAAAGGGCTTTGTACAACTACTGTGCAGATGGAAGGCCCTGTGCATGCATGGGGGGAGGGGGGCGGGGCGGGCGGCTTTAACCCCAGGCTTTTTGGTAGAGATCTTTTTGGCAGAGCTGAGTGAGCTGTGGGTCCCTACCACATGAAGTGGTAAGTCCTTACTAAAAGGTTACAGCTTGCATGAATGAACACCCAGAGAACGTACTCTGCACTATGTAGAACATTTGTTCAAAAGAAGTTTTCTCCCAGATCCTGTTCTCTCCAATTTCCTGTGGCCAGAGGAGGGGGTGTCATTTGTTTTGTTTTTCTGTGTACTCGGGTAACCAGGGAAGGTCTGTGTAACCTAGAGAGGCTGTTTACTACCCTCAGTCTAACTCCGTTATTATTTCCTCCTATTGCCACAAATGGGAAAAATAGTTCTGTCTTGTTTCCAAAAATTTAGCAACATGACAACATTTTCTTGTTTTTGATCAGTGGTTTTTCTTTGATTAAGGATTTTTTAAAAAAGAAAACTTAGGGGCTGGGGATGTGGCTCAAGCGGTAGCGCGCTCGCCTGGCATGCGTGCGGCCCGGGTTCGATCCTCAGCACCACATACAGACAAAGATGTTGTGTCCGCCGATAACTAAAAAATAAATATTAAAAATTCTCTCTCTCTCTCTCCTCTTTCACTCTCTCTTAAAAAAAAAAAAAGAAAAGAAAACTTAGAGGGAAAACTATATTAAAAGATTACAAATGGCTGGAATTATACCTCAGTAGTATACTACTTGCCTAGAGTGTGCAAGGCCCGGGGTTCAATCCCAACACTACACACACAGAACATTTTGGCACACTTATAATTCACACCAACTTCAGAAATTTTTTTTCCAAGAGAGAGAGAGAGAGAGAGAGAGAGAGAGAGAGAGAGAGAATTTTTTAATCTTTATTTTTTATTTCTCTGCGGACACAACATCTTTGTCAGGCGAGCGCGCTACCACTTGAGCCACATCCCCAGCCCCAGAAATTCTTTCTTTGGAAAAGGGTGAGGGTTGGAGGGGCCAGAGAATAGGGCTTTAGCTGTATCTATAATGGTTAAAAAAAAGTGGGGGGAGCAAGAGGATTATAAGGTGTCACTCTTGGTTTTGGTAGGGTTGAAATACTGCATAATTTAAAATGCAAAAGTTCACAAAATTATGGAAACTATAACTATCCAAATGAAGAATACATAGCAACCAAGACTCTTACAATGAACTTTGTGTTTGACTTTATTTTAACATATGTGTGTTTTCAGTTCCACAAAGACAAACACAGGAGGCTGGGGTAGATAACTGTGGTGGATGAGGGGTTATCTTGCTATCTGTCTTTTTTTTTTTTTTTTTGGCTTTCCTAATCACCATGGAGACTACCAGTAAAACAGGTCCTTAAAAAGCGGTTGTCTACACAACAAAAAGCAATTGGGAGGCAGAGAATCATCTACTTAATTTCTTTTTTTGGTGCTGGGGGTTGAGCCCCTGGCCTCAGAGCATACTAAGCAGTTATAGCCCCATTCCTACTTAATTTCTTGTAAATTGGGGGTTGTGCGTGGGTATGATAAAAAGAAAGAAAGAAAAAAAGAAAGAAATTTGAGGAGGTTTCTTTCTTTGGATGGTATGTATTTTTTTTTCTCCCCTAAATTGATATTTTCCTCACTCAAGCAGGAAGAAATTCAAGTGGCTCATGCCGGCGGCGGCATTTTTCTTTTTTTCTGAGAGTTCAGGATTACTTTCAGGATAAAGTTTTTTTTCTGGCCCATGGTGCTTTGCTGTGACATTGTAATTGCCTCTGTTGAACTGAATAATACAAATGGGTTGTTTCTATGGCGTCCGCTAAGTGGGATGAAAAGGTGAAACCCTATCCACCCCTACCCCAACTGTCTGTCAAAGTGGACTGGCAGTCAAGCCCGGCCCTCCAATCTTAGGCACTAGTTTGTAACTTTCTGAGCAAATTCATGTGTGAAAAAAGAAAATGACTTTGGTTTGCGTTGTCGCTAAGCCCAGAAAATCCCTGCCAACCCCTTACTGCCAGCTTTCCTTGGACCTTCTTATTGGAGAATTTTAAATTGAAAGGTGAGCGAGAAGCAACGTCCTCAGTCCCTCCCAGCCAGGCTTTGAACTAACAATAGGGCAGGTTGAATGAAGGCTGATAAATGCAAATCCTGGAATCTCGAAGCCGGATCACAACGCTGCTGCCCAGGCCAGCGACTCAGCGTTCCAGCATTTGCCCCGGTACGTTCAGCAGATTTCATCTTTTCGTGAACACCGAGCGCCTCAGCAAGCTTCCCCGGCCCCCATCCCCCACCAGTGTGCTTTTGTGCCCCACGGCTGACTGCTCGAGTGTGCCAATTACTAAATCAATCTGATTATTTGGCCAAGGAGTGGCACGGAAGAAAAGACCAGGGGGTAAATAACAAAGTGTATACCACCTACATCCCTTTCCTCAATTTTAGCTACACTTTACTCAAAATAGATCTCCTTGATTTAACAGCATAAGCATTCTATTTTTCTTAGAATGGTTAAAAAACGGGAGGGGCGGTGACCGGCGCGCGCGCGCGCGTGTGATTCGTACACTTTGCTGGGAGCTGCATAAGTCCCGCTCCTGCTCCTCTCACCTCCAACTTTGTTTCCGCACTCCTTTGCCCTCCCATCACCCAGGCTCTCCCAACTACAGCCCCAAGTAGAGCATCAAGGGGGATTCCCTGGATTTGGGAATTGTTTAAATTTGCGAGGTGCGGGGAGAAGGTGCTTCAATCCCAGTGCTCCTTGCCCTTGTCTACTCGGAGCCCGCAGGGGGCGTAGGCGGAGGGGCCAGGTCCAGCCCCCGCTGGTCCGCCCAGCCCTTGGGGCCAGCAAGGCGCGGGCGCTCCAGTCCACTCCCCCGAGCTCCAGTTCTGATTTCCTCGGGAGCTGCGGGGCGGGGAGGGAGGGGGCTCCAGTGCAGCGTGAGGATTTGAATGAGAAAGCAGGTTGTGGCCGCGGCGATTGCTCTTCCCCCATCCTCCCGGGGTCGGGCCGGCCGACGCGGAGAAGCGCCCTTCTGGGGGTCTTTCCTGGCCTGCTGTAAGGTCTGGAGTTGGAGGCGGACGCGCCGGTAACTCATCGCCCCGGGACGTGCCTCGAACTCCGAGAGTCCTTCATCTGCAGAGTACGCACAGCTGAGGAGGTCCATACTTTTTGGGAAGGTGTGTGTGTAGGGTGGGAGCAGAAGGAGCGGTACAGCGAGGGGGGCTAGTGAGCCGCTGGCGCGCCGGGAGCAGGTGGCGGAGCTGCTCTCTGCAGCCGCCGAGAGACGCGCTCTACCGGCTGCCCGAGTGCTGGGTGGGGGGAAAGAGACACCGCTGCCGGTGGAGTCCCGCCATCCAGAGAATGTGGGTGTGCGACTGCGTTAGGACGAAACTCTTGGTCCCTAGCGGTGGCTGGGAGGGTCGAGCGTCGCTGCGGGAGCCCTAGGAGCGCGGACGCGGCGGGGGGCAGATCGGGATTCCAGCTAGGAAGCGCGGTGTCCGCCACATGCTCCGTGGCTTGGGCTCCTCGGAGCGTCTTCCCATCTCGGAACCCCGCCGAGGACGCGATGCGCGGGCGCAGGCCTGGCTTGAGGGTTGCGGGCTCCAGGGGCGCGCGGGGGCTGCGGTGCCCCGGGCAGCGGTGCCAGGGGCAGCCGGCGCGCTCTGCGCCTGCGCGGTTCCCATGGCGACGGCGCGGCTGGGACACCGCCGCTAGTGGCCCGGCGCCTGCTCCTCGCAGGGACTTTTGTTTGCAACTTGGCGTCTACTTAGATCTCCTTTACCTTAGGAGGTTAGCACTGAATCAACAGCAGCCGAATGAAACGCAGAAAGGAAAGGAGCCCTTCCCCTCCCTTGTCATTTTGATCATAGAAAATAATGGTGAAAATTGCTTACGGGCCAGTAGCTGAGCACCTCCCCCCTTTTCTCCCACAGTAGGGGAGACAGATAAAACGCTTGCTTCCTGGTGAAGGCTGTCTGAAAACTCAGCTGGCTGGCCTGGAGCGTCGGGACTGCTCGCGCCCGCTTTCCGCGGAGCTAAGCTCCTGCACCTGCAGCCCGGCGTCCTTGGTTTACCGTGGAGCCTGGAGGGTGGCCCCACCAGGGTGCGCCAGAGCAGGCGCCGGTCTGTAGCCGAGCCTTTCCCAGGAGAGGCATTGCTCTTCCACCTGCTCCTATGGTTTGGTGTTTCAGGGGTTAAAATTCACTTAGCCATCTCAAGAGGTCATTTTCATTTTCTCTCCTTCTCATTATTTTTTCTTCTTTCTGGCATTGGAGATTTAACTCAGGGGCGCTTCCCCCTTGAACCACAGCTCCAGGTATTTTTTATTTTTATTTTTTAAATTTTGAAACAGGGTCTTATCAAGTTGCCCAGCCTGGCTTGGATCTTGTGATTCTCCTGCCTGGGCCTCCCGAATAGTTGGGGTTGCAGGCGCGCTCCAGCTCGTAGGGCTCATTTTCATTTTCTTTAAATTGGGTCTTGACAGCCCCATCCTGCCTTTTAAATCCCATTTGTTTACACACAGGCGAGCATTTGGCAAGAGTATCTGGTGGGTACTGTAGCTGCTGCTGCTTGCTTATTTTTCTTAGACTGCATCAATATTTGGCAGAGTGATTGAGACCTAGTTGCAGTTAAATAAGCACTGGCTAGAACTAATGTAACTGCTAATTGAAGTTTAAAATGGAGATTTTTTTTTTTTTTAAAACAGGGATTGAACCCAGGGGTATTTAACCACTGAGCCACATCCCTAGCCCTTTATTTTTCATTTTGAGACAGTGTCTTGCTAAATTGATGAGGCTGGCTTTGAACCTGAGATCCTCCTGCCTCAGCCTCCTTAGCCCCTGGGATCACAGGCATGGGCTACCACACCAAGCTAAAATGGAGATACTTTTCCTGAAATAAAATGAGGAAAAAATACCTTGGATGAAGTAACGTGGGTGTCACCCATTGGACCCAGGACACTTTACCACTGAGCTATACCTCAGCCGTTTTTGAGACACGGTCTGGCTAAGTTGCCCAGGCTGGCATCCAATTTGTGATCCGCCTGCCTCATGATGTGGTACCCGATTTTTAAACAATTTGCTTTCCAGAATAGCAAGTGTTTATTAGTGGTATAAGTTTTAAGATAATATCCTTCTATCATCAGCAAATATAATCCGCATATTGCTTTTCACATGACAGCAAATAACATGCTGTTGAAGTTCTCTCCCATTGGTTTTGTTACTAATGCTAGACATGGTGCTCAAATATTTGAGCACAATATTTTAAAAATATTTAAATATTTTTTAAAAAAGCTCAGTTGAGTTTTTCCTTTTTTTTCCTATTAAGAAATAGAAAAACTTAGGGCTGGGGCTGGGGCTGGGGCTGTGGCTCAGCAGTAGTGCACTTGCCTGGCGTGTGTAAGGCACTGGGTTCGATTCTTAGCACCACGTATAAATAAATAAAATAAAGGTTTATCAACAACTAAAAATATATTTTTTAAAAATGGAAAAACTTAATTTTCTGGTTCAGGTATTTGTGACCCTCTGGTGGCTTGTTGCTGTCTCTATCGCCCTGATTCTCAGTGCCTTGTGTTTCTGCTTGTACCAGGAGGCAGTGGGATAAGAAGATTGGGAATGCTTGGAGGCAGGCTGGGGGAGGCCCCAAGGAGACAAAAGGAGGGGAGGGCGGTGGGCGGAGTCAGGATTGGTCTCTGAATGAAATGTGTTAAAAGTCACAGCTCCTGTTTGATACGTTTTCTCAGGTCATCAGCTTCAATTTATTAAAAAAAAATCTTTTTCATAATGGATAGAATTATAAACAATTTAACATGATAATTCGATCCTTGTTCGGTTGCCATATATAAACTACCAGGACAATCGTTTCTTTTTCTTTTTCAGCGCTGTGGCCTCACATGTTAAGCAAGTGCTCCACCACTGAGCTACTCACAGTCCTGTACAAATTCTTAATGCAGCGTTTTGTATTTAATTTATTAATTTAGTTAACAAATATTTATCCAGAACTTATATACAAAGCAAGATAAATCCAGATCCCTCCTCTCACAATTAAGAGCTGTGAGTTTTGAAATAATTGTAATGTAACATCAGGTTTTCAGGGCGCAGACTGTACCTTTGATGCTCCTAAGAGAATAGCTGATTTGGGGCTGATCAGACTTCTAGATTCAGAAACACACGTGAAAACTTTGCAAAAAAATAAGTTTTTGAGCAATTAAAGAAAACTTTGTATATGGCAGGAAACATTGGATGCACCTGTCTGCTTACATTTTTGTAGTACAGATTGCCCGAAAACTCACAGTGCCGGCAAGTGCAGGGCTTGGGAGACCCACAGAAGCCTTCTCAGGTTTCTTAGATGAAGGTAAGGTGAGAGTCCAGCCGTCCTTTGTTAGGCTCCCTGTTTCCTGACATCATGAACCAGCCTCTTCTAGGAACAGTGTTGATCTGTACACCTGGATGATCATCACTGATATTTCCCTGAGAAAAGGAGGGGGCATGAAGTTATAGAAGGATAAAAGGGGCAGAGTAGAGCGTTAAACATTTTAAACCTGAGCTGGAATAATTTCTAGGCACTTTCAGTGAGTTTAGACTCTTGAAATCCAGTACGGCTGCGGCAAACCTGTGGCAAAATATGACCTGGGTCTGGTCATTTCTAGGACACAGAAGGCTAAGGGGAGCCTGGTCTTCTTCCCTCACCTGCTCATAGTCTAATACTCAATACTCATCAGCTCCGAGCGGCTTGCTGAGCAGTGTCCCGCTTGGCGCAGGCTCTTTGTGTCTAGGGCCGGCTGTGAATGGCGGAGCAGTGGTGCAGAACTCAGGCCTTTGGACAATGGCCCTCGCCTGGGAAGCATGTTCTCTCTTCCCACTGGCAGGAGCATATTCCAGCCTGGCTTTGGTCACAAGGAAAATCGTTTAGACACAGTTGAGTGCACACTTGCTCGCATCTCTTTGACACCGTGACCATTTCTGTTGAAGGAGAAATCCAGCACTGCTGTGATAGGCTGCGGTAAATTAGAAGTGCGTTTTTAGAAACCCCTGAAGAAGTTTACACAGCTTTGTGTGATTATCCTCGAGCTTTCTGTCTTCTGTGCTTCAAAGTGGAAGAGGACAGGATGGATGCAGAAGGGAGAACCAAGAGAACTTTTATAGCAAAGTTAAAAGCATTCTTACCAGCTCTGCATAGGTACTTAGTGTGATGCACTTAGTACCCATGCTGTGTGCTCATTGAAGTACAGAGCAGGAAAAGATGACTCTACCACATGTATTATATAAGTCAGGAAATCAGGACCCAAGGTTACTATTTTTTTTTTAAATTTATTTTTTGCTATGTGGGGGAGGGGGATAGAACCAGGGCCTTGCACATGCTAGCCAAGAACTCTGCCACTGATCTACCTTCCCTGCCTTAAATGATTTTCTTAAAGCCACCTAGCTAATAGATGGGATGAAAATGCAAAGTTACTGATTTCTAATCTTGCTGTTTTCAGAGAATCTAGGGAGAGCAGATATCAAATCTTTGTTCCAGACTTGGTATTTGCAATCTGAGGCAATTGCTCTAGTGGTAAATCCGAAGTGGCGAAGCGTCAACAATTTCATGTGATCTTCCTTAATACCGAGTGGAACTAGTCAATACTCACCTTCTGATAATATATTTGGTTGTAAACATGTATCACGAGAACTCCTGAGGTGCAAGAGTCCTTTTTCAGTTAGTATATATATATTTAAGTTGGCCTGAAGAATTTTGGCCCGATTAAGAGTTAATACAAGGCTGGGATTGTGGCTCAGTGGTAGAGTGCTTATCTAGCATGCAGGAGGCACTGGGTTTGATTCCCCAGCAACACATAAAAAAACTAAATAAACAAAAATAAAGGTATTGTGTCCATGTAAAATTAAAAATGTAAAAAAAAAAAGAGTTAATACAGGGAGATAGCTTTTCTGATAGTTCTTTTGTCCAGTAAATATATTAAAGTGTTCTGAAAGACAAAGATGAAATGAACACATGTTCCTAACATGTGCATGGCACTCACTTTGTACTCACAATGATCAGGAGGAGTTGCAATTATCCCGTTCTTGATGTGGCCAAGAGAGGTTAGTTTCTTGCCCAAGGTCTGAGTGTGGAACTGATGTGGAATTTGAATCCAGGTCTGTCTCCTCCATGGTGTGTTATATCAAGTCACCACTCACTAAGGCAGGACTAAATTACCACATATGTGTATGTATACATATATATACATATGTACATATAAAATACAGATGGTTGGTTTTATTTTCTAATTCCCACTTCATGTAAAGTACATACAGGCCAAAGTGTTTCTGATCAGTTCTTTGGTGGTGGAGAAGCTCTATTCCCTGCGTTGGAGTTCAGGAGGTTATAAAGTCAGGCCTGATTCCAGGAGAACATTCAGGACTTTGTTTATAAACTGTGTTGGCTATTTGTTTAGAAGTGAGCCGTGTTTAGGTTCTGTTCCTTAGAGGTCTCTCCACATCAAAGTGGCCCACTTATCACTTCTGGATTGCTGTCAACTTGTGGTGGGTCTAAGAGGACCCTTCATGATTTTAATGTGTGTTTTCTGGCATCTCCAGATACTGGTTTTATCTTATATAAACTGTGCTTGCTTATGTCTCTTGATGTCATGCGGAGAGACTTACGGCTGCAATGATGTTTTCTTCTAATGCTTTTCAAACTGGGGACCAGAAGTACCTTGGGCAGTTGTTGAAAATGGCTAAGTTATACCAGCAGTTTGGGTGCCCCTTAGACAGCTCTGCTGGATTCCCGGGAGATGTGGTTGGATTGTCCTGAACTGGTTTATGTCTGCAGTAGTTTTGAGTTGGTTAACTTACGGAGGAACTGAGGCTCAGGAATGTTTATGCCCACATAGCTGACTGGTGGCCAGGGTGGCAGATGCCTGGTTCCTAGTAGCACAGCACTCCTGAAAACACATCTCCCTCTTGGCCTCTTCTCCTCCCTGCATCTCAGACTGCAGGGACAAAAATGAGGATTTCAAATTGGGTGTGGACTCCACCTTAGAATTCAGCCTCTGCTCTGGACACTGGCCAGGTCTCTGGGGGCTCTCTGGGATTTGCTTTCTTGAGTTGTTACCTGTGGCCCATCCTGCAGGCAGCCTCTTTTCTCTGTGACTGGTTCTTCTGAGTTTAGCAAGGAACTTATGAATATGCCCAGCCATCCAGGTGCCCATGCCCACCTGTTATGTTGTCCCCAGAGGCTGTCCAGTTTAGTGTGAGTTACTGATTAACCAATGGAAGGCGCGAGTTTCTCTTTCTTCTTCTTCACTTCCTTGTTGCTAGTCCACAAGAATCAAATACCCAATGCAGCTCCCCACTTCCCTCCCTCTTCAATTTAGTAGAAGAGGCCTCTGGACCTTACATCGGATCTTGGAGAGCTGAGAAAACCTGTGCAGATTTATTCCTGGTGGGAACTTGGAAGATCCATACAAGGTTCAGGGCTCAGAATCCTGGACCAGAACCGAGCTGATTTGCTGGTAATTGCATTTGGTTTTCTAGATATGCTATTTTCTTTTTGCCAAACTGCTTTTCCTTAACTTTCAGTGATACAGGAGGTATTGGAAAGTGCTTGCCCAACATGGGTGATGCCCCGGGTTCCATCTCTGGCACTGCAAGAAAAAAAGTGATTTCTCTATAGAAAAGGGCAATGTGTTCATGTAAGGAGTTAGGATTATCCTTTGGCTTTCCCCCTAGCCCCTTCAATTTAAAGACTGATGGTTCCATACAAGTGACTGTGTAAAAACAAAAAAGAAAGGAGAAAAAAGAAAAGAGGATTGAGAGCAAACCCTTTTCTGATATGCATATAGAATCTCTCCTTCCAGAGATATCTATATGCAAAATTGTAGGTATTTGTCATGCACAATTCTGTTTATTGGGCAAATCATTAAAATCCAGACTTGGAAGAGGGTGAACACAAACTGTGTACCAACTTCTTTTTCAGTTGTTAAAAGAAAGAAATGTGAAATCTAGGAAACTAAGGATGTTGTTTGCTGGGGGACGGGACAGATACTATTCACTGCATACCCTTTTTGTGACTTCTGAAACTTTCAACTTAATAAGCCAAATTAAAGTTAAAAACAGAAAAGGAAGTCTTGGGTTTCAGTAACAAGGGAATAAATCGGTAACTGCCTCCCAAGAGTGAGACCTGAAGGACTGGAAGCAGTTCCCTTTCTTGTTCTTTGCGGAAGGTTCCGCCACTTCACCTGGGCGATTGCCCGGCTGGAGCGCGCTGAGTTCCGCTGCGTTTCCAGAACCTCTGGGGAGGGCTTTGCCGGTTTTCATATTCTTCTTCCGTCTCCTCGCGCATCGCTATTGGCTGCAGCTGGGACCCGCGAACCAATGGGAGCCGGCCCCGCTCAGCCTGGGCGACTCTGCCGGCTGGTGCTGGCAAAGGGGCAGCAAGGGCCGGAAAGTGTCGTTTTTCTTTTCTTGCCCGCTGTTCTTTCCCTTACAGAGAAATCATTCCCGTGTGATTATTCCCGTGTTTTCCTGAGCAGCGCCCCAATGGGAATGTCAGAGAAATCTTTTCTTCCCCAAAGTGGGGAACAACGCCTCTTCCCTCGTGTTTAATGGGCTGTGAGTTGGAAGTATTTTTTCTGTTTATTGGGCAAATCATTAAAATCCAGACTTGGAAGAGGGTGAACACAAACTGTGTACCAACTTCTTTTTCAGTTGTCAAAAGAGAGAAATGTGAAATCTATTATTTAGTGTCCAAGTTCCAGTCAAAGGCAGACACTCGTCAGGACCAGTTCCCAGCGTGTTCCCTGGAAATCTGTCACCTCGCATTTGGCCATTTGGCGAGTAGACGGAAAGCATTTATTTATCACTGAATCCTTCTTATTGCTATGTTAATTTCTACTTTTGGGGAAGGAATAATTGAGTCGAGCACACACATTCTCAGGACTACACATTTTAGGATTTTAGAGCATTTAGTGAAGTTTCCCCCATACCTCTTTCCTCCCATGCACCCCCCCCCACCGTCTGTTTGTTCTTTCATAGACTAACAGCATTGTTAGTTTATTGTGCATTTTTCCCAGACATAAGAGGTTTATATATCTATATATATTCAAATACTCATGTGTGCCTTCTGTCTTTTTCATCCTTTAAAACAATCAAATGTTAGCATAACCCACATGTTTTTTTCTTTTTTTTTTTTTTTTTTTTTTTTTTTTTTTTGTGATGCTGGTGATCAAACCAGGGACTTGTGCATTGCTAGGCAAGCTTGGTATCACTGAGGTATATCCCTCACCCAGCACAATCTTTGCTTTTTGCATTTTTCTTACAACAATATATTTTGTCTATTCTTCCATATTGGCACATAAAACTTTCTTATTTATTTCAAAAGTTCTTTATTATATTTGTGGTACTGAGGCCTTGCACATGCTAGGCAAGCTCTCTACCACTAACTACTCCCCCAGCCCTTCTCTTTTTACTTTATTTTGAGTTGGGGTCTCAGTAAGTTGCTTAGGGCCTTGCTACGGTGCTGAGGCTGGTCTTGAACTTGAGATCCTCCTGCCTCAGCCTCCCGTGTCATTGGGATTACAGGCATGTGCTGCCATGTCTGGTTTATATGTAAATGGATCAAAATTGTAGGTATTTGTCATGAACAATAGGCTGTTCTAAGATGTGTGTATCCTGTGGCTAAGTTGAGCCGATCAATGGCAGTATTACCTCACCTCTTCCATGGAGAGAACACCTTCTGTCTTCTGAGTTGGTGCAGTGTACTGTTGATGACTGCCGTCGTGGTCATGTGGTGCTGTAGGTTTCTAGAACATAGTCCTCCTAATTGAAATCTGTATCCTTCGGCTGTCACCCCCAGCCCCTGCCCCAGCCCCTGCTGACCACCCTTCTCCAGTCTGCGAGGTGGGTGAGATGTGAGGTCCTGTGGCCTTCACCTTTCTTTGCCAGGCATTTTCCTTAACGCAGTGCCCTCCTGGTGCATTTGTGCTGTTGGACTCCCTTCTCCTGTGGGGTGAACAGAATTCCATTTCTAGATTTATCACATTTCTTTCAGTCTAGCTGAAGTTTTGTCTTTTTATCTCTTCTGAAAATCAACTCTTAATTCCATTGATCTCTTCTTTTTCTGGTCACTATTTCATTTATCTCTACCCTGAATTTTGTTATTTCTCTCTCTCTAACTCTGGGCTTATTTTGTCCTTGTTTTCTAATGTCTTGAGGTGTAACATTAGGTTGTATATTTGAAGTTGTCTTTATTGATGTGGACACTTATTGCCATAAATTACTCTTGCCTGTAATCCCAGCATCTCTGGAGGCTGAAACAGGAGGATTGGGAGTTCAAAGTTAGCCTCAGCAAAAAAGCAAGGCGCTAAGGGACTCAGTGAGACCCTGTCTCTAAATAGATTACAAAAGGGCTGGAGATGTGGCTCAGTGGTCTGGTTCCCCTGGGTTCAATTGACAACAACAACAATACTCTTAGGGTAATTTACTGCATTTCTTGCATCCTGTAAGTTTTAGTATGTTGTATGTTCAACTTTTGTTTATCTCAAGATATTTTTAAATTTCCTGTTTACTATCTGACCCATTGGTTCAGAAGCAGTGTATATTAATTGTTTAATTTCTATGTATTTGTGAATTTTCTGAAATTCTTCCATTATTCTTCCCCTTTCCTTTTCTCTCCCTGCTCCTCCTTCCCTCCCATCTTCCCTTCTTTCTTCCCTCCTTCCTTTGTCTCTCTTTTTCTCTTTTTCTTTTTTGTTCTGGGAACTGAACCCAGAGCCATACATGCTAAGCAAATGGTATACCACTAAGCTCTCCCCTCAGCCCCATCCTGTTGTTGATTTCTAGTTTTATACACTGTGGTCAGAAAAGATACTTGATATGATTTCAGCCCTCTTAAATTTGTTTTGTGGCCTAACCCTTGGTCTGTCCTGGAGAAAGTTCACATGTCCTTGAGAAGGATGTGTGTCTGCTGCTGTGGGTAGTGTCCATCTTTAAAGTCCCTTTGATCTGAAGGGTTCTTCTGGTCTGCTGTTTTCTTATCAGTTTTCTCTCTGGATGATCTGTTCATTGTTGAAGGTGGGCTTGAGCCTCTCCCTCCTTCAGATCTATTGTTACTTGCTCTATCTATTATGTGCACCTATGTTGGTGGATGTATATTTACAATTATTATGTTCTCTTGATGAATTGGATGCTTGGCCATTGTATACTGACCTCCCTTGTCTCTTCTTACAGATTTGACTTAAAGTCTATTTTATCTGATAGAAGCATAGCTACGGTCTTATTCTCTTGGTTTCTCTTTGCATGCCATGTCTTCCTGCACCCCTATTCCTTCACTATTTGTCTGTCTATTAGAGTGAAGTGTTTCTTTTTTCTTTTGGGTACTGGGGATTGAACTCAGGGGCACTCACCACTGGACCAATCCCCAGACCAATTTTGTATTTTATTTAAAGATAGTGTCTCACTGAGTTGCTTAGCGCCTCGCTTTTTGCTGAAGCTGGCTTTGAATTTGAGATTCTCCTATCTCAGCCTCCCAAGCTGCTGAGATTACAGGTGTGCACCACCATACCTGGGAAGATTTTCTTATAGGCAGCATCTAGTTGGGTCTGGTTTTAAAAGTTCCATTCAGCCTTTCTGTCTTTTGATTGGAGAATTCAATCCATTCACATTCAAGGTAATTACTCTTAGGTAAGGACTTACTACTTCATTTTCTTAATTGTTTTCTTATTTGTTCTTCTTTTGGTGTATCTCTTGTGATTAGGTGATTTTTTTTTTTTTAAAGAGAGAGTGAGAGAGGGAGAGGGAGAGGGGAAGAGAGAGAGAGAGAGAGAGAGAGAGAGAGAGAGAATTTTAATATTTTATTTTTTTAGTTATCGGCGGACACAACATCTTTGTTGGTATGTGGTGCTGAGGATCGAACCCAGGCCGCACGCATGCCAGGCGAGAGCGCTACCGCTTGAGCCACATCCCCAGCCCCTGATTAGGTGATTTTACTACTGGTATGTATTGATATATTTTTAAAAATGTTTTGTGTATTTTCTACAGATGTTATGGTTTGGATGTGAGGTATCCCCCAAAAGCTCACTTGTGAGACAATGTGAGAGGTTTCGGAAGGGAAATGATTGGGCTGTCAAAGCCTTAATCCAATTAGTGTATCAATCACCTGATGGGATTAATTGAGTGGTAATTGAAGGCAGATAGGATGTGGCTGGAGGAGGTGGGGCATTGGGAGTAGGACTCTGGGGTATATTTTTATCTGTCAAGTGGAGTCTCTGCTTCCTGATCATCATGTGAGCTGCTTCCTTCTGTCATACTCCACCTGATGTCCTGCCTCACCTTAAACTCCTAGGCATGGATCCAACTGTCCCTGGACTGAGACCTCTGAAACTGTGAGCCCTTAAATAAACTTTTCCTCCTCTACAGTTGTTCTGCTGGGATTTTTTAGTCTCAGGAGTAAAAAAGCTGACTAAAACAATAGTTTTTTGCTTTTTTACCATGAGGCTTACATAAAGCACAGTTGTAGTATGCCACTCTGAGGTGATCATTTTGATCCCATTTAAAAAAAAAAAAAACCTCGACTTTTAAAAAAAATATTTATTCTTAAGTCTTAGGTGGACACAATATCTTTATTTTACATTTATGTGGTGCTGAGGATGAGCACTCTACCACTGAACCACAACCCCAGCCCAAAAAACTCAACATTATTACCTCCTCCAATCATAGTGCTTTTTCTTCCTCCCTCTTATTTCTCTCCCGCCCCCTTCTTCACTTCCTCCTGCTCCTCTTCTTCTTGTTCTTCCTCCTCTTCCTCTTCCTCACTGTGGATTGAACCCAGGGGTACGCTACTCCAGAGCTACACCCAGCCTTTTTCATAGACTCCAGAGTCAGGAGCTTACAGCATGCACCACCATGCCCAGCTCATTTTGTTTTGAATGCCACAGTTTATATTTTTACATTGGATATTGCTTAAATTTTTTTTTGGTCTTTTTATCTTCCTACTGAAGATGTAAGTGATTTGTACACCACCATTATAGCATTGCAATATTCTGCATTTAACTGGGTACTTAATTTTACTGTTGAGTTTCATACTTCCATATTTTTGTGTTACTTATTACTATCCTTTCACTTTGAAGAGTTGCCTTTAGCTTTTCTAGTAAGACAGCTGTAATGGTGATGAGCTGCCTTAGCTTTTGTTTATCTGGGAAAGCCTTTATCTCCCGAAGGACAGCTTTGTTGGGTAAAGTGTTCTTGGCAGTTTTTCTCCTGTTTGCACTTTGAAAATATCATTCCACTCTCTCCTGACCTCTAAGGTTTCCACTGAGAAGTCTACTGTGAGGGGTATTGGACTCTTTGTATGTGATAAGCTGCTTTTCTCCTCCTGCTTGGTTCTGTCTTCGGTTTTGGTATTTGGTTATATAGTATGTCTTAGTGTCATGTTTGAATTGAATCTGATTAGAGACCCTTGATATTTCCATATCTGGATATTTATATCTTTCCCCAAATTTGAAAAGTTCTGTGCTATTATTTCTTTAAGTACATTTCGTGGCTCTTTATCTTTCCCTTTTCCTTCTTTAACTTATATAATTCAAATATTTGCTCTTTTGATGCTGCCCCATGAATCATAAACTTGCTTCATTTGTTTTCATTATTTTTTTTCTTCTCTGATTATATCAAGTAACCTGAGTTCACAAGCTCACAGATTTAATTTTTCTTTTTTTTTGTGGTACTGGAGATTGGACCTAGGGGTGCTCTACCACTGAGCTACATCCCTAGGACAGTTAAAAAAAAAAATCAAAACAATTAAAAATAATATGGGCTATGGTCTCACCAAGTTGCCCAGGCTGGCCCTGAACTCAGCAATTCTTCTGCCTTAGCCTCCCTCTTACTGGGGTTACAGGTGTGTGCCACCATGCCCAGCTACAGATTCTTTCTTTCTCTGTTACCAGTTTTCCTATTGATGTTCTCTATTGCATTTTTTCATTTATTTAATTGTATTTTTAGTTTTGTATTTTTAGTTTCCCAAATTTGTTTGACTAAAAAAAATAATCTCAGTCACTGTTAAATTTCTCTTTTGGTTGTTACTGTTTTTTCTGATTTCATTGAACTTTCTTTAAGAGTTCTTGGGCTGGGGATGTGGCTCAAATGGTAACGTGCTCGCCTGGCATGCGTGCGGCCCAGGTTCAATCCTCAGTACCATATACAAACAAAGATGTTGTGTCCACCAAATACTAAAAAATAAATATTAAAATTCCCTCTCTCTCTCTCTCTCTCTTAAAAAAAAAAAAAAAGATTTCACAGTGTTTCCTTAAAACAATTATAATGTATTCTTTGCTGGGCAGTTCATCCATCTCCATTTCTTTATTGTTGATTACTGGTGCTTTATTTTGTTCTTTAGTGGTATCTTATTTCCCTGATATGGTCAGGTAATGGTGCCTGCCTATTTGAAGAAGTAGGAACTTACACCAGTTTTTGCAGTCTGGCTTTGTCTGAGAAACCCTTTCACCAACCAGCCGTTCAGAGATTCTGCACAGGTTGCCTGGTGTGGTCTGTGGGAGGGCTTGTTGCTGGAGTCCTCATGCATGGTAGTATGGTGCAGGCTGGTCGGCAGGCATCTGAATCCTTGGGGTTTGGCCTGGATCTTGGGTTCAGGAGGGTGGTCCTAGAGCCTGAGTTCATGGGGGTTTTATTGGCTTGGAACAGTCACAAGCCTTGTAATACTGGGGCCAATCCAGAGCCTATAGCAGCTGGGGTCAGTCTAGTGGACCAGTGTGACAGACCTGTGTGGAGGCTGAGTCTACTTGGCAGGTCTGGAGCCTGGGGCTGGCACCAGGGTGGGTCTGGAGGGTCAATCTCGGGCACTGGGCTGGAGTCTGAGGTCTTGGGAGCCTTCTCAGCTCTGTTGAGTTGCTGGTATAGGCCCAGTGTTGGGTCTGATGCAAAGTCCAGCACTCATTTCCCTCACCTTCCCCACAGGGAGGTTCTCTCTCCATGCTGTGCTGCTTGGGTCTGCGGAGTGATGACTGGGTGACCTAAAATTCTCTTCCTATCCTATTTAATGTGTCCTATCCAGACTTTGTGGATGTGATGTGTCAGGATTCACAACATTTCTTCTGACTTTAAAGCAACTAAACTACTTTATTGCCATTATTTTCTTAATATCTGTGCTATTTTCAAGTGTTATAATCTCTCACCTGGTTTCCTTAGAGCTTCAATGTATTGCTAGTTTTTCAAATTGATATATCTGTGGGTAGAAGAAACTAGAAAGTCCTATTCCATTACAGGGTATTTATTTGTTATTTAATGGCTGCATATTTCCACTTCACGGATGTACTACAACTTTACCATATGAACTGATAATTAGGATTTCTCTAATCTTTTGCAAACAATGGTACAGTGAATAATCCTATTTGTACACAAGTTTGTGTATGTTCCATATATAGCCATAGGATATACTTTTAAAGGTAGGATTGTAATTTTTCTTTTGGTGGGTGGTACTGGGGATTGAACTCAGGGGCACTCGACCACTGAGCCACATCCCCAGCCTTATTTTGTATTTTATTTAGAGACAGGGTCTCACTGAGTTGCTGAGTGCCTCACTTTTGCTGAGGTTGGCTTTGAACTCAGATCCTTCTGTCTCAGCCTCCAGAGCCACTGGGATTACAGGCGTGTGCCACCATGCCTGGCTTTGTAATTTTGATAAGTATTATTAAATTGACCTTCCTAAAGTTTGTACAATTTTTATTCCTATTAGAAATGTATCACAGTGTTGCCAGGCATGGTACAATAAAAAGAAATGTATCACAGTGTTAGTTTCTCTACACCAACCCCACACTGTGAAGCTTTATGGAGGTTTTTTATTTTTTTTATTTTTGCTAATCTGATACGTAAAAATTAGTATCTTCATAAAAATGACATTTGCTTTTGTCTTATTTACTCATGGGTGACTTTATAAATTTTATTTTATTTGCAGTGCTGGGGCTCAAACCCAGGCCTTGAGTGTGTTAAGCAAGAGCTCAGCCATTGGGCTACACCCCCAGCCCACAAATTTCACTTTGACTGGATCCTCAGAGGAGGAGGGGTCACCTTCTTCACACACCCCTACCCGCCAATAGGGATTAAAAAATAAACTTTGAAGAAGAAGCAAATGAGTAGCGTTTTGAGGACTGTGTGGTGGAATTGGGTCAGCATATTTCCTTTTCTTTTCTTTTTTCTTTTTTTAGAGAGAGAGAAAGAGAGAGAGAGAGAGAGAGAGAGAGAGAGAGAGAGAGAGAGAGAGAAAGAGAGAGAATTTTAATATTTATTTTTTAGTTTTCGGTGGACACAGCATCTTTATTTGTATGTGGTGCTGAGGATTGAACCCAGGCCACATGCATGCCAGGCTAGCCTGCTAACGCTTGAGCCACATCCCCAGCTCACATTTCCTTTTCTTAAGTAGTGTGCATTTAGTTGCTTTTCACAGCTTTCTTCCCAGTCCTAACCTATCTCCTGTCTCCTTAGCTCTTTGGCACCTGAAGCATCTCCAGTCCTGGCAGAATGGCACCAACAGGCTGGTGGTCTTGCTGCCCGGTTTCTTACTCTATCCCTGGAATCAAAGCTAACTTGAATTTCTTATTGTCCTTGGTCATGGCTGCATGGAGTTCCGGGTTCTTAGCATTTCTGAGAGGAAGAAGAAAAACTTGTCATTCAGACTTTGTGGATGTGATGCTTTTAGCTTGGACACTTAGGAGACCCCTGCTTTTCCTTGAAGGGGGAGGATTATCATGGAATGACAAGGACAGTGAGCCAGGACCCATCCACTGGATGGTTGTGTTGCCCCTCCAAGGGAATAAACCATCCAAGGATGTGGCAGGTGGATTCATAGGGGCCAGTGACAAATCACCAGGAAATAGCTCCTGCATTTGGTGCTAGAGATTGAACCTAGGCCCTTGCTTACATTAAACATGTACTCTACCAGGAGCTACACCTCTAGTCCTTAGTTGCTGTACCTTTAAATTAAGTATGTGTGTGTGTGTGTGTGTGTGTACATAATGTATGTGTGTATACACATCTATATGTTTATACTCCTTTAAGATCCCCCAATCCACATTATACATCTCATTTGAGGAATCTGTGCTAGTGTTTGATTTTATTTACCTATTTTGTCTCCTATAATTCTATTTCATTTTTCATCAAATGGCAGCTTCAAATGTTCTTATTAGTTAGACTTAAAAAGAATCAAGAACTTGTAAGCCTGTGGGGGATTAGCTCCTGGAGTGTGTTGTGGATCTGTTTAGCTAGGACTACCTCCACTAGCTCCTGATTTTCTCCAGAGCTTTTTAAGAATTAAGAATTCTGCACATGAGAGACCAAGCTGATTTTCTACAGTTTAAACTATGTTTTTAGATTTATATTTCTTTTTGGTGCTCTTTTGAACTTGAGAATTCTTATGACCAAATCAGGTTTGCTCTTCCATCTCTTTATCAGATTCTTTGAAGACTTCTATATTTCTTTCTCATAATTTTTGATTGCTTTCTGCAGTGTTGGGGATTGAACCCAGGGATTCATGGGCAAGCGCACTACCATGGAATTCCATTCCCAGCCCATCTTTCTCATAATTTCAGATATTCTTATATCTGCATATAACATAAGCTGTCTATTGATCTGTCAGGGTTCACAACATCTCTGCTGACTATAGAGCAACTAGACTTCTTTATTGCCATTATTTTAGGCCAAAATCTTTATAAAATTATTGTTCTTCTTATTACTATTATTCTTCTAAAGAGAGGTCTATCTCAGGATTTATATTCTGAATAATTTATGAGTAGGCATTCTTAGTGAAATGGCATCTTTGCCAATTTCCTCGTATGTTTTCATCAAATTACTTTGTATTTATGCAGCATGTGAATGATGTGCCTTAGTAATTGGTATGGTTGGAGTCTCTGCCAAGACTCATATTGAAATTTGATTGCCTTTGCAGAGTTGGGAGGTGGGGCTTTTAGAAGGCAATTAGGGCATTAAAAGAGATTAAAGGGCTAGAGCTGGGGTTGGGTTGCTCAGCCTGGGTTGGGGAAGAGAAAAGAAAAAGAAAAAGATCAATATCTTTCTTGTGGGCCTGAGCTCTTGCTGTAAAGAGTCCAGACCAGTCATGGTAAGAGCAGGTGATTTAGCAAGTATACCCTTCCTGTCTTGTTCCCACCATGAGAGGAAACAGGTGAGGCCTTACCCATGCTATGTGACTTTCCACCTCCAGCTTTCAGAACTGTGACCCAAACTACACCTCTCTTCTTTGCAAATTACCCAGGCTCAGATATTCTTGTTATAGCAGCAGAAAATAGACTAAGATAGTAATTTTTATTCCATTCCTTCTTTTAGGCTTTTCTTTCCTTCCCTTCTTCCTTCCCTTTCCTCCTCTCCTCTCTTTCTTTCTCTCTTTCCTTTCCTTTCGTGTACTGGAGACGGAACTAGGGACTCCCACATGCACCTCCAGTTCTTTCTTTTTAAAGTTTTATTTTGAGACAGTGTTTTGCTAATTTGCCCAGGCTGGCCTCTAACTCCTTATTCTCCTGCCTCAGTCTTCTGAGTAGCTGAGTAGGTGGGATCACAGGCATGTGCTCTCTGACTGCCTTGGCTCATTTTTTTTTTTGAACTCCTGCAATAGGCCTTGTTGATATTCTGCTCCTTGCTGGGCAAGTTTTATGTAAACATTCTTCTATTTCTGTGCCCTGTCCTCAGAGCATCTCAGAGCAGGTGGGACCGTGTCCAGGCACCTCTCCATCTTTTTGGTGACTGTGGTGCCTGCAGCAGGGCTCAGTGCCTTGGGTGGGTCATTTGATTCATAAGCTGTCTGAGGGCAGTGACAACCGTTCACACCTAGGGCTCCAGAACTCTCCGTGCTGTGTGGTACAGTTGGAGGGACTTCTCCCACACACCCTGCTGTGTAGTTGGGAAGGAGGAAGGTGTTGGATGGGAGGTTGAATCACCAGTCAAGGCACATTTCTTGTTGGAGCTGAGCTCTTTGCTGGGTGGAGGGTGGGGAGCAGGAATGATGAGAATCTAGCTCATCCTCTGTGATGAGCTCCCTTCACTTACTGGTGGGTGGAGAAAGGGGAGCCGGAGGCATTAAGGTTAAGGTGAACTGGTATCCAGGACATCTGTCCTCCCTTCTGAAACTGTATGTCAAGTACCCTTCTGTATGAAAGAATTCGGGGCAAAGCTCTTCTGAGATTCGTTTCTAATATTTAAAAATGTTTGGAAATCATTGGTTTGGGGATGATAGTATTTCTGTGTTACACTTACACAGAAATAGATAAAATAAGAATTGTACAAAAAGTCCTTTATTTCTTTATTTTTGTGTGATTAAGAAGACTCTTAAGATTCAATCACAGGTGAATATTGGGCCAGAGTTCAAGTTGATCTTCACTGAGAGTTAAAAATCTCTTCACTAAGAGGCCTTTCATTCCGGTGGGTGGTGGTTTTTTTTTTTTTTTTTTTTACAGTGTATTTCTTAATATCCAGGCTGCACCATGTGCCTGCCCACTTTTAAGATGAGGGGTAAATGTGCCCTGACTGAGCACAAGGTGGTGGCAAGGACCATTGCCTGGGAGTCTGGGTCTCACCACTTCCGCCAGCCATGCCTATCAGGGCTCTCTCAGTGTCTTTCTCTCCCTCCTGTTATTCATTATTTGCTAGGAAGCAAATTTACACGAATCTTAAAGAGTGAAATATTTGCAGTTATATTTTTTTTTTGGTTCAAATCCTAGATCTGTCACTCGGTGGCCGAGGACCTTAGATAATTTTTAACCTCTCTGTGCTTTAATTTCTCAATCTGTAAAATAGGAGTAGTGATGAAGCCCAGTCCTTGGGATAGTTCTAAGGATCAGGTAGATTCATAAGCTGTCTGAGGGCAGTGACTTCCTGGCCCAGGAAGTCCAAAGTGGCAGGCAATGTGCAATGTGGGGATAGATTGCGCCTCAGTTTGGCCCAGGGCCAGACTGCATGGCTCTGTGGTTTTGAAGATGAACTTGAAATGATAAAAATATGATAGTCCAAAGGATTCAACAACAGATAAATCCAAGCTGAACAGGGAATTAGCTAATTGAATCTGACGAGAATTTTAATTATTGTTTCAGAATAAAAAGAGGGAGAAAATGAGAAAAGGCAACATTTAAGAGGTAACAGCTGAGAAGTTTGAAGGACCAATAATAACCATCATTTTGCATATTTATGAAGTCATAAGAATCCCAGTCAGGATGAAAAAAAGGTAGACAGATGTGATTAAATTGCAGAACACAAAAGATGAAGAGAGGATATTATGCAAAGTCAGAGAGAAGAGGAAGCTTATCTTCAAAGACACGAGGAACATTCTGACAGTGTAACAATAAAAGTCAGAAGACTTTCTTGCACCATAAGCAAGAAATTCGCTGTCAGCTTAGGATCCTATTTCCATTAAAAATACCTTTAAAAAATAAGGAGGAGGGCGAGGTTGTGGCTGAGCAATAGAGCGCTCGCCTAGCATGTTCCAGGCCCTGGTTTCCATCCTCAGCACCACATAAAAATAAATAAATACATAAAATAAAGATATCGTGTCCAACTACAACTAAATATTGAAAAGAAAATAAGGGTGAAGTGAAGACCTTTCAGACATAACAAAAACCTGGAGTTTGTGCTGGAGACCTTACTAAAAGGATGCACTTCAAGCAGAAGGAGACGATTCCCAAATGGAAGGTCTCAGAAGCAATGGAGAGTGAAGGGGGTGGGTTGTAAGTGAAAGCACTTGTTAGCTGTATAAAATAGTAATGTTCACGCCTTTAGTGAGAAGAGTAGCAGCAGGAAGCTGAGGAGCAAGAGGAGTAAATGGGTTCTAGGGTTGAGGATGGTGGGAGGTGGGGTTAGAGATACTGGTTGTTTTGACTTTGGTAAGTGAAGCGTCCATGTTGGAATTTCTGAGGCAAGCACCCAAAATTAGTGGATAGATCACTTTCTAGCTAACAGGGTTAAAAATAAAATGATGAACATTTGGTGAGATTGATTTTAAAAAAGATGTGGCACAAATAATGTTTAGGAATGGAAAAGCAGATGTAGATATTACAAAGATACCAACACTGAGAGTATTCTTGTTAAGATGGGGACCTTACTCTATGCAACATTGTATTTCATGGTTATAATACTGTATCTATTCCCACTCCCACCTCCCACAGAAGGAGCATTTTCTTTTCGTTTTTTTTAATATTTTAATTTTATTTTTTTAGCTTTAGGTGGACACAATATCTTTATTTTATTTTTTTATTTTTATGTGGTGCTGAGAATCGAACCCAGGGCCTCACGCATGCCAGGTGAGTGTGCTACCACTTGAGCCACATCCCCAGCTCCTTTTCTTTGTTTTAATGTGTTTCCCATCTTCATTTACTCATCCTTTGCAAAAACATTTGTTGCTATCTACACAGCAATCAGTGCTGCCCAACAGTGGTGTACTGATTTTTCTGTCATAAAAAGGGTTATAGTGAATGTGTATTCATTTGGATGTGCCTCTTTATTTTTTTGGATATATTTCCAAAGGATGAATTACTGGACCAGAAGGTAGGGCTCCTCAAGCTCAGGGTACTTGGTGCAGTTTAAAGCAGTCCTTTCAAATGTAGCCTCATGGCCTCTTGGAGGGCAGATCCAATCTCCTTGCTCAACTAGCTCAGAGCATTTTTGGCTCCTGATTGCTTTAAGGAAAAGAAAACACACAAGGAACAACGTGGGGTTTACTGGTGTCTCCTGAGAGCCTTAAGAAAGGAACAAAGTGCCTTTTATTTATTTGCCTTTGTGTACATAGCTGGGAGGGGTCCAGGCTGTGGAATTAGGCTGAGTGAAGAGCACTTAACCAATTTGGTGGTTATCAGGACACCTGGGGAGGAGGGGCAGGACTCACCCTGGGAGAGGCCCCTGGGGGGCTCAGTGGCCAGGAGGCCCTCCAAACTGCTTTAGAACCAGAGCAGGAGCCCTGGCCCCTCCAACCCAGACCTGCTCTGTGTAACTTTCTTAATGTGTTTGTTTTGGTGGAGAAATGAAGGGGAAGCAACTTTCTTTGAAATTTCATTTTCATTGAATTTAGTTTGAACCTTCACCTTTGGGGGATACCAAACAAAACACCCATTGTGTCAGAGGCTGTGGGGGCAGGATGGAGTCTGAAGACCATTCCCAGCTCTTCCATTGCTAAATGCTTATTGCTTTATGAAAGTCGCTGTCAGAGCCAGTTCAAGTTGCCTCTTCTCTATGTAAGGCTTAAGGACAAGGACCCAGTGCTTCTCCTAAAGTTAAATGCATTGAGACTGAGAGTTGGTCTGCGGTTTTTCATGGTTATTTATTTATTTATTTATTTATTTATTTAATATTTATTGTTGGTTGTTCAAAACATTACATAGTTCTTGACATATCATATTTCACACTTTGATTCAAGTGGGTTATGAACTCCCATTTTTACCCCGTATACAGATTGCAGAATCACATCGGTTAGACATCCACTGATTTACATACTGCCATACTAGTGTCTGTTGTATTCTGCTGCCTTTCCTATCCTCTACTATCCCCCCTCCCCTCCCCTCCCCTCCCCTCCCCTCCCCTCCCCTCCCCTCCCCTCTTCTCTCTCTACCCCATTTACTGTAATTAATTTCTCCCCCTTGTTTTTTTTTTTCCCTTTCATGGTTATTTAAATGTGCGATTAAAGCTGGATGCCTGGGGGTCTTAGAGAGTCGCCTAATAGTACAGGATTGTTGAGGCTGGGGGGCCCTGGGAGCGCATTTCAGTCACCACCATGTTTCTTTGGCACGTAGGTGAGGCGCAGGAGAGGCGCAGGATTGGGCTCCGCTCTGGCCTTGTGATGTCCAGCCAGGTGCTTTCCCTTCGTCCTGATTGCCTAGGACGTCCCATGAACTATCGCTCCTTTTCTGACAGCAGAGCCAGCGTCCGTAGGCCTTATGTTTTGTCCTGGCTGTAGCCTAGTTTCCTTTTGTTAGCAATCTGGAGAATATGTGAGCCTCTCAGACGGTTTCTTTCTTTCTTTTTTAAAACATTTTTTAGTTGTAAATGGTCACACTTTTTTTTTGAACAGGTGATTGAACTTGGGGCACTCAACCACTGAGCTACATCCCCAGCCTTATTTTGTATTTTATTTAGAGACAGGGTCTCATTGAGTTGCTTAGCTCCTCCCCTTTGCAGAGGCTGGCTTTGAACTTGTGATCCTCCTGTCTCAGCTTCCTGAGCCTCTGGGATTACAGGCTTGTGCCACTGAGTCTGGCTGGACACACTCTCTTTATTTATTTTTTATTTGTTGCTGAGGATCCAGCCTCGTGCCTCACACTCACAAGGCAAGTGCTCTACCACTGAGCTGCAGCCCCAGCCCCCTTAAATGGTTTCTACAGTGATGTCTGGCTGATAAACTTGGCCTTGTTATTTCTGAACTTGGTCTGAGTAGCCCCAATTCACTCAAAGTTCATTTTAAGGCTGCCTCTTCCTATCTGATACCAAAGAACAGACACTTCGCTGCAGTCCCTACTCTCAGGGCTCCTGGCTGGAGGGGTGAGGTATGTGTTTTGTCATTAATGTTTCATGGAGTCGTTTCCCTCTCTCCTTTCCTTGGTCCGTAGTGGAGTTGGGTTGAATAGCAGAGTTGGTTGAATAGCAGACTTGTCTGTCATAGTAATACAAGTCCAGGCCCTTTCCACAGAGAAGCAGAAGGTTAAGGAGGAAGTGGCATTGGACCTGGAGTCTAGTCCTGGACCAGGGACAGTGCATTTGGCATCAGTAGATGTGGGTTTGCAATCTACTGGTTCCTGTTATTCTCTTTGAGCTCAGGCTCAATAATGTGTTACCCACAGGCCTATTGTGTAACTTTATGTTAATTTATTTATATTTTTTTATGGTACTGAGGATTGAACCTAGGGCCTTGTGCATGCCAGGCAAGTGCTCTACTACTGAGCAGCAATACACCTGTTGAATAATTAAAAAAAAAAAAAAGATGCAAAAGGAAATAGTGACTAAGCCATCAGTGATACATAAGATAGATACATAAGAAGATACATAAGAAGATTGTAGAGGACTGAGAGTAGGGATGTCATGGCAGAGGGGAGCCAGAGGAGAACGCCACCTGTGTGACAGGAGGAGGTGGAGACCTCAGACAAGGTGTGGAAGAAAAATCCCTCTACTTTAAGAGTCTCCCATTTCCTTTTTCTTCAGCACACTATCAGAACTCAGTTTGTCTGGAGACGTCCATGCAACCTGCACAGAGCTGTAGCCTTTCACAGAGCTCCTGTTAAGCAGCACAGATTGCCCACGTTGAAGCACAGCAAGAGGAATTCCAAGGCTGAAGACCAGCCGCTGGGTTTTGCTGTCAGTGACTTTTCAGGGGTGGGAATTCTTTTTCATAGAACAGAGATCTCCAATGCAGAACGCTTCTGGGGAGGTCCAGGAAACACAGTCATATTTTGAACTCAGAGATTCAGTTAAGAAGGTGCCCCAGGTCGTCAGTGAGTCAGAGTTGAAACCAGGACGGAAGTCCACTCCACACACTTCTCTTTACACTTTGCTCTACTGACATATTTCAAGAGTCAGGGTTTTTTGGTAGCAGATGCAGGAAAACTGAACTTCATGTGGCTTAAACAAAGCCAAACAAAGCACAGAAGGGAGCCTACTGGCTCAGGTGGCAGGAGAGCGCAGCGACAGGTGTGCCTCAGGTGTTATTGGCTTCTTTCCATTCCTGGGTGGATCCCGTCTCATACAGCTAATTCGTTTGTGCTGACAAGACTGTGGCCAAGGGCTTTAGGCTTTGAGGTGTACTTCTCCAAAACTTCCAAGTCCAACAGAAAGAAATTTCTTTTCCCCAACAGTTCACACGGAAATCTGCCTGGTTCAGTGGTGTGGAGTGGCTGGGAGGTTCTGCACTGGCTTGAGATGCAGTTCTCCAGTTTACCACCTGAGCGACCAGAGCCAGGAGATGGAGCTGGTGAGAGAGTCCACAGGTGTCCACCACTTCAGAACTTCAGTTAAATTAAGTAGATGTGGGTGTGAAAGATTTTTTTTTTCTGTGTAGTGATTTAAAAGAATTTATTTATGATCATTATTGCTAAAGAGTGTTTTTAAAAAATTAAAAATAAATTATATATATATATATTTTTTTGTATTAGGGATTGAACCCAAGGTCTTTTTGGCCTTATGCATGTTAGACAAGCACTCTACCAACTGAGCTATATCCTCAGCCCTCAAGGTCTCTTAACCACAGAGTCACATCTTTGACTCTTTTTTTTTTTTTTTTTTAATTTTTAAATTTTGAGACAGGTCCTTGCTAAATTGCTGAGGGTGCCCTGGAACTTGGGATCCTTCTACTTCAGCCTCCCTAATTGCTGGGATTACAGGCACGTGCCACTGGACCTGGTGCATATCCTCTTGGAGTGACATCCTGGAATTTCTAGTATTTCCTTGTAGCTAGTATTCACAGGCCCCAGTTTCCTGTCTTGTAGTTTTACATTGGTAATTTTGATCATGTAATTACAAATAAAAATGACAAAAATAAAGAAAAATAGAAGGAAGCTACTGGTCATTTATGAGATGAGCCTTCTTAGATACTTTTGATCCATGTGGTGCATGAATCCTCTCTACATTCTTATATAGTTCTTTTTAGTTATTATCATGGCATTAGAATTTTTGGGACGTGGTATCTTTGAGTTGATTACATTTCTTTTTAGAATCACCTTTATATTCTGTTGGAAGTATGTTCATTGAATGGTTAGACTGACACAACACATCAGCAATTATTAAGCAAAAAGAGTTGATTCAAATAGGAGATCTCGATTGTGTTGGAAAAAAAGAAAAAGTAAAAGAACTTGGTAGGTCCGTGGTAGGTGTCCCCAGCACGGTGGCATGGGAGCCTCACTTCAGGTGTCCTAGCCACATGGGGGCTGAGGATGGAGGAACACTTGAGCCCAGAGTTCTGGGCCAGCTTGGGCAACATAGTGAAGCCCCATCTTTAAAAAAAAAAGTCCTGTTTTAACCTTGTTGTTAAATTTTAATTTTAATTTTAAAACTTGTTTTAATAACTACCAGCTGTTTCTGCACCCCACCTCCTTAGTCATTATAAGTTATTAATTTCCTAAATCATTGTAAGGATTAGGAATCTAAAAGTTCTAAAAAGAACATAAATCTATATGTTCTATTTATAAATGTTTATAGAGTCTTACTTCATAAGACTAGGACCTGGAGTATTTTGTAAGCTCCAAAAGAAAGTAAAAAAAAAAGTAACCCATTTAAAAGCATCTTTGCTTTTGCCTGAATACTGACAATCAACTTCATATTGGAAGTTGCATCTGAAGTCCCTGTCATCCTGTTTGTTCATGGAAACATTCAGAAGAGCCTTGCTTTGGGCTGGCGATGGTGGATTTCCTACCAGTTTATCTACTAGCTAGCAGCAGTTACTCATGAGGGACAGACACATCCTTTCTGGGCCTCAGATTCCCTCTGGCTACACCTTGAGAGGTTTGGCTTAGTTGAGGTTTTTTTTGTTTTTTTTGTTTTTTTTTTTTGTAAATTGTTATTTTTTTTATTGGAAAACAAATATACAACTTGGAATGGATTTGAGGCAAATTATGCCATAAGCAGATTTTCTTTAAGTGGCTAGACAAAATTCAAAATGCAAAGTAACAATAAAAGAAAATGTTTCCTGTACAAGACCAGCAGTACAAAAAAATAGTGTACAAGTACCTGGATAATCCACCCATTTTGCAATAGTGCAACTCTTAAGTGTATGTTGTTGACTGTCCCCAGTCCATGCAGAGTTACAACTCCATACTTCAACAACAACATGCTGACAATTCCTAAAGAAAACTACTTTAAAAAAAGGCATAACCCTTGGGGCTGGGGATGTGGCTCAAGCGGTAGCGTGCTTGCCTGACATGCGCCAGGCATTGGGTTCGATCCTCAGCACCACATAAAAATAAAATAAAGATGTTGTGTCCACCAAAAACTAAAAATAAATATTAAAAAATTCTCTCTCTCTTTCTAAAAAAAAAAAAAAAAAAAAGGCATAACCCAGAGGGAAACCAGATGTTCCCTCATTTGACCAACTCCATCTAAAGTTTGGGTGTGCAGAAGGGCTTAGATATACCCAGAGTAAGCCACATGTACCATGTTACTTGGTCAGTTTTCTAAAATAAGGTATCAAGACAATGATAGCAAGATAAGGGAAGAAAACTTGGAGGAATGAAGTCCTAATTACTATACAGGCATATTTTTTTGACAGTAGGGGGAAATCTTTTACAGATAAGTTGCAAAGAAAATGCAAACAAACAATTTTGTACAAGAAATTTAATGCCCTCTGTACAATGTCTTCACTTTGCTGTGATCATCTGTACAAACTCTTCATAGTGGAGTTGACCATCACCATCAACACCTGCTTCCCTAATCAGCTCATCATCTGTTAACTTCCCTCCATGGTTGGTCATCACAGGTGAAGCTCTGCTGACTGATATAGCCATTGCCCTCCTTATCAAACACATGGAATTCTTCTCTAATTTCTTCTTCACTGTCTGTTTCTTTCATTTTTCTTGCCATCCCATTGTCCAAAATTCAGGGAAGTCAGTTGTGCCGATACCATCAGCATGACTTCATTAATCATGTCCTGTGACTCTGCTTGTGTGGGATTCTGCCCAAGAGACCTCATTACAGTTCCCAGTTCCTCTATTGTTATAGTTCCATCACCAGCCTTATCAAATAGTGAGAAAGCTTCTTTGAGTTTTGCAATCTGCTCTTCCGTCAGTTGGTCAGCCACACTGCAAGCGCTAACAGTTTCTGAGGTGCGACCACACAACCACTCACTCCACTTGGTATCTGAGTTGAGGTTTGACATTCCTTTGGGCAGCTTCCCCTTAGTGAGTACTGGGCCCTGATTCTTGAAAATCTGGCTGAAGCTCAGGTGGGTTTATTGTGCAACTCTCTCTTCCCCTGGTGATCCTAGTCATAGCCTCCACCTTCATTGTCTCTGAAGTTTGAACTCATTGCCCTGATTCAGGAGGCCAGAGCAAGTGCATCCTTCACCAGTCTCCACCTGGCAAATCCAGGAAGTGGGGCACCTGATGATGTCCACTGAGGGCCTGCAGTGTGTGCATGGCTGGCTGTAGTGCTTCAACCCTGGACAGCGAACACTGGCGCAGAGGAAGACCTACAGCTGGCTACAGTCAGGAGGCACACAGCCTGGAGGCCACAGGTTCTGCTACTCATAGTTTTATACTGTTATACAGCCATTAAACACTGTGAGCCCTGTTCCTAAAATCTGCCCAGCAGAGTGTCTTCGAGAAGTGCAGGTGACGTTCAGTGGTGGTTCTCAGCCTTGGGCACTTTGGAATCACTAGTACAGCTTTTATTTTTTTATTTTTATTTTTTATTTTATTTTATTTTTTGGGGTGCTGGGGATTGAACTCAGGGACTCTCCACCACTGAGTCACATCCCCACCCCCATTTTGTATTTTATTTAGAGACAGTGTCTCATGAGTTGCTTAGTGCCTTGCAATTGTTGAGGCTGGCTTTGAACTCACGATCCTCTTGCCTCAGCCTCCTGAGCCACTGGGATTACAGGTGTGTGCCACCGCACCCATACCAGTACAGCTTTTAAACCCACTGATGCCTGTGCCCCACTCCTGGAGATTTAAAAAAAGAGTTTTTTTCCTTGTGCTGGGGATGGAACCCAGGCCTCCCGTAGTGCTAGGCAGGCGCTCTACCACTGAGGTACGCTCCCAGCCGTACCACCAGAGCTTCTGATGTGACTGGCCTTCCCAGGCGATTCTCATGTATGGTCGAGGCCAAGACTCACTGGTCATAGTTCCCGATACATAGTAGGTCCTCAATAATTGGGAGACAGAATGTAGTTCAATACATGAGGTAATTTTAGATAAGCTGGAGGGAGAGATTCCTGGGGGCATTTCATGAAGCAGTGGCATTTCATCGACCTCTTAAAAGGGCTGTGTTTGCCGGGCATGATGGTGTGCACCTGTGGTCCCAGCCTTGGGAGGCCACGGTGAGAGGTGGCATGAGCTCAGGAGTTGGAGACCATCCCGGGCAACATAGGGAGACCCTGCAGAAAAGGAAAGAGGAGACCCCTAGCAAAAAGGGCAGTGATTATAGGGTGAACGAAAAGACCTCAAGCTGGAGGGCCTGGCCCCTGGCTGTGAGCCAGTTCTCTGCTGTCTCAGTATTAGCCACCTTGGTGCCCGAAGGGTTGCTGGTCCCAACCCTGACTGGCTGTACGAAGGGACGTTACCTCGTTCATTACTAACACGGTGGTGTGAGGTGCTCCAGCTCTTGGCGTGTAAACAGCAGTGATTACCAACTTTCAGTGCTTCCATAGGGGCACAGAAGGGATGGCTTCTTTCTGTCCCGAACACCAGAGCCTTCACCTGGAGGACTTGGGTCAGGATTGTCCACAAGGCCACCCATTCTGTGTCATCTTGACCCCTGTGGGCTGCTGTAGTAAAGGCCACTGACTGTGCTGCTCATGAACAGTAGATGCTTCTTACAGTTCTGGAGGGCAGGGCCTCCTGTGGGCCACAGGTGCTGGCTTCTCGCAGGTCCTCATGTGGTACGAGATGTCTGCCAGCTCTCTGGGGCTCCCTTTACCAAGACAACAGCCCCAATCATCCCAAACGTCCCTCCTCCTGGTACCGTCACATGAAGATTGATTGATTGATTTTTTTGCAGGGGAGGGGGGGTACTGGGGATTGAATTTAGCGGCACTCTACCACTAAACCACATCTCCAGCCCCATTTTGTATTTTATTTAGAGATAGGGTTTCACTGAGTTGCTTAGTGCCTCGCTTTTGCTGAGGCTGGCTTTGAACTCATGGTCCTCCTGCCTCAGCCTCCCAAGCCGCTGGGATTACAGGCATGTGACACTGTGCCCGACTCACATGAAGATTTCAGTGTGAGTTTTGGGGGGATACACGTGAAGATCTGAGCGTGTCTCTCGGGTTGATGCTGGCTGTGGGAGGGCCCAGATGCTTCTGTGAGCTGGAACCTTAAGCTTGGGCTTCCTTACCTCCCGTGGCTACGCGCCCAGGGCCCGCATTCTGGGAATCTGGCAGATGTGTGCCTTCTCCTCCTCTTGGAGGGTTCACACATCACAGGGCTCCTCTTGGAGGGTTTGATTGTGAGTGAGTTATTGAATCCAGTCCTTAGTCAAGGGAGGTGTATTTAGGTTCTACCTTTTAAAGGCAGAACCTAAATTTTAAAATCTTGTGTATAAGGATTTGTAGGACGTATTTTAGAACTACCACATCGTGTAACAGCTTACTTCCTTCTGGCCCATCCTGACTAGAACACAGGTTTGAAATGTGAAGACAGGATTTCAAGCCCCATTTCTGCCATTTTCTAGCACATCTCAAGATGAATAAGGGTCAGGTAGAGTTGTGTGTCTGTATGGGTTTTGCTAGCTGTAAACAATTGTGTGCTGTGGATTCATCTTCTGATTCTCTTACAGTGTTCCTTGAATGACAATGAGCAGACACGGCAAAATAAAAATGACAAACTACCAGATCAAGTTAATATAGAAAAATGGCACGACCAACATTGGGTTCTCTTTAATTCCACATAAATCGAACAATTTCTAATGTAAATCACAAATATACCTTTTGTAGTTTCCTATAAGAAGTGTATTTGTGATTTATATAAGCTGTGGGTGACTATTGTTATTACTGAAAATTATTGCCAATTCTTGAAAAAAGGTGTTCTTACTCAAAATATAGAAGCCTTCAAAATTACAGATCTATTTATCCTATCTGTATCAATATATAGATAGATATGTATATGAATGCATAGGAAAAGAACTATAATGATACACATCAAACAAAAGTAGTCATTCTAGGAGAGAGACATGGAACAGGGAAGAAGGGACTTCTGATTTTTAAAAACTGGTAAATTTTAGTATTGTGTGATTTTTGGGGTGGGGGGTGTACTGGGAATTGAATTTAGGGATGCTTAACTACTGAGCTACAACCCCAACTCCTTTTTAAATTTTTTAAGATTTTGAGATAGGATCTTCCTAAGTTGCTTATAGCCTTGCAAAGCTGCTGAGACTGGCCTTGAATTTGTGAACCTCCTGCCTCTCTGGGATTGAAGGTATCACCATCATGCCTGGCATTGATGTTGTTTTTATATTAATGATCATATACAACTTCTCCCTTCCTACCTCCCTTTCTTTCTTGTGCTGGGAATTGAACCACGGGCCTTGCACATTGCCTGTACTCTACCATTGAGCTCCACCGCCCAGCCCTAACTGCATTATTTTTATAGCTAGAACTACTTTTTAAAGAAGAGGTCTTTGTAGCATGCGTATTGGCTAAGGAGAGAGCAGAAGTGGGGTTATTTCTGTCATCAGCCATTTTCTTTTTTGTGTGGTACTGGTGATTGAACCCAGGGGCACTCCACCACTGTGCTACATTCGCAGCCTGCTCTTATTTTGAGACAGGGTCTTGCTAAGTTGCTGAGGATCTCACTAAGTTGCTGAGGCTGTCCTTGAACTTGCCATCCTCCTGCCTCAGCCTCCTGAGTTGCTGAGATTATGGGCAAGTGCCAGGGTATCAGCTCTCCTACTGGTTTTGAGGGTTCCCTGCGCTGGTGAGTCTTCCCCAGCCTGAGGGAGTAGGATGAGTAGCCAGACTTAGCCAGGAGGGGAGATTGAGGAAAGGTGGGTCAGGCCAGCTGTCGCTGGATCCCTCAGGGGAAGGTTAGGAGGATCCTGGGAGCTAAGGAGCAGCTGTGAGCCTTCCCTGGGCGTTAACAAATGAAGGGTGCTAAACTAAGTGTGGCTTCGCCCTGGAGCGCTTCACAGAACTCCACCCTGCTCTCACCTGTGGTTTTCCCATCTCTCCAGTCCTGCGTGGCCTTGCCTGGTTTCATCCTGTGAGCAGGAAGGAGGTTGGAATTCTACAAAGTTCCTTCACCAAATCCTGTGAACAACTGGGGCCTTGTTCGAGGTTCTGCCGTCTCTTTCCGAGGAGTTTATTCACCGACCGGACCCTGTGTTCAAGTTCTTGCTGTAGTGAGCCTGGTGTTTCTCTGTGTCTGTGGAGGTGGGCCTCTCAGGCAGGAGCAGCCTGCTGGGCCACTGTGCCTGAGGCCTGTGCCCAGCTGTGGTTACACCGGCTCATCCAGGTGCTGGCCATCCTGGGAAATGCTGCAATAAGCCCAGAAGAGGCCGCGGGTTTTGTCAGGTGTCTGGCCTGTCCATGGCCAGATGGCTGTGATGGTTCTAATGCTTCCATACAGTGATCACCCGGGGCACAGGATTCAGGGGTGGGGCTGAGAACCTCCCCACCTCAACTGAAATCACCAGCATTGGCCAGTTTGGGTCCAGGCTGGATAGGACTGGGTCTCGGATCCTGCAAAACTATCCTGGAACTTGCTCCTGAGGAGTTATCTTCCCGGGAGGCAGCAGTGGCTCTGAGCCCTGAAAGGTGCTGTTGGAAGAGTTGCCATTTCGATTCCTGGTGACACGCTTGGCCCTGGGAAGACTGTGGGAAACGTCCTGTGGGATCCAGTCCTCACTTCTGGGCCTCCTGAGCAGGCCAGCATGTGCGCTCCCCGTGAGAGCGTGTGGCCGGGTCCCCTTCATCGTGTCCTGTTCTGTTTCCCTCGACAGGACAGCTGGTTTTGATGCTGTGCCAGCCGTCTCCTGACAATGAGCTACTGGAACGCGGAGCAGCGGAGCTGTGTGCGCTACCGCAGGCACTTTCTGGTGGACAACAGCGTGTTTCATGGTGAGCTGTCCGCGGCGCTCATGTCTGCAGGTCTTCGCCTGGTTTCTGACAGCGCTTTTATTTCAGCATTCTAGATGCAAATATGGGACCATTGTTGGATTGAACCAGCGCCCGAGTTAACTTGTTTATGGTTAATTACCCAGAAAGTCCCGCGGTGCCCACCATCCCTGCGTGTTGCTGTGGCGCTTCTCAGCCTCAGGGTTCCCACCCTGTCCCTGACAGCTGATTCTCCAGGCCCTCCCTGCCTACCACACTGCCAACTCTTTCTGATGTTTGGGGCCATTTTTGCTAGGCCCATGGTGTGGGTTCAGGTGATGTTTGTGATCATCAGCCAGTGCTTATTATCAACATGGTGTGTCTTCCAAATTCACACGTTAAACAGGCCACCTGTTTGAGACCAATTACAAAAAACCCACTTATTTTTATTGATGTGCTGTGGGGCTTTATCTGTAGGCCCTTTATCTAATCCCAGTTGCTTGGGAGCCTGAGGCAGGAGGATCTCAAGTTCAAGGCCAGCCTGGGCAAATTTACTGAGACCCAGTCTCAAATTTTATATATTTATATTTATTTATATATATATATATTTATAAAAACAAAAAGGTCTGGGGCTACATCTCAGTGATAGAGTGCCCCTGGATTACATCCCCAATAGCAGAGGGAGAGAAAGCCTTATCTGTCTGTGTATTGGGCCACCTGTTAAAGCCAGCTCAACTATTTGTGTGTCCGGCCACCTGTTAAAGCAGGGCAGAGCAGTTTACATTGCGCTCTGCTGTCCCCAGGGAGTGATCGGTATCAGTCATTTGCAGGGCACTTAGAGGACTCACCTTTCCCCTTCTGAGGTCTGTTTATGTGGTGGTGTACAGTCAGCATAAGCTCTGTCAATCCCACTATCAGGATGCCCTCGGTGACATTTATTTAAGAGTCAGAGATTTATGTGGCGCCAGAGTTTTTGGAGCAATCACCAGAAGCCTGTGGCCTGCAGAGGGGGTGAGGGATTGCAGGGGTGCAGGGTGCTATTTGACAATCCTGTGATCCAAGCCACCTTCAACCCTCTAGGGTTGGTTTTCCCCCCTCAATTTGGTGACAGATTTAATGTGTAGTATTGCTTTAAATCGAGCTTAAGATAACAAAGGTGACTTATCTTTATTTGGTGCTTTAGCGTTTATGGTGCTTTTCAACATTCTTCTCATCACTTTGATACAGGACTTTCCAGGAAGAGGTGGCTTCAAGTCACAGGGAGAGGAAGGGGAGCAGAGGGGCAGTGGCTGTTCAGTTGGCATCAATAGTTACCCTCGAGGCTGAAACCAACACTGCTGCCTCTCTGTTTCCAGGCGGGTGCTCTTGGCATTGTCAGGGTAAAGCGCCCTTGGCATCGCTGGGGTGAAGTGCCCTTGGCAGGAGACTGCGATCTTGTGCCTGGCAGTGGGCTCTGCTTCAACTTGCTCTGTGGCTTCCTTTTTCCCACTCATGGCTATCCTGGGGTATTCCCTGTTCGAGTGGCTTCATTCATTCATTCATTCATTCATTCATTCATTCATTTATTTTAAGAGGCAATTCTTAGTGTTGCCCAAACTGACCCTGAATCCCCAGGTTAGGAATCCTCCTGCCTCAACCTCCTGAGTAGCTGAGGGTACAGGCGTGCTCCACCACACCACATTTAACTTCTTTTGTATTTAAAAAAAAAAAGAATAAGTATGACAATTGAAGAAATACAGAAGTTAGGAGAACTAGCTTTATTTGCATAATTTTAATTTTATTCTAGTTTCAAAAAGGTGCAGATTTTAATGTCTTAAAATCATTATTATTTTTATTATTTAAATTTCAATGGCTATAACTTGAGAACACTTTAATGTGTTCTGACAGTTACGTTCCAGTTAGTGTCTTACCATATCGCAGATACTCTACATGAGAACCTTGAGCTTATTGATAATTGAACCTTCCAACCAACATCTTTGCAAGTCACTCTTCATCCCATTTTATCATTTTGTGGATGGAGGAATTGAAGCTTGGGGAGAGCATGAAGTGGTGATCTGAAATTCAAATCTGGTTTGCCTGATTCCCCAAAGTTCTTTCATCCCCAATCCTTTTTATTTTGAGACAGGGTCTTGTTAAGTTGATGAGGCTGGTCTTGAGTCTGTGAGCCTCCTGTCTCGGCCTCCTATTTGCTGGGATTACAGGCCCATGCCACTGTGCCTGTTCCCACTGTTATTTTCTTTCAGGCTGCCTTTTTACGTCAGTAAAGAAATTAATGCTGGGCAGTGGCAGCCACTTGTAATTCTAGAGACTTTGGAGGCCAAGTCTGGAGGATTGCAGGTTTTAGGCAAGCCTGGGCAACTTGGTGAGGCCCTGCCTCATTATAAAAAATATAAAGGGCTGGGGATGTAATTAAGTGGTAGAACATGCCTGGGTTCAATTGCCAGTACCAAAAAAAAAAAAAAAAAAAAAAAAAACACCAAAAAACCCTCACAAGAACAACAACAAAAAGCTCAACAACAAAAACCAACCAAGACCAAAATTCACACCGAGAGGTTTACTCTATCTTGAGCTGTGTTTTCTGTGTCATTTACTAGCTGTGTCTGAATTATACAAGCAAATTATTTAATCAGTTCTCTCCTCTGTGAAATAAGCACTTGGTCACAGTGAGTTTTGGGGGTCTTTCTAGTTGTAATTTCCAAGATTCCCTTGAAATGTTTCTGAGCACCTCTCACTAAACACCAGGGGGCAGCATAGTCCTTCCAATAAGAATTAGTAGTGTTTTACATTCTAGAATTACTTCTGAAAGGACTTAGAGATACCAGTAAATTTTCTCAAGATCAAAAGGATCAAAGCCAATTAGAATTATGATTCTATTTGTTTATCACACAGTAGCTTTAAATTTTTCTGACAATGTCCAGTATCGCTCAGGACTTCTGTGCCCCAGCAGATGCGGTCATCAGGACAGATACTGCCTTCTGCTCTTCCCTACCTCTGCAGGCCTTTGTGCCTGTGAAGGTGGGAGCTTTCTGAGCATGGGGACACTTGTCAGCAGTCTTGTTAACTTTATATTAAGGGAATTATAGTGATAATATCCTTGCTGAGTATTTTAGAACATTTCTGAGATAAGAGACATGTCACTTCTCTTGGAGGGGCTTCTAGAGCAGGAGGTGAACATCCTGACCCTAACCTGGCTTCTAGTTTATGTTGGGCCTCTCCTTATAGAACCTAAATAAAAGGAAACACTACCCTGTCCATTATAAACAGAAAAAATATATATCCTATGTTCACATCCCCAATGCCCACCACCTCCAGCCACACCCCACCTGCTTCCAGTTACCACTCAGTCAAGCCTTTTTCCCTACGAGATCAAGGGCTTTGGGCATGTGCAGACCTGGATGTGCAGGCTGTTCTAGCCAGGTTTCTTTTCTTACACTTAAGTTATTTCCCAGGAGAAAAGAGCAACATTGAAGTCAGCACTTTGGGGTAAAATGATCAATAAGAGTAAGGATAAGAGTAAGGATGAGAACGTCATGTTCCTATACGGTCTCGCAGTTCAGAATGCATATTCCTACCCTCATTTTCAGAGTAAAGAAGTGGTATATTCTCATTGGAGAGAATTTAGAATTTCCCTCAAACCCCCTCAAGAGACAGTTACACCCACTGGGAATAGTTTGCATCTTCACAAACTAAGGCAGGGCAGGACCTCTGGAAAGGCTGGGAGATGCCTGCTGGCTGGTGGAGATGAACTGGTCGAATTGACTTAGTTCTGAATTCAGTGAGAGAAGAACCTGTTAGGAATTAGGAATCTCCTTACTTCCCGTTGTCTGCCTGTGGCCCAGATTTTTAGGGACCCTGTTGAATCTGAAGGGATTTGCACCTGTCAAAGAAACTAATTGCTGTTTTTTTTTCTCTTTCTACTTGGTTTTTATTTTGCTGATGTGTTTGTAATAGAGAAGAAACCTGGGCACAAAATAATTGGTGCAGTATAAACTTTGCCTTAGTGGTGTACACTGTTCATTAATTATTCTGGTTGAAAGTTGCTTATTTGGGGCTGGGGATGTGGCTCAAGCGGTAGTGCGCTCGCCTAACGTGCGTGCGGCCGGGGTTCGATCCTCAGCACCACATACCAACAAAGATGTGTCCGCCGAGAACTAAAAAAAAAAATAAATAAATATTAAAAAAAAATTCTCTCTCTCTCTCTCTCTCTCTCTCTCTCTCCCTCCCTCCCTCCCTCCCTCCCTCCTCTCTCACTCTCTCTAAAAAAAAAAGAAAGAAAGAAAGTTGCTTATTCCCTCAGCTCTTCTCTTCATGGTAATGAATTGTAATATTTTCTTTTTCCCAAGCTTGGATGTGGTCTTGATTCTTATACTGATAATCTGTGTACTTGCAATTAATATGCACAATATGTTGTGCATATCAGCTTTTGTAAACATTTGAGCACCGTAATAGCATATCCTCGGAAGTGACTTAATATTTGTTTTCATGCACCACTGGTTATAATTGTGATATTGGAAAATTTCTTCTAAGTTCATTATAGTACCATCCCAACTTGTTGTTGACATTTACCTCTTTTGCTTGTCATGTTGTCATGTGAATGCTTCTGAATGACTGCCACCAGTCTCTACTAGAAAACATCTTGGACTGGATCATGAGTGTCTCCTACTTCTTGGGGATGAAGGCAAGAGTAATTCTGTGATGAAATATTTTCGCAGTTTGTCTTTTCAAAAAGTTGCCTTGCATGTGCTTTGCCTCATGACCAACTTCTAATGAAACCAAGTGATTTAGTTAATTAATTAAAGGGATACTTTTTATTGCCCAAGAAGGATTGTGCCAGATTCCAAAGTTTCCCTTTAGCATCAGTGTTTGAAATCTCTGCAGTCACATCAGGATGAGAATGTGGGAATATGGGAATGTGGGAATGTGAAGAGGGGGTAGGGTTTGTTTATTTGCATTGCAAACTTTGTAGTTAGTGTGGCACTGGCAAACAAACTCCATTTCTCTTTATAAAGCTGTAGTGTGTGTGTGTGTGTGTGTGTGTGTGTGTGTGTGTGTGTGTTTAGGACTGGTCATAGTTTACCCTGCTGATGGATAGACAGGTAGCCAGGGCAGACACACAAGCTTTCAGGACAAACGTGAGTATATTCAAGGGAAGAGTGGAGAAGTCCCCTCAAAGGAAGAAGAGAGAAGGAGCCCAGATCCTGGCTGTAAACACAAAGGGAGCATGAAATTATGGACAAGTGAGTTCGAGTCCCAATTATTTTAGGCCAGTTTATTACTATTTATAACTCCAGCAGCCTGCTGGCTTTAGGGCTTGGGCCATTACTAGGTTTTATGCTAGAGTAGCGTTTCTTGACGGGTCAGAGCCTAGCTTGCCAACTAGTAACTTTATAAACATTCTCTTCTAGGTTTAGAAATCCCTATGCATATAGAATTCCTATTTATGCAAGATGGTTGGGATTTTGTGAGCATCCTTTAGGTCTCAGATGTTATCTGCAGACTCAGGTGTTATCTGCAGGGAGGAAATTACAAGGGAGAGTTCAGAGAAATGGTTAGAAAAGAAAGAAAATAGTCTTGTTATGGTTTGCACGTGAGATGTCCCCTAAAAGCTCATGTGTGAAACAATGCAAGAGGGTTCAGAGGAGAAAGGATTGGGTTGTGAGTGTCTTAACACAATCAGTGAATTAATCCCTGATGGGCTTAATTGAGTGGTAACTGGAGGCAGGTGGGGTTTGGCTGGAGGAGGTGGGCATTGGGGGCGTGGCTATGGGGTATATATTTTGTATCTGGTAAACGGAGATCTTTCTCTCTCTGCTTCCTGATCACCATGTGAGCTGCTTCCCTGTGCCAGATCTGGAGCCCTGGGGAATGGAGGTGGCTGCTCATGGACTGAGACCTCTGAAACTGTGAGCTCCTAAAGAAACTTCTCCTCCTCTACAATTGTTCTTGTAGGGTCTTCTAGTCATAGCTGCAAAAAAGCTGATGAAAGCAAGTCCCAGGAAAGAAAAGGCACTTGAGTATGTTAAAGTTTCTGAGTTTTGATGGAACTAATTCTGGAGGTGGGCTTGCCCACTAGGTTCCTTTCTCATCCCTGCCCTCGAGTGGCCCCAGGCCCAGCAATGGTCACCAAGGCAGAAAGCATGGAGGGCAGGTGTCCTTTCCCAGTTTTGGGAGGTGTGGCCTGACCCACCTGGCACCTTCGGGCTGCCCTCCTGCTGAGTGGCTGTTGGGCGTGGTGTTCTTCTTGCTAAGTGCTAAAATTTTAAGAAATGCTTTTGTTCTCTACTTACTCTGCTCACTCTACATGTTTTTGTTTGTTTGTTTGTTTAGTTTTTTTTTTTATGTGGTGCTGGGGATGGAACCCAGTGCCTCATGCATGCCAGGCAAGTGCTCTGCCATTGAACCACAAACCCAGCCCTCACCTATCTGAGGATTGATGGCCAGCATCTCATTGGGGGTTTTTATTTTTACCCAGGAGGGAGTAAGCCACCCTAAAACTTAAAATCTCAAGTAATTAGTGAATAACAAAACAAATACTCAGAAATATATTTACAAAAGGCAGGGATAAGTTTTCAAGGGCGGAGTCTGGCTTCCTGTTGTCTTGCAGTCAGCAGGTTGATTGACATCTTGGCAGGTCACACCCATCTCAGATGCTGTGTGGGCCATGGCAGAGCCAGATAGGGATTCATATTGTCCCTGGGCAATTCATATTAACCAGAGGAAGTGTCCACTGGTCACTCCCAGACACCACATGTCTCTATCCACGAGGCTTCCATGCATAGTGACCCACATGCAACCCATAGACGGCTCCTGACACCCTACATTTTCACAGAGGATATTTGGAGAACTTGCTGGGAATTAAGTGTCCAGATTTATTGATATACACTGCTTCCCCTGTTGGAGGCAAGTCGCAGATGTTCACTCAGCCCAACAGGAGCGGTACCACAAAAACACAATGTGTCACAGCAACCACATAGCACCAGAGGCAGAACCGAATACTCTTGTCGAGCTTGGGACAACATGAAATGACCTTTCACATGAGCTGGCTGAAGCCTGCTTGTTCTGTCATCTTTTGGGACCACATGCTCTTCCTTGATATTTTGGGGATGTAGAACATTCTCAATGAAAACCTCAAGGGATGCTGTTTATATTTCAAAATTTAAAGCTTATTTCCTTTTTCTGTGATTGACATTCCATTTATTGAGCATTTTAAACTTGGCATAGTATATATGTAAAATTCTTTCCTTTTCCTCCAGTGAAGGCTCCTCAAAGTACTCTGTCTCATGGCGCGGTCTTAGGGAGACTGACTTTCTGGCTACTTTTGGTTATTGAGGTCCCATTCGTTTTGAAAACCGTAATCTGAAAGTCAGTACCCCCCCCCCCCCCCAGGGCAGCAGCTGGCTGGTGGTGTTGGGGGAGGGGCTGCTATTCATTCCCCCAAGAGGAATTCAAGGCCCAGCTTCCTCAAGGGATGGAGAGGCAGGGGAACATTTCTCCCATGTTACCTGGACACCTGCTGGCATGTCATTGGTGGCAAAGTGGTCAGAACCTTCATCATTTGTGGGTAGGGTTGCATACCGATGACTCTTGAGAAAGGACCTGCTGTGTCCCTTCAGCCTGGCCCCTTCTCTATTCACAGGTCCATCTGTCTAGCGCATGGTGGAGGCACTGAGGCAGCTGTCCCACCCCCTGCCTTCCTCTCAGCTCCTGTTTCTCCTGCAGAGCTCTGGACTGCCCAGGGCTGTAGGGATGGACACCCTTTCTTCTCCCTAGACCCCTGACTGTAGTCTCCTCTCTCACTGTCATTGGGGGCAGCCCCTAGGCCTCCATCTTATGAAGTCTCTGTAGTTCTTCCCTGCTTGTCTCTGGGGTGAGCTGTATGTCTCCATTCTCCTCAGAGTGCCAGCCAGCACTTGGGCCCCCGGGTGCCCAGATGTTGCCCACACAATGGCATTCAGTCTGTGATTTTGAGTGGATGGAATCTCCCTTGTCTCTCCAACAGGTGTTCTTGGACTCTCTAGAGCCAGCCCAGGCAGCTGTCAGCTAGCATTTTAGGTCAGGGTGGCTTCATGTCCCTAAGGATATTCTTCACTGGGTCTTCTTATGCAAGGTGATGTAGCTGGATTGATCAGAACTGAGCAGTGATCTCATCCATGGAAATCCTATTTTGATGCCCCGACTTCTTTTCTAAATCAGGAATCTGATGCAGGGAGAGGACTTGGCCTGGGAACTGCATCTCCTCTGATCTCTCTGTCATGCTTTCTACATCAAGGTCCTTCATATCCTGTCATGAAAAGGGGATGAAGTCTCTGCAGAGTGCTTGCCAAATGGCAAGTTGGCAGTCTGGTCGTGCGGGCAGCCCAGGAGGCAGGGAGCTCTGACGTTGTTCTTCAGAGTTAGAGCTTGCGTCGTGGGAACGAGCCCACTGCCTCTGGAGAGGTCTGGCCGGGCTTGCCCACTACTCTCCACTTCTTTTTGCAGCCCTTGATGGTGGGAGGTCAGTTGAACAGAAAGGTCCT
This sequence comes from Spermophilus citellus, assembly GCF_964194105.1. Lineage (NCBI taxonomy): Eukaryota > Metazoa > Chordata > Mammalia > Rodentia > Sciuridae > Spermophilus > Spermophilus citellus. The sequence continues at coordinate 50,314,052 of NC_138188.1, forward strand.
TGAGTGTTTGATTTCTCTTTGCTTGGGAATATCGATTATCTAATGACTCCATTAGAAAGAGGGAATAATGTGTTTAATAGAGTCAACGTTTCCTTCAGATTTGCAGACTTCTCGTTTTAAGTGGTTTCTTAATGAGAATGATTTCTCCTTAGACCTGTGTTGCAAATTTAAGCCTTTGTTCCTGAAGCTGTATTTCCATAATTATAATTAACTCTCCTCCACACTCTCATTTTCCCAATTGTCTTTCCTACCCTGTGCCTAAGAGATTGACAGGAGAACCAGTATCTTCCCACCAGAAGATTCAAGGGTCTTCCAGGGCAGCGTAATTATTTCATTAAGTTACACAAAAGCTCTGGAGTTTTTTCCTTGGACCAAGGTGGTAATTGTTAGTGATTGCATTTGTAATCATGAACACCTCCTATCCCCCACCACCTAAACAAAGATGAGAAGCTGCAGTTCATCCCAACAGCTGTGTATAAAGTCATCCCAGTAGACCTGCGACATGTTTACTGTTAAGGCTCCTTCCTTCTAGCAAGTGAGTTTGGTGTATTACAAAATGTAAACAGTTGCTTTCAAAGGAACAGTCAGAGGCCCCTGGCCCAGCGGCTTTGCATGCACTGGGAACAGCAGTGTGCGCCTGGCTTAGACCTGCCCTCCAGCTGCACACGCTGACCATGTCCAGCGCCCTCCTGCTGCCTGCTGTCCTCTGGGACCCTGGGCTCAGAACCGGTGGAGCGGAGCTCCTGCCTCTCTGGGTTCCTGCAGATCTCTCAGCCTTGCCCTGCCCTGCCCTTCCTCCTGGCTCCTGGCTCCACTCACCTCTGCAGTCCCTCCTTGCAGTACCACAGTCAAGGTCCTCTGCAGAGGAGCCTTTCCTGACTCCCAGACCAGGCCAGGCTCTGGGCTGCCTCCTCTCAACACCTGGGGCTGTCTGTTGCACATTGCTATCCCAAAGGACAAGTAGTTGTGTGACAGCTAGTTCCATTTCTGTCCCACAAGTTCCAGGAGAGCAGAGGGTGTTGTGATGGTCTCCAGGACATGGGACACGGGCATTGCTTATAGTAGGTTTTCAGCTGAACAGCTGGCTGAGAACTATCTAGCATTTCCATTTCTTGCCCTCTGTTGACTCTGGGTTTTAAGCTCATGCTGTGGAGTCCTCTGTTCTCAGACTGCACCCCCTCCTTCCTTCTCTTGAAGAGCCCAGGAAAAAGACCCATCAGCCATTTCCTCCCAAGGTGGAGGAGGAAATGAGGGGCGCCTCTGAGAACCCAAGTGTGCCTTAGAGAGACTTTCATAAATTCAGAACACCTCAGGTAGAGTAAGGACAGACTGATTTCTATATAAGAATTTCTTCGGCTTTTAAAATTATTTAATGATAGCGCCTAGACTTTTCCTGTTGCTTAGATGGTTTTTTATTCAGCTCTGAAGCTGGAGGTTTCCCTCATCAAAATAGCAGTGTTAGTAAAAGCTGCTTAATTGTGGTGTTTTGCATGCTATTAAAATTCTTTGCTGCCTGTTTCCGAACATTTCTAGCTGCAGAAGTGAGTGCTGTTTGACTGGTGATTCTTACTGCAGACAGCTAGACGAGACCTGCACCAGAGCACAGGCAGCAGCAGCTATCTCAGAGAGGAGCAAGAGGGCTAGGGGGACATGATGAGAGTGATTAAGCCGCAGAGGGCTTCTTCAAAAGTTAAGGAGATGGCCAGGCATGGTATGCATATCTGTAATCCCAGTGACTCGGGAGGCTGAAGCTGGAGGATGGCAGGTTTGAGGCCAGCCTCAGCAATTTAGTGAGGTCCTAAGCAACTTAGGAAGACCCTGTCTCAAAATAAAAACAAAAAGGACTGGGGAGGTAGCTCAGTGGCTAAGCACCCTTGGGTTCAATCTCTGGTACAAAAAAAAAAAAAAAAAAAAAAAAGAGAGAGAGATGCACTTTTATTTTAGCTTTGTAACCAAACCATAGCCAGTGTGTAATCCTTTCACCTCAGGACCTCGAGCAACAGGAGAGTCCATCCTGACACCACCTTTCAGGTTGCAAAATGGCTGAGAAATTGGCCCCTACCCCGGCAGGGTAAGAGTAGAATCTGTGAAAACTTTTTTTTTGTACTGGGGATTGAACTCTGGGGCACTCAACCACTGAGCCACACCCCCAGCTCTATTTTGTATTTAGAGACAGGGTCTCACTGAGTTGCTTCGTGCCTCACCATTGCTGAGGCTGGCTTTGAACTTGCAGCCCTCCTGTCTCCACCTCCCGAGCTGCTGGGATTACAGGCGTGTACCACCACACCCGGCTCAGCATCTGTGAAAACTTTTCTTCCAATTTTGTTTTGCCTGTATTCATCTCTTGGTATGTGACTGGAGATTTTTCTTAACTAGATGGAGATGATAATGGCATATGCCCAATTAAAAGGAAGAAGAACGAGCACATTTATTATTTAGCGTCCTACTTGACTCCCGGCCAACTCAAAATGGAACATCAGTGTGTATCTGAGAATGACTGTTCTTTGAAACGGTGCCAGGGGCAGGATTTCATGGTCTATATTTTCAAGCTAAGCAGAAATTTGTCTCCAGATGTGGAGCTTGGCGATTAATTAATGCCTTAGGCCAGTGGACCCCAGCCAGGGCTGCCCGTTGAAATCAGCTATCAGGGGAAAGTTACCTGCATCCCAGCCCAGAGGTTCTGCTCTTGTTGGTCTGGGCATAGCTTGGGGATGGGGAAGTTTTTAGAAGTCCCCAGGCGATTCCAGTGCTGGCTGGCTAAAATCCCCAGACGTGAGGTGACCAGCACAGCTCAATCATCTCAACAGAGCTTTGAATTTATATACTGGACAGTGGTCATTTTCCATGACGATGGCTTGTTTTGTAACTGACTCTTGAAGGATGTGTGAAGGGGGTGCAGATCTGCTACGAGACACTCAGTCTTTGAGCATCAAATGACCTCATGGCATTATCCATGGCCTCCAGGTGATGAACTGAAACACTTTGGGAAGTTTCTTACCACCTACGACAAAACACCTGTTTGTAGTATTTTGATCAAACTGCAGTGGTGACTACACAGTTCACAATGGGGTCATTTAAAGAACTGAGACAGAAACGAAGATAAAATGTAGGAATTGGGAGAACAGTGCCACCATTTGGAGGTTATCAGACATAACCTTGAGGGTATTTATAAACTGTCTGCCATGCGACCAGCGCGCGAGCTTCATAAAAGAAGGTTCGACGCATAAAAAATTGCTAGTGAGTTTTAAATTAAAGAGACAGACTCTCATTTACCTTTATTCCTAGCTCTAAGACGGCTTCTCCTAGCTCCCGCCTCCAGACTCATAATGTGGTGTCGAGGTTTACAGAAGAGGCTAGCGAGAGAGAGAGAGAGAGAGAGAGAGAGAGAGAGAGAGAGAGAGAGATCACGCCAGGGAGTGAGCTTTTATTGGGGAACAAAAAATTCAAGGGAAATCCCATCCAATGAAGGTTAAGGGGGGCAGCATCCCAAGGTCAGGGCCAATGACTGGGTCTTCGGGTCAGTGGCCAGGCATGCCTCTACACGACAAGCCCTCATACTGGGACAGGGTGGGGAAGGCTCTGACACCGCTGTGTCTAAGTGCCTCTCACCCAGCCAGGGAGGTAACTCAAATCACGTGCGAGGATGGCCTCCCACAAAACTGTATTTATCCACTTTGAAAAAGTGAGCAGTATCGGAGCCTTGGAGAGCCTCGCACATTTTCTGTTAGCCTGTGCAGACATTTGGTCTGCCCCCATCATGGTACCCGTGAGACAGCTGATCCCTGTTAGTCCTGTCCTAGCCTCAGAGCTGTGAAGGAGATCTGTCTCAGATCCCTCTCCTTTTCATGACCTCCTCTTCTTGGCATATAGGATCTTTTGTGACAATCCAGAGAGGAACGGGGCTGATGCTAAGACAATATGTTCAGATCTTGTTGGGAGGAGTCAGTGGACATTTTTGAATGTTCTTAGGCACCTTTGGGAGTTGATGCTGAATCAAGTTTGTCATTGTGACTAGCCACTTTGGCAGCATTAACCCTTTTAAATCTCCAATAAGACCATCTTATTATTTTTGGGTACCAGGGATTAAACTCAGGGGCACTCCACCCCTGAGCCACATCCCCAGCCCTATTTTGTATTTATTTAGAGACAGGGTCTCACTGAGTTGCTTAGTGCCCTGCTTTGCTGAGGCTGGCTTTGAACTTGCAATCCTCCTGCCTCAGCCTCCTGAGCTGCTGGAATTACAGGCATGTGCCACCATACCTGGCCAACAAGACTATTTTAGAGAGCAAACTGTTTACAAGTTTCATATCAATCGCATTGTTAAATTGTGGTGTTCAAACCCAGGTTTTCTAGACTCCAAAATCCAGTGTTTTCCCACCATTGTGACATGGTGATATATCACATAAATTTCTTTTAAAGCTACTAACAGAACAAGAACTAAAGAACTGAGACAGAAACGAAGATGAAATGTAGGAATTGGGAGAACAGTGCCACCATTTGGAGGTTATCAGACATAACCTTGAGGGTATTTATAAACTATATTTATCCACTTTGAAAAAGTGTTGTGTTTTAGGAGAGCTTCAGGAATCTATGGATGCTGCCAGAGTTCTGCAGAGAGGACATCAAGGGTGGGCTGGGAGCTGGCTCTATAGAGGTCCTGGTAGGAATGCAGACTCTCAGCTCCACCAGGGACCTCTTCAGTTGGAATCTGCATTTTTTTTTTTTGTACCAGGAATTGAATTCAGGGGCACACAATCACTGAGTCACAACCTCAGCCCTATTTTCTATTTTGTATTTTATTTAGAGACAGGGTCTTACTGAGTTAATTAGCACCTTGCTTTTGCTGAGGCTGGCTTTGAACTTGCGATCCTCCAGAGCTGCTGGGATTATAGGTGTGCATCATCATGCATTTTAATAAGACCAGGGTGGTTAAGTATGAGTGAGGTCATTTGGGCATGGGTGTGAGTCTTTCTAAGTGAGGATTAGTTAGTCCTATTCTCCTGGAAACAGGAGAAAAGGATGGGATCAGAGGGCAGAGTTTGAGAGATTCAGTCAATGGTTGGCTGACTCCATAGCTCTGGACCCGAGGTGGGACAGGACATCATGGTGGAAGGGTGTGGCAGAGGAAGGCAGCTCAGGACAAGGCAACCAGGAAGCAGAGGGAACTCTGCTCACCAAGCTTCCAGGGATCTACCTCCTCCAGCCACATCCTACCTGCCTGCAGTTAGCACCTCGTTAATCAGTGGGTATCAGTGGGTTAATACTCCATGTTTGAAACACAGGAAGATGCAGTAAGGGAAAGCAGCAGCATTCTGGCTGCAGTGATATGGGGCATATCAGAATCACCAATGCCATGAGAAGCCATCCTATGAAGGGATATGAGCAGAGCCTGCGGCTGGGCTTGAGGGCATTTGTGACACCTCTGGAAACATGTACATTTGTGTACCCTCTTCCTATGAACAAAGCCCTCAGCTTCCATTATGTTTCAAATAGTGTTATTCCTTGCCCCTTTCTAACCCTCTCATGGAACCCTTCTCCTTTTGTAGATGAGAAGGTAAGGGACAGCTGGCAGAGTTAATTCCAAAAGCCATCATGCAAGCCAACTGGCCTTCCTGATCTGAGCTAAGCACTCTGAAATGCTAAGAGGATTTTCTATGGGATAACTCCTGCAAATCTCTATGCGTCTGATTATCAGAAATGGTGGGCTCTTTCTAGTGCTGGAATATTACATGACAGTGTCTTGGGCCTTGTGCTTTGGCCAGGTGAGTGAGAAGTATCCTTTTTGGAGCTGCCATAGGCCTGACCGTCCTTGGGGACAGGTGTTGGGACCTGTCACCAAGAGCAGCAGGTCCCTGAGGCTGGACTCTCCTTGTGTAGCAGCATCTCCACACAAAGACTACTTTTTAGCACCTTCATAGTTAATAAATGATTATTAACTCTGAGAGAGCTAGGTGCTGCCCTTTACAGAGTACTGTAATCCACGTGGCATTTAAATCCAGCCACCAGTTCACTCTCTGGAAATTTATCATCTGGTGAAGCATCAATTCCATGAACCCAGAGGACATTCACAACATTTTTTTCATTTCTCGAGTTGCTGCTCTGTACCACTGCAGAATCATGGCCTCTGAGGACACTCTTTCAAACAGTCCTCTCCTATGGTCCTCCCAGAACCTAAGTGTCCAGATCCTCCTGGGCTGTCAGACAGGGCTGGAAGATGGTTGCTCTTCAGGGACAGATACCTTCCCTCCACTTCTCCACTTGTCCCTGTGTTTGAGGCCGTGTTTCCAGGTGCATGTTAATATCTAACAACTCTAGGCACATTGTTTCTGATACTAGTAATATATGATTTTTTTCCTCAGTTGAGAACAAATTTGGCATAAGTCATAGTACTGAGTTATTTCTAAATTAAATTAATTTATATAAAGTGGTAAAATGTTATTAGTTTCCTATTTTATTACCTTTATTATTCATGAAGAAGCAGTCCTTTCCTCTTTTCTCCAAGGTCTTTAATAAAATCAGCCATTGTAACCATTTTGTGCTAATTGATGAGGACTAATGAAGCAGAAAATTAAAATACTTTTGATGTTTTAATTTTAATAGTAATCACTAGTCTACACTTCACAGTTATTTCTCTCATTGATAAATATATGGCTTTAGAAAGGATTTCAATCTTTCAAAAATGTCTTTGCTATCTACTGAGCCTCGTTAGATTCTTGAAATCCTTGCTACTGGAATGATTTTATCAATGAAGAAGAAATTTGAAGCTAAAATCAATATGATTATTGTATGCTTCCAGGTATCTCTCTGCCCTATGTGTGCAGGTATATATTTTTTTAAAGATAAGAAACTTGGGATATCTCAAATATACTCTCACCTTTAAGACAGTATGCACTTGCTGTATTTTAGAGAGTGCTTATACTATAACCAAACTTATTTTTCGAATAAAAAGGCCTATGGCTTTTCTATAGAATTTTCTGGACTGGTAAAGACCTCAAGAAAATATTCTGAGCTCCCTTCAAGCATGAAAGCTCTAGAGAACGGGAGACATGACTTAGTATTTGGTGACTGGATTAGTGGCCACCTTTTTATTTGACATTTTTTATCAGCGAAGGCCCAGAGGCCTGGGAAGGCTAGTAGGAGGGTCTAAGGTGGGTCTGCCCTGGAGACTGGTATGGGCTGAAAACCCAGTCCCTGGGCAGAGCAGGTGCTGGTCCCTACCATGCTGCACCATGTGCCTGTGTTCATGAAGTCACAAGATTTCTTTGCTTTCTTCCTGCTGATTCCCAGGCGTTGGCCTAACTCTCAGTCATTCCCCCTGAGTCCTCATTTCCCAGGAGTGTGAGCAGGGGTGTTGTGCCATTTTCTCCTGCGTTGACTATTTACTGACCTAGGTTCCTGCTGGGAGGCAGCAGTTAGCACAGCTCAAGTGGCCCTGAGTATGGAGAGCTCACAATCCTGGCTGTCTGGCTCTCTCTGCCTTCCTCCCTCCCCTCCAGCTCCCGCAGTACCTTTGCATAAGGATAATTTTGCTCCATTTGCTTTACTTATTTTATTTTTTGTGGTGCTGGGGATTGAGCCCAGGGCCTCGTGCATGCGCGGCAAGCACTCTACCCTCTGAGCTATATCCCCAGACCTCATTTTCTTTATGTACTCACACTCTTCTACACTCACATGTGCCCCCACACACATACACACACATTGTTTCTGAATAATTTTAGAATAATCTGCATACGTCATGGCCATTTGCCCTAAATACTTCACTGTGCATTTCTTAATGCAGGCATATTTTCTTATATAATTTTGCTGTAATCATCAACTTATGTCAATTTAACATCATTAAAGCCCCTTAGTTATTTTTTTCCCCTTAAATCCTTTATTTTTGGAAGGTTTTCAGTTGGTCCTTGTTTCTATAAGGATCAGGAAGGAAAGAGAAGAAGGAAAGTAACAGACATGGGTCACTGTGAAGGCTTCTAAACCCCCCATTCCTCAGGGTAGAGAGGGCATAGGTGGCTGTTCTGATGCTCCTCTGCTGTCACCCTCTTTGTGTTTGGCAGGGGTGGGGTGAGGTGGGGTGGGAAGGGCTGTGTTTTCATTTTGTACCCAACAAAATTACAGAGCTGGTCCTGCCTAGGATTCTTCCATGCTGGGCCAGGAACTTTGGCATCTGTCATTGCAGGTGTTGCTGTAGAGGAGGAAAATGAGGCTCTGAGAGATTTAGAGTCACTAGGCTTGTATTGGGGAGAACCCAGGGTTTAACTCCATTCCTCCTCATCTCACCTCTGCTGGTGTCTCCTCACCTCCAGCAGCTCCATGCCCTTTACCTCCTGCCCACCAGGTCCAGTTATTTCTGGACTGAGAACTGACGTGCCATTTCTTTCTCTCCCAAGGAAATCTGCCTTCTCTGGGCACCGCAGGCACTCTCTGTCATAAAGGCCTGGCTGAAACATTAACTAGCAGGCCATTTGGAAGACCTTAGTAAGTTGATCTGTCTTGAGAGACTATCAGCAGCTTTCACAGGTCTGTGTTCCCCTGGTTTATAGAGAAAGGCCGTCTGTGGTCTCATTCCCTCATTTCCCCTGCCACATATCATAATCCCAGCAACTGGTTTTATTCAGACACCCAGGTTTTGGAGTCCCCCTGTAATCCTTGGGGCCTGGGGTCCTGGTTGGTGCCCCAGGTCTTCCTGAGTACTGGGAGCTACCTGGGGTCTGAACTCTGAGTTAGTGGGGGTGAGTGCACCTCCTGCGGCTCTCTGTTCTTCTGACCCATTCTAGGCCCCAGCACATGCCAGGAAGTCATCATCTCCTGTCAGATGTTGGCTCTGGCCTCCTCGTAGCGGCCCCAGGTTGCAGAACAGCTAAAGCTGGCAGGGACTCAGGAGGGAGGGGGACCTGGGGAGGAGTCGGCTGGAGCCAGCCTCTTCGTTTCATCAGACAGGGTCAGTGGAGTCCATGTTTCCTTTCTGCAGAGCCATGGAGGTCAGGAGTCCAGCCTCTGGTGATGAACTGTGAGCTGTGACACACTGAAAGTCGCCCCCAGAGGGTCAGTGTGGCCTCTTGGCTTCTTCTAGAGGGGCTGACCAATCCTGCCTGTTTCTTTGGACATCCTTCCCCTCAAGGTTGTGTTTTGTTATTGAAATATCCTCCCCAGGCCTTGTAGGATTGGATTTCAAGGACGGTGGGTCTCTCTTCCCATCCTCCAGGGTCATGATCATCCAGCTCCCTCAGAGGCCTGGGACTGCCCTCAGGAGGCCTCTGCTCAGTGGTGTGGAGGCGGAAGCTGGGGTTGGGGTGGCCTGGTCCTGAGGCACCTGGACGTTGGCAGCTGGGAGGGACTGTCCAGAGTTGGCTGTGTCTTTGGCCTGAGCTCTCTGGGTACCGAGCATGTGCTCAGGGGACCTGTGCCATCCTGGACTCCTCCTACTCAGAAGAGCTTTGCAGAGGGGAAGGTGTTTAATAATCCAGCATCTTCTGCCCACCCGTGTGGTTAGCTTTATGTATGTTCCTCGGGGGCCAGTCTTGTGGGCAGTGTTCCAGATAGGCAGGTTTGCCTTGCGGTGGCTACGCGGCCTCCAATTCGTATTGTGGTCCCTTTTTGGCAGACTGTAAGCTGCGATGAGCTGGGCAGATCATGTCATTTACTCTTTGTTAGACTCCTGGCAAAGTGTCCTGTCCCAAGCCATCAGATCTGCCGTGGGTGGGTGCTGTATAGGCTGTGTTCACCCTCATCTGGTGTCCTAGGGGCAGGAGGGCCAGGCTTTCCTGGACTTCTACCCTCCGTGTCCAGACCCCCCTCTCCCGGGAAGAGGAAGAAGGTCTTCCCCATCCAGGGGAAAACCACATCCCAGCGAGTGGGGAAAATTTGAATATGTGAATACTTAAGTTCTGAGAATCTAATTAAAACTTCAGCCCTCAGGGCAGATATTTGTTTTAATATATGTCACTGTCAAAAACTATTAGGGAGTCCCCTGTGTCTACCTTTCTCTGGTTAATTCCTCCCTGTTAATGTTATAATTAACACTGATGAGAACGGATGGAGGATATCCAGATAGTGGAGGCTGAGTTTTTTTATCATGTGTGGCTGGGAACTCACAGGCCCCACATCATGTCATTTTCACACTCCCGACTCTCCACCCAAGGCTGTTCAGGTTCTCTCTGTGGCCACCAGCTGCAACCTCCCGGTTTCTTACAGGGCCTGTGAGTCAAATCTTGCCCGTGAGGTCTCCGTGGTTTTTACGGTTTGCTTGAGCTGAGATCAAACACAGAGCCTACCAAGGATTTTACCTTCAATTATATTGACAGCTTCATCATTGGTGGTGATGTGCCTGTAAATTTTTATGCTAACCTATAAAATTTAAAGTGACATGATCAATAAGCAGTCAGGTCTTTTAAAAAAAGTAATGAAAAAAATTTTACCTTAAAGCCAAGAGTCTTGAAGGGGGAGATCAATAAATCATCCATGAGACATCATTACAGAGGGGCAGTGAGGCTTATGAGGGCCTTGTCTCTGTCCTGCAGAACACAGCAAAATAAATATGGGTAATACTGTGTTTTGAGAGTCAGATGCTTAAACAGGTGTAGCAATTACTGTGTATTGGTGCGTGTAGGGGAAGTCCAAACTGGTTTGTTTGACAAAGGTGCGTGGCCTGCAGGACGTGTCCTGTGTTGTTGGGATGGGTGGTCCCCTCTCTTCAGTGATGAGCGGGCACATGATGTGCCTGGGGTCTGGACAACCTCCCTTGGCATTTGTTCAGCAGGTGACCCTGGAACCCCCCCCCCCCCCCCCCCCCGGCCTGCAGCTGCCCCCAAATAGAACTTCATGGTCGCTGGGTTTGCAGCTCCAGTGTTGTTCACACTCTGTCGTCTGGCCTCTGGTTGTTGCTGACCCTAGTACATTAGCACGTTTGCCTGGGTTGGGGAAAGAACGCTGTGGTGAAGTTAGAATCCCAGTTTCAGGTCATCCTCCGCCAGTACCTGGTTTTCACTGTGGGGCAAGCCCTGAAGGAGACCCCAGGCTCAGCTTCCTCCTCCAGGAGAGCAGGGTGGCTGAAGGATGTGCTCCTGTAAGGGCTCTGAGGAGCCCCAGAGGGAACTCTGCTGCACGGGTGGCCCATGTGCCACCTGCCTCCTCTGTGGGGTACCTGAACCTCTTTAAGATGCATTCTCAGTAGCATTCCATCTTGCTACCTCGGAGCTTAGTACCAAAGTTCTACAATTCCCTGGTATGGTCGTGTAGGGGATTCTGAGCTTCTCGTGAGAGCAATTTCCTTCACAGGCCTCCAGTGTGCTGGTGGTGTTTGAATTGAATGATTTGGGAGCCTGCTCTCCTTCATCCAGTTAACTTCACATTTACAGTGATTGTGGCATTAATCTACTGAGTTAAGTCCATTGCAAATATAAACTGAGAGCAGATTTCTGTTTATCCTGTGGATTATCAGTAGACAGGCTAATGTTTCTGACTCTTCCATTAGTTCCTTTTCTATCTCTATGATTTGCACAGGTCAGGTAATGGGAGGGGACTGCCCCTGCCGCAAGCCAGGTATTGCTCAGGAAGGCTAGTTAGTACAGATGGTCAGGGGAGTTACAGAAGGACCCATGCTCAGTGTCCCCAGAAGGATCTGGAACACTAGTCTGGGAATAAGCAACGGGTCACAGACAGGACACTGCTTCAGGGCTTGGTACCCTCAGTTTTACAGGTGGAAGCATGCTCACTTATCCTGGGAACTGTTCTCTGGAGCATCCACTCTGAGTTTCCCTGCATCCAACTCTTTGGATTTGTGTGCGCGTTGGAGGATTCTCTTTGAGGTTTCCTATGTTCGTGTAGCTACATTAGCTACATTGATTACATGATTTATGTTGAGAATTTGACGTTTCCTATGTAGTTGAGTACATAGTGAACTTCTGAAAAGGAATTAAGCTCTGGTAGCTCTGTTTTTTTTTTTTTTTTTTTTTTTGAAGGGGGCTTCTATGAGACTTCAGATGTTAAAAGAGATTGAAGTTTGTAAGTGCAATGCTCAATATCTTCATTTTACCTGTGCTAGTCAGCTTTCCAGCACTGTGACAAAATGCCCAAGGCAAGCAACTTATAAGGAGGAAAGGTTTATTTTGGTTCACAGTGTTGGAGGTTTCAGCCCTTAGTTTGCCTGTTGCCTTTGGGCCTCTGGCGGGGAGGATGCAGAACATCATGGTGGATGTGTGTGGCACAGGAAGCTGCTCAGCTCATGGGGTTCAGGAGGCAAAGAGGGAGGGGCTGGGGTCCTAATATCTCTCTTGAGGATATGTCCCCTAGTGTCTTAAATTCCTCCCTCTATGCTGCCGCAGTCTGGCTGGGCACAAACTCACGAGCCACTCACAGCCTTGTAGATTCAAACAGCAACTCTTTATTCCGGAACTCTCACCGGCACTCTACACACATGTTCTGGGGAAAATACACTCTCCACCGGGCTCTGCGTACCAAATACCCTCTGAATCCCTGCGAGAACTCAACGGGAACTCAAGGAGTGGGCGCCTGAGGTAGCAGGATATGCCCTATTCCCAGCAGGATCCACCCTAAACCTGGAACCGCCCTATTCCCAGCAGGATCCACCCTAAACCCAGATCCACCCTAAACCCAGATCCGCCCTAATCCCTGAGCAAGGTCACCTTTCAAATCAAAACTCTCATGCAATGTCATTGCAAATGACCTGGGTCCAAGGCAAGCCCATTTCCACGATGGAGAGTCCTCCCTCTAAGCAACATTGGGTAGGCTGACAAGGAAATTGCCATCGTCATTCCTACTTGGCTATGGCTCTCAGCACTATGCCCCATTTCTTGAAAGTTCCACTGTCTCCTAATAGAGTGCTACATGCTGGTGTCCATGCCTTCAATGCTGGGCCTTGAGGGACATTTCAGATCCAAGATATAGCAATACCTTATCTAGTGAAGATGCTGGGACCAGACTCTGGGGAATCCAAGCCTAGCTCTGGTACTTCCTTCCTGGGCCACTTCAGGGAAGTCACTTAACCTCTCTCTGCCTCAGTTTCAACATCTGAAACTTTAGAGGGATTGTACCTGATTCACTAATAAGGGCACCACAGGCATTGACTAAGGTACAGGCAGCGTTGGGAACAGTGTCTGGGATGTAGTGGTCCACGAGTGTCTGTGATACTCAGAGTTTTCCTCTGTGGCAACACTGGTGGGAGGGCTGTCACCTCCTAGCTGAGTGTGACTAAACTGGCTGTACTTTTAGAATATGATGTTACTCTTTTTCCTGAGTTAAAAGAAGTAAGTGCTTGTTCTAAAAATGGAAATGCAGTCAATTATCAAGAACAAAACCAAACGACCATTGACTACCTTTCCCATGTATTTTCCTAGGTCATTCTGTCCACAGGTTTCCATGACTGAAGTCACGCTGCATGTTTAGTCTGCGGCTTCCTTCTTTCACTAGCGTGTCCCATGTCCTCCAGGTAACCTCAGTGTCACAGACACTGCTCCCAAGGGTGTGTGCGTCTTATTTGGTCATTCCCTACCGATAGGCATTTGGATTGTTGGCATCTGGATTTGTTGTTATTGTGACAAATACCAAGGAAGCATCTGTATACATAGAATTGCGTATTTTTGATGGTTTCTTTAGGATAGTGTTCTAATGATGATCATTCACTAAAACTAATCATTTTTCTAAGTCTTGCAGCATCTTGCCTGATGACTTTTCATGTGACAATTCTTGCTCCAAGTCTGTACTCCACCCTTGTGTGAATGTTCCTGTGCTGTCCATGGCTACCTGGGCACCTCATTTTGAGTGCGGTGCTGTGGTACAGGTTCAGGAGAGGACAGTGGCTGGCGAGGCCCAGGCAGAGTTGCTGCCTGCTTATGCTTTACTTTGTGTCTTAGGGTAAAAACAGTGACTGTGCTTTAAAAATTGATTGGAGACTTGGGGTCATGACTTTATGGACTGTTTTCCTTATGAGGATCCCTGCTAGAGACGCTCACAGCTTCTGGCAGTGTGCAGGTATATTCTGTGACAGAGAGTCTGAGGAATTCTGAAATTAGGCCTGCAGCCTGGCGATGATTCCTGTCACCCAAAGACAGAGCTGGCGGGAAGAGCCTAGACCCAGCTTGGTTTGAATCCCGGTTCCATCAGAACTGCGTGGTCTTGGACATCTTGTCCAACTTGAACCTGTTTCCTTACCTTTAAAATATGAATACTAATGTACAGTCTTGCAGAATTTTTATGAAGATCAGAGAAGACTGTTTTCACAGAGGTGTTTGATACGTGGTGGCTTTTCTGATCATCTTGGGGTAACATAGTTGCCACGTTCATAAGTGGGTTTTCTAATTGCACTGGGGAGTCCCAAGGGCTGAGGCACTCCATGTTTTCACTGTGTTGGTCTCTGTTTGGGTTTAAACCTGGAGAGGGTGGGTCTGGAAGAAGGAAGCCTAGAACCTTTCACTCCAGACTTGACTAAATGAAGTTATGTCAAACCAATAGTTGGAGTGGCTGTCACTTGCTCCCTTGCTTCTATATTCTGAATATTTACTGGACTGGGCACAGGGGCAAGGCCCATGGCCTCTACCTACTCATTTATCCTGTGAGTCGGGCACTACAATCCCAGGCTTTGATGTTTAGAGGGATCGTCAGATCGAGCAAATACAAATATGGGACATATCACATGGGAGATACTTATGCAAAAAATTATTTGTTGTTTATGTGAAAGTCAGATTTAACCGTGTTACCTTATCCAGCACCCCTGCCCATCTTGTCCTCAAGATGATGCAGTGAGGTTACAAAAGTCTAGATCTTCTTCCTGGTGCTGGCTGCCCTCAAGCCCCTGCTGTCTCTTGCTCCTCTGTGATGTTTGCTTGAGCACCTGGAGTAGAACTCGGGAGAGGGAGGCCAGGGAAATGCTGTCAGGTGGAGTCAAGTTCTTCACTCCTTGTGAACATGGAGGCTGAACCCAGACACTCTTCCCTGTGGCCTGACTGGGGGAGGCCATTCCGTAGTAAACCTAAGGGGGACTAATGAGGGTCTGTAGGGTCCCTGCTGCCCGCCAGGTGCGGCGCTGGAGCTAATGTAGAAAAAGCCAACATTTTCAAACATGGGTTCCAGCCGAGAAGCGTCAGTTCTCAGGCTGTTTGGGTTAGAAGATTATCACTGTAGAACCATTGAATATTTAACAAGGAGTAGCTATTTCTAGCTCTCAAAAATTCATGAGTGGCCCTTGGTGGTCAATGCATACTCATGGCCATGCCATTGTTTTAAAAGCTTGCCTTCTGCTGGGTGTGGTGGCACACACCTGTAATCCCAGCTGCTCAGAAGGCTGATACAGGAGGATTGTGAGTTCAAAGCCAGCCTCAGCAACTCGGTGAGACCTGTGTCTAAATAAAATACAAAATAGGGCTGGGGATGTGGCTCAGTGGTTGAGTGCCCCTGAGTTCAATCCCCAGTACCCTCCCACCCCAAAAAAGAACTTGCTCTCCTGCCCCCTGAGCCCTCCTGCCCTGAAGGCTCCCCTGGCTGTGTGGGTTGGCCCTCAGTGTTCAGCAGCTGTGAGCTGTGGAGCTGCTGCATATCAGATGCAAGCCCACCTTTCCAGGCACACTTCATGTGAGCGGGGAGAGAGGGCTGAAGACCCTGTGAGAAGAAAACTACTTCCTGTGGCCAAGGGATGACCCTTCCCCACCCTCCTTGCAGTGGTATAACAAGATTGGAGTAGGGGGTCTTGAGAAGGAAAGCCTTCCAATCCTCCCTTGGGAGCACTGTGGTCTCCATCTCTTACTCAGAGGCAGTGGGCTGTCAGCTAAAGATGCCATTTGCTTTTCTGGACATCTTTGATTATGGGCAGCCAAAGGAAATAGAAATTTATTACCCACTATTAATTTTATGTTATAGAAACACCATGGTCTTTTTGTATAAAATTACCTGGGAGTATTAAACATTTCAGTTAAATTTTGGGTGCTCTTTGATTCAAACTATTGGTTAGCAGAGATTAAACAATGAAGTCCACAGATTTTCTGGATGGGTATTAAGAATTTCAAGACTGATAACAAGATGGGGGCATGGCATGTGCTTGTGATCTCAGCTGCTCGGGAAGTTGAAGAAGGAGGACCATAAGTTCGAGGCTGGCTTGGGCAACTTAGTGAGATTCTATCTCAAAATAAAAAGGGCTGGGGATGTAGCTCACTAGTAGGGAATTTGCCTAGCACAGCATGTGTGAGAACTTGAGTTTGACTTCCAACACTGCTAAGCCAAGAAACCAAACCAAACCAAAGGCTAATTATAATATTAGAGATGACAGTAATATATAATGTAATTCTAACAGCTTCATGTGTACTAAACTCTTGCAATAACACTTGAAGTGGGAATTATTGTATGCCCCTGTGCAAATAAGGAAACCAAGGAGCAGAGAGTTTAAGGGACTTGCCCTGTCACTTGCCCAGTCACTCAGCTAGTTGGTGATAGAGCATTTGAACTCGAGCAGACGGACTTCTCGACTCTTAACTACATCTTTTTTTTTTTTTTAATAGAGTGTGTGTATGATGTATGCATATCGCATTCAGTTTTGTAAGAAGTGGTGTTATAATTATGTGCAGCCAGATACCTTGGAAATTCAAATTTCTCAGGAAACTTTAAGGGTAAATAGTGGGGCTTGGAGACTGGTGGAAACACTATGCAATTGGGGAACAGGTGAGTGGGAATTGGGGAGGAACTTGGCTCCTGGGAGTAGAGGGGTGGGTTGGCAATCTGGGCTGAGGGTCTGCAGGAATGGATAAAGACTGGCCCTGGCCTGTGCAGAGTGGAGGTGCTGGGAGTCCCAGGGGCCACAGGTGGGTGGGGTCAGTTGATAGTGGGGAGAAGACAATGGTACTAGGGGTCCCTGAGGGAGTTAATGATCAGGATGGAGAGACCTAGTTACAGTGTTTAAACTCAAGATGCCAGTAAATAGCTTCGATATGTGCCTACCTGTCTATCTACCTACCTCTTCAGAGAAGTTGTTTGAACTTGCAAAAAAAGCTTTTATATACTTTAGGGAAAACAGAGTGGTAATGTATTAGGGCATTTACTGACAGCGGGCTTTTCCAGTCCCAGTCATGTTATTCACCTTCCCATGGAGGTGTGATGTCTTTGACCCGGGAAGCCTTCGCTGCAGAAAGGTTTTGAAACTATAACCTCATTCCTCCCAAGTTGGAAATATTCCTGCCTTTTCTGTGGTCCCTGCTATGTTTGCGCGTGGAATGGGGAGGCAAAGCCAGAGCTTTGGGCTCACCCTGAGCGGCACCGAGGCAGCCTGCAGGCGGACGCGGCTGGTTCTGCACGGGCTGTGTGTGCAGGTGATGGACGGGCGCTCTGCCGAGAGCGTGCGTGCCTGTGCGCCTCCGTGTGCCGCTGAGGGTCTCGGGTGTGTGCATCTTCCTCTGCTGCATTCAGCCTGCGTCACTCCTACGGTAATCCGTGTCTCGGTCACCTCGGAGGTGGGGGTTCTTTGATGGTTTAAGACGGACACTTCCCCGACATTAAATGTGCATGGTGCCCGAGGGCTTCGCGCTGCCCTGAGCCTGCACATCTCATTCCCCAAGTAGCCATCGCGCCTGCGTTCCCACGGCAGCAGCAGCGGCAGCCTGAGCAGATGCTGCCAGTGTGCTCATCTGGCTGTGCTTTTCACTTTGGGACAAAGTTCTATAGTCACATCTCATGGATTTCCTCCCTCCACGCTGGAAAGCCCGGACTGTGAAGATCTCATCATGCCGTAAAGGGCAGCAGGAGCCAAGTTCTTGGGGCTGCTAAGGATCTCTTTGCCTTTTCCCCTCTTTTTGGAGATGTATATCAGAAAAGGGCTCTGCCTGTAAAGAGAGATTTTACCGCTCTGGCTAATGATGTGTAGCAGTATTGAATTTAATGGCAGACCTTGAAGTGTATAAAAACTTAAGTCCAGAAAAAGGTAAGACCCATGCTACCGATTTCAAGGTAAGTGATAGATCTGGTAAAAGATGGCGAACACTTCTTATTTCATGTTTAATTAAATATTATTTGAATTCTTGACAATGTATTTGAGATATCACATTTCCATCTGAAATGAAAATGTAACAAGATGGTTTTGATGGGGCATTCCTTTGTGAATGTGTGTTTTCATCATGGTAGAATTCGCATGCTGACGGATTGAAATTATTATAGTAAAGTGGTCAGTGAGAAGATCATTTGTATTCTTGGGTTATAAGTCAAGGACACAGACGTGCCTCAAAATTTCATTTGTCTGACACCCATAAGCTCTGGGTTGTAATTTAAACACTGTCAAGTCTTACTCAATTTGAATAATGATAGATAAAGTTGGATTTTGACTTTTCTACAGTAATCTGGAGAGAATGATTCCTGATTTGTATCAACTAAAGATGGTCACAGACAGTGAAATAATTAGCTTTATGAAATGGAATGGCACAGGCATTCAGCACACATAAAATGGAGGCAGCAGCTGTGTGTCATGTCCCAGGGTCTGTTGGCTCCAGGAGCTTGAGAGGAAACATCCTAAAGTAGGAGCTCAGAAATTTTAAATATGTGGAGATTGTTCTTGCATCATAAGAAATGTTCCTGCCTGGTCAGACAGAATAAATGACATGTCAAAAAATGTCTGCTAAACTTATCTTCAAACTGAGATTTGTCTGTCATTTCTGCTTACTGTATGTGTCGGCTCACATGTAACTTTATCACATCCCTGTTCCAGCTGAGAGCTGTCTGGAGGCTGCTGCTGGTTCGTGGTACTCTTGTCAGTGTGTCGGTCTCAGGGCAAACACGGATGCTTGCTTTTGATTCAAAAATTATAGATTGCACCATGGTTGAGATTTCCTGAGTAAATCTGAGTTCTTTAAGCCTGGAGGGAGCTTTCCCACAGGTGTAGGGTAGATTCTGGTTTATTCGGTGGGCAGTTGGTCAGGATTCCTGTCGAGGGTTTTGTTTTTAAATGTGTGCAGGAACTCTTGTTTACAGAATGTGGGGCTAACTGAATGGCATAGCCTGCTGTGGGGTGGTCCTGATTTAGCCTTCATGAAAGTAACGCCGACCAGGGACTTTTTAATCACTGTCCCCACCTCATGTGATCTTTACGACTAAAGTTAAAGCTCTAATTCTTTTATTTTTTTAAATTATTTTATTTATTTTCATGTGGTGCTAAGGATCGAACTCAGTGCCTCACACATGCTAGGCGAGCCATCTACCACTGAGCCACAACCCCAGCCCAAAGCTCTAATTCTTAGACGTTATGAAAATTGGCTTCTTCTTAATTTCTCATCCATTAATATTATGGAATTTATTTTCTGTCATAGCTTTTAAAGTCAACTAATGTAAGGCGTCTTGTTTCAAGGTAGATGTTTTCACATCCAGATGGTCTTACTAGAAGTCCCCCCCCCCAAATTGAGCATACATTTCATATTTTTACAGAATAGATGTTCTTTGAATAGTTTTAATAATTTATTTTGCTGAGTAAAAAACTCCCTTTACTGACCATCTTCATCTTAAAATGATCTCAGTCTTGTAGCAAGACTGTTTTTCAAGAAACATTTTTTTTTATGAGTCCCAGGTCAGTTTTAAGAGGACTATTTAAATGATGCAGAATATGTATAATGAATAGATTCTGACTCTTCATGAAGTCTCAGTTGCATTATTAAACAGTAGCATAAATGGAAATGGCTTCAGGTGACTGAATTAAAAGTTGAGAAATGTTCATTCAGAGGCAGGAAGACCAAAGAGAAGAAGCCTAAGTTTTGATGGCATAGCCTCTAGTGTGAACTATGTATTTGCTTCTACATTTTGTCTTATGTATATCTTAGAAAGTAACTATTGTTATTATTTGCCATAGAATTTAGTGTCCTGTGCTCAATCTTTGAGCTAGGATTGGAGAATCATCTCAATAATTCTTAGAACAATACTGAGAGAATCTAAGGACTTGAATTGTAACATAAAATCTACAGTCAGAGGAAGCTCGAGGCAGGTAGGACGAGTGCTTTTATATCCTTTTTATGTCCAGAAACTTTAAGTTCTATTTAGAACTAGAGACAGTACTTCCTTGCTTGTCTTTCAGGGCTGTGGAAAGAACTCTTGGTAGACCCTGAAAGCATTTGGATGATGAAAAAGGTTTATAGACATGTAAGATGATATAGTCACAGAAATTAGAATAATGTACATTTCATTTACTTTCATTGAAAGGAAAGTGTATTTGTCTTGGGGTGCCAATAAAAAACACTTTGACCTAGCACTTGGGTACCATCTGCCGCTCCTTCTCCCCGTGGCTCAGCGTAGCCCACATGCCTGCACGCTGTGTCTGAACGCCTTGTGGAAGGGCAGTGTCAATGTAGGAGCAAGCCCCAGAGCTCAGCAGGAGGAAAATAGCAGTCTGTTTCCTTTATGAGGAGAGGCAGCGGGCATGGAGAGGCTGCACAGCTTCGGGAAGACAATGGACCCACGGGAGAATCGAGCCCCCCGGTCCCCAGGTCCTGGTGGCTAGACTTTCTCTCTTCAGTTGCATTGATCTTTGCTCTTTAGGAGAACATCTGATGCAGTGATTTCATTGATGTGTCATTTAAATTCCTAGCTCTTGTGGTATTCTTAACCAATAGTTAATTGGTGCAGTCAACAGAGATGTAGTGCTTCTTTATGTATAAGGTACTAGTTGGGGATATGAAGACGAATGGAAGTGTTTGCTTACCTGTTAGTAACTCCTGGTCTGGGCACTCACAGGCTTATCTTAGGCACATGTGTAACAGAGGCTCATCTGAGGGCCTCAAGTGTGGAGGAGTTGGCATGGGATTTTTGGAGGTGACGTTTGTATTGAACCTTGAAGGACAGGAGGATTAGATCAGGTGGATAAGCCAGGATTGGAGTTGAAGAAGTAGGCTAAGGCCAGGTGTTATAATATAAGACTTGGTAATCCAGAGGAAGGGATTTGGACATTATTAAAAATGTGGTGGGGTGTGTGTGGGGGGGGCAGAAGTTTTGAGCTGGGGAGAGATTAATCAGAATCAGATTTAGGGAGATCTCCCTGACAGCAGTTTAGAGTTGGGCGGTGGGAGGGTGGGGCTGGAGCAAGGGAGACCAGAAGGCGGCCCCAGCAGCAGGTGAGGCACAGGTGATGTCCACCCTGGCCTGTTAGCCCTGTGGCCTTTCATGAGCACACTCTGGGCTCTCAAGTCCACACTGGCGTCCTTTGATGTGATCAGAGCAGCCCCAGCATTGCAGTGCCTCTTGGTCTGCCTTGTGTCTGGATAAGTTTGCATTGTGAATATTTTGAATTATGTTTTTTTAAATTAGGAAAACAGTCATGAAATCGAAATACAACAGTATAGAACAACTTGCAGCAAAATCTATGGCTCTTCCTCTTAGCCTTCTTCACCTCTGTCCTAAATAGGGTATTTTCAGCTCGCTCACCTTCCCTTCTGAAAGGTTCATGTGGCTTTCCTGTGTCTCAATGGCTGCTGGTTGCTGACCTGCCAATTCTTGATATTACCTTAGATTTTCTTCTGATGGGTGCCTTTGTCACGGTTCATGTGTTTTCTGGTGCTGGGCACCGAGCACCCGACCACTGAGCCCCCCGACCACTGAACCCCCACCAGGTCCTCACTTGCATGTGCCTGCTGGAACTCCTCACCTAGGACTGCAGCTCTCCCTTTACCAGTCCTTTTTCTCTTTACCCCAAACTTCTCTCAGTATAATAATTTCCCCATTTTTTTCTGTATTCATGATTATTTCCATATCTTGGTCATAGGTTGATTTAAATTAATTAATTAATTAATTAATTAATTAATTAATTGTTTTTGGTACCAGGGATCCAACGTTGGGGGTGGGAGGCTTAACCACTGAGCCACATCCCCAGCCCTATTGGGTGTTTTATTTAGAGACAGGGTCTCACTGAGTTGCTTAGCGCCTCGCTGTTGCTGAGGCTGGCTTTGAACTTGTGATTTTCCTGCCTTAGCCTCCCGAGCTGCTGGGATTTACAGGCATGTACCACCATGCCTGGCTGATTTTAAAAGTTTAGTTATTGGGCTGGGGATGTGGCTCAAGCGGTAGCACACTCGCCTGGCATGCATGTGGCCCGGGTTCGATCCTCAGCACCACATACAACCAAAGATGTTGTGTCCGCCGAAAACTAAAAAAATAAATATTAAAATTCTCTCTCTCTCTCTTTAAAAAAAAAGTTTAGTTATTAGGAGACCAAGTTTACATTGTTGTAACTACATAACTTCACATTCTTGTGAATATATAAATGTTCACCAGAGCAAAGTGACCTGCCAAGTTATTTTAACGCAGGACTCTGCCTCAGACGAAAGAAAAGTTGTTGGAGGTTTTTTTTAGCAGATGATGGAGTTGAATTCACAGCTGGCAGTCTTTGTCATGTCTCTGTGAGGCTGGTACAGGTATTAACTCCATCTCCAGTTGATTGCAAGGTGCTCTGCTGTCCCTCTGAAGATGTCTCAGCCAACTTCTCCCTCTGCGTTTGAGGGCCTGGCATTCCCTTGTTGAGTTCTTCCTGAGCTGAACGGAGACCAAAGGCAGCTGCCTGGTGGACTTCATAGGGTAAGAGTGGTGAGTGGGCCTCGCTCTGCAGGGTTTCAGTGTCCCTTTGAGGAGCTGGGCTGGCACCAGGGAGCAAGGAAGGAGATGGAGCACTCTAGAGTAGACGGGGGATATAGAGCAGTGTTTTGGGGAAAAGCCCAGAGGTGCTGGGAAGAGTAGGTCCAGCAGTCAGAGGTAAAGGACCCTGTGATCTACTTGAGAAATTGGTTCAGACGTATGAAGGCCGTGAACCCTGGTCCTTGAGGCTTTGACAGATGATCCGTTACTTCTCCGATGACATGTCAGCAAAACAGAAGCTACCCTGAGTGAGCTAGAGTTACCCCGGCTGTCTGAGGAGGAGAGAGTGATTGCCCCCACGCTGTGTTAGAGACAAGTCCCCGGGATGTGTGGGGCAGAGGCTTTTGTCTTTTGGGAGACCTGTTGCTTCTAGCTTTTCCTTAAGGTCTATGGACTGTCCTTTCCCCAGGGAGGGTGTTCGAAGACAAAACTCAGGATCTGCAAGCAGGGCCCAGGCACCTCCTCTCTGTCCCTGCCCAAATGTAGATATGAAGTTGGCAGAGAAAAGAAGGGACAAAGAGCTGTGCTCCTGTCACTTACAGTTTCCATCTGCACATTCTCCCTCGTGTCTAAGTTCTTCCATTATTATTATTATTATTATTATTTTTAAATCAAGCAACAGTGATTTGTTTTAAATCCTAAATTAAATCCCTCTTGTGTCCCTGACTCCTCAGGCAATGCCAAGTCGATATTTTGGCCTGTGGACTTGCATCCTGCCAGGGCTGTGTGTGCACACGTGTGTGTGTGTGTGTGTGTGTGTGTTGCACACAATCGGTGGACAGAAGAGTCATGCCATTATTGTGGGTCTCCTAGCGAATTGGGTTTTTACATATAAATGAAGAGTGGAATAGTGAGTTGCATGGGCCATTGTGTACCCCACCTCCCTGTTTCTGCTCTTGAATGCAAGATGGACCCCAGCAGCTGCCTCCCATGTAGAGAGCACCCCCTGAACTTGAGATTTTGAGGCTCATTTCAATGACTTTATACCTTCCTTATTTTCTCATTTTAATATTTTTATTTACTCATTTCTTTCCTCAGGTTCTCATTGATGGTTTGAAAAAATAAAGAGGCCAGAAAATCAACTAAGAAAATGAGAAAAGGCAAACATGGGGAGCATAATAAGTAGGAGGAAACACATTTCAGTGGGTGCTGGAAAGTTTTTTATTTATCACTTAATTTTCAAACTCAGGTGAGGACTCGCCTGGACAGTCCTCGGGTCCCATCTTGGTGTGTACGTGTGCCCAGCTTGCTTTAGTCTCTCACCTTTGAACCTCAGGTTTAGGCCTTGCCCTGGGGGTGGAGAGCGCGAGCACAAGGGACGCAGGTGGCCGTGGTCAAGGACTGGGCCTTTCTGCTCTGCTTCTATTTCTTTCCTCTTGCTCTGGGCATCCGCTCTCCTGTTGGTTGGGTTGCTCCTCCAGGAACTCTTCCTTTTTTGCTTTTGGATCTCTTTCCCCAGTTCCCCTCAATCTGTATAATTTTTTTTTTTTTAATAGAAGCAAGAGTTATGTATCTGTTTCCCTTTCACCTGTGTCTTTGTTTTGTCAAGTGAGAGAAGAGGGACACCAGACAGAGCCAGGGAGAGTGCTGGGAGTTTAACTCGGGACTTCCCCAGTGCTTTGGTGTAGTGCAGTGGGCGAGACTTTAGGATCTGGAATAAAATAACAGCAAAGATGAGCCGAAGTTCTGAGAGCAGCTGAGCTTTTAGCCAGTCGTGTGGTCAGTGCCTCTGATGTGCAGTTTTCTTATGTAAAAAATACAGGTTTTGTGTGTTTGGAAGACCTGTGAGCACAGATGAGATGGTGTGTGTAGCAGGCTTTGCCCAGTGGCACCGAGGCCTTTGGGATAGCTGCTGGCTGTGGTGTGTCTTCCACATACTCCCTGCCTGTGTCTCATGCTTTTTCTCTCAGGGTGGACAACCAGCATCAATTTTCTACTTGTTCTTTTCTTTTCAGCCTTGTGTACTTATTCATTTGCCTAGATACTATGTAACCAAAATCCCAAAGAAGTCAAGCATGTGATAAAGGTATGGAAAAAAACTCCAAGGAAGCAATGACTTCAGGCCTTGGCTGAATTCATTAGCACCCAGGTTATTATTTAGAATATATAAATGCAGAAACAGATTATCCACTGTATTCTGATAATCCCAGCTCACCCATAATACCCATGCTCCTTGAGGAGAATTAATATCCAGTCATTTGTGCTGACTTCTTTGTTATGCTAAGTCTTTCCAATTTAAAAGTGGCTCTGTGTCTAGCTACTCAGCATGGCTGTATAAGCAAACTGGAACCTTGCCGAAGATGACAAATGTCTTCAGATTCTTCCCTAGAACAGAGAGGATGTTTTTGGAAAATACAAGGAAAGAAGAGTAAGAAAGGGTTTATCTGTGCTTCCAAAAATTGAATGATCGGGACACAAGTTATTTTGCCTTCTGAGTTGGCAAAGAATTAGGGAAAAATAAGACGCTACTGCATGTCAGAAAAGTTGTGGGAAAGTGGGTGCTTTTCTACACTGCTGCTGGTGGGCATCTGAATGAATATAGCATCATCTTTCTGGAGAGCAGCTTGATGGTGGACAGTCCCTTTGGCTCAGCACTTCAACTTCCAGAAATTAGTCCCACAAAAGTACTTGTGCACTATATCGATGTTCATAGCAGCACAATTCACGATAGCAAGATTGTGGAACCAACCTAGAAGCCCTTCAATAGATGAATGGATTAAAAAAATGTGGCATTTATACACAATGGAGTATTACTCTGCAATAAGAAATGACAAAATCATAGAATTTGGAGGGAAATGGATGGCGTTAGAGCAGATTATGCTAAGTGAAGCTAGCCAATCCTTAAAAAACAAATGTCAAATGTCTTCTTTGATATAAGGGGAGTAACCAAGGACAGGGTAGAGACGAAGAGCTGGAGAAGAAGATTAACATTAAACAGGGATGATAGGCGGGAGGGAAAGGGAGAGTTAAGGGAAATTGCATGGAATTGGAAGGTGAGCCTCAGGGTTATACACAATTACATATAAGAGGAAAGGAGGAGTAGGAGAAAAATTATATAAGTGGAAGAAACGATTTATAGTAGAGGGGATGGAGAGAGAGAAGGGGAGGGGAGGGGAGGGGAGGGGGGACAGTGGAGAATGGGATAGACAGCAGAATACATCAGTCACTAGAAAGGCAATTTGTAAATCAATGGAAATGTAACTGATGTGACACAGCAATCTGTATACGGGGTAAAAATGGGAGTTCATAACCCACTTGAATCAATCTGTGAAATATGGTATATTGAGAACTATGTAATGTTTTGAACAACCAACAATAAAATAATTAAAAAAAAAAGTACTTGTGCATTTGTACAAAAATGTATAACAAAGTTTATTGGATTTTTTTTTCTTTTTGCAATAGCAAGAAAAGGGGAATACCTAAATATACCTTAGTGGGCAGCTGACTTTAGAAAAATGTATGCACCTCTACACCACGCGGTACAGCTCACGTGAAGTTCTGTGTGGATTGACATGAGAAGATGCCTATGATTCCATTCAGTGGAAAATATTGTATTCCCATTTTCTGTAGTTCTTAAGAGAAATCTAAAATGGGCTTCAAAGTTTATGCTTCAAATATTAGTACTGGTTACTTTTAACTATGGGATTATTTTTTACTTATTTTCTTCATACCTGTTTGTATAATTGGCATGCCTTACATTTATAATTAGAAAAAAAAATCAAAGCTATTTGCAAATCAGGACATATAAAGAAATATCTTTGCGTGGCTCACAGCTCGGCTCTGACCTGAGACCCCAGAGGTGGCCCAGCCTCCTTTCTCCTAGGTCGGGCGTGTGCGTGGCAGACTGCTCTCACCTCTCTGGAGTCCCCTTTCCTACCCTCTTCCCTGCTGTCTTTGTGCCTCTCTCCACTGCCTGCCGCCTCACTAGCTTGGCTAAGAACAGCTTCTTCTTTCTTAAAGACCTCCTTTCTTTGCCAGATACATCCTCTGGGGATGAAGGGGAAAAGAAAGTAGAGAATCCCGTGCTGCGGATTTGGGGGAGGAAATCTGAATGAGCAAGGTCCAGGAACCTCTCCCTGATCGCAGACGGTCCTGGAAGTGCGGTCCCACTGGGAACCCTGGAGGGAGAAGAAGTGGGTTTCATGGCCGTCTCTACTCTCAAGGGGGTACTCGTTCCATGCCTAGACTTGGGATGGTGACTCAGGGAAGCCACTTATTTAAGGCGCAGTTTTCCCATTTGAAATCAAGATGATAAGACCTCCCTTCTATCAAGGCTGGTATGAAGATGGAATTTTCTACTTGTTCTTTTCTTTTCAGCCTTGTATACTTATTCATTTGCCTAGATACTATGTAACCAAAACCCATAGCTCTACAAGTTAAGTGTCACCCAAGTGCTTTGACAGGCTTCACATCTCAGTGTTTTACACTTGATTTTACCCGAACCTGTCATGTGGCTAGACCAGGCCTTGCTGAATGATGTCCTGTGGGCCAGATCTGGCAGCTGACCATGTGATAAACAAGTTTTGTTGGAACACAGCCATGGTTAGTAGTTGGCATATTTTTGGAGGCTGCCTTTGCTCTATGTACAAAGTCAAGTGAGTACCGCAGAGACATTGTGGTACTCAACTGAAAACCTTCAATACCCAGCTCAACTGAAGACCTTCACTACCCAGGTCTTTTTGGAAAACATTTGCTATCCTTTGCACTGGAGTGAGTGTCTGAGGTTCTGTTCACTTGGCATTTAGCACAAGGTCTGAGACCTAGCAGGAACTCAGGGAATCTTTAGCCAGGACTGAAAATCTCCTTTTAGAGCCCTGGTTCAGATATTATACGGCTGAAGGTCACTTCAGTAGGAAAGATGCCTCTCACCAGGGTGGATTGTACCATAGGTTCCTTCCCACTCTGATTTGCCAAGTAGCCAAGATAATTAGGTCCCCGGCTGAGTCCCCTCTGGGGTGCTGCCTTTGCCAGATTCTTTTCTGAATGCATGCTCATGCCTCTTCTGATCTTCATAATTGGAACAGTCACTAGACTGTGTGGTGCCTTGCTGTTAAGCCCATTGTGGCTGGTAAATATGTAGTGAGTGATCATTTCAGGGATGAAAAGGAAGAGTGAAGGACAGCTGGCCCAAGAGAGCTTTGGGAGTTCAAGTGCACTGGCTGGATAATGTTTGTGTCCTTGATAATGTTGGAGACACAATAGCCTGAACTTACAGTGGTACTTTAAGTATCCCTTTTCCTCCAGTGATTGGCAAACCAAGAATTTATATCAGCCAATCAGCACAAGTCCCACATTCTGTGTGCAGAGATGGCACGCTATGTGGTGGAGAAGAGGCTCACTAAGCTGCATGCACCAACTGCTGGGAGCTGTTTGGCATCTTGCACAGTGAGGGTTAAATAAGCCATGTGTCTGCTTGAGGCACATGCAATTTAGTGGGAGAAGACAAAACAAGTGGGAAGGTCCCTCCTTACCTTTAGAGAGAGGAGAGTTTTGCTAGAAGATAGAATTTCTATAGATATTGATATCTGGAGCAGCTGTCTGCTCAACAGGAATAATCTGGAGCTTGAATACATGGGCCAGTGTATGGAAGGTTGGGGAGGAGCAGAAGAGGAGAGAGGAGAGGGGAGCGCTTGGGTTCCAGCAGCAGTGGACCTGAGATTTGGGTCAGGATTTACTTCTTTGTGCACTTTCTTACTTACCCAAATCTGACCAAAGGCGCAGTCTTTGCTGGTTAATTGCAATTATAGGAGAGGTGTTTTCACTGCTGTGTTTACTTCATACAACATGTTGGTAGCTTACTTTCTCTTTTGTCTTTTTGTTTTGAGCAGTTGGGTTTTCAAAGGATGCAGGAAACACCAGCCATATACCCAGAAAACCTAGCTAGAATTTAACCACTGAGAATGCTAGAATGAGTCACTCCTAAGAAATTGGCCATCCATAGAGCAGTCCCCAAAAGAAAGGAAAAAAGAACAAAAAAATTTGTATAAGAGGGATCATTCCACTTGATACCCTTAGATCCATAACAGTGTTCTACCTGGAGTTGGTGCTCAATGATGGCTTACTTTTAAAACTTGGGGAATTTTGGAATTGGAAACAAAGATTTAATACCTTTTCTAGTTAACTGCAATAAAAGGAAGACCAACATCAATTTAGAACAATTCAGAGTTCTCTTTGGGGCTAAAGGCATTCAGTTGCAATTTATTCTCCATGATCTTTGGTCTCTTATTTTAGTCTCAGGATTAAGATTAATCTCTACCTCTCTCTGACTTGAGCCCAGTTAATTGAACTTGAAGGCCTTTGTTTCCTTAGCTGAAAATTAAGGAGGTTGTACTATGTGCACCTGCTGAAAGCTCAGGTAGGGACGCCTGTTTTGTGGTCTTTGCAGAGCTCACCCTGTCCCTCCATTGTGGGTGAGGCTGGCACTCAGGAGATATGGCATTCCCCACTCTTCACGTGCCAGCTCTCCATCTGGCATCGTGTTAAAGCTGCAGGAAGGTGGATAGGGATTTGAGCAAAGCACATGAGACTTTTGTGATTCGGTAAATTTCATATGAAATTCAATGACCTGCAGAGACTTCTAGGGGAGTCAGTCTTCCTAAGGCCGATAGGAAAAGAATGTCAAGTTCTTTTCCAACAAGCATTTTTTTTTAAAAGGATGCTTGTTGATTTTCTTTTGATAATGTAAAATCCAAATGCACCAAAGACAGGGCAGAATTGCAGAGGGCGATATGAAAGTGGGTAAGGGATTATTTTCAGCTCTTGGTGGTTGAAATAATCTAGCTCACACACAGGCTCAGTTGAGCTAGGCAACTTCAGGGTTAGAGTATTAGGATAAGTGTCTCCTTCTCAGGGCAGAATAGTGCTGTTTTCTTTGTATGTTCCCTCACTCTGTAGTGTAGTGCTGTGCGCAGGGCTTCCAAGGGCTACTCACTCCAAAAAGTCCTGACTGCAGGACTCCCTGTTGCTGGCCAGAAGCAGCCTGGGTTGGTCTGCTGTCGCTATCTCAATGACAGATGCCTTCAGTTTCTGCAGCATTCTGAATTCCAGAATCCTCTCTGAGAGTCAACTTGGAGGGACACTTGGTTAGTAAAAGGGCTGCTGACTTTCAAGAAGAATGCAGTTCCCCCCAAGATGGAGCGTGAGGGTGGCCACGAGCCTGCTGGATTAGGGAAAGTTTGACTCTCAGATTGTTGGGCACTGACGACCACCACCCAGAGCAGGCAGTCGCCCTCGTGATCCGGGAGTGGGTGCCTTGTCAAAAGATCTGTCCCTTCCAGAGAGTGCCTGGCACTCACATTCACAAGTCTAGGCAGCAAGCTCACGTCAGACACGTTTTCCACCTTGAGCAGGAGAAGCCACAGGTGGGCACTCGACATCACAGTGTCATATGAAGCGGAAGTTCCATTTTGCTATTGACTGGCTGGAGTTGGTAGAGGATCAGGAGTGAGTGGACATATCAGCTCTTGTGTATGGCCAGGTGCTGGGAGGGAACGTTCCAAAGCTTTGAGATGGGGAAGGCTCCTGGGCTGGGACACTGTCCCCATCTATCCTGACCTCCTGGCATTCACTGTGCCCAGTGCCCAGCATGCCTGCTACTTCTGGAGGGTCTGAAAGAGCTGTGAGGCTTGGTTCCCAGTGACTGATGGGTGGGCCACTTCACATGTCTCCCCATGGTGGCCGTGTGGTGGCCAGGGACACTGTTTGGGCTTCATCCTGGGTTGTGTGCTGCCTCTCCATCTTGAGCTCATGTCAGTAGTTAAGTTGATTTTACAGTCTGCTGGGTCATTATGTTTTCTAAGTAAAATTAACTTCTTAATTACTTCTGAAGGAGAAGCTGCAAGATTGAAGTGTGATTGTTTTTGGCAGGAAGCCAGGGAGAAAGAGCACAATTAACTGTGGGACTACTTCTTTCTAAATATGAAAGTTGTCCTTAGAAATAGGATTATTTGACCATTCGGTCAGGACAGCTGGAAATAGTAGCATCAAAAGCAAAACTTCTTTAAAAGTGATTTTGAATTACTTTAAGGAATATCCTTTATTATATGATTCACTTTGTGCTTTCCTGGCAAAGTTTAAGGAGTAAATGGAGGATAATTGGGAACATCTTAGCACTTTCTTGATTAGTATGTTTCAGATTTTATAATTAAATAAGTATTTTAGAAACAATTTGTCATGATTATTATTGTGAAGTTAAGCTCTGAGCTTTAGCTTTTGTCTCCACTCATCTTTTGGGATGGTTCCCTCTGACCCTGGGAGTTTTCTCATGTATCAAGACTTAGCTGCAGTGCTTAGCACTGATCAGAGGAGGGGGAGCCCCCTCAGTCTCTCCAGAGCCCGATGGGCGGCCTCTCTCCAGGGCCTGTCCCATAGACTTGGATCACCTTGGTCTCCCAGCCTTGTCTTTCTAGCTCAGAAAGGCCACTGTCCTCTTTCTGGACCCTCTTCTGCTTTGCACCCTGGACACTCTCTCTGGGCAGCAGCTGTGGCTCACAGTTCTCGGGGGGGGGGGGGCCCATAGGCAAAGTCTTGAAGATGATTGTGTCATGTATTTGGGTCAGGTTTTTTTTTTTTTTGTCTTGGGTAGGTTGCTTCATCTTTGTTGAACAAAGTCCCTTTTCCAAGCTGCTATTGCATGTTTATTTTTCTTTGTACGTAAGGACCAACTTCTTTAGCTGCAGAAACATCTTATCAAAGGCTTTTTTTTTTCCTGTGTGAGGTTTTTCTCTCTCTACTATAATATCTTCTTACTGGTTACTGTATAATTATAGGAAGGCTATTTATTTTTGCATGTTAATTTTATAACTTTCTACCTATCTTCATAAATTCTTTTTATTTTAGTGTTTACAAGAGTGCAGTTGCATGATCTACATAGTTGTAGTTTTATTTCCTTTCCATTTCTTATGCATTTTTTTTCTTATCTGAGTACATAGGCTAATACCACCTCTAATAAAATGTTAGATAGAGATAGTGGCATTCTGTCCTTAGTCCCAGCCATAGTTGAATGCCTGCAGTGTCTTCCTATTAAGATGCTGGCTTGGGGCTGGGGATGTGGCTCAAGCGGTAGCGCGCTCGCCTCGCATGCGTGCGGCCCGGGTTCGATCCTCAGCACCACATACCAACAAAGATGTTGTGTCCGCCGAGAACTAAAAAATAAATATTAAAAAAAAAATTCTCTCTCTTTCTCTCTCACTCTCTCTCCTCTCTCACTCTCTCTTTAAAAAAAAAAAAAAAAAAAAAAAGATGCTGGCTTTATGTCTGAGGGACACACAGCCATACAGACATACATACCATTACCACCCCTGCCCCATCAATTTCTCTTTTTTTTTGCATTTCTGGGATCAAACCAAAGGCCTTGTGCATGCTAGGCAAGCATTCTAAGACTGAGCTACAACCCAAGGCCAATTTCTACTTTATTGAATATTTTTTAATCATGAATGAAATTAAATTCTCTTGAAGGTTCTGAAGACCTTTTTAATATCTGGTGATAATCATGATTTTTCTCCTTAAGTTTAGTAAAATGGGGAACTACATTAATGTATTCCCCAAAAAGAAACATTTTTGTGTTCCTAAAATGATTCACTTGTTAATGTAGTACTATTTTATATGTGATTGCTGTGTGTGAGAGAGTGTGTGTGTGTGTGTGTAACATCAATATTTAAACATGAGGTTTGTATTTTTTCTGTGCAATCTTTTGTGAAATCAAGTTTAGATATTATATCTGCTTCATGAAAGGAATGTACTTTTTCTACATAAGTAGTATAGGATGAACTTTTCTTTGAATTTCTTTTATAGAATTTTATAGAATTTTTTTCTTAAAATGACGTTGATCTAGGGTGTCTTGGTGGGAGTGGTGGGGTATAATTTTCTGTTTTTTCTATAAAAATTGAACTATTGAAGATCATCTATATTGGAGTCAGATAGGAATAAATAGTTTTTTTTTTTAAAACAAAATCATCCCTTTTGTCTAGATTTGCATTTTTTGAGTTGTTGAAATATTGTCTGTGGTATTTAAACATATCTTCTGTTTGATGGTATTCTTTTTTATAGTTTATAATTTGTTTTTTCATTTTTTCCAGCAGGTTCACTAATATATTTTGTCTATTTTGCTAATTATTTTACCCTAGATAATCTACATTTTAAAATTTAGTAATTTTATTCCTTTTTAAAATTTTGATTCTTTTCTGAAATTTTTCTTGGTTTATTAGTTTTTTGGATGGGACCCTTTCTTTCAGGCAGAGATTTTAAAAGTATTTTCTTTTGGCCAATTTATTTATTCATTCATACGAGGGATTGAACCCATGGTTGCTTGACCACTGAGCCATATCCCCACTCCTTTTTTATTTTTATTTTTTGTTTTGAGAGAGGTTCTTGCTGAGTTGCTTAGGGTCTAAGTTGCTTTGAACTTGTGATTCTCCTGCCTCGGTCTCCTGAGCTGTTGGGATTACAGGTGTATACCACCATACTCAGCTCTTTTTATTTTTGTGGTGCTGGGGATGAGACCCAGGGCCTCGTGCATGCTGGTCAAGTGAGCTATCACTGAGCTGCGCATACCCCAGCCCTTTGGGAGAGATCGTTTTTCTTCATCTCCAATGCAGTTGATCCTGGGGTTGGCTAGGCTGGGCTTTGCGTTCATTACTTACATGTCAACTGAAATCTGTGGTACTTTCTGTCTTCTCGTTTGGCTCTGGGTGTGGGTTGGATAGTTTTATTTACTATCCTTCAGTGGAGGCACGCACATGGAGATTTGCATTCAGACTTTCCGATTATCTGAAGATTCTCAAAGTGCGAGATTGATCCAATAAGACAAAGAAGTGCAACAGAAACTAAAGGTGAATATTTTAGTTAGAAGGATCCAAGAAGATATTTTTAAGAGGAGACCTTTGAGTAGAGGCCTGAATGAGGTGAGGGTGTCACGTACTGTCTGCAGGAAGCGTGTTCAGGAAGAGGAGACAGCAGGCACAAAGGTAAGGTAACGGGTCAAGAGTAACATGTGCAGGGTGGCGAGGAGGCCAGGCAGGGCAAGCAGCCACAGCAGATGAGCCAGAGAAGCAGCCAGTGGTCCCACCATGGGCTCTAGGTTTTGTACTGAGGGTAAGTAGAAGCCATTGTAGGACTTCAGTAGGGCAGTGACAGGGTCTTACTTCGAGAGACTCACAGACTGCTCCACGGAGGACAGGCTTATTATGAGTTGGAAGGATACAGGGAGATCCATCACGGTATTATTGCATGAAATGATGGTGACAGGGACTGTGGCGACAGCTGGGAGGTGATGAGAATGTGATCTGACTTAGAATGTTTTGAAGGTTGACCTGAGTGACTCTTGTGGTTGGTTGGATGTGGAGTGTGGAAGAGAACCATTTTAAAAGGAAGCTGGTGGTGGAGATGTCCTTTCTGAGACGGAGAGGCCAGGGGAGGAGCAGTGTGTGTGTCAGGGACAGAAACCATCCTTAGGACATGTTAAGATCGACAGATGTGTGAGATACGGAGGTGCTGAGTTTTCAATCCTAGGACTTAGGAGAGAGGCTGTGGCTTGGTAAGTAGGCATGTTAGAATCATCTTTGTAGGGTCACTAAGGAGGAAGGAGGAGGAAGGTCACAGAACTGTCCTGGGATCCTCTGGTTCAGAGTTTTGGGAAATGAGCATCACTCAGCCAAGTGAGCCGAGGAGGGCTGCCCACCAGGGGATGTGACAGCCCAGCAGCCAGGGGTGCTGTGCCAAGGAGAAGGGTGGGGCTGTGGGTCAGATGCCCCCTCATGTTGAGGGCCGGACTCCACAGCTGCTTGATGGGCAGGGTTTCAGGGGAGACGTGGAGTCAAAGCCCGGTTTGAATGGACTGAGGAGAGAGAGGAAGAGAAGTGGAGAGAGATGACAGGTTTGGAGGAATATTTTCTGAAAAATACTCAGAGATGTGGGGTGGCCCCCAGACAGGGAAGTGGGTAGAGGGGTGGAAGACTTTGAAGAGCTGGGGTCCTACTGTTTTGCCAGGTTAGAGTGACATGTTCATTCAGCTGGCATCGCACATGGCAGCCCTGCCCTCCAGGGCTCGAGAGATCCTCCTGCCTCAGCCTCCTGAGGAACAGGGACAACAGGTGTGTGCCACCTCTCTCTAGGGGTGGGATTTTCAAAGGGACTTTTGATAGTGTGCTTGAAGGCTGTCATGAATGATCCAGTAGAGAGAAAACAAATTGATGTAGGAGATCAGGGAAGCTGAGAATGTGGGCATAGATGAGGACAGTCAGTGGATGAGGAATGTCCCTGTCCTGGTGGCACTGGAAGCAAAATGGCCTGCTGAGAGTGAGAAGGGATTTGAAGAGGAAGTTTGGGTCCAAGTCATCGTGGATGTTGTGGGAGGAACTGCCAAGGACATCACAGGCCACTTGAGGACACAGCTGTAAGGTGAACCTTCTCCTGTTTTATATACATGCAAAGATGTAGCCCTGGGGCTCACCCTGATGAGGAGGGTGGGTGAGGGCTGAGGGCACCTCAGGGCTTTGGAACCAACCCTGGGGACCCATGAGGAGGCAGATGGAAAGTTTTTAAAAATGCCAGTGAGGCTGAGGCAGGAGGGTTGCAAGTTCTAGACCAGCCTCAGCAACTCAGCAAGGCCCTCAGCAACTCAGCAAGACCCTGTCGCAAGAAGGGCAGAGGGCTGGGGGTGTGGTTCAGTGGTACAGTGTTCCCCGACCCTCAAATGCCAGTGATTTGGATCTCTCAGTGGGGTCAAATAATTGGGATACCAGAGGAAGGGAGAAAAACCAACTCTCAGCCACGGATAGGTAGATTCCAGCAGAAATCTTAAAGTGGAAATTTAGACAATTATACAGTTGGTGGCAATTATATAATTGCACTGGGGCCATTGAAGGGGGAGGCCAAGGTGGGTGGAGGTCAAGGTTATTGCAGGTGATGTTGTCCAGGAACAGAACTGTGGGAGCACAGTGCACCACCCACTTTTGAGTCATCGTCACAAAGCTGAAGGAGTCAGGTGTATTGTGGCAATTCTGGGCTAATGAGCAGAGTGCCCAAGAGATGGTCAGAGGGGGCAGGCGCCATAATGGGGGCTCATGCTGGGTGTGGGCACTGAGTGGCAGTGAGGAGGCCAGGGGTAGGATATCAAGCATTTAGAGCATTTAGAGCGCTTCCTGTGTGTAAGAAGCGTTCTGTGAGTGACAGATGGTAGCCACTAAACCCCAGTGAATTCATGATCCTGAAATGTGCTGTGTTCAAACTGGCACATAAAATGCGAGTGTGTTCAACAGGGCCCCAGACATGTGGCAGAACAGAGTGCTCTCCTGTGCTGACCCGGAGCGGGATTCTGGGCTCTGGGGATCAGGACCTTAGTGATTTGGTGTCTGGCTGCTGCTGCCTTCTTGGTGCCTTAGGTGTCTTAGGTGAGTGGCAGAGCTGTTGGAGGGACCTGGCAGCACGGTTGATCAAAGGTAACTGTCCCCCCCCGCCCCCAGAGCTCCTGGAAGGCCTGGAAATGGAGAGGTGGGATGGATGTGAGGTCATATCAGTGCCACAGCCCATTCTGCTCTGCCCTCCTGCACCTTGGGGGTCGACTTGGTCATTATGTTCATCAAGAAAGTCAGATTAACAAGCTCGTCTTGTGTAGTTGGCAGTGTGGGTCCATGGCTGGGAGGTGGAACTTGCATATTTTTAGAGTCCCCTGGAGGGAGGAGAGCCCTGGGAGTTAGGACTTGAAAAATGGAAGCCAGTGGGTATTCTGGTTTTCTTTTAGTTTATCCCAGATAATTTATCACCCCTGGGGACGACTTCAGAGACAATAATGGGAATGTCTAATCTGCCTCTGAATAACATTTGAAGAGGAACACAGGGGTCCTCATGTTAATGTCCACAAGAGACCGTGTGGCAACTTCATATTGAAGCCGAAGGAGATCAAAGCTGTGTGAGAATGAAGCGGTTCCCCAGCCCCCAGAGCCCCTGCTCATAACAGTACCTGCTCCAGGTTTCATGATAAAATATTCTTACTGGCTTTAAAAAATTACAGTATTAATATATGCACATCATTGGAAAGTGTAATAGTATAGAAGTATGTGAAATAAACTTTCACGCCATTCTGTGTTACTTGAGGCCCCGTAGGATGCAAGGCCACTGGAGACGGGCTGAAGCGGCCACCTAGGGCTTCCTGCCTCCCCTTCCTCAAGCAGCCTCAAGTGGTCTCTAAGTCAGTGTTGAGCAGAGGGTCGAAGCCTGCTGGCTGGACATAGCCCCAGGTGTCAGCCCGTCGTCTCTCAGGTCCGTCCTGCTCTCATCTCCCCTGGTGTGCCCAGGGTCTCCCTGTCCTCTCAGCACACTCTTGACCTCCTGGCTTGTCCCCAGGCTGACCTTCAGAAAGGCCAGGCTCATCAGGCTCCTCAGGTCAGCGGCCTGCCTGGGCGGTTCAGTGGGATGAGACCCAGCATCCTGCGCATTGCCTCAGGGGCCCTGTGTGCTGGCCAGGCATGGCCACAGTGCTCTTGCCATGGTGCTCATCCTTAATGGTGGGCTGTTCCTGCCCTGCGTCCCGCCCTGGTTTCTGGCCAGCTGCACAACTCAGACTTAAGGCCACCTCCAGAGAGAAGCCTCCCTGGAGAACTGAGGCTGTGTCAGGTCCCACTGCACCTGTTTGTGGCACTCATGACAAATGTCCTGAAATGCTTTGTGCCCCATTTGTCATTTCCCGTAGTGCACCCCTGAATGGAGATGGGCATCTGTCTGTCATGCTTGCTGTCGTATCCTTAGCACCTGGAGATGCGTCTCACATGTGGTAGGTGCTTGTTGTTGAGCTGCTGAAAGACGGGACCTAGGAGTGTGTGAACATCTGTGGCCCTTGGAGGTCTCAATGTGGCCCCTTGTCTCTGCTGGAAGCTGAATGTTCGCAAGGGGAGGGAGGCCTTCCACTGGGGAGGCCCTGAGACCAGAAGCTGATAAAATTCGGAGCCTGTAAATGGTCCCACCTGTCACACAACACTGCCAGCCCCCCTGCCCGCCCTTCCTGGATACTGGGGATGGAATCGGGGCCCTACACTTATGGGCAGCTGCTCTTCCATTGAGCCACAACCCCAGCCCTG
The DNA here is from genome assembly GCF_964194105.1 of Spermophilus citellus. Classification (NCBI taxonomy): domain Eukaryota; kingdom Metazoa; phylum Chordata; class Mammalia; order Rodentia; family Sciuridae; genus Spermophilus; species Spermophilus citellus. The sequence goes on from NC_138188.1 coordinate 50,351,713, forward strand.
CTGCCAGTGTCTTTGGTGACAGTTCTGCTTGGTTTTGTGTCTTTGTCTTCAACCTCACTTGAGGACTGTGAGGTTGAGGCTGGTCAACAAGGTGCCCCTGAAGCACTGCCCCAGTACTTCCTGCAGCTGGGAAGCTTAAATCCCCAAACTGTGGCCTTAGGGTCAGAGTCTGACTGTTCCTAGGGTTGGGGCCTTTTAAGACGACTGCACCCTGATGAAATGATGTATTTTCTCCCACTCCATCCAGGAGTCGCATTTCCCAGTCTTCTGGGCTTCCAATTTGTATACATGTGCAAATTCCTTTTTTATTGCCTTTGGGTGAGCGTGGCAGATTAAAGGCATACGTGTGCTCCTTCCCAGGACCCTGTGAAAACTCCCCTCTGCACAGAGAAGGGGAAGGGAGCAGGGGCCCTGCATAAGACCCAGCTTGCTCTCAGCCCAGAATCCTCGGTGCCAGGGAGGACGTGCTGGGTGCCCAACGCTGCTTGCCCGGTGCGTGAAATGCCTGTTGTGCATGCTCCTCATCCTTCCCGCTTATCTCATAGGTTTTAAAGACATTTAAATTTTGACTTATTTTAAAAAAGACTTTTGAGAGAGTCTTGGGAGCTGAAGAGGAAGGTGGCAGGATGGAGTTGTGTTTGTAGCCACCAGTTAAAACACTCTCCATGCCAGGCCACCTGGATGCCACCTCACACCACGAGCCTCTGAGCTGTTGTTTCCCTACAGCTCTGTGGATGTCTTTTCTTCCTTTTGGGTCTCCGCAATTGGCTACTTTGTTAATAATCTGCAAAGAAAATGTAATTTTCTGTTACTTGTGTCTTTGGATCTATCTACAATGCCCTGAATTTGGAAGAAAGAGGTTTGGGAAATGTGCTCTGGCTGGATGGTACTGTCCCAGGGAATGTTCTGAGGAGGGTGACGTTGCATGTGGCAGTCGAGGGTGTTCTGTCCTGTGACGCTGAAGTGCTGTAGGAGCCCTTTAAGTTGTCTGCAGCTCCGATGTGTAGTCTTCTGGTGGGAGAGCGTGTCCATGTTGCCTGGTGACCTTGGGTCTAAAATGCATGAACTTCCTCTAGCTGGGCTTTTGCATCCTCATCCTGATGAACAAGTGAAGCAAATGTACAGGCCCCGCGTGGTGTGGGGTTCGCACACAGTTGGCCCCTTCCCTGGGAGGAGGGTGGACGGCTGTGTCAGCCTTTGTTCTGGTGGCATGGCCTATGTTAGAATCCAGTCACTGAGGCTCACCTGCCCTCCAGGGCCGGGGAAGTGGACGTCCTCTGTCAGTGAAGGGAGCACCCTAGAATTGTGGACATACCACTGGTGTGGATGGTTTTGTCCCCACATCCATCGCTTCCCTGAACTACTTACCAGAAGCCAGCCCAGCAAAACACTGTGCCCCAGGCACACGGTGTCCCTGGGTCACCTCCTAGAGCTGTCAGGGTACAGAGGATGTGAGCAGGTCCCTGGGCCAGGCTGGGCTGTGGACGGGACTGTGTGGGAAGGGGCTGCTGAGCCAGGGTCGGCCCTCCACGGGGTCCTGCTTTCCCAGGGAGCTGGCTCACCCTCTCTGGTTTTGGAGGAGTGTCAGGAAGGTCTGTTTCTTGGACCCTGGGGCAGAGGGGTCTGATGGGAGCTGAAGATGCTGTTTCACAGAGTTTTTAAAGACAGAAGCCTTCAAAGGGTTTGAGTGTGAGAACAAGGGGTGGCGTTGCTGCCAGGAGGGGCTTTTGTGCCTCTTGGTGTGGGCGTCCCTGTGGGACTACTGGGGTGTCCCTGCGGGGCTGCTGGGGTGTCCTCAGGATGCGGACTCGCTGACTAGGGAGGAGGAGCAACTCCAGAACTCAACGAGAGCTGCAAGGCCCGTGCTGGCCTAGTATTGGGAGCCACTCGTCACTCTTGTCACTCTGGGTCGTGTGGACCATCTGACCGGGGAGGCTGTTCAGAGATGGTGTCTGGAGTGCAGGCTGGTGTGACCTGGGAAGTGGGTGGGCTCTCTGGGGCCTGAATACCATGGGGGTTGCAGTGCGATTAAGTTCAGGCGTATTCAACATGAAATCCAATAATGATGGCTTAAACAAGGTACAGATTCACTTTCTAATGTGAAAATCCTCCAGGAGGATGGGTGTGGAAACTCTGGGCCCTTTCAGTTCTTAGGTTTTTTCTGTCTTCTGACTTTAGTGATGGTTAAGCAGTATGGTGTGAGGAAAGGGACTAGCTTTCATCTTCAAGGAAGCCTTCTGATTCCAACATGGTTGCTGCAGTTCCAGCCATCAAATCTGCATTTAGATTATAGGAAGGGTCAAGGACATAGTGTCTTTTGAAATAACTTACAAATAAACTCACTTGTGTACTTGTGTTTACTTCACATTGGCCAGAATTGGGTCACATAACAATGTGCAAAGGGATACTGGGAAATGTTTTAAAGCCAGACATATGGTCTCTGAGTGCACGTAAGGAATAGGGTGGAATAGAACTTGGGTAAGCAAGGAACAGTGGCTGTCACAGGAAAACGGCATCTTGTGTTCTTTTACTTCTTGTGAGGAGTGTGGATTACTAAACCCACCTTTGTTATCAGTAACCCACAGAGCTGGAAAATGTGAGTTTCTGATCGCTTGTCTCTTATCTTTAAGAACACATACAATAAAATAACAATGAAATGAATATTTCTTTCTACAAGATAACTTCTAGGGGCTGGGGATGTGGCTCAAGCGGTAGCGTGCTCGCCTGGCATGCGTGCGGCCCGGGTTCGATCCTCAGCACCACATACAAATAAAGATGTTGTGTCTGCTGAGGGCTAAAAAATAAGTATTAAAAAAAAAAGATGACTTCTAGGATCCCATTGTTTGGGAACTGTTTTACCAGCAGAATTTATTTTCCTCTAATGCCCATAGAGATTGAAATGCTGTGGATGAAGTTCCCATTTACAGCCAAGTGCCTGGCGCTGTCTGGAAGTTTGGCGAGTACGTATGTGTGGATCCATTTGGTGTTTGCTGTCTGGTTAGCTAATTACCACGGCAGTTTTTGCTTTCTAAGGCCTTATCTCCTTGAAGCAGAGAATAAGAATCTTTGGTCTTCTACATTTATTTCTAATTCTTTACTTAGCTAAAAAACCCAGACACAAATTTGATGCCTAGGAGAGAAGAGTGAAAAGGCAGAATTCTCCAAAATTAGCATGCAAGACAGAATTTATTTAGAGGAACCTGTTAGCTTAATCCCTGGGATAAAAAGAGCTTTAGATCGGTGATCCTCAAACCATATTCTCATAAAATGGGACTTGGTGAACTAAGGTCAGGTCAGGTAGTTACAGCTTGGCTAACCCCCTCTGTGCCCATGTAGAAAAATGGCTGCCGGTGGACGTACATGCTCATGCATTTTCTTATATTTCTGGTAAAGGAAGCTAACAACGTTAATAGGGAAAACCCCGACAGCTGATCCTGGCTGGATGATCAGGTTGTTGGTATATTGGCCTGTTGTCTGTTGTGAGATTGCCCTTGGTGTACTTAGGGGTGCGGTGTACATGAGGTCTAGGTTGTGTGTCACACAGAACGGAGTGGCCTGTCCTTCTCCTGACCCTCATGCACTGGTAGTTCATCTTGGCTTGGGGGTGGGGGTTCCTGAGACCCTTCATTGGGAAAGCCGGCATCTCCAGATCCCAGGACTCTATTGCAGGTCATTTGGCACAGGAGGCTTGAGGTCCATTTGTCTCTTTAAAGCTGGCTCTCTGCAGAGAACAGTGTGTCAGGGTCCTCCGCAGTATAGAACCAGTGGAGATGTCCAGCCAGTTCTTCATCGCGAACCTTTCTGTGTGAAAGGAGATTGATTACAAGGAGCAGGCTCAGGGGCTGGGGATGTGGCTCAAGCGGTAGCGCGCTCGCCTGGCATGCGTGCGGCCCGGGTTCGATCCTCAGCACCACATACAAACAAGGATGTTGTGTCTGCGGAAAACTAAATAAATTAAAAAAAAAAAAAAAAAAAAAAGGAGCAGGCTCACGTGGAAGCCAAGGAGACCCAGAATCTGTTCTTACAACCCGGGATCGGAAGGCCAGGGCTGTAGGCTCCAGTCCCAGGCTGAGGTCCAGGGAAGAGCAGAGGAGCCAGGTGGTTTAGCCTTCTGCGCCCTTACTGCTCTGTTTGGGCCCTCAGAGGATGGGGTAATGGCATCCACATCGGGGAGGGACACCTGCTTCCCTAGTTGGCACCTTGCTGAGCTCCACAGGCAGGGTGTGGCCAGATGCTGTGTCGTCCCCCACTCCGCCCCTGGACACCTACCACTAACCACCCAGGTACAGGCCCTCAGTCCTCAGTCCTCTCCGCACAGGCCACGGAGGGGCAGCATGGCAGAGTCCACAGCAGACCTGGTGCTTTCTTTTGTTTGGCCTCTCACTGTACCCAAGAGCGTTGTGATTTTAACCTGGGGTGGCACTGGACCTTGGGAAGTGAGCCTGTGTGCTGGGATCGTCCCCAACCCTGGTTGTGCACTGCTTGGGAACTGGCCTGGCTCACCTGGGGCCTGGGGCCTTCTGCTGTGAGGAGGGGTGGTGAGGAGCGAACCTCTTGGGGCTTGCTGCCCAGTGGCTTTGGGCAGGCCAGGCCCTATGGGCAGGTGCTGTGGGTGCACCTCTAGAGTTGGCCAATTCAGTCCTCTGCTCATTACCATGGTGACACCTTCGCTGCTGTAACTGGGAAAAGCTACTCTGGACCCATTTCTTGGTTATGCCAACCTTCAGCAGCTGGTGAGTCTGAATTCGTGAATTCGTAAATTCGTATTTTTATTTAGATTTCTGACAGATTAAACAATATTAATTTCTGGCCTTGTGTTTAATAACTTCTCTGCCAGAAAAGCAGTTGGGATCTTTTTTTTTTTTTTAGTATGGATTTTCAATTGGCAGGACCCAAGTGCCTTCACTTGAGTTTTGCTAGGTAGCTTAACCATCATGAGGGGCTAGTTGCATTTGTCATAAATACAGACAGTGTAACAATTGTAACTATTTAAGTCTAAGGAAAAAAGTCAACATAAGCAGGTTATAAGAAATACTTGAATTGTGAAAATTTTTAATGAACAGAGGTTGAAGGTCTGTTTCAAACACACGTTCCAGCCACAGCCTTCAACACTGCCTCGTGTTCTACTCCTCAGTTCACCCAATATTCAGTTATATTTAGAAGTGTAGAGATCCCACATCATAAAGGATTTAGAAAGATTTTTGTGAGATAGCAAAGCACCTGCCACCAAGTGTCACCTTGTTGCTCGTTGGTGGAAAGGTGCTCTGAGAGGCTGTAAGGGCGCAGCGCTGGGCCCCGGCCGTGGAGCCATGGAGGCAGGGCCGTCTCCCCGGGTGATGCAGGTACTGCTGGTGATGGCTTCTCCCTGGTGCCTTCATCTGAGTCCTAGTGATTTAATCACACAGTCATGGAGACTTGGGACTAACAATGTAATGACTCACGCCAGGCTACAAAGAGTGAATTCTCATGTAACGTTAGAGAGGTTATGTAAAGCATGCCTTTCTTAAGAGCAGTGGCCATCTGGCGAAATCTGCCAGAGGGTGGGTTGTGCATTAGCAGCGGACACTTCCCCGGGACCCCAGGCTGCTCAGTTACCACAGAAGCTCCTGATTCCATCTCGCCCTCTCTGCTCGCAGCCAGGGCTGCTCTGCTGCAGACCCTTTCTGGCTCAGAGGAAGTCCAGACTGTTGTTATGATTTCCCCTCTCCCCCTCTCCCCATCTCCCTTCCTCCCTGTCTCCCCCCCTCTCTCCCTCCCTGTCTCCCCCCCTCTCTCCCTGTCTCTCCCCCTCTCTCCCTCTCTCCCATTTCAAAATTTATTCCATCCTGCTATTTTATTACTCAGACATCCTGGATACTGAGTCATCTCGAGGGACTCCAGAGTGACCAGACTTCACAGCACAAGCTGTCCTCACTGCCCGACCACAATGTCCATGGCTCTCCCTGTCATTTTCCCTGTGGTCCTTCTCTGCTTGGCATGTTTGGAAGTGGCCACCCCACAGCTCCCTGGTGTGGACTGCTTTCCTGTAGGTGGCCAGCAGAGAGACTGGTTTCTTGGGCTGCACTGCAGGTTCTGAAAGAGCAAAGTTGGTGGGCCAGAGTACAGTGGCTGCCCAGGAGCCTCTCAAGCCTTGCAGAGGCCACATGGGTGGGAGGGGCTGTGAAGGCAGCTTCCATTTTGCAGGGTAGGAGCATCTAAAGTGTCCCAGGTAAAAGCACAGTGCCCTTGTCCACTTTCTATTGCTATAACAATACCTGAGGCTGGGTATAAAGAAAAGAGGTTTGTTTATTAGCTCATTATTTTGGAGGCCAAAAGTATAAGATTGGGTGGCCCCATCCATTTGGCCTCTGGTGAGGCCTCGTGGTAGGTTGGCTTCATAATGGCCAACAGTGTGGAAGAGATGTCATCTGAGGCAGGAAGCTGGGGAGAGGACAGGGCCCGTCTTTCTCTCTTATGAATAACTCACTGTATGGGAACTAACCAGAGTCTTGCAAATCCCTTTTGTGGACAGTGCCTCCAAAGGCACAGTCACCTGTCACATAAAGATTCCACCATCTCTCTGCCTTCTCCGTGCTGGGCTGGACAGTCTCCTTGTACCTCTTGCCCTGTCCTGGCCACCCCTGCGTCCCCTACCCAAGCACTGGGATCTCAGGTGTCTTCCAGTAGACTAGGGCCTGTCTTCCTTACCGAGGACTGGGAGAGCTGTCCACATGGTTTACTTGTGGGACGCTAAATGTGCAAGAACTTACCTTCCCACCAGGTGGGCTATCCTGTGGATTTCATTCATTCATCCATCTTTTGAATATTCATCGATCATTTAGACCTTAAAATAATATAATATTGAGATGAATGGGATGTAAGTATATGTAGCTTCAACTCTAATTTACTTTTGGGGACTTAGTATTTACGTATTTAAGATGCACTTACCTGCTTGCCCAGGATCATGACCCTCTGTTCTTGAGTCTTTTTGCTCAGATCTTCTCCAGTATCGAGGCAGATCACACCCTTTCATCCCTTGCCTGTGCAGATGCCTCTGGTTTATTTAGAGGCTTTGCTCATTCTGGTTAGTAGTTACTAACTAGGAAAATAGACATGTCAGAGAAACAGCACTCCCCCAACAGCAGCATTGCGTGACACAGGGACTTGGTGCTAATTAAATAACAGGACGCGGGTTTCTCGAAGCCTGGAACCTTGGAGACTCCAAGGTCATGGTCACGGCAGCTTGCCCAAATAATTTGTAGAGTTGGAGGTTGCTCAGAGTTCAAGACTTCACAAATAAACATTCAGATGCAAAGAGAAAAATTAGAAACCCTGTCTCCCAAGTGCAACATGAAGCCACAGCTGGCTGCTTCAGGAAGAAGCACGGGCGCCGTTAGCAAAGTCAGCTCTTCTGCATGTCCAATGTGTACAGAGCAGCATCTGAGTTTGGCGCCTTTTCTGTTAGGTCATATTTAGCTGGTGGGGGTACTGGTACTGGGAGGGGATGTGTGCATGGTTGAAAGTATGTAGCATTGCGTTTTTTAAGTTCAGTCATGGGGTTAAATCTCTAGAGCCTTTCTTGGGTTTGATGTGAGTGGAAGGTGGGAGGCCTGAAGAGAGCTTTGGGGTGCCTGCTTGTTGAATATTTAAAACCACATTTCCATCGGGCATGCCTGTAATCCCAGCAGCTCAGGAGGCTGAGGCAGGAGGATCACAAGTTCAAAGCCAGAGGTGCTAAGCAACTCGGTGAGACCCCATCTATAAATAAAATACAAAATAGGGCTGGGGATGTGGCTCAGTGGTCAAGTGCCCCTGAGTTTAATCCCTGGTACTCCCCTCCCCCAAAACAAAACAACACAACACATTCTTTTGCAGCGAAGGAGGGAGGGAGCGTACCTGAATTTGTGTTTTTAAAATGAATAATTGGAGAAAGAAAAAAGCCCTTGGGAGCAGCAGGTGGGGTGCAGGACCCCTGCACCCTCTTATGCACCCTCTTCAGTGTCAGGCTTCAGCTAGAGTCTGTTAGAATTCTCAGCTGCAGAGACCCTGTGTCCCCTGTCTGCCCTGCAGGATGCTCTTGGGGGTGTTGGGGCCTTTCATGAGAAGAGGGCATGCTAGCCATTCCAAAAACGCCCCCTTCAAGAGTCCAGTTTGAATAGATCTTGAGATAGAGAGTTGTCCCCCCAGTGGGTGATTTAAAAGGTGACCTTTCCGCTGATAAACACATCGAAGTAAGTTGGAGGTTCTTTTCCTTTAGATTTGAAAATATACTAGTGAAGTATGCTCACTGTGGCCAACGGGATCCAGTAATCTTCAGTATTAACCATGGATCTTTCCTGTCCCTCCCTATGGAGAAGCATATGAATGAATCTGTATGATTTGCTGTCTGAAAAAGATGCACTGAGACGCGAGACTGCTTACCAAACACACCTCCCACTGCCTTGAGTGGAAGTGCTTGTTGTAGGGGATATTTTCCTGTTGGAAGGAAAGAATGGGAACGTTGAAGCCACTCCTTGTTGTGACATTTTGCTCCCACTAAGGATTTTCTCTTGCATCTTGCATTAGGACCAACTAAATAATCACATTTTGTGGGGGCTGAAAAAGTCAAATCATACCTAGAGGTTTCCAGGTAAAGAACTCCCAGATTGTCTTGTGGCTTGTATCACTCCTGTTTTCCTGAACAGCAGACATTGGCCTCATCTTCCCTTTCTCTCAGAGGATCACAGCTTTATCCTGTTCCTGGGAAGTTGGGGTGGGGGGCAGTCTTGAGCAGGTTGATTATTCCAGGTTCTTGCTGAATGGCTAATGTAGGTTGGGACGGGGGACGAGGGAAATTGGGGGTATTGATGAGAATGTTTTCCTTCCTCTTGAAAAAGATACATCATAGTGATCTTGGACCTGGAGCTTAGTGCTGCTGAGCGGCCTGGTGGTGTCAGCTGGGGAGGGGGAGCAGAAAGGACAGGACTTGCATTTTTACTAGACATTGAACTGCTAAATAAACTCCCATCTTCTGCCTTCCTGAGTTACCTTAGGAGCTAAACAACTCTATTGTTTAAGGGATTTTAACTTTGTCTTTCCCTCACTTGTGGCCAAATCCTCAGTGTAGTGGGTATTTTAATGTAAGTCCAGTTTTTAAGGAAACTCGGTAATTGGCTGGAGGGTTAAGAATCCATGCCCTGTGCATAGTTCTTCCCTAACCCTTGGCTTCTCATCAGGTCGCTCTTGGACTACAGTTGAAAAGCCTGCAAGGCACATCCCTAGGATTTGTTCTGCAGCCTAGGGAAAGCACGAGGTCACTGCGGTCCTAAAGGCTGCTTTCGCTTTGAGACATGGGGCATTTCTAACCTTGGGGTGTAGGAGATAAATCAAGCTGGAGTTGTTTTTTCCCTGGTACTGAGGACTGAACTAGGACCTCCCACATGCTCTGCCCTGAGCTGCACCCTCAGCTTGAACCTCCTGAGTGTGGACAGCGAGGGCACTGTGTGCTCCTCTCCAATAGTCTGCAGATTGGGTTGTGGGAGCCAAGGGAAGCCCTGACGGAGGCACCACATCCTGCTCTTCTTCCTGGTCATGCTGTTCTGGCCTCCAGGGTTTGCTGAAGGGCTCTGATGGAGGAAGCCAGCAGCAGCAGGGCTTGAAGTGCGGCACCTGTACAAGGAGAGCTGTCCCTGGGCACTGGGCGGGGGCTGGAGGGTGTGGCGGGTGGTGGAAGGGAGGGGTGATCGTGTGGCCCAGTGAGTGTAGCTGCAGTGTCGCCGGGAGGATCTAGTTTTAAAAAAATTATTAATTAAATGGCATTTCAGGAGTCTGCCATTGTGTCCCTCATCTCTGTTTGCTGTTCTCTCCTCCCCTCTTTCCTCTCCTCCTTCCGTCCTGTTAGCTGGTGACTCTCTTGTATCAGGACCCACCATTGTCACCCTTCTGAAGGCGCAGCCAGTGGCTGTGAGTGCAGCTGCCACCACAGCTCTTGCCCACAGGGAGCCCCACAAGTCCCTGTCCTCCCTCCCAGCCCAGCCACTCACCTGCTTGTGCCTCAGTGGTTTCCCAGCCGGACATTTCATATACGTCACCCGCAACGTGGCCTTCCATCCGTGAGCTGTCCCTTGGTGGGTTTTCCAGGCTGTCCCTGTTGACACATGCGAGCAGGACATTCCTTTTGTGGCTGGGTGTTCCCCACTTTGTGGACATCCCGTATTCTAAAGTGCCCCCATCTCTGATGGCTGCCCGAGTGCTTTGCCCCTTCCCGAAACTTCCCTGTCTTTCCTGAGCTGGATGCTTTCCTTCCTTAGCAGCCATCACAAGCCCACCAAGCAGGTATTATCCTCAACGCTGGTTACTGAAGGGAAGGAGGTCCAGGGAGGTCCAGTAGCTTGCCTGAGACCCGAGTGCCCAAGCCCATGCCCTACACAGAACTGCCTTTTCCATGGACTATTTCGACTGCACAAAAAGCAGAGAGCAGTGGAGGAGCACCGGGCTTCCTGTCCCCGCTGCCATTTAGGAGGGTGTCACAGAGGCAGGATTCGCGGGGCTCCTGCCAGTCCTTTCTTTCTGGCACGAGGTTTGCTTGTGGTGGGGAGCCAGGCCTGTCTCTGCCCGCTGCTGGCCTCGCTTACTGGCACCAGTCTCCTCCTGCCTGCTTTGAGCCCGCAGCCATGTTGCCACCATGCAGCCGCTATGTGAGCCACCTCTGGCCCCCACTCAGCCCTGTCTTCCCCTTGAGCTCAGCACCCAGCCCCACTCCCTGTTATGATCCTGGGGACCTGAGGCCCTGGCTCAGCATGTGAGCCCTGTACCCAGGCAGGAAGTGGTGTTGCCTTGGCCTTGGGACCGGGGCAGAGTCTTCCCAGCCCTGCCTTGGCTAGTTCCCGTTCCTCCTTCCGTGGTCATAGGTGTGTGTGTGTGTGTGTGGGGGGGGGGGGTTGACGACTGAGCTCGTGGTGCCTCTGCTCAGGGCCAGGTGTACCCCACATACCGCAGGTGCTGAGGGATCTGGCTGGCTCTTGGATTTACTGTTCAGCTCCCTTTCTATCATAAGCATTCTGTTCTGAGTTGTTTTGATTTCAAGAAATTAGTATAACTAGTTTTGTAAGGATCTATGAAATTATTTTCACAGCAACTTGAACATAGAAAAGCAAACTTGACAAAGAAAAGCAAATTTTCCTGCCACCCACGGATGTAAGCAGTAGGGAGTCTGCATCAGGCTTAGCTGTCAATACTGTGAGGACAACTTGAAGGAATTTGGAGATGATACGGATTTTAGTCTATAAGCCTTTAAGTGTGTGTTTACCTCAAGTTATAAAAAAAGATGGAGTCATGGCTATAATTTATCCTTTGATTTATTCATCAACTTCTTATTAAGTGTTTACTTCCTGCTAAATATTGGCAGGTATGGGAGATACATAGTAACGGCAAATAAAGATTCTTACCCTCATGGAATTTGCATTCCAGTGGAGAGATGGGCATAATAAAAACAAGTAAGAGTGTGTATGCATGTGCTATGTGGGTATGTGTGTATGTATTCATGAAGATAATGGATGATAGCATTTTATATGTATGAAAGGTGTATATCTGCATATATGTAAAGTGCTAGGTAATGAGTGCTGAGAGGAAAAATGAAGCAGTGAGCTGGGCGCCCTGCAATCCCAGCGGTTCGGGAGGCTGAGGCAGGAAGATCTCAAGTTCAAAGCCAGCCTCAGCAAAAGCAAGGCGCTAAGCAACTCAGTGAGACCCTGTCTCTAAATAAAGTACAAAATAGGCCTGGGGAGGTGGTTCAGTGGTCGAGTGCCCCTGAGTTCAATCCCAGTACCCCCACCCCCCAAAAAAGTAGTGAAGAAAATACTAAAGGAAATACGAGAAGATAGCACTTTCCTGTTAAACTCCCTCTAACAGGAAGACATTGCAGTGTCTAAGTCAGTGCACGAGCCAAGTAGGATTCAGACACTTCAGATGCGTGGCTCCTCCCCTTCCCTTTTGGTGTGAACAGCTGAATCTAGAGCAAAAGAGGAAAAGTAAACAAGTTGTTACACTCAGAAGGGATGATGTGTTTCATGGGGACCATCAACCTCATGGGCAGCATAAAAGTGAAAGTGTTTTTCTTTTCTAGGAAAGAATGTATGTTTGTTTCAAGTGGAATAAGGGCATGGAGGTCAATGTGGGCATCTGGCAATTTGAAAATGAGCTTTTTATTAATATCAAAAATTCAAACGGGGATTACTTCCTTAATGTGATTGCCTTGGCCATGCAGACCTGTGCACCCCATCCTCTGTAGTTTACTAGTAGGCGATTTCCACAAATCTGAATATAACTTGAACAAAACCTCCCCTGGGTGTAGGTGTAGTGCCATGGGAGAGCTCATGCTTAGCATGCTCAAGGTCCTAGATCCCCAGCACCAAAAAACGAAACCGCAACAAAACCCCCCAAAGACAATACCAATGGAAAAAAGAAAAGGTTCCCATCCAATGACAAACATCAGAACATCAGGAAGTCCCCCCTCCCAATATCTTCAAGACCTTAAAAATCTTTTGTGATCAATCATGTTAAAGTGCCTACATGCACATGGCTTTATAGAGACACAGTTGAATTGACTCAGGCCCAGTAATCCCAGAATATAGAACAAAAGGCAGAAAATTGTGTTTTAAAAACTGCATTTTGGACTGGGGAATATTTAATCCCCAAAGATAAGCTGCTTTACAGCCGATTTCCTCATGGATATGATGATAGTTTTAGAGGGTAACAGATACTTGATTCGGTTTCCATGAGTAATTCTAAATTCAGGATTACAGCAGAGCCATTGACATACAGAGCACAGTGTGCCTGGGATCAGTTGGCTGGGTTTATGGGTTTTCCTCTTGTAGCTTTGGGTGGCTGCAGCCATTGGGAACAGCTCTTTTCAGACACAACAATTACCCATTGCTGGCATGGCCCTGTCAAGCCACATCTGCCTCTGACAGAGCCGATGGCCACTGTGACAGCACTGGAAGCTGCCTTGGATGATCAGCTGGCCAGACTGGCTTAGCTCAGAGCCTCAGCTCTCCACCTTCCAAGACCTGAAGGAATGATGCTGGTCCGAGTGTGATTGCCGTTAAACTGCTGCAGTCCGGCTGGCTGGGCAAACTAACTGGGGGGTGACGAGCAACTTGTGCACATTGATACAGCAGGAGTGGGAGCCGTTTATTGTAGGACAGGAGGGGTATATATACATTCCACACAGCTTATCTTAATTAACATAAACTAGATACAGCAGTCAACCAATAAGGAATCTCCACACTTAATGGCTCGCTGGCATTACTTCACAAACCACTCCCTCTGGCAAAATGCCAGGCGCCATCTTGACTTGTTTACAGATTCTAACATTAAATCATCCTTGTTGAGCACATTGACTGCTCACTCCAGGTCCCTTGTTGACCCAGGGATGGGCTCCTCAGTGGCCAGCAGTGGTAATGGTTTTCTCAGTGCCTGCAGCAGCGCTATGCATCAGAAGTTTCCCCGGCATTAGCATAACACCAACCTTGCACAGAGCAGGTGTTCCCTGAGACTTCAAGAAGATGTAGACCTACTTATGACTCTTTCAACTTTCAGATCTGGGCTGTGGAATATTGTGGCTTGTATCAGAAATGCACCCCAAAGGCTCCTGTGTTGAAGGCTTGGTCCCCAATGTGCTGCTGCTAGGAGGTGGTGGAAACTGTCGGGGGCCTAGTTGGAGGAGGGAGGGCTCTGGGAGATATTTTGTCCCTCTGCCCTTCTTCTCTGCTGCCTGGCCACCATGAGATGAGCAGCTCTGCTCTTCCCTGCACTCCCTTCATGATGTTCTGTCTCACCACAGGGCCCAAATGACCATGGATTGAAACCTCTGAAACCATGAGCCCAAAATAAACCTTTCCTCCTTTCAGTCCTTTTTCTCCAGTATTTAGTCACAGGGACAGAAAGCCAATTGACACATGGAGATAAACCCTGATGTTTCAATTTCCCTGCTTTGGTTGGAGGGAAAGAACTCTGATTACAGTATTTATCAGCAACTGGAGAGCTGAATCAGTTGCAGAAATTCAAAATAGCTGCAGACTGGGGCATAGTTGTCCTGTGACTAGACCTTGGGGCAAGTTTTTGTGGGGAGCCATAAAAGAATATTTTAAATTCTAAAAATTTGCTTAATCATATGAAAGCATCCTAGTTTTTGGCTTTAAATTTTCAAGTTTCCTTTTCAGTTCTTCTTATTTCATATGGACAAACACATATTAGGTTTTTGTTTTAGTCAACTTTTGCATTACTTCCACCAAAATACCTGTCAAAAACAACTTGGATGGGGAAAAGTTTACTTCGGGCTCACGTTTTCTGAGTTCTCAGTGGCCCCCTCCATTGCTCTGGGCCTGACGTGAGGCAGTACATCATGGGGGAGGGGCCAGTGGAGAATGAAAGCAGCTCAGCTTATGGTGGGGTCAGGAAGCAGAAAGAGAGGGGAGGAGGAAGGGGCTTCAGGAAGAACAGCCATTCCAGGGCACATCTCCAGTGTCCCACCCTCTCCAACCACCTTGCACCTGCTTACAGTGCCCAGTGAGTTCATTCAAACTAGCATGGGCTGACTAGGTTACAGCTTATAAGGTAGTCATATCTCTGAAGAGTCCTACACCAACAGGAATGTTTAGGGGATACCTCACATCCAGACCATAACATTCTGTCCCTGCCCTCCAAAACTCATTTCTATCTCACAATGCAAAATGCTTTTAGTCCATCTCTAAGAGTCCCCTAGTCCTCACAGTTTTGGCATTACCCCAAAGTCTAAACTGAGACTGAATGCAAACTTTTTGCTGGGAGTCCCTGTAAAAATCAAAAAGCAAGTTACAAAATCCAATATACAATGGCAAAGACTAAATATTCCCATTCCAAAAGGGAGGAATAAGGGTACAGAAAGAAGGATGTGACCCTAATAAGACCAAAACTCAGTTGAGCAGACACATCCTTTAGCTCCATGTGCAGCATCTAAGACACTCACTGTGAGGTGTGCTCTCAAAGGGCTGAAGCAGTACTGCCTCTTTGACCTTGTGGTTGTGCTGCTCATAGACCAGGCTTTCATGGCAGCCAGCAGCTTTTTTTGCACTCAGTCCCCATTACTGGCACCTCTTGGTTCCTGGGGCCTTCATTCCAACTTCACCTTCAGGGATTCATGCACCATCCTCTCAGGGTCTGCTACACTTTGCATGGCCTCCCAGACCTTCCTTTGAAATCTTGAATGGGAGTCTCCAGGATGGCTTAGCTCCAGCATCCTGCATTCCTGCAGGATTGGCATCAAATAGATGACACAAGGGTCTGCAGCCTTCTTATGCAGTGTCTGGACCCACTGGAATCAAGTCTGCCATGGGCTCAGAGTTGCTGTGCAGCTCAGCATGGTAAAACAAATTCCTAGGCCCTCGTGTGAGCAGGGTGCCCCCACAATCTGTTCTCAAAAGAATTTTATCATCATCTATAGCCTGGAGCCTGCAGTGGGTGTGATCTTGCAAATTCCTGAGGTCCCCTGTTTTTCCTGTTGTCTCAGTGCAAAGTACTTGGTGTCTCTTTAGGGACTCCATCTCTTCCACAAGCACACCTTCCTTGGCTCTAGCTTTACATGCACTTTTCTGGCCAAACTGCAAATTTTTAATATCTTTAGCTTTGTTTTCTGCTCCAGTTTCTCACAATAAACCTGACTAAACCCTGCATGCAACATCCACACCACTGACCAGATGCTGTGTTGCCTCAGAATTTCCTCAGCCAGTTTAATTAGTTCATCACTTTTAAATTCAATCTGTACAAAGTCTCAGGACAGGGGCAACATGTAGCTATGTTCTTTGCCAGAATATAACATGAGTGTTCTCTAGTCCAATTCCCAACAGAGTACTCAATTCCCTGAAGTCTCATGAGCATGGTTCACATTCTTATTGGCATCGGGGTCTTCAAAGCTCCCACCAGAATCATCCATAAATCTCTGCTTGTAAAATTTTAAAGCTTTTCCAGCCCACATCTCTAAACTTTGCAAAATTCCTCTTGCAAATCAGCCATAAAGGCTTCTGAACCATATGGTCACAATAGTCATAGCAATGATCCCTTTTTAGGTACCAATTTCTGTTTCAGCTTTTTCATCACTGCGGCCAAAACAATTGACAAGAACAACCTGGAGGAGGGAAGGTTCTTTGGGGTGCATGGTTTCAGAGGTCTCAGCTGCCTATGGTTACCACCCCAGTCAGTGCGTTCAAACTAGCATGGACCGATTAGGTTACAGCTCTCATAATCATGTTACCTCTGAATATTCCTGCACCAATAGGAGCTTTGGTGGGACACCTTCTACCCAAACCATAACAGTGGTTTATAAAGTTAAACAGTTTAAATTTTAATTTAAGACATCTTAACTTGTTTTTTGGAGAAAGTAAATGGCAAAGTATGAAGTGAATAAAGATTTTGACTCACCTGTAATCTGGAATCCAGAAACAATAGTTTCTGGATTTGGGGGTCAAGCCTTCTGACCTTCGTTCTTTTTGGATGCAGTGATGGGGCCTCACCTTGGTGTGGCTCACTACAGAGAAAGGAAGTGTAGCTGGGCGATGTGGGGCAGACGGGTGGGTGGGGGGAGTTGTCAGAAAGATGGAGGCTGTTAATGCGCCTCCTCCTGGTGGATGAGGGACCCTCACCGACAGCCATACCTGCTTCAGGGGACTCACCTGGGTCGAGACTTGGATTCGGGAAGACAGTTTGGATGAAAGTTTCCCAACCAACTGGCTGACCCCTCTGCATTCTGACTGGCTAATAAAACACTCTTTATTGTGTTCTTTCCTGTTAGCCGAAGTGATGCCTTGGTTACCTTTGAAGCTAGTAGTTCCCATTTTTCACCATTTTTATTGACCCTCTGTCAAATATTAGGTTGAAAGGCTGAAATTCACTGTACCTGAGATAGATCAGTCTCCATCCCAACTTTCAATCATAAAATACTCTTTAAATTCTCTTCACAGGCCAATGACAGACAGGAGTTGGGGAGCTCCTTCAGAACTGTTCAGTGGGTGCCATTAGCCCCAGGAGCAGAAATGTCAGCATCACTACCATGGCCAGGCACTGTTCCAGGCAAGGGAAGTGTGGGAGAAAAGAGATTTTGGTCCTATGGAGCAGCTGTAATGGCGGGCCACCAGAAGGGGCTTTCAAAATCGCATGAACAGGTCCAGTCCTTTAAATCCCTTATTAAACCTGAATATCAAGAGGAGTAAGACCTTCTTTCTTCCAAGGAGAAAGTGTTGCAGAGGAAGGAACTGCCAGTACAGAGAGTCTGTGGGGACCCTGTGGAGGCTTGTTCTGAGAGAGACCTAGGGAGGTCGGAGGAGACCTGCAGACCTCTGTGGGGAGTCGGGTTAATTCCATTTCCTGTGGGGGCTGCTGGAGATGTGGAAAGTCCAGTTGACCTTTGAAAATAACCCCCTTGGGGGCTGGGGTTGTAGCTTAGTGGTAGAGCACTTGCTTAGCATGTGTGAGGCACAGGGTTCAATTCTCAGCGCCACATATAAATAAGTAAAATAAAGGTCCATGGACAACTAAAAAAAATTATTTAAAAAAAAGAAAGAAAATACCCCCTTGGCTCTGGCATGGAGAGAGGGGGTGCCACGATGGTGGGGAGAAGTGGTGGGAGTGGCTTGTGACTCAGATGAAGAGTCCAGACAGTGAAGGATGGAGAAAGGGGCTCCAGGTTTAGGACTAGGGCCTGTGGGAGCCTCATTGAGATGCCCAGGCAGGAGGGAGCTGCTTTAAGCTTGCCATCAGGTTTAACATCTTAGACAACAGCCCCCCCCCCCCAACCCCAGCTGTTATGGTGATTCAAAGGCAGAGTGGGGTGCTTGAGAGTTACATATAGAGTCACCTGCCTGCAGACTGGATTCCATGCTGGGATGAGGTCACCTTGCTCAGGGTGGGTAGGAACTCAAGTTCCTCAATATTCAGGAGCAGTTTTATTGTCCTGCCATAGAATTTCTCAGTGCCACAGAATATGCCAGTGCTCCAGCTCCTGTGCTTTTTGGGCTCTGATGGCATTCAGAGAAAAGCAGAGACACCTGTATCTGCTGAAGGTGTAATGCATGTGGAGAAGCGGGCCAGGGCACTTTTTATATGTCATCTCACTCAATCTTCATAATTCCTTCTTTTAACACATGGAAGAACTGGCTCAGTGAACTTGGCAGACCAAATGGCTGTATTACTGACCTGTGCTCCTAGGACCTAAATCCAGGTCTTTGGATTCTTCTTTTCACTATGTCACATTTGCAAACTGCAGAGTTGCAAAGGAGTGGAAATATTTTCTTGTGGTTGCTCTTGCAAATTATGTGCATTTTTAAAGTGAACATAACTAGAACTATCAAAGCAACATTCACTCATAAAAAGAAAATTCCTCAATCACATATAAGCTTTAAGGTGGGAGTTTAAAGTACCCTCATTTTTCACTCGTTCAGTACCATTCCTAGTCCATAAGTGCCAGAAAATTTCCAAGCCTGTTTTCAGAGAGACAATATTGCTTTCCTGCCAGGTGTGGTGGACATACCTATAATCCTGACTACTCAGGAGGCTGAGGCAGAGGATCACAGGTTTGAGGCCAGCCTGGGCAATTTAGTAGTACCCTGTCTCAAAATTAAAGAAAAATAAGAGCTGCTTATCTACCATGTGTGAGGTCTTGGGTTCAATACTCAGTGCTGCAAAAAGAAGAAGAAAACAATTCTTCCTCACTCATTGCTTGATTCATGGCTGAGACCCATATGATAGCAGACAGTTCAACAAGATAGATACATAGCAACTAATTTGTCAGTTTTCTCTGACAAGGGAGACTTCAGAAGTGAAAGCCCAAAGAGGAGCCTGTCTCTGCTCATGGACCGTCATGCTGATGCACGCTTGGGCAGAGGATATAGTCTGAGGGTGATTGACTGGGAAGAGCTTAGCAAGGACTGTTAGATGCTTCTCGGTGTCTCTGTGTCTTTGAGGATAGGATGATTTTTTCCTCTGGGGACAGAGAAGGTACCTCTGGAATAAAGTCTTTTGGAGGAAGCTCAGATAACTCGTGCAGACCTGCTTGGAGGAGAAGGCAGGAGAGCTCAGAAAGCCCCCTTGCTTCTGCTGGTCCCTCACACGCCTAGGCACTGTGTTCTGGGGCCCGGAGTCCTGAACCCCAATGTTGGACAGCATGTGTTTATTTCTGCACAACGAACAACTCCAGGAGAATCATGTTGTGTTTTCTAACTTTCGTTTTTCACTTAAAAACAGATCTTTTGGGGGGACAAATTTAGATTTATGGTATTTCTTTTTTTTTAAGTTGTAGATGGACACAATACCTTTATTTTATTTTATGTGGTGCTGAGGATTGAACCCAGTGCCTCACACATGCTAGGGAAGTGCTCTGAGCC
Source organism: Spermophilus citellus (assembly GCF_964194105.1). Taxonomy (NCBI): domain Eukaryota; kingdom Metazoa; phylum Chordata; class Mammalia; order Rodentia; family Sciuridae; genus Spermophilus; species Spermophilus citellus. The sequence goes on from NC_138188.1 coordinate 50,371,083, forward strand.
TCAGCCCTCTGGTATTCCTTTTGACAACATCATAATATTTTATTCTATGGCTAAGTCATAATTCATTTAATTGAGACTTATGGACATTTAGACCATTTACAGTTTCTTTTTAAACATTTGTAACAAGGTAGCAATCGACAACTATTTTTCTTTTCTATTTATTTATTTATTATTGTTCAAAACATTACATAGCTCTTGACATATCATATTTCATACATTTGATTCAAGTGGGTTTTTTAAAAATTTATTTATTTTTTATTATTAGTTCAAAACATTACATAGCTCTTGACATATCATATTTCATACAACAACTATTTTTCTGTTTATCTACATTTATATGTATAATTTTGCTTCATTGTGTCAGTATCTCTACAGGATAAATCCCCATATTGTGATTGCAAAGCCAAAAATGCATGTTTGTTTTAAATTTAGATACATGTTACCAGATGGAGTCAAATAATGCCACCCAGCTCAGTTCTACGAGCTTCCCAACTTCATCTGCCATGACTTTTTAAAAAAGTTGTGCTGGAGCCCAACCCCTGGATCTTGCACAGGCCACCAAGGCTCCACCTTTGAGCCATATGCCAGCCCCACATGGCTTTTCATTTTATTGCCTAGCTGCTTTCCTGTAACCTCAACATTCTCTGCCACTGGCACCCTGTCCTCGCCTGCCTTAGGGGAAAGTAGGAATCCTTAATCTGGGAGGTTTAGAACAGACTTGGCCACATGGCCTTGCTTGTTTGTTTGCAAGTGAGTCCATTCCAGTGGCTGAAATGTGTGCCCAGTGTCCCACTGGCTGGCCCTGTCATGTGAGTCTCTCTCCCAGTGTATGACATTGTGAGTTTTAAGGTGGCTGCCCCTGTGCACCCCCAACCCCACTGTCTTTCCTGTCCCTCCGCCATTGTGTCAAACATTCCCTTTCTCTGAATGCCTCCCTGATCTCCTCCTGTCCTCCTTGATGTTTTCCCTTTCTGCTTTCCTTGAGAGATTCCACTCATGACGGGGGGCGGGGGGCTTGGACACTTCTAGCCCTGCGAGGTGCTCAGCCATGCAGCTCAGGAAGCATGTGAGTGTCCACGGACACACGTGTACCTTGGCGTGTGTAATCATTTTTAATTCAGAGAGACTCCAAAATCTTGGTTGCTGGCCCTGTGTTTCCTCTGTGATTGGCTAAATGGAGAACTTGGGGCACATCTGCCCTGATTACATGTGCATGCTTTGCATTTAAGAAGTCTTCAGTGTGTTTTGCCCTTTCTCCTATTTTTAGATTCTCTATTTTTCTAAAAGATTGTAGGACCTGCAAGTACTTATTTGGGATACAGCCCACTCTGAATGCCACACAGGCTGTGACGCGTACACAGGCATTCAGTAGTGTTTATGGGTTATGTGACATTTTAAAGGAGGCCTATGACACTAGGACAAAGGTTTGGATGAGGATGAGTGATGTTTGAAACAGTAAGCCTGGTGGGGGCACTTTGCCCATGCACAGAGCAGGCAGGGGCCTGGTTTTGTGTTTTTGGGGGTTTATCTTAACATGACTACCTGCCACAGGAGCCCATGCCAGTAGCTGAGTCCCAGCCAGCAGGGCTGGAAGATGTCTGGCCTCAGTGCAGTGGGCTGCCTCTGCTGCCTTCAGCCCCCAGGGGACATCGGACCGAGAGCAAAAAGGACAGTCTGGATTGTTTTCTAGGGAAAATGTGACATCTTCCATTTTTCGTTATTTGACTTGTGGGTGCAGAGCTCTAGCGGCACACAGAATTAGGACATCTGTGCACACAATTAGGTCAGTTTGCACAGAACCAGCGAAGCTCCCCCTTATTTTGTAGTCACTGTTTTCGGCAGACAGGGATCAGCTCTAGAAACCAGCAGTCAGTGAGGGAAACAAGGGCTGGAGTTACTAACTGGGCACCCCTGGGGACAGGTGAATTTGTGGGAGTGCAGAATAAGCATTCCCTTTGGGGACAGAGAGGTAGATGGAAAGGTTCAGGGGCTTTAACAAGTGAATTAGTGACGACCTCGCCCAACGCTTGGTCTGTGTTTTGGATGTGCACCGTCTCACTTCCCAGAGAGCTGCCCTCAGGAGTGGGTGAAGTTGGATATGGGGGGAATTGGTTTTCAGGGCTCACAGTGAGCCAGCACCCTGCTCTAGTCGGCAGCTCTGTGCAAGATAGAGCAGATCTTCGGGGTGGCGTGGAGCAACCCCCGAGGAGACCTGGGGAGAACCATGGGTAGTGATCACACACATGCCAGGATTCCACATCTCCTAACCCTTGCTCTAACAGCTTGCCAGTAACAGGAAGGATTCTATGCTAGTGACCAAATGTGCACCTGAGCTGTAGGCCCTTACTTCTTTCGTTTAAGTGGCCCCAGTTAAGGCCCAGTGCCATGCCTGTGGAACTGTGATTGGCATCTACTGGCCACAGGCCAGTTGGGGAGGGCGAGCAGTGTTGGTGCCCACAACTGTGGTTTCCAGACCTACACGGGCACCAGAAACACCTGGGGGTTATTATGAAGTGCAGATTCTCAGGCAATGGCTGTCTCTGGAGATACAGCCTAGGAGTGTCTTAAATAGAGCCAGGATTGGGACCTTGCTGCTGCTTTAAGAGAAGCTGGGTTTGCGTGGGGACCTGAGTGTCTCCTCAGAGTTGTGTGCATCTCCAGCTGCAGCAGTTCATCCTGATCCAGCCGCCACCCAACCGATGAATTAGTTGTTGAAGTAGGTGTGTTGTATGGCGAACTCCTTATTTTTATTTTTTAACAAGTCCAGTAGAAATACTTTTATGGCTTTGATAAAAACAGTTCTTTAGAACTAAGAGAAAATATTTTTACTGGCTTTAGGGAAGGTTAAACTTGCTGAAGGGGCTGAGTAAATGGTCCCTTCCAGTGTCACCCAGGAGACAGCTGAGAACTTTGGGACATGAGGTGGCTTTCCAGTTACTGGGGTGTTGTGGGTTTAATACCTCACAATGCTTATTTAGTATCAGGTTTTAAATTTTTAAATGTGCTGAACAGAGTTCTCATAATTCACTTAAACCCATCAGCCACCCAGCAGCCACACTCTGCTGGGGGGAAAGAAGTGTGTAGAGATAGTCATGAAGAGCCACCAAGCCTTGTCACCATGCTCCCTGAGGCTAGGCTCAGGGAGGAGGCTGCCTCCTTCTCCCCTTCCCCTTAGTTTTTATTCCCTTCTTCATTTGTCTATTCTGCATCCCATTTTCTACTTTATTGTTAAATTTCACAGTTTTTTCTTTTTTTAGATCACTGTTTCTTAACTTTAATTTTTAATGTAAAGCTACAGTAATCAAAACTGTGTGGTATGGCATAGAAACAGTGAGATCAAAGGAAAAGAGGGATCAGAAACAAATTATAGACACGTGGGCTTAGGGACAACTTATGTTTTACAAAGATAAAAAAGTCATTCACTGGAGAGGACACATCTTTTAACATGGTTAATGGAACAAGTGGACATTCATAGATTAAAAACGATCTTTTTCCTATTCTATAGCACGGCAGGTGACTATGGTCTACAACAGTTGATGATACATAACACATTTTACACATGCACAAGACTATTCTTCTATACTCTATAAATATGTACAAAGCTGGTGTCAAGAATAAAAAATTTAAAACTATTTAACAAATAACCAATGAACTTTTATCCACATAGAAAAATTTACTCAAATAGACCATAGACAAAAATGTAAAACTTAATCTATAGAACTTCAAGGAAAAAAACCTTGGAGATTATCTTTTTAAAAATATGTATATATTTAGTTGCAAATGGACACAATATCTTTATTTTTATGTGGTGCTGAGGCTAGAACCCAGTGCCTCACATGCACCAGGCAAGCACTCTGCAATTGAGCCCCAGCCCCAGCCCCAGCCCCTGTGAGAATATCTTTTTTAAAAAATTTATATTTTCTAATTTGTTATACATGACAGCAAGATGCATTTAAGTTCATAGTACACAAATAGAGCACATTTTTCATATCTCTGGTTGTACACAAAGTAGAGTCAAACCATTCGTGTCTTCATACGTGTGCTTGGGGTGATGATGTCCATCTTATTCCACCCTCTTCCCCCCCAATGCCCCCTCCCTTCCCCTCCCTCCCCTTTACCCTATCCAAAGTTCCTCCATTTCTCCCATGCTCCCCCCACTCCCATTATGGATCAGTATCAATTTATCAGAACATTTGGCCTTTGGATTTTTGGGTTTGGCTAACTTAGCATAAGATTCTCCAACTCCATCCATTTACTGCAAATGTCATGATTTTGTTCTCTTTTAATGCTGAATAGTATTCTATTGTGTATATATTCCACCGTTTCTTTATCCATTCATCTACTGAAGGGCACCTAGGTTGGTTCCACTATTGGGTATTGTGTTGCTATAAACATTGACATGGCGGCATTACTGTAGAATGCTGTTTTTAAGTCCTTTGGGTATAAATTAAGGAGAACGATAGCTGAGTCAAATGGTGGTTCCATTCCAAGTTTTCTAAGGAATCTCCATATTGCTTTCCAGATTGGTTGCACCACTTTGCAGCCCCACCAGCTCCAACATTTATTGTTATTTGTATTCTTAATAGCTGCCATTTTGGTGGGAGTGAGATGAAATCTTAGAGTAGTTTTGACTTGCATTTCTCTAATTGCAAGAGACGTTGAACATTTTTCATATATTTGTTGATTAATTGTATATCTTCTGAGAAGTGTTCAGTTTCTTAGACCATTTATCTATTGAGTTTTTTTTGGGGGGGGTTAAGCTTTTTGAGTTCTTTATAATGCATTTGATTTATGGGTGTTGATTTTATATCCCGCTACTTTACTGAATTCATTTATTAGTTCTAGAAATTTTCTGATGGAATTTTTCAGATCCTCTAAATATAGAATCATGTCATTGGCAAATAGTGATAGTTTGAATTCTTTTCCTATTTGTATCCCTTTAATTTCTCTTGTCTGTCTAATTGTTCTGGCTAAAGTTTCAAGGACTGTGTTAAGTAGAAGTGGTGAAAGAGGGCATCCCTGTCTTGTTCCAGTTTTTAGAAGGAATGCCTTCAATTTTTCTCCATTTAGAATGATGTTGGCCTGGGGCTTAGCATTAGTAGCTTTTACAATGTTGAGATATGTTCCTATTATCCTTAGTTTTTCTAGTGTTTTGAACATGAAAGGGTGCTGTATTTTGTTGAATGCTTTTTCTGCAGCTATCGAGATAATCATGTGATTCTTATCTTTAAGTCTATTGATGTGATGAATTACATTTATTGATTTCCGTATGTTGAACCAACCTTGTATTCTTGGTATGAACCCCACTTGATCATGGTGCATTACCTTTTATATATGTTTTTGTATTCAATTTGCCAGAATTTTATTGAAAATGTTTGCATCTAGTTCATTAGAGAGATTGGTCTGAAGTTTTCTTTTTTTTTTGATGTGTCTTTGTCTGGTTTTGGAATCAGGGTGATATTGGCCTCATAGAATGAGTTTGAAAGTGTTTCTTTTTCTATTTCATGGAATAATTCGAGGACTATTGGTATTAGTTCTTCTTTTTGAAGGTCTTGTAGAATCTGTTTGGTCCTGGGCTTTTCTTGGTTTTTAGGCTTTTGATGATATCTTCTATTCCATTTTTTGAAATTGATCTGTTTAAATTGTGAATATCGTCGTGATTCAGTTTGGGTAAGTCAGATGTCTCTAGAAATTTGTTGTTGTTTTCAAGATTTTCTATTTTATTGGAGTACAAATTTTCAAAATATTTTCTAATTATCTTCTGTATTTCTGTAGTGTATCATGATATTTCCTTTTTCATCATGGATTTTATTAATTTGAGTTTTCTCTCTCCTCTTCGTTAGTATGGCTAAGAGTATACAATTTTATTTATTTTTTTCAAAGAATAAACTTTTTGTTTGTCATTTTCTTCAGTTTCTTTTGTTTCAATTTTATTGATTTCAGCTCTGATTTTAATTATTTATTGTCTTCTACTACTTTTGGTATCGATTTGTTCTTTTTCTAGGGATTTGAGATGTCATGTTAGGTCATTTATTTGTTGACTTTTTCTTCTTTTAAGGAGTAAACTCCATGTGATGAACTTTCTTCTTAGTACTGCCTTCATAGTATTCCAGAGATTTCAATGTGTTTTATCAGTGTTCTCATGTACCTCTAAGAATTTCTTTTTTTAATTAATTTTTAAATTTGTTTTAATTAGTTATACATGACAGTAGAATGCATTTATGCACTTTGATATATCATACTTAGATGGGATATAATTTCTTATTTTTCTGAGTATGTATGTTATAGAATCATATTGGTCATGCAATAATAATGTCTGTTTCATTCAACTATTTTTCCTATCCCTACAACCCTTCCTCATCCCCGCTTCATTTCCTTCTGCCTAATCTAAGGTAACACTATTCTTCTCTAGTGCCACCCCCCCCCCCCCGCCTTATTGTGAATTAGCACCTGCATATTAGAGAAAACATTCAGCCTTTGTTTTTTTGGGACTGGCTTATTTTACTTAGCATGATATTCTTCTACTCCATCCATTTACTGGCAAATGCCATAATTTCTCTCTTTTTTTTAAAGCTAAGTAATATTCCATTGAGTATATATATATCACATTTTCTTTATCCATTCACCAATTGAAGAACACGTAGGTTAGTTCCATAGTTTAACTATTTTGAATTGAGCTGCTAAGAATTTTTTAACCTCCCCTCTAATGTCTTCCACAGTCCATTCTTCATTCAGTACCATATTATTTAGTTTCCAGGTGTTGGAGTAGCTTCTGTTTTTTATTTTATCATTGATTTCTAATTTCATTCCATTATGATTTGATTCACATACTTTTTTCCATTTAATTTTTTATAAACATACATGAATTGTACATGTTGCTGGCATACAGTGTGACACTTCAGCACACACATGTAGTGAACTTTCACATATTCCCTTCTATCTTGACATCCATACCCATGACGTGGTATCACTGTGCTCCCTAAGTTCCTAAAAGCTAGACCTGGTATACTACCTACTCCTAGTATTTGGTAGAAAGGCCTTAGGAACAAGTAAGTCTGATTTCTTATATTTTTAGAGATCAGAAATTTGGAGGGAAGACAGTTTTAAAGGCTCTCCAGTGATCAGCCAGTTAGTGGCTCAGTCAGGATTGGAGGGGGATGTCACATGAAGTGACACAGTGGGGGCACTGCTCTGGGACCTAGGGACCTGGTTTCAAGTCGTGGCTCTGTGTTTCCTTGGCTTTGTGACCTTAGATAAGAGTCTGTTACATTCACTCCTCACTGAGGGGCAATTAGTTGTCTCTACTAACTTCACAGAGATGTTATCAGGAAGAAATAAGGTGATCCACGTTGATGGTGTGAATTCTGGATGCACTGCAGGACCCTGGGAGGCTTACCCCATAGACAGCAGATACTCAGGCCCACCACGCCAGAGACGGCTGATTTGATTGGCTTGTGCTGGGCTTTGTGAAAGTCTCCAGCTGATCTTCACAGGCAGCCAGGGCAACAACCGTCCAGAGCATTGCTAGATGCAGATTCCCTGTACCTAGAGGCCAGTATTTACTGTGTTTAGAGAATTTTATTCCCAAATATCCAGTAAAATGTTATATCACCAAATAAATGATGGAGCAGGGTCTGCGGTCTTTTAGAAAAGATACTGTTCATTACAAATCTTGTTATAGGTTGGCAGTAACACTCACTTCTAATCTTGTTGAAGTAGAGCACTCTTCATATATTAGATGGAACTATATTTAGTACTTAAAATTAATTTATATCCATTGTCCCCATAGCATAATATTAAATAAAACATAGAAAATTATATTGTTATGGATTCTTTTTAGTATTTCATTTGTTTCCCTGGGCTAACAATTATGGAACAGAATCAATTGTTATATACGAAATCGATCTTATTTAAAAGGAAAAAAAATATTGTCATGGAAGGCTTCAAAAAATAAAGCTTGTGACATTTTAAAAATTCTTTATTCATTTTACCCTTTCTTTGACCTAAATTCCCTTGGGTGCATTCATTAACTTTGCAAACATACCTACTGTGTGCATATAAATAAGATTTGCAGATAAATTCTAAAATGTGACTGCTAACCAATTAGTTTCTTTTTTGTTTTTTGGGTACAAGGGATTGAATTCAGGGGCCCTTAACCACTGATCCCCATCTCCAGCCCTTATATTTTATTTAGTGACAGGGTCTTGCTAAGTTGTTTAGGGCCTCGCTAATTTGCTGAGGCTGGCTTTGAACTTGCAATCCTCCTGCCTCAGCCTCCGGAGCTGCTGGGATTACAGGCGGGTGCCACCATACCCAGCTACCAATTTGTTTCTAAAAGCTTTTACAACACTCTTACCTTCTCTACAAGAGAAACTGGGCAACAAGGAAAGGAAACCCAGGCAGCTACAGTGCTTCCTCTTCCCCAAGAGCCCTTGCTGGACGGGGGAGCTGCTCCTGCATGTTGGTGAGCATCATTTGCAAGTGGACAGTCGGCTGTCAGGCTGCTGCCAGGTCAGGCCTCAGGTGAACCATGGGGAGCAGTTACACTGTATATGAAGATCTCCTAGAAAATTCATGTAGGTAGTGGGACAGCCACATATCCATCAGCTTTTAAAAGTGGCTTTCAGGAACAGGAACTTGGTGTTTGAAAGATGGCATAGTGAAAGTTGGATCAGCTGGTTCCTAAGGTCACAGAACTGCGAGGAAGACACCTTGAGGCTGGGAAAGAGGGTGTTCCTGCTCTTCTAAAATGCACACAGCAGCAGGATGAACTCCTTCTGCCCTCTCCCTGTCATCCTGTTTCAGTGCCTCTGTGTTAGTCAGCTTTCTGCCAATGTGACCAAAAGACTTGACAAGAACAATCGAAGAGGAGGAAAAGTGTATTTCGGCTCATGGTTTCAGGTCTTGGTCCACAGATGGCCGACTCCACCACTCTGGGCCTGAGGTGAGGCAGAGCATCATGGGGGAAGGATGTGGAGGGGTACTGCAGCTCGGGACATGGCCAGGAAGCAGAGAGAGGGCTCCACCCACCAGGGACACGCTGACCCCCTTCCTCCAGCCACACCTTACCTGCCTATGGGCATCCATTCCAGGGGGTTAATGCACTGATTAGGTTAAGGCTATCATAACCCAGTCATTTCACCTCTGAACCCTCTTGCACTGTCTCACACATGAGCTTCTGAGGGACGCCTCATATCTAGGTCACAACAGACTGTGAGCCGGGCTGCAGCTCCTCCAGGTACCCAGGCAGGCTTTGGCCTGTGTTGAGCATTAAACACACCCTCACTGCTCATCTGTTGGTTTGGGAAAGTTCCCTTTCCCTTTCAAGACACATCTGGAACTCTTTCCACATAGAAATGAAATTGTTCACAGAAGCTGATCCCTTTAAGTCACTCAGATTTACTCTAATCCACGGAGGCTGGCAGGAAATCAATTCACATTTTCCCTGTGTCTTTTTGCTGAGAAGAATCTCTTGCAAAGGAATATTTGCTTGCTAATGCACAGTTTGGTGATCAGTGTCCCGGAACAGGCATGGGGCGTGGCCATGACTCTGCGTGTGAAAATCTGTCTCAAGGTGACCTTTGCAGCAGGGGTGATTTTGCTTCTTGTCCCTTCCAGAGGATGGAGGTAGGAAGTATATGAAGTACACAAGCACACCCACAAACATGTAAACACGCCTATACACGTGTGTGTAGATTGCTTTCTGTGTTTGTATATATGTCTTACTTGCTATTTTCACCCCCCTTCATGGTATTATTAATTTAATTTTAAGTAAGTAGGACACTAAGAGGGATTTCCCTCTTTCCTTACCTTTCTAGTGTGTTCTCTCCCTTCTTTATGGGCAACCAGAGTCATCATTTTCTGGTTTATCCTTCTTATGTTTCTTTTTGTAATGATAAGTAGTTTGCATATTTTAAAAAGTTCCTGGGCCACCTGTAATCCCAGTGACTGGGGAGGCTTAGGCAAGAGGATTGCAGGTTTGAGGCCAGCTTCCATGACTTAGTGAGACCTTGTTTGAGAATAAAAAATGCAAAGGTCTAGGAATGTAGCTTAGTGGTAGACACTTGTCTAACATATGAGGTTCTGAGTTCAATCCCCAGAACCAGAAAAAAAGAAAAGAAAAAGAAAAGAAATCCCAGTATTTTGTTACACCAAGGTCGCACACTTTTTACCTGCTCTTTCACATGTGCCCTGCTGGCCTCTCCTAGAGACTCCAAGCCCGTCCTCAGAGGCTCCCTCCTCCCGGGGCTGCTCAGCACTCTGTTCGCATCATTTTTTCTCGCCGTCTCCTGCTCAGGACCATTTTTGCCCTAAATGCCAGTGGAAGGGTTCAACAGGATGTGGGGGAGGAGGAAGAAGGAAAAGGAACAACACTGACACTAATACACCTCAAAACATTGTGCCAAGCCAGGGATACTGGCCCAAGAGATTGTGCGATTTCCCTTCCGTGAGGTGCCCAGGAAGGGCATCTGTCAGGACAGAGGTCCATGCTGTCCAGGGCTGTGGGTGGAAATAGGGGCGACTGCCAGACGGCACGAGGCTCCTTTGTGGGGTGATGGAGATGTTCTAGAACGAGACTGTTACACCCTCTGTATATGCCGAAATCACTGAATTAATTGTACCTTAAAACAGGTGACATATCACATCTAAATTATACATCAGTAAATCTGTGTGTGTCTGTGTGTGTGTGTATACATGTTTATATATATAATCTTCTGCTTGAGGGATTTAATAAACTGATGACCCTAGGGAAATTCTACTTATTTTAAATTGATTGTTCCAGAAGGGATTGATTTAATCCTCTAACAGAGTTGGAGTCTCAGGGCCTTGTAGACCACATTGTTATGCCTTTTGTTTTACAGCTGAGATTCTGATAAGAGTTTTAAAACTCTAATTGTGTAATAAAGTTAGGAATGTGGTCCTCGGTTCATCTGCTCTGCTCTTTAACTATTTATACTGCTCCGGTAGGCAGCCATTAAGATAATTATTTGGACTGTGTGAAAACATGGAAAGCTGTTTATAATACAGATGGAAAAGGCAGGGTGCCAAGTGGCTTAAATATCATGATTCCAGCCAGGGCAGCGGATTAGCGTACACGTGGAGGTCTGGAGCTCTGGAGCTCACGGGCAAAAACAGTCTGTTCGTGCTGGGATGGTGGCTGTTTTGCTCCTAATAGTCCTGGACGTGCTCCATTGTATCCAAATGAGCTTGTTTTCTCAAAATATTAAAGCCACTATGTGGAAGGACGGGCATCATATACTGTGCACTTATCAGTACCTGCTGTGACGTGCGATCTGCATCTGGCAGAGAACTTCTAGCACTAGAGGCTGTGTGATGAGGCCAGGCCACTCTCAGCCCCTGGACCTCTGCCCTGGGGTACCTGGAGTGAAACCTTCCTTGTCATTTACTGTCTGCTTGAGGACTGCTATACAGAGTGGTCACTGCTGTTATCCTGGAGGTGGAACTTGAGGAAAGTGGCTTAGGCTGATATAAGTGATTTATAGGGGACTGGAAGAATAGTTTGACTGCATTGTTGCTGATTTTTACCTGCTAGAATGAGTTACAAAGGACGATCGACAGTGCTCCCTTTTTGGCTAGCTTTGCCATTGTACAAGGTTTGGGGAGGAGAGAAATGGGTTAGATGATTCTAAAAAGTTCATTGGATTCAGTTTTTTTTTTTTTTTAATTGCATACCAAGGTATAGCAACCTTGCCCTTTGTTCTTTTTTTTTCCCTTTTTTTTATTGTTGGTCGTTCAAAACATTACATAGTTCTTGATATATCATATTTCACAGTTTGATTCAAGTGGGTTATGAACTCCCATTTTTACCCCGTATACAGATTGCTGTATCACATCAGTTACACTTCCAATTTGGAAAGCAGTATGGAGATTTCTTGGAAAGCTGGGAATGGAACCACCATTTGACCCAGCTATTCCCCTTCTCGGTCTATTCCCTAAAGACCTAAAAAGAGCATGCTACAGGGACACTGCTACATCGATGTTCATAGCAGCACAATTCACGATAGCAAGATTGTGGAACCAACCTAGATGCCCTTCAATAGATGAATGGATAAAAAAAATGTGGCATTTATACACAATGGAGTATTACTCTGCATTAAAAAATGACAAAATCAGTTTTTTAATTTGACTCTAACCAGAAGACTTATCTGCAATGCGGGGGTGGGGCACAATTAGGGAGATAGTGTAAAGCAGTCACATAAACAATTTAAGTAACACATGGCTTCAGACCCTACACCGCAGACCTACCTGCCAGCCCTCAGCAGTGGGTGATGCTGGCGTCTTTGCCACCGGGTGTTCAAGGCTGAGTCAGTGGGATAAAGGTGGAGCTAATGAGTATTTAATATTAAACGTACTCTTCCTGAGGCATGGAGCTCTACTTTCTAAGATGCTGGGTTCGTCTGGGTGATGCCTGCCAACAGGAAGGGGCATTTATTAGCTCAAGTAACTGCTTCTCCTCTTGCCTCACTGTGCTTTTTCTTGTTGAAATGCTGAGGTGTGGTAGCCATAGCAGTTCTCTTTCAGGGAAAAGCAAAGGAGCCAGGAAAGGGAGAGGAAAGCAGTGGCAGTGTGTTAGCCAGCTTTCTCTGCTGTAACTTGTACCTGAGACAAGTCAACTTAAAAAGAGGAAAGCTTTATTTGGCTCCCAGTTTTGGAGATTTCAGTCCATGGTCAGTTGGCCCATTGCTTTTGGACCTGTGGTGAGCCAGCACATCATGGTGGAGCAAAGCCTCCTGCGTGACAAGCTAGGGACTGAAGAAAAGAGGAAGAGACGGGGTCCATGGTTTCCTCCAAGCTCATGCCTGTAATCAGCTAGCTTCTTCCCCTAAGGCCCCACCTCTTAAAGGGCCCACCACTTCCCAATCATAGCACGCTAGGCTGGAAGCCAAGCTTTCACTGAGTCTTTGGGGAACATTTATCCAAACTGTAGGGAAGTGTGAACTCAGTAGAGGACCCTGTGCCAGATACACAGGCGGTCTTTGTTGTGAGATCTTGATGGTGTAGTAATTCAGTTTTCCATGCTGGTTTGAGCAATTTATTTTCCTTCCCAAAGAGACTTATTCCTAAACGATGTCTCGATTCAGCCAGTCCTTTGCTCAGAAATGCCTTCCTTGCCAGTAGATCGAGCCTCATTGTACCACATCCCCAACCCACAGCTTCACAGTGCTCAGCCCCTGGGCTCCTGCGTCCTGTGGGTCTTGTAGTCTCTCTTCCCCAGATGGAGGCCAGCCTGCTCCCTCACCTCTGCTGCTCTTCCTGTTTCCTGTCCACAGTATTCATTGTTCTCAGGGTTGCACTTCTCCCTGTCCCAGCCTCCTGGCTTCTGTTCTGGGGCTTTGCCTCCTATTTCTGTCTTTACTTCTGACTTGGTGTTTATTTTTGAAGATTTCCATAATAAAATACCCTGTAGCAGTCGTGTCTTGGCTCAGCTGCTGAATAAAAACACCACAGGCTGAGCGGCTTAAACAGTGGCTGTTCATTTCTCCTGGTGCTGGAGGCTGGAAAGTCCAAGGCCAACGCTGATACCTCTGAAGTTCTGGGTAAGGTTCTTCTCCTGCTTGCCAATAGCTGCTTTCCTGCTACCATGTCCTTCTGTGGCAGAGAGAAGGTGGGGAGAGGGAGGGACAGAGAGGGAGAGACTGTGCTTCCTGCAAGGACACTAGTCCATTGCTGAGGCCCCACCCTCTCGACTTCCTCAAACCCAATTCCTGCCAAAGGCCCCATCTCCAGACACCAGCATGTGGAAGGTTAGGGCTTCAATCATGATCAGCTGCATTTGTAGAGTTGACCGGCCAGACCATGCTTCCGGTCATGAATTAGCTAATTCAGTTCTCACCATGACCAGGGGGCACATGACATCAAGATTCCTCTTTCAGATCAGGAAATGGAGGCGCAGAGAGGTTAAGTAACTTGCTCATGGAGGACAGCTCCTAAGTGGAACAGCTGGAGTTTTCTCCCAGCTGTAGTTCTAAATGCCATTAGTACCTATTTTTTTAGATGCTCATTCTCTCAAACTAAGTTCTGGGTCATCTGCCCAGAAGGCTCCTTGCCCTTTGCTCACCGCAGGGAGTTGCCCTGGGAACTGTCTGTTTAGGGCTAAAGACTGCTGTCGGGTGTTGGCAGGTCCAGGGCTTTTCTGGGCCTTGGCCTTGGCTTGACTGGGTGGTTTTGTCCTGATGCCACTCCTCACTCTAATTGCCTGTGGGAGATGTCCAGCTCAGGATTCCACCCTGGAGTGCTTGTTGCCTGAACCAACTTGGTGTAGTGGGGGAAGCTCACAGACTCCAGGGAAACCAATCTTATGTTGCTTTCTGCATGCAAATGAGCACTTTAAGTCCTTCTGATACGAATAACTAGAATCAGAGCTGAATCCCATTCCCCAGGGTGAAGATTGAACACCCCAGAAATGCTGATGTAAGAGCAAAGAGTTTCATTTAAAGGATAGAACAGAGAGACGAGACAGACTCCTCCGCAGAGGAGGGGGTCCAAATCTGGTGCCTGAGGGGGTGGGGGTGTCCTGCCCCTTTTATAGATTTTAGGTTTCCTTTCTTATGCCTTCTCCTCCTCTTATCTTGCCTACCTGACTAGTGACCAAAAGGTGGGTCAAAAGGTACAGTGATCCAAGGGCTGGAAGAAGCTGCCCCAGGGTACAGGCAGCAAGGGAGGAGCCCAGGGGGCATTCATTAACAACCCCTTGCAGGGAGGAACAATTCCCAGGAGTCAGGTAACCTTGGTAACAGGTTGGAGAAGGGGAAAGTGTCCTAAAGGTATTAGCATTTCCTTTTAAACCAGGCCCCAAGTTCTGGACTGACTTAGTCATTCCTTACCTACCCTGTTGTTTGTACCCTCCCTCCCTTCCTTCTTGTCTCCCTCCCTCACTCAATCACTCCTTCCCTTCCTCCCTCCCTCCCTCCTTCTTTTATCTCCCTCCTGCAGTTTTCTTAAGCAATATTTTTGTGACTTGAGTGTTTGATGGGATGAGTGAAGGTGACCTGTGCATCATGCTCCTGCACTGCTAAATCCTGGCACTCTGTTTGCTCATGCCTCCCTGATTTCAAGGGAGGACAAGGCTCTTCCTGGGGTGGACATCTAGGGATGTGCTGATGTTACCTGGGATGGGTTCCCCCTGCATTGAGGTTTAGCTTGGATCAGGTCATCATTCCTAGTAAAGGCAACATACTGAGTCAGGAAAGCTGGAGTCCATTGCTGCCAAAGTTTGTTTATTGTGCTTCTTTCATGTGGCTTCCAACAGCATCCATTGGGGGAGGTGGATGTTTAGCACTTCATATTTGGAGTGCTCTATTTCTACCTGATTTGATGAAAAAGGAGTGTTTTGGAAGACCATTGCAAAACTTGCAGAGTCAGGGGGAAGTGTAATCATTTGACCTTCTTGGGAGAGGACTGGTGACACCTGTGGTATTTTGAGGTGGCCCCTCAGGAACCTCTCTGAATGCACTCTTGTAGAAATGACTGCTTCTGGTTTTTGTTCAGTGATCTGCTCAGGATGTCTGCCCTTGTGAGGGAGTCAGAGTTGCTGCGAGCTGAAGCTGGGTGATTGACAGTCCACCAAAGCTATGTGAAATGGGTGAGGAGCGGTGGCACAGGAAAAGGGGGCCAATGTTGCCAAACAAGGGGAGTGGGCAAGGACAGCAGATGCCTCCGCTCTGCAAGGTTCTTCCCAAAGCAGGCTGGGTTTAAATGACAGCTTTGCCTCTGACAGCAAGTGATTTGGATGCTGCCTGAGTTCCAGTGCCAAGTTATCCCTCTAGAAGGAAAAAATCTTAGCAGTTTAAATGTTTCAACAAATGTTTTCATTCATTTGTTGTTTGTGAAAACTTGATGCTTCGTGATTACATTGAAACACTTATTTAGCTGTTTTCAAATATGCACAAAAACATAATAACATGAATCCTGTGTCACCACTGTCCAATTTTAACAATGTCATTGGCCACATTATTACAAGGTGCTTTTACAACTGGATGTATAAAAATCACAGATTTAACATGTCTGCAAACCTGCTTTAGTATACCTAAGGGGTCATCAGTCTTATACCAAAAAACAGACTGCAATACAAATAATGCCTTACTTACCTGGAAATAGAATTTTATTTTTGTCTACAAGGCTTGTTAGTGGCTATAACTAACAAGGAACTTGCCAGTTCCTTAGCAAGTCTCTTTTCAGATCACCTCTGCCCAATCTGTCTCCTGGGCCTCAAAGTCTTTGGGGGTGAAGCAGAGGTATCTCTGATTGTAGGGTCTGGACACCAGTGTGCTGGGCATTGTGTGAGAGCTCACCCTGCTCTGATCTCTTTTGCAGTTGAAAGATGCATGAGTGTCATGCAGTCTGGGACTCAGATGATCAAGCTGAAGCGTGGGACCAAAGGGCTTGTCCGGCTCTTTTACCTGGATGAGCACCGGACCCGCCTCCGGTGGCGACCCTCTAGGAAGAGCGAGAGGGCAAAAAGTAAAGGCAGCCTTTGATTTCTTTGCTTGGATGGACACGGTAACCCTGGGCAATGTGGGCTGGACCCTGTGGGAGCTTTGCATTGGTGGAACTTCCAAAGTTTTGCAAGTTTTTGGATACCTTGGTTATGGATATTGAGTCCATAAAGGATGACTCTCTTTGGGGAATTTGAATCCATAAAAGTTCATCCATGAATATTGTAAATGCTAACATTTCCCCTGTGTTGAGGTATGATGTGTGTGTGTGTGTGTTTTAAGTACACTGTAAGATTTTTATAGCTGCAGACCTTTATTTTCCTATAAAAGGGAAGGGATGTCATAAATCCAGTGAGCTTTAAAGTGTATTGCTGTATTCTGAGCACAGTAAACTGATTAATGAATTAACAGCACTGTTTTTGTTGTTGTTTGTTTTTTGGTACTAGGGATTGAACTCCAGGGCCCTCAACCACTGAACCACATCCCCAGCCCTTTTTTATGTTTTATTTAGAAACAGGGTCTCCCCGAGTTGCTTAGGGCCTTGCTAAGTTGCCGAGGCTGACTTTGAACTTACATTCCTCCTGCCTCAGCCTCCTGAGCTGCTGGGATTACAGGCATGCACCACCGTGCCCGACTAACAGCACTGTTTTATGGTATCAAGTAAAATTGTTTGGATGTGACTCTAGTTAAAGCTTCTCTCTCCCACACTGTGTGAGTCAGTGTTTCTCCAGAGAGACATAATGAATAGGATGGGTAGGTGGGTGGATGGACGGGTGGGTGGGTGAAAGGAAGGAAGGAAGGATGGATGGATGAATGGATGGACAAGTAGGTGGATGATTATTAGGGGATTTGTCTCACCTTCTTATGGAGGCTGAGAAATGACACATATGCTGTCTGCAGGCTATAGAACCAGAAACTAGTGGCATGGCTCAGTTTGTCCCATGCCATGAGCCTGGACCCTGATGCAAGACCCAGCGTCTGAAGGCCTGAGGCCCCGAAGCTCTGATGTCTGAACAGGAGAGAATTGGGTGTCCCAGCTCTAGAAGAGAGAGAGAGAATGTGCATTTCTTATGCCTTTCTGTTCCCTCAGTGATTGGGTGTTGCCCTCTCATGTTGGGAGAGACTGACTCTTCCTTTTTCAGACCATTGATTCAAATACCACTTCCTTCCATGAAACCTCTTACAAATACACCAGAGATAATGCTCTACCAGCTTCCTGGAGACCCTCATGGCCAGGCAGATTGGCATCTAAGTGAACTACCGTACACCATTCCTGTCTTAGCAACAAGTCCTGTTGAGTCCTGTGACATGGCTCTCTCTCATCAGCCCTCCTTCCTGTTTCCATGGCAACTTCTTGGTCCAGAGCCTGTTTGCCTTTCGAGGTGCCAATTGCCCTGTCTCCTAACCAGTCTCCACCAGGCTGGCTTCCTCTGTGTTTGTCGGTAATAAGATCTCGTCTAAATCATGCTCCCTTGATAAACAGGTTTATCATCCCACCTATTGTGAAGCCCAGAGATGGACAGGACTGGGCGGCGGGCACTGGTCTCTCTCTCTCTCCATCAAGGCAGTAGCAGTGTAGCCTCAGCTGTCCCAGGCCTTACGACCTGATGTGACTGTGAAGAGGCAGAAGGGACCTTCTCTTCTGGCCTCTTGAGGGAAAGAGAACCCTTTCCAGACCCTTCCCTCAAAACAGACTGTGCGACTGCGCATGTCTGCTCAGGAAGAACTGGCTGGCATGCCCTCACCTAAACCCCCCCAGGAAGTAGAAATGGGGCCCCAGTGGCTTTGACCTGCCAGGACTTCCCTGGGGCTGAGCCAAGGCTCCTTTCCCTGTGAGTCACTTGGGGTTGAGTGGATACCAGAGTTAAATGGGATCCTGCTGTTCACACAGAGCGAGGAGTTGATGGTGCACATGGGCAGGTGGTAGGATGTGCCTCGCTTCTGGTTTCTGCTTAAAAATAAAGAAGCAAGCCAAAAATAAACAAACAACAACAAAGAATTCTGGAGTTATCCTGGCCACTGCTTCTCTGATCCAAGCCTTCAGTGCTTCAGGGCCACTGTATTCCTGAATAGCGGAATCTCCAAGACCTAGCCTTTGACTTCTTTCCAACTTTATCTCCACTTATCCTCCCTCCTGAGCTCTCCAGTTCGGCATGAATGGCCTGCCCAGCGTTCCTGGGGTGGGCCTGAGTTCTGTGTTCTCCTGCCCCTTCCTCTGGGGTGCCACTTCTCCACCCCCTCCTCCACCCCCTCCACCCTGGGTTCTTTCTACCAATGCCAAGCATTCCTAGCTTGCTACTTAGTTGCCAGTAAGTTTCTTTGCTTTTTATTTTCTATCCTCTCACACATTTTTCAAAACAGCAGCCAGTTCTGGGTCTTCCTCTGCTTTCTGTCCATAACTAGGTAAACTGTAGCCTTGGCATATCATCAGCCTCCTTTTCCACCAGCCTTCTTGCCCTGTGGGCAGATCGATCTTTCTACTATAAGTTTCAATTCATCCTGAGTCGCTGCTCAGGGAGGACATTGTCAAGAATTCTCAGAAGTTGGGTGCAGTAGCACACACCTATAATCCCAGTGACTCAGGAGGTGAGGCAGGAGGATCATGAGTTCAAAGCCATCCTCAGCAACTTAGTGAGGCCCTAAGAAGCTCAGGGAGACCCCGTGCCTAAATAAAATACAAAACAGCACTGGGGATGTGGCTTTGTGCTGCTCAGTGGGTAAGTCCTCCTGGGTTCAATCCCTGGTACCCCAAAAAAAAAAAAAAAAATCTCAGAAAAGTGTTACTTGAAGAAGTTTCCCTACAGAAGACATCAGAGCCAGCGTTCAGTATCTGAACTAAAACCCACAAATTGCAGGCAGTGAAGTTTTTTTGTGCTTATTTTTTTTTTTTTTTATCTCTAAAATGAGTTTGCTGTTCTTATTTCTCAATTGTTTCAGTAACTGACTTCACCTGCTATATGATGGTGTGTCTTGTTTCCCTCCAGTCCTTATCGATTCCATTTACAAAGTCACCGAGGGCCGCCAGTCTGAAATATTCCACCGGCAGGCGGAGGGGGTCTTCGATCCCAGCTGCTGCTTCACCATCTACCATGGCAACCACATGGAGTCCCTGGACCTTGTCACCTCCAACTCCGAGGAGGCCCGCACCTGGATCACGGGCCTCAAGTACCTGATGGCTGGCATCAGTGACGAGGATTCCCTCGCCAAGAGGCAGAGGACCCACGACCAATATCCTCCTAGAACTGCGCCTGTTGTTGTGATCGAGTGGAAGAATGGGTCTCATGGTGACAGCTCAATGGTGTATATCCCTGCTTTGAACCTATCCACCCCCTCCTCCCTCCCAGGGCTTCATTTCCGAGTTTTGTGCATGTGTGTCTGGGTTGTCTGGTTGACTTGGCTTTGTTCCTTCCAGGCCGTGAGGCTTGAAGCCCCTCTCCTTTCTTTCCCCCTGCACCCTTCTCTCCCCTCCTCACCCTCCGCCAAGAAAATGCACATGTAAAGCCACAAAGACTTGGCTCTAGGGACTCGGGCAGAATTCTCTGAAAGAGACTGAAGTTGGCTTCACAGTCTGAGAATGAAATATTGCCTCTAATGAAATATTATTGCCTGTTTTGAGTGTTGGTTACGTGTAACTTGTAGGATGATTTGGATTAGAGAAAATCTTTTTTGGTCATCAAGTTAGTTTAATTTAACAGATATTTTTGAGTTCCAATATATAGCAGGCATTAAGCTTCTTTGACTTTTTTCTCTTTTTAACTTTCAGTTTGGAAACTGAACTGATTGATTCTCAGGAGGAAATTACTTGTCCTTCCTCTCTTCTTCCCCCTTCCCTCCTCAGTGCTGGGGATTGAGTCCAGGGCCTCACACAAAAGCAGGCAAATACTCTTATCACTGAGCCACACCGCAGCCTGGAAGTTATTTTCTACTTTCCAACACTTATCCTTTCAACACTGCTTGAGAAACAAGAACACGTCTAATTCTCCATGAACCTGGTCTTCTGAAGGCAGCTCCCCTCCTGGCTGGGGGCTGGGCATGTGGCATGGCCTCTCTGGCCTCACATTCCTGTCTGTAAAGGGACAAGTGGGTCAGTTGGCCTCTTTGGCTCCCTTTTCTGCCCTTTTGCCTTAGAAGATGTGGCTACCCCTGAGGTCACAGGCGTCTGGCTTCACTTTCCCAGGCATGGTGAGAGCTTGGTGCTGCTCAGGCCTGGCTCAAGGTGTTGCTGAGCAGACCCAAGGAGGGGCCCCAGCTATGAAGGCCCAAGTGGCTGAGCACTGAGCCATCGGTGTTCACGGTGTACAGTAGATGCAGGTGGGATCACAGTGCATGAAGTGCAAAGGTAGGACTCACTTTCTGGGCTTCCACCTGGCCGTTTAAGCCTTTACCCTTTAACATTTGGTACAAAAACAAATGAGTGAAAACAGAATCTGCAGGGCCGCCGGAGGGTGCAGGCAGAACGGGCTTCGAGGACGGGGCTGGACGTGATCAAGGGCACATGTTTTCTCCCAAATGAGGGGTCTTCGATGGTGCCCTCCCAGGTCCTGTGCCCTCAGCATGTGGGCTTGGCCAGCTCTGGTTGAAGGAGCTGCTGCTGCTTCAGCAGCAAGCACAGCCCTGTCCAGGAAGCAAAGGTGCTTCTCACACCTCTTTTTTTTTTTTTTTAATTTTTATTCTAATTTGTTACATATGACAGTAGAATGCATTACAATTCACATTACACACAGAGAGCACGATTTTTCTTATCTCTGGTTGTACACAAAGTATATTCACACCATTTGCGTCTTCATACATGTACTTGGGGAAATGATGTCCATCTCATTCCGCCATCTTTCCTACCCACTGCCTCCTCTCTTTCCCTCCCACCCCTCTGCCCTATCTTGAGTTCTTCTATTCCTCCCATGCGCCCCCTCCCTACCCCACTATGAATCATCCTCCTTATATCAGAGAAAGCATTTGGTTTTGGGGATTGGCAAACTTCACTTAGCATTGTGTTCTCCAACTCCATCCATCTGTCAGTATTTGTCATGAGACATCAAATCTGAGAATCTAAAAACTCAAATCATTTAAAACCATGATAAACTCTACCACAGGTTGGCCTGTTCCCATGAAATAGAACTGTTGTTTCAAAGCAAAACAAATGAGCATCCATTGCTTCGCTGTGTGAAGCCCTGCTAGACTTCATGGAACACGGGGAATCTGCTGCTGCGCTCAGTCTGCTGTGATCTGTTCTTTGGGTTGAAATTCCTTAAGGACACCCAGCCTCAGCAGATGCCACCTTGATGACCAGGAGTCCTGAGGACGGCCGAGTTGAGGTGGGATCCACCCGTCCCCCTCAGTTCCCAGCCACATGAAGCCATAGGGCTCTTGGCTGCCTGAGCACAGCTGGGGTTCTTCTGCAAGGAATAGGGAAGCCACAGTTCTGAGGCCATCAAGGGTACATCTGCAGAGCCTTTGGTCACTTAGAGAAGTCTAGGTCCTGACCTTTGCGATGACTGCAGGACGGGCCTCTTCTCACTGTGCTGGGTGGTGATTCTCAAGCCTGAAAACTGTCCAACAGCAAGCACAGCCAGATGTCATAAGGAACAATGTCATGAGAGACTTAGAGGCAGTTGATGTGTCTGTTAAGGGTGGAAAAGAGGAAAGAAGAAATTAATGGGTAGAAACTATTGTTCAGTAACGAAACTATTGTTCAGTTCTCGAAACAGGGAAAGTTATCTTGAGACAGGGAGCCATTCTTGTTCAGACTTGTCCAAGTTTGATAAGATTTTAGTATCTTTTTTTTTTAAATTTTTAGTTGTAGATGGGCACAATACTTTAATTTAATTTATTTATTTTTATGTGGTGCTGAGGATCAAACCCAATGCCTTACATATGACAGGCAAGTGCTCTGCCATTGAGCCACAAGCCCAGCCCCAGATTTTGATATCTTAATGATGGGATGATGTCCTCCATTAGACAGTCTACACTAATTGAGGAGGAGAGATTCAGGATGTTTATGGTCAGACTTCCCATAGGACTAGAACGTTCACCAGTGAATGAATAACGTGAGTGATGGGCGCAGATGGCTGACGGGGAAGCCCCGTGCATCTACAGCAGGAAGCGGTGGTTTCTGCAGTCGCCACACTGTGTGGAGCCTGCATGGTGCTCAGGTCTGTCGGAAGTGATGCAGCGTCAGGGTGGGGGCTCAACCCCAGGGCTGTGCTGTGGGTCCAGCCCTGCTCTGCCATGTGTTGTGGAGTCTGGGTGACTTGCCCCTGTGACGTGTCACAGAGCTGACCCGGCACAGGCGTGTGGAGATGGAACCAACTGGTGTAGACTACATCCTCAGAACACTGTCCGGCACACAGTAGGCACTTTATAGATGAAGTCATTATGCTGGAGAGGTCAGGAGTAGCAATTTTTTGCTTTCCTACTCAGATAGGAAGTCCTAGCTGTCAGCCTCCCCACTGATGGAGGTGACTGTGGTGTAGTGTCTAGCCTTGGGGCTTCCCGAGGGAGGCCCTTCTCCTCCATGTTTCCCCACCGTGTCCCCTGGTGCCAGGATGGAGGTCCTGAGCCTAGAAGGCTTCAGGCATCCTGAAGACTAATGGAGCCTTATTCTTTTCCCTCAAACTACAGGGCAATTTTGACCCATTACCTTTGTGTGTGTGTGTGGGTGGGTGGGGGGGACACTGGGGACAGAACCCTGGGCTTCACACATGCCAGGCCTGGGGCAATGCCACACACTGTACCAGAGCCACATCCTTGGCACTTATTTTTTTTTTTTTTTTTTGTTTCAAGACAGAGTGTCACTAGGT
Source organism: Spermophilus citellus (assembly GCF_964194105.1). Classification (NCBI taxonomy): domain Eukaryota; kingdom Metazoa; phylum Chordata; class Mammalia; order Rodentia; family Sciuridae; genus Spermophilus; species Spermophilus citellus. The sequence goes on from NC_138188.1 coordinate 50,394,337, forward strand.
TGCGGAGGCTGGCCTTGAACTTGAGATCCTCCTACCTCTGTCTGTTGAGTAGCTGGGACTGTAGATGTGCGCCACGGCGCCTGGTCCATCACCTATTTTGGGGGGGCTTCTAAGTTAAGAATGGGTCTTAAATGGTTGAACAGTAGCAAAAGAAGAAGAGCATTTTTGTGAAATGTAAAATGGTTTAAAATTCACACTTCAGTGTCTATAAATAGTTTTATTGGAATCCAGCTGTGCACATTCACATATGTATTGTTTATAGGGCTGTTTTCACAGGACAGTGGCTGAGCATAGCATTTGTAACCAGGATCAAATGGTCTGTAAAAACTTACGCTTGGGCCCTGGAGAGGAGCAGCCACCCACCTGGCCTAATGGGGCCCTTGGCTCTGCACAGTCTCCTCCGGCTTCTTTCTGGGAAACATAATCCATTCCATCCAGCTCTACCCCCGGGTTTCTCTGCAGAATGACTGTTCCTCCTCTTGCAGTGGTTGAGTGCTTGGCTGAATCGTTGCTCCAGGGTTTTCTGGGTGCTCGGGGTTTCCTTTTTACTACAAGGAGATACGGAGCACCATACCTGCAGTTGCATTCAGTGTGACTGTCGCTGAAAAAGTGGATTTTCCTTCCATAGAATCGTAGAGTTGAAGGGATCTCGAGGTCATCCAGCTGTGCTTCTGACATTGCAGATGGAGGGACAGAGGCTCCATGGGTGCCGAGTGCTGTTCCAGGCGGGTCAGCTTGGGAACAGCGCAAGGGCACATTTCTTGGTCTGAGTCCACTCTCTCTGCCATATCAGGCCCAGGTCTCCTCAGCCAGTGGCCAAGGCCAGATGTGGCAGGTGCTGAGTCCTTGCAGAGCCTGTGCTCAGGGTGTGGCCATCTCTGCCTTCTTGTGGAGAAGTCTTAGAGAAATTTTGATAAAGAATTTGAGAATTAAAGGATGAAAATACTGGGTCATAGGACCCAGTAAGTGATTTCTCTGTGCTCCGGCTGAATGTTGTGGGGGCAGAGCCGTGTCATGCCTACCATGAAGAGAAGTGGAGCTCACAGAGCGGGCCCTATGCACAGAGAAACGAGTTCGGCACTTGCTAGCCATTGGCCCTGACCGCTCTCCCTTTAGGTTCTTGGCTACTCTCCTCTTGACTCAGTTGATGATCCCCTGAACCAGGCAAGGACAAACCAAATCTGAAAAGACTGGGCTCCTGCATCTACTTAAAAATGGTATAAAAGCACAGCCTGAAATGTTTCCCCTAAGCTCTAGAAGGAAGGCGATAGGGTTTCTGTTCTCTCTTTCTGTGGCTCAGTTTCCAAAGCCCTGATTTGAATCATTTAAGAAATGTAGGTGTGCTGCCTTACGAGTTGAGCCAAGTTAATGCTGTGAGTCAAAATGGAAATCTGTCTGTCAGCGTTATCGCTTGATGTCAGATTGTCCAGCCACCTGCTGTTCCTTGCTGCCTGCCCTCACTCGGGTCCTCTGGTTCCTCTCCACTGCCTTCATTCTTTTCTTTTCATCGCCTTTCACACTCTGAAGCTTGGCTTGGTATTCTCAGCACACATACCACCCTGCTGTCTGTAACAGGCTCTCCGACAACTGTGAGGCATCTGTGTTTAAACCCCCTGCTAGAAGTTAACTGGAAGTGGTCATTTTACCATTTGTTTTGCTTTCCCACTATGGAAAGCCATCCAAGGCTCATCCCAGGGAGGCTCTGGTCAAATCTCAGCTCATATGATAGAATCCTGTCTGTCTAAACTCAGCTGCATTTCCTCCTCCACCGGGTCTCACGCCTGAGCGTGGAGGACAGACTCTGTGCCAGGGCTGGTGTAGGACTGGGACTGAGAAGAGAGCTGAAATCTGGTACCAGCAGTGTTGTGAAGGTAGTGAGGGTGGATGAGGGGCACAGGAGAAGGCCAGGCCCATGTTTGCTATGTGGGGGTTCATGGTGGAGGGGTCCCTGCCCAGCATATGGAGCCTTCACACTGGCTGTCCCCATTGTGGCCATCTCTGTGCCTCTTGTGCGGAGAACTCCATCCAGCTCCAGCCTATGTGCTAATAAGGACACAAGGTCTGTGCCCTAAGCCAGGTGGCATCACCAAGGAAAACTGGCCACGCAATGAGAGAGAGATGATGATTAAAGCTGTGGAAATATTTTGAGTTTATGGCATTTACTTAAGGAAATGTGAATGGAATGCTAGAGCAGAATTAGAACAAGAATGTAGTTTTTTCTCTTACAATTGATGAAATATCATGTTTTTGCAAGAAAAGTTTTAATATTTAATTTGGATGAGATAAGATGACAGAAGGTCTTGGAATCATCCAGTTTGACTCTGCCGCTGCTGTGGGGGTTGGTCATCTGTTGGTGCTGGGAGTATCTCGGTCTGCAGGGTCCATCAGGGATCTCTCCTCCAGGTTTTCTCCACGTTACTGATGACTGTCCTCTCGAGGATCTGTGACAGCAGGTCATTTGCATTTTTTTGTTTTCTTTATGGTATTGGGGGTTGAATCAGAGATCTCCACCATGGAGCCACATCCCCAGCCCTTTCATTGAGACCTGGTCGTGCTAAGCCGCTGACAGAGCAGTTTCTATTTTGAGGGGAACCCGAGTGTTTTCTTTGACCTTCCTGCACGTGGGTGAAGCAGACCTTCGAGGAGGCTGATAAGAATGGCGACGGCCTGTTGAACATCGAGGAGATACACCAGCTGATGCACAAGCTGAACGTCAACCTGCCCCGAAGGAAGGTCCGGCAGATGTTTCAGGTACGACGTGGCCACTCGCTGGGCTTACCCATGTACCCATGTACTAGGGTACATCAAAGGGCCATTTGGTTGGAAGCAAACACAGCTTGGTCTGGGTTATTTTGTTTTTTTTTGCTTCATCAGAGAAAAAGAGCGTTGTGCACTTAACACACACTCAGTTTGATTCTGCAGGTGCTTTTTCATTGCTGCTGTTTTTAGGGAGTAATTAGAAGTGCTCTTCCTGACTCTAATGAAGTGCCCTCCATTAAATCCCTTGGGAGGACAGGGCTACCTCCTCAGCCTCCCTCTCAGGGATGCTGTGAGGATGAGGATGACAGCAAAGACCAAGTACTGAGAGCACTTGTTTGAGCCCTCCAGAGCTCTCTGTCTGTTCCCATGAAGTCTGGCAGTGCTGAGCTCCTACCCTCTAGTGTGCATCCATGTTAAGAGACATGTGGCCCTGTTGATGAGCCACTGAGGAAGTCCTTGAAGCATCCTGCTGGGGTGTGGTCCTCAGTCTAAGGGCAGAAGCCAGCTCTGTTAACTTTAAGTCAGTAAAAGACAGTGCTATGCTATGAGAAATCAACTAGAATATTAATTTCCAAAGGGCCTCATTGCAGATAAGTCATATGCAATAGCCAAGTTTTGCAATGACTGTCCATTTCAAGTGAACAGGAAGGTAATATATTGTCCAAAAAGAAGGGAAATGCGGTGTCTCCTCTCTCTCCTTCCTTTTAATTTGTGGCACTGTAGATTAAACCCAGGGCTAAGGTTTTAATATATAGTACATTTATTCACTTCTGTATGTTTCATGTCCTATTTGTAAAAATATTCCATTGCTTCTGTGGGGGATTTTGTCTTGCTTTGTTTATAGCTTTCTTTGTTGATTTATAAGTTTTCTGTGGTTAGAAATGAGTTTGTAGCCATGTGTGGTGGCACACGCCTGTAACTCTAGCAGCTCAGGAGGCTGAGGCAGGAGGATCACAAGTTCAAAGCTAGCTTCAGCAAGTTAGCGAGGCCCTAAGCAACTCAGCAAGACCCTGTCTCTAAATAAAATTTTTAAAAGGGCTGGGGATGTGGCTCAATGGTTGAGTACCCCTGGGTTCAGCTTATATAAGGTTGATTCTTTATAATTGGTGAAGCTGTCTTGGTGGCCTGCTGGGAGTGGGGCTTGAGGGAGCTCCAAGGGTGCTTGGAGAGAACATGTTACCCCATGGCGTGAGTGTGGGTCCTGGAGCACTGGTGCCGTCTTCCTGCGCTGAAGTTGCACTCTGAAGCTCTCACTCGGCCCCTTGTTCTGCTCCCTTTCCAGGAAGCCGACACGGATGAGAACCAGGGAACGCTGACGTTCGAGGAGTTCTGTGTTTTTTACCGAATGATGTCACTGAGACGAGACCTTTATTTGTTGCTCCTGAGCCACAGTGATAAGAAAGACCACCTGACCGTGGAGGAACTGGCCCAGTTTTTGAAGGTGGAGCAAAAGGTATCCTTCAGCTGCTGATCAAATGTCCATTTAAAGATGATTGTGAGACACGTGGCTCTCACCTGGAGCTAGGTTTCGGTGTGTTTTAAGTCTAGCATAGAGGGGGTAAATGTCACAAGCCCACAGAAATCGCATGGAAGAATCATTTCACACATTCTAGTAGGCTTTAAGAGAGGAAGTGATAAATTGAACACTGGGTTAGATGATTTTTAACTTAAGCATACTGAGTAAGGGTATGCGTATTTTTCTACAAAGAAATGAATGTTAATTAAACATTCCATTGTTTTAGATTTAATGGAAATGTGTACTTTATATTACTACTATGAAAAATCCATAGCATAATTTATATTTTATATATTTATGTTAGTATACATTTGTATTAATAACGTAAATTTATATTTATACTAATATAGCTAAGCCTGAATATGAATTATTAGCTATTGAACTAGGATGCAGTTCTTAGCTAGCATTATAATAGGTCATTGATAATTTAAACATTTGATCATGTTTAACGGATAGTAAATTGGGGCCTGGTTGGCAAAGGGAATTCCTAAACATATTTAATTTGGAATGTTTTAATTCCATGCTATATAGGCTGAATTACGGTCCACACAGCTAGTCTTTTCACAGTGCTGTTTTTAATATATCCTCAAACTCCATTTGCTTCTTATTAAGCATAGGAATCAATGAATATTTTGTTAAAGGGTTTTGACATTTTATATTATTAGCCTTTTGGGGGGAGGTTTTGGGTTTACTGTAGTTGATGAGATTTACTTTTAATTTTCTTTAGATTTATGGGTTTGTAGTCTTAGTATAAGAACTTCTTATCTCCTTTATTGGTTTGCAGTCACAGGCATGTGACTCTGTTGGAATAGTAAGGTTGTTGAGTAATCTGGATCACACTGGGTAACTGGTGGAAGGGACTCTTCTAAGCACCTGCACAAATAAGCCCCCAGCCTGTGCCGGGGCTCCCCTTTCTTTAAGGAACAACTTGATGGAGATCCGGTTCTCATACTGTAGTGTTCCCCTATGAAATGCATGGTTCAGTGGTTGTTCCTATGTTCACAGAATTCAGTGTTTTCAGTGTTGCAGGAGAAATCCCAGCAGCAGCCCCTCCTTGTTCCTCTCTTCTCCCAGACCTTGGCAACCCGTAGTACTTCCTATCTCACTGAGGTGCCCATTCTGGGCAGCTTGTGAGCAGGGTCTCACAGAACACATGGCCTTTGGGCTGGCTTCTTTCATTCAACATAATGTTTTCAAGGTTCCTCTTGAAAATGCAAATCCACACCAAAACTTGTGCACCTGTTCATAGTGGCATTATTCATAACAGCCCAGAAACAGAGCCCACATGTCAGCTGATGGGGGGTAAGCAAGGGTATAGCCTTCACATGGTGGTCAGCCATCAGAAGTAAGGGGTGGGGCACCGTCACCTATGGGTGCGTGGGTCTTTGTGTGCATAGGCTTTTAGTTCTCTTGGTTGTAGGCCCAGTGCAGGCCCTGGGGGACTTGGTTTCAGAACTTCTGGGTGTTGAAGGAATTTCTTGGGAACCAGAGCACGGTTGTACCATGGCACCTCAGTGACTAGAGCCTTGGCTCAGTCTTCTCAGACTAGAGGTCACTTGTCACTGGCTCCAAGAAGCACAGCCAACCAAGGGTGCATCTGGTCCTTTCCATGAGTTCCTTGCTTTGAGGGCCAAGGATGGTTGGGTTGCTTAGAAGTCAAGCTCGAGTGGGTGTTTGCTTGGTAACCTGCAGGTTAATCCTCACCCTATCTGAGCACTTATGTGTATCCTAGGCATTGTGCTCAGTTGTGGGAGTGGGCCCATTCTACACTCAGAGCTCAAAAGAAAGACCACATTTTTTGATATTTTACAATTTTGAGAGTCTATAATAAGAGGAAAGAAAATGCTAAGAAGTAAAACCACATATTTCTTAAGATTTGCTGGGTTTTCCCTTTTTGAGTCAAAATAAAACCTATAATTTAATTGATAATAATTATAAAATTTTAATAATTATTATGCAATGTTGTGGTTTTGGACATTTTTGCTTTTAAAAAGTACCTTTGTTGAGATACTGAAAATATTAATTAGTAACACATTGTTAATATGCATGAAGTCATGCTCATTTAATTTTGGTATTAATTTGAATTAAATTGAGGTTTTGAAGTGATTTCCATCCCAGGGTCCTTCAGCTGTTAACATTCTTTAATTTTCTCCTTCTTAACCCAGAAGATTATCAGTCATACTTGCCAGAGGCAAACCTATCAAAATTCATATCCTGACCTGCAGGTTTAGCTTCTAGATCCCTAAGTGGCTAAAAGGTCTCACCGATTCAGACTCTGCTCTGGCTGAGGTGGATAAGCACCTTTGTGGTAGTTCAGTGGAGAATTTTGAATTATTTCTATGTGCAGATTAATCTGGTGATCAAATTCTCCAACTTTTTTTTTTTTATTGGATGTTCACAACATTACAAAGCTCTTGACAAATCATATTTCATACATTAGAATCAAGTGGGTTATGAACTCCCATTTTTACCCCAAATACAGATTGCAGAATCACATCGGTTACACATCACATTTTTACATACTGCCATATTAGTGACTGTTGTATTCTGCTACCTTTCCTATCCTCTACTATCCCCCCTCCCCTCCCCTCCCATCTTCTCTCTCTACCCCATCAACTGTAATTCATTTCCCTCCATGTTTGTTATCCCATTCCCCTCATAACCTCTTATATGTAATTTTGTATAACAATGAGGGTCTCCCTCCATTTCCATGTGATTTCCCTTTTTTTCTCCCTTTCCCTCCCGCCTCATGTCTCTGTTTAATGTTAATCTTTTCTTCCTGCTCTTCCTCCCTGTTCTGTTCTTAGTTGCTCTCATTATATCAAAGAAGACATTTGGTATTTGTTTTTTAGGGATTGGCTAGCTTCACTAAGCATAATCTGCTCTAGTGCCATCCATTTCCCTGCAAATTCGGTGATTTTGTCATTTTTTAGTGCTGCGTAATACTCCATGGTGTATAAATGCCACATTTTTTTTTTATCCATTCATCTATTGAAGGACATCTGGGTTGATTCCACAGTATAGCAATTGTGAATTGTGCTGCTATGAACATCGATGTGGCAGTATCCCTGTAGTGTGCTCTTTTAAGGTTTTCAGGAAATAGTCCGAGAAGGGCAATAGCTGGGTCAAATGGTGGTTCCATTCCCAGCTTTCCCAGGAATCTCCATACTGCTTTCCAAATTGGCCGCACCCGTTTGCAGTCCCACCAGCAGTGTACAAGAGTACCCTTTTCCCCACATCCTCTCCAGCACTTGTTGTTGTTTGACTTCATCATGGCTGCCAATCTTACTGGGGTGAGGTGGTATCTTAGGGTGGTTTTGATTTGCATTTCCTTGACTGCTAGAGATGGTGAGCATTTTTTCATGTACTTGTTGATTGATTGTATGTCCTCCTCTGTGAAGTGTTTGTTCATGTCCTTGGCCCATTTGTTGATTGGGTTGTTTGTTTTCTTATTGTCTAATTTTTTGAGTTCTTTGTATACTCTGGATATTAGGGCTCTATCTGAAGTGTGAGGAGTAAAAATTTGTTCCCAGGATGTAGGCTCCCTATTTACCTCTCTTATTGTTTCTCTTGCTGAGAAAAAACTTTTCAGTTTAAGAAAGTCCCATTTGTTGATTCTTGTTATTAACTCTTGTGCTATGGGTGTCCTATTAAGGAATTTTGAGCCCGTCCCCACAATCTGTAGATCGGAGCCAACTTTTTCTTCTATCAGACGGAGAGTCTCTGATTTGATATCTAGCTCCTTTATCCACTTTGAGTTGACTTTTGTGCATGGCGAGAGGAGGGGATTCAGTTTCATTTTGTTGCATATGGATTTCCAGTTTTCCCAACACCATTTGTTGAAGATGCTATCCTTTCTCCATTGCATGTTTTTAGCTCCTTTATCAAATATAAGATAGTTGTAGCTTTGTGGATTAGTCTCTGTGTCCTCTATTCTGTACCATTGGTCCACCCGCCTGTTCTGGTACCAGTACCATGCTCTTTTATTACTATTGCTCTGTAATATAGTTTGAAATCTGGTATCACTATACCGCCCTGCTTGCTTACGAGGACCGTGTGCGTGGTATATTTTTTCCCAATCTTTTACCTTGAGCCTGTGTATGTCTTTTCCAATCAGATGTGTCTCCTGGAGGCAGCATATTGTTGGATTTGTTTTTTTAATCCATGTTACCAGCCTATGTCACTTTATTGGAGAGTTTAAGCCATTAACGTTTAGAGTTACTATTGATATATGGTTTGTACTTCCTGCCATGTTTGATTATTTATCTCTTTTTTTTCCCTAATTTAGTTTGTTTCTCCATGATTAGCTTTCCCCCCGTCCTCTGTCTTTACCGAGGCACTTCCCGCTGATGGTTTTGGTTATTGTTTTCCATTTCTTCCTCGTGTAGAGTTTTGCTCAAGATGCTTTGCAATGCTGGTTTTCTGGCTACAAATTCTTTTAGCTTTTGTTTATCATGAGAGATTTTTATTTCGTTGTCGTATCTGAAGCTTAATTTTGCTGGATACAGAATTCTTGGTTGGCATCAATTGTCTTTCAGTGTTTGAAATACGTTGTTCCAGGATCTTCTTGCTTTCAGCGTCTGTGATGAAAAATCCGTTGTCAACCTTATTGGTTTACCCCTAAATGTAATCTGCCTCTTTTCTCTTGTAGCTTTTAATATTTTCTCTTTGTTCTGTATATTGGATAGCTTCATAACAATGTGTCTTGGCGTTGGTCTACTGTGATTCTGTGTGCTCGGTGTCCTGTATGAATCTACAATTTGTATATCTGTTTCCTTTTTTATTTCTGGAAAGTTTTCTGTAATTATTTCCTTCAGCAAGTTACTTATTCCCTTGGCATGAATCTCTGTGCCTTCCTCTATCCCGATGACTCGTAAGTTTGGTTTTTTTAAGTTATCCCAAATCTCTTGGATGTTTTTCTCGTGATTTTTTACCAGTCTATCTGAGTTGGCTAGACTCTTTTCAAGATGATATATTTTGTCTTCATTATCTGATGTTCTGGCTTCTACTTGCTCCACTCTGTTAGTGATACTCTCGATTCAGTTTTTAATTTGGTTTATCGTTTCCTTCATTTCTAGAATTATTGTTTGATTTTTTTTATAATCTCTATCTCCTGATAAAGATGCTTAACTTCTTCTTTTATCTGTTTATGTAATTCATTTTCAATGTGATCTTTAAGGTTCCTTTCCATCTGTCTAAGGTATTCCTTGAGTTCTTTATATGGCCATTTTTCTGATGACTCCAGGTCCTCCTGAATATTTAGGCTGTCTTTCATTGTCTGTACTCCTTTTCTTCCTTGCTTTTTTATGCTCATGATACTTCTTGTTCTGTTTGACTGCTGAGTTACTGTTTACTCTTATAAATTTATTTGATGCTTGCGAGGAGAGGTATTAGAAGGGAAGGGAAGAAGTGACTAAAGAGAGTGAGTGTAGGCAGGTGGAATTCAAGAGAGGGGGAATAAGAAAATTGAAAGGAAATGAAAAGACAAAAGAAAAAAAAGTGAAAAGAAAGAAAGAAAAAACGAAAAAATAAAAATTTAAAACAAACCAAAAAAATTATAAGGATAATAAAAAAATGGAAATTGAAGTTTAAAAATAATAATAATAATAATAGAATAAAAAGAATTTAAAAAAATTGAAACCATTAATAAGAAAGTTAAAGAACAACAACAACATCAACTACAAAAAGTGAGAATAAAAAAAAATTAAAAAAATACTAATAATAATCATTAAAAAACTAATAATAATAAATGCAGTCATAGAGCTCGATTAACTTCTCTTCCAGTAGGTGGAGCTATGCCCACTGGGCCAGGCTTCTCTTTGTGATAGGTGGGAACCAATCACTGTGCCTCAGCTCTTCTTCCCAGACTGTGCGGGTCTCCAGTCCTGAGTGCCTAGGTCCTTCTCTTGTGGTTCCTCAATCCAGGCCCCACTCACCTGTGACGCTTACCACATTACTGGCTACACGCCGGGTCTGATGCTCCTGGGAGCCCTGTTTTCATGGATGCATGGGCACACCCTTTCTGTTTGCCTCCCTCGGACCCTAAGTTTGTAGGGCTTGGGGCTGAGGACCCCCAGCGAATTTGTTTGCCCTCAGGTAGCAACTCCCCTGGTAGCTGGTGCAAGGGACCTCTGTTGTCAGCCCTGGTGGGAGCGATAGCCGGGGGTTCTGCGTCGCTAGTCCCACGTCACTCCTGATTCCCTGGGTCTGGCTATGGTGCTCAGTTGGCTTTTACCTCTGTGAGATCAGGTGGGTCGACTAGTTATTTCAGCGGGATCATTAGTGCTGAGTCACGAGAAGCAGGCGATCCGCGGCTTAAATGCAGCAGATTCGTGCTCAGTGTGTGTCTTCTGAGGGGCCCAAAGTGTACGCCCTAGCTCCACGTCAGCTCAGCATTGCCTAGTGATCCTGAGCAAATAGGCTTTAGATAATTTACAGCTCCCTATGCCCACGCAATTGAAGAGGTCAGAGACTTGATCTCTCCGCGCCTGCCGCCATGTTAGACCTCCTCAATGATATTCATGTTACCCTTACAGTTTCCTGGCATAAGCAAGATCTTGGGATTATACAAACTGCTGCTTCTGTTTCCAGTCCAGTTTTCTAGAACTGAAACCCTGCTGCCGTCGCCTCCACCTCTGGGCCACGCTCTTGGGCACCGCGCTTGTCCGCGACCTTAGCAGCGCCGCCGCGGCCGCTGCTCCTCGGCCTGGTGCCTAGCACCCATGGCCCAAGCGGCTGCCGCTGCGGCTCTCCAGCCCCCTCCTCCGGAGCACAGGTCCCCTCGCAGGGGGATGCCGAACGACCCCAGAGCAGGCTCTGCCCCAAGGTGCAGCAGGGAACAGGCGACTGAGGCACTTAAGGCCGTGGTCCAGCCTTCGGAGGACAGGGCTCGGCACGCAGCCCAGTTCTAGTCTCTAGATGCGGCAGCTGGACCGTGTAGACAGGGCCATCAAGACAGCATGCAGAAAGCAAATGGCGGCTCCCGCGGAGTGGATTTTCGGCCCCGAAACTACAGCCCCGCCAACAATTCCAGTCCACTAACTCTCCCTGTATAGACAATATTCAAAAAAAAAAAAATAAAGGGCGGGGTGTACTGAGCTTTCTTTGCCTCAGGTACTTACAATCCACTGCTGATTACCCATTCAGCTTCTCTGCCGGGAGCGAAGTGAAAGAGGAAGCAGATGGGCGCAAAGCGCCCGCGGCTCTGAGCAGGAAAGCGTCCGGGAGCCAAGCGTCTCTTTTTCAATCTCTTTGTTTTTTCTGCTGCTTGGCCGGGTGGTCCACTACAGATTAATGGTGAAAGGAGCTCTAACAAGCTGCGCGAAGTCTCGATTAAAGCCGCTGCTCTGAGCACCAGGCTCAGCACTTCAGCTACCCCCGTACGCAGCGGCCATCTTCTGCAATGCTCAAATTCTCCAACTTTTTGCTTTAGCAAGAATGAAAAAAAGCAGGAAAAAAAAAACCCACATATGGCCCTCTGTATTGTTAACTAGCGAGATGCAGGGTCAGGTCTTCTCATGGTGTTGGGATGTATCTCCATCAATGCTTCATGAACACAAAATATTTGTTTCATTTTATAATGAAGAAAGCAGTGAATGAATCATAAGCTACTAAGCAAATCATTTTTGGTGCTAATGTGGCCACAGAATGGCAACTTGGAGTTGGCTTGATTGGCCTTTCTTTGAATGGCATGGCTGAGTATTTTTCTCTGTGTATATTTTTAAAACATAGTTTTTGGACTTTATTTGAAAGACCATTTATAATACAGAAAATGTGTATGCATTCTGTCCTGTTTTTGTGGTGTGTGTGTGTGTTAGAGTGAGAGAGCCGGTGGGGTTACTGACAAGGAACCAGCAGGGACAGACCGATGCTGACCACTTTGTCACAGGGTTCTGCTCTGTAAGTGCTTTCAAGAACCAGCCACTAGCACAGCAGTGTTAGCTCTGACTGGAGAGATGGCTGTACCCAAGTAGGAAGTAGTTTTAAAGCTGTTCTTGACATCCTCAGTCCCCAAAGGTAAATGCATTAAACATGTTTTCTGAGACTGTGTTTCTTTGTTCCCTTTATCAGTGGTGCTAATCACCTCTGTTCAAGCAGGTTAACATTTGCTTTGGTGTGAATGGGTTTTTTATTATTATTACTGGACTGTGTGTTAGAATTGGACACACAGCTGTGCCTACTCTGTGACTTGCTGGCAGAACCTCTTTCTTGATTGGTGTCATAAAATGCCCTGTTAATGATACTGCCTTTGCTCGATGGGTGTGAGTATTAAAGAGATGTAGATGGACAGCCTTGATGTGTTGCCTGCTGGATCCACTGCTCAACAAATGGACATTTGACTTAATAGCACATGTCCAGCCACTTCCAAGGGGCCACTTGAGGTTTCGAGGGGCAGGTAGCCCTACACACATCTGCTATAAGTCACACAGGGGAGAAAAATTGTCCTCACATCTCACCCCTCACGTGGTGGGTTCATGGGCTAAGTCTATACAACAAAAGACAGGTCAACAGAGAAAAGTGTACACATTAATTTAATAAGTTTACATGGCACGGGGAGCTTCGTAAGGAAACGAAGGCCCGAGGAGACAGGGGACCTGTGTGCTTTTATGGTAGGTGTGAGGAAGCATGGGCAGTGTTGGAGAAGCTGAGCACAGGACAGAGGGTCTGATCTTCTGGGTGGTGCTGGCAGGTTCCCCTTGGTGTCTCTGTGTCTTGGCTCTAGGTAGAGGAAGGGCCTTTCTCCAGCAAGGGTCTCCAGATGAGCTCCAGGGGAGTCAAAGGCCAATTACACAATACAGCATAATTATTAGGGGAGGGGGCTGGGGAGGCCAGATAGACCCTCTTGCTGTGCTGTTTCTCGAATGCTGAGAGGCTGTATATTGGCAGCATTTCTTGGACCCCATCTCTTCTACACATGACTGGGATATTTTTCTTCTAAATTACTTCTCCTTTGCCCCCTCCCCCACATCTGTTGTATGGCATAGTAAAAAATCTATTTGGTCTTCGTCTCTCATTCTTGGCACAGAGCCAAGGGCTGCTGGGGCCCTTGGGATTTCCTGTATGGTGGGAGAATCTTCTATTGCTTATGAGCCCCTCTGGACCAGACCCAAGCCCGTGCTGATGAGGTAGCTGTTGTGGACTCCCAGATAGCTTCATGATGGGGCAGGGGCAGAGGAACCACCCCAGGACCTGAAAGGTAGGGAGGAGGCTGGCTATATTAACTAATGGCCGATGATCTATCACTGCATAATGAACCCGCCCCACTGGGTTTGGGGAGTTTCTGCCTTGGTGAGCACAGCAAGGTCCTGGGAGGCAGGTCGTCAAAGAGGTGTGGATGCTGTGCCCTGTGCCCCCACTGCCAGGTGCATGCCCCTCCTGAGTTGTGTTCTTCATGATGGATTGACAACAGCATGCAGAGCACCTCCCACCCCCACCCCCACTTCCCAGCTCTGTAGGTCCCTCTAGTGAACCCCTGCACCTGATGGGGACATGAGGGACTAAAGAAAACCATCTCCTTTCTAAATCTGCACAGTGTTCTCGGGCCTCTTCTGCCAGGCTGCTCCTGGGCCTTGTCCTCAAGGCTCACAGCAGGCATCCTGTGAGTCAGTTCAGCCGGGACTCCCACCAGGGATGGCCCATCACATCCCATTGCCACCATCAGGTGATGCCGATCACCTCCGTCTGCTTTCAGCAGAACTCCTGTTGGGTCTGTTGAGCCAGAACCTCCTTTGCTCCTAGTGATTTTTGTACCCTTTGGCCTCCGCCTGGCTCCTCCTCTGCACTCCACCTGTCCCTGCTGTAGTCATGCCTGAGCCCGGCTCCACACCGAGGGGCCTTTGCCATCCCAGCAGTTCCTGATTAAAATTGGTTTTACCTTTTGAACTACCATCTGCCTCTGGTTTTGCATTGACAGAACCTCCAAATTGACAGTCAGGTGGAAACACAGGCAGCCAGAGTGCCCCTTTTTATCTGCATCTGCAGTGGGGGGTTCCTCAAGACCCAAGAGCTGTCTCTGCACCGACCGACCGCACACTGACTCTGGGTGGGTGGTGGCATCTGCACACACTTCTGGGCGGGTGGTTTCAGCTCCCACTGAATTGCTAGATATCCAGTTAGTCCTGGATTGAGGATTGAGTCTTGTCAGTATTTTACTTTATTACTAAAATCACATATTTTAGGAATAATAGGTTTGATTTTTATGAATTTTGTTATTGCTTTCTTAAGGATTGAACCAGGTAGTGTTAATAATGTTTTATCAAAATCAATTATTTTAATTATGGTTTGATGATTCAGCCAAGGTAGATTCTCCATTAGCAAAGGAAGCTGTAAAAGAGAGAGAAATGGGAATGAAGTAATTGATAAAATTAAGAAAATACTTTTGCCCGGAGGCTCTGCCTTGGCTTCCTCTCTGCTCCTCTGTAGGAAGGACCTGCACCTGGCACTGTAGACTGTAGTACCTGAGGGACGTCGGGATCATCATTGATCCTGAGCCTTATTTCTTACCTGTATAAAGGGGAGCTGATTCCTGCTTCTCTTACCTCACAACATCAAGCTGCAGGTGGCGGTGGCAGTGAATGTGAAAGTCCTGTGGTGGAGACGTTCCCAGTGCAGCAATGTGAGGAATTAAAATGTGTTCAGCCATTGGCCTCAACCTGTTCTGGCTGCTGGGTGACCCCAGGTCATTCGAACATCAGCCGTGGGTGTCACTTGCTAAGGGCACATGTTTATCCTTCTTTTTGATTATTTTGACATTCTGTGAGTAAATTTTAGTTGGGGAAAACAGAGCTAGTGTTCTGTGGCATCTGCCCCCTGGCAGATAATTACTTTTACTTTAATTTTCTAAATTAGCTTGAAGCTACTTGCACGTGGGCACAGTCTAATGTGCAGCAAGAGAGTCATTAGCCAAGAGTTTGATGGGTTTTGCGTTTTAAAACTGTATTTTCACAATGGGACAAATTTGAGGCAATCGGATGGTCGTATGGTAGGCATTAATTGTCTTCTGATGGCGTAAGATCCCAGCAGACCCCAGAGTGTTCAGCTCCTCCAGCTTTACTGAGCTGCCAGATGAAGTACCACCGCTGGCCGCACCGGCTGCCAAGCCAAGTGAGGTCAACATTGGCCCCGGGGTAGATTCTTACTCTACCAGAGCTCTCTGAAAATGGAATCCATGCCTGTGACAGGTGCAGTTGATGTTTAATTAGGACTTTCACCCTTAAAATGTGGCTGTGCCAAGGGGAATCCTCCCTGTCTCTCAATCTGGGATGCAGGATCAGTCAGGCAAGCTCCCTACGAGGACTCTCTTCTCTTCTCCTGCTTCTTGTGGACTGAGGAGGAAGGACGAGGTGGCAGGAAGGCCGAGGTACCATTTAGGGTATTCCCAAGAGTGCAGCCTTCATCCCTGGGAGCCAGAGGTGGCCTCTACACTGCCAGCTGTCATCTGAAATACACATGTGGATGGTCAGTGCCAGGCTTTCTGGAGATGCCGGTTCCCAGGCCAGGAGGCCTCTGTGCTGGGATGTGCCTCATGTAGATCTATACATGACTCTTTTGTAAAAAGTTGCCCCTTTGTGTTCTTCTAAAATGTTTCCTCAATCCATCTGATCCAGTTATTCCTGTCTTTGTGTCCTCTCTTTCCTTACCCTTCTCCTAGGGTTGTGGTCATTCCAACCTCTCTTAAGAAATAATTACAAACTCTTCTTTGCTTATAACTACCCCGCTTATGGTGCTGGTCGGTCTCTCTCTCTCTCTCTCTCTCTCTGCTTTTCCTCGTGATGGAAGCATTTTTTAAAATGTCCTTTTCTGAATTTCTGCATCTCTTTTCTTATTTGAAATTAAAGCAGTTGAGAACTGGTGATTGTTTTGTTGCCTTGGCTATAGTTCCAAAATGACATCGTCTATGAAACAGTCATAGACTCAAATGTGGAGAAATGTGTGGTTTAATTTTAGGATGGACTGGAGGTTGCTGGCTTGGGGAGGTACATAGAGATGGTAGTTGTCTGGTTCCATTGCAGATGGCATGATCGTTCATGTATCAATGTTTTACCATTCCCCTGTGAAATTATCCAAAAATGCACCCCATGCTAAACCATAGGGACAAAGAGAACGGGAGAGGAACAGCAAGATCCTAAAGCCTGCCTGAGCTAAAGGAGGCCCCAGGTCCCTGAACTCAAGCCCGTAGTGTGAGAAGCCATGAAGCAACTCTTTGTCCAGAGGAACCTCCAGGAAAGCTCAAAAGTCAGAGTTGCATGACCTTCCAGGAAACAGGAGAGGAAGCAGCTGAGTGAAAATGGGCTGGAGATGTGGTCAGGGTACCAGGTCCTCTCCCCTGCCCTTGCCCAGGGTGACTCTGCCCCTGTGGCATAAGACGAAAGCAGGAGTGGAGGAGGGCGGACTAGGAGGAGCTGGGCTCAGGAGGCTGTGCATGGCTGGTCATGGGCACCGAGGACATGGGGACTGTGAGGATGGCACAGCAGCTCCCACATCCCCGGGTGTGTCCCTGGCGATGTGACTCTGCCTGTCCTCCATCCACAAGTGCCTTCTGTTTTCCTTTCCCTTGGCTCTGGGCTGGCTCAGTGACTTGCTTTGACTAATAAGTTGTGATCATGCTGTAGGAGTTCTGGAGCTTGGGCCTCAAGGATTCTTCTCTCCCATGTGAGAGCTGGGGGGCTGTCCAGGCTGGTTTCTCTGAGAACAAGAGGCCACACAGAAAAAGAGGCCCAGACCACAGCCACAGACCTGCAGGTGGGCCATCCTGCACCACCCTGCTCATGGGACCAGGGCCTGCAGTTACACAGATAACCCTAGGTGGGGGCAGCAGACCACGCAGCCCAGTCTGCCTGCCAGCCTGGGCAGTGGGATCCAGGAAGCAGTGGACCTTGTAAGGCCCAGTTTTGGGTGAGTTTCACAGGACCAGGGAATGAATGCCAAGGAGAATGAGCAAGGACACTGGAGCGTGGGAGCGGGGCTCTCTCCCAGGACTCAGCCCCAGAGGAACCCCCAGGCCTCCCTTACAGGGAGGAACTTGGAAACATTTTCTTTGGGAAATACGAGGAGCTGTGTTGGATTGGTTAGTGGCCCTTAAAGATCTGTCCAAGGATTTGTGAGAATGTGACTAGGAAATAGAGTCTTTGTAGATGTAATTAAGTTAATGATAATGATGAGCATCCTTACAGGGGTTAGAAGAGGAGAGACACACACAGAGGGGAGGCCAAGATGGGAGCAGAGACTGGTAGGAAGCCTAAGTCCTGGAGAGCCACGGGGCGCCAGACACCATCAGAGGCTGGGAGGGAGGCAGGGCCCAGGCTGTCCTGGGAAGGCCCCAGGGGAAGTAATGCTGCCATCTTGACTCTGGACTCCTTAGAACTAGGAGAGAATGTTTTTGTTGTTGTAAGCCACCAAGTTTGTGGTAATTTGTTACCGCACCCTAGGAAACTAGCACATTAAGCTGAGCAGGGCAACTTCCTAAAGGTACTTACTGCATATCAGAAATCTCCCAATAAGTTAGGCCAGCCAGAGAATTCTACAGTGAGCCCACTGCTCCATAAAGATGCTCACAAATACACATCTTCTGATAAATTATTGACTTGATTTTCAATGTTTTAAAATAGACAACTTTAAAGATGGGTTTTAAAAAGCCAAGGCCTACCACATATTTGAGGAAATCCTGTACTATTAAAAGCAGACTAGGGCTGGGGACATAGCTAAGTTGGTAGAGGGCTTGCCTAGCATGTACAAGTCCCTGGGTTCAATCCGTAGCACACCCCCCCCTACCATCCCCACCAAAAAAAAGCAGACTAAGGCAAGCAAGTAGAAACAAGAAACTTGGTGGAAATAGAGGCATGCAGGAAGGTGAACACTTTAAAAAACTGTCATTAATATCATCAGTGATAAGAAATTATAGCCATAGGCAAAAGAAGGATACTACAGAAAAAAGAAGATTCAGAGGAAAAAAAAAATATGCCCTTGGAAATCAAAAGTGTAAGAGCAGAGAGAGAAACTTAATAAAGGGTATGTAAGATAAAGTTGAGAAAGTAGAACAAACAACAAAGAAATGTGAAGTGGAAAAAGATTAGAGAAAATAGAAGCAAGGAAATTATCAAATGATACAAAAAAGTGTTAGCAGGAAAGATAAGAATCTCTAGATACATGGCACCAAACAGAGTCCCTTCAAAGCCAATGGGAAAAGATCCCCTGAGGCAAACCAGAGTGAAGTCTCACAATGTCAGCAGTAAAGTGGGATTCTAAACACTTTCAGAAAGAGCAAATAAACAAAACTCACCAAACATATAATCAACAACAGGTCCTGTGAAAAGGATTGGGGTCAGAGTGGCCCCAGAACTATCCAGCACTGGGAAAGCCCTAAACGGAAGCAATGATTCCAACCTAGAATTTTCTGCTTCACTAAACCATCAAAAAAAGGTGTGTGTGGAATTGAAGCCACAGAGTAAGTATGCACCAAGCACCCGGAACACATCAAACGTATATTAATTTCCTTCCTGAATGCGTTCATACAGTGGTGCAGAATAGAGTCAGCACAGAGCTGGGTAGAGCTCAGAAATGCAACCAGCCCGAAGAAGGGGACCTTTACCAAAGGAAAGAGGAATTCATGGATCATTGGCTGCCTTTGGTTATGAGGGGAAAAGTACTGAAAGACCATCAGAATAATCTGGAGGAATTTGTGATAGATACATTAAAAACTGACCAAATGAGACTGTAGCTCAGTAGTACAGTGTTTACCCAACATGTGCAAAGTCCTGGGTTCAATCCCCGGCTCCTCAAATGAATGAATAAATAACCAAACAAATAGGAATTGTAAGAGTTAAATAATAATAAAAAAAATTCTATAAGAAAGAAGAAACAGCCACAGTGCATAAAGACTCAGCACTGTCAACATTTGTGTAGTTGGAATAATCCAGACCCCAGATTATTTTATTTAGTAAACATTATGCTATATGTACTGGGAAGATGGACAGAGGAAGAAAGTTTTCAGGCCCCAAGGATGATCTTATTTATGTCAGCCAAAGATGTTACATAATATATAACACAACAAGATGCCAATAGATAAGTTTTGAAGTATATAAAACAGAAAATAGCATAAAATGCAATAGTTTGTAATGTGAAGAACTGAAAGAGAGATTGGTTTGTTGCCTGTGGGCAGTGATTCTGGCGGGTAGGAGGGTATTCTGCTTGTAGTCATAAGCATCTTAGTTTTGACCTATTTAATCATGGATAAGCTTCCTTGATAAAAATAAATTTAGAAGTTTAGCAATATTAAAATTCTTTTGCAAATTATGTTTTGATTTTGTGTTTAGAAGAACCATAGCCTTGAGGAATATAATTATTTACTCCTCTACAAACAATTCTATTTGTTTTATAATTTGCACTCACTGGGAAAGTTTTGCAAGAAAACTGACAGGAAATCTGGGGATAAAAATGAGCGTCAGGGCTTGGGCTGTGGCTCAGCAGTAGAGTGCTCGCCTAGGATGTGCGAGGTGCTGGGTTCGATCCTCATCACTACATACAAATAAATAAATAAAGGTACTGTGACCAACTACAACTAAAAATAAATTTAAAATATACATTTTTAAAAATTAGCATCAGAGGGCTGGGATTATAGCTCAGGTTGTAGAGTGCTTGCTTCACATGCACAAGGCCCTGGTTCAATCCCCAACACACACACACACACACACACACACACACACACACAAATTAGCATCACAATGTGGATATTTTATCAATCTATGACTGGTTGCTACACCTTGCCCATCTGGTGTGTACCAACCTTTAGCAAGAGGACCAATGGCTGTTGTCTCTTGTAGACGACATTGAACAACAACAGTGAATAAGGAAAAGAGAACAGAGATCAGACTTGAGTAACGAAAAACATCAAAGTGTAGTAACTTATTCAAAAGTTGCAAGAAGTTCAAAAGCTTAGGGAAGATTCAGGCAATTTAGCATTATTGAAAAAAAACGGTCATCTTTGCAATTAAGCATTTCATGTTTTTAATAAAAATAGAAGGAAAAAAACCAGAATAGGTTTAATAAAAAAGCAAAGTCTTTGGGTTTGAAGTTGAGAAGGTCCAGGCTTGACTGTTGGGGCTGCCTCTCCCAGTTCTGTGTCTTGGTGGCAACATTCAGCCTGCTCAGAACCGGCTTTCTGTCTGTGGATGGGGATAAATATTAGGTTTATAAGATCACTGTGGGAACTGTTTAGGATGGTGTGTGTGAAAGCTCTTCAGGGCCTCAACAGCACTATGGAAATGTAAGAATCCTCTAAATCAAACATTACCTTAGGCTTGTCTTTTAGCTCCAGTTGCTGAAGACAGCAGGTGGCTTGGATATTAAATAGCATACAAAACTTCCAAATGAAGTCCATAGGAAATAGGGTACAGTGAGGGGGCTTTATGTCCTGTCACCCTGCCAACCTATTCCAGACAGGAAACAAATCAAGATGAAGAATGCAAGCGGCCATTGACCTCTGTTGACTTGTCAGTGCAGTGCAAACCTGCCACGCAGCCCCAGGAGGGCCTCAGCATTCAAGTGTGTGATTGCAGAAGTTTGCTGCTAAGATGCTATTTAAAGGAGCCCCGGATAGAGAGGATGGAGGGGTTGGGAGCTGAGTGGGGCTCACACTTCACCTCTCACTGTTAGGGGTTTTACCATGTTTCCCTAAGCGTCAATCCTTACTGCTTGAATTTGGCTAGAAATTCATCAGTATTGTCTTTAGTATGTCTTGTGCAGTGTCCAGACATTTCTGAGCACTCACAGAATGCTTGCTAATATTTTCATGGAATTGGTGAATTTTTCAAATAGGTTGTTTTTTTTGTCACCATGCTCTGCTTTGTGTCTTCAACTAGTAGCACATTCTCCGCTCACTGGCCATTTCTGCATCCCAGCTTGAGGGCTTGTGATTGGTGGTTTTGGATCCCCTGGCTCCTCATAGTCCCCATCTCCTGTAGTCCTGAATACATGGCTTCACAGAACGTGAACAGCCTTCTCACGGCACTGATGGATCAATTTGGTTCTTTCTCTCTCTTGTTAATTTTAATTTTTTTATATGTGGTTCTTTCTCTTTTGTGAGACATTGTTGACATTTTAGACCACACCTGCTAAGTCTATAGTGGCAGGTCACTTGCAATTTCCACTATTTGTGGAATTTTTCAGGTGCCCCGCCTGGCAGAGTGGTGAAGATAAACTTTACTCGAAGGATGCATCTGCCATTGTCCCATTCAAATGGGGACAAGATGCTGTGTTCCCTTTCACACTGGGAGACTCTAGCCACATGGCAGCTTCTTTCTCCTCTGAACAGTTTCAGTGCTATTAGACTATTTAGGAAAACTTAGATTTCACCAAAACATAAGTATTGACTTAGTGACAATGAGAAATATAATTGAAATAATATGAAATACTGGCTCACAAGATCAGCTCCTCTCTCATTCTCCATTAGTATTTTGAAATGTCAGTGTTAAGGGAAGATTGTAAGGCAGGATGGGTCTTAAATCAAAATACCACTCTTGTCTTTTATATTTTGCAGTGCTAGGGATCAAACCCAGAGCCTTGAGCTTGGGAGGCAAGTGCTCTAGCACCGAGCTACACCCCAGACCCAAACGTCACGTTCTGTGTGTTTTGGTTTAGAGAAATTATTCCTGAAGAGTTTTACTTTTTCTAATGCTCAATGTGTGATGTTTATGCTGCGACCTTGAGAGAGACTCAATGATAGAGCACATGCTGCCCCCCTGGTAGGACAACAGGTTCGACTCTTGTTGATTCCCTTAGTCCTCAGGGCTGCCCCGTGGCCAGCCCTGGCCAGGGTGAGTGACTGGCATGAAGTCGCTGTGGTTAATATACCCCTATCCCAGCCCAGGCACTGGCCCCCGTCTTACACTGGTGCCCCCTCTAGTTCTCATTTTTCTCTTGCTGACCTCTGTGCTCCTGAATGACCACAGTACCTGCACACACACAGGTGCGACCGTAGAGTCCCATTCTGCTGTGGAGAGGGCAATTTTCTTCCTCCGTGTTTATGATGATCAGGCTTCAGGGCTGGTGTGAGGAGTGTGTTGCAATGGCTGCCGCATAGTGAGCAGGATTTTGGCAGCGGAGTTGCGTTGGTTATTGATTTTAGTCTATGCTTCATTGGTCTCATAGTTGAAGGACTGTGGTTGCCTATTAAATCCGAAAGATGGGTATAAAGGTTGAGATCATGATCATTCTCCAAAAACAACGTCAACCACCAATAGACCCCCCAGGACTCAGCCCTGCTCAGTTAAGCTCTCTGTACTGTAGCCAGAGAGCTGCAGGAATCAGACCTCATTGTGTAGTAGCCTGGAGGGATAGGCCTCAGGAAATCGCAAGAACCTTGCTAACCTTCTGTTTTCCTTAGATGAACAACGTGACAACAGACTACTGTCTTGACATCATAAAGAAGTTCGAAGTTTCAGAAGAAAATAAGGCGAAAAATGTTCTTGGCATAGAAGGTAAAGCAACCAGTAGTCCTAATTTCTCCTTTCTTGATTCAATCTGCTGAGTTAAATTCCAGAACAATTTTCAGGAAAAAGAAATTGGGAGATGTTAATGAAATTACAGATGATTCTAATAAACCCCACAAAGCACCCATTTTCCTACAGAGCAGCTGCCCTGTTGTTGGTCTCTCTCTTTCAAATGCCTATGAGCATTTGCCACTTCAGGCAGCATACTGATACCACCCTGTATGATGCGTGCCAAGAGATATTTGGGTGTTTCTCAAATGACTGAATTTTGGAAATGGTCTCATTCCCAGTGATTACATGAATGGAAATTTGGCCCTAAAAAAACCTAATCTACAGTACTAGTGACTTGAAAGTAAACATGTTCCTTTACAAAATGTTAGTAACTGACTTGTTTTTCCTGATTTGTGGCAGTATGGAAGCTGTTGGAACCGAAAGTCTTGCTAATACACCTCATTGTATAGTAGAGGAAGTGAGGCCCCCTCAAATAATATGCTGCAGTTATGCACTCAGAATCAGCTCCCAGAATTGTACACATATCTGAAAGTCATGTGCATTTAAAATATATGGGGACATGAGTTCTGGTGGGAACCCAGAGGAGGCTAGCTAGAGCAGAGCAGATAATCCCAGAGACTACCAGGGACCCCATGAGCATCCGGAGCCATAGCTGAGCTTTCCATATCTTATTGCCAAACTCCTGGTTTCCCTTGCACCTGGGGTCAGTGCGGACAAAAGGGTTTTATTTATTTATTTATTTATTTTACTTTCATTTACTTCTTTCTTAAAGAGGTGGGGCCTTGCTAAGTTTTCCAGATTGGCCTCCACCTGTGATCCTCCTGCCTCAGCTTCCTGGATGGCTGGAAAGTTGTTCTTAACTCCCAGCCCTCTCTGACTGCTTACCTTCCAGTTAGGAGGGAGAGAGGTGGACCAGCAGTGGGGAGACATAGCAATAGTCTTAAGTCTCAGAGAAGACTTACAGATCTGATTTCACCAAATGATTATCAAAGACTCGAATGAATTTACCCTAATAGTCATTCCTCTGGGCTACTTGTGCCTTGTTCGTGTATTTGCAGGCCTCTCACACTTTGAGAGGTTGTAGGAAAGTGATGGGAATGTCTGCGGAATCCTTAAGCACTATCTCAGAATTATAAAATGTGCTAGCCATCAACAGCCTTTTCTCAGACCAGTTTAGCATCCAAATCATCCCTCTTTGAGTCCAGACTATGCTTAGCTTTTGACAGGCCACTTGATGGCTATTCAGACCAACTTCTCCCCTATCTATTGCTGGCCAGTCAAGGGCCCCTGGGTCTCTGACACTGAGGAGGGCTGCTGGGTTCTCCCCACCCATGATAGCTCTCTAGGCTGCTCCCCCTGGTCCCATTTCCATTTTCCGGCACTCTGTGACCTCAGGCAAATCGCTCAGGGGCCCAGTCTTCCCTCAGAGGCTACTTTCATTGCTGAAAGCATCCTCCATCCGTCTGGGTCTGCGGAGTGGTCAGTAGATCTGCTCTGATTCCAGCACCTGACTCTCTCTCTTTGAAGGCTTCACGAACTTCATGCGCAGTCCTGCCTGCGATGTGTTCAACCCCTTGCACCACGAGGTGTACCAGGACATGGACCAGCCGCTCTGCAACTACTACATCGCCTCCTCCCACAACACCTACCTGACCGGTGACCAGCTCCTGTCCCAGTCCAAGGTGGACATGTATGCGCGGGTGCTGCAGGAGGGCTGCCGCTGTGTGGAGGGTAGGTGCCGCTGGCTGGGCCCCACAGGGTTGGGGACACATCCTCTGATCAGGCTGCCACAGACCTAAAACACCCTGGTGCCCATTAGAGCTGTTGGTCTGTTCACTGGGAAGCTGTCCTGGCAAAATAGAGCAGGGCGAGGGATGGGTGGCACTGAGGGGGTCATGGTCAGGGCTAAGGGGACTGCCACAGGGGCTTTTAAGTCACAAGGGACACTGATGGTGGGTTGGAGGTAAAAACCAGATGTGCAAAAAGCGTGCTATAGGAAAGGTGCTTGAAAGACCTGGGAAGGCAGCATTGGGTAAAGTGATCGTTGGCAGAGGAGAGTTTTGGGAGCGTAGGTCAGTTGTTCGCAGGTAATAGCAGGGGCTGGGGATGCCTATGCTTCTCTGGTTCACACGGAGCGTCTGTGGACAGAGGCGGCTGTGCACCAAGGTAAGCTGGTGACTAACTGCAACCTGACCATGGAGGGAGAATCCTGAAGGGTCTGGAGGCAAAGGGTGTTTGTTTTTGATGGAGTAGAGAAGCCCTGGAGCCCAGGGGCATCGCTTTGTGGTGGAGGTGACCTGATGGCAGTAGGATAACTGGTTGTCCTCTAGTTGGGGGCCAGAGGTGGAAGTGAAGAAAGCATGGAGCCTTCCTGCTGGCTAACTGGCTGGGCAGCTATCTTTGTCACACAGTTGCTAGCTTGAGGGATTTTTTTGCTATGAAGGTGACAGTAATGTTATCAGGGTGTATCAACATGTTTAAAAGTTGGGCGGGCTTTACACACTATGCGCACACAGAACCACTAGGTCCTCTACAAAATGAGTGCTCTGAAGCTTTAGTTTTTATGACCATGTTGTTGCAGGAAATACCAACTGACGATAGTGACTGACAGTTGAGCAGCCAGAGTGGCTGAATAATGAAGATGCTGATAAAATATTAATACAAGGAGAAACCTTTCAGTAGCAAAAGGTCTTGAGGTGACCTTTGCTCTCAGCCAGTTGTTTGCCTTAGCTGGCCCAGCACTTGGTGGGGTTTGCATGTTTGACAGGCATGGAGGTGTCCAGCACATGGCCCTTGCTGGATTCACATGGACAGATGCTCATCACTTAAAATTGTGCCATTTTCTTGGAACCAAGAATGGAAACCGTCAGTGACTCCATGAGTGACGGTTGACTCGGGATGACTGGCTGCTTTGCTGGGCCTGTATCCTCTGCCCTGTTTTCTCTGCTCTTTGGGTTCTTCAGATGCCTGCCTTATTTTTTCTTCTCTTACCTGTCCCAACCCGAGTCCTGCTTAAATCTAACCACGTTGCTATGATGGGCTCCTTACTCTAAATCAAAACTTTGATCCTTCAGCTCTGGTCGGGGATATTGAGAAATGAGACTTCTCTGATTATTAAATTTACGGTAAGTTCCACATGAGTCCTCATGCTAGCATTCTCAGTTGTCTTACCGTGTTAAAATGGGGGCGTGGAGATTGTGTGCGGAGGATGCTGGACATGGGCCTGCTCTTAGGTTTTCTTTCTTCTTGAGATGAAGAAAGAGACTGAGAACACATTGCTTAGGGCCTCCCTAAGTTGCTAAGGCTGGCTTTGAACTTGCCATCCTCTTGCCTCCGCCTCCTGAGCCCCTGGAATTGCAGACATGCTCCACCATGCCCACCCAACTGTGGGGCAATTTTAAAAGATGTGATCGCCCGAGTGCTCTGTCTCTCTCACCAGTCTGCACCATACATCCCTCCCAGAACTTAGCACAGAGCAGTTCTTCCTATTAGAATGATCTGTAGCAGGACAGTGAAAGTTGAACTACTATCCTGGAAAGTTTTTGTTGGGAAGAAGAGTTGCATTTTTCTGGGAGACTTTCTGCCTGCTCTATTTCCTGTTGGACACTGCGGTTGTCACCTTAGATTTGAACGTATTGTGGGAGGGAAAGGGGAGCTGCTCTGATTTGTCCCTTTTGGGTTGAGTCCTGGCTAAGTGCTTCGCACATGTTCTCATTTTCTTCCTGCAACACCCCCGTGGGGTATGGAACCATTTCTTCAGGATGTTAACCTGGGGTGAATCACTCAGGTTCCTGCAGCCTGGGAGCTGGGATTTAAACCCAGATTACTCATACTCCTCAGCTCTGCTGTTCTCCAGGGGCCTGTGCACCTCGCAGAGGAGCTAGCCCTGGGTGACCTGGCTAAGGGCTGAGCAAGGGCCCTCAGGTCCTGGAAGACAGCTAGAGAAAGTGTGGAGCGCGGCACAGGAGGGGGAGCAGGCTGTGTCCTGACTGCGCCTCGCCGCTGAAGTTTGGACTTCCCCACAAACTAAAAACTTGGCCACACGATCTCTGTGGTCTCTGTACAATTTCTATGAGCCCCACGTTCTGAAAAATCTCAGTTCACACTTAGAGCTTGGGTGGGGATATCCATGTATTTTACAGCCAGGAGCACTTTGTTTGCCTCAGATCTGAAGTTGTTTGTATTCTTAAATAGCTACAACTGGGATTTAAAGCGACCTGGTTTATAGAAGGTGGCAGGTCATAGGTCCCATAGGTTGTTTTTTGATGTAGCTTTTGCTGAGTATAATAGAGAGTAATGATTCATGGTACTGTGACCTGAAGGGTTGCTCTTCTTTCAAACTTTGGTTTCGCTAACATTGTGTTTCCCAGGACATCAGTGGCAACAAGGTTCTCGGGGGCTTGAGGAGACCAGTAAGTCTTGGTGGTGAGGTGGGTTTGTCAGCAGACCCAGCAGGTGCTGTTCCTAGCCTGGCCTTCCTTCCCTTGCTTCGTAGCCTGAGCTGCTTAATGAACATGGGTGCTGTGTCCAAGGATTTCGCTCTCATCCTGGGGCCAGTGTTGTGTTCTGTTGTAATCGGTTTATGACTCTTCCTGTTATCTCGGGGAGCCCCACCAGGGTGGAACGTCTCTAAGTTCCATTATGAAAAGCTGTGGGGTTGGCAGCTTGGCTTCAGAAATGACCAGCTCTTTGTCAGGGTGTCTCTGGGGCCACTAGTGTGTAGCCATGTGTGTCTGGGGGAGTTAGGCGGAGGGTGTTCCCATGCCCCATTAACCCTTGCAGGACACCCTGCGGCCAGGGGACCTGACGGTGAATCCCGTGTGTTCAGACTCAGTGCTATTCCGGAGTGGCGTCATCTTCATTTGACAGACAGTTGATGGAGTCAGACATTCAGTGGAAGAGCTGGGGGATACTCTGCCCGTGTGATGGAGCTAGCAAGCTCTCCCTCTTTCCCGATGGCTGTGGTTTTAGGAGCTCTCTTGCATGAAGTGAAAAACAGGTCAGGCATGGCTTCGACTTGCCCCTTCACATGGAGTTTGGAATGACACAAGGTTATTTATGAGGACCCTGTTATATCCATTCATCCCCAAGATGGGACCGTCAATCATGTAGAAAGTTGTTGAAATTATTCACCATCTTTCATCACCTAGTGATGGGATAGGTTCTGGGAAATGTGTTCATCAAACCATATAAAACACATCCCTGGTGGTGCTGATCCACATCCAGAGTGGCCTCTTGTTGCAATCAAGAGATGCAGTAGACATTGGATGTCTGAGGCTGTGCCAGTGTAACACAGTGTGCTGTTTCATGGAGAACTTAAAAAAAATTTTTTTAATAGTCTTACTGGACCACCATTGCATAGCTGGTCTGTCATTGATCAAAACACCATTATGAGTCATGTGACTATATTCTTTAAACTTCTGTTCTTTCCATGCCTATATCCAGAGATAAATTGGAGAATCTCCAGCACATAAAAAACAAATAAACCTCTGTCTTTGATACATTCACAGGCCCCAAGGGCACTGTGACACTATGGGACAGGACAGTGGTCTTCCCCACAGCTTCTTTATCCTTAAATTCTGCTTCCAGGATTCCTGTGACAGTGATCTTGAAAGTTCCTTCTTTTATCCCCTCCACCCCCCCGCCCCCGGGGAAGACATTTGAGCAGCCAGTGCTCAGTGGATTTACACCGGTGACTTTAAGGTTGCCCAGAGAAGCAAAACCAACGTGAGGTTTAGAGAAAGAGGTTGGAATTGGGATTGGTCGACCAGTTTGAAGAGGTTGGCTCACATGACTGTGGGCATTGGCAGCCTGTGTAGCGGACTGGCAGGATGGAGACTGGCAGGGCTGACCTGGTAGTTGTGGTGTGAATTCCAAAGTGTAGCAGGCTGGGGACACAGGTAGGGTTTCTGTGCCACAGCCTTGAGGAAAATTTCTCCATCTGTGGGAAGTGCTGTAGTAAGGCCTCAGCTGACTGGGTGAGGCCCACCCACTGCAGAGAGTCATCTGTTTCCCCCAGAGCCTGCCGATTCAGATGTCAGTCACACCCAAACGTGTCTTCATATCCCGGGTCTCGACTACTCTTTGACCCAACAGTGACCATCCTTGACTAGTGCAGCTGACACCTAGGATAAGTTGTCACTGTCACCATATGGTCTTGTGAGCCTTTTGACTGCTGCAAAGGAAATGGAGCTGTCACCTGTCTCCTGGGGAAATAGGTTCAGATGTGGGATAGGTTCTGCTGAAACAGAGGGCAGGTGTGGGGGTCCTATGTGGTCCTGATAGAAGACAGAATTGAGGTGCCATTCCACTAGCCAAACCCAGCTTGCAGACTGTATGTATTTAGTCCATATTATGCTTTTAAAAATGAGTTAACTGCCAATATCTAAATGTTGTGAAATTTTATAGTAGTGAAACCTAGAGTTTTTACTTTTCTCAGATCTGCCATCGAGGACTCTTTCTCCTATCTAGTGCTGAGAGCACAGTTACCGTGTGTCCTTGTGTAGCCCTGGTTCCTGTTGGGCTGCTGTTCAGGTGCTATTGACTGCTGGGCTCTGGTTGGTGTCTGCGTCTGTGACCTGCTGCCATAATGGAGGGTCGGGAGGCTTGGTGGGGTGGCCCAGCTCAGCCTTGAATGGGCTTGGCTAAGCCGAGTGAAAGGGGCTTCAGCTGACCACAGAGGCATGCAGGAGGGACTCTGGGGAGAGTCCACTGACTGGAAGGGCATGGCTGTGCGGGAACAGGAGGGATCAAGTGACTTGTGAGACGCGAAAGTGGTACGAGCTCCTTCAGATCTCCTCTGTGCTCCACAGCTGAGGTTACTTCCTGTGTCCGTGGAGCCCAAGCAGGTGCGAGTCTGCCAAGCAGTGCTGTAGGACCCAGGTTCCCAGCGGGTGCCATGCCATATTCAGCACATGACTCAAAAGCCACAGCAGGGGAAAGGGGACAGTGAGTCCCGAAGGAGGTTCCTTTGGCCAGACCTGGAAGTGGCACTGTCCTTTCTGCCCGTGTCTCTCGGGCCACACCCAAGTGCAAGGGCAGGTGGGAGACTGTGCACAGTGCTATGCTGGGCAACTGAGGACACAGGCTGGCCAGTGCCCAGGAGCCTCTAGTATGCCATGTAACTACATGGAGCCAGCAGCCAGAGCTGCCACAGGACGTTTGTCAGCACCTCCCAGATGCTGTGCAGTGGGCCACGGAGGCTTTTGAGCACATAAGCGACAGGGCGAAAGCAGAGTTTTAGGAAATCAACCTGGGGCCCAAGGTAAAGCACGGGAAGCCCCCTGGTCAGGGAGGCAGTTCCTCCCGGGAACCAGCATTATCCTCCATGTATACCCGGCAGTGACATCCAGGATGTAAGTTACCCTGTGCCCGCGGCGTCATGGCCACCTTATGGGGACTTTGTCATCACCAGGAAGTGCAGTTGTTGTTTCTGTTTCACAAGATTCAAATGCTTGGATCATTCGCAGGTAGTCGCATGGATTTTGAAGAACCTGAGGATTTGAACTCACGGAGTCAGTGCTACTTTTTATTACTGTACAATTAATAAAACAGGAGTAAGTCAAATGGAAACAGTGAGTTTGAGTGAGAAATCATGAAAAGCCTTGTTAGCAATTTGAGAGTCACTGTGACTTACCTCAGAAACCTGGGGAAGAAACTCGGACATTTCTGCTAACAATGATCACTTCTTGGGGCACACTTGGCAAGATTTGCATTACCTGCTCACAAAATTTTTGGTCAATGCTGGACTGAAAAGGAGTGTGTCTTTGTAAACTATAAGCACTAACAAACTACAAACCATGTGTTATCTTTGATTCTTTGTCCTGATAAACACACCAGAGCACCCATCTCTCTGTCTGAAATCTTAATCATGATTGCAATGGGTGTACTTTCAAATGACAAACTGAAAACATGTCTGATATTTCCAGAAATGTCCGTAGGTACCAGAGACGCTGTGTGTTGATGCGAGGTTCTGTTTTTGGCAGTGGACTGCTGGGATGGCCCTGATGGAGAGCCAGTGGTACACCACGGCTACACTCTGACTTCAAAAATTCTCTTCCGAGACGTTGTGGAGACCATCAACAAGCATGCCTTTGTGAAGAACGAGTAAGTACCGCAGGCCTGGGACCCAGGCTCCCCTGCTGCCACACTGCCTGGCCTGAGCCGCAGAGCCAGCCAGCGCCCTTCCCTGGGCTCCAGGTCTCGTCGCCTCCTCCTGGTCTTCTCCTCCTCCAGCAGGTGTCACCAAGAGATGACAGGGTTCAGTCTCTGGTTTCCTGTGCTCAGTTTACTCCTTGCCCATTCCATCTGGTCTCCTTGAAGTTGTCCTTGCAAATACCGACCTGTAAATCTGTGAGCCCAGGGTGTGAGGTGTGCGTAAAGGCTGGGAACCAGTTACTGTGCAGGATCTATGTTTTTGGTGTGACCTGCTATCCAGGTCTGCGAAACTACCGGTGACCTGGACGTCCCCAGGGGCCGACAGTCTTGTGCTGCTGATTGGCGTTTGACAGTGGCGTTTCCTCCCTGGTGCGAGCTTTGCCCACGCCGTCACCTCCTCTCCAGGGCCAGTGCGGCCTCCTATTTTGGCCTATGGTCCTCTACTCCCTTTCCTCGCTCCCTTAACAGTCACTCTTTCCTTGGTGTTACTCTTTATTTTTGCATGTTTACTTAATTATATGCCCAGGCTTCTTTCCTAAGTCCAAGATTTATGTGGAAAATGCATAGGAAGTGTTTGTTGGAGTTACCTGTCAGTGCAGAAGCCACATGCTGAGCAGAAGGTGAGACTCAGCCACCTTGGGCTCATGGCCCTCACCGGACTCAGCAGCTCCTTCTGCCCCTGCTCCATTTCCTTTTTTCTGGGGCAGCTCTGCCTGTTAGCAGCTGGGCCGGGGACCCCCCGCCCCCCCCCCCGCCCCAGTCCTTCTGTTGGCAACCAGCTCCTCTCAGTTCTGCTCCCTGATCATCCGTGCCCTGCCTTGCCACCCTACCTGCTGGCTTGTTCTCTGCACCATGCCTTAGTCTTCCTTTGGAAGTAACGCACACTGTGATCCTCAACTTAAACGTCCGTCAGAAACTCCTCACTATGCTTGGCACCCCTGCCTGCCCTCTGTGCCTTCAGGGACCAGCCCTCAGCTCCCCCACGGGCCTGGCACTCAGGTGAGTGCAGATCTCTCTGCCTGGACTCCCTTCCCCACTGTCCACCTGCTGGATTCTTCCTTGTCCTGCTGGGTCACTTATGCACTGTCCCTCTGGCAAACTACTGACCCACCAGATGATAGAATCTTCTTTCCCCCTGTATTTAGCACCCTGAGCCTATTTCTGCCGCGTCTTCTAACAGCCTGTGACAGTGGTTGGTGACTTGCCATGAGACTGAACTCAGGGAAATAGGCGCTGTGTCAGCCACCTCTTATTCACTCTCTGTTGCCTAGCTGGTGCCTGCAATGTACCAGCAGACCAGAAACGGTTTTTGAATTAAAGAAGCAAATTAAAATTACAGTTGCATAAAATTAATATTTTAGAAGTTAGTAGCCTTTAAAATTTTTTAAATTTGGTCTTATTAATTAACCATGAGGTTAAAATGCTATTCTAATACGAGATCCTTGCTGTATAATTCATGGTGTCTTCTACATGCAAGAATCTTGAGCTGTAAACTCCAACCGGTCTTCTCCACAACCCTGAATTCTGCCAATCCTAGCGGAGTAGCCGTGCTTTCCCAGCACGCTTCCTGAGCACCTTGGAGGACTCCCCAGCCTTGTGACTGCTCACTGCAACTTGGGAACCCTTGTAGGAAATGTGTTTTAAATTAAAAAAAAATTAATACTCTTATTTAGTACATTTAAAAAATTGGGTCTTCTCCTTTTCTTTCTCACACTGTGGCCACATCTCTTCACTAGGGTTTCTGCTGAGTGATTTTTTTGTTGTAGAGCACTGTCTTGTGTATTGTAGGATGGCTTCTACTCACGAAATGACAGTGGCACCCTCTGAATTGTGACCACAAAAATGTCCTAAGACATTGACAAATGTCCCTTATGGGAGGGGACACAAAATCATCTCATCTCCTGTTGAAAAGCACAGTCTTACTCTAGCATGAGCCGATACAGGCTTTTAATAAACAGATTGATACTTTAAAATGTTATTGTTAAATTCTCTGCTGTGAATGCAAGACATCTCAGGATTGTTTGTTCTTTTCTCCTCCAAAACATTTCTGGCATACTCTAGGAAAAAAAAATATTGCCTATTATTTCTAAAAAATAGGAGATACAAAATAAGAAAAAGAATCAATAAATCTGAAAGCAAAGTAATTTTTTTTGTGTGTGTTGTGCTAAAGATTGACCCCAGGGTCTCACTAAACTGTGCAGGTTCGACACCTCAGGCTCCGGAGTTGCAGGGATTATAGGTGTGCGCCACCACACCCAGCTTCAGAGGAATTTCTCATTCTGAAGAAAAGAAAAATGTTGAGAGAGGAGTGCAGTTCAGCAGTGAGCCTTGGCTCCCTCTGCCATGGCCACCAGCCCCCAGGCTGTCCTTGGGTTGTCACTGTACGTGGGCTCCACATCTGTAGAGAAACCCGTGTGTTGGTGGAGAATGATGCTTGCCCATTTGTCTTAGTAAAAGAGCAACATATAATTCTATTAAAAAGGATTTTGAGATGCCTGACATAAGAGGCTATAAAACACAAGGGTTTATCACCTTATTTTATGCTCAGTAGTAATTTTCAAGCTGAGAACTGATTATGGTTTTTTTTTTTTAAGAGGAAATGACTGCATTTCCTGATATGTAATGATGGCTTAGCTGATGTCTAGACTTTTGAAGAAATAATACAAAATTCTATTGTGAGTTTCCTTTCCTTAGGCTTCTCATTTCTTTAAAACCCTTTTTTTTTCTTTTAAAAGATTCATAGCAAACCCACCATTATTTTCCCCTGGTGCAGAATATTAGATCAAGTCATCCCACGTGGGTTGGTCTTTTGTTCAGCCATTATCCCCTGAAAAGTGCATTTGCTCAGGAGAATTTGTTCAATGCATGTCTAACTCCCCTTTTAGAAGCATTTTAATTGTCACCACTGTGGCAGGCCATGTCGCCAGGATTGTAAGAGCACAATGACTACAGAACCATTTTCACCAATCCCTGCCTTGCCTGTCTCTGATATTGTTGCCATTTCCCAGGTTCCCCGTTATATTGTCTATTGAGAACCACTGCAGTATCCAGCAGCAGAGGAAGATCGCTCAGTACCTGAAGGGAATCTTCCAGGACAGGCTGGACCTGTCGTCCGTGGACACCGGAGAGGGCAAGCAGCTCCCCAGCCCTCAGAGTCTGAAGGGGAAGATCCTAGTGAAGGTTAGTACTTCAGGGTTTGCAGGCAGACCCCTGATGACCCATGGAGCTGGTTCCCACATCAACTAAACCCCAGTTTAAAAGGGGGATAATAAGTGCAGCAGCACGCGAAGGAAGGATGGCCCTGCTTGAACGTGCACTTGATTTCAGTTTATAGCCATGCTCTCGAGGAAGGGCTGGCTGACCACCTGTGCTGGGCTGGTTTTCACTCAATACCTCGAGCCAGGTGTGCACCATTTTAGTCTGGAAGTGTTCACACAGGGGAGGAATGGAGGAGAGGACAAGGCTCCTCAAAGCCACGTACGAAAGCATCTCGTTCAGATGCTTTTCTCCCATTTCAAGCTCCAGGAGCTGTCTGTCAAAGGAAAAAACCCATCTTCATGGTTGATCAGTTTTGGTTATGTAAGTGAGACGCGCCGGCTTCTGCAGGAGCAGGCCCAGACATCCTGCCCCCACGGGATGGGCCTGGGTGGAGGCACAGTGGGTGGATGAGTGACACCAATAGATCACCTGCGATGGGCGCTGTCTGTCCATGCAAAGAACCCCATGGGACAGTGGTTCGCGTTTCCACGGCCTCACTCTGTGATTTTGCCCCATTCTTGTGAATTTAATATTTTTTCTAAAACCACTTTGGACCATTGTGTTGTTTTGAGATAAAATTGAAGTAGAGAGTACTAGGTTGTTAATATTCAAATGGGGTCCTGTACTTGAAAGCAGTGTGCACCAAACACTGAATGTCATCCCGGAGTAGGGAAGTCGAGTAGCTATGCCTTTCCAGGCAAATCTTTAACTGGGCTGTAAGGGAAAGATGTAAAGTGTGCCTCTTTAGAAAGCTTGTTTTTTTATCCATGAAAGGAAAATTAAAGGTTAAGAACCAATTAAAGAGGTGTCATCAATCATTTGTATGTGCAAATGCATTTTGAATGAAAGCTCTAAGTGGCACAGGAGGGAAGTCTGTTTGGGCCAGTGTGTCCAAGTCTTGTTAATGCCAACTCCTGCATTAAAAACCCATTTCTGAAAAACAAAACAAAACCATTTCTGAGCCAGGCAAGGTGGCGCACACCTGTACCTGTAATTCTAGTGACTCTGAAGGCTGAGGCAGGAGGATTGTGAGTTCAAAGCCAGCCTCAGCAAAAGCAAGGCGCTAAGCAACTCAGTGAGACCCTGTCTCTAAATAAAATACAAAATACGGCTGCGGATGTGGCTCAGTGGTCGAGTGCCCCTGAGTTCAATCCCTGGTAAACCCCACCCCCCGCCTCAAACAAAAAAAAAAAAACACCCCAAAACCAAAACCAAAACCAAAAAACTCACAAAAAAAATCATTTCTGGGTTAGAAAATAAAATGTCACCTTTGTAGTACTGTGTTTCTGTGTTTCCTCAATATTCTTCAGCCAGCAGTCAGGAGATGATGTAGAGGGAGCCCATTTGATTGTTGTCTTTCCTTTGATGGTGGGATTTAAGTGGGTATTTGATGTGAACTAATTGGGTCCCTTCTGCACGAGTTGAAGTGGGGGTCATATGGGCACCAGGAGAACCAGAGGCAGGTCTGTGGCACTTGCTGGCAGGGTAGTCACAGTATGTCGACAAGTTGTGACTGTTACACACTTTCCAACCATGTGTATACGTGCAATTACATATAACACACAAATACATGCACACACACACACATCCTGAAAAGGTAACAAGAGTTGCTTTTGAACAAAAATCATAACAAACTTAGCAACTTTTCGTGGATTTTATTGCTGAAAGTAACCACTGCTCTGCGGTCCCAGTTTCCCACTTTCAGGGGTGTGACTCACGTCGCTAGGTAACTGGAAGCCAAGAGGTGGCCTTTGCGCCTGTCTCTGGCAGTATTTCCTTAATGCGTGGATGAAGTAATCTGGCTCCAGAGTATTATCAGAAAGGGATGCAGGAGACACCTGGGTCACTCTCATTTACTTCTCCTCTGGTCTATGATCAGATTCACGAAGTTACACAAGATTCTACCGAAGGTTATTCTTGAGTTACCTTTAGGTGTAGCACTGTTGGTAAGAGACATTAAAAACAATGTCCTTTTGCTTTTTTTCCTGTCTGCTTGATAAGTAATCATTTGTGTGTGTGTGTGTGTGTGTGTGTGTTTGTGTGTGTAAGAGAGAGAGAGAGAAATTGCTGTCCCCACATTTCTAATGTCTTGTGTAGAGGTCCCTCTTGATATCTGCCATGGTACCCTAGATAAAGTTGACTCTGAGTGAAAGTTGGTGGGGAGTAAATGAAAGGTGTTGATTCTTGTCCTTTCCTGGGGAGAGCTGACCATCACTTAATTTATGGACCTTATTTCTGGTGCTGCCATATGATTATAGCTACTGTTCAAGAATGTTCCCTAGAATAAAAGGCAAAGAGACTTGTATTGTAGAAGCCTTCTACATCAATAAGACCTGAGATAATATACAGCAATAAATGTTTTAGCTGAGTCCAGGGCACACACCTGTAATCCTAGCAGGAGGGAGGCTGAGGCAAGAGGATCGTGGGTTCAAAGCCAACTTGGCAATTTAGTGAAGCCCTAAGCAACTTATCAAGACTCTGTCTCAAAATAAAACAGAAAAAGGGCTGGGGATGTGGCTCAGTGGTTAAGCACCCCTGGGTTTAACCCCTGGTCCAAAAAAAGAGAAATAAATGCCTTAATTTTAGGCTGTCTTGTAATTGAAATTTTAGGCTGTTTTGTAATTGAAATTTTAGGCTGTCATGTAATTGTTATTACACAAACTATTCCCCATCTTTTTAATCTTCTAAATGTCCCTTTTTAAGTTGAAGAAAATAAATTTAAGTCTCCAAATCTCAATAATTTTGATTGTGAGCATTTATTTTAGTTTTATTACGTAAGTTATCTAATCAGCTTTGAAACCATGGCAGTGCTAAAGACCCAAGGTCTAGAGCTCTGGTATGGAGGAGGGTGTGGGAAAGAGGGTGGAGACTTCTCTGAGAACTGGCTGGGTGGCAGGCCCCCAGGAGGAGGGGAGGGTAGATGCGGAGGGCAGAGGCTGGGTTAAGGTCAGCCTCGGCCTGGACAGGGTCTGGGAGGAGAGAGTGCCTGGCTGCCAGGCAAGGCACGACCCTCCGTGTTTAGGGAGCCCCTCCCTGGGTGTGAAGGAGTCCCCTTGGAGGGGCCAGCTATGGTGGCCTCTGTTTTGCAGCCTTTCTTAGCCTGGAATGTGGGCGCCCTATCCAGAAGCTCCAGCCAGAGAACCTGCTGCCTTCAAAGTGGAGCTGCTAAGGCTCAGGCCAACTGCTCTCGGAGGAGTCACGGAGGAGGCTGTGGGGTGGGCAGGGCCGGCCAGCCTCTCTGGCATCTTCCCGTTGTCCGTCGTGTGGATGGTGGGATGGAAGGCCACCACTCCCCGGGCTGTGTTAAGAATATACCTTCGCTGGGTTCATTCTGCACAGGTTTGGTGCAGGACTGTAGGCATCTGCGGTTGCAGAGCAGATGACCCCAAATACCACAGCTCATCAGGGGCCTGGCTGTGACTAGCTGGGCCCTCTGCTCTGGGCCTCTCCTGAGGATGTCCCTAGGGCATCCGCTGGGGCCACAGGTGTCTCAAGGCTAGGTTGGGGGGGCTCTTCTTCAACGATAGCTGAGTGGCTGTCATGGGCGAGAGGCCTTTGTCCTGCCATGTGTGTCTCTCCATAGCACAGTGAGGGTGGGGGAGAGAGGGAAGGGGACAGAGAGACTGAGAAAGGAGCCAGCACAGCAGGCCAGGGGAAGGCAGAGTCGGGGCAGCAAGCTGATCCCACAGTGACATGTGTCCCCTCATCTGTGTTGTGGGTCACTAGATCTAGCCTAACCCAGGTGAGGAGGGGCCTGGACCCCAGGAAGCAGGGACACTGGGGGCCTTGGCCCCTTGGGCTTGAGCCTCTTCCCACCCCTGGGAGCCCACTTCTGTTCTTTTAAAATTTACTCTTACTTTTTTCTGAATATAAATTAGGAAGTATCGAAAAGGAGAAAGTAACTGTGATCATTCATAATACTCTTACCCAGAGATAATTATTTCTAACAATTAATTATATTTCCCTCTAACTCTTTATAGTTTACTGATGAGCTGCAGTATTTGAGGTCATCTGCTCTGCAGCCATACTGTGCATATGTATTGGCCCTCTTCATCAGCAGATTCAGCCAACCTTAGATCAAAATTACTTTGAAAAAGTTGTCTTTGTCCTAGACGTGCACAGACATCCCCTGTCATTTTTTTAAGAGTGATTTTCCATGTCATTTACACTGTATTAGGTATTGTAAACAACATAGAGATGATTTTGTGCTAGGTGATGTGCAAATACTACCTTGTTTTATATAAAGGGCTTGAGCATCTTCAGATTTTGGTGCCCAAGTGCAATTCTGGAGCCCGTCTCTCGTGGGTCCTCAAGGATGGATGCCATTTTACAACTTGAGTGTCTCACAGTTCTGTGTGGATTTTCCTTTGTCCAGAGCCCCTTGGTGTCTGGAGTGCTCTCCGAGTGAGTCAGGGATGGCCTGTCCTGAGAGCTGTGCTCAGGCCCCTCAGGAGACTCACTGTGTTCTGGGAAAGAGGGGCTTGCTAACTGTGTGTGACTGCCGAGGGCACCTGCTACCTGCCCAAGAGAACAAGCTGCTCTGGGGGCTCAGCCTTTGTCCCTTTGGGCGCATCAATAAAACATCTCCCTGGGTGATGGTGAGCAGTGGATGTCATTGCTCCTAGTCCTGAAGTCCAAGGTCATGGTGCTGGAGATCAGGCCAGCCATTGTACACAGTGGCTTATTGCCATTAGTCACCTGCCCTTTAGGAGAAGCTATTCTGATTTTTTTTTTAGTAGAGTGTCCCTAATTAATTATATCTCATTGAAAGTGATATGATTTCTTAGAAGTCCTGTCCTGCTTTATTTTGCCTCCAATTCAAACTGTCTTCCTTCTGATGAGTCTGAAGTGACGGTTGGCCTGAGACACTTCATTTTATTTTCATTTTGCACTTTTGAAAATTGTGGTAAAAAACCCGTAACTTAAAATCTGCCTACAATCTCACTCATTTTCAAGTGAACAGTTCCGCCACGTTAAAAGCACATCATTGTATAAGTCCGTCTCCAGAAGTCTTTCCAACTTGCAAATCTAAACCTCTCTGCCCTTTGGCAACAAGAGCTTGGCCTTGCTCCTGCTGCCCGGGCCACCACTGTTCACTTTTGTATCTATGAATTTGACTATTCTTGGTGTCTCCTATAAGTGGAATCATACAGTATATGTCTTTTTTTGTCTGGCTTATTTAATTTAGCACCCTGGCTTCAAGGTTCATCCAATTTGTAGTATGTATCAGAATCGCAATCTTTTTAAAGGCTTAATGATATTCCACTGTGTGTGTAAACCACATTTTATCTGTTCATCTGCCAGTGGATAATTACGTTGCTTCTGCCTTTTGCCTGTGGCAAATTTGTTTTCATTTCTAAATGGGATATTTTGATCTGTTTCAGGGCAAGAAGCTGCCTTATCACCTTGGGGATGATGCAGAGGAAGGGGAAGTTTCTGACGAGGACAGTGCAGATGAAATTGAAGATGAGTGCAAGTTCAAGCTCCAATGTGTGAGTGATGGCTGGGCCGTGTCACCCTTGGTACGCTGCGGTAGAGTGGTTCTGAATTAGTCTTCACAAATGTGGTTTCACAGTGTGGGAAGGCTGAAACTCCTCCACGTCCGACACGTACCCACATGGCCTGTTAGTGAATGAGCAAGGGTCCTTAGGCCTCAGGACTGTAGGGCATGTGAGGCAGTTACCTGGCCCTCTCCAGAGGCAAAGGCCGTCCTATCGCAACACGGTTAAAAGTCAAATTCAGGTTGTAATGTCAGTGTCTTTGGTGAAATAGGCGAGTTGTGACTCTCCTCCTGCTGGTCAGGGCCAGCCTCAACCCCAGCTGCCTTGGCCTGCTTCTCTAGGGGGCCCTCTCCTCCTGAAGAGAATGGACTGTTGCTCAGAAGATTTCCCACCCCTTCCAGGCCTGGGCTCCTGGCTGAATGTGTGACTTGCCATATCCTAAACAATTTGGCCCAGAATAGCTAGTCACCTGCCTGGGGCTTCGGACCCCCTTCTGAGATCAAGAAGGTGCTTTTGCAGGAAAGCCCCACTCACCCACATGGTCCAGGGAGATGGAAGGCTCAGAGATGCGCCCTGCTCTACCTTCTGTAGCTCACCTGGTTGCAGGACGGGCCGAGAGTGGCACAGGCTGGTGCAGGACCTAGCGTTTCATTTCTATAGGAAAGAGGAGTGCCTTTAGACATCAGGGCTATTGTGTCGTCCCCCAGAAAAACAGATAATTGCCTGTGCTTTCTCCTGACACGTTCTATTTTTAGCAGTAGGCTGTTTTCTTCTCGACCACACTCACCATGATGCCTCACCTGAAGGGTCAAGGGGGACCTGGCATTATTTTAAAGGGAAAGAGTTCAGTAGCAGCTGAGGTTTCAGTAGACACTGCCTTCCTGGTTTTTATGCACTTTCAGGGGTGAATTGGGGAAGATCGGTTTGAAATAAAAAAAGGAGAATTGTTATTTGCATTCATCTTTTGCCCTTTAAT
Organism: Spermophilus citellus; assembly: GCF_964194105.1. Lineage (NCBI taxonomy): Eukaryota > Metazoa > Chordata > Mammalia > Rodentia > Sciuridae > Spermophilus > Spermophilus citellus. Next base: position 50,435,002 of record NC_138188.1, read on the forward strand.
AGTTTATGTTTAGCTCAGTTTTATATTCCTCATTAACAGGGTGATGGTCACAGAAAATCTGAACAGATTTCCATACCTGAAATGCAGTTAATATTTTAGATAGCTTTTTATTTGATCTTCTATCTAACAATTTTTATAATTAATTACTTGGATAATTTAGCCTTTTTTTAAGCTTTATTTCAGAAACTGGATCTTTCTCTGATTCTTAGTGTTTTATTTGTATGGTGTTTCCCAGGTCCCTGGGTTGCCAGCCTCAGCCACTCTATCATTCAAAAGCAGGAAACAGAGGCTCAACCATGTCGCATGTTTAGGAAATACTGTTGGTTGTGAAAGTGAGTGGAGGAAATTTACTGTCACAACACTGTCAGTATTGGTTGTTTTCGCTCCTAAATCTGCCCTGCTGTACCATTTTTCTTCTAAGGTCACACACCTTATCTGGGTTCCCCTCATGTTTGGTCCTTTAGCTGATTTCCAGTAGAGAGCTTAGCACATGATTCCATAAAGGTAAGCGCCATCTTTCATTTGGCCTAAATGAAAGTGGACACAGCCCCATAAATGGAAAGGTTTACAGTTGTCTTTTTTTTCGTATTTTCCTTTGGGAAGGAAAATTTGTAAAGAAATCAACATTTTTTAGTGGAAATATATAAAGCTTTGTATCTTTACTCACCTTTTTCATCTCTGTTTCTGAGGCTCTTTGGAGATAGGCAACTCTGTGTTCAGAAAGCCAAAACATTATCTTATAATCAGGCCGTCTGTAGTCCTATTGTTAGCAGAGAGTTCAGCTGTCTTCTGGGGCAGTGAATTGAATTATGCCCCATCATATTTCTGTACAAAAATGTGCATTGTTTACGTGAACCAAAAATTACCTTGTAGAAAGGTTTGAACCTCAGTTTTTAGTTAAGAATGTGGTTAGATTTCTAAGTGAGATCTGAATTGCTGTAATAAATAAAGATTTGAGGTCAGCAATTGTGCCTGGAACACAGTCGTCATTAGGTTATATAAGATTCTTTGTGCATTCAGTGTACTTTTCCTGAGCATCTCCTGTTGGAAGTACACTTATCACCTTTGCAGGTGTTGGGGGTCAGACCCATCAACAGAACAGGCCAAAGTCCTTGCTTTGTGTGGGTCACACATTCATGGAGGAAGGACCGACTAGACAGGGGCATGTGGAATAGTGTTAGGTGCCCAGGGGTGTGCACTGGCGTGCCTGCATGAGAGCTCATAGGCCTCTGTGTGAGCACGTAAAGGGTGTGTGGACATGGGAGATAGGCATCCAGGGAAGGCCTCACTGAGAAGAGACATTGGACCACAGACTAGAAAGGAGTGAAGAGTTGGCCAGGCCAGTACACGAGGAGGACCTTAACAGGTGAAGTCGGAAGCAGGACTGTATCTTAACCAGAATGAGGTTTTTGTTCATGCAACAAGTGCTTTCTGTTGTTGGATTAGTTGAGTCCTTGAAGCTTCTTCCTCGTGTTATAAGCCATAGAGAAAATCTGGCTTATGATCTGTAAGCCACAAGCTAAAGGCATTGTGTCAGAGACCCAGGGATCACGCAGCTCAAAGACATTGGGTGCAGTTTCCTTTCACCTACAGTACAGTAGTCCCACAGATTTGATTCAGGGTGGCCAGCTCTCCACCATCCATCATTATGGGACTCCAGTGTTGCTGTGCCTCACGGACTTCCCACCCATCACTGGCTCTTTTCCTCTTCTGCTGAGTTTTTCAGTATTTTTTCCCTGCACTCTCTGAGCCTGCATTCAGCTGACCTCTTGGGCACAAGCATCCACTCCAAACGCCAAACCTTCCATCTTGTTTCCTAAGTCGTCCTCTCAGGCTTTGAGCTACTTTCAGAGGAATCGTGGATCTTATTGGTCTAAAACTTAATTAGCACTCACTGAGGGGGTGGGTTACTTCAAGTTTATGAGGTCTTTGCTACTGAAAATGTCCACTCTGGGACCACCAAAAGCCAAACAGCCCAACTAATAAATGGGTGAGTGAATTAGACATTTCTCAAAAGAGGAAATACAATGGCCAACAAATACCTGAAAAAATGTTCAACATTCTTAGCAATCAGGGAAATGCAAATCAAAGCTACACTGAGATTTCATCTCACTCCAGTCAGGATGGCAGCCATCAAGAATACAAACAATAACAAGTGCTGGAGAGGATGTGGAGAAATAGGAATACTTTCACACTGTTGGTGGGACTGTAAATTAGTACAGCTGCTATGGAAATCAGTATGGAGGGTCCCAAAAGACCAGGCATGAATCACTGAATGACCCAGATATCCCACTCCTCAGTATTTATCCTAAAGAATTAAAGTCATCACACTACATGATTTTAGCAGCGCAATTCACAATAGCCAAACTATGGAACCAGCCTAGGTGTCCACTGATGGATGCGTGGATAAAGAAAACGTGGTATGTATGCACAATGGAGTTTTACTCGGCTATACAGAAGAATGAAATTATGTCCTTTGTAGGAAAATGTATGAAACTGGAGACCATTATGTTAAGTGAAATAAGCCAAACTCAGGATCAAGATTCAGCATGTTTTCTCTGACATGTAGAAGCTAGAAAGGAATAGAAAGTTGGGGGGATATCATGAAAATCAAAGGGAGATCAGTAGAGTAAGGGATTAAGGGGTAAGATGTGGGGAGGGAGGGGGACATGCTGGGGAGTGAGTGACATTGGCCAAATTTTATTGTTCTGTATTATGTGCACTTACAAAAATATAAATAAAATATAAACAATATGTAAACAAATTTCCATCAATATGTATGACTATAATACACCAATAAGAAAGGTGGAATATATATAAACATTATTTGGATGTTCAGAAGAAAAAAAAAAGAAGTCCCCTAGCCTGGGACTTCCGCATACTCCCTGGGGGCTCCCTGTGCACGGAGCTGAAGCAGCCCGGTGAAGACCAGCACCCGCTGACCTGGGCCCTCCCTTCCCTGCTTCTTCTGGGTCAGGAGCAGGTGCACCTTCTGCTCTTCAAGCGATGCTTTAGTTCCGTGCTGGAGAGAGAACAAGATTGTGTTTCCTGTTCAGTTGCTTGATTCGTGGCAGATTCCTAGCTCACTTTCACCTCTCAGAAAAGGAAATTGGGAACCCTGATTACGTCTCTGATGGAAACTGCCCTTGACTGTATTAAATGGCTGCTCCCTCCGCCACTGGTGGCCGCGCCCTACCTCCCTCACTGGCCAGGGGGACAAGAGTGTGATACACAGCTCTCAACTGTAGTCGCTGGGTCTCAAGGTCAAGTGTCTGTCTCCGCTTTCTTTCCGCAGTGCTATTGGGTTCCGGGATGGAATGACAATGCAGTAATGAAGCCCAGCCGTGTGGTTGTTTGTTCTCCATGACTGTAGTTTTTTTTGGGTGGGGGTGGGGGTGGGGGGCTGTAAATCACAGGGAAGATAAAAGATGGACAGGCAGAGATCTTTCCTTCAGCAACTCCCCGTGTGTGGAAGGTGTGGAGGGGGAGCAGTGCGCGTTCCTACCTCCTGCCCTAGTCGGTCTGACTCTGCCAACAGAAGAAGGGTCTCTGCCGTGTCGCAGCACATCTCCTTATCTGTCTGACTTTGCAAGGCCCCGGCGAGGGAAGGAAACCCTCTGTGCTACCCGGCTCGACAGGTGCTCACATGCTTTCTCCTTTGTCCTCACATCACCCACGCTCCCCACCGGGCTCTGGTCAGTTGAGCAAATGCAATGGGGGGTTGGAGACCTGGGCTCTGTTGGCCTGCATTTCCTGCAGAGGGTTTGCAGAGTGTGCCGAGGATTCATGATGGGAATCAAGGTTGCTTAAAACATGCAGCTGGCAGGATTAGCTTGACCCAAGAATTCACCTTGTTCTCTAACCCTCTTTATATCCCCGCAGCATCGAATGGTGAAGCACACACGAGTCCGACAGAAGTGTCAGGTTCCAGGCTCTGCTCAGCCACAGGGCAGGTTTAGATGAGTATGGCTGAGTCTTCCTGCCTCTCTGTCCTCTTGAGTCTTGGCTGCCCCGGTGTGTACTGTAAAGGGCGCCTGGTTGTTCAAGTGTAGTACTATTTGTGACAGTGCCTAGTGAGACAGCAGGGTACACGGTTTCAGTTGCTTTTTCTAAATAGGCATGCCTCATTTTATTGATCTTCACAGATTTTTTTTTTTTAAGCCAGTTGAAACTTGTGGCGACTTCGCGGAGAACATCTCTGAACCCCATTTTCCTTACATCATGTGTTTACCTCATGTCTCTGGGTGGCATTTTGGTAATTCCCACATTTCAGAGTTTCTCATTGTTATTATGTCTGATATGGTGATCTGTGACCACTGGTCTTTGATGTGTCTATTGTAACTGTTTTGGGCACTTTGAACTGCTCCCATATAAGACAGCGAACTTGACTGATGGATGTGTGTGTTTCCCCTGCTTCTCCCCAGCTCACTGCTCCTCCTTGAGCCTGCCTAGTCCCTGAGACACAGTATTGAAATTAGACCAATTAATAGCCCCACAGGGGCTCCCACGTGTTCAAGGGAAAGGAAGAGTTACATGTCACCCACTTTAAATCAGAAGCTAGAAATGACAAAGCTCAAGGAGCAGATGTGGAAAACCAGGACAGCCAAGAACTTGGCCTCTTGTGCCAAAGTCAGCAAGGAAAAGTTCTTGAAGGAAATGAAAAGTGCCACTCAGATGGATGCGTAGATAAGAACAAGCAGCAACCTTATTGCTGACATGGAGAATGATTCAGTGTCCTGGACAGAAAAACCAAGCCAACCACGATGTCCCCTAAGCCAGAGCCTCAGCCAGAGCAAGGCCCCGTTTCTCTTCAGCCCTGTAAAGGCTGAGAGGAAGGAAGCTGCAGAGAATCCAAGGCCAGCAGAGGCAGCTGGTGAGGCTGGAGGATGGAAGCTGTTTCTGCAGCATAAAAGGCAGGTGAACAGCAGTGCTGATATGAAAGCCGCACAGCCTCCAGAAGAGCCAGTGACCAGGGCCTGGGATGGTGGCTCCGCCAAGCAGTGGGTCTCCAGTGTGGAAGAAGATGCCACCGGGGCTTCCTTAGCTAGAGAGAAATCAGTGCCTGGCTGCAAGTTTCAGAGGGCAGGCTGGCTCACCCGTTAGGGCTGATGCAGCTGGTGACTTGGCCCTAAAGCCAGTGCTCATTTGTATTTCTGAGAATCCAGGGGCCAAGAACTGTACTGAATTGACTCTACTGTGCTCTGTACATGGAGCGTCCAAGCTGGTTGACACTGCAGCCCATCTGATTGCAGCATGGTTTAAATGTGTCCCCTCAATGGCAATGCACCTGTTACCCGAGAGCTCTGAAGGGGAGGTACATGGATGAGTGTTGTCTTCATGCCTGACAGCACAGATCAGTTCTGCAGCACATGGGTCAGGAGTAATTTTGACTTTCAATTCTTATTCTTTAAGAAGTACATTTTACAAGTGTTTCACTGCCATGCGTCGTTGTGTTTCTGATGGATCTAGGCCAAGTAAGTTAACCTTCAGGAAAGGACTCACTGTTTAAGATGCCATTAAGAACATTTGTGCACCAAAATAGACTTGTAGACCAATGGTACAGAATAGCGGACACAGAGACTAACCCACATAATTACAGTTACCTTATATTAGACAAAGGCACCAAAAACATATTGGAGAAAGGATAGCCTCTTCAACAAATGGTGCTGGGAAAACTGGAAATCCATCTGCAACAAAATGAAATTAAACCCTTATCTCTCACCATGCACAAAACTCAACTCAAAGTGGATCAAGGATCTAGGAATTAAACCAGAGACACTGTGTGTATTAGAAGAAAAGGTAGGCCCAAATCTTTATCATGTTGGATTAGGCCCCAACTTCCTTAATAAGACTCCTATAGTACAAGAATTAATATTAAGAATCAATAAATGGGATGGATTTAAACTAAAAAGCTTCTTCTCAGCAAAAGATACAATCAGTGAGGTGAATAGAGAGCCTACTAATTGGGAACAAATTCTTTTTTTTAATATTTATTTTTTAGTTATAGTTGGACACAATACCTTTATTTTATTTATTTTTTTCTATGACTTGCTGAGGATCGAACCCAGGGTCTCGCACATGCTAGGCAAGTGCTCTACCACTGAGCCATAACACCAGTCCCTGGGAACATCTTACCATCTTAACACCAATAAAACCAAATAACCCAGTCAATAAATGGGCCAAGGAATTGAACAGACACTTCTCAGAAGAAGAAGAAATGTAATCAATCAACAAATATATGAAAAAATGTTCAAAATCTCTAGCAATTAGAGAAAAAGGGGAAGAGAGGGAAAGATGGTGGAATGCGATGGTCATCATTACCCTAAGTACACGAAGGATGTGACTCTACTTTGTGTACAACCAGAGATATGAAAAATTGTACTCTATATGTGTAATATGAATTATAATGCATTCTGTTATCATATAACAAAAATTTTAAAAATTTTTTAAAAAGAACATTTGTGACTGGTGGGAGGAGGTCTCAGTATCAGCATTAAGATAGGTTTTCAAGTTCATTCCAAGTTCATTCCTCATGAGAGCTTTCGGGGGTTCAACACTTCAGTGGGGGAAATAACTTGCAGAGATGGTGGAAATAACAAGAGAAGCCGAATGGATGAGAGCCTAAGGAGGGGACAGAACTGCTGCAGGCTCATGATGAAACATGAATGGAAGAGAAGTTCCTTCTTGTGGTGAGCAAGGCAGGTGGAGGCAGAATCCCCTCCTGGTGAAGATGCTGAAGATGCAGGATGATGGCCAAGAACTAGAACAGGTGTAAACATACAGCAGCTGCAGGGTTTGAGAGGATCCACTCCCATTGTGAAAAAAAGTTCCTTTGTGGGTAAAATACTATCTATCTAACAGCATCACATGCTACGCTGGAGTGTTTCATGAAAGGAAGAGTCAATCAGTGTGGCAGACCTGACTGCTGTCTTGTTTTAAAAAATGGCCACACTCCCCACCCCCTGGCCTTCAGCAACCCCCCACCCCCACGCCTGGTCAGTCAGCAGCCAAACACCAGCAAAGAGATCCTGACTCACTAAGGACCCAGACCGATCATTAGCATTTTTTAACAGTAGAATATTTTAGATTGAGGCATGCACATTGTTGTTGAAGACCGTGCTATTCATAGACTAGTCTGGTATAAACATAACTTGTATATACTGGGAACCTGAAATATTTTGTGCGAGTTGCTTTATTGAAACACTGGCTCTGTAGGTTCACGTGGAGCTGAGCCTGCTGGTTCTCTGTGGCTCTTTGTTTCAGATTCTCTCTTAGTCGTTTTTATTGATACCATTTATTTTTTCCATGCTTTTGCTCATGTTGAAATACTGTCGAATCCTTTGCCATGATCAACTCCCATTCATTGTAGCAGGTTGATATGTACCACCAAAAGGTAGGTACAAAAGATATGTGAATGAGACCTTGTTTGAAAAAAGGGCTTCTTCAGATGTAATTAAGTTAAGGACCTTGGGATGCCATAATGCTGGATTAACCCAGGGGGCCTAAATCCAGTGACCATTGTTCTCCTAAGAAGAGGAAAGGATGCAGCCAGAGGGTGCACACTGGAGCTGGCCATGAGGAGGCAGAGGTAGAGGCTGGGACTGTCTGCCAGGCCAAGGAAGTGTGGAGCTGCAGACGCTGGACGGATGAGGAAGGAAGCTCCCCTACCCCACCCACAGCTTCAGTCAGACTTGGGCCTCCCAACTTGAGAAAGCACATCTCTGTTGGTTTAAGCTGGAGTAATTAGTTACAGTAGCCTCGGGAAATGAATCCTCTCCTCTTTGAGGCTTGGTTCAGGTGACTTCTGCTTTTGAAGTCTGCCCCGAATCCACAGGGCAGGTGAGAGTTGCCTTTCCTCTGTACGTCCAGAGTACCCTTGCACCCGTCACTATGCCCCTGGGACCTGTGTGAGATCCACTGGTGTGTGGTGGCTGATTCTCCATGCCAGGGGATGCCTGGCAGAGGTGGTTCTTCCGTGGCACACAGCAGTTCATATTTGTTTTACATATAGTGGGCATTGCTCCCCAGCTCTCTCTTACCTGTATCACCCTAGCCTCAGTGCTCAGGGCCCGCCGCAGACCAGGGTTCCTGTCCCATCTGCAGACGTGCTTCCTCTTGAGTACATGCTGCCCCGTCCATATGCTATCCAAAGTCCCTCCAGGGTACTCCCCTACCTGCGGCTCTCAGGGGCTCCACACCTCTTGCTCTCAGGCCCTTCCACTGCCCCAGGACTTTGCGCTCATCATGCTCCTCCAGGGGAGCTCAAGTGCTGCTTGTGTTTATGTAGTGGCTTTGCTCACGTAAATCCCCTACCCCACTGTGGAATTCCCACTTCTCTTGGAGGCCTACCTGGCCCCTTTGCCCGGAATGCCATGTTCCCCCCTCACCACTCCATGAGCCTGCACCTAGTAGTCTGCTGTTGTAGGCATCTGTGCAGACCAGATGAGATGTCTGGGGAGATGGCTTCCCTAGCACAATGGGATCTTCACTTCTGATGTCAAGAGTTGGCTATTTCCCTCTCTCTGTCTTCCTGAGGCCCTGGGGGTGTCCAGTGGGGTGCAGGGCCTTGTTAATTGGGTGTGCTGATATATTAATTTAATCACCTAACTTATGTGGGGTCCCCCCACACAGCATTTGTATGACTTTGCTTTTTACAGGATTTTGCATTTCTATGAATGCATCATTGGAGAGCTACCCATTCTACTGGGTTCAAATATAATGATCTCTTGGGAAAAATTTTCCAGTGGGTAAAACAGTTTAAAGTTTTGGTGAAAAATGTGGGAATTGTTCTTAGGGGAGGAGGACCCCTTTCCTCGCCTCTGGGTGGTTTGGTCTTAGTCTTGGGTTGTCCTCATCTGGACATGGGCATAGATTTGTTATGCAAAACCCTTGAAGTTACTGTGATCCTATAATGTGATCCTAAATTATGTCAGATCATAGCCCAAGTTTGCATTGGGTTCTCTATAGCTACTGGGAGCAGGAGAGGAAACAAATTTTATCCTAGAATAACCCTCAACTCTGAAAATGTCCATAGCATTCCTTTCCCCTCGGGGAAAGAAGAAGTTGTTTTAAAAATCTCGTTTTTGCTCAAATGTACCAATGTAGGGTTAGAAAAATTAGTCTCCAAAATTTCCCTGGCCTTCCCTCTATTGAAAGCATGAAAGCCCAGCAGGAAGGGCTCAGAGTCCTGAGGTTTGAATCCTGCCTCAGTTACTCGCTTTGTAACTTTGAGTAACCGATTAATTTCTCTAAGCATCAGATTGTGCGTCCCTGAAGCGGAAACATAATAAAACTTCACGAGGGGGCTGGGGATGTGGCTCAAGTGGTAGCGCGCTCGCCTGGCATGCGTGCGGCCCGGGTTCGATCCTCAGCACCACATACCAACAAAGATGTTGTGTCCGCCGAGAAGTAAAAAAAAAAAAAAAAATATTAAAAATTCTCTTCTCTCTCTCCCCTCTCTCACTCTCTCTTTAAAAAAAAAAAAAAAAAAAAAAAAAAAAAAACTTCACGAGGTTCTTGAGGATTGAATGCAGTTACCTGGGGAGCAAGTTTTAATAAGCAGGGGTCATGACTGCTGGAGGATTTGCTGGGAGAGGATCCAGACAGTACCACGGAGCTTCTTCCAGGAAGCTAAGAGAATGAAGTTACAAAAACAAACCGAGTACGTGTTCTGTTTGGTTTTGTGCCTCGGGAATCATATATGTTACCTCCTTTGCAGAACAACGGGACCACCGAGCACCAGGTAGAATCTTTCATAAGGAAAAAACTGGAGTCACTGTTGAAAGAATCCCAAATCCGAGACAAAGAAGATCCCGACAGCTTCACCGTGAGGGCGCTGCTGAAGGCCACCCACGAGGGCTTGAATGCACACCTGAAGCAGGTACGGCTTCCTCCTGCCCTTGTTCTTCTGCGGGAGACACAGCTCGTCTGTGATTTGTGAAAATGCTTCTTCAACTTCTCTCATTTCTATCCTCCTTTCTCTTGAGCAGTGAAAATTCCCTACTCCAAAATGACCTGAGAAACAGGGAAAAGTGGATAGGTGGGGGTGAGAGGGGTCCCACACTGCTTCCTTGGACCCCGAGGACAAGCCCAGAGTCCCTGGGCTCCAGTGAGGGAGCAGGGCAGTGCCCGTGCTTCATGCTCCTCCCCACACAGCTGCACCCACCCTGTTCAGCTCTCCTCGGAAACGTGCCCTTTTCCTGCCCACTTCTCTTCCCCGAGGTTATATCCTAGTCTAGACCAAGTTCAGCTCCCACCTGGACCTCTTGCCCCGCTGATCTCACCTCTGCTCTGAAATCGGCAAGATGTTTTAAAAATGCAAATCTGATTTATGTCACTTCAGTGGCTTGGGATAAATTGCAAATGCTTTAACCAGACTTTGGGGGTCCCACATAACGGTGTCCTTGCTCTGCCCAGTCTCAGATCTCCTTGTGTCCCCGTCCCATCATCTCCCTCACTGCCACTCTAGCCACACCTTCTCTATGTGCTGTGGTCGTCCTCACGTTCTGAGGGAACGTCCAACCCCAGCCTCAGTGTGATTAGCAAGTCCCGACTGGATCCTTGGACTTGACTGACTGTCCCCTTTACTTTGTTCCTAGTCATCGGATGTCTTTTCTTTCCTGAGGGTTTTGTCTGCACATTTGCAGTTATTTGTTTAATGCCTGTCTTCCTGTCTAGACTGTAGATTCTGTGAAGAGAGGAACCACGTCAGTCCTGATAACTGTTATTTTCCTGGCCTATCTAGTATCTGGGACCTAGGGAGAGCTTTGTGAACAGTTGTTGAATGGTTGAGTCCTGGATGAGATATTTATTATGCTTCCTAATAAAAAAAATACCACAAAAGTGGGCAAGGAAGAGGGACAGTGGGATTCTAAATGTCACTGCAGGCTCTTGGGGGCATTTAAGTGGCCCAGAAGGCTTCCCTGTGGCTGGCTGCACTGCTGACAGCCCTCCCTGCTTCTGCTGCCTGTCCTCCAGAGAGCAGGGCTCCAGGCAGGAGGAAGACCCCACAGGGCCACCAGCTTGGCCCTCAGGACCACTTGGCATTGCTGGTGGCCCTCCAGACCTTACAGAAGCCTAGCCCTTCAGCCAAGGTGTTCCTCGGGCCTCTTTCACTTCCATCGAAAACCTGCTTGAAAATGCCTTAGAAGACGGAGGGAGATGTTGGGTTGGGGACCTGGCAAGTCTGTTGGCAGAGTGGCCCCGGGGGGCTCAATCCAGAGGCTCAGCAGTGTCATCAGGGACCTTTCTTTGTGTTCCGCCTGCTCCATTACTGTCACCCCAAGTCTGGCTCCCTTTCCCTAGTGGTTGCTGGGTGACTGCCAGCAGCCCTGGGTCCGTGTGCAGGGAGGGTGAGGCCCTGGACCTGCCTCAACCAACAGATCAGCGTTCGTGCTGAGCCAGTCCCTGAGGCCTGGGTAAGTGTCCTTCCTGAAACGTGGCTAGGGTGCAGGATAGCCTTACCCTGGAACTTGAGGCAGCTTCGGCTCCTCCCCTGCTTCCTGTTAGAGGGCAGCTGGGTCTGGGCAAGCCACCCAAAGGTCAGCTGCGATGCTGCTGCTCTTACAGTTCATGTAATTTTGGGCTTTCTTAAAATTTCAATAGATAGTGAAACTGCTCAGCCATGTCCTCTCCAGCTATCTATATTCAGCCACCCAGAGCCTGTAAAGTGACATTGGTGGCCCACTTGATTTTTGCTTCTTAGTGCACTCACGCTGCCCATCTGGGCCCATTATTTCCCCATGTGCTTTGAGGGAAGCCTTTGCCTTAACTTGATCATGTCCCCTGGAAAGGGAGCCACAGGTCTGGAAGAAGTAAATGAAGCCCATCTTTCTTTTTCAATTCACCGAAGAGATCCTAAGGAAAACTTCCCATCAGGTAAAATGGAAAGGGAACCTCACGTTTCAGAGATGCACAGAACCCATCTCCTGGTGTTTTATGGTTCACTTTCTCTTAAATCTGGGCTCCAGAAGACACGTACAATTCCTGGAGCCCCGTGACTGTGCGGAGCTGAGGTCTTTAGCACTGCTCGGGTACTTCCCAGTGCTGTTCTGGTTGTGTGGCACGTAATGACAGGGTGCTGTGGAGACCTGCGTCTGTGCCAGATGCATACGTGCTTAAATGCACGGCCGTGGATGCTCCGAGGGCCACAGTGAGCCAGCAGCTGCTGCTGTCTGGACCATCACTAGGCCATGCAGGGTTCTGCTGGTGCTTTTTCCTGAGACCCTGAAGGAAAATAAGAATGAGGTTTTCCTTCAGGCTGAAGAACTTCTTGCATCTGGTCCTTTCTTCCTCTGAACTGCGCCTGCTCAGGGTCCAGTGGTTAACCTGTTGCTCTCTCCCGGGATCACTGCCAAGGGAATCATTTCCATGAACAGAGAAGCTTTGCCATGGTTTACTTAGGATTGCTGTTGTTTGTTTGTTTGCCTATCACCTCATAGATATGCTTGCATTTCACTTATTGTTAGTGTTTAAAATCCCACCTAGCTGTATTCAGTGTGACCGTTTTCTTTATTCAACAGATTTGGCTCTTAAAGACTCTTGGTCATTTTCCAAAGTTAAACCTCTTGACTAGAGATGCTTTGTCCCCACTCAGGCATCCAGGAGGCATTCACACTTGCACTGTGGACAGTCTGGTGGACAGGACTGTGAGGGCCAGCACAGGGTCCCTGCTGAGAGCCTGGGAGCTGTGGGCCCCAGCTGCATCCACGACAGCGTCCCTTTTCTGCAGCAGAGCCAGACCCATGGGGGCAGTGGAGGGGCAGAGCAGGAGGAAATGAGCAGGGCCTGTGGGAGAAGGGTCCTCCTGCCCTCCTGCTGGAACTCAGGATGAAAAAAGAAGAGGCGGTAACTGTGTCATGCCTTTATTTACTCAGAATCCAGATGTGAAGGAGAGTGGAAAGAAGTCGCATGGGCGCTCCCTCATGACCAACTTCGGAAAGCACAAGGTATGGAGTAAGAGTGAGAATTCAGTGAATGTGAAGTTTCTGAAGGGTGGCAGGAGACCATTGTGGTGGCCTTGGTATAGGTGCAGCTCTCTTAAATAGGACCCAGAAAAGGGAAAGATCAAAATTCAAACTACCTTAAAACTGAAGAACATCTGTTATCAGGTTGCATCCTAGAGAAGAATATTTTGAATGCACGTATCCAAGAAAGGAGTCTATCCTGAATATATAAACAGTCTCTACAAATCACTAAAAGGGACAGGCAAACTCATCTTGAAAAAATGGGTCAAAGGCCTCAACAGACGCTTCACACAAGCAGCTGTCCAGATGGCCAAGGGGAAGAGGTGCTCCCTTCTCAGCCGTCTGGGAAATGCAAGTTTCAACCATGGTGTGATTCCACTCACGCCCACAGGGCGAGGTGACACAAAGATGGCAGCACCAAGAGCTAGTGAGGAGGCCAGGAAACCAGCTCTCTGCTTTGCCAGTGGGCGTGCGTGCTTGTGAGGCTCTCATGTTGCATAGTGTGTGCTGACGCTGCACCGCCATGTAGCAGCCCCACTGTCAGGCTTAGGTCTAGATACAGAACCCGTATTTATGGGGGCTTTATTTGTGATAAATAGTCCTGAGAGGAAGCAGGCCAATGTCCATCCACAGCAGAGTGGATAAGGGAGGGGCAACTTCACCTTAGGGAGTACTTGACAGCCATGAAAAGGACACTGTCTGCAACAGTTGATGATCTTCATAAGCACGAGGCCCAAGAGCACCACAGCTCAATTCCATGTGCAGGAGTTCAGAGCCAGGCAGGCCCCTGTGGGGTAGGATAAGGAGAGCCAGGGCCTCCTTGCTTCAGCCGAATCTGATGGTGAATCGGAGGGTTGGGCTGCCTCTGGGGCAGGCGATGGTCCATGTCCCTGCAGGAGTGGCTTCCCTTGTGCACTCATGACTGGTGTGTTCCCAAATGCATGTTACACATCACGGAAAAGGCAAAAAAATGTGCAAGAAATCAGTTATGGGATTGTGAACTGCAAGTTACATCCGGGGTTCCTGTGAGCCCATTTCTACTCCTGTAAGAAATGTCATACTGGGATTTCCTGCTGGTCAGTGGGGTGATTTGTTAATGGGCTGGACAAATCAGTCAGGACAACCCCAAATTGAAAGCAGCCAAAATATTCATTCATAAAGACTGTGTAAGCCACGATTCATTTGCATAATGGGCAATTATACAACCATTGAAAGATGATTTCTCTGAAGACCTCAACATGGAAACATTAAATAAAAAAGTAATATGAAAAATGGGTTTTTGGAAAAACCATTTTAGAAAAATGGGTTTGGGGAATAACCAGTTTTGATGCATCAAAACTGAAATTATGAAAAATATATCATCAGATCTCCAGATGTTATATGTCATTGGTGATTCATTTCTCATTTCTGCTTTTTATTTTTTATAACAAAAACTACAGATTTATTATTGCAATACCTCAGATTACTAACTACAGATTGAATATCTCTATCTGAAATCCTTGCAACCAGAAACATTTTGGATTAAGGATTTGGGGGAGAGGATTTGGGGATACTTGCATATACATAATGAGGTACCTTGGGGATGGAACCCAAGTCTAAACAAGAAATCCATTCCTGTCTCACGTACACTGTATACTCAAGGTCTTGAGGTGATTTTACTCAGTATTTTCAGTGCCCCTGTGTCCTGGCTATGCCCCATCTTGTGGGGTCAGGTGTGGAATCTTCCACCTGTAGTGCCATGTCAGCACTCAGAACATTTCAGAATTTAGAGCATTTTTGATTTTTGGATTAAGGGAGCTTAACCTTTATATGTAGAATTAGAGAATATTTCATTTCACTGTGTGTGTGTGTGTGTGTGTGTGTGTGTGTGTGTGTGTTACTAGGAATTGAATCCAGGGCCTGGCACATACTAAGCAAGAGATCTTTCACTAAGGTACATCCCCGGCCTATTTTTTAAAAATTTTTTAGACAGGTCTTGCTAAGTTGCCCCAGCTGACCTTGTACTTGAAGTGCTCCTGAGACTATTTCACTTCTGAAAACAACATATCATTAAGATTAAGATGATCTCCCAACATGGGTGTATAGGGGGGCACTTGAGCTACTATAATGTGAGGGTTTAGCACATCTAAGTCACGAGTGTGAAGAGTTGTCCCCAGGACTGTGTGGATCAGTGTGAAGGGTTTCCTCTTGCGTTGAAAACTCGTCTGCGTGGCTTACAGGATGGCCTCTGTGTCCTCTCACTCAGTTACCACAACTGTAATCCTGTAAAACAGGAGTTGCCACGCCTGCCTTAGAGACACTGGAGGCAGCCAGGGAAGGCAGCTATCCAGAGCACAGCTGAGGGCTGAGCTGGATGCGAGAGTGGACGCTGCACATGGACGCCCCACGTCCAGACTGCTCAGGCATAAATAACTCCAAGAAAGTTCCAACCAAGCCAGCCTGTCCCTGTCAGTGTGGCCGTGGCCGAGTCCCCCATGTAGCCTCTTTTATTTGGTATGAGAAAATCTGGAAACTGACGTGGTCATGGCATGTGGGATAGACTCCCTTCCAGGTGTCCAGAGCACTCTGAAGTTCTTACCTTTGTCTCTGGAAGCTTTTTTGGTTTTGATGGCAAAGTTTTCACAACTACTGGGTCCCTCTCCATCACTTGTACTGTGTGCTGCCTAAGGATTAGAGCTGTCCCTGAAGTGGCGGGGATGAAACCACATGGTACCCAAAAGGCTTTGTGTTTGAGCTCTGATCCGCCTAGAAGACCTTATGTCACATCTGGAGCTGTTCAGCCTGCATCCTGGGCCGGCGGTATTTACTGTGCTACTGGAAATAAAATGGGTCATGATCTCCAAACAATAGTGTGACTTGGATGGTTGCTGGAGTGCACTGATCAAAGCCAGGGATGGTGACTATTCTTTTCTTTTTTCTTTCTTTTTTTAATGCCCAAACTGCCTTTTATCACTCATTAATCAATAGTGGGCTTCCTACATGAAACAAAATTTCCCCCTTATAATTGTTTAACTATATATTGCAACTTTGACCCTCACCCTTGTAGAGAACTTCAAAATACATGACTGATAAGGTTTTCCTAAGTTTTCAGTTTTATGTGGCTTAGAAATTAGTTTTCTGAACACAAAATCCTCAGTCCTGCATCATTTTATATATATATATAGTTTATTATTTCATAGTGCTTATTATTTTACAGTGAAGCGAGCTGCAATATTTGGTCAGTTTTTTTTCCCTCCATGTTAGTGTGTAGGTGTGCGTTTGGTGCTGAGGACTGAACCCCAGGTCTTGCACATGCTAGGAAGCACTCTACCACTGAGCTAAACCCCAGCCCCTGTGTGTGTGTGTGTCTCCAGTCATTTTCCTTTATGCTGTAGATGCACCTCATTTGGTAAGTTTTATTAAGTTTACTGTGATTATTTTTGACAGAAAACCTCAAAGTCGCAGTCTAAATCCTACAGCACTGATGACGAGGAGGACGCTCAGCAGAATCCTGGCCAGCTGTACAGGTAGGAGGCTCTCTATCCTGCTAGCTTGGTTGTGCAGTTGTGTGTGTCTGGAGGAGTGAATCCCAGGGCATGGTGCTCAGGTGAAAGGTGGAGGTCAACTGGATTCAAGGTAGCAGCACATGCAGGGAACCTGTCACCCGACCTGGATTTTAATGAGGTGGTGATAAGTGCTCGCTGTGGCCACTGTAGGGGAAAGGCATCTTCAGAGAAGGGGGGAATGGACATGAGTGGACAGGGGCTGCCACTGGAGACAAGGGGCATGACGGGTGCTGGGCTCATGTTCAGAGGCAGGGACCTGAGCTCGCCAGATGTCATGTTTCCGTTCCTCCAAACTCTCACATGGGCAAGTTGAGGTCCTTGTTTGTGTCTCTCTCTTAGGGATATTAGAATGATTAAGTGCATAGTGTAGTCAGCCTTGGCCCCACAAAATAAGTGCTCAAAAATATCAGCTATCAGTTTTTAAAAATTATTATTGCCAATAATCTTTGTGATGAGTGAAATGACCATATTTTCAGAACCCAAATTGTGACATGATCTGATATGGGATTTCTTGGTGTTTCATTTATACAACAAGTTTCACGAAGGAATGCAAATTGTGTCATAGCCAGAATGAATACATACATGAATGTCTGTATCTTTATTTTGAAAGTTGAAATTAGAAGCACAGGGACCTGTAGATATAAAACTTTAGTGCTGAATTAGACTATATATTTGAGCTCCAACAGGATATCTATACATAAAGTAGTAACTAATGAGTAAGATCAGAGAAAGCGTGTGTGATCCTACGAGTGTGTTCCCTGAGGGAACAGAAATCAGATACTAGTAAAGGATAAAGGCAAATAGCATTACCTTTCAGAAGACCTCTGCTATAAATGTTCTTGAACAGAGGAGTGAGGAAAGCTTACCTCTGAAACACAGCCAGGGGAGGGACAGTGTTGAGCCACACCAGTCGTGATGTTGACCTGAGGCATCATGGTGGACATCACCTGGAGTCATGCCACATGCTGCTCTTGGGTCAGTTGTAGAGTTGCACATTACAGCTGCCAGAGCCCGAGCGTCTCTGGTGGTGTCCCTTTGGGACTCCATTAACCTGGTCTAGTCTCGAGATGAAGACTAAAAAGAGCATCCCTTGATGCAGAATGCATACATGAGGTGTCTTGTAAGTTCTAATCATGACCTCACATAGTTTTAAGAAAGTTAAAGAATATGAAGAAACCAGACACAGTGGTGCACACCTGCAATCCCAGCAGCCTGGGAGGCTGAGGCAGGAGAATCTCAAGTTCAAAGCCAGCCTCAGCAACTTAGAGAGGCCTAACTTAGCAAGACCTTGCCTCAAAATAAAAAACCGGTTGGGGATGTGGCTCCGTGGCTGAATGTCCCTGGGTTCAATCTTGGGTACCCAAAAAGAAAAAAGAAAAAATGTGTATGAAAAAAGTATAAAGAAAAAAAAGACTTGTAATTACATGTTTATAAGGCCATCACTATGGAAATGGCCGTGCCTTCCCCTTTAGATGTATCATCTTTGGCCCACGGTGCAGGGTTTCTGTTGCCCTCCCTGCAGTTGACCCCAGATGTGTGGGGTGGGATGGTGGGGGGGTCCAAGCCCTTCACAACAGAACCCACCAACGCAGGAGAAGCTGGTGTGGATGGCAGAGCCGCGGGTAACACATTGCAGGACGATGTGGTGGAAGGGGCGCCCAGCTGGGATACGCTGGGTTTTCCTTTCGGCTCCACCAGGACCAGGCAAGGTCCTTATTTGTTCTCTTAAGCAGAGAAAGTGGGGGAGCCCATAGTTAAGCCTTTGCAGCTCTAACATGTCCGGGACCTCGGGTGTGTGCTCCATAGGCTGGGCCGCAGGAGGAAGACCATGAAGCTGTGCCGGGAGCTCTCCGACCTGGTGGTCTACACAAACTCCGTGGCCGCCCAGGACATAGTGGACGACGGTAAGGACAGAGAGTTTTCATTCCGCTCCGTAGAAACACTCTTGACCTTTCTTTGTCAATTCTGAATTAATTCTTTGCTAATCCTATCATTGTTGTGCATTCCTGGGACTATGTAGAGTCTGATCTGAGTGTCAGGAAAATGATTGCTGATATAGTTCTGAGCTCCCGTGGAGGGCTGTCTTGATAATGGTGGTGCCTAATTGACACGCAGGCAGGCAGAGAAGGTTCCCACAGGGCCAAGGAGGATTTCAGTATTATAAAAAGATCAGTGTGTGAGGGCAGGACCTTTCCCTGATGCTGGAGAGACCCAGCCTGGAAGAATAGGTCATAGGTGGCTATTCTGAGTGTGAGTGACCAGAAGAAATAACAAATTAATTGGCTAAACTAGCACTTTGGAAGGCCCTGCATTTTTTCACTGAATGTTTTGACTTTGATTAAAGTAGTTTAATCCATAGACTGAAGTTTTCACACAAAGCAGAAAGTTCAGCAGGACCGACTCTTTTTAAAAATTTCTCAGTTGCCATATTAAGCTGAGAAATTCTAGTCGCAGCCTTCTCTCACCCTTGATTTGCCTTCTGCTTGCTTCTTTCCTTTGTCTTCTATTCCATGGAGTTATGGAATGCATATTGAAATAACCTATGGCCACTTGGTGCTTCAAACTAATTTTGATTTTAGTGAAAATGGAATGTAGATCAGAGTCTCCAGTTTCTCAGCAGCTCAGTGGTGAGGCTTGGGTCCCCGAAATCTTCAGGATTCATCATCCATGACTTCTTCTCTGCTGTGCTCCATGAGTCTGTCTTTTTCTATTTGAAGAATAGAAATTGTCTTTCTTCCTCTTGGAGTTGATTCCTTCTTCAGATGGTGACAGCTATTCAAGATTTAAATTGATTTCACATGTGAGATTATGAGAAACCTTAAGATTCTCAGCAAGTGAATACACATTTTTAAAATTGCCCACAGCTCAAAAATAAACTCAGTTGAATGAAGTTAAAGGTACATTTGTCTTAGAGAATGAATCTTTCAGGTAATTGCCTTTGGGAAACATAAACCTATTAGCTGAATGGAAAATAATCTTTGGTGCTATTTAGCTCTTAAACTTCAGCTGTTTTTGTCTTTTTTTTTTTAAGCCACAAAATGAGCAATAGATAATGTGTAGCTTATCCTTGTGCAAAATGACACAATTCTGTTAGTAACCCTGAGGACAGCAGGTGTCCGAGGGGCCGTGTGTGCCAACAAACATGTCCAGTCTAGCTGTGGTTCAGGCCCACTTGGCTCAGCAAGACCAGAGTTCATCTCCTGGTTTCAAGGACCTTCTATCTCTGTCCAGTTGTGGGCACTTATGGGTCTCCTTCTGGGCTGCCCTTTTCCAACAGGCCCAGAAGACATAGGAGTGGTCAGTTCAGGGATGGGGTTTGGAGATTTGTGAAGGAGCAGTGATAGGGCACGGTAAACACGGTTCAGAATGTGGGCTTGAGAAGAAAGGGTGGGGCATATGCGGAGGTTTACTTCATCATGACCCCCAAACTCGAAGTGCCCTCAACCCCAGCCTTCCATGATAGTCAACACAGAGACCTTGGGAAAGGTGGCACCTGGTTTCACCTGTCTTGTTTTCATTTTATAAGCCTGGCTAAGTAGATGATCATCCTTGTTTCTGAAACTGTGTTTCTTTTCAGTGCCCTTTGATCGTCCTTTTTCCATTATTATTTCTTGCTTCCAAATTCTATTCAAATCAGCTTTAAACCTCAACTTTGATTTTTCCTCGATGGTCTTTTTCCTTTACTTTCTCAGACCCTGGATGTTATCAGTTAGTGCATGTTTCACATGTGCCTTTTAAATGAATGTCCATGGTTATCAGGAATAAGTTAGGAACGTAGTTTTATTTCTCCATTGTGGTCTTTATCTGTTTGAGTCATGCATCTAGAAATAGTTTTTCTTTCTTACCTCTCATGCTAACCAGGTAGCCATGTGTTATTGGAAGATGGAATTCTGGGGAAAACGTGGAACCCAGATATGGACAGGTGCCATACCAAGTGCACAGTTCTGATTTGGCCTTAGATTGGCAAGAGTCAGAGGAATGGAATTTTATGGGTCTTTCTTAGCCAGGAATCCCTTCTACCCTGGTGTTAAATGAATCAACTTTGGTCTAAAATTGCCTTCATGGATGATTTAATTTTGTCCTGTGGTTTCTCCATGTGTAGTGAGTGAACTGCATCCTCACGTGATATGCAAACAGACTGTAACCTACCATTGTGACAGTAGCCGAGTCTTGGCCAGTCATAGTGGTGACCGTTCACATGACAGACGAGAGCTGTACTACCTGGGCTGCCTGCCTCAGTTGCTTTCTGTGTGTCACATTCTTTACTCTGACTCTAACCAGACCTGCCCATGAGATGGGTGGGGTGGCTGAGCCTGGTCTGATTTTAGGGGGTGCCACCATGTGCGAATTGTTCTTGCAGCTAGACTCTGTTGAATTTAGTAAGACTAAGGTTCTTCACGGAGCAGGGGGAGTCTGCCTTTTCACTGCTTTCCGTGAACACTGAAATTGTAGTCTTTCGTGAGGGATGCTTATTTTCTGCAGTTCTCACTTTTCTATTTTCTTTATTGAAAACCACCAGGAACCACGGGAAATGTGTTATCCTTCAGTGAAACGAGAGCACATCAGGTGGTCCAGCAGAAATCCGAGCAGTTCATGATCTACAACCAAAAACAGCTCACGAGGATCTACCCCTCGGCCTACCGCATCGACTCCAGTAACTTCAACCCTCTGCCCTACTGGAACGCGGGCTGCCAGCTAGGTGCGTGCCTCTAGAGCCGCGCTCTGTGCTCTGACTGCTGCCCGCCTTGCTAACTCTCTCAAACTTTGAACTTACACAGTGGCACTCAACTACCAGTCTGAAGGGCGAATGATGCAGTTGAACCGCGCCAAGTTCAAGACCAATGGCAACTGCGGCTACGTCCTCAAGCCCCAGCAAATGTGCAAAGGTGGGCGTGAACTTCAGCTGTGTCTCTCAGTGCAGGTGAACTCTGTCAAAAGATGCCCTTGTGAGACCCCAGTGTTGTGCAACACAGCTTCAAAAATTATTTTTATTTCTAATTGGCATGTAGTAATTGTACATGTTGATGGGGTGCAGTGTGTAATGATCCAATGAGGGTAATTGGCATATCTGCCTCCTCAGACTTATTTCTTTGTATTGAGAACATTCAAAATCGTCTCCTAGCTATTTTGAAATATTCATTTATGTTGTCAACATGGTTGTCCTGCTGTGCTGTGTAGAACATGAGAGGGCTCCTCTTCCTGCGCACCCTGGTGGCACTACAGTCATGGCTTGCTGTTGGGCCATCAGAGCCTCTGGGGCATGGGTTCTGATGAGACCCAGCTGGCACAGCCTCTGGCACAAGCTGAGCCCAGATATGAGATGACTCTATTGTCCTAGGACACACTCATGACTTGCTCATATTGGTTCTTTGTTTTGCGAGCTTGATTCTGTGTATTTCCTCCCACTGACTGGCCTCCGCTTCTCTTGGCCTAGGTACTTTCAACCCTTTCTCTGGCGATCCACTTCCTGCCAACCCCAAAAAGCAGCTCATCCTGAAAGTGATCAGTGGACAGCAGCTGCCCAAGCCTCCAGACTCCATGTTCGGAGACCGCGGTGAGGTGAGCCAGGGGGGCCCTGAGTGGCCGAGGGCTCATGGTGAGATTGTTCCATCCTCTTGGTGTTTCCTCTGAAACGTAGTTGGGCATGTGTGCACAGCCGTGTTCATAGGTGGGCACCGGCCTCAGCTCCTCTGGTGTGGACACACTGGCATGTCACACAGTGCCTGCTGGACTGTGCCTATGTTGGGGGCTTGAGTCCCTGATAGCCAGCTCTCCCGGAGTTCAAGACTGACCCTGGCAATGAGGCCAGGTACAGAGGATGGTTTCATTGCCGACAGAGCCACCATCCAAGAACCAGTCCATCCTCCCACACTTCTCACCTCTTGCCAGCCACGTGCTCCTTGTCTTCTGCGGCACCTCTGTGGTCCAGTGGAAATGCTGCCCTCTGTGACCACAGCCTCCTTCCACAGGGTCACAGGCTCACAGCTGATCCTGGCCTTCTTGGCCCATCTTCTCCCCACCTGTTGGCCCTTCCTGTGCTCGAGTCCTTCCTCCCAGGGCTGGTCTATCACTCAAGCTGTGCTCCGTACACAGGGGTGTGCATGTGTCCCTGTCGCATGATTACTGTAATTCTTCAGGATAGATGCCGTGGAGTGCTATAGCTGGGTCATATGATGGGTCCATGCCTTGTCTTTTGAGGAACTCCGTGCTGATTTCCAGAGTGGTTGTGCTAATTTGCAATCCCACCAGCTGTGTTACAGTGCTCCTTTTCCTCCACATCTTCTCCAGCATATTGTTTGTATTCTTGAGGGCTGCCATTCTAACTGGAGTCAGATGAAATCTCAGTGTGGTTTTGATTCACATTTCCCCGATTGCTACAGATGTTGAACAGTTTTTCATGTTTGTTAGCCATGTCTTTTCTTCTTTTGAGAAGTGTCTCTTTAGTTCATTTGCCCATGTATAGATTGGAATTTCTGGTCTTGGCGGTTAAGTTCTCTGAGTTCTTTGGTGTCTTCTGGATATTAATCCCCTATCTGAGGATCTCCCGTTCTCTAGGCTCTGTTCATGCTTTTGTCTCCTGCTGTGCAGAAGCGTTTTGATTTGATGCCATCCTGTTATTGCCTGAGCCTTAGGAGGCTGTGATTGGTTGGCCCCTCTGCTTTGAGCCTCTGTCGAGGCTGCATGTCCTGGCAGGAGAATTGGCATAAGGACACTGCTCACCTTATCAGGAGGAAACCAAAAGGAAGAGGAGGAGCAGGGACAGCCCCCTGCCAAGCAACACCTCAGTGACCTAAGGACCTGCGCCAAAGTCCTCATCAAGGGTCCCACCACTTCCCTACAGTGTCTCCCTGGGGACCAAGCTCTAAACACCGGGCCTTTGTGGGACACTTATCCCACTTGTAGCATACATCTCTGCAGCCACTGGCTCCAGGGACTTCTGCCTCTGGAGTCTCCCCAGCCTTGCTCCCTTTGTCTGAGTCCAGTGTTGTGGGGGTCTCACCTGATTACAGGGGATTTGGTAGACGTGGCTCTCAGGCTCACAGACGCGGAAGCTGAAGCTCACGGTCACAGGACACACCCAAGCCAGCACCGGAGACCCCGTCTTAGGCAGTAGGTAGCTCTCCAGGCCTGCGGTGCTGGATTCTTAGGCCAGAAATGTTTTCGTTAGGTCCTCCAGAATCCCAGCAGCCAGGTTACCACGAAGCTCTGTTCAAGGGAAAACATGGTGGCCTAAAAAACAAGTCATAGACGAAGACTGAACTATGATCCTGTGTTTAGAAATGAAAAGGACTGTGCCTAGCCTCGTCCCCTTGTTTCCTGTCATGGCTCAGCCCTTGGTCCCCGCCACGGCTGCCCTCATACTCCCGCAACAACAGCACTCTCCGAGCTCCTAAATGCTCCTGGGCGTCCAGGGCGCTCCCTGTTAGGCCTTCCCAGAGCAGCTCCCCCTGGTCTTGGGTCTTTGTTTCCTCCCTGCTCATCGCCCAGGACCTGCCCCACAGAGGAGCACTCACAGAGGACCAGCAAGCAGCCTCCTACCTGGACAGAGGGTGTGCAGCAGATGAGATGTGCATACGTGTTTAAACTTTAACTTTTTTAATCTTAATACTTTTAAGTTTACATTAAAATACACAATCAATTTAACTTCTTTAAGGCATATATATATTGATTGTGTATATATATAAATGGACAGCTTAATGGGTTTCTAAGCCACCCAGGTCAAGAGTACATCCGGGGCCTAGAAAGCCGCCACCCACCTCCCACCTTGGCATCTCCCCCAACCCCATAGTGAACGCCAGCCCCATGGCAACAGAGCAGGTTTACCTACTGACAACTTGATGTAAACGGATTCTCCTTGTAAGTGCTCATTTACGTCTGACTTTCCACCATTATGTCCACAAGGCAGTATTTTGTTCTGTTTTAAAATTTTTGTGTAACATTATTGAATGGCTATTCCACAGTGAGTCATCTCCCATGGTACATCCAGGTGGCTTCCAATGCTCCACTGTTAGGGATACAGCCGCCAAGAGCATCTGTCCTTGGGCAAACCTCTTTTCTCTTGGGTATGGACCCTGGGCTGAAATTGTAGGTTCATGGGTATAGTGTATGCAACATTGGCAAATATCACCTAACAATGATTTAGCATCCTTTCTGTTATTCCTGCCTCCTGTATCTGCTTCTGCTACACCTAGCAACTGCCTAGTAAAATTGTTTATTGTTGAGATGTGGACATTATAGCCAGTATTCCCAAAATAACGAGCCCTCGAGTCGACATGTACTTCTTTTTTAAGTTGTAGATGGTCACAATTTCTGTATTTATTACTTATTTATTTTGATGTGGTACTGAGGCCCAAACCCAGGGCCTCACCCCCATGAGGCAAACACGCCACCACTAGCTACAACCCCAGCCTAACATGTATTGTTTTTATCGATACTTTCTTTGCACTCGTAGATCATCGACCCGTTTGTTGAGGTTGAGATTATCGGACTGCCAGTAGACTGCTGTAAAGATCAGACTCGAGTGGTGGACGACAATGGTAAGGGGAAGACCTGGGCTCACTCGTGGCAAGAATGTTCTAGAACTAGAATCTTCCTGGAAAGAGAAAATTCTTCCTGTTTAGCAGAGCAGCACATTCCTAGGATCTGCAATTGCCATGAGTTTAGTTTGTGGGGATGTGAAACTAAAGATGAGCCCAGCGTGTGCTGGGAGCTTACTTCCCCAATGTGTGCTGTGGCCAACGGGCCACGTTTTTCTCATAAAGAGTTTTTCTCTTTGTAGTCTAAAATTTTATGTGTTTGTTCATCCATTGGGTAAACATTTTACATACTTATTTTTCTCAGTCTCTAGTTGTTAATATGCTAAAATAATTTTTAAACCACGTTCATCCAAACATTTGAGGAATTTGTGATTCATCGGGAGACCTTGATGGTAGCAGTTAAGAGCAGGTCACACTTCTTATTTATCAAGTAACATGCTTAAGAAAGCCATCTTCCTATACTGTATTTTCCTACCAGTGCTCAATAAATTATTCTTTCTTTTCTTAGTCACAGATGTAACTGAGAGGTCATTACAAAGTCAACAAAAGGAGAATCTCCTCTATTGTTCAGGAGAGCCTCTCAGTGATTTTTAGCCTATAATTATTTCATTAGCTTGAGGTTTTTTATAGGGCAAAGTGGTTGATACCTCCTGAATACATGCATTTAACAAGACATATTTTCACTTTTTAGGAAGGAAAAACCAGAAACTAATAGAGTACTTAAATTTCTATTGGTTTTTATAATTATCTGAGAGGATTTCACCAACAAATAAATGTAATTTTACCTTTTAGTATTTGTCATAGTCTGTTTTCTACTGCTATAACAAAATGCCTGAGCCTCATTACTTGAAGAGGTTTATTTAGCTCACAAATTTGGAGACTGAAAGTCCAAATAGCAAAAGAGTTCCTTTGGCTGCGTCACATGGCAGGAACACATGGCAGAAGTGGGAGATGATAGGGGAGCACAGGAAGTAGGAGAGTAGGGCAGATGATAGGGGAGCACAGGAAGTAGGAGAGCAGGGCAGGGCCAGGCTTGTTCTTTCATACCAGCCTTCTAGGTTGCTGACCGAGGTCCCATGGGAACAACATCAGGTTTTCCCCAGGGCAATACCCCACATGATCTGATGACCTTTCTCCAAGCCCCACTTCTTAAATATCACCATGCTGGAAACCACAGATCCTACGCAGCCACTCTTTGAGGGTTGCTGTAGGAATGAAGGGGGACAGTATGTGTGTAACAGTGTTAACTGCAAAGAACCTCATGCGAAGGTCTTTGGTGGTTACTATGTGGGAGAGAAGCCTCATTCTCTTGGGAGGAAACATTCTTTTTTGTTTTTGCTAAAATATTCTCAGATCACTGTTACAATTTTGGAACTTACTGAAGCATTCTGAATATTATAGTGCTTCCCCTACAGTTGGGCATCAGAGATTAATGGAATTGATATGATCATTTACAGGCAATTTTCTTACCCATTATTTTCTGGCAGTGGGGTCAACTCCAAGGCTTGGCTTCAGTAGGACATCCTGGAATGGCTTGGTCATCTTCACGGCTCTAATAACCATTGCAAGCAATTTTCAGTGTCTGCTCTGCAGACATGCTGCTTTCCAGGAAAGCCCTCAGCTGTTCTGATTTCTCTCCCCTGTTTCTCTGAGGATTTAACCCCGTGTGGGAAGAAACCCTGACATTTACAGTGCACATGCCGGAAATAGCTTTGGTTCGGTTCCTGGTATGGGATCACGATCCCATTGGGCGAGACTTTGTGGGACAAAGGACTGTGACCTTCAGCAGCTTAGTGCCCGGTAGGTATGAGTGGCCTTTTCTCTCTGTACTGACCATTCCTTTTTCTCTGGAAGATTTAACATGGGACCTGGTTTACAGGACCTATGGCGTATGTGTCATGAGATAACTGTGACTGTTACTGTGCTTCACAAAACGTAAAGAACTGCAGTCAAGTTCTAGGAAAGCCAAATGCAAGTTCCACTAAGAGATGACAACTCTCTTTGCTTTTCTTAGGCTATCGGCATGTCTATTTGGAAGGACTCACAGAAGCATCCATATTTGTCCACATAACAATCAATGAAATCTATGGAAAGGTGAGAAAGACCCTGGGTCTTAAAGCCACAGTAACGTGGTCCTGAACAAAGTCACTGACTGGCAGATTGCACCAGAGGAACATGCACATTTGACAAGCTGCTCTTTAATGGAAAACAGTGGGGAAGCCCAGCAAACCCAGCCTGCTGTCCCAGCCCTGTCCCCACCCGCCCTTGCTATCTCCACTGTTAAGGGGCAGGCGTGCATTCCTTACACCTGAGGGCCCTGTTGAATTCTCAGGTAATCATTCGAGTGGTAAATTTTATTGAATTTCATTTTAATCCTTAGAAAGCCCCAGGTAGCTGCAGGGGGCAATGTTTAGTCTCGGATACTTGATGCCTCACCTGCTCTCACTGGGCTGGGACCTTGGCCAGTCCTAGGCAGGTTGTGTTCATTTGATGCTGGTGTTAACTGAAAACCTAAAAATTGTAAATGGATTTGAAACCATCCATAGTACTTAAAAGAACCCGGGAGTATATTTTAGTTCTCTCCAGCTGCTGCTGTCCTCATTTGCAGAGGAAACTTGAGGCCTGCAGATTGGCAGGCAGTTCCCTGGGTCGTTCCCAGTGATGGAGGCCTGGCGTGGTGGACTTTCAGGCCCAGACGAGACTTGGAGGGATTGAAAGAGCACCGGCTAGAGCCATGGTGTGTCCAGTGCTCCTCTTTACAGAAAGTGTGGCCTGCAACTGCTCAGAGGCCCCCGTGGCTTCTGTTATCCTTAGAAAGCTACCAGCGTGTCGACTACGCAGCAGTGTGGCTAGTCTTACCGTTACTGTGATGAATCTTACCGTCACTGTGACGAAACCCAAGGGAAAAAACCACGGCGCTGGGAGAAGGGTTGACGGAAACCTGTGCATTTTCTCCCTTGTCCCCTGGTTTCGTCTTCTGGAATGAGCACAGACCGTGTTCTGTTGTGTCTCTGTTCTTCCCTGCAGTGGAGCCCTCTGATCCTCAACCCCAGTTACACTATATTGCACTTTCTAGGAGCCACCAAGGTAGTTGCTCCGCATGGTCTTTGTTCTTGCGGGCCTGTTTCTCTCTGGGCGGTCACATGGCATGCTTCCTCACGTCACTCCATCTTCCCGCTTCCCACTTTGAAACACACATCTGTTGCTTCAGGGCGGCTGACGTCTGTGGCAGGCTGTTCACTGTGGGAACCTTCCCACCCGCATCTTTGGGAAGGAGGCTCCTGGGAGAGGTTGGTGAAGCTGGAGGCTGCCTCCCCCACAGACGTGAGGCTGGCGGGATGTGCATGCCCGTGTGCATACCTGCTGTGAGCGGCTGTCTTCTTGGTTTGAGTTTCCTTCAGTGGCTGTAAAACCTCGTTTTGTGTTCATTTTTCATGGAGCTGTCATTTCAAAAGCGAGTGGTTGGTGTGATCACATGTGCTGACTTTCTGGTGGGTCCTTTTGTGTCTTCAGAACAGGCAGCTGCAGGGCCTGAAGGGGCTGTTCAATAAGAATCCCAGGCATAGCTCTTCAGAGAGCAGCTCCCAGTACGTTCGGAAACGATCGATTGGAGACAGAATCCTGCGTCGCACGGCCAGCGCCCCAGCCAAAGGCAGGAAGAAGAGCAAGATGGGCTTCCAGGAAGTGGTGGAGATCAAGGACTTGGTGTCGGAGGCCACAAGAGAGCAGGATGGCATCCTGAGGAGGACCACGCGGAGCTTGCAAGCCCGCCCTGTCTCTATGCCCGTGGATAAAAGTCTCCTGGGGGCTTTGTCGTTGTCTGCATCTGAAACGGCAAAAGACCCTGATGGGAAAGACAACTCTCTGGGTAAGAGGCTTTGGTTTCTCTCCCTGCATTTCAGCCTCTATTCCATCTTAACAGGGTTGACATTCTGCATACAAAGTGCAATATACTGAAAAGTAGATGATTTGGTATGTTTCACACTTTGGGGAGGACAGTGGTAAAAGTGCTATGTCCCCCTCACCTCAAGCCCTACAATAGCATTGCCATTTGATATTGACAGTGAAGGCCATGGGAGCCATCACATGGTGGCCCGGAGGTTGTGGGTCTGTGACAGAGGGAGGCAACACCTCCAGGTGGCACCATAGGTACTGGTGGTTCTGAGGTTGAATAGAACTATATTGACTCTTCTGAGATTGAATATGGTTGTATTACTTTCCCCACCACATACACATTTCTGTGATTGAAAGTGTTTATAGGGAAAGAAAACAAGATGGTAAAAGCAAACTAACTCCTCACTTAAAATCTTTGCTTCCTCCAGAGGTGGTTGAAGCAATGTTTTCCTGGATCTTACCTCCCTGATCTTGGGTATTGACGAAGATGGAGGCCTGACTATGGCTCCTGCCTAGTCATAGGCTCCACAAGCATAAGGGTCAGGCACTACCATCTTTTCCTTAATTTGAATGCATTACAGATTCATCTCCAGAACTTGATAAAGAGTGTTCACTGTATTTCAAGGTGACAAAGAGCTCTTGACTTGTGCCTGTGACTCTCTGTCCCATTCTATGTAACTTAAGGGCCCAAATTACATCCATCTGATATCTCTGGAACAAATATATTTTAGTTAAATCAGAATTGTCTCACACAAGCAGAAAGTGATACTTGATTACTTTAGCAAACCCTTTGCTCTTATCAAATTAGTTTTAATGTTCTGTTTTCTCATTTTACTTATGTCAGTTTTTATTGTAAGATATTCAAGGGAGAAAAACCAATTCTTGAACCATTTATTTGAAGGAGAAAAAGAGAGTTTAAATGTTTGAAGTTTTGCTTGAGCAGAGTCAGAGAAGAGATGAAATATGTCCTGTAAACTTTATTTCAAAGCCCTATCTTTAGGAAGATAAAATTGCGTTCAATAGAAATGGGTAATATTTTACCTTGTTTATACTACAATTGAGATGTTAATACCATTTAGGTGAGTTAGAAAGCAACATTTCAAAATAGTTATATAACTTAGTCTTATCTATTGGGCTTATGGCAGTCTGGAGCAATTCCTAGTCATTCAGCGATTCAAGTTGTATTGTAGCAAAAAACACTAAGTGAAGACAGAATGCCAGACATTATTGTATCCCTTTGCAAAAGCTACAGTGACCATCTCTGAACAGTGACATCCTGGGATATTTAATTGTTTATAATCTGGGGGGTTTAGAAATTTTTATGATAAAGAATTTCTCAGGAAAATATTTGATAAGAAGTTAAATTGTCTCTTGAATATGGTGACTCTAAAAGTCTTAGAAGGCATTAAGAAAGTATGATCAAGCTGGGTGTAGTGGTGCACACCAGTCATCCCCATGGCTCTGGAGACTAAGGCAGGAGGATCGTGAGTTCAAAGCATGCCTCAACAGCTTAGTGAGGCCCTAGCAGCATAGTGAGCCCCTGTCTCGAAATAAAAAAGGGCCAGGAATGTGGCTCAGTGGTTAAGTACCCCTGGGTTCAATCCCTGGTGCCCTCCTCTCCACCAAAATAGAAAGTCTGATGAAGTATAATTACTCACTCAATGCTGTCTTGGCCATAAGGAGGTCCCAGGTTACTGTGAACTGTGGTTTTTACCGTTTTCCTTTCTGTGCCTGACATCTTCCTACCATTCTTAAGGGAGAACACCATATAATATCTGCTTACTAGAAATAAAAATATGACCAACAAAATATCAGATATTAGTAATGACATAGAATTGATGAACACTTCCTTATCTTTATGACAGATCCTCATAGCTTCCTGCATTTACTGTACCTTCCACTTGTCTTAGAAATTAATGGGCTAAATTACATCTTTTGCCAAGGTGGTTTTTAAATGTTGCTGTTTGTGACTCTGTGCTGATACAGGTGTGACTTTGAAAGCTTATAGCTTCTTGCTTACAGGTACTGCAATGCTTTTTTTTTTTTAACAGAGCTGTCTTGTTCTGTTTTTATTGCCATGCTTCTGTGTAGTACAAATCTGAATAGGAAGCACCAGAAGGTAATCCTCACCGTGAGAGTACGGTAACTCATTGGCGTGTCTTGGACAATGTATATTACATCCCTGGCTGATGTAATAGACATTCAAAGGGAAGCGGCAGCGAGTTCCTGTCAGTATATTTTCCATGTATCCATCACACAGACACTGTTGCAAGCCTATGCAATCCATACTGATATTGTCACAGTGTAACAGATTTACATTCTTCATCTGTCTGTCTCAAGACAAACGTGAGTGTTTGCAAGTCGTACATAAAGTGATACGTGTCTCCTAAAATGTTTTTTTGTTTCATTCAGCAGAGGATAAGGACGGCAGAAGAAAGGAGAAGGCAAGTATAAAAGACCCACATTTTCCAAATTTCAACAAAAAGTTGTCCTCCTCCTCCAGTGCTCTCCTTCACAAAGACACCAGCCAAGGGGCCGCCACTGTTTCTGCTGCCCACGTGTCTGTCACAGGAGAGCAGCTAGGCGCGCGGGATCCCACAGGTGGGAGAAGCAAATCAAGTCTGACAAGAGATGGACAGGAGAGCCACTGTCCCAGCAAGTCCCTCTCCCCGAGGCAGCGTTTGACTCCAGATCCTGCCATTCACCCATCACAAGACGAGCGAGGCGATGTGCGTGGTGTGAAAACCAGAGGAAGGGTGGACACAGAGGGCGTCGGGGAGAGGAGAAGCACGCTGCGGGGGAGCACCCTGTCTCAAAGCACCCTGGAGATCAAGAGCCTGGAGGGCAGCCGGGGTGGGGGCAGGGCCACAACCTCCTTTTCTCTGTCGGATGTCTCTGCGCTGTGTTCTGATGTCCCCGAGTTACACTCAACTGCCATTCTGCAGGAGAGTGACATTTCCCATCTTATTGATAATGTCACTTTAACAAACGACAATGAGCCAGGCAGTTCCATCTCAGCCCTGATTGGCCAGTTTGATGAGTCCAGTAATCAGACTACCTTCACAGCAGCGTCCCATCTTCCCAACAACAGCCTGACGTCAGGCCAAACTCCCCAGGGCCTCAAAACACCCTTCCAGCCTGGGTTTTGCAGGGGAAAGCCCACGTCGTCCTTCCTGTGCTCATCTCCTGAGCTGATCGCCTTCCCGGGGCCTGAGATCACCAGACTGGCGACAGTTGCTTGTGAGGCAGCAGGTGCTCCAGTCTCTAAAATTAAACCAGAGGATGACCTTGCTGGTACAACCAGGACAAGGGCCATGGAGGGCAAGCTACTTGGGTCCCCTGACGCTCCTCATGGCTGGTTTCCAAGAAGTCCTACTGGCAGAGAAGACTGGGGACCACTGAAGAGCTTCAGCCCTGTCCTATCCCCTGATCTGACGTTGGGAGATGTAATAGGCGACCCCACTCTCTGTGTGAATTCTGGAGAGAGCAGCCTTGTGGAAATTGATGGGGAGTCCGAAGTCCTGTCTCCAACAACCTATGAAAGTAGGAGAGAGGAAACAGGTCAATTGGCTTCCCCGTTAGAACTGAAGTACAGTCAGGGTGTGGTGGAGCACTGTCAGAGAGGTCTGAGAAATGGCTACTGCAAAGAGACTGTCCACCCTTCTGTCCCTGAAATAGTCAACCACATTCAAGAGGTCAAAAATCGAAGTCTTTCTTGTCTAACCTACCAGGGTGCTGGCTTTATTCATAACTGTTTCTCAAATTCAGATGTAAAAATGAACCCTGTCTGGGTGTCCCAGCCACCCAGTGTTCAAGATGTGCATGCCCCTGTGTCCCAGCAGTCAGCACGTCCACCTATGCCTGCTTCAAAGCTGCCAAGTCCTTGCAAATCCAAAAGTCTGGGGGATTTAACATCAGAGGACATTGCCTGCAATTTCGAGAGCAAGTATCAGTGCATTAGCAAGAGTTTCATTACAACTGGCATTAGAGATAAGAAGGGCATAACCGTGAAGGCAGAGTCCTTGGGGCCTTCTGATGCACTCACGGAGCAGCTCCGGAAGCTGGTGTCCTTTGAGCAAGAAGACAGCGGCCAGGTGCTGTATTCAAAGCAGGACTCCAGTGCTTTTCCCAGAGCCTTGGTCAGAAAACTGTCATCCAGAAGTCAGAGCCGAGTGCGCAACATCGCCAGCCGTGCCAAGGAGAAGCAGGAAGCCAGTAGGCAGAGGGTGGTGAGCCCCAGCGGCCACCCAGGGGGTGGAGTGCTGCTCCGAAGCAAGCCTGCAGCCCCCGCCCCGGCCGGGAACCGCCACTCCACGGGCTCCTACATTGCAGGTTACCTGCACAGCACCCATGGGGGCGACCTGGAGGGCCGCGGCATCCCCGAGGGGGCCTGCTCGGCCCTGCGCCACGGCTACGTGGACCAGTTTTGTTCAGATAGTTCTGTTTTGCAGACTGAGCCAAGCAATGACGATAAACCAGAGATTTATTTTCTTTTGAGACTGTGAATTCCACAAAGCTGCATTTCCAATGTTTACAGGTGTCCTGCAGAACGTTAGCGTGTTCACCTCTGTGATCCCTGGCTTTGAAATGACTTTCCAGTGTATTTTTAAACTTGTACCTTGGTCTCCACTTGACTTCCTATGTCCCCCTGTGTGTGGGTTTATACGTAGACTCCCTGACATTCCGGGGTACCTAGGCGCTGCCCACCCTCAGGTGTTGTGAACTGTGCCCTGTGAGATACGTGCATGCCCTAGATGTGAACCCCCAGCAGCCTGGCTACAGTGTGCTTGTGACTCCCAAAATGCCCTTCCTGTGTCCTCAGATTGTGTCAGATGTTCGTTTTACTCTCTGTTGAGTCGGTTGAGACTGTGAACTACAAAGGGATGATTCTTTGTTCAAAGCCATTATCATTTTTCTTTCTACATTGAGAAACCCAGATACATTTTTATAATTCAGTTAAAAGAAGTTTAAAAGAGTTCCCTTTGTCTTTTAAGACTTCCTCACCCCAACCAGAAGGAGAATTCAAAGAGGGCATGGCTGCTCCCAAGCCCCTCCCCCCTTAGAATATGCTGGAAGACAGCAAAACTTCTGTATATAGGGACAAAATGGTTTGTTTTACAAAAATTTTGTTACATATTTTTGCTAATAGCTTTGTATGTAACAAGAACCCCGTTGCCAAGCTCTTTGTTGTACTTATGAATTTTCTGATAAGTTATAGATTGCAAATAATGGCTTCCAGAATGAGGGACTTCCATCAGATTGAAAACAATAGTAGCACAAATCGAACACTTCCTCAAAGCTTTCAAGAAAAAAAAATTCTCATAATAAAATCCAAGTGAATAGATTATTAGGAAAAAAATCCTTTTCCCTTCAGTAAACCAAGTAACTCTATTTTAGTACTGACTTACATTATTTTCACTGTGAATCCATTTTTTAAAATTGCATGTTCAAATGTCCCTCTTTGTTTTTTTGTAACATTACTGCAATGATGTTCTTCCTGGAATTCGTGAAAATATGATTAAAAGATAGCAGATTTTTAAATACTTGGTGTTTGTTGTTGTTTTGTTTTTACAGTTGAAGTTGACGTGATAGTGTTGAGAGGGGACCCAGAGCACCCAAGGGGACATACTCTCCTTCCTGTGTCTTTGTAGCAGCATAGAGAACTTTCACTACAGAGCACAGTGTTAAGCAGTAATTTGTTTCCATTATGTTTTGAAGAACGTATTTGTAGGTCAAGAGTCCTTTTGCATTTGGTATTGCCATTGCAAGGTGGTGGTGGCCATGATGGTGGGTGGGTGGGGGGGCACATGGGGAAGGGGGGAGAGATGCTGTCCTTGGCACATCTAGTATCTGGCACGTTGTGATGGGGGAGTCAGTTGAGGGAGAGCACAGACCCCCACTGGTTTTCCTCGAGTTGGGGTCATTTATTTGAACAGGCACTGGGAAGCTGGTTGTGACAAGAATGTCTTGGAGAGGAAGAGAGACTCACTGCTATGCCCTTAGTGAGCCCTCGAGTTTTGTCTTGGGGGGTTCTGAGCCCCTAAACTTCAATCTTTAGGTCTTGTTCCTAAAGTATCTTTATTTTAGAAGAGATTGACATAAAGTTGTTGAAATTCATTTGCAAAGGAACAGAATTTAACTTTTTCTGATTCAATGGAGACTCTGTTTTTAAAAAGTAAAATAAAACAGAAAGAAAAGAAATCTAGTTTACATTGGGATGCCAACCCAGCCTCAAAGTGATCATCACATACGTGGTTGGGGCCACATGGCGGGGGTGTCAGACCAGTCCTGCGTCCATGTCTGCCTGTCACCCACACATGTGGCTTTCTTCTCCTGATCTCACGTAGGAAGGGAAGTGATTCCATGCTAATCCTCTGGGGATGAGCTAGAGGAGCAAGGTAGCGGATATTTTAATAAAAGCATTGGATGTTCAGATTAGACTCATTAGGATTTTCACTTGTTTGAAGAATGGATATGGGACTCGCCCAGTCCCTAGGACATCACAAAAGTGAGATCTCAATCAAGGTATTAACAGGCCTTCTAATGGTTGTACTTTGAGAGCTCTGAGCCCAGGGAGCCACTGTTCTCAGTGGGGTCTGATTCAGGTGAACCCGTAGAGTTCCAGAGCTTCCTCCTGTGCCTCCTCTCCAGCTGGAAGAGCTGCCTGCAGCAGAAGCAATGTCCATGGAGGACAGAAGCAAAGTTTTCCAGTGTGAATATGACCATCTTTTCCCACTGAAGATGGCTGTGTGGGCCCCTGTCCCTTACGGAGTCACGTCCCTACCCTTGCACACGGGGTCTTTGTTTGGTGCCCTTACCTGGCTTCTGCAGCCTGGTGGCCCCTGCCTTGGTCTGCATGTTTCTTCTTTACCCTCTGCGTTCTTCAAGGGCCACCCCAGAGGATCCCGTTCCATAGGGAGCCTTCCCTGGTCATCACCTCCTCTTCCCCAGTGGCACCCAACATTCAGAATTGCTCAGTCCTCTTTGGGGTCCTCCAGTGCAGCTGGAAAGCCTCAGATTCCACTCCATTATCAGTCCGCTTGCGGGTCTGCCTCCTGACTAGACTTTGTCCCTCCCAGGGCAGTGCCCGTGCATGTGCCCTTTTCCTGACTAAAGACATAGCTGGTATCTATGTGCATTTGGTGAATGTCTAAAAAAATTGATGAATAAAGAAATTTAGGGAAAATGAAAGAAAAAAAAAAATAGCACGCTGATATCTTGGTTGGTTACATGCCTGGAAGGAGGAAGAAGCATGAGATCTTGCCCCCAGTAGTTTTGTGGGTAATGACTGAATTTCTCTCTTCATATTTCCCTCTGGTCTCCAAGTCTGTTTCCACCCCCCTTTTAATTTAGTGTCTACTTAGTCATTTATGAGTAACAGAAGCTGATATTTGTACAACATTTTGCAGTATAAAGAGGCTATTAAATACAGTGCATCTCATTCAGTCTTTACAATATTGAGAGATTATGTTACCCTTGTTTTATAGATTCTGAAAATGAGTCTCCATAAGTTTGTGATTTTCCCAGGATCACATGGGCAGGTAGGAAAGAGCTGAGCAAGGTTATTCCAGCTCCTATATGAGTCATCTTTTCCCTGCATACCATTGCTTTTTCTGAAGACTTCTAATAAGCATTTAGTTAGCATCTGCTCTGGGCCAGGTACTCAGCTGGGTGTTCGGATTATGACAAGAAGGACTCGTCTTTGTGAAGTCACCAGCTGGTGGAGGTACTGAGAAATAAGATACTGGTGTTGGTACAAACCTCCAAACAGAAACATAGCACATATGGATGCTGAAAATATGGGGAGGAGAGAGGCATGAAGCTATGTATATGACACCCGTGCGCCACTCATTTTTTGGA
This sequence comes from Spermophilus citellus, assembly GCF_964194105.1. NCBI lineage: Eukaryota > Metazoa > Chordata > Mammalia > Rodentia > Sciuridae > Spermophilus > Spermophilus citellus. The sequence goes on from NC_138188.1 coordinate 50,471,803, forward strand.
CTAAAATAGCTAAGATCTTAATCCAGGATCATTGAGAAAGTGCCTACAACAAAATCTAACATGCTGACAGGTCCTTGGGGGTGAGGAGGGATGTCCAAGAAAAGAGGACCATCAAGGGGACGGGTAACTGAGGTGACCACCACTTTACAGCAAAGCCAGGCAGCTGTTGGGGGGTGCAGTAATCTCCAGAGAAGCCGTGTGAGAGATGTTCCTAGTGTCCTCTCCTCCTCCTTCCCCTGGTGGCATGGTCCATCCTATGATGCCAGCTCCTGTATCCCCAGGCTGTGTATGGCCTTCCAGGCAGCTACTGGGAGAGGAGACCCTTGCCAGATCACCATCTCGCCAGCTCAGGGGAGGCTGTATCTGGGGACCCTCCATGTGCAGCAGCAGCAGCAGCATCTGGGACCCAGTGGCCATAGGAACAGCAGAGTGGCTGAAAGCCTGGCAGAGAACCCTGAGTTTCAGGCCCAGTAGGGGTGAGAGGACCTGGACGCAACTGTATCTCTCGCATCAGTCTGGTTTGGTCCTCTGGTGTCCCAGATCTTTTATGAGAACAAGAGACTTTCACTACTTCCTCAAGAGGGACGGCACTGGGCCAGTCCTTCCAGGTAGGGGTCAGGCTCAGCCTTTCAGGAAGCCGTGCCAACCAGCTCAAGCCCCCCAGTGCTGCAGCTGGTCCTTGTCCCAGTTGATACCCACCATCCCCTCGTCCTCACCCATCAGCTCTCCCACACCCTTGGCCAACACGTTTGTGGCTCTACGTGGCTTTCCCAGTGGCTTGACTCAGTCCCTCATCTGTGATGGAGTGAAACCAGCTGTAATTTGGATTTTTTTTTAGAGCATTATAGGTTGGTTCATTTTGGCAAATCATACATGCATGGAACCTGATTTCAGTCCCCATTCCTCTTTGTACCTTCTCTCTGCCCTCCCCCTATTCTTTGTTAACATAGTTTGCATCTTGGATGTCCCCTGGAGGTCCCTGTATTGAAGGCTTGGTCCCTGCCCATCATGCTATGGGGAGCTGGTGGAACTCTGAGGAGGTGGGCCTTGGTGGAAGGCAGTAAGGTCATCTGGGTTCCCTTGAAGGGGACTGTGGGCCCAGTCCCTTCCTCTGTCTTTTTGCTTCCCAGTGGCCATGAGGTGCCATGAGGCCTCTTCCACCCTCATTCCCACTATCATATGCTGTGCAACCACAGGACCAAAATGACTGGGCCCAGTGGCCATGGAAACCTCTGAAACTGTGAACCAAAATAAACCTTTCCTCCTTGTAAGTTGATTTATCTCAGGTACTTTGTCATAGCAATGGGAGGCTGACACAGACCCTTGTTGTTTTTCCTTGTTGTTTTTCCTTGCAGATGACAGTTGCTGTGAGTGCCCATTTAGGACCCCCACAAGGCACAGATCACTAAGCAGTGCCTCCTTGAGTCCTATATGTCATGCAAACTTCTTTTTGCTCCTAGCAACAACCCAACTATAGCTCCTCATGACAATCAGTCTCAATTAAACCCCCAGTACAGAAATTCTGCTCTTGGCTGGGCACTGTGGTACAGGCCTGTAATCCCAGTAGCTCAAGAGGCTGAGGCAGGAGGATCAAAGCCAGTTCAAAGCTAGCCTGACAACTTAGTGAGACCCTCAGCAGCTTAGCAAGACCTTGTCTCCAAATAAAAAATAAAAAGGGTTGGAGATGTGGCTCAGTGGTTAAACACCCCTGGATCCAACCCCTGGTTTAAAAAAAAGTTCTGTTCTTGCTTGGAGGCGTTCCAGCAACACAGTTGCAATTTTTCATTCTGGGGAACACTTGGTGTGTTTTCTAGGAACCAGGATCTGTAGGCAGCCACACAGGGCTGGAGGGAGGGAGTGCACGCTCAGCACCTGTCGTGGTGGGCCCCGAGAGGGGCTCTTCCTAGCTCCGCCCCTTGGGCCCTGGAGCCCTGGCCTTTCCATCTGCTGTGGGATCTTGACGCTGTGTCCTGAGCCCATTGTGTGAGCAGTGGGTTGACCAAGAAGAGAGGCTGGTTGACATGCAGAGGATTTGTTGTTAAGAGCCCCCTTGCTGCCAGGTGCATTTAATGAATTTCTGGAGAAGCCCAGCATGTCTCACCAGATGTCTTCATTGGATTCAAGAGCTTCCCTTCTCCATCAGCTGGTTGTGGGGACTTTCTGTGGCTCCACAGCTGTGAACTGAGGCAGTGGCACCAGTCAGTGCTTCACATCTCAGGGACCATATGAAGGTTCAAGCCAATAAACCATTTGTTTTATATTCAGAACAATGTGAATCTTTTTCTAAGTGTATTACTTCCTTCACACAATAGTGACCCCGTCACCATAGCACCATTCTGTCCATCTGAATGAAGCACCGTGGAATGTGAAGATGACGGGGACCAATGACGACAAATACACTACTGTATTCAGGAGTGTTAACACAGACACAGGGTGAGGGCTGGCCTTGCAGACATGGAGGTGAGCTGCTTTTGACCCTCTTTACTGAGAAGAATCAGGAATAAAATATTCAGTAATGTAATGGCCCTGAACTGAGTGCCAGAGGTGGGGTTGATTTGCTCCAATAAAATTCATATCTGGCAGAGAAGGCACAGTTGGGCCCCCTGGTTAGGTTCATAGTGGTCCACTGGCACCCATCACAATCCTTTTTTTTTCTACAGAGACCAGATAGATGCAATGACTCAGGGGACTATAGGAATCAAATCTCGGAACCCCTTAAGTCTCTCTTGGTACTGAGACCAAGGAAAACCGAAGGCATTCCTGGGAAGTGAGATTTCTCTGATCTACTGACTTGGCCTGAAAGGAGGGGCACCACATTAAAAGGCTAACACAGGTTCTTCCTATCATTACAATCCTTCATTCAGAGGTTGGGAAACCAAGGACCATCCTCTGAGTATGCCTGCCCCATTGTGCATTTGGAGACTAGAGAATCAGCCACAGGTGGGCCTGAGATCAGGTGGAGCATCTGAGCAAACTTGAGCCCAGGAGTCATAGCACCAGCTGTGACCTGGTTGCAACCATACTCAAGGAGTCCAGGCGCTGCCTTTGCTCCAGTGAATTCTGACTGGCCACGTGAGCCAGGATTAGAGATAGATGTGACATGCTGTGGTGGCGTCACCAGGAGCCAGCTTCTGCTCCCAGCCGTGAGCTCTGGGTCTGTGGGCCGAGACCCAGGGAAGAGTTGGAAATGGCAGCCTTCCAGGGCACCTAGTCTCCTCTGTTTGTTATCTCTGGTTGTACAAACCAAGCCAAACCCTGGTCTTCCAACTCTAGTGTGCACCCAATCCCCAAAGGGCTGGTGAACACACACTGCGTCAGTGGTCTGGGATGGGGCTCTATGGTGCTCGTTCTACCAAGTTCCCGGATGACACCAGTGCTGTCGTGGGTGGGATGTGCTTTCACGACTGCTGCTGCAGGAGGCTGTTTGTCCTTGTCACCTCTGGGAAACCACCCTCCTTTCACTATAGTAATAGGCACTTTGGGACAAAGCACCTTGACTGCCCTGTTGGCCACACAGCTCATTATGGTCACTGAAGCCATCTGGCCTCAGCCTGGCCGATCCCCATATCCCCAGGGGTGTCAGGGAGCCCAATGCGTCAGTGAATTTCTAGAGAAGGGAATGTCCTTGGTTCCCTGGAGAACAAACACAGGTCGCAAGGCCCTATGTGTTCATTACCTTCCCTGAAGCTTCCTGACTCCTTTCTCCTACCCAGGGCCTCTGGCATTTCCACCTCAACTTAATGAACTGTTATGAATCCAAGCCTCAACAGTTCATCTCAGCAAACTATTAGGACGGGTGTCCTGGCTGGATGCAGAGTTCCAACTTATCCATTTTAGTAAATTCTCTTATTTGGCTTTAATTACACTCCCCTGGCTGCATGTCCTCAGGATTTATCCCACAGATGTTTCTCTGGTTCCTGTTTGAGGTACTCATAGTCCATCCCACCACCTGCCTAGAGTCATCCCTGGCTTTCACAGACTGTCTGAACATAGCAATTAGCTGCCCCAAAGCTATGGGACTTCAAGGCCATCATAAATAGCTAGTCACTGCAAAAGTCCTTTCATCGACACTACCTCCTGCTGATCCATGGCGGTGGCAACTGGACATCCCCAGGCCTACCCTAGAGCCCCACTTCCGCCCAGCTGGTCACTGGTGAGACTTCAGTTGTTCTCATGCACAGGGTGCCAGCAGATGTCACTGCCCATGCTGGTACCAACAGTCTCGGCCTGGGGTTCCTGGAGGAGGCCATCTGGGGAGATGCGTCCATGCAGCAGAGGAGGCAAGGCAGGAGGGAGAGAATATAGGAGGTGGAGAGTGACCAGGCTGCCTGTGGCTTCAGAACAAACACAGCTGGTTGCCCAATCTGGAGGACATTTCAGGGAGGCCAAGGAAAACAACAGCATTTGTTGGGGAAAAGCAAGCAATTCACTGGCTGAGTCCGCTGTCTCTGGCTCTTGTCATTACATCAACCTCTGTAGTATGTTCACATACCTGGCTTTTGGGACTTGACCTTTGCAACGCCACTGTCCAAGCTCGGGTACTGTCTGGCCAGTGTGAGATTGGCGAGCTCTCCTGCCCAAGGGGCTGTGCAGAGCCTTCCTCAGCCAGCCTCAGTGGTCACTGCAGCAACTGTGGGTTCAGAGCTGAGTGCTCTGCCCTGAAGCAAGGGAGGCAGCTGCAGAGGGGAATGTTGTCAGGGCCAGGCCGACCTGGGCTGGGTGCAGCTCATCTAGTATGGCAGTCGGGTCATCTAACACTTCCCGAAGACTACGACAAAGCAGTTTCAACACTAAGATTTAGGAATTAAGACATTTAGCAAAATCGCTTAACTTGATGAAGTTGCTCTTTTGTGAAGTGTGTGCGTAGAAGATCATGTGAAGGCCACATGCTCAGAGCAGCGGTGAACACAGGCCTGGGGCGAATGGGGAGCCCAGAGGGCACCGGCTTCATGGGGGGAGTGGTCAGAGAAGGTCTCCTAAAGGCAGGACCAGACACAAGGGTGTGCCCAGGGCCCTCTCAGAGGGGCCGGTGCAGGGCCTTAGTGCTTTCTGGCCTCCCTTGGACATATTTTGGTTTATCTTTGAATTTGTGTTTTATAAGTGAAATCCAGTGTGACAGTGGAGCAGGTGCCTGCACCTGGAGCCCCTGCTCACCTGTGTACAGTCCCACCTTGGGCTGCCCAATCCCTCTAGTTCTTAGTAGCCCACATTGCCATCGTCCCCAGTTCCTGGCAGTGGGGTTGAGGTCCTGGGGCAGGCCGAGCTGCAGCTGCCCCTGCCTTGGGCTTCTTACCTAAACCCAAATCAGGGACCAAATACTTATTTCCCCTGGCCCAGGCAAAATCCCCTGGCCCGCGGGCTGGGCTGTACGCCTCCTGAGTTATGTGGCCAGCTCTGCCTGGAGGCAGCGGTGCCTGGCAGTTCTAGGAGGATTAGTAGGGATCTTCCAGATGAAAAGAGGGGGGAAGTGGCTGAGAGTGGGAAGAGGACTTGAAACAGAATTTCACCATCTATATAAAAATGGGCTTTAAAAATTTTTTATTTTTTTTAGTTATAGGTGGACACAATGTCTTTATTTTACTTTATGTGGTGCTGGGGATCGAACCTGGTGCCTCATGCATGCTAGGTGAGCACTCTACCTCTGAGCCACAACCCCAGCCCTGGGGCCTTTTTTTTTAACTTCCGGTGTGAACATCTTGGTAGATGGTGGTTCCATTGTCTGAAATGGGAAGGACAGGAATGGGTAGGTCAGTAGAGAATCTTGAGTCCCCTCTTGGCCAGGAGGGAACATAATTTGAGATTCCCATGAAATGTCCCCTTAGAGATGTCCACTTGACAGCCTGGTGGGACAGGCAGAGGCAAAGCTGGATGTGGGTCTGGGCATCCCCCCCCGGGGGGGCTAATGCAGTGGGATCAGGTGCAGTTGCCCAGGTGGACAGTGCAGATGGAATAGAGAAGGGGGCTGGGACCCCTTGCTTTAGACGACAAGCAGAAGAGAGCCAGTAAGGAAGAAATGTGGGAGCATCATCCAAAAAAAGACGCAAGCATCTTAAGAAGGAAGTCTCCATGAATTTTAAAAGTTTCAAGTAGATATTAGAAGTTCGATGTATTTTGCACAACAATGTGCATCTTCAGCTTTTCTTGGACAATTGGTCTGACCTCACTGGCGCAGCATCTGTAGGTCGAAGGCAGCTGTGGGCACAGAGCCAGCTTCTCAGCCCATCCACTCTGCAGCCTCCCTGTTAGGGCTTGTCTACCCTCGTTTCATGCTTACATCATTGAATGTCCTGCAGACTGTGCCTGAGTCTCTGTCAGAGCCAGGAAAACAAAAGATAGCCCTGCACTGAAAAGCAAAATTGAAGAAAGCCTACTCCTTTGTGGAAGTGAAGAATATTCTATGTGCTCAATGAGGAAACAAAGCCTATTTTAAACACAGCTCTGCCTGTTCCACTCAGTCTTAATTCACTGCCCCTGGCTGCTGTAGCTTTCCAGTGGACCCCGCTCCACATTCACCTGCAGTGCTGTGCCCAGATCAAACTCTTCTCAAATGTTTCCACCATGTTGTTTCTCCTGTTCTGTTAACCCCAGTGAGCCCTGCATGTTGGAACCCAAGTTTTCTGAACACAGAATATATGAACTGAGGATTTTTAAAAATATCTAAACCCACACTTAGGAGCACTTGAATCTCTGTCCTTCACTAACCCTTCTCTCAGCTGCCAATTTGGTGGCAATGATAGTTCAAGTCAAATTCTGCCTGCAAGATCATTTTCTAATCATCCCACGTGCTGCATTCCATCCTGGGAACAGGCCTGAATGGTGGGAGCTCACTCTGGTGTCTTGGAGAATCCTTCCCTCTGGTGACTGCACCCAGCATCAGTGCCAGGGTGAGGTGTGGGCTCTGTGCCCCACATCTCCTTACCCCCACCCCCAGCACCTCACCACACTCACTCCATCATCTCCTGGTGGACAGCATCCACTGCTGGGGACTAGTTACATATTAGGACATTATAGTCTTATAAATTAGAAGCTTCTTCTCCCAGGGGAAGCAGAGCCAGTTGGCTTGTTTAATCATCTGTTCTTTCTCTTTTTTTGTAGGTATTGAGGATTAAACCCACAGTCTGGCCCATGGTAGGCAAGTTGTCTGTCACTGACTTATATCCCCAGCCCAACACACAAAGTTCTTAATAGAGGTTTTTATACAGTAAATACTGAAGTTTTTACTGCTATATTCTGTTATTATTATGGTCATTTTATGCCGTGCTATTATATCTTCTTTCTATTAATTATTGAATGACTCTTGGGCTCATCAGTTTCTCTTTAAGAGATGGAGCCAGCTGGGCATGGTGGTACTCACCTGTAATCCTAGAGGCTTGGGAGGCTGAGGCAGGAGGATCACGGATTCAAAGCCCGCCTCAGTAATTTAGAAAGGTACTGAGCAACTCAGTGAGACCCTGCCTCTGAATAAAATATTTTTAAAAGTGGGGCTGGGGATGTGGCTCAGTGGTTAAGTGCCCCAGGGTTCAATCCCTGGTACCAGAAAAACAAAAACAAAAAAGATATGGAGACTTGCTATGTTGCCCAGGCTGGCCCCAAACTCCAGGTGCAATTGATTCTGCAGCCTCAGCTGGAACCACACGTGCATACCAGTTTCTTTCTCTTTGGAACACAATTTCAATATTTTTTCCACAAGTTTTCTGACTTGTTACAATTTCCTTTATTTCTCTGTTAGGGCTTCTCCACCCTCGTTTCATGCTTACATCACTGAATGTCCTGCCAACTGTGCGTGAGTCTCTGTCAGAGTCAGGAAAACAAATGATAGCCCATGCACTGAAAAGCAAAATTGGAGAAAGCCTACTCCTTTGTGGAAGTGAAGAATATTTATATATTATATAAATTATATATATATATATATATATATATATATATATATATATATATATTATGTACCATTTCCTACTTGTAGGGATGCAGAAAAATTTCTGTTTATGAGTTATGGGCAGATACATACTTATTAGAAGAAACAGAATATCCATATTCATCTATAGAGAAATACATATTTATTTATGCGTTTATTATTGGAAATTGACAGAGAAAATAAATAACTCATACATCAAAATCCTTCTCCTATTTCCAATTACAATTTTCTTAATACTTCAAATCTCTTCTTTATTAGTTCTTCACTCTGAATTTGTTTGACATTTATGCATTGAATAAGTGGTCATTTTACGTTGTTCTTTGTGCTGCCTTGTGATTTTTTCACATCTAATTTCTCATTTCCATTTTGTTATTTACAGTGATATCACAGCTTGAGAACAAAGTATGATTTTAGAAGGCCTACTCAGTGTTTTGAATATTTTTTACCTTCATTTCCTCCATGTGTCTTCTACCTCCAGTTGGTATTTCAGTACTCATTTGTGTAATTTACTTATTTTTTAAAATTTTTTTTGAGACACAGTCTTGCTGTGTTGCTTATGCTGCCCAGGCTGACCTTGAACCTGTGACTCCCCTGCCTCAGCCTCCTCAGCCGGCACTACAGGTGCATACGACCACACCCAGACTGTGTGACTTACTTAATTTTAAATTTTGAACTTTTCTTCTTGAAACAGTTTAAGAAAAAACAATGGCACAAATAGTACAAAGAATTCCCACATCCCCTTCCCCAGCCTCCCCAAGTGCTGACGTCCTATGCAGCCGCAGCACAAGGATCAGAAACAGGATCAACGTGGACACCACTGTCAACTAGTTCACAGGGATCATTCAGATTTTACCCATTTCCCAGCAGTGCCCCCCTTTTGGCTCAAATTCCCATCCAGGACTCCACCTTGCGCTTGACATGTTTCTTGGTCTCCCCCACCTCTGAACAGTCCTTAGGCTCTGTCGCTCGTGGTCTTGACGGTTCTGAAGAGTGCTGTTTAGCTCTTGTCTCCTCGTGTTGTTCACCATTGGCCAACGTCCCACATACCTGAAGGCAGTGCACTTCCATGGGGCCAGGAGGGCTCTTCCAGGGGCAAAGAGAGCTTACCAGGATTTAAAGGCTCAGTGACCCCAGATTCATCAGGACCTTCCCACCTGTCCCCATTCCAGCTGATGGGATCCCCTTATTCCCCGCTCAATGCCCTCACTCTACTGGTAGATGCCTGTGGGAATTCAACTTGTATGGAGTTTAGCTCATCACAGGATGAAGGATTCTGCATTTAATTTGGGGGAATCCTCATCCTGTGGCTCTAGAAAACAAGGGTCTCCTGCAGGACACACATTGAATTTCAAGGTTATTTGTGTATCCCTTGAAGTGGGAGGTTGAATCCCTTAACTCATCCGTTTCCTTTTACTATTTTGCCAGTGACATTAGGAGCAATCAGTCAACTTCATTATGTTCTTTATGTTTCCAAAAATGTTGAAAAGAATCATATATGTAGTCACCCAGCTCCTTGTCTCTTGACTGCTTGAGTAGGATTATCCAGTGGAGAGATTTGGGGTATCTCTTTGACCACATTATGCTATGGACTGTCCGTGCTCTCTTTACTGCTGGAAATAGCATTGTTAGTTTCTTGAAACGTAACCAGATTAGGAACCAATTTCAGAAAGCCCAGAGCCAATTTTTCTTGGTAGAGTAATTATTAGCCTTGCTTCTTCAGAGAAACAGAACCAATATGTACCAATAGGTAGATAATAGGTATATAGATAGAGTCATTATAAGGAATTGGCTTGTGCAACTCATGATGCAGAGAGATGCAGACCGCAAAGCTGATGGTACCATCCCAGTTGGAGTCCAAAGACCCAGGAGGCGGGAAAGCTGCTGGTGGAGGCGCCTGTGTGACTCTGCAGTCCTGAGAACCAGGACAGTTCATGGTGTAAGTTCTGGTCTTGAGTCTGAGCCCAAAGGCAGGAGAAGGCCACTGTTAGTTTGAAGACACACACACACACACACACACACACACACACACACACACACACACACGAGTTCTTTCTTAGCCTTTCTTCTGGTTAGTCCCACCCCACTGGGGAGGGCCAGCATAGAGTTCAGCAAATCAGAGGCCAACCTTATCCAGAAATATGCACATGGATACCCCATAAGTGATGTTTAACGAAGCCTTTGGGCACCCCATTTTCCAGTCATGTCACGTCCTCTTGGCACCTCAGGTCAGGAGGCTCACGAGGCCATTTTGTCTCAGTACTGGTGGAACTAACTTTGATGACAAGCAGGGTCCTCCATGTTTCTCGACTATGACGTGGATATTTTCTCCTTGTATTTGGTATCTTGTGATAAGATAGTTGAGACTATGTAAATAGCCCATTTCCCATTATTCCACTTCATTTTTTTGTCATTTGACCTAATCTTTTAAAAATATTTTTAGGGGCTGGGGATGTGGCTCAAGCGGTAGCGCGCTCGCCTGGCATGCATGCGGCCCGGGTTCGATCCTCAGCACCACATACCAACAAAGATGTTGTGTCCGCCGAGAACTAAAAAATAAATATTAAAAATTCTCTCTCTCTCTCTCTCTCTCTCTCTCTCTCTCTCTCTCTCTCTCCTCTCTCACGCTCTCTTTAAAAAAAAATATTTTTATTTGTTCTAATTAGTTATACATGATAGTAGAATGCACTTTGACACATCCTACATAGGGAGTATGACTTCTCATTCTTCTGGTTGTACATGATGTAGAATCACACCTGTCATGTAATCATATATGTACAAGGGGTAATAATGTCAGATTCATTCTACTATCCTCCTTCTCCCACACCCCTCCCCTCCCTTTACTCCCCTCTGCCTAATCCAAAGCACCTCTATTCTTCCCTAGCCCCACCCCCCTATTGCGAATTAGCATCCTGTGTATCAGAGAACACATTTGGCCTTCTCTGATAGGCTGATGCTAATTACACTTCTACCTACTAATTTTAGTGTCCATTAATGCTTCTTGACTGGGATTATTATCACTCTAACGTTTACCAAATAAGGATTTTATGGGTTCATAATTACTTCTGTATTTTTTGTTTAGAATGCTACTAAATTTATTTATTTATTTATATCACCATGGATTCATGAATAGATGCTTTATTTTCTGGGCTATAATCCATTATTCTATTTATTTTGTTGCTTGGAGTGTTCCAGATTTGGGTATTAGGAACCCGTTTTAAAAGTATACTTAAACAGCTTTGCCCTAGGAATTCCTATGTTCAGGAATGTAGGATTAGTGTAAAAAACAGATTTTCTGTATGGTTATAGCATTACAGATTTATTTGCTTAGAAATCTCTTAAGAACTTTTTTTTTACTCCTGCACTTGTTTCATTGAAGACACTCTGCTGGATACTGAGAACTTAGTGGCCACCTTGGATCAAAGCAAGATGAGGCAAGAAGGGCAGTCACGGTGACCCTCCCTCCCACAGTGACCCTCCCCCACCAGGCTGCTTTGCTCTTCCTCCTCCATGACTGCTCATGAGCTTTGTGCCAGAATGTCACCCAGACATCTTTGCCAGAGACACAATTTCAAGTAAAATGTGAAGAAACATGAAAATGTTGGCACCTTAAAGTGATCTCTGTGGATTTCATTTTATGCTTAATAAATGCATAGCATTTAGTGCTTTTTATCTTTTAGAATTCATTCATTTTCATCACAAAAGACTTTATAGCTAAAAGAGGTCTAACATACCATCTATATTCATTATTATTATTTTTTTCTTTTTTACTTCGAGTCACAGAAAGCAATTCTAGCTATCTTATTCCAAAATGAATTTGTTGAAAGGATATGGGGTAACCCATGGAATGGGGGAGTAGGCTAAAGAATCTGGCTCAGAAAAGACAGTGAAGGAGGGGGCTGCGGAAGTCCACACAGAGGGCACTGATGGGCTGACCTTTGAGAAAACCTCTGAGGAAGTTTTTGTGTAGTTCTCTTCAAGATCCAGAAGCCAAGACTGATTGACAGTCCCCAAAGGATTGGGTCCACTTGGGAATGATGTTTTCTTGCTTTGAGTTCCCCAGAGCAGACTCTGGAGCAAGGATTCAAGAGCATGTGGTTCATCTGAGAGGGGTTCCAGGAACGGTAAGTGGGGGAATGGGGAGATGAGCCAGCAGAGCGTGGGTTTCCTAAGCCAGCCCTCACTCCAGGCAGCTGGTGCTCCCCCAGAAACAGGCTGAGCATGCGCGGCAGATGTCTCAACTAGGAGGCAAAGAAGCTGGGCTGTTTCTTCATGGAACTTGTTGAGGGCTCATGGGGCTTAACTCCTGGGTACTCTGGGCTCCTACTGTGCTATCACATCCAGTCAAAATTTCTCAAGCAGAGAATCCTGGGGGGTTGCAGTGAGCAGCCCTCCCTGATGAGAAGCAAGTACTGAGAAGACACACACAGCCTGACAGGTCTGCTCCAGGGGTTTTCTTCAGCAAAATTGGGATGTTGTAGCAAGAAGGAGCCTGGAGGCTGGGCAGGCAAAAATGGTAGGTAGTCATTTCACCCTGAATGTGACCCTCTCTTTTATGGAAGCAATTGTTTGCATGTCAATTGGCCCTGCAGGCTGCAGCAAGTAGGATGTGTTCAGCTACCAGGAGGAGAATATCAAGCTAAAAGGGGCTTAAGGGACACAGGTGGAGTTGGCCAGGATGGCTCCATCATGCAGGGGTAACAATCCGCCCATAGCTCTACCCAGCAGAAGTGTCTTTCTCATTCATTGAGCCTGTGGAGGGTTCAGGCAGCTCTCCTCAGCTGCTGGTTGTAGGCACTGCCTCATCATCCCAGGCGGCTTGGATCTTATGGGAGATCCCTTAATTCACAGCCTTCCATGATGACCTTGCAGGGGAAAAACAGTCAGGAGTCACATCCCAAATACAACATGACACTTCTGGTTAAGTCGCATCCGTCAAAGGAAGTCAGGTGCTACACTTCCGTGGTAAGAAGCGCTGTCTGTGTTTCCACAAGTGGAGGTGAGGACATTGTTGACCAGAGGTAAGAACCAGCCCCTGGTCTGTGGGAGGTTAGTTCCAAGGTTGTTACAGTGGGTCAGCAAATACCCAAAGACTCAGGTGCTTCCTGTTGTTGGGGCTCAGAAAACAATGCCCAAAGCTCCTTCTCGGGCTCCTCATCCTCCTCCTAAGCAAGTGGTAGAAACTCCCAGAATTCTTCTTCTCCAAGGAAGATTGTGGAAGCCAGAACCAGCCATAAAGGGCAGAGCTCTGACTCTACCCTTCCTGCCTGCCTTTCTGTCTAGGAGCTAGCCACAGACAAATTCTTTGCCTGCCCTCATTTCTGAGGGGTCCTGCCCCAGGCCTTGCTGGGTTTCCCACTCGGTCTGTTACCACCAGGTTGGCCCCTTCTGTCCCATTCCCCAGGGCTGCCCACTCCATGGAATCTAAGCAGAAAACAGTCAGTTTTGCCTCTGGGTAGTGACACACATGTCCCTCTAATCCCAGCTGCTTGGAAGGTTGAGGCAGGAGAATCACAAGTTCAAGGCCAGCCTGGGAAAGTTAGTGAGACCCTGGCTCAAAAATAAAATCTTGAAAAATAGATAAACTTCTGTTTGCAACCCTGTTGTCTGTTTCCCTTGCACCTGCTGGACGCTCCTAAAACCCTCAGGATGTTTGTGAGAAGTGTGGTGGCATTAGCTGGTGGCACCAGCCCTGTAGAGAGACTTGGTACAGAAAGGCCAGGGTTCCCATGCGCACAGAAGGTGGAGCTAGGGCAGGACAGAGCCATCATGCTGGGCAGACTAAGCCAGTTAAAAAAAAAAAAAAGGCTACAACTCCAAAGAAGACTGTGCAGGGGATGAGGAGAGAGGGGGCAGATCAACTCGCTCCAAGCCTGGTCTGTTGTTTCATTATGAAGACAGCAAATCTTGATGTTCAAAAGGAAAAGCATGTGGGTTTGGTTCTGTGGTGGAGCTGTGGGGCAGAGCATGGTCAACCCCAAAACCACCAAATTAAAATAAAGACATGTTCCCCTGTGGCTTTGATTCTTTGCTTTGAAGGTCCCTGTGTCACATAAAACTCTTATCAAATGAATGTTGAGCTTTCTCTTGTCCACCTGTCTTGTTACAGGAGCATCAGCCGTGACCCTGGTGACAGGAGGAAGGGATGGGAAGCTTTTTCTACCCTACACTCTCCTTCCTGTAGTCATCCCCAATTTTCCAAGACACCCTCCTGTTATAAAATGTCCTCAGCATCCAGTGTCATGTCCCTTCACAGCAACATCCAATAGCAGGAAGAGAAGTTTGGGATTGCTTTGCTATTTTTATTTATTAAAAATCAGGTGAGATGAATCTTCTTTCTCTTTTATCATGGAGGAAAGTCTTCCCTAGACGGCTCATGATAGCCTTCCCCAAACAGGACTGGGAGATGTGGCCACCCCCAGCCACAAGGAAGCATGTGCTGTTCTCATCCTTGTGACAGGCAGGCTCTGTTAGCTTAGAGCAAGAGACAGGGACCGCAGCCCCCTGTCCATGTCCAAGTGGACAACTGTCAGTTCACCACACGTGGAAACACTGCTCACTGGCTCTGTGACATGGGACCCAGCCCACAGTCCCCACAGCTTGGTTGTACTCAGTCACAGCAGCTGATTCCTGAGAACATCCAAGCACTTACGAGGTCCCATTTCAAGGGACCGCGGGGCCTCTCCTTGATGGATCAGCTGAGAAATCATGGCGCTCTAGATTCAGAACAATTTAACAGAAGTTTCTGCCGTACAGAGTTTTTCTGAATGCATATTCAATAGCATAGGCCATTTTTGAGAGGCCACAGGACTTGATGGTGAAAGTTTTCCCTTATAAAAAGGCAAACTAAAACTTGGCTTCTTCTCCAAAGAATTGAGTTCTCAGACTCTAGGCCAATAAATGAATATTGTAGTTTAGGATCATACCCATTTTCTGAGGCTTTAATAACAGTTAAAACATAGAAGAGATCATAGCAGGGACTCCTATTTCAAATGGCAATTGTCTAATAACTCCCATTTAACCCGATTATAAAAATCATCAAAGGCAAATACACTTGTAACACAATCAATAGCTAAAACTTAACATGATTTTAATAAACTGGAAATAAATCCAATAAATCTAAAGCAAATGGAGCTGACTGAGGAAAGTGTCTGTCTTTTATTCTGGAAACAAAGCCTGCATGGAAACAGTGGGAATATACTTTATATCTCCACCTGCTTCTGGAGCCGGAGTC
This sequence comes from Spermophilus citellus, assembly GCF_964194105.1. Lineage (NCBI taxonomy): Eukaryota > Metazoa > Chordata > Mammalia > Rodentia > Sciuridae > Spermophilus > Spermophilus citellus. The sequence goes on from NC_138188.1 coordinate 50,486,949, forward strand.
CACTCCCACCAAACAATGGATAACTCGCTTCTCCAACATGGCTGGAAGAATCCTTCTCTTATTCCTGTTTCTCCCAGATCATTGCAGACACCTTAATTTCCACACCCCTTCCCACCTGCTCCTGGCTGAAAAACAGCACAGGCAGTGTGTAGACTGGCTCTGGAACTCAGCTGGCCACCAGGACTCCCAGGCCAGGCGCTGTGAGAGGGTCAGGCAGGAGGAACCCTGGGCACTGCATAGATCGTGAAATTCCCCGCCTTCTGAAGCAGTGTGAGGAAGCCTGCTCTGTCTTCTTCTATTAATAGTATGTGCTCCGCCCCTTGGTGCCTGCTCGGACCAGAAGAAGGTGATGGGGCTCCTCCCACCCACCATTCTTCTCCTCCTGGTCTCTGGGGGTGAACAGGAGCATTAGGTGGAAGGGAGATGAAAACGATCCTCCTCTCAGGTGTGCCGGACTTCACACTTACTGTCAGGTTGTAAGAAACCATTGATGGGAGCACTGATAGAAAATAAGTTCATATGCATTTTTAAACTTTTAGAAACTGGTTTTATAAAAACATCCAAAACTTATAAATAAATAAAATGAAGCAAAGAAAACAAAAAATAATTATAAAACAACAAAAACACTAAGGAAAGGCTCGATCTCAGAGAAGCAGGTTGATACCCTGTGAGTGACTCCCAGACTGGACCGAAGACATGGGGTAATGTGCGCAGGAGCCCAGAAACAACAGAACTCAGGAAGATGGTGAAACCAAGGACAGCAAATGTGTCCCAGCAAACGATGGCTCCTCTCTTCATTGCTTCAGCCGATTGCAGGGGTCCAGCACAAAGCTCCTAGGACTCTCCAAAATCAAAGATGCCAGACCCACAGGTGCATTTAACCTGGAGGATGGGAACAAACACATCCTATTGACACTAGTCTCCATGAAAATGTACCATTTCTCTCAGTCGTTGTTGGCAGCAAGCCACAGAAACAAGAGGACACGAGTCCCTTGGGATTCAGAGGTGCAGCCCCAGCCCTTTCCCAAGGTGCCTATCTTCAGGAGCAGAGCGGACAGAAAGAGCAGGCAGGATAACTTTCTCCACAGTGATCCCTCCAGTAGGAAGTCCTAGGGAAAAGCCATTGATTCCAGAGAGCCACCCCCAACAGTGAGGCTAGTTCAGTCAGTGCCACGTAAGAAAGCTAGACTATTTAAGGGCGTAAAAGACTGGATCAGAAAGCCAGTGAAGGGAAGATGCAGTTTTGTGGAATCCCCAAGCTCCTTTTTCATATAAATCCAACATATAACGTAATCCCAATCAGATAATGATGGAGTCAAAGGAAAAACAAAACAGAAACAATAGAAATTGTAGAATGGTCTGAAGGAAGGATCTCAGGGGAGGACTTTTGTTTTGTTTCTTAAAGAGGAGCCATGGGGAGGGTCAAGTCTATGTTACAAGCATGACTCATTTAATAAATCACTGACCAGTGGCCAACTCACTATATGGGAGTGTCGGGGAGAGCAGGTAGCTCGTTTGCATTTTAATTCTAAATAAATTTCAGATGGGTTAAAGATAAAACATAAAAAAATAAAACCATAAAATGGCAGAAAAAAACGTAGGTGAATATCTATATAGATTCAAGGAAGAAAAGTCTCAGCTCAGCCAAATATCAAAGGTAGAAACAATAAGGTAAAAGAAATAGATTTGAAGTTGTGTGGGTTGGCTCTCCATCCTTGTGATGAAATACCAGAGGTAAGTAAGCGACTTATCAGAAGGGAAGGCTTGGTTGGGTCCCCAGTTTGGGAGGTTTCAGTGGACAGTTGGTTGGTGCCTTGCTGTGGGGCCTGAGGCAAGGCTCGATGTTGTGGTAGAGCAGAGCTACTCACCTCATGTCAGCAGGGGGCCGAGAGAGGACGGTATGGGGTCCCTACCTCCCTTCAGAGGCTTGGCACCCATCACCTCAATTCCTCCCCTAAGCCCTACATATTTTTTCTTTCTTTTCTTTTTTTGATTGTTTTTTGTCGTGTTGAGGATCAAACACAGGCCTTCCTCCTATTTACTCATACCCTTACTCCTAGGCCCTACCTCTTTAAGGTTGTCATACCTCCAAATAGTGCCACTAGCTGGCAAACAAGTCTTGAGCTATGAACCACTGAGGGACATTCCAGGTCCAAACCATAGGAGACGTAATGAAAAATTTTATCTTCAAGATATTAACAATACTTAAAATATACAGACATTAATCCACTAAGAGAAAAAAATCAGTGCTATATATGAAATACAATATATATGTTATCCTTAATGTGTAAAGAGCTCTTACAAGTCAATCAGAAGAAGGTAAATACACCAAATAAGAATACATACCAAGGAAATAGTCATTAAATTTAAGCACATTTTCCCACTTATAATCAAAGAAATTAAAAATAAAACAATAAAATACCTTTTTTCAGTTATCATGTTGATAAAGAACATCTTTGTTTTTAAGGTTAGAGTGATTAGGAAGGAAAAAGATTTTCATTGATGCTGGTGGATATCTAAATTAACCTTTGTGTAGATCAATTTTTCAAAAATTCTAAAAACACTAAGAAAAAAATATTTGCATTCCTAAGTAAAGAATGTTTATAACATGATTTATGTCTGACTTTTTTGTGAAATAACTTTATGTGAAAATCATAATTTAGCAAAGTATTTTGTAATTAATACAAATTACTCTTAAATGAAAAAATAATAAGTAGTAGATCTTTCACTAATTATAAACTGCTGGATTTAATGTTGTCTTCTCCCCATAAAAATTTTAAATGTCACTGAAATTCCATTGGTATTACTGACTGAAATTCTGTGTCTGTTTCCATTGTTTTCAGACCTTCCCTGTGAGATCTGATGAAGAGTATCATCTGCGGCAATCTTATGAATACTCTTTATTCTGATACCAAGTGGGATGTACCAGGGGGGCAGAGGAAGAACAGGCAGGAAGGATGTGTTCCATGCTGTGTGTTGCATTTTAGTAGTTTAAGGGTTGGTTGCTGTTTGGAATGGGTTTTCAGTGTTCTGTGTGTGATGGTGTAAATTGTATGCAATTGTGGAAGGGCAATCAGACCTTTTTTTTTTTTTTTTCAAGAATGTGAGTCCCCATGTTATCTGTTTCATTTCCTTTCTCTGAGGTTGGTGTTCCTTCTCACTCATGTCTTCATCAAGAATGAAGCTCTAGACAAGTTAAATAAACTTGGGGATTCACAATGCTCTGCTCATCATCTTGCCTTAGAAGGTCAGGGAATGAGAACAAGAACTGAGAGTGTCTCCTATCACTTAAAGACATTAGAACGAACCTGAAAGGAGCACAACTGCTCACTACAAACATGCCGTCCCCAGCACAGACAATTTTTGAAACTTGCTGGCTACTAAATTAATGCATAGATTGTTGCCCATGAGAAATACGTCCCCATTTCCCTGACTTGGAAGGAGCAAGTCAATGAGAAGTCAGCTCCTATGTTTCATGCAGCAGTCCCAGGGACCACATGGAAACAATCCCCAATTTCAAATAAGCATCCGAGGAAGAGCACCAGAAGAGGACAGAACCTGGTCACGGAACCCAGGGTGATCTGCTTATTTAGGAGATGTTGGGGATCCAATTTCACTTCCCAGTTTCCTCTGAAACGGAGTGAAGGGGGAACCCGGAACCCATGGAGCCCTGATCCAAGAGGAGGTGTCTCTGTGCTGTCAGCATTCCCTTTGAAAGGCCACCCACCAAATCATCCAGGTGACTAAATTGCTTACATAACTGCTAAATTATGTAATAGGTTAGCTATGCATCATCTGTAACTTTCCAGAGGAAGAAGTGGATGCTAGACCATGGAGATGCTAATGACCATGTCCACAGAGCAACCCAGAAAAGTAGGAGGTATGGACTGGGGATGGGGAGCCGGAGTAGAGGTGGAGGGGTAGAAATAAGGGTGCTCCTTAGGACCCAGGTGACTGGACTGCCCAAGTCTCAGCCTCATACGTCACAGGCACCAAGGGGTCAATCCTAATGTGATATTGGACATTCCAAGATGCCTCCTTGTTGATTGAGTGCATGGGGTATCCTGCACCCCACCCATCTCACCACCTAGAATTGACCTGATTCCAAAGGCTCAGGCTACCTGAGGCTCAGGTGGCCTTGCCCTTCCTGAATCACTGGGTCACTAAATGCTCAGGCTGTCGCCCCAAAGGTTAAGAAAAAACTCTCCTGCTGCTTCTCAGCATCAATTCTTATCACTGGTATTTTATTTCAGAGTAATCTCCAGAATTATTTTTTAGGTTTCTATGGAAAACTGAAAGAATAGACTTTTATGAAAAGATAATAATATCCTCCTAGGATAGGGGATGCGGGGATGGGAAGGGGGTGGGATTTAGGTTTTCTCAAGCCTTGAAAGCTGAAAGTCAAAGATAGTTCCAGGATCTTCTGAGACTCAGCTTGAGGAGCTGAGTAAAACCAATTTCAAATCTGAGTAAAACCAATTCTCCTTCTAAAAGCCTTGTGGCTTGTCTGGCTTGATTTTTCTAATGGGGCCATTTGTTTAAAGGACAATGGAAGAAGGAGTAGTTTTTGAAGAATACAATTCTATAGCAGGTGAAAATTTTCAATTTCTACTAAATATGACTTTAAAAGTCATTAAGGCAGCATAGCCCTCTCAGCCCTAAGCTCCAGTGGGTACATGCATGAATGGTCATTTCCTGGTCTTAGTTGGATCCAGAAGCAACTGGTAACTGTCCAGGCAATGAAAAACAGAAAATCATTGGCAGGAGTGGAGCTCATTTTCTGTGCAGCTTTGCTCCTACTGGCAACTCAACCCGTTCATCACATGTTGTTAATTCATTAGAGTTAATAAATTTCAAAAATATTTCCATAAGTATGCATAATATTATCAGTGTAATAATTGAAAAACCACTGAAATCATTTTAAAAATTAATCCATTTGAACATCAAGCTTTAGGATGCCGGAGTCCACATCTAATCTAGAATTGGGAATAGAAGCACATTTGTAGTCTACGTAATTACAGACATCAGTGGATCAGTAGGGCGGGTTTGAAGGTGGAAGTACATTTTGTTGCGTGTTTGTTGTTGATTGACTCTCAGTATAAGAATCAGATTTTTTTCTAATTGTCACTAGAGTCTTAGGGATGTAGCAGGAAGATCTTCAGGATTCTTGAACAGAATGCAAATTAGCAGTGCTATGGGTGGAACTGTGTGGTCCCTAGGAGGGAGTCCTAACCCTAATACTATAGAATGTGACCTTATTTGTTCAAAGGGCAATGGAAGAAGCAGTAGTTTTTGAAGAGAAGTAGTTTTTGAAGAGAAGGAAAAGTTTATAGAAGTAATCAAGTTAAAATGAAGTCATTAGAGTGCACCCAACCTGCATATAATGGTGTCTTTACAGAGGAGGGACTTGGACAAAGAGATAGGCATTGATCAAGGGGGGATGTGTGAGGAGACGTAGGGGAAGGTACCATCTACAAGCCAAGGAGAGTGGCTGGAACAGTTCCTTCCCTCGTGGCTGCCAGAAGGAACCAGGCCTGCTGGCATCTTGGTTCAGGTTTCTGACCTTCAGAACTGTGAGTCAAAATATTTCTGCAGTTGAAGCCACTAGGTTTGTGGTACCTTGTTACAGCAGCTGTACAAACCAAATCACGTGGTTAGCATATGTCTTAAAATGGTGAACAAGATCCTGTGAGTGGAAGGGTGTGCTTTTCCTCCTTCCCCTTCCCCTTCCTAGCTCTGTACATGTAATGAACACCAGGATGATGGAGGAAGGCAGGCTTTTAAAGGAAGTATCATAATATCAACAAACCAGTGAAGGTAGATCAATACACCATGCTGCAGGTGCTGAATGCCTTAGGCTGTTGGAAAAGGAGTCACGATGTTGTTTCCTGTTGAAGAAAATCAGAGCCTGGTTTGAGAAGGCCAGGAGGGAGTCAGCCATCGAGGGAAGAGGCCTGGCCTGGCCATGGACAGAGGCCCAGAGGCTGCAGAGAGATCTGTCTGGCTAGGCTCCTCACTGCTACCTTTGGGCTGAGGGCAGGCAGATCCTCCAGGGAAGCCTCAGAGCTGTAGGCAGTGGAGGAAGGGGAAAGCCAGCATCTGGATGGTTCAGCTCCAGAAGTGGGCTGTGTGAAGAGTGCCCCCTAGTGCTGGGGTGGTGCATGATGACTCGAGTCACGGGGGGTGGAGAGAGCCTGGGGTTCTCAGGGCAATTCCACTTCTCATGATGGACAGTGAGGTGACAGATGAGGCTAGTGGGTCTGCTGCACTTGAGGAGGAGGATATTTTCCCAAAGGTAGCTCATCTGGAAATCAAGCCCCCAGAACTCATCCACGCTGACTGAGGGGTAGATATCTAAATCTTGGTAAGACACCGGAGGCAGTAGAGGCCTAAACAATTTTTTACCCCTCCCCAACTCATACCAATGCAGTTCAGGAAAAAGAAAATCTTGACAATTTAAAGATTTCTCTCTTGGGTCCATTCTGATCCAGGAAGAAATTTTGAGAGCTATTTACCACCAAGGGAGTTTCAATCATTTGGGATGAAAATGCATTGTCACCTACAGAGGCATCAGCAAGCTAGACGTTTAATAGACATGAACTAAACGTGACTTGAACTTAACATGCAGATGGAACACGCCAGCTTGGATTCCTTCAAGTTAATAAAGTTTACTTGAAGATCAGGTCAACCCAGGGCTCGGCACACCCTCCTGCTCTTCATCTGGGAGCTGATAGAGGGAGGATCTTCCATGTCTCAGGATGGAGACCTTATGTTCCACGGGGAGGTTAGCAGGCTGGATTTCAAAGCCAAGTGCCCGCCATGATTCTGGCTAGGCACAGGGAGAGATGCACATTGGGAAAGTGAGTCTGCTGGCCCCAGAGTGGAGAGTTGGAGGCTCCATGATTCCTCCTGAGATGTATGGGGGTGTCCACCATTCCTAGGTAAGAACAACGAGAACCCTTTACAAAGAGCTTAATCTGGGGCCAGTAGTGTTCACATACTATTGCAAATGGTATACTGGAAGGTGGGACGATGGTGAGTGTGCATGACAGTGGGTTGGTGACAGAGCAGTTCTCAGAGCAGTCCTCAGGTCACACCCACTCTTGGTCCTGGACAACTGTGTAACAAGTCTAAGGACTGACAGTGCAGGCAAAGGGTCTGTGGAGATGCCCCAGTGGGCTGAGGGGGAACCTCGCCTCTATGAGAATGTTCCATGTTTGGGGCACAGCAGGATGCATCTCTCCACCCTTTCTTCTTGGTGAAAACTGCCTAAAACCACACTGGAGAGGCCCACAGGATTTCTGGGCAGTCTGAGTGCTCACTACAGAAAATAATGTGTCTTACCTGGTCGTCTATGAAAACCTCTTTCCTTCCTCCCTCCTGGCCTCTGCCAGTAGACTATTCTGCCCCAGAGCTGCTGAGATGGTGTTTGATGGTGTGCAGGGATGGTTCCTTGCACAAAACAAAAACATTTATTCTAAAAGTGCGAAATTAAAGAGCAGTTGCTTTGGGCACCAAGTATCCTTGGGGAAGATGAGGTGGAATCAGAGGAAGAGGAGGCGTTTCTGCCATCTCTGAGGTGGTGGCTCTGTGGTTGTGTTAGGAACCAAGGCCCTCCCCAGGAGAAGGCAGGTCTGAGGACAGGGTCTGTTTTGTATATGCTTCTGGACTCGGTGTGTCTCGTGGGATGATAGTAAGACAGTTTGGATCTGGACTGTACTGCTTATCCTTTCCACCAGAAGCCAACATTAGAATTTCAGGAATGTGTGTGTGTGTGTATTTTCCGACACACATGGTTACAGCTTCAGAGACCTGGTGTGATTTAAGAACCATTATTTGAATTTGGGGGTCTTTTATTTTGCTTGCCAGCCTGCCATGGCTGGGGAGTGGGGGAAGGAAAGGACGCAGGCCCCAGCAGGTCTTCACATACTCACACGTCCCAGGAGGCAAATCTTCATGAATAACTTGAAGCTCGGTAAGGTAAATGGTCTGAGCAAGGTCAAGAGTGATTTGACCTTGCTGAAGAGCTTGGATTCAACTGTGGTTCTGTCCACTCCCAAGTCCTATCCAGGCCCTGTTCGTTTTATTGCACTGTTTCCAAGAATGTCTATGATGTCCACAGAGAGAGGGTGTAGACTCTCTTTGAACAGAATGACCTCACTTATGGGCTAGGGACTGGGTCCTTTCTCCCTCTGGCTTTTGCCTGGGCCGTTTTAGGAGAAGGTGGTTATGATTGGATCTTATTTCTAAGCTCTAAAGCTCAAAGGAGGCTTAAGCTGGAATCATCTTGTGGAATTATTTTTTAAAACTGCCTTCATGAAGAGAGGCACTTTCAAAGTGCACTGTTCCTCTGAATGTATCCACACACGGAACACTGAGTGAATTCAGTGGGAAACTAAAAGGATTTGGGGGCTTTCATCAAAAATGGTAATTTATGTGCACACTCTCTTGCCAAGTGAGATTTGTCAATTATAATATTTTATTCAATTCCTTTCTTCACAGGAAGAAAAATATTCATGCAGAATATTCTGAAAACAACTAATTTTATTGCCTGGAAGAGGGAAGGAAGAGCTGTGAGGGTGGGTAAGGGGAGATGATGGAAATAACCTTCAGTGAAAATCCAAATCCAAATGGCTACATGTAATGAAGTTGCTATTTTGCCATTTGGTTTGTTTCAATGACTGCCCTTTTCAGAATTTCCCTTAGTCAACAGTGGTTAACAAAACCTTTGGAAATGTTAGTTGCTAAGAAGCCTTTCCATCACAGGGGAAAGAAAAAAAAAATCTCAGTCTGGCCATTCTTGCCTCTGTCCAGGAAGATCAGCATTTCCTCTGCTTGTCCATTTTGTGCTAAAAGTCTGGTGCTGTAAACATACCTTGAGATGAGTCTCAGTAATTTTTCTTGCTTCCTAGTGGCTACTATATCCAGACCTTGCCATTCTTTTGGATTTCTAAGGAACTCTGAGTCTCTCATGTCCTGGGAAGTTGTGCTGAGTACCAGCACTGTGCTGGGTGCTCAAGAGAAACCTTCTCATTTCTCAGTTAATGTTTAATGTGCTATGCTTATTGGCAGAAAGCAGAGCATGGAGGAGACAATAGCAGGGAGCTAGGAATTCTAAAACAATTTCGTATTTTAATGTATAATTGGAGGAGATAGTTAATACTAATATTCAAGGGGCTCTGTAGCTCACTAACAAGAAACTAGGAAGGGGAAAATTATTTTTGGTTCCTGATGAGTCAATGAGGAGAGCTTGTACTAAATTTGCCCATGTTTTTCTCTATGGAGGCATTTATATCCACTTCCCAAGCCCTTGCCAACTCGACCTCCAGTCTGCAGGATGAATTCAGCTTTTTCTAGGCTCTGCCTCGTTTTCTGAGGTAGGGAGGGCCATGTTTGAGAACAGCAGCAGAGCAGTGGCTGGGCCCATGTTTGAGGGCCAGGGGAGCAGGCATTGCCTGTTGGGGAAGGGTGTCCTCAGGGCCGCTAAGCTGTGGGTTCAGTGATGCATGCTTTCTTCTCCAGAGTTCCCAAGCCCTTTTGTACTTGAAGTCATGTTAACTTGCATAATTTTTCCTCACTGCCCCAATGCTGTTGCAGAGTATTTTCCTTGAGGGGGAGAAATTACTTAAATAAATGTGAACACTGCTGCGGCTGCCACCTTGTATGTACTTGCCCAGAGTGATCCTAGCTCTCCTCGGAATATCAATAACCCAGAAATGCAGGGTTTATATTCTCTCGCATCGCAGTTTTATAAATTGTTCATATGTTGCAAAAGCACCTCTTCCATAGAAGTTTTAAAAGACACTTGGGGGGTTACAATGTTATCTTTTTAAGTATAGGAAATTTTGTTTCTTGATTTCTGGCTTTTTATGGTAAACAATGAGTACTGTTCTGAGTTAAAGATGGTTGTTATTTCTTACACATTTTATTATTCCTTTTCTTAGGAATAATGGACCCTTCAAGCTTTCTCAGAAAGAAATGTAAGCGTGACTTTCATTTTTATTGCAACTATTTCTATGACAGCTCTTGAGTATGCTAGAACATATTTTAGTTCTATTTATGGTTACAGCAGAAGGTCCTGAAGATGGTGGTGAGTGTGTGGTGTCTCCGTCCAGGTCCTCTACTGTCACATCAGAAGGTCCTGATGCTGATGGTGAATATGGTGTCCTGGTGTTGAGAAGACTCAGGAAGAGATCAATCAGAAGTGGAAATCATGGCATCAAAATAAAAAAAAAATAGAGAAAAATGTTAATGAGTACCAATATGAGTAATAACCCATGTAATAAAAAGTAAGGAATTAAAACTAAGTATATTTTTTCAGTATTTATTTTCTTGAATGGTTTCAAAATTGAAATGCTCAGAAATAATATTTGAAGATCTAATGATTAAGAGTTTTAAAAAATCTTTGAAGTTCAACAATTTATAGATTCATGGAGTTCCATTCGTTCCATGAAATAAAATTTTCAAACTTTATTCAGTAACATAGTACTATAGTTGAAAACCAAAACAAAGAGAATACCTTAAAAACAGAGAACCAAAGACCCATTCCTTTCAAAGGATCAACAGTAAGACTGACAGCAGACTGCTCAAAAGAAATAATAAAAGCTGAGAATAATTGAGGAATGTTTTTAAAGTACTCCACAAAATATTTTTGCCAGCCTAGAATTCTGTATATCACCAGAGAGAAGGAAGGTGAAATACACTTTTTTAGGCAAACAATAATCAGGAGAATTCATTGCCAGCAAACCTTGGATTTATCCAGGAATAAAGGAGAAACAGAAAAATAATCCCTGTAAGATTCTAAATTGCCTGTGTAAGAAGCTTGCAAAATACAATGTATTGGGGAGAGCATTGGGGGAATTCACTTTAGTTTGGAGTGGGTAGATTTCTTATTCTCCTTCCCACTGTTATGATCATAGTTATTGTAAAATCAAAATTCAGGCTCTGGTCATACCTTACCAACACGGTCATTGTCCTGAGTTGTGGAGAGTGGGTGTCAAGGGGTTCAAAGTAGATGTTTGAGTTTTTTTTTTCCTACTGACCATCTTTCATATTCAGCAAATTGAGGCATACCTGCCCACATCTGACCACTTGGTTTCATAAAGGAGTCTCATTCTGGCAAACTGGGAAAAGATAAAAGGTGAAAGGATGGAAAAATGTTGGACAGTTGGATGTAAGGGTAAATAATAGGACTTCTCCCTGTGGTGCACTAGGGTTTTAGCTTCACCAAGACATTTTATCATCATTTCAGACATGGCTACTTGTTTGAAATGGTAAAATGGTATGGGTCATTTCACCCTGGAGGTTTAAGATGAATCACTTCTGCTTTGCAAAGCACATACTTTTAAAATTTTCTTTTGAGTAAAAAAAAAATCTTGCTAAAAGCAAGGAATGATCATTAGAGTATTTTATTTTTCTTTGATAATGCCTATTATTCATTAGTGTTCTTTCCATGAATTTATTCTTATGGTTTCATTTTGAATGGGTTGAGATGATTTTTCTCTAATAACTAAAATTGAAACGAGGGGGGAGTTGTGGGAAAGAATACCTTACTGTAGATTTCTGGGGAAGAAATTCACTCTTTCTCCTCTCCAGCTGTGTTTCTACAGCACAGAAGGGAAGTTTCTGGGGAGGGATTGTGGTGAGTTCGTACTGGAGGAGCTGACGCTGGTGGTGAATATGGAGTCCTGGTGTTGGGCAGACTCAGGAAGAGATCAATTAGAAGGGAAATCATGACATCAAAACAAGGGGAGAGCACTGGGGGAATTCACTTTAGTTTGGAGTAGGTAAATTTCTCATTCTCCCCCACTGTTATGATTCTAGTTATTGTAAAAACAAAATTCAGGCTCTGGTCGTTCCTTACCAACATGGTCAGAGTTGAGATCTCTTTTTTGGGGGACAGTGATGTACAACTTCTGCTCATCTCCTGAAGGCCACAGTGTGCCTTGACAGACACTAGGAAAACAAAAGGAATTTTTAGTTGAGGGAGAATAAAAAACAAACGTTCAGTGTACGAGTGTCCTATTCCAGCAGCACCTGACTTTAGCTGCGATGGTCTTGGCTGACTGGTGTTTCTCTCTCAGCTGCTCTGCTGTCAGTGTGCATCCCAGGCTGAATGCTCCTTGCCCAGTTTCGGGGAATGGTTAACTGAGCGAGCAGCATTGGGAGACAGTATGGGACATGGTATAGTGTGCAGAACACAGGGCTAGGTGTCCTAAGATCTGAGATTGAGTTTTGGCTAAGGTCCTCACCTAGTGGCTGAGATTCTGAGTTTCTTCTTCTGCATCTGCAAAGTAGGACAACCATGTACACTCTGCTTGTTTTCACAGAGCATGCTTGTGAAGGTCAAGTGTAAATGTACATGTGAAATAGCTTTGGCAAGTTCAGAGTCCAGAAATACAATAGAGAGGTATTCCTGTGGACTGAAATGCCCGTGCCAACCCACAGGAAAGCTCAGTTTGTAGAACAGGTCCTCAGCCTTATAGGGGATGAAGAGGACGCCAAGTTCATGGTCAAACTCTGCAGTGGTTTACTTGCAGACAGTGCTTTTGAGAAAGTAAGGTGAATGAAATGTAATGCGTCTTGGTCCAGCCCCCAGGAGACAAAGGTAGACCCCAGCAGAGGGTTTGAATGTCATCTGACAGGGGAGATATCTGAGCTCTGGGTAGGGTTTGCTGAGGTTTGGATGTGTTTGAGTGTGTCTCACAAAGGCCTCTGTGCAGGAAGCTTGGTCTCCAGTGTGATGCTGCTGAGGGGATGGGACCTTAAAGAGGAGGGGCTGGTGAAGGGTGACGAGATCGTGGGGTGCTGTGCTTGGAAGGGATTTCTGCTGGTCTGGAGGAGTGAGTTAGCTTTCATGAGAGTGGGTTGTTATAAAGCGAGGCCACCCCACTAAGACACTGTGGTTCCATGGTGTTTGGACTCTCCAGCCACAAGAATCCTAAGTCAAATAAATCTTTTTACTTTATAAAGTGCCCAGCATCTGGTATTTCTTTTCTTTTCTTTCTTTTTTTTTTTTTTTTAAGCAAGAGAAAGAAGACAAATCGCTGACTCCAGTAGAGGAAACCTGTCTCCTGTCCTTTTTGGCTCTAGTTACCAGGTAGAAAGACAGATACAGAAAAGTCTTGCGGTAAATAATGGAATGATGAAAAGCAGTTGTGCCCAGGACAGAGACAGAGAAGGTGTCACCAGGCTTCTAGAAGCTGGTCTTGAAGAGCCGGTGTGGACTCTCCAAGATGGCTGGGAGAAAACCAAAATAACCTTTTGATTATACAATAATAATGGAGAAAAACCATCAAGTGGACTTTCAGGATGTATTCTATATGAACATCAGATATTTACCAAGGAAATTGTCCTGAACACAATAGCATACTTCACATTTGCTACATGACCCTTGTTTTCCTAAAAAAATGGAAAAATTCTTGAGCTGAGTTGCTAGTTTACATAGAAAAACTATGAAATGACTTTCTGATATATATTGAAAGTCTTAGGCCTTATTTTTCTTTTTTATGCTGGTGGTTATGATGATAGTTTTGTGTCAACTCAATGAGGGTATAGCACCCAGTTATTTAACCAAACACTAATATCGGAGTTGCCATGCAGATATTTTGTAGATGACTTTTAAGTAAAGTTTACCCTTGATAATATGGGTGAGCCTAAGCCCATCAATTAGAAGGCCTTACGAGCAAAACATGAAGTTCTCTGTTGCGGGATTTATCTCTGTTGTGTGGAGAGCTTGAAGTCTTCTGCTCAGAGTGCCAAGTGCCAGGACGGCGGGACTCTGGGAGAGCCTTGACTGGGATAGAAATAGGCTTGGATGTGATGGTTGGGTGGGACACAATGAGGAATTGAGGCCCAGACACACAAAGCAGAAATGCATGACTTGGGGGTGCCAATGGGAGGGCCAGTGAGAAGCCTTGGGCTGCTGGGTGCTCTACAAAGAAGGGGAGCAGGAGTAAGAGTGAGAAGACCTGTTACCCTTAGGCCTCCCCATGGAGTGTGTGGCTTGGCTGGTCTAAAGAAAGCATGCATGAAAGCAGAGACTTATCCAGATGATTCTGGTGTTGACCAGCAAATCTCACTGTGGTCAGCAGCTGTGGGATGGACTAGGTTTTGGTTCAGTGGAATGAAGAAATAATGCAACTCGCACAACCACACAGGAGGAGCACGCTTTCATGTGGCCAAAAGTGATGAGTTATAACTCAGTTCCAAAAGACTCATGTCAGACCTAAAAATGAATGTCAATCCAGCAAGTATATTAAATCTGTGGCACTCATAGGAGAAGCAATCTACCTCAGGACTGCAACGTTAACTGCAGCCTGTATTCCTGAACTGCCCTGCGAGGAGGCTGATAGCCTGGAGGCTAGACAGAAGTTGATGTTGCAGCTCTAGTCCAGACAGTTGACTGGCCAATCTCCTCTTTCTTTGGGGGCCTTGGACTTTTTTCTAAGGCTGTCAACTGATTGGATAAAGCCTACCCACATTATGTAGGGTAATCTGGTTATGGAAGTCTACTTTTAAATATGCAAATCGCATCTAAAAAATACTTTCACAGCAACATCTAGATGTGTTTGACAAAATACTTGGGTACTGTGGCCCAGCCGAAGTGACATACCATTAATATCACAACAATACATAGGAAGATTTTGTCCGTTACACTACCTTCTGTCTAGATGGTTTTGTGGACTGATTAACTTTATTTTCAAGTTGTAAATTACATGTTACATGAGCCAGAAGCCACTTTACAGTGATAGTCTTAAGTAGTGATATACTTCTTCCCCGATATACTTCTCAATCTTTGTGGTATGCCATGTTAATACGCAGACTATGTAGTATGTGTCCTCTACACGCATCTACTACAAGACACACTGACTCATCTACAAGAGCATCTATTTCACCAACAACAAATTCCTAATGATATTTATAACTGGAGAAATATTTGCCTAAAAACAAGAGGTAACTCCTCTAGTATATCAAACATTTGTAGAACCAGCCATAAAGAATGAAATCACATTTGCCAGAAAATGGAGGGAACTGGAGATTGAACAAAAGAAGCCAGACAAACATAACATCACTTTGTACTTCATAATTTGTCAATTTATAATACAAAAAGTCACATAGCTTAGGCCAGTAGAATTCACTGAAAATATTTCTTTTCTTTTTTTTTTAATATTTATTTTTTAGTTTTCGGCGGACACAACATCTTTGTTTGTATGTGGTGCTGAGGATTGAACCCGGGCCGCACTCATGCCAGGCGAGCGCGCTACCACTTGAGCCACATCCCCAGCCCCAAGAAAATATTTCTGAAAAAAAGAAAACCTGAAAAAAATTCTGAAAATAGACAAAAATTATTAACTATATGTAAAGATTGAGAAATTATCGCTGTATGTATATATGTGACTGTATGACCAATGTGATTCTGCAACCTGTACAATCAGAAAAATGAGAAATGGTACCCCATTTGATTCAAATGTATGAAATGTCAAGATCATTGTACTGTCATGTGTAACTAATAAAAAAAATTAAAAAAAAAAAAAGAAGCCAGACACAGAAGAGTAAGTATGTTTTCTCTCATGTATGACAACTAAAAAAAAAAAAAAAGACCTCAAAGCAGAAGAGGTGAAGGAGTCTATTAGGGAAGCAGGATAAGGGGAAGACGTGAGGGGGTGATAGGGACGTGGATGTGATTAAAACATGATATATGCATGTTAAAAGACTGAAGAACCGGGGCTGAGGCTGTGGCTCAGTGGTAGAGCACTTGCCCCTCATGGGTGAGGCACTGGGTTCGATCCTTAGCACCACATAAAAATAAATAAATAAATAAGAGTATATTTAAAAAAAGTGAAGAACCAGCCTGTGTAAAAGCTTAAGTGCTCAAAACACTCAAACACCTAGCTCCTTGAGAATTCAGTTCCCCAAATTGGTTTTGATACCACTATGACTTTTTTTAAACAGGTAAGTTATTAATAAAAGTTACTGTATATCTTTGTCAAAATGATTTATTGCTTAAAATTCCTTATGCTATAAGGGTGTACCCACTCAAACTATAGTTTCAAGACACATCTTCTCCTATTACAGAAAAATTTCTTTGGTTCCATGACTGCACCCTCATAATTATGTTTCATTATGTGCAAAATAATCGCCCATAAATACAACGGATACTCATCAATTTCAGAATAAATGTTACCTACGAATATTGTAATTTTCATGTTTTTATTTTTGTGAATTCTTGGATTAATTTTGTACTTAATGGATGAAACTAATACCTGACAAGAACAATTTAGAGGAAAAAAACCTTTATTTTGGATCATGGTTTCAGTCCATGGCAAGCTGACCTCATTGCTCCAGGCCCAAGGTGAGGCCCTCACCTTGGCCATGCCATGGCAGAAGGGCATGGGTAAAGGAACACTGCTGCATCCATGAAGGACAAGAAGCAGGGCTGGGGGAAGGGGATAAAGGGAAGGAGACCTTGCAGGGCAGCCCTCAGAAATCCACCTTGTCTAGCCATGCCCCATCTGCCTATGGTTAGCACACAGTCAGTCCATTCAAACCATGGTGAACTGATTAGGTTACAGATCTCATACTCCAATCATTTCACCTCTAAATATTCCTGAATTAATATAGTAGCTTTTGGAGGAAATTTCATAGGCAAATCATAACATTCCACCTCTGTTTCTCAAAAACTCATGTCCATCTCACAATGCAGAATGATTTAGTTCATCTCCAAATGTTCCATAGTCTTAACAGTTTCATCACTGGGGCTGAGGATAGAGCTCAGCTCTACACCACTTGCCTGGCATTTGTGAGGCCCTCGGTTTGATCCCTAGCACAAAAATAAAACAAAACAAAACAAACTCAGCTTCAGCAGTGCCCAAAGTTCAAGTCTAAAGTCTTGTCTGAGATTCAAGGCAAACACTTGGCCATGAGCACATGTAAAAATCAAAATCAAGTTAAACATTTTCATTCTAAAAGGAAGGAATAAAGAAATAGCAAGAAGGGGTGGGGCCAAAACAAGGCCAACCTCAGTGGGGCAAACAGGTCTCTTAACTCCATGTATAGCATCTAGGACACATGGCTGGGAGATGTTATCTCCAGAAGGCTCAGGTGGCCACCCTTCTTGCCAGTTGTACCTCACATGGCCTGGCTCTGCCTGCAGCTAGCACCTTTTCTTGGCAGACAGTCCACATTACTGGTACCTCTTAATACTTGGAATCTCCATTCCAGTTCGGCTTCACTTTCATGGCTTCATGCATCAGACCCTCAGGGGCACCCTGCAGGGACTCCAATCCTGCAACACTTTGCCTGGCCTCCTAGGCCTTCCTTTGAAATCTCAGTGGAAACCTTCATGATCCCTTAACTTCAGCATCCTGCACTCCTGCAGAACCAGTACCTCCTGGATAACACCAAGGTCTTGTGCTGTAGTTGGTTCTCCTGGGATCACAACTTCAGGGGCTCCTGAGTGCCTGGGTAGCTGAGTACAGTGAAACAACTTCCTAGGACACCCCCATGATCTTAACTCAAAGGAATTTTTCCTTCTATACCCTTAAGCCTGTGGTGAGTGTGGTCTTGCAAATTCCTGAGATGCCCTCCTGGCATCTGTTCTATTGCCTCTGTGCAAAGTACTCAGCATCTCTTTAGTCACCATAATCTCTTTAACAAGCACATTTTCATTGGCTCCAGTTTTACAAGCACTTTTCTGGTCTACTACAGAGCAATAGTAACAAAAACATTTAGTTCCTATTCTCACAGTAAACATGGCTAAACACCAAGGTCTGGTGTTTATCTATGCCAACTACTAAATGCTGGGCTGCCTTGAAATTTACTCTGCCAGGTTAACTAGTTCATCACTTTTAAATTTAGCTTTATACAAAGTCTAATGACATGTGCAAAATGTAGACAACTTCCCTGCCAGAATGTAACACAAGTGGCCTCTAGTCCAATTCTTAATAAAGTACTTATTTCCCCTTGAAATCTCATGAGCACATTCCACATTCCTATTGGCATTCTGGTCCATTGAACACTTACCAGAATCACCTATTAAGCTCTGCTTACAGCATTTTTAAAGCTTTTCCAATCTGCATCTCTAAACTATTCCAAATTCCTCCTGCATACCAACCCCAAAAGCTTGTGAACCCCACAATCAGGTTTGTCACACAACAACCCCACTCTCAGTATCAATTTCTGTGTTAGTCAGGTTTGCATTGCTGTGACTAAAATACCTGACAAGAACAACTCAGAGGAGGGAAAGTTTATTTTGGCTCACAGTTTCAGTTCACGGTGGGACTGACTCCATGGTTCTGGGATCAAGGTGAAGTAAGACATCATGGTGGAAGGGAGAGGTAGAGAAGTGCTGCGCCTTTCATGGTGGACAGGAATGGGGGAGGGAAGGGGTTGCAGAGAAAGTGAGCCTTTCCAAGGCGCACCCCAGTAACCCACCTTTTCTAGCCACGCCCCACCTGCCTACAGTTACCCCCAGTCCGTTCAAATTATGATGGACTGATTAGGTTACAGCTCTCACAATCCAGTCACTTCACCTCTGAATTTTCCTGCACTAACAGGAGATTTTTGGGAAACACATCATATCCAAACCATAACAGGCAGTGTTTTGACATTGTGATTCAATGTCTAGCACTTGAAATAGCACACACAGAATATTTGAAAAGCTGATCTGCATTAATAATATATGTCCGTTGAGGAGTTCATATAGCATTCATCTTTTCAGCTAAGTACTGAGAGTTTTTATTGCTCTAATTAGATGTTCTGTGCCGCAATTAAATATAGAACCCTATTATATATTATTCTGTTGTATAGAACCAGAAATTATCACCATCTTATCAGTAATTCTAACATCATTTAGAAACTTTCCATTACAATTTTCTGGTTCCAATTTTCCATTATCACCCTCACTCAAAATAGTTGAAATAACCAAAACATCAAGCCCCTTGAGAAATTACTAAATAAACAAACATGTATTCGCCTCCTTCTTCACTCCGCAATATTAGAATTACCTGTTGTCATCTTGATTATGTTTTCCACAACTCTATTCCTCTCATCAAGTCATCTTATTAACAACTGCCTAATTAATTATATTCCAGCAGTGCTTAGTCTAATTGCGTTAAAGTCAACTAAAGTTAATTTACAGCCCCTGCGGACAAACTCCATCTCTAATTTTTATGTCACTTATTTTAGTTGTTGTGACTACAAACCTATTTGGCGTGCCAAACCAGACATTTTCCCCAACCACTGAAATTACAACAGCCATGCAAACTGCAGTCTGCTCCTAGTAGGAACCGTTAGTGCTGGATTCCATTACAAAACCAAATTCTCATGGTGGATGTTCTACCTAAGGAACATCTGCTTTACTCAGTTCTATATTGGTGATCAACTAATCTTTCTTGTCATGCAGTTTATAGTAAATGTGACAGTAAATGTTACAGATGGACAATTAATGCACCTAATTAGAATTATTAGTCTTGCTATAAGTAAGACATTGGTATTCTCCATTGTACTTATTATTTTAGTACCTCTTATAGTTTGAGTTCGTAGTTGTCTTAAGTCCCAGGATTCGGGCTGGGGATGTGGCTCAAGCGGTAGCGCGCTTGCCTGGCATGCGTGCGGCCCGGGTTCGATCCTCAGCACCACATACAAACAAAGATGTTGTGTCTGCCGAAAAACCAAAAAATAAATATTAAAAAATCCTCTCTCTCAAAAAAAAAAAAAAGTCCCAGGATTCACTGAATGTATACTTACCATACAGAAAACACAAGCCCTGGACCATTAATAGGAGTGGTATTGAGTCTATCACCTCTAATGACCTTGAGATTGATTATAGTATTCCATTACAACTCATCAACTCTGTTAACACCAGGATTATTCACTAATACAGCAGTGGTATCCCAATAATGACAAAACATCATACAAAAATGTATTTTCCAAGGTCAACACACATCAGTTGTATAAAATCAGAAGAATTTTTCTGATTCTCCTATCATTCAAACTTATCCCCTATATCAGAACTTGGCCAATGCTGTCCAACTACTGGTGTTTTCCAATGGCATCCATTAAGGCTTCCATCTTCCCAGCATCTGGTCTTCTCACCAGAGCCGCCACTGTTTAAAAGAGAGAAAGCACAAAGAATGTTACAGCACTGCTTATCAGAGTGGCTCTAGGGGCTTACGTTATGTAAGGGAAGAAGAAAATCTTCTCTTAACCTTCCTAAGTTCTAGGCTGAGGCACAATGTGGAAGAACAGATTAACAAGAGAAAAGCATAAACATATATTTGCTATTTTTATATGATATGAGGACCTTCTTAGGGAAATGAAGACATGAAAGCAGTTAAGCCTGAGGGTTTTAAATCATTTTGATGAAGAACGCAGCGTTGTAGAGACATGTGACAGCACAAAGGGCCTGAGTAACTGGGGAATTTTAGTAGGCCTGTCAATTACAAGCTTCAGAATATTAAGAGAGAGATTCACTTTTCTGACAGCATGATGGCCCAGTGCTTATTAGAGAAGGAGGCTGTCAGGGGACACACAGACATCGGTACAGCCCTGTAGCCTCCCCCCCCCCCCAGCAACTCAAATCCATTGCACATGTTACCAGAGCTTCAGATGAAAGCTGATGCCTTCTCGGACCCTTTGTAGATGTTGTATGACGATTCCTTCATGTTCTCGGTTTTATGCATTATGTATTCTTCATGTACTGAAGCCTATTTTTGAATATTAATAGTATACTGCCTTAAATCAGTTATTTTGACATAAACCCAAGATAGTTTAATACAATCACTAGTAGTGAATACACCATTGACTTCTATATTAGTAATCATCTCATTCTGGTGACCACAGTGAAACATATTTGCAGGAATATCAAGTCCATACCAATCTAAATGTGACGCACTTGAATCTTCTCGCCTACATTCTCATTGAAAGTCTTCCCAGAGGCAGCTGCATTCTTAGCATCTGGTTTAGAAATTATGCTTTTTTCGCCACTCTCCTGGGCATTCTAGATAATCAACCTATAAATGAGGCTTATTATAGTGTGTACATTCCTATTCCCCCATTAGGTGACTTACAAATGAACCAAAGAGTTACTTGAAAGACTAAACCTATGTAGAAAGTCTTGCTTTCATTTTTAAATATTTTTGTCATTAGCTAAGAACTGCCCACAAAAGGTGCAATGCAGCCCTGACCCTGGAGAGTGTCCTGAGTAGTGACTTTCTCCCCGTCTATACCTCTGCTCCCCAGCTGCTCCTGTCCCCTGTAGCTCTTCTCTGGGGCCACACTTGTCTCTGAGCCCACATGTCTTGACCACTTGGTTTTCTTGTTGCACCCAGTGAAAGCGAGGGTTTGGGGGTTGGGGGGCTCAAACGATCCTCTGGACAATGGACATCCTGTCTGGACTCAGTCCTCTTCTGGAGCCTGCTCCAAGCCCGTGGGATCCTCCTCTGCACAGGTCCTTCTATCCCAAGCTAGTACATCAGCAGGGGCCTTTTTCTTCCTCCCTTGTTCCTCAGAGAGGTAGCAACCTAATTATTGTCAGCTCAACTGCTTTATTGTGCTCAGTGCATACGGTGTAGTGGTGCTAAGGAGCTAAAGCTCTTTGGGAACCCGCTGCACCAGTGAACCTCTTTCCAGTGCATTCGCCAGCTAAACCAAAACACACCTCTTATCAAATACCACTCCATCCTCTGGTTCTAGCATCGCCAAGGGAGAGATCCACATCCAGAATGATGTGGAAGTGCTCCTTGTGTGGGTGGTAGCTACAGAGCACCGACAGTTTGGGGCAGCAAGCTTCTGGAATCTTCCAGCACACCCTGACTTTTCAGCTGTCCTTTCTCATTTCACCTAAAGATGACAGAAGCCAGCATTCCTGTGTGGGGAGAGACACAGTGGTGTGGGTGCAGTTGTAGTGCTCATGTTCTCCCTGGCCCTTTGACCTTGGTGGTTCTGTTGACTTGTTGTCCTCCTTCCCTCAAATCCCTCTCAAGGTGAAATCTGGTGGCAGCTGATGTCAATCATTTGCACCCTACCATGAACTTGACCTTGATTATCATCTGTTTTCCAAGGATAGGGGCTTGGCTCCCATTACGGATTGCTTAAATTGGCAGCGTGTCAGTGCAGGAGGGCTGACTGGACTCTAGTTTGTTCCGGTCCCTTAAAGCAGGAGTCCTCATGCCTGATCCCTGGATCAGCAAAGCAGATTAATCTGGGAACTTCTTAGAAATGCAAATCATAAAGTGTTGCACATACTGACTCAGGAACTCAGGGAGGGGCAGATTCTTATATGGGCTCAGGTCTGGGAACCATTGCCCTGGATCATGGCTGGAGGTCTACAGGAGCACCTGTATTGACAGTGTCTACTGCACGAATTTGCTGTGTGTGGAAATTTTCTTGTAATCACATCAGCAAAGCATTGGGCCAGTCCCAGGGATTAAAATTTGCAACCATAGGAGACCCTGGGATTAATTTTTGTGATGAATATTACTCTGTAATGGGACTTTCTGCATCTAAGAAAATAAGATTTGCTAATGGAATTAAGAGCACAAACAAGGGAAATGCTCATCTCTTTGTGAGTCTGAATTTGTGTCCAAACAATGAATAGGCTAATTACAACTCAGATCCATTAAAGTGTAAGACTTTCTTATTCCCTTTCCAACTGCGGTTATCTCAGTGTTCTTGGATGTAATGAAACTATATTTCTTTCAGAATGTTCTTGGATCTACTAGATGAATATTTGTGCTCAAATAAGGGAAAACTTTCGGGATTTCATAATTTTGAAAATCTTCAAATGTAAAATCAGAGAACAAAAACCACCAACAGGGAGGAAAGGGAAGAATAAGAGAAGCTCAAGGCCCCAAAGACATAATTTAGAAGGAACTTAAGTGGAGGAGCAGAGGGCCCAAGAGATAGAGGGTGGGCAGGCAGAGAGGTAAAGGGCAAAGCCAAGGTGAAAACTGCTACATGGCTTTATTAGTGACATTTCAAATCAACATATTTATGTGGCTTCCCACACATGGCTTCTCTGTATCCTCCATCACTCCTGGTTGGGACAGACCCCAGTGACAAAGATTAGCAACAGAAAAACAAACCACGTGGGTATACATGGGAGACCACCATGCAGAAATGAGTGGATCTCTGGAGTGGAGAAGAAGTTAGCATTTAAAATGTGGTTGAAGAAGGCCAGGAGAGAGGCCCAGGGAGGTGTGAGCCAGCAGGGTGAGGCTCCTCTGTTGACCCTCCTGGCCTCACACAGCCCCTTGGTGAGGGCAAGGCCCATGGGCACCAGTGGGGGAGGGGATGAGAAGGAAGACAGTCTGTTACCCGCAGTTCTCAGAGCAGAGCCTCCCACACTGAACCCAGGGGGCCTTCAGAGGGGCTCTGATGGACTCCTGCAGGAGAGACTCCACCTCCTGGGGTCCCTGTGCTCAGCCTGCATGTCCCACGCTCTGAGAAGTGGGCTGGAACACCTCTGGGCAGAGAATTCAGTGTTAGAATGAGCAAGTTCACTAGAGGCCATGTGAAAAGGGTGAATCATAGTGACTTGGCAGTTTTTCCCGGGTCCTCATGAGCCTCCCTGGAGGGCCTGAGCTGGAACAGAAACCAACAATTTTGAAGGAGCATTAGCAAGCTGTGCAAAGGGGCAGCAGCGCCCTCACCTCCTACAAGCCATGTTGTCACCTACGGCTGGTAATCCCCCTCTCCAGGCTGACAGCATCAAGACAAGTGCCTTGTAGACAGATCACCTCATGAGGTTCAGTCTCTAAGTGGGAGAAATTACCCCGGGATTGAGATCGAAATTTAGGATTATAGGGAAAACACCACTTCAGCAAAGCCCCTGCTGGAACCCGGAGAGGGCTGCTTGCGTGTAACTCATGGGCTGTGAGCAAAGGAGCCTGGGTCACAGAAGGAAACCAACTCTCAGTGCACCAACAGCCTGTGGGCTACTCTGTAAGCTTCTAGCTCTCTGGGATATAGCAAAGCAGAAACAAGACAGAAAGAGACGAGTAACCTCGAGAAACTCAGGGCTAATCTTGCTTGGACCATGACCTTATGGGCCCATGGCCTGGTCACCTACCTACTGGCTTAGAGACGTTGATGTGAACTGACACCTACGAGCTAGCCGGGACCGCAATGGGGATGCACAGTATTGCTTGTTATTTCTAATCCAAAATCCACCCTTTTGGATTAGACACACCCCATCTAATTACGTGCCCTGGAGTTTCTTGCTCTCAAGGATCTGCATTTTGCTCTAAGAAAGTGTCTTTTCCTTTCACTTTCTACAGAAGCTCTTCCTCTTTTTGCTAACACTTGACATATCCTTAAATTGAGACCCTAGAAAGGCCAAATATGGTTTTCTCTGCCAAATATGGTTTTCTCTGGAGAAAAGTCCTCAAGGCTTCCTGTAGTGACAGGATCAGAACTGAGGCTACCTCCGTGAACAGGAGAGATCATCTCATGGTGGGAAGTGGACACTGACTTCCCAGGACCCAGAAGGCTCTTGCATAGACATGATCTACCGGGCCCCAGTTAGACCAAGACTGCCGAACTATGCACCCCGCTTTTGTTCCTTCTCCCATTTAAACCTGAAGCTCTTGTAGGTATCCCCCAAGACGCATCTCAGGTCACCGCTGTTTCCAATGCACGGTGTGGCCATGCTGTACAAAGCTCCTTTCCTGACCTCATGCTGCTCCCCAATTGGTGTTTTGGGAAAGGTGGCTGGACCGGTCCATGGGGGCTCCTGGAACTGGGGCTTTCATCCTAACTCTGGCAAGAGACTAGAGTTGTGCTGTCCACTTTCTTGTTTTGCCCAGAGCTGTTTTGCATTTTCTGGAAGCTTCCCTTCAGGGATAGCCAGATCTGAAGTGCTCCAGCTAGTTCCACATTAGCATTTTAGTAGAAGTTAATTGGTGGTGGTGGCGGTGGATTTCTTTTGAAGCCTTGAATGCCAAGCCTGTGCCTAGATTTTACAATGCAAGGAATGAATAATCTTTTGCCCATTTTTGCTTGATGAACATGAGCATGTTCTCTCTGGAGGTTATCCCTTGTTTCCTAGTGGACTGCTCATCCCTTGGCTCCGAGCTTGCAACGCATATTAGAGACTTCAGGAGGCTCTCTGTTCCTTGGGGTGGCTCATTGCCTCTGTAAGCAGCATCCAGGATTACAGTTGCCAAGCAAGATATCTTTTCCTCTTCTGTCAATGAGGAGGGCTTACAAATGCAACAGACAATAGGTGACTGGCCCAATTAGGATCCTGAAAACTCACTTTATACAAACTGTTTCCAGATATTAGAAAATAAAACTGAAGAGATCTTACAGCCGCAAGCCAGGAAGCCTGGGGCTGTTAATAGTCTGCAGCTGGAGGAGAAAGGAAGGAGTGTTTGCTATTGGTGTCAAATAATGACTCTGCTTTAAAGGAAATGAGAACATCATTTATTCTGAGCCAAATGTGAGTGACCATGGCCTAGGAGCACTGATCCAAGTGACCCTGAGTGACCTGTTTCACCATGGAAGAGGTCACGTGGACTTTTATAGTCACCAAATGAAAGAAACTCATAAGCCAAAACATTCACCAGGTGCTGATAGGGCATTGGTCGGCAGGCAGGGGGATCTCATCTACGGATCTCAGGTGTGACCTTGTCGCATTCTTAGCTTCCGGGTTGGAGAAACTTTAAGCTTAGTCTTACGTTCTGAGAAGCTTATCTGTTAGTTCCAAGAATGTTAGGTCACAGAAGTAAAGGGAAACAGTGACCAAAAGGCCCAGGACAGCCAAGACAATGTTGGGTCTCAGCCTACATTATGCCATCAGTCCACGATCGGGGGCAGGCGGGGGGCTAGCCAGCCAGGGTCAAGCTGTCTGCAGCATCTTCCACGTAGACCTGGTGTCTTCAGTGAACACCACTGCTTGGGTCCCTCCAGCCCCTGCACCTGGATTTGCTGTGGTCACAGTGTGTGATTTCAGGGAGGCCCTGGGAAGATGACGTGGCGCTGCATTCAGCAATCTGAATGGCCCCAGTCGGCTCTGAGCTGTGCTTTCTCTACTAATACCTGTAAATTACTTTCCAGGATGAATTCACACTTGGCTCAAGGCTCAAGGCAGGGGATGTGCCCTCAGAGCTGAGTGATTTCCTGCATGGTAGCTGATGAACTGTAGTGGGACACTCCTGCCATGGAAATGGCTGAGGACTGAACAAGGGAAGAATTCTCTCTAAAAGCCTCTGCTGTTCAATGCACTGGAGGAAGTGCAAGCTTTTCCTAAGAAGGTTGGCTAAAGTCTGCTGAAATAAACTGACAATAGACAGATTAGCAATTTATTAATGTGTACATGTCCACATAAAAGGCAAGACTCAAAGAAAGGAGGGATGGTTGGGGCTTAAATGCCTTCTTCATAGGGGAACAGAGAAGGGGCCACTGCGGAAGTTTGAGGGCTATAAGTGACATTCAGGAGCAATGAATGGGCCCAAAGAACAGACTGCAGCAGGAGGGATCCTGAGCTGTGAGGGCTGTGGTGACAAATAGCAGACAGGCCAGAGACAGAACTGCAGGAGGAGCAGAAGTCACCCTGCTATGCAGTGAAATCTCTGGTGGCAGTCCTCAGAAGGACCCGGGAAATGGGTAGAGGGCTTTTAGTATCCTGTGAGCTCATCTTCCCTGGTTAAGGGGGTGTTAGGGAGGATGCCAAGACCATGCATTTATTTTGGAAGCACCTCCTTCAGTCAGATCAGGGGACTTCTGTGCTTGGAGAAGGGGCAAGAGGCGAAGGGAGGTTGGAGAGACCCCAGGATGGCTTCCCAGGCCCTCCAGTGCAGGTCAAGCTCACACTCAGCGGGATTGTTTTCTGAGCCACAACAGCTTGCCTGGAGCCATTCTTGCCCACACTGGCCTTCCTTCTGTCCTGAAATGTGTGAATTCTTGCATCCTGGCCTCCCAGCCTGCCTCCCATCCTGGCCTCCCTCTGCTAGAGCCTTTTCCACTTCTGCACCCCACCTGTGTCCTTCCTGGGCTTGATCCTGGCTTCCCTGGAGGCGCTGCCTGCGTCCTCTGTTTGGCTGTGTGCACCTTCTTCTTGTGCCCTGTATTTTTCCTTTGCGGTGCTCATCACAATTCAAGCCACACACTCCTCCCTGTGATTCTTTGTGTGAAATCTGCCTGGCTGCCAGGTTGGAAGCTTGGGGGGCAAGGACCATGTCTGCCTCTGCTCCGAATGCCACAGGACTGTGCTCCACAAGCCAGACACACAGTACAGTGTTGATGAGTGAACAAAAAGCATGATGGAAATCCAGGGTCTGTCTCCGCCTGCTGATCCGGCCCCCTGGGGTCTAACCTGCTGCTGGAGTTTCACTTCTCTGCTCCAGCGCGCTCTACCCAGGCTCCTCCAAACCAGCGTGTTTTCTTACTGAAAAATAAATTGCACTTCTCCCTGCGACCCCCAGCCTGTGACCCAGGTTTGCTCCGTCTTGTCCAGGCACTGGTGCCTGTCACCTGCACAAACCCCACTCCTGGATTCTTTGCTGTGTGTTTATTCTCTACAACGGGAGGAGGGCTGGGAACCTCAGGGGTGCTTTCCTGTCTGTCATTTTAAAAGGAGAGCTAGGGGCCACTCGACCGGGACTGAAGGGATGATGGCCTGCTGCTGCAGCCGTCTGGGCTGGGAGCAGGGCAGCCAGCCACCTTCACAGGCAGAAGGCAGAGGCTCAGCGCCCTGGACGGGTCTGTGGGGACTGGCTCCTCTGGCAGCTGGCAGGTGAGCAGGCTGCCCGCGGTGTCTCAGAGGTCAGGACGCTGCCTGTCAGCTCCGGGTCACTTCCTACCACCACCTGCGAGCGCAGCCCAGAGGGGGCGCCACTGTGCAGCCTCATTCCAGCTTGTTTACCAATGGAAAATAAATTCCGCATCCTCCCGTGGCTTTCCAAATGAGGTTTCCGAGTGTGGGACTTTATGAAGTGGCAAGCACAAAATGTCCCACAGGAAAGTCTTTTAATTTCTCGAGTCAATAAATCTGAAATAGATTATATTAAAAAGAAACAAAGAAAATCTCTGAGTTCCCAGGGAGTCCATTTGTAAGTCTGCAAGGAAATCTCAGTCTTATTCTTGGTTTTAGCAGCGTGTGTCTTGTCTGTCTGTGTAAGTGTCTCTGTGTGTGTCTGTGTGTGGGTCTGTGTGCAGGTCTGCGTCCACTGTGTGCGTCTGTATGTCTATATGAATGTGCGTCTGTGTGTGTTTGCTTACTTCTCTCTCCAGACAAGGAATAGCATTTCAAATTCATCTGGGATTTAGCTCATGTGGAAAGTTCCTTTGAAATGGCCCTGGGGTGGCTAATGGGGAAGTGAGTAGGGGGAAGGGAAGTAAGGGGGAAGGGAAAGAAAGAAAGGAATATGATTGATCCTGTGTGAATCCAATTTCCACTGCTGTAACAAGATGCCTCAGGTAATCAATTTATGAAGAGGAACAGTTTGGCTCATAGTTTTAGAGCTTTCAGTCCAAGGCTGGGTAGACCCACTGCCATTGGGCCTGGTGGCAGGCAGCTTGTCATTACCAGAAGCACATGGCAGAGCAGAGTCTGCGGCCTCAAGGTAAGGACAAGAGAAAGAGGAAGGGGCCAGGTCCCAGTGTCCCCTCTCAGGTCACACCCCCAGTGGTCGGGAGACACCCCACTAGGCCTCATCTTGTATAGGTTCCACCACTTCCCACCAGCACCATGGCTAAGGACCAGGCCATCCACACAGGGGACATAGGGGGACACTTACCCAACCATGGCAAACCTCTGCTGTGTCTTCATTGGGAATCCCTCCCCTGTGCCCACTCTGGGAAGGGAACACACTGTTTGCCAAGGGCATGTGGTAAACGCATGATGGGTGGGTGTGAGGGGGACCAGCTGGGATCCAGCCAGCTCTTCTCACCTCAGGGATGATCACGGCGGGGACCTTGGCCAGGAGGCTTTTAGGGTAACACTGAAGAGGCTGTGAGCACTGGCCCCAGGGACTGCTGGGCAGTGGTAGTTCTCTGGAGGCCAGGCAGACACTGGACAAACGTGAGAGCGAGGCCCCTCTGTGTCCTTCCCAGGTCACTTCCTCTTACCTTCTTTCCACCACAGAGGTCTGAAGAGCCAAATGCTTGTTTCTAACAGACTAGTGCATTACGCTGGTTCTGTCCAGTGGGACTTCAGAGAAAGCCAGCTGGGGCAGAGCAGGATTCTGGAAAGGACTTCACTCCCTGGTGAGCGGTCAGAACGTGGCAGTAGATCTTTTCTACCCCCTTGTCTTTCTGTGCAGCTGCTCCTGGGCCCTGGATCTGCACATGCTCACTAAAAACCTGGAGACTGCATTTCCAACAACCACCAGGGATCCCGTGAGGAAGGTCGTGAACTGCAGAGGACGAGGCCAGGTCCTTATCCTGCTTTGGAACCAGTTTTGCAATTGCCTGTGTCTACATTAATGTCTTTACAGTCTGAGAAGCTGAGTTTCTATTGTTGTTGTTACTTGCAGCCCAAGTCTTTCCTAATTGACCCAGGACACAATAGAGTCCAGGGATGCACTGTAGGCTGCTGGGCCAGGGAATGGCTTTCATTTGGAACCAGACAGCCCTGGGTCAAATCCTGGATCCCTCATCTACTAGCCCTGAGAATTTGGGCAAGGTAACATACATCTTGGAGCATTGATTTCCTCATCTCCTGGATAAATAGATGCTAAGGTCATACCAAGAAAATAAAAGATAGTGCCTCAATGTGCTAAAGGTAAAAAACAAAGAAAACACAACAAAACCAGGGAGGGGAGAAGAGTCCAGTATGTACTGGGGGGACAACCCACGGAGGTGCCCCCTCTCAGTGTTCCATAGATGGGGTCTGATGGCCCCAGATGTGATCAAGAATTGTGCAGCTTTAAAGGGCACACAGCAGTTAGCCATGGCAGCTCCCTTCTTGTCAAGTCTACCCTGAGCCTGGCATCACAGAGGGGGTTTTCTTGCTGAGGAGTGTATCATCAGTGGGTGACTCTTACTGTCACTGCCGGCTCTGAGGACCAGGTCTCTGTGAAATCTCTCTAGCACCAGAGGCTTTGGCTGGGCGGGTACCATGGCAACGAGTGCACTCCTGGCTCCAGAGATGTGCTTGTTTTTCTAAGAGCTGGGCACTGGCCTTCCATATCTGCGGGAAAGGCCATTCCTGAACCCTGCCGCAGAGTTCTCTGGCCTCACTTTTATCTGGTGGTTACTAGTCTGTTAGTGGATGACCCCCCAGACTACAGTCTGTGGTTTCAGACTACAGGGTGGAACTTTCTGGGTAGGACTTTCCTAGATAGACACTCATCAGAATATTCTTAGTCTAGCAAAGACTAGTTTTGAAGGGAAAGAAAGATTTTTGGTGATAAGCACCTTTCTCTCTCTCTCTCTCTCTCTCTTTTTAAAGCAATTATTTTGGAAATCAAAGGTCAAATTTTTATGTCTTTTCTAGGAGTCCAAATCAACTCTGCCAAAACATAATCACTCTAAGCAGATGCAGAGCGGGTGTAGCCATTGGAGGGTTCTGGGAATGGCTAGAGCTGGGAAAGGCTTTTCTCCAGAGAGATGGACCACTGTATGACCACACAGTGGCTCGCTGTGTTCCTCTGCTGACTCCATCAGCCCTGTTCGCCATCCCTGCCTCGGTAGGCCTGGCCTCCTGGGCTGGAAGAAGGAAGAAGGTCGACAAGGAAAACAGGTGAAAGCCCAGGTCGTAGCCTGAGCCCACGTAGAACATGGGCCAGTGGAGCCCTGAGTTGTCTCTCTTTTACATAAAAAGGGATCTGGAAGACCTGCATTTTTTTTTTCTCATTCTGTGAAGGATTTAATTATGGCACCATCTTCAATTTAGAGGAATAACACCCACGTTCTCTGATCATTTTTACCCCAGCCTGGCATTGTGGACGAGATAGTATTGGGGTACTGGTTTTGAGCCTAAATTGGGATTTGGTACTTTCTGGGCCAGTGTGATAACTGGTGGGATAGGACTGCATGGAGTCTATTTGTATGTGGAAGCGAGAAATCTACTGAAGAAATTCTAAGGAATAAAGAGCCCGGACAAGCTCTGTTTAAATTTATAACCTCAATCAGATAGGGAAGTTTTAATCTCCTCTTTTGCCTCTGGAGTTTTGATAAAATAAACCTTAGTCTCTGAAATGAACCTGCAGTAGACAGGTAAACAGAAGGAAGAAACCAGATAAAACTCATTATGCGCAAAGGAAGGGAGCCACACACAAAGCAGGAGACTTCAAAAGACGGGTCAGACATTTGAAGTTTGAACATGGTTCCGAGTTAGAGAAAGGACTAGGGGCAGGAGACTGGTGACTGCAAGTTGTGGGAGGTCGAGGGGAGGCATGCAGGTGGAACAAGCTCATTTTAGCACACAGAAAACAATCCCTCAGGCAGTCTGTCCTTCCTGCGTGTTTCCCAAGTTGTCAGGCAACTAAGGGGGAGGGAGCTCAGGAGAGGAAAACCTTCTGATGGCATCCATTGCCTACTCTACTAATGTAAGGGAGATGTAAATTTCTTTTACAAAAGAGCAGATTTTTAGAGCCATTTTTGCCTGCAATTTTTCTGAATAACCCTCCTGAAACACACCAAAGCAATGTACTTGGAGTGGCATGTTCTGGGGTCCCACAGTCATCAAAGTGGAAGGCTGACTTTGAGAACAGAGCTCAGACCTCATCATCCACCAGTGCCTGAAGCTTTGGCAGTGGGCAACGCTGAAGTGAGAAGCCAGATAAGATGGAGGGACTGTTTTCACGCAGACATGGCTGGTGGCCATTGGGAGTGTGTCTGGGCTGCTCCACAAGGTAGACTTGGGCATACTCGAGGCGAGGCCTGGAGGGTGGGCTGGGTGCCTCAGGGCCATAGCAGTGGAAAGTGGTGCTGGACAGGGCTTAGGGGAGGCGACGTCATGGTATCTAGGTGGGACTTCAGGCCTGGTGCAGCTGGAACTTACTTAGGGGCAGATATGCTGCTTCCCAGGAGGACCCAAGCTTCCAGGTGCGGGAGATCCTGCCCCAGTGAGCCAGCACCAGAAAACCACAGCCCACATCACAATCCTGGGCTGGCATGGCTGGGAGACAGCACTTGTAAAGCATACGATTCCAGTATCCTCTCTGTGCCACCATAGAAGGGGCTACAAGACACAGTGGGGACACCTCAGAGATGTACTCCACTCAGGCTGTGGCCATTGAGGGAAGCTTCAGAGAGCAGACCTGGGAGGACTGGCAGGAGCTAGTTAAATAGAAGGGTCAGGAAGGGCAGGAAAGGGAAGAGGTTGTGGGGGGTGGAGCACCCAGAAGCATGACCTGAGCAAGGATTGCAGCAGCTTGGTGAGGGCTGGGCACAGGCTGCCTTAGGAAGGCAGAGCTGGTGGGGGTGACATCAGAAGGACTTGACCATATGGGTGGGTGACAAGTTGGGAAAGGCCATCTGCAGTGTGCTAAGGACTGCAGGCATCATCTTGAGGCTGAGGTAGAGACCCTTCATGGAGGGAGTGGCCTGATGTGGACACACTTGGACTGGAGACTTGGACACTCCTTAGGAGCCTCTTGCCATCTGGCCGTGTTCCCCAGGGGTCAGATTGAAGGGTGCAGTGCTGCTTCTTCAGGTGCAAGGACACTCGATGCTCAAGGGAAATGGAGGGGTTCCTTGGAGATAGACTCCAGGCTTGGCCTCAGCAAGACATGTACGCTGTCCTTGCCCACCTTTTAAAATTTATTAAAGGGGGACAGACCTACCAACTTCAAATGCTGTGATAGCTGCATGCAGCATGAAGCACAGGCAAAGCTGTCCTCCAGGAGATTAGGACAACCCCTTTCCTTCTCCTGCTCTCCTCGTGGAGCACATAAGGAGACTGACCAAGCACTAATTATTATTTCTATACCAAATCTCCTTCCCAACTCATCCCATTTCAATATTGCTATGGAGACATGACTCTCCCAGGAAGCCAAGGAAAGAGGTTGAAGCAATAAGCCGTTGTCAGATTCCCTTATGAATTTTGTGCCTACATGAATACAAATTTGATAAATCAAAGAGACATGTCTTTCTAAAATGTGGTTTTTAGCAACCCTTTGTAAAAACTTATCACCATAATTTTAAAGGAGATGAAAATGCAAAAAAAAAAATTGAAACAAGAGGATGTGTCTGAAAATCTTGCAGGTAGATCATACTGATGGACTTTTTGGGGGGCATTTTTAAGCAGGTATAACAATTCAGCACATTTTACATCAACAGTCTCATTTCATATTCATGAACTTGATGTGGAATAGAGGGACCCTGCTGATAGTGGAGTAAGGAGCACTTTCAGTTCTAAGAAGTCCAGAGCTGAAATCTTAGGAGGGAAAAAAGTCTCCAAATTATTCCTGATGGAGGACGATAGATGAATAGAAACTATGCTTTGAGCTTTAGAAGACTCACCATAAACCTAGGAGGGCTTGTTAAAACATGGGCTGCTGCACAGCGGCCCCAGAGCTTCCGACTCAGTGGCCTGGGGCAGGGCCTTGGAGTCTGCATCTCTGACAGTCCCCAGCAGGTGCTTGTGTTAGTCTGTTCAGGCTGCTGTACCGAAATGTCGAACAGTAAAATAGAGTGTGTTTAAACAACAGGCATTTATTTTCTCACAGTTCACAGGATGAGAAGTCTAAGCTTGCTGACTGCTGAAGAAAGTCCTCCTCTTAGCCTCAGGTAACCATCTCCTCCCGGCGTCCTCACATGGTGGGGTGGGATGGAGGAGAGAGAGAGAGAGAATGCGAGCAACTGAGGTCCACCCTCATGACCTCATCTAACTCTAATGACTTCCCAAAGGCTCTCCCTACAAATGCCATCATGCTGGGTTAGGGCTTCAAAATATGGTTTTTTTTCTGGGTTGGGGGGCACGTGTTGCATGCAGCCTTCACAGCTGAACCTAAGGTACCGGTGAGGGGTGGTGAGAGATTAAGAAACACACACACACACACACACACACACACACATATGAGGATCAGAGGCTGGGATCAGGTGGAACACTGCTCTCTGATGGAGGAACACAGTCTAAAGAGTTGGCCCAGCAAGTTTATTGACATAGGGTCTCATAATCAAGAAGTATAGGACTTTAGAGGCACTGTTCTTGTGCACTAGAAAGTTACAGGGCTAGAAACACTCTTGTAGCTCTTCTATGGTTACAATGTGCAATGTCAGGAGCTTTGTGCAGGCTCAAGAAGCTCATGGTCTAGAGTCGCTGTTAAGTGAGCAGGCTCAGGAGAAGCCGCGCTGGTGAAACATTGTCGTTATTTTGCTATGTTCAGAATCCTTTCTCCCTGATTCTGTCCCTGGGAGCTGGCATTTAAACTCAAAGCTGTGAACTAAAGAATTCTGTGGCAGGCATAGAACTCTCCCTATTAACAGAGGCCACCATCAACTGGGCAGTTTTCAATTGGAGGATTTCACCTAGAAATTCCCAGGAGCGGGGTCAGCTCTGTCCAGGGATCAGTTCAAAGAAAGGATTCGTTCACCACTCCCAGCAGACACGATGTCCAGCCCATAACAGCCCACTCGGGCTCCCCACTCACACATTCTTTGTATGTGAGAATCATTGCATCTCAAGCAGTCCCCTAGAGTCGGTTCACTGTAGCACCAACTCTAAGTTTAAAGTCCAAAATCTTATTTAAATGTCAAGTCAGTCAGGTGGGGCTTGATGTTACAGAGCTGGGGCCTTCTGGGAAACTGAGGCAGCAGGAAGACCTGCCCCCCTTCAAACCCCGATTCTTGTAATCAAGTCAGAAAGGTTTCAGACATGTCGCTCAGAGTAGTAGCAGGCATGAGTTTATTGCAGGGAGGAGAAAAGGGAAGGGGACACTTTCAAGGGAGAGAGTGGGTCCTCCCAGAGACAACTGTGGAGTTGTTCTTCTCCTGTACTCCAATTTTATTGGGGATCTCAGAGAAGTTTCCAGAGGGCCCCACCCAGGTCACCTCGACTTTTGACTGGTGGCAGGATGACATCAGACTTTCAGGTCCCCACTGCCATGACAACTCTAGTCACCTTGGCCCAAGCTGACCAGTTCTAATTGGAGTCTTAACTACAAAATTAACCAGCCCAGCTCTGTAATATTTTGATATATGTATACATTTTGAAATGATCACCACATATTCATTAACTCTACATAGTAACAATTTTGTGATTGTGTGTGTGAGTGTGCTAGCATGTGGGGGAATAGAGACTGTATGTCCATGTTTGTGTGGCAATGTTGGTGTGCATGCTTGTGTGAGAGTGTGAAGGTGGGTGTGAGCATGCACATACAAGTATGTGAGACTATGTGTTAATGCATGTGAATTGTGTGTGTGTGAGTGTGAATGTGTTTGAGTGTGTGTGGGTGTGTATGTATGAGTGTGAGTGTGTGAATGTGTTAGTATGAGAGTGTGTTAGTGTGTGTGTTGGCATGTTTGTGAATGTGTGCATGTTTGTGGTGAGGAACTGTCCTTATTTTAAGCAGTGGGGTGACACTTCTCCAGCACCCCACTTCCTGAGGGAACTGTCCCTTCCCAGGCTTTGTACATGGGAGACAGCAGGAAAGGAAAGTTCTGTACTGGTGTGTCCAGGTGGTGGCCTGTGGCAGCTTATGCAGAGCCCCACATGGTGGACACAGGCCCTTCCCCACAGCTGGCAGTGAGGTAATCTGGGGGTTAAGTTCTCCACTCCTGGGGTAGGAGGAGAAGGGGCTCAGATTCTGAAATTACTTGTAATGGAGCTATAGAAAAAAAAAACTTGGTATTTTGAGGTTGAATCAGCTCCACCTGCATATCTGCACTGGCTTTCCAGAGTTGCTGGAACAGAACACCACAAACTGCCAGGGTAGCAGAAAGTCCTCGAGGTCTGAAGGCTGTAAGTCCAAGTTCAAGGTGTCAGCTCTCCGGCTTCTCCTGGTGCAGATGGTGCCACCCCACTGTGCCCCATATACTCTTTCCTCTGCATGGAGGCAGCCTGGCCTCTTCTTAAAAGCAGCTAGTCATCTTGGGCTAGGTCTTATCCTTGTGCAACCTTGATTTGATTTTATTTTGGAGATAGATTTTTATTTTAAATAAAATCTATCTCCAAATAGAGTCTCATTTTAAGACTCTGGGGTAAGGATTTCCACACATCAGTCTGGGGAAGACACAATTCAGTCCATATCAATACACCATGTGCCATGTGTGGGGTGTGGGCAGCTGGCTGGAGGTCAATCTCCCCTGTGGAAGGGTTAGATGTTAGCAGAACCTTCTGGGGACTTCAAACTGCTTGACCATGACCTTTGCCATTTGCTCTGTGTTTGAACTGAACGCTCTGTTTACCCATAGCAGCTTGGCCCCTCTTCAACTCTCCACCCACTGTGATCCCCCACGGTGGGTGCTCTGACCCTTGCTGCAGCCCCTGCCTTCCCCCATCAGGCCAGGCAGGTCAGTGGCTCCTCAGCACACGCACGTCACCTGCAGATTTGGCCGACCTCTTGGTTTTCCCCTCAGAGCTCTGCTGTTCTGCCCACACTCAACGGGACCCCACCCTCACACCTGCCAATTCTCCTGAGCTGACAGTATCTGCTTACCTGCTGAAGTCAGTTTTGTGGCACCGGGTAGTCCATCTTGGAGGACTGATTGCTTGAGTCATTCTGATTAAGACACCAGGACACAGGCCGCTGCAGTCAGGGTAAGGAAACGTGTCTTTTTAAATTCACCTTTCCTCCCTTTACACTTGCTCAAGGACCCTCACTCCTTTAGAAGAGGAGGCTGAGTCTGGCTTGTTTTGCTTCCGTTAAAGGCTAAACCCTTTAAGAAGCTTTTGCTTTGATGATAAAAAGGCTAAATGAAGTCTCTTGATAACAGAGTCTCCAAAGTGACATTTAAACACTGTCTGAGGAAGGAAAAGCAAACCAGCTCAGACTCGTTCTCTCCCACTCGTGGACCACTTTGTGGCTGGAAGGCATGGAGAGGTCTCCCCACCAGTGGGTGAGTAATTAGTCCTATAGCAGGCATCTGCTGGGCGCCCTCTACTATGAGTTAATTCTGCCCAAGGGGAGAGAGAGTCAGTCCCACAGATTGAGGACTCAGTCCCCTAGACCATCCCCCAGCTTGAGATACCAACCACAAACCCTGATTTGTGATCTGTGCTTCTGCCCAGTTGGCTGTAAGTCAGGGTTCCCACGACCTCCTCCTTGGGTTTGATTAATTGGCTTCAAGGCTCACAACACAGGGAGACACATTTATGGGTTTATTATAAAGGACATTACAAAGGCTACAGATGACAGATGATAGGGACGAGGTATGGGGAGAGGGGTGCAGAGCCTCCACGCCCTCTTCACATGCACTGTCCTCCAGGTCCTCCTCAGGTCCAGCTGTCCCAAACTGTGAGGAATGTGTGGATGACCGTGTGGACACATGACTGGATGGAGGGGTCGCAGACTGTGGGGAACCTCAGCAAGGCCAGACTGATCAGATTCCTCCTGCCCTCTCTGCACTGTTCCCTCCTCCTGGCCAGGGCGCAGGACCCTTCTGAAACAGGGATCTTGTGATAATTTTGTTTTGGCCAGCTTCTGAAACCTTCATGGCTGGACCCAAGAAACTGGAGAGGGGCCATGGGGGATTAAGAAAGACACACAAACATTTACAAGAGAAAGCTGGGACCAGGTGGGACACTGACCTCTGATGAGGGAACAGTGACCCAGAGCTGGGCAGCACAAAAGGTTATTTGTGGGAAAGTATCTGCAAGGCAGGCAGAGTTGAAGATCACACCACTTGCAAGATGTTGTGGTTGTCCTGTTATGCTCAGACTTCTCTTCCTCCTGGCACTGGTATCTGGGATCAAGGTCAAGACCATTATTGTTCCTACCTTTGCATCACCATAGCTCCTGGGCAATCTCATCCTGAACCTTTGCACAGAAAGTCCCCAGGGCAAAGCACAGCCACAGCTCAGAGGAAGTCAAAGACTATGGTCCAAGTCACTGCTCTCCACAGCCAGCTCTGACAGAAAAGCAGGGGAATATTATATTTATAGCTTCCATGGCCTGACTTTAGAAGGAAAAGGGGCGGGGGAAAGCAGGGCAGAAGGTCAGAGGAGGTTTTTCTTTCTGTGGTCCAAAACACCCAAATAACAAGACCTTTGCTGCCGCAGTCTGGCTGGGCACAAAAACCGGGAGGTCAGGAGCCACTTGTAGATTCAAGCAGGGAGAACTTTATTCCCCAACCCACGCCAACTCCACGGGAACCTCTCACAAACTCCACGGGAACTCAATGGAAACTCTGCGAGAACTCAAAAGTAGCGTGGCACCCGAGGCACCAGGAGCCCCCCTTCTGGCAAAATGCCAGGCACCATCTTGACCTGGCCATGGCTCTCAACACTCGTGCCACCCTTTCTCCTCGGATCTGGAGGCTCCTGCGCACGGATTCACCTCCTGCACTTGGACAGGTCACTGGGCCACCTCTCCCTGCAGAAAGGGACCCGGAAGGGAACGCCCGATGGCAGCGCCATGGGACCGGCGCGAACGCTGCACTGGAGGCACCGGCCGCAATGAGCGCGGACCTGCTCACGTCGCGGGTTCTGCGCAGGGCCCGGGCTGGCCGAACAGCCGCCCTTTGTGCCTGGTGGTCCCGATCAAAGTCAGTCCGCGTTGTCTGGGGAAAGTTCAGGGTGGCCCAGGAGCAAGACGAGGGGGACGCCCTTCTAACCCTCCTGCTTTCGCCCTCAGAGGGCGCCCTGCCTTCCGCGCAGCATTTGGAACCTCTGCGGCTCTCAACACTTTGCCTTGATTGCTCAGAGGCCATTCTGCAGCCACTTCTGGCTCCAAGGACTGAAGGTCAAATATGTGACCATTACTGTGCCAGTCATTTAGGAAGTAACAGGGCCTTGAAGTTGTAGCCAGGAACCCTGGACAAAGCCCAAACGGATGGCTCAGGATCTCCCAGGTGGGAGGAGGGCTGTGCTTTCAAGACTCTGCCTCTGGGCTTTGCATTCAGGGTTAGGAACAGGGATCTGCCACTGCACAGGGTGGGAGGAGAGAAGTACTGCTCCTTTAGAAAGCTCTGGAATGCCATTTTATGGTAATTGTGGGAGAGCAAGGCCTTTAACTATTACCAGCTGGTGAGTCCTGGGCCTGATCATCATGGTAGTGCCATCTTAGGAGGACGCAGTGCTGCCCATGCCCACCTGCAGCGCCTGCCCTAGCCCCTTTTAGGGCTGCAGTAAGATACTTGGAGATTTTACTACCCTGTTGGCGAATCAGGAAACACTCAGGATAGGTCAGTGACTTACCCAAGTCACATAGCTCAAAAGCGGCAGAAGCACAGTTAGGACCCAGGTGCTGCCCACGCCACCAGGTTGGACAGAGTGGACAGAGGTGGCAGCTCTAGCACTGCTCCACCTCGCCCCCTTGTGGCTAGTGTTGTACCAGGCCTTTTCATTTATGATGGCTTTTAGGACTTACTACAGCCCCGAGGGATGGGCATGCAATTGCCCTGCTTTTATAGCTGAAGAAACTGAGGTTCAGAAAGGCCTAGTAACTTGCCTCAAGTTGCATATTTTATAAGTAACAGGATTAGAATTTCTGCCTAAGCCCCATTAACTCTGATGGCCAAACTATAAGCCAGAGGTAACTGAAATCACAGGCACATAAAGGATTTCAAAAGGTCTAAACCCACACAATTTATTACAGTACACTCCATGTTATTCTGACATACTTGTGCAGGAAGTATTTTAAATGGAGACAATAAACGGAAATACAACTTGGATTTTGGATGTAATGATCAAAGCCAGAATTTTATGCCTAGATTGCTGAGATCTTTTGGAGAATTAATTAATTTTAATCAAATTGTATATTGTTTAAATTCATCAGGGTGAGTTTAAATCATCCTAGTACATAGTTATTTCAACTGACTCAATTCTGAAGTGCTTTCTTCAATGAAGTATGTGTAGTATATTTAAAAATGTATTCGATAGAAGAATCTTAAATAATGAATAAGCACTAATGACCTGGGGAAAGGTTCTATAATATTAAAAATATTATATTTATTTAGATCATGTAAAAATAGACCTGAGTTAGTCCTTGATTTCGGTTTGATAGCGTAACATATAGAGAACGAGAAGATGGAAGAGGGAAACACATACCATTGTTCTCAACAGGGATTCGTTTTAGTGACTATTTTTATTAACCAACTATATGCTCAGTCCAGCCCCTCATCCTCAAAGGATGCTCTTCTTGCATGATTTTGTTCATGCTTTTAGTACCCAAATAAAAGAACAAAACAAATGCTTTTATTCTCAATGCCACTTCAGATTACTGAGTGGTTGATCTACAGTAGGATAGAAATTGCACTGTTTCTATGGCACCAACTGTTTGGGTCAATGGCATTTGAGATGATCCTACTTGGAACCCTATTTTATTTCTTTGCAAGATGCATAGAGTTTCTGAACTAGTAACTTAGTCATGGTAATATTCCTTGTTCTATAAGTTAATAGCAATTTTCTTATTGGGTGAGTTGATCCTCAGGGAATGACTTCTAAGGATGTTACTGTGCTTCTATGCGGATGTATGTGGAAGAAAATGAGCTTTATTCTCATGGGATTCAGGCTCCTGAAAGGACTCCAGAAGTGTTAAGACCAGCCTTCTGCTTTTCTCTGGTGAAGGCCCAGAGGATGATACCATTCTGTCTCAGGAAACCACCCTCCTCCTTGCGCCTCAGTACGAAAACTCATAAGAAATGATTTTGGGAAAATGATCCAATTCAGCTTACATAGAAACCAACTGAAACCCAAAACTTTCTGTACGTGGATTAAAGTGTATTAACTACTCACATTATTCTGTGAGGCCAGTGAGGAATTTGAACACATGTACTGCCATTGCTCTCCTGAGGTCAGAAAAGGACATTAACACTGACAGCGAGGACCAGGGCTGGGCAGACCAAAGGACATTTTTCAAGGGTGTTGGAGTCATGTCAAAAATAGCCACAGCTGCACTGCCTTCCTAATTAGGCTGCCCTTGAATGTTTAATGTAGACTATTGAGTCTCTATTATGAGCAAATGGCTGAGTTCCCTGTGTGTCTGTTAGTGGGAGAGGTTGTTGGGGTCATGAGAACACCTTCTGAGTTTGTAGGAACTTGTACCTGTTGCTGGGACAAGGGAGGCCCTCTGAGGTGAAATGACCTCCCCCCACATCACTCTGTGCTACAACGGGCAAAGCAGGGCAGTCACACAAGCCCCCAGCATTTCACTTCAACTCTATTTCCATCCCATTGCCTGTCTCCTCAGATGTCTGCTCTTTGCTTACTCTGCACGGTAAGCAGATGGTTCCTTCCCACCTCTCATTTGACTTACTGGCCCCAGCTTCTTGGACCTTAGCCTCGTATTCCTGGGAGAATGGACTTGCTTCTCTCCAGTCTCCCTACCAGTGGAGATGCTTTGATTCTCAGCCAGCAGCAGGGTTCAGGAGAGCCTGCCAACCTTGCTTCACACCTGAAGGGCCTTGCTTCCCTCCTGGGCAGGGCACGGGCCTGGGGCCTGGGCACTGCTGATTTTTCCAGGGACAGGGATGAAACCTGGGAATGGGGTGGGCCTGGCTGAGGCCAGGAAGGTGGGGAGCTGGGAGCTAAGAGAGAGAGTGGGTCCTGGAACCAAAAACCACCTGGAAAAAGCAATCCAGCCCACAGGGCCGGGCAGGCTCAGCAGGCAGGTTGAGGCCAGTGTCCCTCAGTGCTTCCTGTCTCCATGCCTAAGTATCTCCAGCAGGTGGCTCAACACTGCTCCTCAGTGTCCAGTAGAATGGACCCCAGTTGTGAAATTGGTGTAGATCAACATCGACAAACATCCAAAAGAAACAGGTGGTAAAATAGTCACACACGCCAAACTCTTACAATCTAAAGTTGTAAGCATTTTTTACATACTCTTACATTTAAGAATAAGGAGAAGAAAAATGTAATGTCACACTTGGTTTATCTGATTCCAGTTCTGTGCTAGTAAGAGGTGTGTGTTGTCATCCATAGACATGATTTCAAAATAAAGTCACAAGCAAAAATGATGACCCTGACAAATTATGTATTGAATGAAAATCAAAGCTCAAACCAAGAACCTCTGAACACCAAGAGGCCTGTGATCTGAGTGAGCTTAATAAGTGGAAAAATTCAATACTGAAAATAATTATATTTATAGATGCACTCAGAACAAAGTAATTACAATGTTCATCAGTGAGTAAAGATGCATACAGGTTGAGCATAAAACAAGAGACCCTTGCTTTGGCCTGTGATACTGTGCTATGATAATATCAATATATAAAATATACATTTATATTTATCTTTGTCCCCAGCTCCTGGTCAGAGCTCCTGAAGCCCTTGCAACTTCCTGAGTGACAGGGGTGCTGGGTGCATCTTTTGCTTGTCCTTTGAGCCTGGCTTCTGAATGCAGGGCTCCTCAGTCCTTCGGAGTTTCCTGGGTGTTGGGAGTATCTTTTCTTCTAATGAGTTGACTCTTGATGGGCTTCTGGGTGGGGACTGGTCACCAGGAAGACCAAGCCATGACGAGAAACCTCGAACTTTTAGCACCTCTGTGCTCTGCCCCCTGCAGAGAGGAGTAGGAGATTTAGTTCTTAATTAGTCATGCCTATGTGATTTCGCCACCATGAAATTCCTAAATGACAGGGTTGGAGGGGCGCCTAGGTTGGTGCACACAGCCATGTGGTGGGAAGGGGGCTCATCCAGCTCCATGGGGCAGAAGGTGCTGTGCTTAGAACCCTCCCTGATCTTGTCCTAGGTACATCTATAGGGGTACATATATAGGAGCTCACTGGAACCTTCTGTTCACAGCCAAGTTAAGCAGAAGTTGTGAGTGAGCTGGAGACCTATGACCTGCAGGGACAGTGTATGGGACTGCTTTGGCAGTCTCCAGTACAGTAATAACCCACAGGTCTGCCCTAACACAAGTCAGAATTGAATTGAATTATAGGACACTTATTAGTCCTGGTTCTCTAGAGAGACAGACCGATAAGTTACGTATATAGACATGGTACAGATGCAGGGCTCTTGGTAGACCAGAGTGGCACAAATAGGAGGAAACTGGCATGTGTAGCCCAATATTATTTATGTAAATTGAAATTGCTTTCACATATGCTTCCTAGGACACATATGGATCTAGGCATAGACCTTAAACACATTAGAATTAATGCCTATGAGTTGATGACATGGCACACACCTGTAATCCTGGCTACCAGGTAGGCTGAGGCAGAAGGATCAGAGGCCAGCCTTGGCAACTTAGGAAGACCCTATCTCAAAAAAAAAAAAAAAAAAAATGAGGGCTGGGATGTAGTTCATTGTTAGAGGGCCCCTTGGTTCAATCCCCTGTACAATAATAATAGTAGTAATAAACACAACAATAAAAATACTACTAATAAGAATACCTATGAGTCAGAGAGATGGGCAACCGGGAAAAAGTGTGTGGGCCAGTTAGGATGGAGAAAATATAAAAATCAGTCAAGAAGGCCTTTCATGGATG
Organism: Spermophilus citellus; assembly: GCF_964194105.1. Lineage (NCBI taxonomy): Eukaryota > Metazoa > Chordata > Mammalia > Rodentia > Sciuridae > Spermophilus > Spermophilus citellus. The sequence goes on from NC_138188.1 coordinate 50,530,424, forward strand.
GTGATGGTGAGCCTGGGCTGAACCACGCTGTGCTTGACACCCTCCGTGCACAATCCAAGGGACAATAGCAAGACTGAATAGGTGTGCAGATGTCCACAGGCCTGTCTGCAGGGTGAGCAAGCACAGGGGCAGGCAGAGACTCCTGAGAGCCTGGAGCCCATGTCAGGGCCCTGGCAGGAGGTGAGGCAAGAGGTGACAGCAGGCTGAGCCTGTGCTACCAGACACCAATGTCTCCCCAGACCAAACCCCATTGTCCGCTTTCTTTCTGTGAGCCCTATATACGAATGCAATGTCTATGAAATGAGAGCCACTTGATAATAAAAATACTAGAATTGCTGGGTTTGTGCTCTGCACCATGGTGGGTACGTGGACGCAGTGGCAGAGCGAGCCTCACCACAAGGAGCCCTTGGGGGGCCAGAGGCTCAGGACGCATGTTGTGTCTCCATGAGTCCTGCCAGTTTGGACTGGTTCCTCCCCACAGCAGGGCGGCACACCAGAGCCCTTGCAAGCGGGGAAGGGGGTGTCAGCTGTGGCCCGTCACTTTGCACAAACCTTGGTATTCAATCATAGATCAATCCCTAAGGGGATACGAGAATATTCCAGTAATTTGTTCTGACAAAAGCTAGATGAGACATTTCCAGGTCATTTGGTGCTCAATGCAGCTCAATTAGACACTGGAACCCATGGGCATCTGGCTTGTATTTTTGGAGAGCAGACCAGTGCAATCAAGAGAGAGGTCACAAAGACGGCTCCATGGGGCTAGGGACAAGCAGTCATTAGCACTGGGTTCCTCCCCTGTCTGGCTTTGGGATGGACATCATTTCTGTGCCATTTGGTACACTCAGCTAATGAGGGTCTCCTAGGTGGGCTTACACATTCCAAAGCACGATGACTTGCTTATTGTATTTTTAATACAGACTTCAAAGACCCATTATTAAAATGACTTCTATCAAGGATGTCACCTCTCCTTTTTTAAACTTCGAAACTCAAATTTGTATTGTCTCTGCTCTTTTATTTTCAAGAAGTTTTGTATAATTCATCACACAGCATGTATTATTGCCTTTCTTAGAATTTCATATTTTCCAGGCAACTTCTAATGGTTTGCATAAACAACCCACCAGCTTCCTTGAAATGAAATAGTTCAGTCACTTTAAATGCAGACTCTTCCCAGCTCATTTCTATCTTTTAAACATTGCTTTGCTTCTAAGACAGTGGTATCATTATTCTCCTTTTAAAACTCAACTTATTTAAAGACTATTTTTCCCTGTGACATTGGTTTCGAATTGGCTTTTAGTCTCGTATCACTTTCTTGAAGATTTTGTGGCCACAGTGGGTGTACTGCATGAAGCTAATGAGCTGGACACACTCTTTCCCCCTCATCTGAACAACTCTATACCTGCTTAGTTCTCTACAGCCCACAAACACTGAAATATCATCCTCCAGTTTTTTTTTTCAGGTTTGAAAGAACTCTACCCTTATTTTTTAAAGGGGGGATTAAACCAAAACTGTGATGAAGGTGCTTTGTTTCTGAGTTAGGATTGGAGAGGAAGAAGTCCGTTCAGGGCTAAAGACCATCTTGACCTTGTGGAATGTTCATGCTGTTCTCCTTGCATTTCCTGTCCTTTTAAATGCTTGCATTAATTAGTATTCGGTGGCCATATGTGACGCTTCTGAGTTGCAAGGAAGCCTGAGTTGCAAGGAAGCCGTTGCCAGTCCATTCAACCACTGAACAAGGTGCCAAAGGACTTTTCCAAAATTACGGATGTCTCTGAAACGAGGGGTAGAAGTCCCTGAACCTCTGTTTTCAGTGAGAGGGACCTTTCAAGACTCAAGTTCAAAGCATTTGTGACCCTGAACTTCACTCTCAAATGCATTGTTGAGACATATCCTTTATTACCTGCCTTGCTTCTAGCTTTCTGTCAAAGTGAGTTTTAAGAAGTGGCTCGTCTGGGAACCCGAGGTGGCAGAGCTGGCTGGGTGATGGGATGTAGCAGAAGGGGCTTGCATGGAGTCCCTGCAGAAAGGAGACCACTGTTCCCATGGGGAGCAGGACTTACAGAGAGGTGGGTGGATGTATTTTTACTCCTTTTTCAGAGAAGAAAACTTTGGGTCCATTGTATGTATCACTAGTAATCTTTCCTAGCTCATCAGGACAGTGGAGATGAAGTCTTTGCTCTTCTGGAAGAATTACAGGGAGCCAGTTAGTACAGCCCTGCCGAGAGTTTGGGGCAAGATATGCAGCAGGCATTGCGTTTTCACCTCCCACAGTGTATTTACCTTCAAGAAAAGAGGTGTGTAGATCCTGTAACTTGCTTACAAGCGCTGGTTGTGATCTATGAACTTCCTTTTATTCCATGGAGGAAGAGAAAAACCACTGTGCGCTCGTGTTAGATTGTCTTGGTATTTCCTGGTGATCTACCCCTTGATTCTATCCATTGGTAACCAGTGTCTGAGAATTCTTTGATTCATTAAATATCCTCCCATTTGGTCTGTTAAGGCTGAATAAAGATGGTTAGTTAATAACTGTCTGCCTTCATGACAGTGAAAGATCAATAAGACCCCGTCCACCTAGAATGACTACAGACACTGACCCTCCACAGTAATGGGTTTTCTTGGGCACAGCAGGGTACTGCAGTCTGGGATGTGCATTCCATGGGGGACCACGGGCATTCCCCGGGAGGCAGAGAAATCAAGGGCTTTCAAAGGCAAAAGGTGGAAGTTTATGTTAGTAGTTTGAAACCACAATCCTTGGTTATTAGAGTAAATAAGGATGGCATCACCATTGTTGGCATGGACAGTTGGTGGGCAGGTGGCATTATAGAAGCAATCCTTGTGCAAGGTAGAGTGGTCCCATGCAGACCTGATTTTCAGAGTTCTTGAAAGTTCTCATCATGGTCATGGTGGGTGAGGACACTTGGCTGTGGCCACCCAACTCCTTTGGTCAGGGTTTGACATAAATGACCCAGTGGTGGATCACCAGCCTTCACACCGCCAAGTTAAATGAATGCAGAGTTTCCAGGCAAGCGTGTTTTCCATGCTGCAGCCTGGGGATGGCTGTTTACAGACTCCAGATGCCACATGTTTGTTCAATCTCGTGGCTTGTTGGTGCATTCACTTAAGTATCAATTTTAGGATTATTCATCTTGCATTATCTTTTTTTTTATTATAACTAATACAATTCTTCTGATTGAATCTGATCTAAATTGAGATTCTAAAAATCAAGGCAAGTTACAGATTATCTCAGCGAATCGGATTGAGGCTGAGACAGCCTTAAAAAGTCCCAGCTTAAACACTGCCTGTTCTTCCTCAGCAACACTGTTTCCTTCCATGGATTGGCTGCTGCATTAATGTGGACAGTCTCTGTGTCCTTGCATGACATTGCACTTGTGTGTGCAAGGCACTGGCCATAGCAGTGGTCACTTATTTAAATTGGCATACACGATTCCCTCAGCCAATGCTACATTTTTTTTTAGTATTTATCCCTTTTATTATTTTGTGATCAATTAGTGTGAAATTTTGGAACTTCAGTTCTTTAAAAGTGAAATGTTTATTGGAAGGCCCCTGTGACTTAGAGAATCAGGCATTTAAGTCACAGTCGTGATGTGTCCTCGAATTCTAAGTCCTTCCACTTTTTCTTTTTTGGTCCCAGGGATTGAACTCAGGGGCATTAGACCACTGAGCCACATACCCAGCCCTATTTTGTATTTGTTTTAGAGACAGGGTCTCACTGAGCTGTTTGGGAGCCTCCCTAAATTGATGAGGGTTGGCTTTCAACTTGTGATCCTCCTGCCTCGGCCTCTGGAGCCACTGGGATTACAGGTGAGCGCCACCGAGCTTCCAAGTCCCTCCACTTTTGGAAATAGCATATCTCCTCAAAAGGACAGGGTAGACTTACAAAAGGCCTGGTCACCCTGACAGAGCATCATCCTGCCACTTTCCAAATACCCGCAGACACAGCAGCTTGCTACCTGCCATGGATCTATCAGTGTGCAAATGTGGGCTCAGGATTGGATAGAGTGAGAATATTATAACTGGAAATTGTGCTTGAAAATGGGATTCAGAGCTTTAAACTCCAGCGGTAGAGTTGTTTTAAGTGTTCACAAATTCAGGCCACACTGGCCTGGGTGATAGAGGTGGAGTGCAGCTTCACAAGGTAACTACAGCCTAGGAGGCCAGCCAGGTGGGAGCCGCCATGTTGGATGAGTTTCCACCTGGGCTCTGGGTGTCCAGGATGAGGGCAACAGTCAGGTAGGAAGGTGCTGGACATTCAGTGAGTATATGAACACTGGAGGGGACCTGGAGGTCGGCAAGCGCCACTCAGACATAAAGCACAAGGAAGTGAGAGAGCCAGCAAGTGGTGGCTGTGGTGCTGGTAGGGTGACTTCACATTCCTCAGCCACCCATGCCTCTTCCCTCAGGCTGTGACCACGCTCTATTCTGAGTGCCACTCCAAGCCTGAAGACTTTCTCAAGAACAACCAGTAGGACACTACTAGGACAGAAAACAAGGTCTCTCTTCCCCTAGGCAGAAATGACTCCAAAGTTCTATTCACTTAACCTCAGGAAAAGAAAATAAAGAGAGAAAAACGAAACACCTTGTGCTAAGATACAGTGCATTTTATTTTAGAAAGTGATTAATTTTCAAAACTGCTCTGTTCTTGGAAAATACTTACGGTGGGGGAAAAGCCTCCGTGTTTTTTGCTGTGGATATGATTTGGGGGAGACAAAGCATGTCAGCAATAAGATCTTGACCTGATAAAGGGCTCACACACACAGTGCCCCATCCATGGTGCAGGACCAAGTTCAACAAGAGCAGTGTTGGATTTTTTTTTCATTTTCTGCAAAAGCTGGGGCTTGATTTACTCTCTGTAACACTTCATCCAACCGCCAAGATGCTCTCTCCACATGAGGAAGCCTTTGATGAGTTTTGACTATGCCCAGTTAAAAATTCTAGAACTTTGGAATGTGGACGCTGTAGTACCTGCATCGGCCTGAAGTTGGATTTCCAAGGCATCTGAGGTCATTCAGTGCAGTTGGATTTTGATAAGAACTGTGTACTCCATTTGCAGAGGGACAGTGACATTCTCCAGTTATTCCAAGTGTCCCCTACCCTTCCTTGTCCTCTTGCAGGGGAGTTGAAGCCACATGTCTGGTTTTGGCCAATGGTCATCAAGGGATACGTGTCTCTTAATGAGAAGCAATAAGAAGACATAAGAGCTCCTCCCTCTCCCCCACTGCATGTGTCTACAAACCCTGGTGGGCAGAGCCTCCAGGCCTGGAGGAAACATTTCCCCAGGGCATGGCTGGGCCTGCACTGGACTTCAATAAGCAGAGAAGTAAATGGCTGTCATGTGAAGTCACTGAGATTTGGGAATTTTTAAGACTTTATAAGAATAGTCAAGCTTACCCTGAACAGCAAACAGTCCAAGCAAGAAGACTCTACTATGTGGGGGCAGAAAGCTCAAGAGCAGTATGATTTGCACTTCTTAATGTCTTCTTTAATCTTTGGTTTCCTTTCGTTTAGCCCATTAGAAGATCTCGGGCTACTAAAGGCTTGCTGAGGAAATTGGATATCTTTGACTACAATGAGATTTTTTGGCTTATGTATTAGTTTCAGTTACCAATGTGATCTTATTACCTTGAAGTAGAATTGACTATCAGAAAAGCAAAAATTTAATTTTTGAGGCGGCTGCAGAGAAATGGAATAGATAATTAAATTGAAGCCACATGACTTAACCATTGTAGGGGCTTCGATTCCCCATTCAAAGGGCTAGTCTGTTTTCATTTTCTGTAAAAATAACAGCAACAAACCTGGAACATTGAGCAGAGATCCTTCCCTGTGGTCAGTCCTGCTCCACTTTGCATGAAAAGGATTTACTCGGGTGGCCTGCACACCTCACCGGTGGCCTGAGGACCTGGTGGCTTCTCAAGGACAGACTTTTCCTTCCTAGCATGGCTCAGCCTTGATCCGTTCCTGGCAGCCACATCTGCTCTCTGGAGCCTACCTGCTTCTCTAGCTGAAGTGAGCTCCACTGGGAGTAGGCTGTGCCAGGTAGCTACTTACCAGCCAGCAGAGGAAGTTGACCACAGCCCTGGGAATGTCCTTTTTTGTTCCTTTAAATGTGTTTAAAGTTGTACATGGTGGTGGCTCACACCTGTAATCCCAGTGACTCAGGAGACTGAGGCAGGAAGATCACAAGTTCAAATCCAGCCTCAGCAACTTAGTGAGGCCCTAAGCAGTTTAGTGAGACCCTGTCTCTAAATAAAAAAATTTAAAAAGAGCTAGGGATGTGGCTCAGTGGTTAAGCACCCCTGGGTTCAATCCCTGGTACAAACCAAAACCAAAACGAACAAACAAACAAAAAACGTGTTCTACTCGCTGTTGGAATTGGTTTGACAATGAGCACTTAGAAGCCAAATGAAGAACAGATTCTTAACAGCAACAGTCAACATATATCGAGTACTTCTTCTGTATAGCATTGTTTTAAATGCTATATTGAATTTAGTCTTTGCAACATCTATTAATTAATAACTTAATTTTTTGTGGTGCTAAGGATCAAACCCAGGGCTTCACCTATGCTAGGCAAACGCTCTACCACTGAGTCACATCTCCAGCCCACAACATCTGTATTATTTATTAGTTCTCAATGTATGGGTCAGGAAATTGCACAGAGAGGCTAAGTAATTTACTCAGTTTACAAGCCTGGGGAGCTGGTGTTCTCTACAGAGGAAAGACAGGGGTAGAAGATATTCTGGATATTCTCAGAATTCAGAAGTTTCCTCAGCATTGGTTTAAATCATGACTTCCAAGCCACCATTCAGTTTCTCCTTGGACCCTTTCACAGGTAACAAGTCATTACTTGGGAGGATGGACCGGCCCATCTTCTGACAAAGTTCAGATTTTGGGAAAGTTTTATCTAATATTGACTATAATGCTTATGCTCTGTTCTCATTTCTTCTTATATCCCCTGAAGCAATTCTGACCCTTCTCCACCTGTCAATCTTGTTTCAGAATGTCATGAGGGGGCCTCCTGAGTTTCCTTCCAGGTCCCCTCCCCCAGCTGGCTTGGCTGTGACACAGCTCACCTGTGCCTCCCGGCTCTGCCTTCCAGAGTTTATCCCACGTTCTTCTGCAAAGTGTGTCCTTCATCTCAAAGCTCTTTTTGATTTGAATCTCTCAATAGAACCACACACGCATCCTGCGCACCCCCTTTGGGCACAAGGCCTGGGGTTTTGGTGATGATACCTGAATCTCTTCAGTTACGCTCCTTAGGTTTCAGGAGATCAAGACAAACTGAAGGTCAGTAGCTCAGGGTCTTCTTCTCTGTGAAGAAGTCGGTCAGTAACTGCTTCGGGAGTTTCTGCAAATGATGCCACAGGTGCAGGCAGGTGTCTGCTGTCCCTCTTTCTCTGCTGCCTTGTTACGGAGGCTCCAGCTCCATGGCTCAAGGCACCCTTTCACCTTTGCTCTTGACCCTCCCTTCTACTGCCTTCTACTTCCTGCTCCCTTTCTGTGTATTTTTTCAGATTTTGACATATAGATCAGAAAATGTGTACGGCACACTCGCCATCCCTCCCCTGAGTTTCAAGCTCAATGCCCTAGGAAGTTTTCATATCCAGTTTCAGTAAAGCACGAGGTGTAAGCTCCAGAGATCTGCTATAGCACCTTATACCCCAGTCAGCAAACACATAAAAGTGAACTAAGAGGGTAAGTCTTACATGAAGTGTTGTAACCACAATAACATAAACGGTAACCACAGTTAAACCACATAAAAGTAAAAGATACACATAGCAGAGATTCAAAGAATAAAAGAGGTTCAAAGAATAAAAGAGGTTCAAAGAATAGAAAAGCAAAATATATAAATGAGTCTAGAAAGAGTTCTATTTCCCCCCCCTGTGATGATCACTTTAATGCTTTACAAAGTAAAACAAATATCAATTCTTTTTAAACTCATTTTTTGGCCCCCTGATGATTAGGCACAAACTTTACCTATTTTGGTGAGCAGAATGTTTTCATTCCCTTTAACAATTGTAATTCTTTTCCTATAAGAAGTGCCAGGCTTTCAGGTGGAGTAAGCATGGAGATGTGATCTGCTTAACCACTGAGCTTGTTGGCAGTGTCCCTGAACCAGGCTGCCTCTTAGGTTGCTCTGGGATCAGATCAGCCTCTTGGGTCCATCCAGCTGTTAACAGATGGCAGGGAGATGGGTATGAAATGGCTAACTGCAGATGTGGCTGGAATCCCTGGGGACAGTGTCCTGGCACACAGGAGGCCTGGTCATTCAGCAAGTATCTTTGCAGAATGCTGATGGACTCCATTGCTGGCACTTGCTACATGGTTAGCTCACTCCCTTTGGAATATGATATACTCAGCAAAGTGCAAATTAACTCAAATCACTAATCTTCCAAGAAAACACTGGTCTTCAGAGACCAGGGCTCTGGGAGCTTTGTGACCCTGACAGGATCATGGAAGGGTCTGCCCTGTGACAGGGGTGCAGAAGTCACCAGGCTGCACCACTGCAGGATTCCTGCACTTCCTCCTGGCTCAGCTTAGGGAATGTGAGGAGGGGAGAGCTGGGGACATGGAGGGTACGTGATTTCATTGGTTTAGGTGCATCTGCTTTTGCCCTGCTGTTTTTCTAAGAAGGTGAGATTCGTGTGTAGAAAGAGCCATGACTTCTTCATGTGAAAACAGATCCTCGAGACCCACCTGCAGGGCTGCACCCCATGCTCCCTCACGTTGCCCAGAGTCCCTCATACTGTGCTGAATGCTTCCACTTGGCCCTGGAGCCCCCATGGTTGCACTACGCCTGTGACAGCCGAGGTCTGTAGCAGGGTTGCCTGTCAAGTTGCCCAGCTGCAAAGAGCTTATTTCCAGAAGGCGAAAGGGCCTGGCAGACTGAGGAGGGAAAGAGCTGTTTTCTTTTCATGTCTAGGAGGAACCTCAGGGACAGGCCATGCCCTGGGCATTTTTTCACCAGCAGCAGATGTCATCACTGTGAGGAAGAAGTGCAGTCTCTCCTTCCCTCCCCAGGTCCCTTCTCCTGGTGAAGCCCAAGGCGATAAAACTAACTCAATCGTCCTTCCTTTTTACATCAAAAGTGCTCTTGAGCTTGAATTATGGATTCAAATGGCTCTTAGAGAAAGTACCTGTGGGGCTCCAAGGCTGCCAGACGGCAGGGGAGCGGAAGGAGGTAAAAGCACCTGCCTCTGACAGACAGAGGATGCCTCCCAGGACTCAGGGGGCTTCTGCCTCTGCACAGCCAGAAACCAGCTAAGTGCACCTCCAACTCAGGTCTCCTGGCCCTCAGGAAACTGGCTTCCGTGTTTGATTGGACTCCCTGCACAGGGCCTCGAGGTTGGTGTGCACATTGCTCAGGCCCGGGCGTTGTGGGCTTTGGGGTTGGCTGATCTGGGACTGGGGAACCCAAGGGGGAGCTTCCAGCCTACAAGAGTCTTTGGAGAAGCAGGGAAAGACGGGGAGAATGTGCACCAGGAAAAGAGAATCTGCCAGAAGTTAACTGCAGTCAATTTGCTCCTTAGCCTAGCCGGGGCTCCTTGGAGCAGAGGCTGGGGTTCAGTCCCCAGAGAAGCCAGTCTAAACTTGGAATATCTCTTTAGGCTCCTCCCAATCTTGAATGAGCTCAGAATGTCCTCTTTTCCCTCAGCATTCCCTGGATGTCTATCCATCTATTCACAGTCCCCCTGGAGGGAGGAAGATGGCTCTTGTCCTACCTGTGGTGCTGTGCCCTCACACTCAGTCTTCTGGGACTGGGTCCCCCACACGGCTGATCTCTGGAATCTTTTGGGTAGATTTAGAAATCAGTGTTGAGAACCAGTGGAAGGCCTGGGGTTTGATTTTAAAAGCTCCACAAGTGATTAAAGCACTCAGTTCTGGGTGATGGGGGACATTTACCAGAGAGGTGACATGCAAATGGGTTCTTGAGGGAGGAATGGTTTTCCAAGCAAGATATCTTGCAGAGATTCCCGCAGAGGGCCCCCCAGTACTCACAAGAGCACAGCTGACTGACACTTAAGCTTCTGCTTCAGAGCATGTGCTGGTGCCCGGCACGGTGTCCACCCATCAGGGAGGCGTCCACCCATCAGGGAGGCGTCCACCCATCAGTGAGGGGTCCACTCCCAGATCTTCTCTTGCCCACGTGTTGTTCTTGGCTTGGTGTAAAGGAGTCTGTCCTTGAACCTCCTCCTCCAACCAGGCTCCTCTGAATGCTTCTCAACTTGCCCTGACTTTGGGGTCTCTGCTCATCTCTGCACAGTCTCATTTTAGTAAGAAAGCTGCTGAGCCAGCGTAGCCTGGATCCCCACCTCTGTGCCAGTTCCTCATCTTCTCCCGTCTCCCCTGTGATGTCTGATCACCCTGGCCTGTCTTCAGTGAGAATCCTGATAAAGGAGCCCTTCCCCCGAGGTTTCTCTGGATAATTTCCAACCTGTGACCATCTGCGCCCCTGTTTTTGGCTACACAATCCTCCTGTGCCCTGCTGTGCTCAGGGTGAAGCACACCTCTCTCCCTAGCTGCAAACCCCACTGCATGGCCCCTGATCTACCACCAGGGTGCTGAGGGAAGCCTGCCTGCTGTCTTTAATAAATGTCATGAGCGATCTTGTCCTTAACAGTGACAATGAGGTTGAGTTGGATATGTGTCTCTTTCTGCCACTGACTCTATTTTTAAAGCCCTGCATCCCCCTCCTGTGATTTCTTTTTTCTCTATGAGCAAAACAAGGTAGATATCCTGCCACTTTCTACAAAAAAAAAAAAAAAAAAAAAAAAAAAAAATGCTGTGGGCTGAATAAACTCAAATATGCAAAGAAAACCAGAAGAATCCATTTTTCACTTACTCTGTTCTTCAACAAAACATCTTAATGGTATTTTTAGGGTATAAATCTCTCCCTGGAAGAGCTCCACTTGAGGACAATTGGTGAACAGAATCCCTAGGTCTGAATTACCTTTTTGGATAACAAAAGCTTTTGGTGAACAATGACGGCAATAATGACGATGATAATAAAGAGATGCGCTGGGTGCCTTGTGTTAGAAGAGGAAAAATATCTAGCAGACATTCTCTTATGCTGTGTCCGGTCTCCATACAAAAACCTGTCAGCCTCATGCTGTTTTCAGTCACTTTCACAGTAGGGGAGAGAGGCGGCTGCAGGTGGAGGAGAAGCCAGTTCAAAGTGTGAAGAAGCACAGTCGCTGAAAACATTCCTCAGGGGGGAGCTTTTTAGATGCAGCTAAATGTATGGAAATAGAAAACAAAGGGAGAGGTGGGTGCATGGGGGGTGGGGGCTGCGGGGCGATTGCCCTGTGCAGCTCAGACCTCAGGGACAGCTGGGAGCTGCCAAAACACTTAGCTGCCTAAGTGTGCTGACTGCAGACTGTCCAACCCTCAGACTGAAGCCCCTGCTCCCACAGGCGCCTGGGGAAAGGGCAGAGTGTGGGGAGTGGCAAGACCTGGATCCTGGCCCAGCTTTGCCACTGCTCAGTCCTGTGGCAGGTCTCAATGAATATTTATTGAATGAAAAATTTGCATGTATTTTATGAATTTTAATATTAGTGAGAGCACTCAGTCAGCCAGGGTCCTGCTGCATGACTGTTTTCTCGTTGTTCCTGCTATCATCGACATAAAACCCAGGAGGAGTGTAATTGAATTAGTCTTCATTTTTGTGTCAAGGCATTTTGGAAGGAGAGAGGGCTACTCAGGTTGGTAGAACCAGCACTTGACCCTCATTGCTGGTGGGCCTTTGCAGAGGAAAGGACCACAGAAGGAACTTGCTATCCCATAGTTGGGCTTGAGCCCTGGACGGAAGCAGCTGTTTGGACTTGAGAAAGGGCCACATCACAGACTGAGGTTGTGGCACAGCAGGGTGGACCGTGGGAGGAGGCCCAAGGTGGTGGAGGGACAAGACATCCATGTGGGAGTCCCTGCCCTGACACCATGCTGCAGAAAGGACGGGGCAGGAGACGTCAGAACGTGCTGAATGGCAACAGAGGACTCCTTCCTGGCTGGTGGACTCCAGGGCACCCTGCTGCCAGAGACCCCCTTCTACTCCATGCCACAAACAGACGCATGGTGCTCTCTCACCTACCAGTGCCTGGTGCTGCTGGAGAGTCTGTTAAAACAGTTTTGAAATATGTCTTGTACATTGATGTCAATGCAGAGAAATCCTGCAGGAGGAAACTCTTACATGATCTTATTCCACTAACAAACCAGTTCTTCTTCCCCCAGCTCCTTTGCAGATCTCTGCAGGCTCATTTCAGCTTCGTGCCAGGCCTGAGCAGCCAGCACACGCGGCACAGCTGCCACTGTGGTGTCCGTGTCCTCTGTTCCCAGTACCCCGCCCAGATGTGAAACATCTGAGGCTGCACTGGGTCCCCACTGCCTTTGTCTCTTGGGATCCTGGCAACCTGCCACCCCCAGCCTGTTCCTGGTCCTGCATTCATGGGACAAGGCTTCTCTCATTCACACGCAGAGGCTCATGTAAAACCTGCATAAATCTGGCTGGGGTTAGCTCAGTGGTCAGGCCTGTGCCCAGCATGCTCGAGTCCCTGGGTTCAATCCCCAGCACTCACCATGACAGTAATAAATTGTGCAAATTTATAAAAATGTATTAAAGTTTATATACACACATGTACATGTCTGTCTTTCCAGGTCGGTGGGGTGCAGGTTACAATAGCTCCTTCTTCCTAGCGGAGACATGGGAAATTCTGTCACACATTCCTAGACTTGGCTCTATGCTAAGATGAGTCCATTGAATTTGCTCCATTTACTTCCAGAAATCAGTCTATGTCATCCTCCAGTGCCCACATCTTGTTTGTTTAATTTTATTTTTTTCTGAATAGTTACATTGCCATCCCAATAATCCTAAAACATTTTTAGCCTACCATCTTTTGAATTTATTATTTCTTGATTAAATTACCTTGATTTTTATGGCTAAATCCTATGAGTGGGATTATAAAGGAAGGAATTTCAGTCGATGGACTTTTACCAAGACATGATGGTAATTTGGACATTTGCGGCCAAGTGGCCTGGGACAGACCACTACAGCTCTTTAACTACTCCAGAGTTGTAGGGAGGGGCCTTTTGCCCACCATCCTGGGAGTGCCTGTTGGGACAGACAGGCAACCGCCTCTGTCATGGGCCCTCTTTGTGGGCACAGAGAGTATCAAGACTGGGACCACAAAGCACCCTGTGATGTATTTTAGCACACCTGAGTCTGTATGTGTGATGTTTACTACATTCTCTGTGGATTGCATGCCCCACTTTTATACCTATGTTGCTATTTTAAAGAAATTTGGAAATTTCTTTTCCCTGTTCCTTCTAGATATTATAGCAGCTAGTGAAGCCCCACGGTGGCCTTGGCTTGGAGATCATGTTACCTTAACCAGGCAAAGGCCAGGTGGAGAAAGCTCCTGTCTCTTCCCTGGGTGGCATATGACTGGGGACAGGTGGGTCCCACAGGGCCCTAGAAGGTTGTGGTGGCAGCTGTAGAGCATGACTCCCAGGAAGGCTTGGGAGAAGGGAGGTGTTGGCAAAGCTGGGAAGTCACTGCCCAAGAGGGGAGGCACCTCTGTGATAGTGCCACAAGGAGCCCTGCGGACAGAATGGCTGCAGATTCAGAACTCGCTCTTATTCCTCTGGTAGTGGGAGCGGGTGCACAGGTCGTCAGAGAGCCAAGCAATTTAGAAGGCACGGTGCCCACGTGGGGTCCACCTCCTCCTCCCCTGATTCCCTGGGCCTCTGGCTTATAGGATAAACAAATACAAAAGCAAAGGCTATGAGCAAACTGTTAACAGATTCTATTTATGATATTCAAATGCACTTGGACAAATCAACAGATTTAAAATGTCAAATGTCTTGAGGTTGAACGGCGAGAACTTTGCATTCAGAAACATTCTCTTTGCACAAGGAAAAAAAAATACAACAAACAGATGAGACTCCACAGATTGTTAGTGCAGTTTGTTACTGCAGATCCCTCACTACTGATCTGTCATATTTGTGGCAGAACGTCCTCTGTACAGGTGTGCTGGGGCTGTGACCAGAGTGCCACAGACTGGGTGTCACAGACTTCACTTCCTCACAACCTGGAACCTACAAGGCTGAGGTCATCGGGGCCAGCAGTGTTGGCTTCTTCCAGGGCCCCTCCTGTCTCACCTGGTCCACCCTCTGTATGTGTGTGCCCTGATGTCCTCTTCTTAAAAGGACACTATTCAGATCAGGTTAAATCCCATCCCAGTGGCCTTATTTTAAACTAATGACCTCTTTGAAGACCCTTCTCTAAACATGGTCACTTGGTAAGGTATCAAGACTTAGAACTTGAATATATAAATTTGGGGGGATGCAATTGAGACTATTCCCTTTCTTCATGAGAATTTTTGGGAGCATTCTAAAAATACCCAATTTTCTGGGATTAAACAATGCATTTATTTTTTTAAGTTCCTCTTATGCATGTTCCTAGAACTTGGTAGTTCCAACATGGGTCTCCAATAGAGAAGGTGGAAAACTTTCAAAGGGAAGAAAAAACGAGTCAGAAGACAGAATCGCTTTCAAGATGTGATGTGAAAAGACCAAGGCCCAGGAGTTAAAGGCTTTGTCCTCAGCTTGACACTATTGAAAGAGGGGGGCACCTTTAAGAGGTGGGACCTGGTGAGGGCTTTAGGTCGTTCAGGGAGGACATTGTGGGGTACCGACCTTCTCCTCTTTCTCTTTGCTTCCTGGTCACTGTGCAGTGAGCAACTCGAGGATTCGCACCGAGTGTCCTAACTGACAGGAGGTCTCATCGCCCACAGCAGCAGCAACGTTCTGCCACCACATGCTGCCGCCATGATGTGCTGCTTTGCCACAGGCCCCAGAACAACAAGCACGGACAGAAATCTCCAGAACTCTGAGCTAAACTTCGAGACATGACAGGCGGGTGACGGCAGAGAAGCCCTGAGTGCGCTGGTCACTCTCCATTACCACAGTGGACAGAAGCAGTTTTAGTGCTGAGCATCCAGGCACACCACCAAATCCTCATGTGATGGACAGTTGTCTGGCCCTTTTACATGGTGCTTACCAGGCAGTCGCTGGAGAAGGGCAGATGCTGTAGTATTAGGGAAAAAGTAAAAAGATAAATATGATTGTTTATATGGAATGATTTCATCTCTATGCACCTGAAAATCTAGAAGATAAAGGTGTTGCTTCTGTTTCTTGGTATTTTTTGAACTCAGACTTCTATGAGTTGGTGCTATTTTAATGGGAAAAAAAATATGAGGTCAGAAGATCAAAGAAAGTGTATGGAAGGTTCCAGAAAGAAGACCAGGGGGCTGGGAGCGAGGCCTGTGGGGCCATCCTGCTGGCATTACCTATTTATCCCACAGGTAATAGGAACTGTATCAACTCCGGTTTTGCACTGAACACAGAAGAGCCTGTTAAAATAGGAGGTGACTCTTAAGAGGTGGAACAGGAAGCTCTTACCACAGGTCAGTTTGTTACCTCGAGTGGCACAGGAGCTGCGGCGGGCTGGTCCTTTAATTTTGTGTATCTTTTGCTTTTCTAACAGCATAATCCATTTGCACAAGTTAAAAATGCACACCTCCAGACAATGATAGCTTTTCTGGCAAACAGCTGTGCACAGATGAAGAGGGAGAGAGGATTCTTGCATTTGGAAGGTGACAAAAGGGTTTCGCCACCACGAAGGGCCATGTGGAAACCTCGGGGAACCTATGTTAAAGGTTCAAAGAGCAAAGACAGAAGAACCCCAAGCTCATACATACTCCCGGGGTTTTTTTTTTTTTTTAAAGAGAGAGGGAGAGAGAATTTTTTTTTAATATTTATTTTTCATTTCTTGGCAGACACAACATCTTTGTTTGTATGTGGTGCTGAGGATCGAACCCGGGCCGCACGCATGCCAGGCGAGTGCGCTACCGCTTGAGCCACATCCCCAGCCCTACTCCTCGGGGTTTTTAGGGCTGCCACTGAAGACCGTAACGGAGCCAAATTGCTATTTGACATCGGCATGTTTAACCTGCTAAATTTTATTCAAGCCATAGCACAAAAGAAAGAAAAAATCAAGGATGACAAATTCTGACAGTAATAAGAGAGTCTTCTTTGTTCACACCAAGCGTCCTGTGACCTGGCACCGGCAGGAGAAGCCAGTCTCCGAGGGCAGATGCTGCTGCAGCTCTTGGTCCGTCACCGAAAACCAGATGCAGAGCTGCCCCCACATATTTCCTGCTCGCCCCTCTCTGCTGTACTGTGAGGCTTTCCCTCTGGGGAATCTGTGCTGAGGACAGAGGTGGATGTGACCACCCAAGCCTGGATGGCCAGGGCGGGAACTGTCAGGCTGCACAGACATGGTCTACACCCGCACACGCCCATGCCCTCTGAAAAGGACTTGTTATCGCTGAATGAGGAAACAGGTGTTCACAGGACTTAGCTGAAGTCGCTGAGCCAGTTAGCAGCAGTGCTGGGGCTGAGACAGGCGCGTGCTCAGGTCGCCAGGCCTTGCTGGGGATGCCCCACTTCTTTCCTGATTGTCCTGCTTTCTGTCACTAACACGTGATCACCCTTACCCTTTCCTCTTTCAACAGAGTGGTCAAAATGCAGGCTCACATTTTTCTTTGGTTTGGATTCCCGGGAAGCTAGTGATGCCCGTCCTTCTAGAGACGATAGCTTGTGCAGAGCAGCTGAGACCAGCTGAGCAGGACAAGCTGGAACGTGGGCAGCCGCTTTTCCCAGACGGTTGCAATGCATGTGAGTTCACAGGTGTGCACATGACTGTGTGTGAATGTGCATGCATTTAGGTGCAGGTAGGAGCTGAGGAATTTATGTCATTTGAAGGCAAGTCAACTTTCTGCAAGCTCTGGTTATGACACAGACTTATTCGCAGTTCTTCGGATGAGACATTATACTTGTGTTGACAGGACGGTTTTCAGAACTCTGGTTTTAATAGGTTGAAAGCACATCAATTATACTTAGTGATGTTTGACAATATCAGGAAAATGTTTACCTTCCTTCCCTGACGGCTTCAAGTTTTTATATAAGCATGAAGGAGCACATCAAAGGTCAGGATTTTACTTTCAAATATAGCCAAGGCCTCCTTTCTAGGAAAGAGCCCCCTCTGCGTGTGCTCCTCCCTTGTAAACTTCAAATTGCAGCTCAGATGACTTCAAAACCCAAATTCAATCACATCCCTCCCTACTAAACACCTTTAATCGAGTCTGTAGGGAACAAATATTGATTATCTACTCAGTTTGCTTTCTGCTGCCAAATGATTTTCATTCAACTGTACGTCCCTAGCCTCAAAGGCAAAAGCACAGCCCGGGAAGGACCCAAGGACTTGCCACTGTGCTGCCGTCTCAGCTCCTCCTCTGCCCCTTGATCCAGGCTGGAGTTGCCCTCAGCCCACGCCCGAGGGGTGAATCTGAGGCCCTCCATGACAGGGTGCCACTGAGACCTTCTCTCTTCAGGATGGAGCTGGGTTGGTTGAAGCAGCACGGGAGCCGGGCTTGCCCTAGGCATCCTGAGAAGCTGCCGAGCTGCTAGATTAGAACCGACTTCCTAGTTGGGCAAGTTGACAATTCTCTTGTGGTTTCCTCCACGTGGGTAGAGTTTTCGAGGATTCGCACATGAGCATCCTGACCGACAGGAGGTCTCATGGCCCACAGCAGCAGCAAGGTTCTGCCATCCTTGGAGCTCGGGGAGCTGCCGGTATTGCAAGGGGTCTGAGAGTCACCTGTGACTTTTCCCATTCTCAGTCCCCAGGAGGTGGTGGTTTGGGTTTCAGAGGCTACCAGGGAACCAAGGGTCTCAACACCTGGGTACGTCCTAGGCAGCATTCTCAAAACAGGGCCCTCCATAGCCCCCCTCCTTTTCTGTACAACTTTGCTCCCCGGTGCTGCCTGCCCTCTCTTCTGTGCTATCCAGGGTTCGAGCCTCCTCTCCTGGGTACACATGGTGGAACCTCTGCCCACATCCTCTTATTTCTTTTAGTAGGGAGGAGCCCCTCTGCCTTGATGAGCTCTGCAGAACCTGGTTCATGTCACCTCTCCAGGGAGCCTCCCTTGCCCTCTGCAGGAGTCGAGTGGTCCCACTGCACATTCTTATGCTATTCCTTATGTGGCTCTACTTACATGTGTAGCTGACTGACTAAGCAGCCTTGAACCCATAGGGTGTAAACATGAAGCCCTTTTCCATTCTCACATCTTCTCAGCTGTGCCACATCCTGCATATACCACACTGCTGATGGACACTGGGTTGGTCTATCTATGCTGTTATTAAAAACATCACAGACTGGGTAATGAACACACAATAGAAATATACTTCTCACAGCTCAGAAGGCTGGAAAGTCCAGGATAAAGACACCGGCCGTTTGGTGTTTATGAGAGCCGCTCTCTTTGCTTCAAGATGGTGCCTATTGCGATAGCCCCTGCAGGGGATATCTCTGTCCCACATGGCAGAAGGGACAGAAGATACAAGGGGGTGAATGACACTTCCCTCCAGCCCTTTTAGAAGGCACCAATCCATTCCTGAGGGCAGAGTCCGCATGGTTTAATAACTTGCCCCAATGCTCTACTTCTTACTACCACCACAATGGCAGCTAAGTTTCAACATGACATTTGGAGGAGATATAAACATTCAAACCATAGCAGTCACTTCTACATGTTAAAAAAAAAAAAAAGTACTGTTGCCATCAGTGACTTATTTGTGCCCTGGAAAATGTCATGAGGATTTAGACCTTTTAGTGCTAAGTGGTTGAGTTCAAACTCCACTTTCTTTTTCTTTTTTTTTTTTTAAAGAGAGAGTGAGAGAGGAGAGAGAGAGAGAATTTTTTTAATATTTATTTTTTAGTTCTTGGCGGACACAACATCTTTGTTGGTATGTGGTGCTGAGGATCGAACCCAGGCCGCGCGCATGCCAGGCGAGCGCGCTTACCGCTTGAGCCACATCCCCAGCCCTCAAACTCCACTTTCAACCTCCACCCATTTGCACTGGAGCCCTGGCTGAGAAGTCCACAGGGTAGGCTGTGGTCTGCTTGTTCCTCCTCCTCCAGCCTCCCACTTCTGCCTCCAGCTCCTCCAGTGTGTTGGGTGGGGATGGGGAATGTGCGTGGGGTGCCTGACCATAGTGGGAGGGCCGTCTGATTTCACTATGTTCAATCCTGTTGCTTTGTTGGTCTCCATAGACTTGATGCGCCCTCTTGGGCTCAGGAGGGGCGGTGTTCAAGTCCACCGGGTCCCTCTACACAGGTGGGTGAGCCTCCCACTGGACTCAGCCAAGGCCCACATCTCCAGGGCTCTGCAAGTCAGGTGTGCTTCTGCTTGGAGGCCACTGGGTGACCCAGCGACTGGGTGTCTCCTCTAAGTGCCTTGAGAGCCACATGCAGCCCTGTGACCAGGAGGTGCTCTTCTGCACCTGCAGAGGGCTGTTGGCAACCAGATTCCCTTTCTCTTGTCTTCCCTTCAGAGACATCCAGGAGCTCAACCCAGCCACAGCCTCCCAGCTCATTCCCATGAGCACAGGCGTGGACTCCCTAAAACTCTTACTATGCCGGCGCTCAAAGGAGACATAAAAAAAATGAGAGAATCAGCTCAAAACGTTAGGGTTTTTAATTCATTAATGCAACTGATATTGTGCTATGGAAATAGAAAAAAGTAAAATACCTTCTTCTGGGAGCTCAGCCTGGTTGGAGAGATGGATATACAACCTAATAAATATGTTATAATACGAAGAGATAAAATCAGCACTGAAGTACTGCAAGGCCAAGGTGAAGATGAGTCCGGGGCTCGTTCTGATGAAGGGTTAGAGTGGTGGGTGATTACAGCAGGAAGGTATCCTGGAAAAGGTGGTGTCTAAGCAAAGATGGCTAGAATTTTCCAAATGTACGAGAGAAGAAGAGCCTCCCAGGTAGGGGTCCTAGAGAAGTATGTGGAGGTGGAGGTGGAGGTGTGTGTCTGGAGGTGAGCACAAAGAGAAAAGCAGCCTGTTAAAAACTATCAACCATAAAGTGGTCACTTGAGGTCTGAAGACTTTTCTCATCTTCATGAATAAACTCTCTAGCAATCTTCAATCTCTCAATTTCCAAAACAAACAGAAAGACAAGGAAGTACACTGTGCATTTTACAAAGGTACGCATTGTGACACATCTCCTGCCTGCTATCTAGGTGGCCTCAAGGTCACCACTCTTTGCCAGGTGGATCCTTCAGGATCTTCACTGGGGCTGATAAGTTCTACCGTGTCATATGGCAGGAACAAAGAGAGGTGGAGAGGACAGCTTCCTGAAGCTGATGGGCGAGAAGAGAGGGCCAGCGCACCCTGAGTCCTTCATCATCAGGCAGGGAGATGGACGGGAAGGACACGGGCGCCTGCACCGTGGGTTTGCTCTTCAGCCCTGCAGCACCACCTGGTGTCAAGGTCATTCTCAGCTTCACGTAGATTCTTCTTGGCAGCAGGCAGTCTGGATTTGGGAACCAGAGCTTAACAGGAATTCTTTGGGAATGTCAGGCCTCTGGAATGTCCTTGTCCCCTGTTGGGGCACAAGGCCACTGCATCTGTGGAAGGCCGCCATGGGAAAGTCTCTGGGGGATGAGGGAAGCCAATGCCCTGTGTGCTCCCCCCACCCATTCTGCTTCAGCCCCCTCTGGTGAGAGATGTCCAGAGACAGGCTTTGTCTGGAGGGTTGTCTGTGAGGGTCTGGGCTTCTGTGCCGCTTAGCTCTGGTCTGTTCCCTTTTTGGCTGGCTTCCTGCTGTGTCCCCATTACCTAGTTCTCCTCGAGCTCTTGCTGCTGGGGTTCTCTGTGAGCTTCCATCTTAAGGAAGATTCTATTACCTTCCACAGCATCCACTAGACCCTGGGGCCTGGAGCATTTGGGGGGACAGTGCAGGTGGCCTCTTTGCTCAAGCTGTCACGTTCACGTGCCTGAGTAAGTGTCCAGGTGAGAAGTCGGCCCAGTCTCTGTGTTCATGATGCCCCCAAGCCCAAGAGGACACATGACAAGTTCTAGCTGCTCCCTCCCTGTGCTCCTCTCTGGAGGGCTGAGCCTGTGAGAATCTGTCATTGGTGCCAGGATCCCTTCCCTGCAGCACCCCTAAAGTCTCCAGCAGCGGCTCTCTGAGCTCCCACTTTCTTGGTCTGAGGGGGTGGAGGTGCCTGACCCCCTCCCGGCCTCTTTGCTTGATTGACTTCCCTCTGGCTGCCTGCCCTCTCCCCATGGGACCAAGGGGCCATGACGCTGTGGGGAGAGACCCTGTAGGGAGCAACGCTGCACCTCCCAGTAATTTCCATGGAATGCGTCAGCAGTTTCTCTTTGGGAAGTAAGGACATCACTGGATGTCCTCAGTGTTGGGACTTAAATAGAAAGTTCTGAGACAGTGAGACAAGTACCACTCCGTGTCCTACGGTGCTGCAAGACAAAGCATGAGCTGTGAACACTAGTGGGGTGTACTTTATGTCACGTGTGGTCCTGGGGATCTAATCCAGGGCCTTGCCCGTGTCAGGCAGGCCCTCCACCACTGAGACACCCTCAGCTCAGCTCCGTGAAAATGCTTTTAACTGATAAATCAGGCATAGATGCACCAGATTTTATAAACTAAGGACAAATAAAGGTGGCTTTCCAATCAGCAATAAAAGTAACATTTTCAGAAGTACATGGCCTGGTATTAGAAAACCTTACTGTTTCTTAAGAGGAGTTGGAAATCCAATCTTTTTTTATGTAAAATTTTCCTAAATTTTAAAACGATAGCAACTAATTTGATTATATGACATACTGGGCAGCTCAACAAAACCTTGACCGAAGGCCAAACCTGGCATTTCAACCAACAGTTCACCTCCTCTGGGGAAGGCTGTGAGTGGCAAGTGGCAGGAGGATGGCAGTGAGGAATGTCACTTCTGCATGTTCTAAACAACACTCTGAAACAGTGACCATGCTTTTTGGGCCCCTAAAAATGACAATCTCAACCTATTTTTCAGAAGCTTGGTCCAATTCCCCAAGGCGATCTAGATGACAGATTCTGCAGTGGGTGGTGGTGGCATTTAACTCCTGGAGTCTCTGTACCCCAGGGACACATCCAGATGTCCCTTAACAGAGGGTGGCAGGAGACAGACAGCTCTCTGTACTTGTACGTCACTCTCCTCAACCCAGGGTAAGAGGATGGGAAGGAGGGGAGCCAGTACCAAAGAGGATCCAACCAAAAATGAGTGGCCAAGGTCAAAGAGGCAGGTTTGTATCTAAATCCGTTGATCTCTGTCAAATGATTTTGGAATTCAGTCTGATCCATCCAGTTTGGGTCGAGTGAACCCCATATTATTGAAATGCTTTTGTAAATATCCCTTAAACAGAGAGTATTTTTTAATAGTTTTTTTAAAATTTCTGATAAGTAGATGCTTATCCATAAAGGGGGGGGGTGGGAAACAAAATTGAGAGGATTTTGTCCAGGCTTCATGAAGAATCAACAGTGCAATTCTCTAAGAAGTCCTGCCCTGGATCAATTTAGGTGAAGTTGGAGTGATTGTTCATGTAGATATGCAGAGAGAGACATTCAGGGCCGGGATGATGGCTTTTTGTAAAACACACGAGCATCCAGACCGTTGGCCACATGACCTCCAGGAGTTGTTTTCTGAGGCTGTCCTGGTCATCTTGGAATCTGTTCTCTGCCCTTGGAAGCAAAGCTTTCAGAATATATTTGCTTTTGTATCCACTTCTGCAAGTGGTAAAGAGCTGGGAGGTGGCTGGCTGGAATTGTTCTCTCTAGAGTTGCCTTGTCTATCACTTGCCCCCGAGTCCCGTGCCTAAGTGCACACACACACACACACACATACACACACTCGCTCAAACACTTAGATTCCTGGACTCCCACTGCACCTCCAAACCAGTACAGGGAGGAGGGTCTGGTTGGCGTTTCTAGTAAGGCCTTGGGAAAGGGAAACGAAGACAACAAACATTTTCTCAACAAAAAGTCCTCCATTAGGTTTAAGTGAATCATCCTGTTGTGTTGGAAGGTAAGTTTCCCCAGGAGTAATGCTGAAGAGTCTTCCCTGGTTTTCTGTGCTGGTAGCTCGTTCACTCATTGGAAGCTCCTTTACTCATTCGGTGGAAGTTTGTGACGCCAGGGGCACTGGTGTATTTGGAAGAGGTGGGAAGGGAGCAGACAGCGGCACCCGCCGGGTCCAGCAGCTCAGGGTGAATGAGGACAGGCGCCCTGCACTTGCAGTACTGGGCGGGAGGCAAGGTCAGACACACGGGGCCACCAGGTCGGCATATGAAGTGCAGACAGTTTTCTAAAACAGTGTGTCAGTACCCTCACTTGTACAACAGGGTTGGCCATGTTGTCCCCAACTACAGGAGGGCACTAGGACAGAATTTAGGCAGCATTGTCATCAGTAAAGAGCTGCAGATAATGTTACTATTGAAAGTTGGGGAGGAGCTAGGGACCACTGGGGGAGGAGAGTGAGACCAGAACCTTGGTGGCAAATGCCCAGCAGGAAGGCCAGGAAGGGGGCGTGGCTACTGAGATGGCTGTGGCCCATCCCTAGAAGCTGGATGAGTCTGGCTGAGGGTGCATCTCTGGGGAGGCAGTGTCCTCATCCTGGGTGGACACCAGAGTGGTGTCCAGGCTCAGCTCTGGATGGCACTCAGGACAACTTGTTTATTGTCATTAACTAGCCATGCCATGCTGATGAATGGCTCTCTTTCTGGGAAACATCCCCTGGGGCTCAGGCCATCGGCAGACAGGACGGAGACGACAGGTGAGAGGCACCCATCTGTTGAGAGCAGGAGGCCACCTGTTCTCTCTACTCAGTGACACGTCCACACATAGCCCTCTGTTCGACCTTCCTCCAGGAACTGAAAGTTTCCATGTAGGGAGATTTGTATGCCTCTTTAAGGAACAGGAGAGACAGAGAATGTGCCTCAGTGAAGATGTGAACATCTACTGGGGACCTCCCCATGGCAGTTCTGCAGTTTCTAGGGTAGGAGGCAGGCTGGGGAAGACTGTGTCTGCTTGGCCCACCCCCATGAGGGCTCCTTGCAGTTCTTCCACGCCACCATGATTCGCTGTGGCTCCTGCCCTCAGCACACCTTTTATCCATAAGCCTGTTTATCCAAAAGTACTGGGATTTTCTCACACGCTGAGGTCTATAGCTCTGTGTGTGTCCCCTTTGGCTTCTCTGTATGGACACTGCGTTCCCCAAATGTCAGGCAGAGTGTGGTCCTTCAGGACAGGCCTGTGCTAGGGTCCGCAGCCCTAACACAGCACCAGAGAGGGCGTGGCTTGAACAACTGACCCTGTTTTTCACAGCTCTGGAGGCTAGGAGTCCAAAATCCAGGTGCCAGCAAACTTGGTCTCTGGAGGGCACTCTTATGACTTGCAGATGGCAGTTAAGAAGATAGCCCTGACTCTCTGTGCACATAACACTTCTTCTGACACCAAATGTGTTTTCCACACCAAGCGAATCTCCAATCCAACTGGGCATCCTAGGATTGAACTCAATTAAATTGCAGTCAGCTGAGCTAAACTGAAAAGGGTGCTAACAGGAGACACTGATCCTTCGCTCGCTCACGCAACTCTTGTGGGTCTTCCACGGGGGCTGCTCTCCAGTCCTGCTGGGTCCTGGAGTCTGGCTGAGAGCCCACATTACCTCCCAGGTCCTGGCCCTGACTCTGTAGGTGAAGGGCTCCGTTCCACCAGCCTGTCCCCAGCTTAGATGCCAAGTACGGGGCGCAAATCCCCAGCTATTTACACTTCTGTCCAACGTGGATACAAATGGGCTCCGTTGACTCTCTCCTTGGGCTCTGTAATTTGCTCTAACAACTCAGGACTGTGAGCACCTGTGTTCATCAGTTTCTTACTTACAAAGGGTGTTACAGAGTCGAGAGATGAATGGCTGATGAGAATGCATGTGAAGTTGGAAGGGCCCAGTGCAGGGCTTCTTCCCTGTGGCGCTGGGGGATGCCACACTCTACCACCCGGAAGCTCTCAGCTGCTCTGACCAATCTGGCACCTCCTACTCTTCCGATCTGTCACCTCACTCAAGCTCAGTCACGTCCCAGGAGACCCGTCTCCACACACCATTACCCTGGGGCCAAGGCCCCCAAGAGTCCATGTCAGGGACACAGTTCAGTCCACAGGGAGACCCTGCAGAGTTCCACCACTTCATCTCCACAGCCATGCCAGCCTCCTGTCCTTCTTAGGCAACTCTGTCCTCCTCCATATTTTCCTCTCTGCATTGCTTCTTGCCCCTCGTACATTCTTCACATGGCAGCCAGAGGAATATTTGTAAAATAAGTTAATCTGTAAATATGTTAATCACATTACTTTCCTCCCAAATGCTTTTTTTTTTTTTTTTTTTTTTTTTTTTTTTTGTGGTGCTGGGGGTTGAGCTGAGGGCCTTGTGTGTGTGAGGCAAGCACTCTGCCAACTGAACTAGATCCCTGGCCCCTATATCCCTTTCTGACGACTTCTGGCCTGGCCACCCTCTCTGGAATCTGGCTTTTAGACTTTTGCAACAGGAACCCCAGTTCCTGCCCATCTCCTTTCCTTGCACTTTGCTCCTATGTAGCTTCAGCCCCTGTCCTAGGTCCTGCCCCTGCATTAGAGCTGCCTGCCTTGGGGATCTTGCTGGGGAGACGGGAACAGAAGTCCATATCAGTTATTTTTGCTTCTCCCCTACCCAAGGCAGCTCATCAGGATTCACATCTGTAGCCTGACTTGGAATAAAATGCAGACCTGAAGTCCCCAGGGCTGGGAACTTAAATCTCACCATGTAACAAATACCAGTGTGTGAAATGCTGTCCCAGGACAGAGACAGGAACAATGTTCACTCTCCCTGGGGACAGGATCCTGGAAGCCCACGACCGGCTGCCCATCTAATGAGAGAGCCCCAGAGTGCTTTGCTCAGCGGTGGTGTCTGACAGGTCTGTGAAAACATCTGGCTCCTTTGGAAGTGCCTCACCTCAGGGTTTGTGGGGATGCATTATTTATTCGCCCACATGTTCACTCAGTTGTTCCCTCAGAGGGTGGGTAAGTGACTTCTAGGAGTGAGAGGCAGATGGACAGGTGGGCAGGGCTCAGACCGTGGAGGCCTTGTGTCCTGTGCCCAGGACTTCACCCAGTAGCCAATGGGAAGAGGCAGAGGCACTTCTCCTGAGGACAAAGGATGGGTCCCAGCGGTCCCCTGCTTCTTGCTGGTGGAAACTTTGCTGAGATAGGGGAGGGAGAAGCCAGAGCGGGTCCATGGAGGGGTGCAGCGTTTGCTCTTGGGGGCACCTGGTAGAGTTGCTCAGTCTCTCCACCTCCTGGGGGCTTGGATGAGACTTTTCTCCCCAACTGTTGCTTCTTTAGTCACAGCTTCTGCCTGGGTACCGTGGGCCATCCAGCTGCCATTGGCCATCCCTCCACATGTCTTTGCAAGTCCTTTTATCCACCTGCTGCTCTGGTGGTTTCTGTCCCCAAGTGGGATTGTTCTGCACAGCCTCTGCTACCCTCCAGAGACTCCACCTGCCTCTCCATCAAGGGGAGAGGACGGCAGCTGCGTCTGGTCCTTCCCTGGCCATCATCTACCCAAACACCCCTGCTTCCTGGGCTCCTGTGGCACAGACCTCCTCTGGGCCAAGATGGTGAAGGGTGAACACAAGGATGCCGCCACGCCAAGTCCTTTTTGGACATGTATCCAATAAAATCATGCAACGCGTGAGAACAAAGTGAAGGCTCTCGGGCCCTGGGCCTTGCCTAGAGAAGAAGGGCAAGAAACAGAGGCCCCAGGTCCTCCAGGAGGAACATTCACAACGTGGATGTGCTATCAGACAGCTCCTCATTCAGGCTCTGGTGTGAAGCATGAAGTATGAGGCCCCACTTGGTGTGTGTGTGTGTGTGTGTGTGTGTGTGTGTATGTGTATGTGTGCATGCACAAAGGATTGAACCCAAGGCCTTGTGCATGCTGGTATGCACCACTGAGTTACATCCCCAGCCCCACTTTTGAATTGTGATGATGATGATGGTGTTGATGATGATGATGGTGATAATAAATAATGACATTTGCCAGACACTAATGCATTGCACTTGTTTAATCCTCACAGTAATGCCCTGAGGCAGACAGATGTTCCCCCAAGTTCACGTCCACCTGGAACCTCAGAGGGTGACCTTATTTGGAAATCTGGCTGTTGCAGATGTAGTGAAGATGAGGGCAGCCCCTAAATCAAATGGCTGATGTCCCAGAGGAAGAGGACATGAGACAGGAGACCCCTGTACCAAGACCTAAGTAGAGTGGAAGGTGTGGCTATGAGGCCAGGAATGGTAGGGTGCAGGAACCCACCAGCAGCTAGGAGGTGGGTGTAGGGAAAAAGCTCCCTCACCAATCTCTGGGTGGAGGCATTCGAGGGTGATAAAAATATTCACCCAAATGTATTTATTTGGCATATTTCAAGTTGGTTATTTAGAGAAATTGCAGCCCTCTGCAGAAACCAGCCTAGCTCTGCATGGCTGCCTTTTGTAAAAGAAAAGAAATCTCTTCTTTCTGTGTTAGCAAACACTGGGTGCAGCCAGACCTTTCTATCTGCCAAGGAAAGATTTTTTCATAGGAAGAAGCTCGAGGACCAGACGGAGATGACCTGAGGTGGCTGTTACCTGGGAGACCTCACCTGCATCTCATCGCTTACTAGCTGGGCACGTGCTCCCCAGCCTCCCCAGTCTCCCCCAACCTCTCTGCCTCCTCCCCACCCAGGACCCCTGTGCCTGTGCTAGCTCCATGTCAGGCCCAGCACCCTGCCTCCCCTGGAGTCTGACTTTGTGCCGGGCTCCCGTCCTTATACATGGGAATGAATTTGTATTTTTTCTATTAATCTGAATTTTGTCAGTTCATTTCACAGATCAAAATTATCCAAACTCCAGTGTAATAAGAGTGAAGTTAAAACTTCCCTACACACTGATAATGAAAAACAAGATAAAAAGAGAAAAACACACATTAATTTGATGTTTTACGTGACAGTGGAGAGGTGCGCCTGAGTATTTTTGTGCCAGGCTTGGTGGAAGGCAGATGGCTGTGGCAGAGAGTGGAGGAGCCAGCAGGACCTAAGGTGCCCAGTGGGGCCCCGTGTAGCCAGCCTGCTTGTTCAGGTTCTCTGTGCCCTGGGTATTCCTTTCTCTGGGGGTAGGGAGGGCATCTCTGGAATGAGGGTCTTAACCTGCTTCTAGGGAGCAAATAGGAGAGGAAGAGGGATCTTCTAATACCAATAAATCAGGATGGCTGCAGAATAACCAAGAAAGCACAGCCCTGAGGGAGCCTCAGAGATCTGACTGCCTGGGGTAGCCTGCCCCACAGACAGCCTGTCCCCCCCCCCCCCAGCTTGTCCTACACACAAGCCTGCCCCACAGACAGCCTGCCCCCGAACAGCCTGCCTCCCCCCCCAGCAACACCCCCCCAGCACGCCCCACCCACAGTCACCCCATGGAGCCCAACCGTGCCTCGAGGCTTCACAAGTACCAGGGTGACTAGCTCTTGAAGTGGACATTCCAGTGACTGACAGAATTGACCAGCATTTGCTGTAGTTTGGATCTCGAGTCCCCCAAGGGCCTATGCATTGACTTGGTCTCCAGCGTGGTGTGACTGGAAGGTGGGGGAACCTTGAAGAGGGGCGCCAGTGGGAGTTCTTCAGGTCAGTGGGGTGTGCCCACTCCCCCCCAGGGGCTGTGGGTCCAGCCCTTTCCTCTCTCTCCTTCTTGTCTCCAGCCACGAGGTGAGTGGTCTTGCTTATCAGTGCCCTGCCCCCATGATGTGCCCTTATAGCCCCAGCAACCAGGCCAGCTGATCTGGGATGCAGCCTCTGAATTAGGAGCCCACACAGACCTTTTCTCTTTGTAAGCTGATTACTTCTGGCATTTGTTATGATAACGAGGCCCATTTGTGGGGTCAGTTTCTAATTGCTAGGCTTAATGAAAGCCCAAGCCCAGTTTTGCTGCAACACTGGTCTGCTCTAGGTGAGCCCATGTCCTGATTTGCAAATCTATTCTGCCCCTAAATAGAACTGCCTTTGCTTTTACTTTAAACACTTCTGCAATTTAAACACAAATGCCACCGGCGCCCTGTTTTGGCATAGTGTGTCCTGAACCCATCAAGGACCTTGAACAAGGAGGAGAGAAACCCTGCTGACACCTGGAGTTCAGATTTCCAGCCTCCAAAACTGTGGGATAATGGGTTTTTATTGTTACAGTTACAGTACAGTTAATTGTAATGTTACAACCTTAGGAATTAAATACACTGCACCATGGCCAAGGTGATAATTTTCTCAATCATTTCTTGAAAGTAAAAAGGACGTTGATTTGCAGCTGCCCTGCCTTCCTCCATCTCTGTCACCACGGGTGTATTGACTTGGCAAGGCCTTTTTCACCTCAGATCTGGTTTCTCCCTGAAATCCCTCCATTTAGTTAGGTGTGTGTATGCCATCTAGTGGCAGATCACGAGAAATGCAGGGTTTTTTTTTTTGCTAAGTAAATATTTTGGGTAATGATCCCCCTACCCCCTTGAAGAAGACCAAACCAGAAGAGCCTGCAATACAATGTTCCTCAAGTACGTATATTAGAGGCATGAGGTCATTCAAGTTATTTCTCAGTGTTATCTCTAAGTTTTAAAATATAGGTAAAAATTAGCTAGCACACTCTGGGCAAGTGTTCTTTAGCTGAGTTACTTCAGTCTCCCCCCTCCGCCCCCTTTTTTTCAGTACCAGGACTCAACTCAGGGGCACTTCTTCAGCCACAACTTCAGCCCTTTATAGAGGGTCTTGCTGCATTGCTTAGGGCCTCACTAAGTTGCTGAGGCTGGCCTTGAACTTTCCATCTCCTACTGGACCTCCTGAGTCAAAGGGGTTATAGATGACTGGTGGGAGTGAGCATTTCTAAA
Organism: Spermophilus citellus; assembly: GCF_964194105.1. Taxonomy (NCBI): domain Eukaryota; kingdom Metazoa; phylum Chordata; class Mammalia; order Rodentia; family Sciuridae; genus Spermophilus; species Spermophilus citellus. Next base: position 50,560,306 of record NC_138188.1, read on the forward strand.
TGATAACATCTACTGTCTGCATTAGACCTATGTGAGGAGACTGGGTTTGGGGCAGTGGAGGAGACAGTGAGTGTAAATGATCCTCACTGGCCTTTACCCCCAGGATCTGAGCACATTTCCCTGATTGTTTACAGGTTAATCCTTTGTCCAGGAAGACATGATTAAATTGTCTGATAGCACTATATCTTCCTGGTTGAAAAAAATTCCATTTTCTTATATACCCTTGCCCCAAATGCAAAGGTCCTGTTCTGTGGAGTTGGTGTGCCTGACTTTAAAATATCATTCATGTATTGAGGTATGATGTAGTTTATTGGCTACTTATCTTTTAAAAACAAGTAGCTGAATTCTTTGTAGAAAGATGATTCTAAAATTCATATGGAATTATAAAGAACCCAGAATAGCTAAGACAATCTTGAAAAATAACAAAGCGGGAGGGCTCACATTTCCTGATTTCAAAAGAATTACAAGACAATGGTCATCAAGACAGTGTGTTAGTGGCACAGGATAAAAAGCCAAACTAAATCCTGGAACTGAAGAGTCTAATGACAGAACTGTGAGATTCAATAGTTTTCGCCATGTACTTGATCGTACAGAATAGGAAAAAATCAAACTTGAGAATAGGACATTTGAAATTATCCAGTTAGAGAAACAATAACAACAAAAATCAAGGGCAGAGAGAGCAATATATATGTTACAAGAATTTCAGAAGGAGAAGAGAGAGAGAAAGGGGCAAAAACTCAGAGAATAATGGCTGACAGCTTCCCAAAATTTAGGAAAGGTGAGGGCATCTGGATTCATGAAGATGGAAGGATACAAAGCAAGATCAACCCAAGATCATCCTTAGCCACATTATCATCAAATTGTTAAAAGCAAAAGACAAAGGAAATTTTGAAAAAACCAGAAAGCAATAATTGATTTGTCACATGCAAGATTAATCTGTAAGGCTGTTAGTAGATTTCTCAACTGAAGTGAGATTGTGAATCTATGCTGTGCTTTTTTTTTTAATACTGTGTTTTTTTTAAAAAAAGAACTTGATCACAAAACTGAAAAGACATTTCCTGTGTCTTCCGGTGGGAGGACCCCTAAGATTAATATTCTGATTATTGCAATCCCTTCCAGTTTCCTTTCCCATCCTCATGCCAGGTCTCTAATCCAAGAGGAAATTTTCAGAAGTCACTACAACTCTCCCATTGGCATTAAATACTGTACTTTAAACTTGATGTTAATATCAGAGTTTCAAAGCTCCTCAAACCTTCAGATGGATCAACTTTTCTCATTGACTACACATTTAATATTTTCTGAGAAACCACGTTTTTGTTTCCATCCAAAGATTGGATTGAAGATAACTTGAAGCAAAGACCTATTTATTTCCCTTGGTTAATGTTGTTGTAAGAAATGATGATATAATAAATGATAATATAATAAATTAAAACCTAAAAAAAATAGAAAGAAATCTTGAAAGCCGGAGAAAGTAGATACCTTCAAAGCACTGAAAGAAAAACAACACAAAACCTGGTCCCTCAAGAATATTATGCTGGGCAAAGCCATCATTTAGAATCAAAGGAGTGATAAAAATGGTAAGCTACAAATATGAAAACATATGAAAGTACAGAACTCCCAAGTGAAAGTCAATATATGATCAAACTCGGAATACTCTAATACTGTAACACTGGTGTGCTTTTAACTCAAGTACAAAAGTTTAATAAACTATTAAAAATAACTAGACCTACAACAATTTCTTAATACACAAGATAAAAATATATAAAGCATGAACATCAATAGTATAAAATGTGTATGTGGGTGTCAGGGGGAAGTAAAGATAGAGAATTTTTGTATATACTGAAGTTAAGTCGTGTCAGCTTCAAAGAGACCATTACAACTCTACGATGTTTTATATAAGCCTCACAGTAACCTTAAAGATAAAAGGCCTCGTATACATAAAAGAGACAGAGAAAAGAATCCGAGTGCACCATCACATAAAAATCTATAAATCACAATGGAAACAGGAAGAGGAAGAAACTACAAAAAGTCAGAAAAAAAAGCCAGATAGCAATAGTTAAGTAGGTCCCTATCATTAATTATTTTAAACATAAAATCATTAAGTTTTCTAATCAAAAGAGAGTGGCTGAATACATTAAAAACTCAAGCTCCAACAATATAATACCTAAAGGAGACTAACTTTTATTTTAAAGACACATATAGGTTGAAATTAAAGGGATAGGAAAAGATATTTTATGCAAATGGTAATCAAAAGAGAGTATGGAAGGCTATAATTATGCCTGTAATCCCAGTGCCTAGGGAGGCTGAGGCAGGAGATTGCAAGTTCAAAGCCAGCTTCAGCAACTTAGCGAGGCTCTAAGCAACTCAGCAAGACCCTGTTTCTAAATAAGATATAAAAAAGGGCTGGGGATGTGGCTCAGTGGTTAAGCACCCCTGGGTTCAACCCGTGGCATAAATAAATGAATGAATAAATAAATAAATAAATAGGTTATGAAAAAGTTCACTGTAATGATAAAAGATATATAATTGCAAATATACAATTACAAATATTATATACACACACACACACACACACACACACACAATTACAAATAAAATACATTCACAATAGGAAAATCTAGATAGATAAAGCCCATGTGGAAGAATGAAATTGTAAATCTTTTAGGAAATCAATGTGAAAATCATATTGTGTACCTCCAATGTATGTAATTTTTATCTGTCAGTAATACCCCTACAAAACTGGAAAAAATTAAATACATAATACAAATTTAAAAATGAAGAAATTGAGTGTATTTTATGGCATGTAAGTTATATCTCAAAACTTTAAAAAGTTATATTGATTTTAGAAATGACAGTAACTTAGTCCGTCTTCTCAGTGAATGGATGCATAGACTGCGTGTTTTATGAGATTTGCTGTTGTTATGGGGACCATGTTGGATGAATTATATTTTGACATATCATACATACATGGAGTATAGCTTCCCATTCTTGTGGTTGTATACGATGTGGCATTACACTGGAAAGGTATGTCCGATTCATGCTACTGTCTTTCCTATTCTCATTCCCCCTCCCTTCATTTCATTCCCCTGTTTCTAACCTAATGAACTTCTATTCCCTTTGGCCCTTATTGTATGTTAGCATCTGCATATCAGAGAGAACATTCAGCCTTTGTTTTTGGGGGACTAGCTTATTTCACTTAGCATGATAGTCTACAATTCCATCCATTTACCAGCAAATGCCATAATTTCATTCTTTTTTATGGCTAGGTAATATTCCATTGTGTATATGTACTACATTTTCTTTATCCATTCATCTGTTTAAGGGCACCTAGGTTGGTTCCATAACTTTTTATATAAGTTATTGTGAATTGAGCTGTCATAAACATTGATAAAAGACCCTTTTAGCACATTTTGGTTACCTTATGCTCTGAAGGGCATGAACACTGGAAATATTGTTTAACAAAACTCAATAAAAAAAATCAAGGGAGTTTCTTTTTACAACTCTCCCTAGATGACATGGATTGACAGAGCAGTATTTTATGGATTAATAATACTTGGCAGTGGTGTCTGTGGGGAGTACTGTTGACTTATGTATAATTAATAAGTTTTACATTGAAGTCTATGTCTAACTATTGGCTCTGACATGTTAGCAAACAAAAATTTAAAAAATGATATATAACAAAATAATATTTTGTATCTGACCATTTTTATAAAAAACACATTGTTGTATTTTAAAGCAAAGTAATTTTTCTATATTCACAACATAATCAGTCAATAAATTATTCCCTCAAAAGAGCATTTTAAAAATAAAAGTGATTGACATATGATATTCTGTCCTTATTCTATAATTTATAGCTTAAATAGTTTTATGATTTTGTAGAAAGATCATTTCTGAAAGAAAAGTGACCACAACACTCAGAGCAACCAAGAGATCTTTATTGCAGCAGTGCAACAGAGGAGAAGAGAGAAAAAGAGAAAGAGAGAGAGAGAGAGAGAGAGGAAGTACGCGCAAGAGAGAGACAGAGAAAGCAAGAGAGAGCAAGAGAGATAGAGAAAGCAAGAGAGAGAGGGGCCTGGCAGGAGGGTGTTTTTGTAGCCCAAATCTAATGAGGTCTCTGGGTCTGCAAGCTGCCTTGTTGGCACAAGGGGGTTACGTGTTCGGCCTTGAGCAGGGGGTTGAGTGCTCAGCCTTGAGCGGGGGCTTGGGCATTTGGGCTTGAAGCAAATAGTTGATAAAGAACCAGACAGAGGGTTTGAGAGGCCAGGTCATCCTGCAGCTAACTTTGTTTGGTATGCCCTGCAGACAGCTTACTTATGTTTGGTATGCCTTACAGCCTGTCCTGCACCTAACATTCCTCCCTTTTTGTTTTTCTAAGTGACATGGGGAATGGTGTAAAGTCCTCTGGCTACTTCCTGCTTAATGGTGGGCGGTGTTGGCCCTAGAAGGGGAAATGGAGGAATGTTCGGGGGACAGGTCTGAGAACACCAAGACAGCCAGAAATAACACTAAGTGGCTATAGATAACTACTTTGGTAGGGGTAAAGTCCATAAAAGTTCCTTGAAGCCATAGGTTGTCAATGGCATCAAACCATTTCTGAGCGGAGGAGATCTTTGGTATCAGTCATTGGTCTTGTTGTAGGGACTCTAGGAAGTATCGGAGGTGGCTTGGTTGAATCCAATAATGTTAAGGGTGACAGCCCGATTGAAGCCAGTGGAAGGGCAATCGCCTTGACCCATAAACTGAAAGTGGGTGGTGTCATCCTGGTGCCCTGTCGCTTGGATGTAGAAGCACCATCTGTGGTTGGGATAGAAACTTGAGAGAGATTAATGATTAGTAAAAGAAGAAGAGAGTTGGCGAGAAATTTTGAGTTTGGTGGTCATGGTGGAAGTCCAGGACTGGACATTTGGAACAGGTGCCGTTTTAAGGCAGGAGACATAGTACCAGGGAGAGTATGTAAAAGCTTGGTCACCATTGGGGTAGTAAGTATGACTGTATGTTGTTCCGTCCATCGAGGTTCCAACAATTGAGAATGCAGTTCCTGAAGTAAGACTGAGTCACCCAGTTGAAGAGTTTCCAATTCTGTTTGTGGTTGTGCTGGGATTGAGGCAATGAATGGAGCAGGAAGGCACTGGTCTGCCTGTTCCCTTAGGAGTTTGCGTAGAAGTGTGAAATAGGACAGGTAGGACACAAGGGGAGGAGGAGTGATTGGAAAGCTTTGGGTGGTTAAGAAAGGGCACCCATATAGTTGCTCAAAGGGGCTAAGGCCTGAGGGGGTCTTGGGGCTATCTGAATTCAGGTGACGGCCAACAGTAGGAGATTGGGCCAGAAAAGCCTGAGTTCAATAGCATGTTTAGTGAGATGATCTTTGAGAATGCTGTTAGGCCTCTCAACCTTACCCGAGGACTGGGGTTGGTGGGGGATGTGGAGCCTCCAAGTGATGTTGAGGCCTTTGGAGACTAGTTGAAAAGCCTGAGAAGTGAAGGCAGGACTGTTGTCTGACTGGATGGAGGCGGGAAGTTTGAACCTGGGAATGATCCCCTCAATGAGGATGGAGGGAAATTGCTGACACCAACCTGAAAAGTATCAACCAAAGTAAGTAGATAGTGAAGCTTTTTGTGAGCAGAGGCACATGAGTGAAGTTGATCTACCAGTCTTTGCCTGGCTAGTGGCTCCTCATCTGCTGTGTGGGGAGTTTAGGTTTGACGCTTCCTTGTGGGGATGCTGTAGAGCAGACTCAACAAGCAGAGTGGACCTGCCAGAGAGTAGTTCTCATTCCTAGGAAGTGAAAGAAGGGTTGTAAAACCTGGAAAAGGGGTTAGGGAGGGTTTTAGGTGGGAGCAGAGTCTCTGGAGCCAGAGGAGTTGGTCATGAGTTATAGGTCTCCTTGGGCATCAGGGGCTGGTAGTGTTAAAGAAGTAATTGATTGACTGACTGGTTGGTGAATTGGTGTATCTGATCTTGCAGGAACTTCTGTAGGCAATTTAATAGACATGGTCCTATTAGGAGAAACATAAAGAGGACTAATAGGGGTCCTGCAAGGGGGAGGAGCCAAGGCCATACTTGACTGAACATTCCCCATGGAGCCTGTTGGCTTAGTTGCTGTCTCCTCTTTTCTAGCTGTTCTTTGTCCTTCATTACCCCCAGGAATGACTGTGTTTTGGCTTAACTGGTTTTGGTAGGTGTTTAAGATCAAGCTGGTCAAAACTGACTTTGTTTTTATCTATTGTTAAGAGTCAGCCGAGTTCCCATAGGGGTCACTTGTGGGGGAACTTGAGAGCAGCTTCTTAGTTCTGCTAGTGCCATTTGCGCTAGGATGGGTCCAGATCTTGCTTGACCATGTGGCTTCCCTTGGAAGCATCAGGGATGTCTCCTGTCTCCAATGACCCTCCTCTTTATAGCAAATGCACTGATTGGCTTTTCATTCTCCAGTGGTCTCATTAATCTCCCTGATCAGGAGGTTATGTGGCCCAGAGTTGCAAAGCTCTTTAGAGAAGTTCCCTGTTCCCTGGATTCAGACTCAGAGGGCCAGAGCCAAATATTGGTTTTCTTGGCCATTTTAATTTAACTTTAAGCCTTAATCATAAACATCCAGCAAAGTCAGCTTCACCCTAAATTAAGAGTGTTGGGTTTTAGCTGAAGTCTGGCCTACTTTGGAGTCATTCTTACATGTAGTAAGATGGGAGGCACAGCCTTACCTCAAGTAAGGCAGGGCTCTTTATAAATCTTAGGTAAAGTGTTCTAGTATTGAAGCTGATCTTTGTTTTTAAATATTATTTTATAAAGTTTACATATATTGTTGTTCGAGGTCATATGAATACTAGCTAACACAATATATTACATTTAAATTGTACCCAGTTTATAGAACTTTATATTAATCTTATTGATAATAGGTCCAGTTATAGAAAATTAAATTATATAAATAAATCTCCAATATGTTATTTTTATAAGCCTAAAATTACCATGCAACCTTTTGGAGAATATCAGCTTAATATAATTTTTTAAGCTTCTATCTTAAAGACTTATATACCTGGAAAATATGAACACATTTAATATACAAAGAAGAGTAATAGTACCACAATTACATTGATGTTTTTATATTAATCAAGTTTAGCTCTTAAAGAAATAACATATTACAATATTGCAAAATAACAGTTGTTGTTTAACCATAGTTGTATAATTCTTAATTCCTTCAAGATTACTTGATCAAAAAACTTACATATATAACCAACTTACATAGACCTTCTTTATCATTTACTTAAACCTATATAGCCAACGTACACAGACTTTCTTCATCACTTGCTTAAACCCTCTTATTTACTTAATCACATAGACTCTCTTATCCAGAAACACCTTTCCTTCTATTAAATCCATATTTATTTTTATTTTTTTTAATTTTTTTTATTGGTTGTTCACAACATTACAAAGCTCTTGACATATCATACTTCATACATTAGACTGAAGTGGGTTATGAACCCCCAATTTTACCCCAAATGCAGATTGCAGAGTCACATCGGTTACACATCCACAATTTTACATAATGCCCTATTGGTAATTGTTGTATTCTGCTACCTTTCTAAATCCATATTTAGAACCTTCTAATTTCTTTTTCCTATTTGTTAACTCCTTCTTTGTTTACACTTTGAAATAATCCTTGTAAATTTTTGAATTTAGGCAAATTATTCCATTTTAATAATAGATATTTTGTTATTTGCAGAACACAATTAATCACATCTGTTGACCATTTCATGAAAACATAAACAATGTTTAGGTATATAGAATTATACCGTTGTAGGGATGGACAAGGCAAGGCACCTAAGATAGAATCGAAGATAGGGAAACAGTCCTATTTGGTTGCAGCCAGATTTGGAGCGCACAGCTTCTGCTGTAATCAATTAATCCCTGAACCCCGAGTTTAGGTAGTTTCAGAATTTTGCACCTAGCATGTAAAGGGTGGGGCTCAGAAGTTCACAGTCTGCAGAAGTTCACAAAAAGCAGTTTTTTTTTTCCCTCTATTCTGGGCAAGTTAACCCTTCAAGGACACCTGGGAAGGGGAGAGCTTCTTTTTCTTTTTCTTTCCTCCCCCTGCCAGCTGTTACCATGGAGCCCAGTTAGTAACTCCCTTATCTTAGAAATGTAGTCAGCTCTATGAAGCCCAGCTCAAGGCCAGAGGCCTTGTTCACATATTTTGTGAAAAACTAGTAAGGGGTGTCCAGCACCTGGAGTGCTGATTTTTCCCAGACAGTAGCCAAGTAAAACAGGGCAACATGAAAATAGGAAGTTTATCTACATTGAACTCTTTTGTAGAGATTCTTTTGCTAAAAGTCCTAAAATCAGCCATGGTGAATATTCTGGAGAAGGTCAGTTAAGACTTTTCTGTGGGCCTGGTTGGGAGGGGGAAGACGGGAAGGCGGGGCTGAGAGCAGCTAAGGTGTATCTAAGAATGAAGAAGGAGATGTGAAAGAATAATGGGAAAGGGGTTTGGGATTTTCCCTAGCAAGGAAAATTTGAGCAAGTAGAACAGGTAGAGCAGAGGGGAAGATGGGAGTGAATATCCCAAAAAGCCTGTGAGGGACTTTAAATTCTTAGTAACCTGTTTTCAGTGATGACAAAGCAATTTTAAAGGCCATTTTTACTAGATCTTGGATAGGGGTCTGAGGGCTCTCCTCAGTTGGTTTGAGCTTTGGGTTAGCTGGTAGGAGGACCTGGTGGGACCCAGTGTGGGTGCTAACAGTAGAAGAGAGGAGTGAGTGGGTGGGTGGATTCCTTCAGTAACTGCTACCTCAGCAAGGAGGCAACGGTCTGAGGAAGGGTGGTGGTGTACATTTTTGATCTAGTAATTGGAGGGGAGAAAGCAGGTTACTGAGGTGGGAGTGATGGCGGAGAGGCTGGGGCAGATGGCTGAGGGTGAGGACTTACTCGAGCCAGGCGATAGGATGGAGGTTCATTAGCAGGGTCAAAAGTAGTGGATGAGTCCGGGGGAGGAGAAAGTTGGGGATCGTGGTTGGGGAGCTGGTTTGCAAGCTGGAAGAACTTGTGGAGGTTTGCAAGAGTGCTGGGAGCCAAAAGTTGGCTGGCTAATGTTTCTGGCACTGTTAGGGAGAGTGAACGAGGTAAAAGACTCACATCTGTTTCGTTCAACTCTCTGTTATATAATGCCGCATTGCCCCCTGCAATGGTCTGTGTCCAATCCCCGTTCTTACTCCTTTTGGCTAATGACACCTCGTCAGGGGTGCTGGATTGTTCTAATGTTACCTGTCTCTTATCTGAGTGTTGGGATGGTTCTTGGACTGTAGCGGTGGTTATGAAAATTCCAACTTTTGTCCCAATCCCAGTCACTGCGGACCCTGACGAATTCCCCATTGTTGAGCTACTTAGAGTCCGCAGGGATTTTGGAATCACAGCTGCTATAGTGACAGCCGTGGCGGTATCTGCTGCTGCAGCGGTCACGGCCGGAGTGGCCATGGCCAGTCAAGTACAGACTGCTGCCACCATTAATCAAGTTGTTCAACAAACTTCCACCATACTTGAATCCCAGAATACAATTAATCAACATATTTTGTCAGGGATTTTAGCTGCCAACCAAAGAATAGATTTACTCCAAGCTCAGGTAGAAGAATTGGCTGATTTGGTGCTTTTGGGCTGTGTTGACCAACGTGCACATTTATGTATAACCTCTGTCAGATTTAATGATTCCAGGAATGCCTCCCGTATCATTGGCGAATACTTGGCCGGAAATTGGTCCATGGCAGCGGAAGACATGATCCAGTCTCAACTAACCCAGATAGCTGTCTTGAACAGTACCCATGTCGATCCCGTAACTTTGGGTCAATTCACCGATTGGATATCCTCTGCCTTTTCCTTTTTTAAAGAGTGGGTGGGGGTAGGCATTTTTGGTGCAATGTGTTGCTTCGGTATGGTTCTCTGCTTGTGGTTTCTCTGTCGCCTCAAGGCCCGCAATGCTCACGATAAAGCTATGATCATACAAGCTCTTGCAGCTTTAGAAAATGGCAACTCACCTCAAGTTTGGCTTGCGCAAATTAAACAGTAAATCTTTGACATGGTCGTCGCACCCCAAGTCTTACGGACATTGCACTGGGATCGACATGTCTTTCCTTGTTATTCTCTTAGTGTTGGAAAGCCCTTGCACTCTGCCGGCTTTCCTACCATTGCACGCAGATGGGTTTCCACACTAGTGCTTTTCTATCGCCTTAAGACCCGTGCCTTTCTTTTAGGGTGTTACCAACTTGTTTGTCGTTGTATTTCTATACAGCCACAGTTCAGCCTTAGCTATCCCCCTTCGTCCACCATCGTCACGATATAGGATGCGAGGCAAGGCACTGCACTTGAGTGATCCTTGAAGTGGACCTCAAGGAGAGCATGTCCTATTGTATGCGGGTTAGACGCGTCCACGCCCCGTCCCACGGAGAAAAGCGTCGGCTGATATGGCCTCAGATCTGGGGAAGGCGCCTCCTTGGGGCTGAGCCATACTATGCAGCCACTTCTGCACAGTGGGATAGGACCTCTACTCTCTCCTGTGTTGTTCTTAGAAAACAAAAGGGGGAACTGTGGTGAGCCGTTTCTTCGGACTGTGGTCACCATTACAAGATGGCGCTGGCTCCGCTGTGGTCTGTGACAAACAACTCCTTATTTGGGAGAGTTGGCACGTGATTCTTTAACACCCTATGAGAAAGCTCCACGTAGCAGCTTCGCATTGGGGCTTGGGATGCTTTATTAAGGCTGGGAGGGGCGTCCGAGGGAGAGAAGAAGAAACATCAGGGGCCTGAATAAACGGCTGAAAGAAGATTCCTGTTGTTGCGTCTTCCTTGCGGGCAAGGGGTCGCGACACAAGAGGTGCAGAGAGCAGGATTGGATCAGAACAAGAAGAAAGTGATCTTTACCCATTTTTTTGAACGCTCACAGTAATTGTAGAGATCCCTCAGAATGGAGAGATCCAGGGGCCCAAAAGGGGGCCATCTGTTTTGGTTGTCTAAGGGATAAGTGGGCCGGGCTTGTATGCTATATTTGATCAGTTTTTGTGTCAAGGAGTGGGTTTTGAGGTTGTCTAAGAGGCATTGTAGGGGACAGTCGACCGGCAGAGAGGACACATTACCCATGTCGCAAACGTAGTATAAGGAGGAGGGAAGAGGACGTAAACGTAGTATAAGGGAGAGGGAAGGAGACGCAAAGATAGTATAAGAGAGAAGGAGGAAACTGATTTATTGGCAAAAGGGGTGTCCCCGCTAGAGCCAAAAATCAGGAGTGCCTTAGTGGCAGGTTCGAGCTGCAGAGATTGGTCGTCACCGAATCCTGACAGTCGAAGCTCTCGTCCTGGATGGAGCCAGAGCCCGTGGGAGACCTTGGTCAAGGCTTTTCAGGGCCCCACCCCCCACCCCCGGAGAGGCCAGATACTCCCAGGGCCAGAAAGAGGGGAAAGAGAGAGACAGGGGAAGAGAGAGGAAGGGGAGGGTAAGCGTCTCTCTAGCGGCCGAGTCTTGAAGGTGTGAGGACTAGGACTTTAGGAGAGCCACCAAGACCGTGAAGATCTGGGCGGGGTGTGATATTCAGTTCTCTGTCCTGTGTCCCTGGAGGTTACACAGTCCTTTGAGGGAGACCTACAAAGCCTATGCTGGTAAACTACCAGCTGGGAGGGCAAAGGGAATAATTTTGAACCCAGAAATCTCTTCTGCCCTAGGAAGGAGTCCCTGAGGGCCACCGTGGCCTTGAAGGCTGTGGTGGGGTGCTTTCCTCCCCGCAGGTGGGCAAAGAGGTTTGCCGGACAATCAATGGTCAAATCCTCCTGACACCACCATTGGGTTTAGGACTCCAGGAAGGGGAAACTTACCAATCGAAGATTGGTGGTGGATGGAGTTCTGGCGGTCGAGAAAATGGGTTCAGGTCGTCCGGTGAGTGGCACTTCCAAAGGAAGAGGGACCCAAAAGTGGGTTTTAACCCTCTCCCGGGCTTCGACACCAATTAAAGGAAAGTGACCACAACACTCAGAGCAACCAAGAGATCCTTATTGCAGCAGTGCAACAGAGGAGAAGAGAGAAAAAGAGAAAGAGGGGGGTGGGGGAAGCGCACGCAAGAGAGAGACAGAGAAAGCAAGAGAGAGCAAGAGAGATAGAGAAAGCAAGAGAGAGGGGCCCGGCAGGAGGGAGTTTTTATAGCCCAAATCTAATGAGGTCTCTGGGTCTGCAAGCTGCCTTGTTGGCACAAAGGGGGTTACGTGTTCGGCCTTGAGCAGGGGGTTGAGTGCTCAACCTTGAGCGGGGGCTTGGACATTTGGGCTTGAAGCAAATAGTTGATAAAGAACCAGACAGAGGGTTTGAGTGGTCAGGTCATCCTGCAGCTAACTTTGTTTGGTATGCCCTGCAGACAGCTTACTCAGCCTGTCCTGCACCTAACAATTTTACCCCCCTTACTTCTTCCTACAGAAATAAGAAGTTACTTAAGGGGCACTTACTTAAATTTAAGAAAAAACTGGTATGATATTTCTGCTGTGTTAGCCCACTTTCTGTCACTTTAATAAAGGCCTGAGATAATCCATTTAGAAAGTAGGAACATTGATTTTGGTTCACAGTTTTGGTGGTTGCAGCCCAGGGACAGTTTGCCTGCTGCTTTGAGTCATAGTGAGGCAGTGTGAGTATGGTGAGAGATCCTGGTGGAGGAAGTGGCCCACCTCAGTGAAGACAGGAGACCCAGGAGAGGGAGGGGTGAGTACCTCTTGTGATCCCACCCCCAGTGACCTCACTTCCTCCCACTAGGCTCCACCCCTCCCACTACCACTGCAGTCTGTCCACTGGGCCTTCAGCACACAGAATGTTGGGGATACTTATCCAGATGGAGACACCGGTGGATCATAGCACTTGCTGTCTTCACGGGAGATGTTCAGGGTCCTCCACATTCGTGTTACATGATACTAAGAACAGATCAGTAGTGTGGCCATAAAAAGGAAAGAAAAAAATAATTAAAGGAAAAGAAAATTCTTCTAAGAAATTACTCTCTTGGTGCTTGGTATAATGAAATTGTGCTTTTTGCCAATGGAAGTGCCAATTAATGGGCATCATGAGTTCAAGACATCTAATCTGCCTTGACATAGCCCCTTTATGAAATTGGTGTGTGCTAGCTACTCCTGGTTTCAAATCTAAGGGGAGAGTCATGCCCTAATCAGTGCCACAGGGGTCAGCTTTTGCTGGAATGCAGTGGCCCATGCAGGACTTGGCGACCATGGATCTCTACTGTATCTTGATCAGACCAAGGCTGTGGCAGCCCGAGAACTGGATGTCAGAACTGTGCTATTCTGAGGAAAATGGGTACCTGTTGTCCTATTGTAAATGTTAGAAATGGGCTTTCCTTTGTGAAATGTAAGGTCGAATTGACTGGGGCATTGGCAACAGCCCTTGCTTGAACAGGGTAAAAGCCAGGGGAGCCCGTATTCTGTATCCCTCAGCTCAGCCCCTAAGTGGTCTCCTGCTCCATTGGCTTAAGAGGATTCTGGCTGATTGACAGCCTCAAGGCAAACAGAATCCTGCTTCTGGAGTGTTACTGTGACTGACACAAGGGAACTTTCAGGAAACCTTAGAGATCCAGGGTGCAGGAATGTCCTTGAGCTTACTCGGAATTTATAGGAGTTTCTTTGTGATGCTTGTTAATGTTCGGCCAATGCATATCTGTATGTGCACCAGCTTGGCTTTGGTTATAACCAGAACATGAAGAATTTGAGGCATTTTTATCAAAAAACGAGAATCACAAAATTTGCACCTGTCATCTTGTTGGGAAGCCTGTCATTCTGTTTGACTGATAAAATCACTTAAAAAACAGAATGTGGCTTCTGCCAACAGATTGTATTTGACAGTCATCAGTGACACATGATGTTTATTTAGATTGGGTTCTTTGGGTCTGATCTACCAGGCTCTGTTTTAATTTTTTGATTTAGTTTTCTTGGAAACTTCACAGCAAAATGTATTGGTGCCAAAAAAACCCCGAAATGTTACACATTAGTGTACAGTAGGAAGGCATGATGTTCCCTCCAGATATTAAGAAGGGAAACCATGTAACTCCTCAAAACATCATGTTCTTGTTTACTTAAAAAATAAATAACATTCTTTCCAGCCATAATAATGTAACAGGGACTGGATTCATTGAACCAGTAAATAATGAAATGAAAAGGGAGGGCCACACAAAACAGAGCCACACAGGTTTCCAGGCTTTGGGAAAGAGGCAGTAGATGATTGTCACCTCCCAGGCAAGGACTGCCGATAGAAGAGTCCCCCAGCGATCCAGCTTGGCCTACAGGTGACTACCAGGCTGCAGTGCAGGAGGGGACCCAAACTGCCCCGACATCTTGCTGAGTTGAGACAGAAATTGGAATTTGGGGAGAAAAGATGCTTAGAATTTATGAGACAAAAACCCAGAGAAGGCGCTCTGCGGGGTTCCAAGACATGCACATAGGCCCTCCCTCCTCTCTGGCTGAGGACTGACCTGTGTACCTAGAAGAGGTGCTATGGAGGCCAGGGGGACCTTCAGAGACCCCTGAACTCTTTCTGGGCTGTGTTGATAGTCCCATCAGCCAGAGATGGGGAGGCTTGTAAGACCTGGGCTTGGAGAAGCATTCAAAGGAGGTGTTACCTTCCTAGCAGAGCTAAGATAGCCTCAGATTAATTGTTTCTCCTGATGAAATTTGAAAGCGAGTTTCAAAAGAGTGAAACTGTTTCTAAGTAGCTTAACCACATGCTAGAACAAAGTCCTGTACTCCTTAAAGGAATATGACAAAATCCCACAATATCCAACATCCAATCCAAATGACTAGGTTGATTAGTTTCCTGGACTATTACAACAACGTGCACAAACTGGTAGAAGTGCATTCTCTGACAGTTCTTGGGGCTAGTGGAAAGAAACCCAAGTGCCCCAGGGCTGAGCAGGACCCTTCCTTGCGCCTTCCTGGCCTCTGGTGGAGGCTGTTTGTCGGTAGAGGTCTTGGGCTGGCAGCTGCCTCTCTGCAGGTCTGTCTTTGTTGTCACGTGGAGTTCTGTGTCTCTGTCCTCTCCTCTTCTTATAAGGACACAAGTCGTATGGCTTGGATTTGAGGTATGGCCCAAAGCTCCTGTTAATGCAGGAAAGTTCAAGGAAAAATGATTAGGGTGTGAGAGCTGTAACCTAGTAAATCCATCCTAGTATGAATGGCCAACTGGGTGGTAGCCATAGGCAGGTGGGTGTGGCTGGAGGAGGGTCACTGGGGCTGCCCTGGAAGGGTGTGTCTTCCCCCGAGGCCTCTTCCCCTCGAGCTTTCTGCTTCCCAACTTCCGAGAGTGGAGGGTGTTTTCTGTGCCATGGCCTTCCGCCATGATGCTCCCCCTCACCTCAGGCCAGAGCCATGGAGTGGGCCGACCATGGACGGGACCTCTGAAACCGTGAGTCAGAGTAAACAAGCTCCAGCTTGTCTCCATCTTGACTGATTTCACCTGCAACAAGCTCATTTCAAAAGAGAGTCACCTTTGGAAGCACCGGGGGTTGGAGTTTTCACATGTCTTTTGGGGGATCAAGATTCAACCTACAGGGGCTGGGGATGTGGCTCAAGTGGTAGCCCGCTCGCCTGGCATGCGTGCGGCCCGGGTTCGATCCTCAGCACCACATACCAACAAAGATGTTGTGTCCGCCGAGAACTAAAAATAAATATTAAAAAAAATTCTCTCTCTCTCCTCTCTCACTCTCTCTCTCTTAAAAAAAAAAAAAAAAAAAAAAAAAGATTCAACCTACAGCAGCAGCCATGCAGAGAAGCCAGAAAACAAAGCTCATAACCAGTAGAGGAATCAGCAGAATAGACAGGGATGATGGGAAGGGCAGACAGGGGGCTATGGCCACCACAGGAGAATACTCCCTGCGCTCCATTTGGAAGGGACTTTTTTTGCCTGGTGTCCTTTTAGATTTCTTATTTTTAATTTTTTTTTTTTTTTTGGTTCTGGGATTGAACCCTGAAGTACTTTACCACTGAGCAATATCCCCAGCTGCCCCCTTTTTGTTTTGACAGTCTTACCAAGTTGCTTCTGCTTCACTAAGTTGCTGAGGCTGGCAATCCTCCTGCCTCAGCCTCCCGAGTCCGTGCCAATGCCCCTGGCTTGGATTATTATTTTATTGTTATTGTTATTATTACTATTTTGGTACTGGGAACTGAACCCAGGGATGCTTAACCACTGAGCCACATCTCCAGCCCTTTTTAAAATATTTTATTTAGAGACAGGATCTCACCGAGTTGCTTAGTGCCTCGCTAAGTTGTTGAGGCTGGTTTTGAACTTATAATCCTCCAGCCTCAGCCTCCCAAGCTGCTGGGATTACAGGGGTGCACCACTGCACGTAGCTGGATTGTTTTTAATATAATTCCATTTTATATCTATAATGGCACAGAAGTCAGAGGTTACTGTTAAAAATCAGAGTAATCCCTGAAAAACTTCCATGAATTTGAGTTAATTACAGAAATTTTCAGAACTGCTACTGTATCCTTAAAATGGGAACAATGATACTTGCCTCATAGATAAGGTGTGACAATGAAATGAGATGTTTATAAGTTACTTGGTAGACTCTTGACTCCGTAAATAGTAGCAACTTGTACTATTAATAAAACCTAAAGCCATGACAAAAGCCATTACCAGTCAAATTAGTATGGGCAAGTCTGAACAAAATCAGTGTAATTATAATGGTTTAGAATTTTTGCCCTTCACATGAACCTTACTAGTTCAGACAAGTTGGGACAGAATAAGTCAGAGCTGAGTGAGCAATCTCAATTACAGAATGTTTTCGAGGAAATGATTTTTTATTATTTTAATCACATGCAGTAATTAGAACCAGGTTACAAAGTTTTTGCCTACTACCACAATGTGCTTTAATGAGTATGCAGAACGATCTTTTGTCAGCATAACAAGGTTTTTAGTTGCTATTAATATGAATTACAATAAAGACATATTTTTGGTCTTTGTTCTGTTTGCTAGCACATAGCTCCTAAATTTCTGGAATCTCTGAATTAATGTGACTTTTTGTACAGTAAAAAATGACTAAGAGCCGGGAGCCCAGGATAGCATCAGGGTAGGTGCTGGTGCCAGGGGGACCAACCGCAGGACTAGGGGGCAGAAAATTTCAGACTACCTCAGCCTCTGGGGGACAGAGAGGGGTTGGAGGCTGAGTTGTCACCAACGAACAGTGACAACTGCATAGTGCATCCCAGTAGGACAGGGTTCAGAGAGTTCCAGATTGCTGGGAGAGTTCCAAGTGTACGGGGAGAGGGTCTGGAAGTGACACACACCCTTCCCTGTACTGTGCCCTCTGCATCTGGTTGTTCCTTTAATAATAAACGGGGCAGTAGTTGTAAAGTACTTTCCTGACCCCTGTGAGTCACTCCAGCCAATGAGCAAACCTTCGAAGGGGTTCCGGGAACTTTGGTTCCTGGGCAAGTCGGAGAGAATTCGTGGGTAACCTGGGGACTTACTGTTTGTGTTTTGCTTCTGAAGTGGGAACAGTTTGTGGGACTGAGCTCTTAGCCCGCAGGATCTGAGCTAATTCCAGAGAGGGTCAGAACTGAATCGAATTGTAGGACACCCACTGGGTGTTGTTGGGAATTGGGTGTATTGTCAGAAATTCACCCATTTTAGTGGTCAGAAGGGTTCTGTGTTGGACGTTGAGAGTGTAGAAGAAGCGAGTAGTTTGTCATTTTCCCTGTGCATGCTCCTGGTCCTCAGAAGATGATATTGTGACCTGTGGCACTTGGACATGCTGAGCTGGAGAAAGGGTCTCAGACTTAAGGCCTCCTCATCTTTCCCTCCATCTCAAGCTCCTTGGGTTTGCTTTCCCTTCTGAAGCCCTGATAGAAGCTGCCTCTGAAGTTCCCTTATCTTTCTGGTGACTAGATCCACCAGAGAGGATCACAATCACCTTCACTCCAGAGACTGGAATTTCATTAACTGGGAAGGATTAACTGCTGCAGAAGAGACTGGAAATCACCTCCACGCTCAGACCCCAGGGGAACTTTGTCCCAGGCTGCTGTTTATTCTTTTGTTCCATTCAATTCCCCCAGGGATAATTTACAACCCTTCAAGATCGCCTACAAAGCCCCATTTCCCCTAGGCAGAGTATTCCCCCTCTCCCCCAGGAAGAGCTGTTTAAGCTTCAACCATCTGGCCTGTCTCTGACTTTCCTATTTTGTATGCTTCTGTGCCCATGTGCACACAAACACATTTTTATGCATTTTCTTCTATTTATCTCTGTTGACAGTTTGTTTCAGACTCAGTCACTGAAACTTCAGAGGGAAAATTGAACTTTCTTACAAAGCTACGGAACTGGCTTCTTTTCAGACACTCAGGAGTAATAACTCCTGTTAGAACGATCTGACAGCAGCCACTACGTAGCAGTTCCTTCACAGATCAGGGCTACCTGTGTGGCACAACTAGATTCCAGCCAGGTTGCTGGGGCATGTGCCTCCAGGGGTGCCTTGCTCTGAGTGTCTGGTCTCTGGAGATGCCACTTCTTTCCTGTTGTCCCCCACCTCTGTGGCTGCTTCCTGTAGTTGTTGATCTGTTATTTTATTTTATTTTTTTGCATGCTATGTGTTCCAAGGACTATAACAAAAGTCCTTGAATTAAAAACCCCTGCATTTTAAAAACCTAGTGTAGTTGAGTTGAATTCTTTTGTTAAGACCCTGATACTACACACAAGAAGCAGCAGCTTTAACCAACCAGAGGGACACCAAAGACAGAACAGAGGGTCAGTGACCTCAGAAAAGAGCTGAGGCTTTGTGGGAGGTAGTAATCGTGGGAGACAGGGGATTGCATTTCTGGGGCAGGCTAACTAATTTAGCCCATGACCTCTTTTTGGCCAAGTGAATTGCCATAGTGGTACTCCTTCTAGTATGTCCTGCCCTCTGGCTGAAGAGTCTTGCAGAAGTCTCAGCCACTAGTTAGGAAACAGATTGTCAATTTTCAAAACATAAAGAGTATTCTAGATGAACTTCACGATTCTGTTCACCTGTGAGTTTCTCTTGAACTCCTCATGTGGGGTGCACAGCCTCTTGGATGGATAACAGAAAGGTCGAATGCTGTCCCTCAGGGTCAGATAGGAGGGGTTCACTGGGGAAGCAGCCTGTGTCAGACACGACGTCCTCTGACAGAGCAACAACCTGACATAAAGCCGTGCACCACCTGTCCGTACGACTGGGTTTGAAAAGTGAGCATTCCAAAAGTGTAAAGTGAAATCAAGTCATAACTGGAAAGCTGATTGGCTGGGATCCCTCACAGTAAGTGCTGTGCTGAGGCTGGAGGGTATGATCCAGAGGACCAGCCTCTGCCTCGGTGTGGCATGGAATGCCCTTCTAAGTCAGTTTGCCAAAGGGGCTATCTTAAGGTTGCTCCATCTCCTTTACCTGGTGTCACTGACAGGGGAAGAGGCCATGCCCTGGTTGCTGAGGCTTGCGGGGGGCGGGGAGTATGGGGGAGTTGGGGGCATGGTGGGGGAGTGTGCCTCCTGACCTGCCTGTGGTGTCTGCAAGCCTGTTCTGTATTGAGTCAGGGGAGACCAAAAGCCCAGTCCCGCAAGCAAGGACAGTGGGTTAGAAACTGAAGGGATCTGGGCTTCTGAGGGGCATCATTTGCAATTAGCTGGAGGGTGACTCAGCTGTCTGACTCTCAGGCAGGAAAGGACAGCAGCTGCCAGATAATGCACATCTGTGACAACGATGCTGTCCTGGGTATTGGTCCATTAAATAAGAGTCACTTCGACATGGGTCAGATATTGCTGCTGCTTGACTCCATGGGCCGGGTTGAGTCCTGGTTCTGATGTCATCCAGGGCACTTGGGACCTTTCTTTCAAGGCCTGTTGTGACTGAGGCTGTCACAGAGCCACGGTTCGGCCTTGGCTTGTGCCACCTACTGAGCCAGCCCATTGCACCGCACTGTGGGTGGTCAGCTGCACCTATGCGATCACATGTGGCTGTGGAAGGGAGCAGGGGGAATGGCGTGGACAAGGGCTGGGGTAGGAGCCATCTGTTCCTGAGACTTGCTGAGGCCTCTGACCTTGCTCATGTTTGATGCCAGATGCGCGGTTCCCTCACGTGATGACTTGCTGCTGGACTCACTTTATGTCAGATTCTGTGCCTCTGAGGGGATGCAGGCTTGTGCTGGGTGGTTGGGATGGGTGGGTGCTCAGGTGCCCCATGTTCAAGCTTTCCTCCTCTCCTGGATCCCAAGAGCACGCAGGAGCCACATTCTTCCCTTCACATGGCCAGGCCCAGCTCCAGCACCTCGGTCTGTGTGGTCATCGTCCCTCTGAGCTCTGCACACCCACAGCCTCTTCTCCCACCACCATAGGGTCTTCCCATGCGTGAGGCCCGAGTGGCAAGGCTCTTTGCTACCCCTGCCTGCACCTGCACAGAGCCCTCTCCCTCCCTGGGCCCCACTCCAGCTGGGTGGCCTTTCATGTCATCTAGCACATGGGCTAGAGCAGGACTTCCCCATGTGGAGCACGCTGCCTCCAGAACCAAAAGCATCCACTCCGACTTCAGGATGGCTACTATGTGGAGCCGGAATGTCCCCACAGGACCTGTGGTAGAGGTGTGGTCCTCAGCTTGAGAGGGTGGCGGAGCCTTTAAGGGGTGGGGCCTAGCGGGGGTCCTAGGTCAATGGGGGCATGCCCCTTGCTCTTCCACATGCCGCCTGCCAAGATGGCCTTCCTCACCACAGGCCCCAGAGCAACAGGCCAGCCAACCATGGACTGAAACTTCCCAAACTGTGAGCCCAAATAGCCCCTTTCTCTCTGCAAGCTGATTATCTCAGGTGTGGGTTACAGTAGGGGAAAGCTGACCCCGCAGGGCAGACCGGGTCACGTGCACCATTTGTCTTTCACTTTGGAGAGGACCTATGGACATGCTCCTCAGCACTGGAAACTTTGACTAATTACCAAGTGTCGGGAGCTGCTACATAGGGGCCGAGTGTCCCTTAGCCTTGAGCAATGAAAATGTGGAGATGTGGCAAGTCAGCCACGGGCTGGGTGTGTGAACTATGAGCACTGAGCACACAGGGTGGGCTGAACTGATGCTGCCCTCTGTTTGGGCCGGGGACATAAGGGTCTTTTTCTTGCTCTGCCTATAATCCCCACACAGCATGAGACGGGCATGGCCTTCCTAGATGTCAGTCAATCTGTTACCAACAAGACATCAGGAAGCTAGGCTCCATTTCCTGAAACCTGACCTTGCCTCATCTGAATGGCTTCTCCCCAATTAAAGGGTTCAGCACGTGCTCCGTTTCTTGCCTGCCTTGCCCCCCTTGTGGGAGTAGCTGCTGAGGAGCGGTCACTGAGCCCAACGAAAAGGTACTTTCTGTGTCTGGGTCTTTGTTCCCCAAATTCACTTGGAGTGACCCGGACTGGTTTAGTCGTGTGACATGATAACCAAGTAT
The DNA here is from genome assembly GCF_964194105.1 of Spermophilus citellus. Taxonomy (NCBI): domain Eukaryota; kingdom Metazoa; phylum Chordata; class Mammalia; order Rodentia; family Sciuridae; genus Spermophilus; species Spermophilus citellus. The sequence continues at coordinate 50,581,737 of NC_138188.1, forward strand.
TTACCAAGACAGCCAGGCTTTGCCAGGCTTACCTTCTCCTTAGTGCATGAACCTCACCGAGGTCTCCAGCAGGCTTGTCCCCTCACTGGCCCGCCCAGTTAGCACAATGTCATGCATATACTGGATCAGGTGGCACTGTGGGATGTCTGGTGGTTCAGATGTCTTTGGAAGTCGTTGTGACTGGCAGCAGTGAAGTCCACATTGCTCTAGAGCAAACCATCAGCATGCAGGGCTGCCCGCTGCACGGAAAGCAGATGGTTTCCTCTTCTGATTGGAATAGAGCATTAGACAAATCAATGGCTATATACTGTATGCCTGAGGCTGTGTCAATCTGCCTAGAAAACACCACATCTGGCACAGCAGCTGCAGCGGGGGCTATGACGTGCACAGGCCTTCAGCAGTCTAGTCAAGAATCTGGTGTCTGCAGGGGCAGACTGGAGACTTGAATGAAGATATGATGGAGACCACCACTCCTGCATCCCATGGAGCCTCAAGAGTGGCACTGGCCTCGGCCATCCCCTGCCACGAGTTACTTTTTCACTCGAGGGAGGCACTTCCCGAGACTTCAGATTGACCTTCCCATCATGATAGACCTGATTCCACAGTGGAACACCCAATGTTGGTGGAACACCCAGGGACTATGGAATCTATCAGTGTGCCAAGCTCAGGTCCAAATTAAGGAGCCATCTGAATGCTTGTTTGGTGGGCTCAAAGCCCAGCAGTGGATTTCTCTGTTGTCCTGTGTCCTCTTCCCCTAAGGAGGAGAGTCAGGGTGACACTTCAGATCTCTGACATCAATGTCAGCTCCAGTCCTGTGGTCTGACAGTCCCTCTGTCCAACCTGGGGAGAGGACACAGCCTGTGGACCAGTGTCTACCAGGAATGCTTCACACAGAAAGAAGTTAAGAAGGGTGCTAGCAGAGATGGCTGCAGAAACCCAAAGGAGGGTACTGGGGCTGAAGAGCACTGTTCTACAATTTATATAAATGCAACATATCCCTGGAGTGGATTCTGTGGGGCTTTACATGCAAATAGATATCTGCTCACAGCCAGTAGGTGAAAATTATTATTTTTATTTCTGAAATAAATTAAGCTACTCTCTCAAAAGAGTTTCAGAAAATTTCATAAGGATCAAAGTACATGATCCATGGGAAAGGAATGATTTGAATTGACAAGCAGAGACCTAGGGCCATATGGACATGAGCAACAACAAGAAGGTGTCGGCTATACTTTGCTTGTGTCCTGGAGTGAGGCTTGCCCTTGACAGTTGTCAACTGTTTCCATCCACCTTACGGAGCACGTGCTGCTGGCTCCTAGTCACCCTGGCTCCTTGGACATGAGACACATGACAATGCTCAGTGTTCTAGTTGCTCCAGCCAAAGCAGATCAGCCACATGAAGCATGACGTGGTTCTCTGTGTGATGATTATAAATGTCAATGTGCTTCTTCAAAAGTCTTCTTACCACATGTTGCTTTCTGAAAGACTGAAATTGTGAATATCTTTTGGAAACAGCATTCACAGCATCTTATTACCCTGGATTGTGTATATTACTAATGCTTGTCTACGTATGTGTACACAATATGCGTTCTACTTACTCATGTCTGTTTCCAAGTAGATCACTTTCAAAACTCTCAGGACTCTCAGTTCTGGCAGCTGAGAAGACAAGTGGCCCAGCAGAAACGGATTCTATTTCTCTGGGCTGTCCTTCACAGCAATGAGGACCTTGGAACTGAAAGGGACATAAAATGTCATCAGAAGATCCTAGATTTGAAACTGGGATGATCAGGTTCACCTGGGCAGTGCTTATCCTGGACTGATAAATCAGGATATCTGGAAGAGGGACTTGAAAAGCATTAGTCAGATTTGGGGATCGCTGATAGGGTTCCCCCACCTGCACACGTTCATTGCCTTCAGATTTAGAGGCAGAAGTAAGTAGGTCTTAGTAGAGGAAGGGGATGGGTGGGGGGGGGCATTGCTCTACTGACAACCAAAGCAGATAAAGTATGCTGCATGCATTTATTAATAGATCAGAATGAAGCCTGCTATTATGTATAACTGTAATGTGCTAAAAAAAAAAAAAAAGTAAGCAGGTCTTTTTGGAATGTCACGACTTAACACCTGGTTGTTGCGCTCTCTGTGCATGAACCTCATGGATGTCCTAGACGCACGGGTTCCGTCTCATGGGGCATCATGTCCTGGTATCTGTATCCCCCTCAGCAGGCTTCGCTGCATCCTCTTCAGAGCAGAGCAGAACACATTTTTGGGTCAAATGAATTAAAATTGGCTTTCAGGTTTTTTATGTAAAAAAAAAAAAAAGAGGACAAAAATGAATGGCATTCAGAAGAGAAGGACCAGAGCCTTATTTATTTTCTTGTATCTAAACACTGGTATTTTTAATAAATTATCCTGGAACAAAAATTGCTGGAGTTATTTTAGAGCATGATCTGTACCCTTGGTTCCTTACCCATGTACAGGAAGCAGAAAGTTCTTCATCGCCATCTGCTGGAATCAATATTGCAATATTTACAACCCTGATTGGCAACTATCAGGGTTGCAAAATTTACTGAAGCTCCCCACCTTCAAACAGCCTATAAAGCTACTTATGCAGGGACTCGCATTCTTCTAGACCCCAACCTAAATGCCAGATATCACCATGATGGAGTGTGGTGCATGGCATGGTGGGAATAGGGAGGCCTCTGCCCCCGTCTAGCACGTGATTCTTAGCTGCATCTGCTCTCTGTCCTCCACTTCTGGGTGTAAAATATCGGCACTTTGATAGTGAATGATTCTGATCCTCATACTGGATGAGAACCGTTCTTTCCCAGTTGCCAGAGGCAGGCAGGCAGAGCACCCAGGGACTGAGGCTGTGCTCAGTCTGCACACTTGTGCCAAGGTCATGATGGTACAGATTCAGGGACATGAGGTGCTCAAACACTAATACAGCCTTTTAAAAAACATTTTATGCTTTTACCTTTATTTTACAGTGCTCGGGATCAAACCCAGGTGTAGAGAGCCATTTTGCTGTGCTGCCTTGTGTGGGCGTGAGCCTAATTCTTGGGCTGAGACCCAGTTCTTTGTTTTCAGCCACTCCCTAGAATACAATGTATCAATTGTCCAGCTCCTGGAACAAACTGTTTTCAAGAAGTGCTTGTTGCTTTGCACAAGCTGGAGCTGGGTGTCTCTTGCATTATGTGCAAGTGCTGGGTCTATCATTCTATTGGCTGCTGCTGTGTTGCTATGCACTCTTTGTCCAATGGTGTACGAGCAGGGCTGCAGCTGAAGTATATAAGGGGTGGTTTTTTCGGGCCCGGGGCCTTTTTCTCTCATCTATACCTCATGGAAGCTTCCAATAAAGTGTGTTAAAGAAGAATCCTGCTGTTGTCGTCTTTCCTGCCGGCGGGTAGACGCGACAAGTGGTGCCGAAACCCGGGAAAATCAGAACTTTCAGTCGACAGGAGTGGTGCACCGATCGTCCGTGAGTGGACCCCTCGTCCCGGAGTGGACCCCTCGTCCCGGAGTGGACCCCTCGTCCCGTGAGTGGACCCCTCGTCCCTGAGTGGACCCCTCGTCCGTGAGCGGACCCCTCGTCCCCGAGAGCGGGACCCCGTAGGCCTCATATTTTATTGCAGCTGCAATGTGTGCTTTTACTTTTGTTTTCTGTGTTCTTTTTGTCGTCTGTGTCTTTTGTTTTCTGTGTTTTTCTTGTTGTTGTGTCAGGGGTGCCGCACCTTCAAGTCCGCTTTTCTCGGCCCTAGATGGTCTGTTACGCTCCAAGGGCCTGAAAGTGAAGCATAGCACTTTACAGAGATTGGTGCAATGTGTTGCTTCGGTATGGTTCTCTGCTTGTGGTTTCTCTGTCGCCTTAAGGCCCGCAATGCTCATGATAAGGCTATGCTCACACAAGCTCTTGCAGCTTTAGAAAATGGCAACTCACCTCAAGTTTGGCTTGCGCAAATTAAACAGTGAATCTTTGACATGGTCGTTGCACCCCAAGTTTACGGACATTGCACTGGGAACGACATGTCTCTTCTTGCTATTCTCTTAGTGTTGGAAAGCCCTTGCACTCTGCCGGCTTTACTGCCATTGCACGCAGATGGGTTTCCACACTAGTGCTTTTCTATCGCTTTAGGACCCGTGCCTTTCTTTTAGGGTGTTGCCAACTTGTTTGTCGTTGTATTTTTATAGCCACAGTTCAGCCTCAGAGACCTAATAATGACTGGCTGAGTAGATACCATTAAACGCCTTGGCAACAACGAGCTGATCTTGTAGTACCCAGAGACGGGCAACTTTCACGCTTGCACTGCAACCTAAGACAGGGGAATGGGGCCTCCCCAAGGACGGGTAAGCAATGTAAGGGCAGTGAACGACCTAAGACAGGGGCTACTTGATTCCCTTTGACGTGCAACAAACAAAAGGAAAACACTGCTGGCAGTGGATTCCCCCCGGCCCCCAGGGCTTGGATCCAGCCCTGAAGTTTATGCACGTCAAGGAGGCCAGCTCACAAGGCCTTGTAAGATCTGTGGTGTCTGTTTTCATATTCAGCCAATACCGGTCATGCGGGAACGTCCTGACCTGCTTGGGTCTGATAAGGTTCCTGGTTGAAGGCTTAGTATGAGTAATGGCAATTCACCTCTACTCTTGCCTGTATTGTTTTTAGAAAACAAAAGGGGGGAACTGTAGAGAGCCATTTTGCTGTGCTGCCTTGTGTGGGCGTGAGCCTAATTCTTGGGCTGAGACCCAGTTCTTTGTTTTCAGCCACTCCCTAGAATACAATGTATCAATTGTCCAGCTCCTGGAACAAACTGTTTTCAAGAAGTGCTTGTTGCTTTGCACAAGCTGGAGCTGGGTGTCTCTTGCATTATGTGCAAGTGCTGGGTCTATCATTCTATTGGCTGCTGCTGTGTTGCTATGCACTCTTTGTCCAATGGTGTACGAGCAGGGCTGCAGCTGAAGTATATAAGGGGTGGTTTTTTCGGGCCCGGGGCCTTTTTCTCTCATCTATACCTCATGGAAGCTTCCAATAAAGTGTGTTAAAGAAGAATCCTGCTGTTGTCGTCTTTCCTGCCGGCGGGTAGACGCGACACCCAGGGCCTTGAGCATGCTAGGCAAAAGCTCTGTCACTGAGCCACATCTCTGTCCAAAACATTTTATTTTTAAAAGCAGTTTTAAGTTCATAGCAAAATTGAGCAGGAAGCACAGAGATTTCTCATATATGCCTTGTTCCTGTTCAACACTGCGCTCTGCCCATTTTAAGGATTCTCTGACAGAACATCACATTGGTTATAACTGAGGAACCTAAATAACCTTTTCTCAGCCTTTGGGCTAAGATCAAGGATAGCATACTATTTTATGAGGAATTATTCAGACCCATTTCTCTCTCCAACTAACTGCTCTGTTTCCTTTACATAGAAAGTTGCTTTAGTTTCCAAATTTTTCTCCATCCTTGGGGTACATCAAAGAGATTGTCTACCATTTTCTATATTCACTTCCCCAACCCAATGGATAAGTGTGTGAATTAGCATCATTATATCATCAACTTGAGCTGAAGACTTTGTCTCCAAATAAAGTACAAATATCTCTGCAAGGGACAGCACCTTGGAGTAAATAAGTCATTAGTAATATCACATTTGCTCGGATTTTTTACAGCTTATAAATCACTTTCACACGTGCTAATTCTTAACTTACACAATAGTAGAAATCATAGCAACACCAGGGAGAAAGCAAAGAAGGGGCTGAAGAGCATTTGTGTCCTGGACTCTTCCAAGTGCATACAGGCCACATCACTTAAAATCATGGACATAGAGCCTCTCACTGAATTTATAAACACCATCTCAGGTCACCTTCCCAACCTTTCTGTAAGGCAATTCTAGTCCTGTGACATATGATGGCATTTCGGTGGCCCCGTGAGGTTACAAGGAAGCTGAAAACTTCCTACCATCCAGCAATGCCACCCAGCCATGGTAAAAACATGGCACCTTGGGGCTGGGATTGTGGCTCAGCGGTAGAGTGCTCTTTTAGCACAGGCAGGACCTGGGTTCGATTCTCAGCACCACATAAAAATAAAGGCATTGTGTTGTGTCCATCTACCAAAAAAAAAAAAAAGATTCTCTCTCTCTCTTTTTTAAAAACAAAAAAACAAAAAACACAGCACCACCCAGTACTCACAGGTTTGTGGTGATGCTGAGATAAACAGACCTAGGAACCACTGGCCAGGTAAGACAGAGCATAGAAAGCTTGTCCCGCACATGGTCCTTGATAATGAATGATACTACACCACAGAGCTACTGGTTATGTATTTACAACACTATATGTTTTTGTTAGAGTGTTTTCCTACTTACAAAGAAAAATGTACTGTAAAAGAGCATCCATGTTACCACAGCAGCCTCGGACCTCTGTGTTTACTGCATCTTTTGATCTCATCGTCTCTAGATTAAATCACAATGTCTAGGGTAGTGTAAGGACTCTCTAGGATGTGCACCTGATGGGTGGCCAACCTAGCCAGGTGGTGGGAATTTGAAGTTGGGTGTGGTTTTGTGGATCAGGCCCACTGTGCTGACCCACCTGCTCTCTATTGAAGAATGGTTTTCCTGAGGCTGATACAACCTCCCAGGCTTAAGTCAATAGGATACGCTCCATTCCTCAGTGGCAGCCTGTATCTGCAGGAGAAGAACAGGTCCAAAGCTCCTCCCTGTCATGAGAAGAACACAAGTTACCCTGCGGGAGGGGCTTCTGTGGTCTTATGCAGTCCAGATTCCAGGACTCAAGAAGACAGGGTAATTATAAGCAAAGCTCCCCAAACACAGAATCTGTAAGAACAAGTTCCAATTGGAACCTGACAGTGAGGGCCTGGGTGTCCCAGAGTTGCCTTGGATGGTTTGCATTACACATAAATAGTGAAATCCCTCACTCAGAGGGCAAGGCCGTGCTCACTGAAGATTTGAAAGTCTGATGCGACCCTGATGTCTGTCAAAAGTCAAGAGGTGGACCTGGCTGGGACTCTGGGACTTTCCTGGGACTTCCAATAAAACAGGAGGGCAGGGGTGGGTGGGTGGTGATGCGCCGTCCCTCTCCTGTCTCTCTTTCTCCCTTGAGAGTGTTCCCTTTTTTCTTTTCCTATCCCTTCTGATGAACGCAGGCCTGCTATTCTGAGTGACTTGTACGAAATCCTTCCAGTGTGATCACAAAAACTGGTGACTGGGGACTCTGGCAGTGGTTTTGGTGTCTGTGGATGGCCTTACTCTGCAACAACACAGTAGTAAAATCTCTCAGCAAAGTACTGCTCAGAACTCAAGCCGTGCATGGCTGCATCATTATTTCCATTCTACAGGTCAAGAAACCGAGGAACTGTGATTCAATGGTACCTGGAGAGTAATCAGAAGGCTTAAGTCCAAGGCTTTCTTCAGGGCAGAATTTGAGGGTATGGAGGGTGGAGGGGTCAAGACCAGGGTGTCTTCCAAGGCAGGGACTAGGGAGGAAAAATGGTGTCAACAAAGAACCAAGGGTGCTGGCTCATTCCCAAGTGTTTTGACCCTTTTGGGTTTCTGTAGTTTTATAAGGGTGTAAGGTGGTGCTGTGTCCTTGAAGGGCTACTTGTTTAGATCTATTCCATTGTTTTATCTGATATGAAAGGAAGTTATTAGGGATATCCAAGAAAAATTCCAACCTATTCCTACTTGAAGAGGGTGGCTTTTCTCCTATTCTCCCAGTCTATGTGGAACATCATGATACAAATCAAGTGAGCGTGAGTGCACAGCTTGGAATTTGGTGGCCCTTCCTTGAGCCAGGCGATCAGGGGGTACCGTGGGGTGAAGGAAGCTCTTCTTTCCTGCCCTAAAGCTCAGCAGAAAGAAGGCCATACTTAACCTGAGCCCTAAGCACATAAATGTCTTGGCATAGGTTGTTTGATGTTCCTGACACCCTCGCCCCAGGCCTGCACCAGACTACACCTTAAGAGAAGGACATCACACAGGTTTCCATTGTCCCTGTCGGAGTCCTGTCTGCACACGACAAGTTTTGTCTTTCTATTCTCCTGGCTGTGTCTCTTTTGTCCTTTTTCCCTCTTCCCAGGTCCACCTCACCCTTAGTATCTGTCCAGTCCTTGGCTTCAGCCTCACAGTGGTGAGTGACAGGAAAGGAGGCATTTGGAAAGGGAAAGAAAGCTGGCTGCAGAGGAGGCTGGGAGAGGGGATGGGCAGAGAAAGGATTTGAGCTGGGTCATTTTTTAAGACCAAGATCAAGTGTCTCCTGTCCCTGAGGTCATCTGGGAATGACAGCACTCCCCCCACAGAGCTCCATAGCTGCATTTGCTTCCCAGAGGGAGCACTTAACACTTCTGCCTTGCTTTAGAGTTACTTGCAAACAGACACATGTTCCTTTTTGAGATTATCCACTTTCCTCTGGGAATTTCCCATTTTAACACATTTTAACTCCTCTATATCAGAAGCAGAAGGAAGCACAGTGAATTACATCTAATAAGATCAAAGTAAATGCTATGGAACCATTAGAAGTGGGAAAGGTAAGAGTTTGGGGACTGAGGCTTGTATTTCAGAGAACCCCAGTGTCAGGGAAGCTAGGGATGTGAGGACTGCGGTGCAGGACCCTCCTGGCAAGGGTGACGCTGTGAATGTGTCCACAAAGTTTTGGCCAGATGCAATTAAAACCCAGAGGACAGTGGGTAATAAATTTAGGAACCGAGTGAAGTATGAATTATAAATGAATGAATACCATTTGATATTCATTTATTTATTTGTTTCATCAAATTGAAATTTGCACAGTGCATCTGAACTTATGGCGCAAGTTCAGCAGAAGAGTAACATTTAATTAAAGTGCCAAGAACTCATAGTGGGATAGGGAGGGGAAGCATGAGAGGAATTGATGAATTCTAGATAGGGCAGAGGGGTGGGAGGGAAAGGGAGGGGGCAGGGGGTTAGCAAGGATGGTGGAATGTGATAGACATCATCATCCAAAGTACATGTACGAAGACACGAATTGGTGTCAACATACATTATATACAACCAGAGATACGAAAAATTGTGCTGTATACATTGTAATAAGAATTGTAATGTATTCCACTGTCATTTATTGTTATTATTATTTTTTTAAAAAAACAATAATCAAAAAATAAAGTGTCAAGGACCAACTGGTGGTCTCAGCCACACTCCACACTAAAATTCTGCAGTGATGGACATTTATCCATTTCTGAATAAACACCCACATTAACAGCCATTTGCACAGGCCCCCCCACTCCATTGTGTAGCGTTGAAGTCACCCCTAACCCTCCCGTACTAGACTGTAAGAGCTGGCTCTTCCTGCCTATCACATGGCATCGTCCCTGTGACAGGGTCAGTAGGTAACTGAGCCTGGTTGCACTGAAGTTACAAAGGTGGCAGAAGACCCAATTAACCCTGAGGTCCTAAAACACCGCGGTTCTATCTTCTGAGTCTTTGTGATTAAATTGAATTAAAGGCAAGGGCTTGATCTATTAATAACTGAAACACCAGATTCGTTTGTTTCAGGATAAAATTAAAACTGAGCTCCTTTAGGAAATTATCCTTGCCATTTTCTGTAATTAAAAACTTAGAAACCATGCCGGCATTAACAGCAGGGTCCTCTGTTTTCAAATCAAAGAATAATCACAGGAATGAGCTGCAGGTTTGCAGTCTGCTCACTAGAGGGGGTTAGACACCCACGAGCACCTTTTTCAGGAGGCTGAGCTGCAGCGAAGGTAGCAAATCGGAGCAAGTCTTTGGGAGGCTGGATGCCAGACTTCTGTGACTGAGCCATGTTTTCACAGGTTTTAAAACAAAATTCCTTACTAGCATACTCAAGAAATCAGATGAATTTAATTTTTTCTAATTGAAAAAAATTCACTAAAGGAAAATAGAAAAGCACCCTGAAATATCAAGGCTATTTTAAACCACCTGTAATGTCTGCATCCAGAACAAGCAGGATTAATATTAGGTGTAGCCATGTGAATTTTCTGGGAGTGGAACATCCTCTAGCAACCCAATTTCATATGGTTGAACTTGATATTTTAGTGTCTAGTTTTCCCCTGTGCATAGTAGAGATTATAATGTGTGTTTCCTACTTTATGTTATGTACTTACTATGAATTGAATATCGATGTATGAATATATTTAAACTGAAGGAAAACCTGGATAACACCTGCCTGTAGCTTCTGAGCCGACTCTCTAGAATTCACCTGGTCTCTGCTCCCTGCTCTTAGTTGACTATAGGTTGTGTCTCTGAGGCAGTGCCAGCATTGTTCCTAAGCTTTGAATTGTAGAAAATGACAACTCAGGGTAGCAGTTGATGAAGTATGACCCAGTCACCTATCCCTAGGCCTCAGCCATAAATATCCCCAAACCCAGTCCTCAGGAAGATGGATTTGAGACTTGCTGCCTGTCTCTACCTGCTTGACCAACTTGTAAGATCTTTCTCTTTTGCAAAGCTCATGATTTCGCTGATGGGGATAACATACGGCAGGCAATACAGGCCTGGTTTGGTAACAACATTACTTACTATTTTATGTGCTGGTCAAAATACTCAGTCAAAATTTTATTTGAAACTGCCCAGTCTTCCCTACGTGGTTATGTCTCAGCTGCTTAGGAGCAATGATACCCGTGACTTTAGAATGACGGCTCTGTCAAGTATGTGCAACAGAGAATAAGGAAAATGTCTCGATTTCAAAGCATTTGCAGTCCAGTTGGGGAAAAGGAGGCCAGGAGTGTTGCAGGAGTGATGGAAACAGAAGCAAGCTATACCTGGGTCGGTGGACTGACACTCAGCTACACATTCTAAGTGCAGCAGAAACTCAGAGAAGAAAGGAATCAGGATGAGCGGAAATTTCAACAGGCTTCCCAGAAGAAATGGAATTTAGAATGAGCTCTGAGACGGCAGGCAGGAGAGACTAGATCTTTCATCCCATTACTGCATCCTGGGGGCTGGAATGTACTTGGTTTTTAAGCAGTGTGCGTGCTTCTGCCTTTTTGTGTAAAGAAGATGTGCCTGGCCTCTGGTTGAAAGATGACTTTTGCAGAAGTGGGACAGAGCTGTTCACTTTTGTATTTTTTTTTTTTTTATTAGGTGACTAGTTAGATTCTGGAATATCATCCAGGAATACCATACAGATCAGAGTGAAAGGTGAATTGACTCTTGCTGCAAATGAACTTTTAACCTTGGTTTCATAAGCACAGAATGAGCTAATCAGCCATAGATAATACATAAAATATGTGAAATATGAGCACGCGCGCACACATACACACATATGCATTTCCTGGCAAGATTCAGAATACAAGCAAACAGCAACAAGTAGAGAGAGCTTTGGGGTTTAGGACGATATATGGTTATGAACAGCCTCCTCCTTCTTTAAAAACCCTAACACAAAATTCTGTTTTGAATAAAGTGGAAAAAGCCACAATGAAAATTGCAGCCAGACATTGAAAACACTTTACAGATTTCTAAACTTCGTTCTGGTTTTAATTTTTCTGAGCTATATGTTCAGTGCTGGCTTTGGGCCATGCAACCTCTTAAGCTGGAAAGCGCTTTGCAGGCAGAACGTTGCTGGAGGCTCTCAGAGCTGCCAGTTCCCTCAGCGTGGGTCTCCTGGAGCCAGCTCTTTCCATGGCCTGGAGCCTAGATAAAGAACTTAGATTTCATGCATTTAAAGTTTGTGACCAGGTACCCCCATTTGCCAGCCTTATAGATTATACAGAATATATAACCACGTTTGTCCAATATGTGAAACCTGGCTATAGTTTCCTGTATTGTATACAACACATTACAACAGCTTAAGTGTTGACCATGACTTTAGGATCCACAGTCTCTGACCAGATTAAATATTAATTAATTACAGTGAAGGTAGAAACAAGAACAGACTGAAACTTCCTGAAATGTTGGTGGAGCTTCTGGTTATACAAGGAGCACTGTTGGGGAATGGGGGTCTTGTGGGGCAGAGGCTGCTAGTAAGTTCTATGTTCTTGGCCAGGGGTGTCCCATTTCTGCCTCACTCTCCCTGTAAATGGGTAGGCAAATGAGATGACCTAATGTTTTTTCTTGTTCTGAAACCATATGGTTCATGATTAATAGCCTTTTCAATATGTTTTAGGTCTATGAATGATTTGGAAACTCTCAGCCTTGAAAAAAGAGTAGTTTTCTAAAGAGAAATGCATGATTTATATTCCACCTACAATTCTACCCCAAATTGTGCCAAACTCAATCAAAAGACAACTGACATAATGGGAGCGAATACCTGCAAAGAATGTACCTTATAAAAGGTTAATATCTAAAATATTTAAGGAACTCAAACTCGATAGCAAAAAAAAAAAAAAAAAAAACCCAAATAACCCGATTAAAAAACGGGCTGACACCGAACAGACATTTCTCAAAAGAAGAAACATAGATGGTCAACTGGTATATGAAAAGGTGCTCAACATTACTAACTATCAGGAGAATGCAATTCAAAATCACAGTGGACTATCACCTCATACAACTCCGGAAGGCTGTTACCAACAAGATAAGACAAGGATTAGTGAAGAAGTGGGGAGCAGGGAGCCTGGTGCCCTGCTGGCAGAGATGTGCATTGGCACAGCCTCTATGGAAAACAGTATGGCGGCTCTTCAAACACTTAAAAATGGAAACACCACATGATCCAGCAATCCCACTTCAGAGTATAGTCAGAGGAAATGAAATTACTATTGGGGAGTTATCTGCTTTCCAATATTCATTGAAGTATTATTCACGGCAGCCAAGACACAGAATCAATCTAACTGGACAGCGATAGATAAATGGAGGAAAAAAGATTGGATTGCTATCATTTTGTACTTGTGATCTAAAAATCGTTAATGTTTTCTGCTTTCAGGCTTATTTGAAGGGATTTACTGAGAACATCACGTGTCTATCTCATCTGTCTTGATAATTTGGAAAAAACTCTCAGTAAATTTGGTGCGGAGGCAGGCAGGAGCCATTTTCGGTATGAGATGGTGGCAGAACATTCTAGTTGAGAGGCAGTAAAGACAGGAATAAGAAAAAAAAAAGGTGTGGACATTTTATATTTCATTTGGATTGGTGCTTGGAAACAGGAACTTCTCAGTAGCAAGCACACTCTAACAAGAAGGGAATGAAAAGTATTGTATTCATATTATCTCAAGAGTGTGGTTTTAGTTCCAACCTGAGCAAAAGGAAGAATGGAAAGAGCTTCCCTGCTATCTATTCGGCAGAGTGATGTCCTTTATCTCACCAGGAGCTATTGCTAGACTAGATTTTCTTGATGGAGGGGTCATGGTGTGTAAGGTGTGCGTGGTGCCATGTGGCTTGTGTGAGTTTCTAGGGGGGATCTAAGTACATACCGAAGCGGAGACTTCCACAGATGTCAGTTGTCTCAGGATGGCATTCCACCTACTTTGTTTTTTCTCGAGCTTATACTCCAGCTTTCCATCATGATGGCATTTCTTTGGACATCCCTGAGTGGGCAGCATGGAATGGGTTTCTCACTCCCTGTTGCTAATGTTAGGAATACTTGGGCTCACCCTCATGGTTGGTAGCAGATCCCACTCTAGGGACTGGCTGTGGGCATGCTGTGCACCCTGTGGCCCCTTCTTCCTCAGCCCTGTCTCATGCTGACAGTTCACAGTGGGGTCCCTCCCCAGACCTTGCCTTGGCCAGAAGGGATCTTGCTGGCCCAGGCTCCACCCTACTCACCACAGGGTGGTACACATTCTGGTGACAGGCCATGTGCAGGTTGGTGGCCTGCCTGGTCCCCCGGCCTCAAGTTAGAAGGACTCTGTAAGGCCCTCTTACCTGGATGACCCCGTAGGGTCCACTGAAGCCCAGGTCAAGGTGAACCTCTTCCTCTTCCTGGTCCGCCTTCCAATTTGGTCTCACATTTGCTGTTCCTCACAGCCTTCCCAGGGAGCCTCCTCACACTGTCTAAGCCTCTGAGCTTTCCCCTGGACAGTTGAAGACAGGATGGTTTCCTGTTGACTGGCGTGAGATCCTCCAGTGTCTGCATGGGGTCCCCAGTAGAATGAACTCCTCTGGAAAAGTGATCATTGGCTGCCTGAAAACTTATTAAGTTCAGTGTATTTTTTGAACTAGTGTCTAGTAGCTTTTATCTTTTTAAAATAAATAGAACTGATTCTATGATTCTGGGGTAAAAGTGGCTATGTCTACTTGTTGCAAATATCCTTACAAAGTTCAAACCCTCTTTTAACATATTGGGTATCTCTTAAAAAATATGATACTGCTGTGATAACTATTATGTCTTTGAATAGTATATGATTTAGCATGCTAGCCTTTTTTAACTCCATTAAAATGAAAAATTAAAATGCTTGATTTGGGTTTAAGAAATAGTGTAGCTGAACACGTATGTAAGTGGATTTTTTTATGACTATTTATCATGTTGTGATTAAAATAACAACAATACAAACAATGCAACTTTCAAAGAGATACCCTAAACTATGCTAATGAGTCCATACTGTACTTTGGAAAGTCCACTTTTCTAAATATTAGAGTTTTTTTTGGGGGGGGGTCATAATTGAATTTAGTAACTTTTGTCAGTTTTTAATCAAGCTAAAGGAGAAATTCAGCTGAGATTGTTATGTCCTTTTAAAGATATTGAATTTTTAATATTAAGCCCTCTTACAAGATTTGGAAATTAGCTGGTTAATTTTATAAGTTTTGCTGGCTGTATATCAAATATATATATATATATATATTATATATATATATATATGACATACAATAATTCTATTTCTCTAGTAAGTAAGGACTCATAATTTTTCAATATCTTTTATTAAAATATCATGGCTTGGTATAACTGAAGTTAAGTTGCATTTCAAAAATGTTTTTAGATTGTTTCTCCCAGAATTTTTGTGCATAGAAGGTAGTAGTATTTGATAACTTTCAATTTGCTTCATTCCAAGATGTTCATAGTGCAGTACGTTTTGCATAATGGATGCTTTCCTTTGCCAAAGGCCAGCCATCTGGTGGACTGTGCTGCTGTTCACTTTGGGGTCAGGAAGCAATGCTCGTCGGCATCTCTGAGAAGGCCCCAGAAAGTACCTGCAGTTCAAGCCCTCCCTGCCAGCAGGTAGGCACCAAAGCTATGGCGTGGGGTAAAGAACCAACTGTACAAGAGTCTTGTGAGATCCACTGGCTATTTACAGAGGGTAGAGATGAGCCTGATAATCCTTCTTGGAAACCCAATCTACCCATGTAGGTCTGTACCTGGATGTCGAAGATAGGGGAAACTCTGCTTAGACATTTCAGAAAACAATTTTCTTTTTTTTTTTACCCTACAATGATGACCTTTTTACTCTGGGGCAAGTTCCAACTCTTTGAATTTTTGTGACTCTTGGAGCCAATGGAAAAAAACAAACAAATCAAATGGAAATATAAATGACACTAAGGAAGTAATAGACACTTGGAAACAGCTGAACAGTAATTCAAGACATAAGTGTACATGCGGAGAATCATAAGTATCTGTTGGATTTATCGAGAGGTATTACAGATTCATCATTCATATTTGGGGCAGAAGATGTGGTCTAAATCCGTTGTCTTCATGAAAGCTGATATGTTTCCAAATTAAGTTGGTCATTGCTGTTTCACTATTTCTTATTTTCAGTTTATAGACGTTATGGAGCAATTGCTTATAATCAGATAAGCTTGGGAAATTCTTGGTTAAATTTCTCTCCTTACTGCAGGACTTGTCAGAACCTTATATGTGAAAATATATTAGGAATCTTCAAGAAAGGAAACCTTCTGTAGCATTGGTTTAAAACAATCATAAAATCTTTGTGTAAACCATCCATTAAATGTATTAGAAACAGGGGTTTGTAAATGACAGTTTTGGAAATGTTGACTTGTAGTTTTGATTTTTCGTGATAATATTTATAAAAACTTTTCTAGTTTTGTGAACTGAACTGAAACCTAGATTTTTTTTCACTTCTTTGAAAGTTGTTACATGCGAATATTTTGTACTTTTTTCCATTTCTTCTGTGGAAGGGAAAACCAGACAACAGATAATATCTTGTGTTTGAGGACTGATAAAAATTACACCACAAGACACACAACTTTCTTAAGAAGTTGCTTAAGTTCTGTATTTGGCTTCCTAACCAGCTAGCAAACTATTCAGAGGGTCCAAGGACTTGTGGACTCATGCGGGATCTTAGACACTCAGGGTTGATGGTGCTGTGAGAAAACAGGGCTTTGTGGAATCACCGTAGTTTCCTCATGAAGGTCACTGTCAGAAGTCCATTTGGAGGAAGAGGAATGCTAGCTTGCAGAAGCCACCAATGCTGTGCCACTCTCTAACCCTCCCTTGCTGGGGATTATAATGTGCAGAACATTATTTATAATACTTACTTAATCTTCACAAAGGAGGTATTTTTGTTATCCTCATTCTACAGAGCAGGAGAGGATTCCCAGGATGGCTATGTGACTTGCCCAGGGCCACAAAGCTGATGAGGGACAGAGCCATTACTGAGATCCAAGCCACTTGGTTCCAAAGCGGAACTGCCATGTCTTATATCAAGGAGTTTCCAGCCTAATTTGGACACAAAACAGATGTGCTTGATAGAGTTCCACGTGTCCATACAATTTTTAAAGAGTATGTTGTAAACTTTCTATCAAAGAGATTCTGATAAAAAAAAAAAAAACATCTCTGTGGGTCTCCCCTGGTATTTCCATGAGATGCAATGTGATTCTCCTGCTAATCAAGATAGATTCAGTTCCTTGATCAAACCGAAAAGTTTTGCTCAGAGAATTTTTAAAATTTCATCCTTTTATTGAAATTCTTTAAATAAAGGAAGCTCCTCCCATTACCATTACTATCATTATTCATCTCAAAAAGACAAGGACCAAGGTCACATATGGACCTCTGAATAGAACTCAGTATCTTTGGTAAGAGGCAGTTAACTCATTGAGAAACAGTTCTGCCCCAAACAACCCGGACGGGCTGGATGGCATTTATGGCATTACTAATGTTCTAAACCTACCCATAAAACTACTTTAACAAAAGACTACTTGATAGACCAGAATAAACTGTAATGCTTTTTTTAACTGTCATACATTTCTAGACTATAAATACCTCCATCCCTCTAAGCAAATGAGTCAGAAATATTTATGAGGCACCCTGTATTTTGATCATCTCTGCAATGGAATGTAGCCATTTCATCATGACCACATTCTATCTACACCTTGTTCTCTACTATTGATGGACTCCTTAGCGTATCATACGTAATCCACTAGTGAGAGGAACTTTGGCAGCCAGAAAAGAATGAAGGGGAAGTAGACAATTGATGGTGTTGAACAGGCTATATTTGATCAATATGCCATCCATCGCTAACCTAAAGCCAGGTGTAAATTTCAGAATGATGTCAGCACAGGTGGATGGCATGATGGTGGCCTGGTCATCTGACTTACCTTCTGTTGGTGTTATAGGCTTAGACCTCTCCCTTTTGGAAATAGACATTCATTTGGGCCTGGAAGATTCTGGAGTGCTGACATTTGGGATTTGGTGTAATAAGTTAACCCTCCCTGCCTTTTTTTCTAAAAGAAGCTTCAAAGATATCAAAAGGTCAAACTACTGACATTATGCTGCTGATCATGGGTGCTGTTTTACATTTCTTGTGGATAAGAATGTTTATAGAAAACTACTACTGGATCTCACATCAATTTTGTAAAATGATTTTGTTCTTTGTGTAAAAATGCCACAAGATTTTTACTTAAAAATTCAAGCAACTCAAAAATTCATGAAGACTGAAACACTGAATTAGAAAAGAAAGATAGGTTACGTTAACTAAAATATAAAGTATGAAATAAACATCAAGTAATACATACCCCTGTGCTTTAGAAATATGGCTCACAAAATCTAGTTATACAACTATTAAATTTCATTCTTGTGAAGCACACCCAAATAAATTTTATAGATGACCTCAAATTTCCATATTGATTATTAATTTTTGATTCTTCTAGTTCTTATTTTTTTAAAAAGGAAATATTGTCTTATTTTAATACCAGTTTCTTTGGGTCATTAATATTATTAACTAATTGTTATTAAGCATCCATGGGTGGAATGTTTTGTCAGACACAGAGACAAGACGTGGGGGCAGAGCTGGGAGGAAGGACATCATTAAGTGTCCCCACTTTTTGGATACACAGCTAGATTACATTTTGTGACCCTCCTTGGCCTAGATACTGACATCGGCCAATGAAAGGTGAGAAGAAATGATCTGTGCCACTTCAGGGAAAGCCCAAATGTCCCCAGGAACTTCTCCGAAGGGGCCTTTTCTTGCTTTGCCTTATAGGGAGAACTAGTAGAAGATCTTTTTCTTTTTAAAAATATTTATGTTTGCAAGGTAAGAAGAGCCTTACATATATCTATCTATCTATCTATCTATCTATCTATCTATCTATCTATCTTGGCATCAGGGATTGAACCTAGGACATTTAACCTCTGAGCCACATCTCCAGCCCTTTTTATTGTTTATTTAGGGTCTCACTAAGTTGCTGAGGCTGGCTTTGAAGTTGCATCCTCCTGCCTCAGCCTCCTGAGCTGCTGGTATTAGAGGTATGTGTCACCCAGTGGAAGATCGTGAAGCCCTAGGGCCGAGCATGGTCATCGGACGTAGCAGTCATCAAGTAAAGATGCCACTAGACCTCCTACTGTCTTCCTGGGGGCAAAATTTTCCCTGGTTGAGGACCACTGGCCTAATACAGTGATATTTCAGGTTTTGTAAAGTTTTACACTGAGCCCCTACTTTTATTTTATGTAATAAATCTCTGGAAAACCTTTGAAATTCAAATATCTGAAAGTCGAAGACATGTACATGCTCTAAGGAAATTTGTTATACAAGAGAACTAAGCAGATTAAAATTTTAATTACTGTTATTTTTACTAACATTCTGAAGATGTTGTTGCAGCAATTTTTATGTTTTTAAACTTTGTTTTTACTTTTCAAAACTGGACCCTAGCTTGAAAAGCTTAAGTTCAGCAAAATGTAGGCTGAGCTAAAGTCACCATTTCCGGCCTGTGGAGCGGCTCTGTGCAACAACTTAAAAAGACTGGTGTGTTTTTTTTTTTTAATATTTATTTTTTAGTTATTGGCGGACACAACATCTTTGTTTGTATGTGGTGCTGAGAATCAAACCCGGGCCGCACGCATGCCAGGTGAGCGCGCTACCGCTTGAGCCACATCCCCAGCCCCAAGACTGGTGTTTTTTTGTTCCTGTAATAAGTACACTGCAGTTTTCCATTATCTGCTCTTTTTTTTTTTTTAAATACGAAAAAAAAAATCCTAAAACAATTAATGAATACTTGTACATAGACAAGATGGTAACCACTAGAGTGAGACTAGCAGCATTTGAAGTTTCTATTGAGGGAGTTGTAAGATAAGTGTTTGCCTGTGGAGTATAAATGTCTGGTTTTGCTTTGCCCCTCCTGGGCCTTACCCCACTTCCACTACGCTGAGGTTCTCCCTGCTCCATTCCTTCCCACGTTTCCATCTCAACCTCCCGACCAGGCAGTACAGGTCGGACTATTTATCTGGCTTCAACATTGGCATCCTCTGGTCTCAGCTCCTGGTGTCTGGTCTTCCTCACCAGACCCGTGTCCTGTCCTGGGTGAGCACTTGCCTGGGTGGACCCTTCATGGCCCTCGGCAGGGAACATCATTACAGAGAGTGGGCTGGATGTCACACAAAGACAATGGAGGCCAAGTCGTTGCTTTTTCAGGACTTTGCAATACAGTGGTGCAGGCAGATGCCAACCTAGATAATAAAACAATTCTATGAAAGGAAGGAGACATTGAGTGACTCTAAGTTCAAACTGGAAACACCGTGGTTGGAAGGTATTAAACCCAAGTGCGTTCCAGTAGAAATGGCTTAGAGAACATTCCGATCTGAGCAAGCCATGTATATCTGATAGAAGATCCTTTTTAAAATCTACCCACAGGCATCATCTCTCCTAGTCATACCTATGACTGAAGCACAAAAGAATGTTGTAGATTAAAACTCTTCTCTCTGTACCTGGAGGAATGGTTAGTTGTGTTGAATTGGTGGATTCAGTCCTTGGTTAAATCATCTTCTGATATTAGAAGAACAGTGATTAAAAAATCAAAGACCCTTGGGTTAGACTATCTGGTTTAGGATTCCAAATCTGCCATGTACCTTTTGGAATTTAATTTAATCTCCTTTGCCTCAGTTTTCTTATTGACAGAATTGAGATAAGAACCCCTATTTGATAGAATACTATGAAATTTAAAGGAGTTAATGAACGTCGTGTACCTAAAAGAATGCCTGGCTCTAGAAAGCTCTTGATGATTGTTATTTCTCACTAATATTTGTTCATGATACCTTGTAGAATTAATTCATTCTTTTGAGCATTTTACTGTGGGCCTTGATGATTCTATTCTTTTTTTTTAAAAGAGAGGGGGGGAGAGAGAGAGAGAGAGAGAGAGAGAGAATTTTAATATTTATTTTTTAGTTTTCAGGGGACACAACATCTTTGTTGGTATGTGGTGCTGAGGATCGAACCCGGGCCGCACGCATGCCAGGCGAGCGCGCTACCACTTAAGCCACATCCCCATCCCTGATTCTATTCTTTATGACACTCACTTTCATAATTATGACCCTGGGCTTGTGAAGTAACTCAGTCCCAATAAATCCCTGCTCCTTTTTGTTTCTGACATTACCATGTTATTAGATTTCTGCTGTGACCTCTGATTTCTAGAGAAGCCCACACCCTGGAAATCATTCTGTGGCTCTGAAGCAGGAAGAGCTTTGGATGCACTCTTTCTTTTCCTTATAAAAATATATCCTCTGTTATTCCAGACCCTAGGTGCTCCTTTTGTTTCCTTTCTATGCTATCAAAGGAGTTTTTCCTAAAACTTTTAGTAACTATCAATGCACATCACACAAAACACCAAACATCTCCCAAATTCCTCTGGTGCTTAACACTTTTCTCCTATTTTTTCCCCTGAACATAGACAGTTTTGATTTGGTTTGAAGAAAACAAAATGCCCAGAATCTTATCACTTAGGTTACGAGCCTTAAAACAACCACAGACTCGTGGCTACCACAATCACACTACAGCCGTTGTCATCTGGAGGGCAACAGCCTCGAGCCCTGGCAGTGGGCGTACTTCAGAAGGAAGTGGGCAGCATGTGCCTTGTGGAAAGAACTACACTTTAGGAAACTGTTTTGGGAAAAAGGGGGCAGTATTTAGGAATTTGGATTATTTATCTCAGCAACAAGATTACTATGGAAGGCTCAAGCTTTTGAAGGGTTAACACAGAAAATAAGGACTACCTGTTCTTCATCTCTAGCGACTCCTAAAGAGAGGGCCCAAAACAGCATGAGGTAATTCAGTTAGGTACGAAGGGGAACATCCAGATGGTGAAAGTGGAACAGGGAAAGGAACTCTCAGAGGAATACCTTAGCATCTGGAAGAATCTTGAAGCAGGATGATCCTTCTCCTGGCACGCTTTCTACATCTGCCATCTGTAAAACACACTGTATTTTTGTGAATGTGAAATAACACCTACATTCCTCATTATGAACCTTGAATGTCCTATGTTACTCATGCTCATGGGAGTGTGTTTTGTGTGTATTTCATATACATTTCCTACGCTGCCAACCAACTGTGGGTTGAAAATACTTTACAGAATGGTACTGAGCATGTGCAGATGTTTTCCTTGGGATTATCATTTAAAAAACACAGCAGAACAACTGTTCACACATCACTGATGTAGACTTATGTTGGGGTTTTTAGCCCCCTGTTCCCTCCTGACCTGCAGGAGAGATTGGGGGAGCATGCCCCGACCAGGACAAACCAAGAAAGGTAAAGGTCGACTGGCCGCCAGCACCCAGCCCTCCATTGAGGGAGGACAATTATTCGCCAGGGAGAACAGTCAAAGCAGGATCTTGTTTATTGAGAAAACACACTCAGCTAATATAATGTATTATATTAGCCAATCAGGGTAAAGGTCAGCAGGGTGGGGAGAATTTACATCTACACCCATCCTACAGGCAGTAATGGAAGACTGAGCTGTCCCTGAGGGCAGAAGGGTTCTGAGCCTATCCTAGAGGTGGTCTGATTTCCATCACATCCCACAGCAATGCCTTCTGGCTAATCTCTAAGTGCTATTTTAGCCACATGTGGCCCCAGGGCTGGGAAGTGGGTAGCAGCCAGCAAGTTAACTTTCCTCTTTTCTGATGCAACATGACTTAAACAGTATAGGCAAACTGGAGATGACTTAGAGTACCCAGAAGGGTGTGTGAGGCCATTTTGCATGTGAAGAGCCTGGGATTTGTGGGTCTGGAGGTCCTGGATGCTTATTATAGGACGGCTGTATACTCTCTGTACTTTGTTCTCTCTAGTGGTTCTGGTGATACAGTCTTAGGAGGTGGAAGGAGAGTAGGCTTCAGAATTGGCATAGCTGGCGGGCATCTCTGTTGCACTGTTTTGAATCTGAGACCCACCGCTTGCTTATTGTGTCTGAGACTTGGTCTTCTGCTATAAAACAGGATGATTAGGGAATAGGTCAACCAACGTATTTGTGTCACAAATACAATGCTAGCACATAGGAGTTACTATGTACATATTAGTACATTTGTACACAGGCATTTAAATATATACACATACATACATGTGCACACATTAAATAAAAATACTTTATACACTATGCCCTAATGTGGGACACAAAACTCCCTGAACAGATACATATGCATATAATAGGGATAACCCTTCGTTCTATAAGAAGTTTCTCAGTGTGGTTTGTTCAAAGGAAAATATCAAATGGAAATTCAAAAATTCAAATAATTTTTCAGTCAAAGAGAAAACAAAAATTAAAATGTCAAAATATCCAGGAAATACTACTAATTAAAACATTACATGTCCAAACATATGGGATACAACTAACACTGTGTTCAGAGGAAACATAACCTTAAATGTTTTCATGGATAAGCAAGAAAAATGAAAATAAATGAATCAAGGACCAATTTAAAAATGTAGACAAAGAACAAGCTTAAGAAAAATCAAATGAAATAACTGATAAAAATAAAAGCAAAAACTAATGAAATACAAACAACAAAACTATAAAAATAAAGAGTAAATTCAAGAGCTGGTTCCTTGGAAAACTAGTAAAAAGGAGAAAAGCACAATTACATAAAATAATAAAGATGAGAATGAGGAAATGACCACAGATACTGAAGGAATGGAAATAATTGACTTTAGTTCAAATTAATACTGAGATGAAATGGAATAATTTATTAGGAAAAGATAAATTGCTAAAACCATTCCCAGAAGAGAAAGGCCATTTATGATATCGAGAGATAATTGACTATGGAAGAGAGTGATTAATGGTTTCTTAATGAAAGTGTTCTTCTGGGAACATTAGGTGAAGTGATTGTAAACAGGAGGGGGGATCAGACAAAAGGAGGTAAAATTACCATCTATAGATAATGATTGCATATGCCACAACCCAAGAGAATCAATGGAAAAATTTCCACTATTAGCAAATTTCACAAGTTGTCTGTATGCAAAATTCATAGAAAAAGTATGTAGGTGAAAACATATCTACAAAAACATACAAAATATTTTAACTGGGAGGGTGTAATTAAAAAATGTGCAAAGTTCCATGAAGAAGGTTCTATCATGTGACCCAGAATGCAGATGAAGTCTTGTCTAAATGGAAAGGATGCACTGTTCCTGGGAGACAGACTGAAGATCACCACCTTCCCCCACCTCTAGACCAGTCCCTATATCCACAGCCAGTCAAGAAAAAAAAAAAATGACAGAAATCTTTATTTAGTTATTTTTGGTATGAAGTAAAGTTATTTGAAATTTCAAAAGGAAAATTGAGAATTTCAGAGTAGCTAAAATGAATTCTGAAAACAAAAGCAATGAAAGGCAGCAAGACATGCAGACTTTAAAACATATTATAAAGCTTGGTTATCTAAAATGCACTGTGACTAGGGCAGGAACAGGCAGATCATTCATTGGTTGAAAGCTAGCAAGCCAAAAAGAAGTGAATTTGGTTTTATGTCTTGATAGGAGCGCAGCTCACAGAGGTGTTATATGTGTTGCTGAAACTCAGGGAAAGCTCAGGCCTGATTTATGTATTTCATTGCATGTAAAGTTTATCTTGGAAGAAAAATGCATAAAAAAACCTGAAACTTTAGTCTAGTGGTAGGTATACTAAAGTATTTGAAGAGAAATGTGTTGTTACCTGTTGTTAATCAGAAGATCGGAAAAATCAGAACATAAGACGGACTGATAGTGGCCAGAGAGTTGCACACATGAACACTATGTAATTATGTGAAATTATATCATCGTTGCTATATGCTTAAATATTCCCTTTTAAAGTGTTAGGAAAATGGGTTCAGATGTATAAAGAAATTTAGTATGCAGTGAAGATGACACTGTAAATTTTTAAGTTATAATCTTAGTAATGGAATGAAATGTTTTGTTTTGTTTTGTTTTTCCGGTTACAAGTTCCAGGGTCCAGAATGCAGATGAGATGGTTTAGGCATGGGGACAGAACTGCCCTGGAGGACTCTCGTGATGTGTCCTGATGGTGTGACTTCAGAGGCCCGAGGGAACCCTGGCGCCCCTCCCAAGAGAGCTCTTTGCTGGGCCAAACAAAGCCTGCCTTCCGGCAGGAGCCCTGTGGTCCAGCAAGGGGAGGGCAGGTCCTGGGAACTGCTGCCCGTGCAAAGGGCTGGGGGAATGCGGTCCTGTACAGGAGCACATGCGTGGGCCAGGTGTACCTCTGCTCCTCCGGCCTGGTGATTATTTACTCCCTTGAGTTTTTTTTTTCAATTTCCCTTTCATAGCGACAACTTTAGGAGTGAGAATAATTTATTCAAGAGTTCTGAGTTATTCACAAAGTATCATTATTTAACTATTGGTTGAATATTTTTCTGCTGTTCAACATTATATTCGTACTGCATGGAATGGGTGTGGGAAGGGGTGTTACTCTCCTGTTCTGAATGTAGCTTCAAAAATTGGGGGGCTCTTGGGGACTCACAGGAGTCCCAGCAACAGTAACCCACCCCCAGGTAGAGAGAATTGGCCTGGCTTCTCAACCTGAGGGGTACTAGCTTTGTGGTGTTGGTGTAGGGCTCTTTTTATTTGGGTGCTGGGGTGGGGAGGGATGTATTGATTTGGTATCCAAAGGGGAACACTAGAAATTCAAACAGGTGGGGATTCTCTCATTTGGAGAGCTCTCCGTGAGAGCACTAAGGAAGCAGTTTGCAGGTGTGGCCAGAGCTGAATGCATTTTTTCATCACACCTGGAATTGACCCTGTCACTCTTGATGTCAGCCTTTATATCTTGAAAAACTTACCTTTTAAATATGGAGATGCTAATGCCTCGTTTCTAAGAAAAACCTTCTTTAGCTTTCGGTTTAAATGGACTTAGTGGACAGTATTCCAGGCTTTGGAACTCTGTGCCTGCCTGAGCCCTCCTGCAGCAGGCCCTGGAAGCTGCCAGTGCGAAGGTCACCTAGCTCGGCCACTCACGTGTCATTCCTGCTGCACATTATTTCCGTGAGGTGTGAGGTATATAATTAGAAGAAGGTCAACAAATGAGCTTCTAAATGTGACTATAGAAGCAGAAAAGACTTCAGGCGAGTTTGTAAACTCCAGTGTTTAGGCAAGTGGTGTTTGGGAAGGATCTGAGGCTGGTGAGGACTGGACCCTGTCCCTGATTCCAGCAGCCCCCATTCCCCCTTAGGAGCCCACACTCAGGGCTGTGATGTGGCTGAGAGGTGGCACACTGGCTTAGCATGCACGAGTTCCCTCACAACCAAAATAAAACAAGACTCCCAAACCAACCGCACACAGAGCCCACAAGGATTAGAAAGCTCCTTACCTCTAAAGCTCAGGAGCGACAGGCTCTGCAGAGCATCGCACACTCCCCAAGGTGGGCATTGCATCTCCATCCTGCAGACACAGAAATGGAGGCAGAGACAGTTGTCATGTTAATTTATACATTTTTCAAATGGACAACTTGATGCTCAGCAAATATGAGGACATGTGTCGACCATCTTACTGAATTCCTTAACAACTGAAGGAAGAAGTAAGATGTCATCAGCAGGTCAAAGTGCACTCAAGAGCCAAGCTCAGGGGCGAATGCCTGTAATCCAGGAGGATTGAAGGTTCAAGTCCAGCCTGAGCAACTTGGCAATATCCTACTCAAAATTAAAAATTATAAAAGGGCTGGGTATGTAGTGAGGTGCCTTTGGGTCCAATCCCCAGTAACACACACTCACACACTCACATACACACACATTCACACACTCACACTCATGCATATTCACACACACTCACACTCACACAAACACACACACTCTCATACCCACACTTACACTCACACATACCCACACCCACACTCAAACATATACACTCACACATACACACACTCACACACACACTCATACACACTCTCACACATATACACGCACAGCATTTAGGAAGCAAGGATAGTTATTAGGATGAGATTGCTGAGCTGAATATAAAATAGGTTAGCATCCAGCAGGCCATGAATATTAGGGGTTGTTTCATTTAAAAATTTTTTAATTAACACCTATTAATTGTACATATTAATGAGGTTCAGTGTGATATTTCTAACATAGGGAGAGTGCATTGGTCAAATCCAGCACCCTCCCTTGCCCACACACACCTTCCCAACATCTGGTAATCACTATTCTACTTTTAGAAAAGTTGATGTTTTTAGCTTCCACATATAAGAGAACATGCAGTACCTATCTTTCTGTGTATGGCTTACTTCCCTTAACATGATGACCATCCATTTGCTGCAAAGGGTGGGATTTCATTCTTCTTTATGGCTGAATACTACTCCATTGTGTATACGTACCACATTTCTTTGTCCTTTGTCTGTTGATGGACAAGGATTCCTAGGCCAATTCTGAATCTTAGAAGTTGTGAATGGGGCTGCAATAACATGGCCGTGCAGGTGTCCCTTTGCATGCTGACTACATTTCCTCTGAATATACATGAAGAAGTGAGATAGCTGGGTCATGGGGTGGGTCTGTTGTTTTTGAGGAATCTCCATGTTCTTCTCCATGAGGCTGTACTAATCGACATCCCCACTACCAATGTTTAAGAGCTTTTCTTCACACCCTTGCTAGCATTTGCTATTTTTTTTTTATAATAGCCATTGAACTGGGGTGTGGTGTTGTCTCAGTGTGGTTTTGATTTGCATTTCCCCGATTGCTAACAATATTGAGCATATTTTCATATATTTGTTGACCATTTGTATTTCTCCTTTTGATCTGTCTTTTTTAATATTTATTTTTAAAATTTTAGGTGGACACAATATATTTTATGTTTATGTGGTGCTGAGGATTGAACCCAGTGCGTCTTGCATGCTAGGCAAGCACTCTACCCCAAAGCCACAACCCCAGCCCCATAAACTATTCTTTTTTTGTTTGTTTGTTTGTTTTTGGTACCAGGAATTGTACTGAGCCACATCCCCAGCCCTATTTTGTAGTTTATTTGAAGATAGGGTCTCAACTGAGTTGCTTAGTGCCTCCTCACAGTTGCTGAGGCTGGCTTGGAACTCACAGTTCTCCTGTCTCAGCCTCCCCAAGCCGCTGGGATTACAGGCATGTGCCACTGCACCCGAATTGTCCTTTTGAAAAGTAGCTATTCAGGTCATCTGCACATTTCAAAATTGGATTGCTTAGTTTTTTAAAGTTTTTAAAGTTCTTTTTATATTCTGGATGTTAAGTCTCTGTCAGAGAGCTGCGAATATTTTCTCCCGTTCTGTAGGTTGCATCTTTGGCTGTTGATTGTTTCCTTTCCTGTGCAGGAATTTTTTTTTTCAGTTTGATGCCATCTTATTTGTCAATTTTTGCTTTTGTTTCCTGTGTTTTTTGGGTCCTATCCAGAATAATCATTGCCCGTAACAAGGCCTTGAATTAGAAACTTCATTTTCAATCTACCGTTTTTGAAAGTATCAATGGCTCTTGGCAGTTATAAGATTGAAAATGATTTTTGATAACATATTTTTTATCTTTTTTTGTTGATGCCATTGTTACTGGAGCTGTTAAGAATATTTTATATGCCATGACAATCTTGGGATACATTTCTGATAAATTTTATGATTTTAGTACTTCCAGAGTAGATCATTCTTGTCTGTTTTTTTTTTTTGAAAAAGATTTAATTCTTCATAAAAATCAGTTCTGAATTTAATTTTAAATGTAAATTTATACAATGACATTTCAATATTTTTCTCCAGCATTTGTATCTTATGGAGATTGCACAAGAAATTTCATGATTTGTATGTATTTCAAAACATCTGTTTATTCATTCTGTTGTTTTGTCATAAGGAAAAATCAATTGTAAAATGATCTAAATCATTCATACTTGGCTTATCCAAAGCTTCATGTGATAATAGTATTATTTTCCACCAACATGATAATATTGAAATACAAGCCTTATTTTTAAGACTGTGGATATTTGTCCTGCAAAGCTGGGTAGGTTTTGAACCTGGAGAGTCCAGAGTCCACACTTTCCTGCTGAGATTTACTCCCAAGCACCAGCGGCTCCTGGGCTGGGATCCCTGCTGCCACTGCTTCAGGTCCCAGCTGGCTCCACTCCTCTGCTTCTCCTGCGCTCTGGACTGTCCAGGGCACTGGCCTGCCTGTGGGGCTGCTGTCTTGTGCCTGCTGTTCACAGTGCCCATAGCCCAAGCCTGTCCAGGCAGGCTGCAGCCAGCGTCCCAGTGTCACATGCTGCCCCCTGGGAGGTTGCCTCTGTCAGGAGCCTCTCCAATTTCCCACTGAATTGAACTTACGAAACAGGTTCAAGGGTAACATTAGTAAGAATTTCCACACACTGAGAACAGAGCATTCAAGCAGGCAGGGGGCTCTTCTCAGCCAGGGACCTGCCTGACTACATGTCGCAGGTCCATGAAGCTGGCCCTGTAAAGACCCTTGGGGCTCTGGGAGTGCACCAGACTTCATGATTTTCTTCATCAGTTCTCTCTCCTCTTCATTTTCCATGCTGTACAAGCTCCATTCTGGTGCATTGGTGCAGGAGCTAATATTTAACATTTGGGCAGATGAGGGTAAGTATACTAGATCAAGAAGGAACAGTCTGTACAAGTCAGAAGATGCTGATAACACAGAGGCCAAGAAAAGAGAGAGTTTCAAAAAGGAAGTAACCAAAGGAGTCAAGAAAAGCCAAGAGGTCTAGTGGCAACAGGACTGAGAAACTTCCATTGACTTTAGCAACACAGAGGTCAGGGGATCTTGGATCTTAGGAACCTTAGAGATGAGCTGTTTTGATGGAGAAATGCAGGCTGAATCAAAACCGAGCTGAGGAGTGAGTGGGGGTCCTGGCAGGAGGATTTGTAGACTCAGTCCCTCTCAGGTGAGCCTCAGAATGGCCAGGGAGCCTTTGTGTATGTCATTTCCGCTTCCTCTCTGTTCCTGCCATTGAGGCTCACCAACAGCAAGCTCCAGGCTTCGAACCCCCTGTGTGCCCGGCTGGTGCTGAGCACTGGTAGGGGCTCATCTCTAATTCTCTTACAACAGCGTGCTAGTCCCTGTCTTCCAAATGGAGAGGGACTCCGAGTGCCTATGTGACTTCCTTAAGTGCCATGGCTATCACCACAGCTGACGTGCTGACTTCTGCAGTGAGTGGCACTTTCTTTGGCATGCCAGGAGGAGACCCTGGGGAAGAAGGCCACTTAGCCTGTATGGAGTCGCCTCTTATCTTCATCAGTCTCAGTACATTTCACATTTTGAACACAGATTGAATAGACCTTGCACAATGTATTCTAGTGTCATTTGTTAAATCTCTTGAGACTTTGAACACAGATTTCTCCATACAACACCTCAGTCAGCAGAAGTTTGTAGAACAGGGAACTTGATCGTGAATAAAGAAAATCCCTCAAACAGAAGACTTCTTTGAAGAAGTTATAACCAGTACTTTGTAAATTCTTTTCAAAATAAGAGAATGAACATAACACTTCCCAACTCATTCTATGAGGGCACTCTTACCCCAATATCAAAACCAAAGATGTTAAAAAAAATGGAAAAAGAACACAGACTGATCTCTCTTGTGCACAGAAATGGAAAAGTCATCATGGAACAGGAGAAAATAATTGCAGACCAAATTAAAAATCTAGTATTCAGCATATACAAAAACTCCCACAACTCAACAATAAAAAGGCAAGCTTACTTGGAAAAGGGCAAGGGATTTGAATGAACATTCATCCAAAGAAGATATACAGGAGTCCAATACAGGCATGAAATCATGTTCAACATCATTTGTCATTAGGGAAATGAAAGCACATCCAGGTTGCTATAATAAAAAAGACAGACAGTAACAAATGCGGATTAAACTTCTTTGCTCTACAGAGCAGGAGAGAAACTGGAACTCTCACAGAGAGCTGGCACCTCGAAAACAGGCTAGAAAAGTTGCTCAGAAAAGTTAGCATACGTTCACCTTATGGCTCAGCAGTTCCATTCCGAGGTGTCTGTCTGCATGAGGGAACAGAGACAGAAGTTCAAAGAAAAATGACATGAATGCTTATAGTAACTTGCTCCCTCATAGCCAGCAGACACACAGAACAATCCAAACATCTGTGAACTGAGGAATGAGTAAACAAATGTGGCATCTCCTCATCATGGGGATAAGTACTAATACTCAGCCATAAAAAGGAATGAAGTACTAATTCACAACATGGTTTAACTTTGAAAATATGTGCTAAACAAAAGGACCCTTATTGTATAGTGCTATTCCATTTATATGAACTATCCAGAACAGGTCAATCTATAGAGGCAAAAGTAGATCTGTGGTCACTCGGGGCTGGGGGAGATGAGAACAGGGACTGACTGGGAAAGGGATGAGGTTACTTTGGAAAGTGAAGAAATATACTGGGATTAGATGGTGGTGATGGTCACACAAACTTGTGAATGTACAAAATCCACCGAACTGTGTGTGTACTACAAAACAGCGAATTTTGTGATGTGTGAATTATATCTCAAATTTTTTTAAGTAAATTAATTCTTAAAATAACAAAAGACCAATTTTGATTTGTTGATATTATCAATTTTCTTTTCTTTATTTCATGAGTTTGCTTTCTAACATTTATTGACTTCTCTCTTTTGCTTACTTTATGCCTACTTTGCTTTCTCTTTTCCAGGGTCTTATGGTTGACATTAAGTTTATTGATTTAAGATTTTCCTTCTTTTTAATGTAGGAATTTATAGCCATAAGTTTCCTTCTCATCATTGTTTTTGCTAGATCATATGAATTTTGTATGTTGTCCTTTCATTTTCATTCATTTCAATTATTTTCTAGTTTCTCTAACCAGTTCCTTGACCCATGGGTTATTTGGACATGTTGTTATTTTATTTCCATGTATTTGAGAATTTCCTGATTTTTCTGTTAAAGAATGTATAATCTGCTGCTGTTGGGGTACTGTTCAAGAGATGTCTGCTAGATAGATGTAGCTTGTTTCTGTGTTATTCGAGACTCCTATTGCCTGCATGCTATCCTGTTGTTCTAGCCATTATTGAAAGTAGGATATTAAGGTCTGTAAGAACTATTGTTGAATTGTGTATTTTGCCCTACAACTTAGTTCATTTTGCTTGATTGTATTTTGTGCTATGCTGGTAAGTGTGTGTATATATACTTATCATCCCTTTATCATTATCAAATGTACTTCATTTTCTCTAGTATCAATTTTTGTCTTAAATCTATTTTATCTGATATTAACAGTTACTCCATCTTTAGTTGAAGTGTGGTTTGCATGACATACCTTTTTATATCCTTTTACTTTTAAACTATTTGTGTCTTTAAATCTAAACTATTTGTTACAGATAGCACATAGTTGGATTGCTTTTTAAAAATCCATCCGTCTACTTCCATCTTGTGTTTGGAATGGCCAATCTATTCAAATTTAATGTGATAACTTACAGAGTGGGATTTGCATTTCCAATTTGATTGATGTTCTTCTATTTGATTTTTGTTCCTCTATACCTCTGTTACCATGTTCTGTTGTATTAGTAGATATTTTCTAATGTATCATTTTAATTATCTTATAGTTTATTTTACTATAGTTTTTGAGTTTCTTTCTTAACAGTTACTCTGGGGATGACATTGAATGTCCTAATTTATAACCATCTAATTTGGATGAATACCAACTTAATTCCAGTAGTGTGCAACAACTCTGTTTCTATAGAGCTCCACTTACACCCTCACTTTTTTATTGTTATTGTCATATGAGTTGCATCATTACACATCGTGTGCCACCATTGTTGGTCTATAATTATTGCAGTCCTCTTTTCAATCAGATAAACAAACAAACAAAAAAATAATTCCAAACAAAAATACATTTATACTGTATTTTAAATTTATCTGTGTAGTCACCCACAGAGAAGTTATTTGTATTTTCCTGTGGATTGAATTTTCTCTCTGGTATTCTTTCATTTACCCTGAAGAGACTTGCTTTTCTATTACTTATGAGCAACACATTGTTTCAATTTTTGTGTATCTGTGAATGTCTTAATTTTCCATTTATGTTTTTTAAATAGTTTTGCTTGTTAAGACATTCTTAGTTATAACATTGTTCTTTGAATGTCATTCCACTACCTCTTGGGCTCCATTCTTCTCTTAAGAAATTGGCTGTTAATCTTATTAAGGCTTCTTTGCATGTAATGAATCGCTTCTCTTTTGCTTCTTTCAAGGTTCTTTTTGTCTTTGGCTTTTTGACAGTTTGAATATGATGTGTCTGGGTATAGGTCTCTTTGAGTTTATCCTATTGGAATTAATTGAGCTTTTTGGCTATGTTCATTAATATTATTCACAAATTTGGGGGAGTCTGGGGCTATTATTTCTTCAAATATTCTTACTTTGCCTGTTTTTCTCCTCCTTCTCCATTTCCTTTTATTCTTATTCTTGGATTCCCATTATGCATATGTTTATATGCTTGAGGATCTGTAACAGATCTCAAGGTTCAATGAATTTTTCTTCACCTGTTTCTTTCTGTTCCTTGGATAAGATAAACCCAATCAAACTGTCCTCAAATTCTCTGGTTCTTTCTTCTGCTTGCTCAAATCTAAGCAGAATTTGTCATTTAAGTCATTGTACCCTTCAACTTCAGGATTTCTGTTTTCTCTTTTCAAAATAATTTCTGTCTCACTACTGATATTCTTTATTTGATAAGACAATATTCTCATACTTTTCTTTAGTTATTTGGTAAGATTTAAAGTAACTGATTTAAAATCTTTGTCAGTTTAATTTATGGGTTTCATCAGAAACATTCCCCAACTTATGATTTTTTGACCTCATGATGGTGTGGAAGTAAGATGTATTTTGAGTTTTGAATGGGATCCTTTCCTGGGATAACAGTGTGCAGTATAATACCTTCTCATGATGCTGGGCAACCACAGCTCCCAGTCCGCCATGCAATCACGAGGGTAAAGTATCAGTGTTCTGAATGTACCGTGTCATCTGTGTGTTGGGATATTGCACCTGTGTTTTCACATCCCCTCATGTCTACAAAATGCTCACTGTGTGTCTTGTTTTGAGTGAGAAGAGGAAGGCAATTATTCTTGAGTTGAAATTCAAAATAATTGCCCAGTATGAAAGTATCAAGGCAGAAATGGCCTAGTTAGGACTTTCACAATCAAGAATCTTGATCATCTTAAAGGATGAGAAGCTTGTCAGCAATGCTGTGAAACTGTCACTTAAATATTGCCTTTAAGAAGAAAAGAGATGGCCTAATTGATGATATGATAAAAATGAGTTCTTCCTTGAATGGAAGACCAGATACAGACGTACATAACACTTAGCCTAAGGATGATTCAAATGAAGGCAAGGAATATTTTCAACACACTACCAGAGCATACCAGTATTCTAATACACACGCAAATGTTTTTTTTTTTTTTTTTAATTTTTTAAATTTCAAGACAGATCTCACTAAGTTACCCAGGTTGGCCTCCCATTTGCAACCTTCCTGCTTCAGCCTCTTGAGTTGCTGAGATTACAACCATGCACTGCCACACCTGGTAGACATAGAGTTCTAACATCACATTAATAGTGTGCTTGAGCCTTTATATTTTTATTTATTTGAGAGAGAGAGAGAGAGAGAAAGAGAGAGAGAGAGAGAGAGAGAGAGAGAGAGAGAATTTATATATATATATATATATATATATATATATATATATATATATATATATATATATTTTTTTTTAGTTTTTGGCGGACACAACATCTTTGTTTGTATGTGGTGCTGAGGATCGAACCCGGGCCGCACGCATGCCAGGCGAGCGTGCTACCGTTTGAGCCACATCCCCAGCCCACATGCAAATGTTTATAACAATTCATGAATAGTTCAAATGCTTCAAAAGTCACCATAATTTTTATAATATGAAGGTCAGTGGTAAGATAGCAAGTGTTGTTATTGAAGATGCTGAAGCTTTTAAGCAAGAGCTGCATAGGATAATGAGGATGAGAAAAATCTGCCAGAATAAACATTCTATGCTGACGAAACAAGCTTTTACTGGGATCATACGCCAGAACATCCACCCATCCATCAAGAATCCAAGGTAATGTTGGTTTTCAGGGCATTCAAAGACCATGTGATAATGCTTTTAGGTGGAGAAGTTGCTGGGGTCAAAGTAAAGCCTTTCACAGTTAGTTTCTTGGAGAATTCTAAAGTATATAAAGTTGTGAGAAATCACATGTTTTTGGTTTATTATCACCATAACAAGAAAGCCTAGATGAGGTCAGCAAATTTTGAAGGCTAGCTTTTGAACTGTTTTATTCTACAGGCAACGGAATATTGTAGACAAAACAATATGTCGCTCAAGCTTCCTCTGATTTTAGACAGTGCTCCAGGGTATTCACATCCTACCAGTCACATGTATTTCAATATAAGGGCTGTGTATTTGCCACAGAATACAGTCACACTCATTAGTCCAAGACACAATAGTTTTGGTTCATTGTACGGCACATGCTATCATATATATGCCAAATGTTTGTGCAAGTTATTGAAGCCACTGAATCTAGCCAGAGGTTCTGAGAGCTTTGGAAAAGGTTTAATATTCTGAATCTTATCCAGAACATAACTGCAGCATAGGAAGAAATCACACAGTCATTCATGAATGGCATTTGGAAGAAAGTTTTGAAGGCATCTGTGAACACATTCAATGGCTTTACCAAAGATTTTTCTGTTGACAAAATGGTACGTAACAAGGCATCAGTGATTGGGAAACAGATTGAACTGAACACTGATGAAGAGAATATTCATGAGCTTTTTTGGTACTGTGGCTGAAGAGCTTTCTAACAAGGGGCTGATCAAACTGGAGGAATAAAGTAGTAAAGAAATTGAGGCAGAGAAAGAAAAATATATATCCAAGAACGTTCACAACAAAGAAACTGGTGGAGGCGTTTGCTACTACTAGCAATGATATATGAATGTTAAAAAAATGGCACCAATTAATAGAAGTTCCTTGGATTAGACAAAAGGGAATGAAGGGAAAGGAGAGGGATGGGAATAGGAAAGATAGCGGAGAGAGTCAGACATAACTTTCCTATGTTCATATATGAATACACCACCACATCATGTTCAAGCACCAGAATGGGTTCCTAATTAGAATAAGTTATACTCCATGTATGCCCAAATACACTCTCCTGTCATGTATATATAAAAAGAACAAATAAAAAAAGAAAGAAAGTGGCAAATGGCACCAATTATGAGAGATCCTTCTGAGCTGACAGGCAGACAGGTTGATACAGGAGACTCTTTTGTTTGCTACTGAGAAATTCATAATGCAAATCAGAAACAAACTGTAAAGTCAAGATGACATTTTCCTGAGGAACACTATGGTTGCCAACCTATCAAGTGTGAATGTCCCAGTGCCTTCTTTCAGTTATTCCCAAGCCTCATCAGAAGACAGCCAAGTGGATAGCCCTGTTGCAGTAGCATCTCTATCATTCAGCGTCAAACATTTTTCAGGACCTGTGTGCTTTTTGTTATGATAATGGTGAGCACCCATATGACCATTCTCTTTTTCATTTTCAGTATGGTATCCAATAATCACATGAGATAGTGAATGCTTCATTATAAAATAGCCTTTGTGGTAGATGAACAAACCATGGGCCAATAGAAACACTCTGAGAATGTTTCAAGTAGGCTAGGCTGAGCTATGATGTTTGGAAGGTTAGATGTATCAAATGCGTTTTTGACTAATGATATTTTTAATTTACAATGAGTTTGTTGGGACATAATCCCACTGCAAGTTGAGGAGTAGCTGTGATTTTGATTACTTCTTCCTACTGGTATATGGACCATATATTTTTTTTTGTTCATTTGCATGTCTCATAACTTGTAGTTGAAAACTGGTGTTATGGTTTAGATGTGAGGTGTCCCCCCCAAATCCCACATGTGAGACAATGTGAGAAGGTTCAGAGGAGAAAGGATTGGGTTGTGAGAGCCTTGACCCAATCAGTGAATTAATTACCTGATTAGAATAATTGAGTAGTAATTGAAGGCAAGTAGGGTGTGGCTGGAGGAGGTGGAGCATTGTGGGTGTGGCTTTGGGGTATATCCTTGTATCTGGTGAGTGGAGTCTCTCTTCCTCCTGATCACCATGTGGCTGCTTCCCCCTGCTATACTCTTCTGCCATGATGAGCCCCAAAGGAATGTAGCCAGGTTTCTATGGACTAAGACCTCTAAAACCATAAGCCCCAAATAAACTTTTCCTCCTAAAATTGTTATGGTCAGATATTTCAGTCACCCCAGCAAAAAAGCTGACTAAAACAACTGGGTTTGAATTATATAATTTTCCAACTCTTGAAATCAGATTCTGCCCCTCCCAAGAGTTTGTTGTTGCTGCTGTTATTGTTGTTTGTTTGCTGAGTGATTTTCTGCACTGATTTTGTGCAGTCTGTATTCTTTGTCTTTTGTGGCCATTGGTCTTTCTGCTCAGTTGGCTTAGTGGTCAACTAATGATTGAACAGACATTTCCTTAAATGCCTGGGACTATGTAGTTGCCCAGACTTTGAAAAAGGGCTTTCACTTTGTGAAAGTGTTAGAGAATGCCTTTAATGATCAAACCGACAGTTAATAAATTGCCTTACCCTGCACTTCCTCTCTCCAGCCCCAAGGTTAGCCTGAGGTGGAAGCTTAGGATCTTTTCAGGTCTTTTCTATGCATGCCCACAGGCATGGGCCCACAAACATCTGATCATACACTTGTGGCCTAAATCCTCAAGGATGTGGAGAGCCTTTCAAAGCCTCTATGAATGTCTCACTCCCTAGTTTCCCCTTAAAGCCATTTCTTAGCCCATTGTTCACTCTGTTAACCAGCAGCTGACATTCAACACTCGCCTCTAATTGTTTTCAACAAATGCTCTGAGTGGGGATAATTTTCACACTGGGTGAGCTCTGAGCTAACAATAGCCTTGCAAGGGTGGAGTCACTTGGGGGGAATAACCAGACAAGTCAAATAATGAAGATTTCCCTAGAATGAGACTTCTAAGGAGCTTTACTGTGCCTCTGGTGGGGGCCAGATCCTGGTGTTCACTGGTATTGTGGCATACAGGTTTTCAAGTCTACTGCAAAGAGCAGATGGAGAGATGGAATAAGTCAAATTAAGGCAACAAAAACTCTGCCATTCATGCTGAGATTAAGACTTTTTATTAAATAAATGTTATAAATGCTTTCCCAATTGCTGTAAACCTATGGTTAGTTTCCAGAATTCTGAGAAATTTGATTCCTAAATTGCAGTGAGCTTTCTTATTGCTTTTATTGAGAAGAGAGAGTTTTGGAGATTCTTACTTCTCTATTTCTGCTGATTTCACTCTTTTATTTGATCATCTCATGAACTACAGATTATTCTAATATAAACAATAATTAAGACTGGAAAATATTGTCACTATAAGCATACAAGATGAGGCTAGCATATAGTTAAGACTGTTTTATTACTTGTGACTTGTTTAGGTATTACGATAAGTAAATCTTTGTTTAGTGTGAAAACTGAGCTGCCATTGTAATGCCAGACTCGTGGGACCCCAATAGACCTCCAGGAGCCGAATCCGATGCAATCACACAAGAGTCTTTATTGCAAGCTCGAGCCTGGACTCACAACTGTTCCCGACGCAGCAGTCCCAGGGAGTGAGTCCTGATCCTTTGTTCAGTGAGATTTTATAGGTTTGGGGGGATACTCTGTGCGTCACAACATCACACAGCAAATCATTCCATACCAAGGGAAAATCAAACAACAACTCTTAACATTGATTAGCACATTCAATGGCGGGAACAAGATGGATAGAGGTGATTGGTTAGTACAAGAAGGGGATTCTTTTGAACTGATGGGTTTAGGCCACGAGGGGTGTACGTGCTAAACTACATGGTTTCCCAACATGTTATCAACCACCATAAACTACTGGGAAGGTCATCTGGCATCCCAGGTATTTCCCTGTCTCATGCTGATTGGAGGTTGCTAGGGGGGTTGCTATGGGTCCTCACCTAGCCTAACTGAGTCAGGGACACCTGGGCCACAGACTTCTCCTATTATTTATAGACAAACAACTTAGCAGGGTGGGTATGTACTTAGGAGTGCTCTGTGGGTTTTTCCAAGGACAAGGGTCATGCCCCTTCCTTAGGACAGGCCTTGAGGTAGAAGCTGCTGTTATTTATTTATTTTTAAAAATGGAGCTACATTAGTTTCTCACCATCTTCCGAATTCCTTGATTTAGCCACCCAGCCAGCTGGCCAGCCCCAAGCAGAGCATCTACCACAATCAGGGCCATATACTGTAATTCCAGATACAAGTGGTAAAAATATTTGAAAAGTGATAAATTCTGACTTCTGACTTATTTTGAGTAAGGAATAAAATAGTTTAATTTTTTTTAAGCTCAAGTACTCTAGAAGAATCTAATGTCACCTTGAGAATAAGGGATTTAAGAGCTAAACCTTTAAGAGAGTATGTAAAGTAGAAATAGAAAATGTTCTTAAATAGTTTGTCCTAAGAGGAAGATTAGAAATTGGTCAAATAAAGGCCCTTGGGTTTATGAGTTCAAAGTGAAACTAGTCTATTGATGAATAAAACATTTTCCTGAATAAATATTATAAAATTTTTAAAAATTTACTTATGAAATACCAAGGAAATGAGATTCTTGACTGAACCTTTTTCTGAGATCTGGGAAATTCATGTCCATTGAATTAGTTCCCCCACTTCTTTCTTTCTATAGAAAAGCTGGAAAAATAAATGATGAGGTATAAAGTAATTGATTACATTCCCAATCCCCAAATTGATAGCAATAATGTTAATAACAGTCTATTTTATATCAAAGAAGAAAGCTTAAGATAATTGAAATGGAAATGAGTGTTTAAAATGTAGAAACCTTTTAGTACATTCTATTTCTACTTATTTTAAGCAAATTATTTTACTTTAGTATGTATGTGTATTGTGATTTTGGGGGGGGGTACTTCACTATTTAAAAAAAATGTTTTCCTTATAAGATAATATGAGTATTTGTTTGAAACTATGAATGTTCAAGATGATGGGCAGCTTGAATATCCTGGGTGGATTATTTCACAAGGTAGGAATGCACCCAACATCACACTGTGGCTCAGAGTTGCATAATTATTATTATTAATCAATTAAACTGAATACATAAGAACATAATTTAAAATTGTATTAAGTGAGATCAGTGATAATTTTTCCTTCTCTATATCAATTTATGGCACTCAGTTAACCTTTTTAAAGTATATTAGTTAAGATTGAGAAAAATGCCCAAATTTTTTAGATAAGAAAGGGATTTTGTTATATGGACAATACATTATTTCTCTGCTTACCTGATACAGCCAGGAACCGTTTTTCAATGTTAAATAGGAGAGGGAAAGGGAGAGGGAGAGGTCAGAGAGAGAGAGAGAGAGAGAGAGAGAGAGAGAGAGAGAGAGAGAGAGAGATGTGTGTGGCAATTTGGCTTAAATGACACAAACATGCCAGATCTTGGCTTCACACTAATTAAGGTAGAAAAGCATACAATGTCCTTGCCTTGTGGTGGACGCTCAGTACAGCTGAAATGTCATTGCAAATACAGGAGGAGAGGGACTTTTCAGGTGCTTAAACAGGAGTTCAGAGAACCCTGGACTGACCCTGAGCATTGGTGCCAGGTGGCCATTTGTAGGGAAAGATGACTCTTGGAGTTCTGTGGGGATCTTTGATCAGGTCTCTTGCTGGAGAACCTGCTCAGTCCCAGGCTGGGTTTTGGAGATGTTAATCACCGGGTGAGAGATTTTTTTTCCAGCCAGACTCCCAAATTAAAGCCATTCCAATGAGAACCTAGAGAATAGTGCAGGTCATGTTGTATAAACCAGGTCGGACTTTGAAAAATGAAATGTCTTTTTCTTAACGTCACTAGTACAAACAACCGGCTTATGACTGCTCCCTGAAAATCTAGGCAACACCGCAGGGTCTTTGTTGCTAAGTTTCTAGTACATTTATATCAACAATTTCTGATTTTAGGATGTTCAAAGGCTAGGGCATCATTTAATTTATTTTATCTTTTGCATCTGCAATATAATAAAGAACTGTCTAGATTTCATATGGCTTTTCATTTTGCCATTATGTAATTCCCCTGTATAAGTATTTTTATTCTCATTTTAAAATTAGAGAACTCAAAGCCCGGGTTAAAGGACTTAGTTTTCATAACAGAAATAGCAGGGCTGGAATTTGAACCCATAGCTCTCCACCTCCCAAATCCTTTCTTTCTTATGTATCACCCTCCCTCCTGATGGAGTCTGTAGTTTCCAAGTCATTTTTCCTGAGTGCCCCCTTACTGAACATTTTCTTCTCATCATCTAAAGAGGATTAAAAATGTGCATGCCTCTGCGTTAGGAAGACTCAGCTTACCTAAGTGTTCCAGTCCCCGGAGCCCCCTGTTTGCTCCATAATAAAAGAATATAGCAGAAGCAAGAGTTCTGCTTTCCAATGACTTACATCACCCTGCAGACAATTGGCAGGCAGGAGAGGGGCAGCTGCCACACTCTTCAGATATCTCTCTATTTAAAGTTCAAAGAGACGCTGGATAACAATAAGGAAGAGGTAAGTGTGCCCCGCTGCGCCACTCCACAGCAGGAAGAATGGCCGGGAAAGGTAAGAGCCAAGGCACAGATTCTTTAGCAAAGAAGGATTCGGGACTTGGGTTTATTTGTGTTTCTTCGCATTTGCATTCTAAAGAACAGGGTATCTCTGCTAAAGGATCATTAGCCATTTTAATGTAGCTGCCAAAAAGGAATTCGATAGATATGCCGTTCAGAAATCATGCTTATGAGTTGTACTGAATTTTGAAAGAATCAGACAATAAAAGGAGCTTAATCTTATTCATGCTCATTTTGAAAGATAAGTTGTCAACCCCGATACTTCTCTGGATGTGAGGTCGTTGGGGTGCTGGGCCAGGGTTAAGGACAGCCAAGTTCTGTGCTGGATCCACTAATGGGCCAGGTGAATTTGGAGCAGTCGCTGGGCTTCTCCCAGCCTGCTTTCTTATTGTAAAATGAGAAAATTTGGCTTAGTCATCTCTAATAAACTCCATACCTAAATTTATTTTTTTCTGCTCTTTAAACATTTTTCATGTTTACATAATTGACTCCAATATAATAAAATAGGCTGAATATATCTGTGCTAAGATGTGTTCTTTAAAAACCTGCAGGAATTTTTGCTTTTAATGTCAACAACGACCTGGTACAATATGTTTCTTCTCGTCGTCCCCCTTTTACAGATAAGGAAACTGACACATGGCTAAGTTTAGTGTCTGTCCACAGGCACTGGAGTGGTGGCAGCAGGTCTGGGCTTGGGCAGTCTGGACCCACAGTGCAGTGCCCTTAAGAGTACCTCCAGCGGTCACCACGTGGTGTGCTCAGAGCTGGACAAAGAGAGAAGCATTTCGAAATTACTCTCTGGATTTAAAAAGAAGTTTTGCTCTTGTGCTGATAACATGAGTGTGCAGAGTATGTCGGGGCTTATGTACCCCCATTTCCAAACAGTGCTACACATAGAGGAAAAGCCAGAAATATCAGTGCTCAAAGAACACTAACGAGGGTTACATTTGAGTGCTGAAATGCATGGCAAGTTATACTGTTTTACAAGGAATAGAAAGTAATAGAATATTTACTTTTAGAGCTTTATTAAATGCAAATTTCATTAAAATATGCCTTATTAAATTTTATTAAATATACTTGCATAAAATATTTATAAGTGTTCAATTGAAAGATCAATATTAATTTTCAAGTTCTTTGAAACTGACAAAAATCCATTCTCATTTATATGAACAGTTAAACATTTACTGTTCTATATTTTCACTGTACTGGCCCCTTAACTCACGAACAGGCTCTTGTCCAAATGAGAGTCAAGGGCATCTACTGCTTTACACGTACAGCCAGAGCACACGATGGGCAAAGAGCATTCTTATTAACCGATTCACGCCTCATTCAAGGTCACAGTGAGAAGAGCAGCGAGGGAAGACCACTCTAGTCATCAGTTAAGAGAGATGCCGACCCTTGTAAAAATAGCTTGCAAGTATTAAAGTTCCTTTAAACTTCAGAGAGTTTGCTTTTATGAAAGCATGTTCTAATTTTAGAAATGTCTTGTCTCTTGATGACTTTATATTAATAGCGTTTAAAAAGCCCTTCACAGTTGGAAGTGCTGGGAGGTGTGGTGGGGGGAGCCCTTGGAGAGAACATGCCTCCCTGTAGCTAACGGCAGACCTGGCTGTGCTTTCCAGTTAAGAATTGGGAGTCCTGAACCCTGATTCTGAGCTGTCTTCCTGTGCTGTCTGAACCTTTCCACAAGGTGTACGTGCACAAGTGTTTGCTTGAATGAGCAGGATGGATGCAGTGACTATTTACAAATTGCTTTTCACCGATAAAGATACAAATAGGAGGGGCCAGAGAAATATGATAGTCAAAACATCTTCCCTTCGTGAGTTGTTGGGTTATTGCTGCCTAGAGATTCCAGTTCAGTGCTGGTTGTTATAATGAACAAGTTTAAAGAAATAGTCTCTTTTCTTCATTTGAAAATGATTATGTAAGGTATGCTCTTTTCCTTTCCCTGTGGAATATAAAGCCAGTCATTGAGACCAAGAACAATCCTCCAACACTTCTCCACATTATGATTTCCAGTTTTGTGGGAACCACCTCCGAGTTACAGCGGGTGGTGGTTGGGTAAGCAGCCCTCTAGGTGTCATTGCACAAATGACAGATGTGTTCTGTGTACACTAAACCCACGGGGCCTGGAGTTGACAAAGCCTAGCATGCATTGTACCATTTGACCCTTACCACTCCAGGAGGTAGGTATCACACATCTTGTCACCTAGACCTTCAAGTAGGGAAGTTCCAGCTGAGAGCTGCCCAAGGTCACACACTATAAAAGGACAGCCTTTGGTATTCCCAGGGGCTGGGGCTGACCCACAGGCATCCTTAATACAGAAGAAAGAATACCTATCTATGCACGGGATGCTAGGGAGTGAATTTTCCCTTCACATT
This sequence comes from Spermophilus citellus, assembly GCF_964194105.1. NCBI lineage: Eukaryota > Metazoa > Chordata > Mammalia > Rodentia > Sciuridae > Spermophilus > Spermophilus citellus. The sequence goes on from NC_138188.1 coordinate 50,625,271, forward strand.
ACCATACACTTATTCTCTTGATCAGAAGATTTAACACCAAAACGACTTAACTAATCATTTTCCTTTATTTTTAAGCGGAGTCCACGTTACAGCACTTTCTGGTCCCCATTCTTCTCCTGATCGGCTGGATTGTGGGCTGCATCATAGTGATTTATGTTGTCTTCTCTTAGGCAGGTGAGGGTTTTAACAATTGAATAGGTTTGTTTATTCATAGCATATATTGCTTCAGAAATATTCTCTATTTTCCTAATGGAACTTTTTGTCATTTAGGCAAGAAGACCTCAGACTGACATCTTTTAGAAGACTTCAGAAAGATGTGAATTGGACTGATTAATAAATGTGTCTCTTGTTTAAAAAAAAAACTGCAGTGTTCAGCATCACTTTATTAGTTTGGAACATTAGCTGGTGCTTTGGTTCATAAACATCTCTTCAGGAACTTATTTAAAATCATTGGTTAAAAAAAGATTATAAGAAAACATGGGTGAATTTCTCTATATCCAGAGAGTAGGCAAACTCCTAACCATACATAAGCAATGGGGAAAAAATTGATAAATTTAATTAAATATGTTGCCCCCCCCAAAAAAAAATATGGGAGAATGAACTGAAAAGAAGAACAGACCATTCATAGAAAACCAAGTGTAAAGTTGAACTTGGCTCTTAATCTCTTGCTGATAACAAGAAAAATGAAATTAAAACTACTATTGAGGAGCCATTATTCACTTACCAGGTATAAAAAAATAAAGATGCTTACATATCGAAAATGTGGGAAACAGCATGTTCACACACTGTCTTTGCAAATCCAAAATGGAACAACTTTTTGAGAGAGGGTCTTTCTCTGTTGGCCAGACTAGTCTTGAACTTTAGGACTGAGTGATCATCTTGCCTCAGGCTTCCCCGTAGCTGGGACTACAGGTGTAGACCATTGCACCAGGCTATGTACCGCATTCTGGGGGGATTTGGCAGCTGGATCTCTCTGAATGCACTTTGTTTTACAGTTTTTTTTTAAAATTCTACAATTATTTTAGAATTTGAAAAGGAAAAAGTAATCCCCCAAATTTAAAACAAACTGGAACACACCTAATAGAGTATCAAGTTGGTGGTATAGACACAAAGAGTACAGAAATCTCCCCAGTGACTTTAAAACAGTGTTTCTTTACTGTATATGTTGTGAGGCAGACAGCTTAAAACCATGTTCAGTGATGTTTTTATTAGTGGTAATATGGATATTATTGGTTTGAAAGTCAGACCATCAGTATAAATGTCAAATAAATGCCTGGTGATCTTGAATTGAATAGCAACTATTAATATGAACTCACTACTTATTTTCCTTCTTATAAAAAATAAATATGTTTCATAGTTCTGATCACTGAAAATGCCCGGTTGGGGAGGAGAACCCTGCTTTCATTGTGTCTTGAAGGACCAGCCTCCACTCAAGATGGCCAGGGGTCCTGTGTGGGAGGCCTACATAACCTGTGACCAGTGTTGGCTTCCCCTCCTGGTCGGCTGAGGCACTGTTGGTCACCCTGTGCTCTGGTTGCTTAGGTAACTGAAGACAGTAACCCTGATCTTGAGGGTAGAGAAAATGCAAATGTATCTTCGTGCAGGGGCGTGCCTTCCCACATCCCCAGGGATCGAGCTACACTCACCTGTCCTTGTAACCCTGCCCCCTTTGACCTTCATTGGATGGAAATTTCTAAAGAATCTAGAGTCCCCCCAGTAAAAGTCCACTCTGAACCGTGCTCACGCTCTCTCACCAGCCTCTCATGAGACTCCTCGCTCGCCCATTTGGGGAGCTTGAGGCTGAGGGCCGAGGAGCCGTCTGGGGCTTGATTTAAAGGTAAATTGTATGTCTGTGTTTTATTTGATGCCTTAGGGAATTCACTCGAGCGATCCTTAGTTGAGCTGTCTGTGGGGGTCGTACACGGCAGTCCTGGCCTAGTCTGAGGCAGGAAATACACAATGTGATTTGCACTTTTTTAATTGGATAGTTCAATCTGACGACACCTGTACCCCTTGATCAATCTCACTGCCCAGAAAGGGTTAAAACTAGACCTTGTGTGCTTCCTGATAGGGCAGCAAGTACACTGGGCCACCCAGGAAGCATGCTTCCCAGACACAGTACCTCAAGGGAAACTAGTCTCTGGATCAATCTAGCAGGCCATTCAAGAGAAAAATCCTGATTGCACATTCAGCCAAGTCCAGAGTGTGGAAAACTGAAGCTCACAGCCCAGGTTTTCTAACAAATACCTGGCACTGAGAAGTGGGGTGGGTGAGGAGCTATTCCAGAATATGAGAGAGTAAACAAAAGTGGTGTATGGACCTACAAAAGACACTTTTTTGTATTTCTGTGATAAAGATTTAAGAGAATTGTTATTAATTTTATTCATTGTAACAATGGCAACTAATAATAGAAAACAAAAACCTTTTTCTGGGAGAGACACATACTGAGTTATCTGCTGGGGAGATGATAGGCATTTCATTAAATTATCCTCATGGAAAATAAACTAAAAAATAAATAATATTTATATTTTTAAGGTGAGTAATAATTTCATGAGGGCTTATTAGAGTCTTGGATATATTTTTGTGCATAAACATTTTTTTTGGTTTCTTTCTTCCTCCCAGTGGCTCTGTGTTACAAATCATGATAAATGCAAATAGTTTGGAATGAAATAAAACCTGGTTTTATTCCTGAACCTTGACCCTGAGGTTTCTGGTTTAACAATTGTGTGGTGGGGCCAGGAGCCGGCACTTTAATGAATTCTCCCAGGGATGCTTGGTCACCTGAAATCTGAGACCATTGCTTTAGGGAAGTGGTCCCTAGACTGTAGTGCAGGCCACCGTCCCGTCCCTGGAGATCTTAAAACACACGCCAGTAGGCCACATTCTCAGAGTGTCTGACCCAGAAGCTCTGGGGAGTGGGCTTAGGAACCTAATTTCTATCAGGGTTTCAGGTGATGCTGCTGCTGCTGGCGCAGGATCCCTATTTTGAGAGTCACTGCTCTAGAAGGGACCTGATTTCTTCCTTGTAACTCTGGCACCCTCTGCCATTTCATCCTCTTCCATTAATTTTTCTACAGACATTAATTTCCTCATCAAAAAGTAAGAGAAGATTTTTTTTCCTTAATTCATGATTCTTGTCTTTTAAACTCAGTTCAGCATTTTCAGAAGTCTTCCTAATATTCTTCTATTTAAAGTAATACTTCCAAAATTTAAAGAGAAAATGCATGGAAGGTCAGGCTCACCTATGTTCATTAGTGACCTAACTTGAGTTTTCTCCAGACCTGAAAACTTACCTGTCTTGTCTCTGGAGCCGACTCCTCCAGGCTGGAAGAAGCTGGTAGGCGTTGGTCAGTATCTCCCTGGCAGCTGGAAGTCAGCATGGTGTAAATGCATGCCACAGAGCACAGGCTGGACACTAGGGCTGGTCCCACCGGATGGGCAGCTCTGAGTTGGCCCATGTGGGCTTTCAGGGATCCGAGAATACCACCTTCTTCTTTTTCATAATTACTGATTTAATTTAAACAATGGTCTGTTCATTCACTTGAACTTCATCTGGGCTGTAGATTTTTAACGAGAGAAACTGCGAGAGCTTTAAACTCTCAAACATTTGTGCAAACTGAAGATACTATTTCAAGGTTCATGGACCTCCTGAAAGCTACTGAAAAGACCCTCTAGGCTAAGCAGCTTCTACTCTCTGAAGCCCAGACTTCTTCACTACGTGGCTCCAGTTTTACTTGGAGCTAAAGACATGACCTCATGGCTTAGCTTGCTTTCTAGCTGGAGATCAGTTTCTCTTTCTTTCCCTTTTTAAAAATATTTTCAAAATTTATTTTCATTGACAAAAATTGTATATATTTGTGGTATGCAATGTGATGTTTTGACATCTGTACACCCTGTGGAATGACTAAATCCAGCTAATTAATAGATCCATTGCCTCACATACCTATCATTTGCTGCAGTGGGAGTATTAAAATTGACTCTCAGCAATTTTGAAAGATATAATACATTATTATTAAATATAATTACCATGTTGCAAATATATCTTCCAATCTCTGCAATCGTGGGTCCTTTGACCCACATCCCTCCCTTTGCCCACTGCCTAGCCCCTATGAACCGACATTCTACTCAGCTTCTGTGAGCAGCATGGTCTGGGACTACACACACTTGGGAGATAGTTTGGGTGGCTTTCTGCTCCTGGCGTATTTCCCATAGTGCAGGGTTGTCTTCCAGATCCTTCCCTGTTGTGGCCAGGCCTGAGCTCCTCCTTCCTGAGGCTGGACCGCATTCCACTGTGTGTATGTACCACATTTTCTTCTTCCACTGGTGGATGGATTTCACATCTTGGCAACTGTGAACAGGGCTGCAGTGGACTTGGGAGTGTAGATTTCTGTGACCTTCTGGTTTCAGTTTCTTTGGACACATACCCAGAAGTGAAATTTCTGAATCTCCTGGCCGACTGGAGTTTCTGAGGCGCCTCCTTGCTGTTTCCCATAATGGCAGACTGTCTCCTTACTTCTTCCCATTGACATCGATCCTCCCCATCAGCTTCCTTTCTTTCTTAGCCTGCAGGTCCTGGCATTTTGTTCTGTATAGGCAGGATTGTGGCAACCCATGGCCAGCGTCTGTAAGAGCTTTCTCCGTGTGCACTTGGTCCTCTAGTGCACTGAAGCTGTAGAGTATCTTGCTTCTTAGGTCCCAGTTGCCCAGCCTCCACCAGAACACCCATGTGTCTCTACATTCCTCCTCTGACAAACATTTTATTATTTCAAGAGCTCAATGTCCTTTAGACATATTGAAACATTGTTTTTACGCAGGAATAGAGTTAAATTTTCCTACAATAAGTAATTTAGTTGCATGTCTCCACATCCACAGTTGAAAAAAATCACTGTGATGTGTAATAATATTTCATATTTAATAATTACACGAAAGCATAATGATGATACACAATGTTATTTGGGGATTAATAGTTTCATAAATGTGCATCATATTTTCCCCATTAAATTTTAAGCTATTTATGGGTGAATCCATTTCTCACCTTCCCGACTGAGGATATAGTTAACAGAAGGCAAGTAGTAAATGTGGATCAGATGCGTGATCGGTTTATTTTCTCCTTAAAACAGTATTGAATACACAATGATAATATTCTAACTTTAAATGTTAAAGGTGTCACTAGGGCAATTTAAGCTGGATTGGAGTTCTCAAAGAATTGATTGGTGATCTTCCAACAGTAGATTCAGATAACTGATTACATACAGACCTCACAAGGCATAAAATCTTACATGTAAAATTTCTAAATCTTTGGCTTACAGTCTTTCAGAATGCCCATATAATTATTCGAGAGGATGATTACATTGAGTTGGCTAGTCCATGAAATGTTTCAATTGCATTGATGCCCAGTTTACATGGCGAAAACACCTCCACTCTCTGCTTCTCCCCCTTGTCCCCTCAAAATACATACTGGATTTTAGAGCTGAGAAAGATTACTTTCTACATATCCTGCATTAGGACATAAAATTAACTAAAAAAAAAAACTCTTGAAGAAGGCTTCTTATTCCCTAGTGTGTCTGGGGAGAGAGATAAATTCCAATGAATTTTGAAATATTTAATGAAACTTCTCACGACTTACCAAGCTTGGTAGAACTGAGAAAATTCCCTAGAGCACAGAATCCTACAGGAGAGATCCTTATGCACAAACAGAAATAACATCTTTCAGTAAAATCCACCTACTCGGAGTAAAATGGACCTTAATTTCACTTTCTTTTTGCAATAAAATTATTTTCTATTTGTATGTACTGAAAACACTTATTCTTGCTTACTGCAGTTACTCAAACTTTCCCTGTATTATTTTCTTTTCTATTTTGGACAGGCAGTATCACATAAAGCATAAATATACATTAGCCTAAGTTTCCCTTCGAGGGGAGAAAGGAACACTGAAAGCAGAAGAATTCTATTTTGAGTCAGTCATTTCCCGTAGAATGAAAAAGATGAATGTTTTATTTTTACTCCACTCTCTTTTGAAAGTGATTCTTGTTTTGAAAAAGTGAGGTGGGTATGTAATTTCTTACAAATCATCTGCATGAATCATGGGCACAAGATCTGTGGCTTTCATGGAAGAGCAGACATATCCCAGGGCTTAGGGCTTTGGTCATTGTCCTTGATTTAGGTCCACTGTCAGTCATTTGCTTGGACAGGGACAGACAGGCCCTTCTAAACTCAATATTCCCCATGCAGATGTGCACCCAACAGAGTTCTTTTTTGGAGATTATGACTACAAATAGTAGAGGAAATAGGATATTGATTGGAAGCCTGATAGCGAATGAAACAGGGTCATAGAGAAACCATTTGGAGTTTTTATAGGTTACTTGCTCTGTAAAATTGGTCCAGAAATAGCGGGTAAGTGGAAATAGGATTTTCAGGGGTTTGAATATTGATGTGTTCCAAGTCCTGAAACTGCTCCTTTATGCATTTCTTCTCATCTCATTACATGAGACGTCCTCGGGGTAGGATTCATTTTGACTTAGAAAACACACTAACCTACTCTAATAGACAGTAATCACATCAGCATGTTATAGACATGAAATATATTTTTCATTTATCTTGCTAGGGATTAAAAATTGCTTTCAAGCCTGCTGACAACAGTGGCAACTTGGTAAATGGATTGCTTTGTGTCCGAGTGGATGGCCTCTTCAAGTGTGTGGCCATATCCACTCAGTTTTATTTTCCTCTTTGCTTTCTGCTCTTGTCTATTTATTGGTCTCTTCTATTTTTCTTCTTATTCTCATAAATGTAATCATCCCTTTGCTGGTCTCAGTAACCTGGGGAGAATAATGGTATCCCTTTGATGATAGTCATTTCAAGTTTCCTGGCTCCTGCCTCCTCTCCTGAAGAACCCAGCAAGGTCCTGTCTTAGCCTGTGTTCTGCTGCTAAAACAAGATATCACAGACTAAGTCAATTTTAAATAAGAGATGTTTATTTGTCTCCTGGTTCTTATTCCACTCAAGCTATGTACTGAAAGCCTCTGATGCAAATAAGTGGGGTCAGTGATCATTTAAGACAAAATGCTGCTCTCAGCCCACCCAACTGAAGAGTTTGAAGAACATATTCAGGATTCAGTGCTTTTAGTTGGCACTACTTTTAGTGAGCACTTCTCTGGTCACCTACGTGCCCAGTGACTCACTACTAGGACTCTCTGATCCTCCTCAGTGTGGGTCTTTCCCCTCTGTGTCCCCCTCCAGACTCGAGCTCCTCCAACATTGATTGAGTGGCACTGTGCACCACAGGGAGATACCTGATGGCATGTATGAAGTGGTAAATCCCAGGATTCTGCCTTTACAGGCAGCCTCATGAGACACAGTATGTGGGTGGCGTTCCTAGGGGCGTTGAACACTTGCTAAATTCAGGCTAATGTGAAACGTGCTCTTCTGCCTCATCCCCTGGCCATGCTTCTCACTGTGTTAAACATTGCTGCTTATTCCACTATACAACTTTGTGCAGTGGATTTTGTCACCATGTCGACGCTGGGCAGAAGGGAGCTGGCATACAGAGATGCCAGTGTCACCTGTTTGTATAGTTCATGATTGATATGATCAGGATTGAACTTATGTCTTCTGGTTCCAAACTGTCCTTCCACTGTCCCGTAGGATCACCGAAGGACCGTGTTCTACTTTGTTTCCAACTATGCTGTAAGAGTTCCCACATCTCAGGATGGCGACCCTCCAGTCTCTTCATCAAGGATTGCCGATTGCATTTGTTTCTTTTGGGCAACGCTTATTGTGTGTTCTGACCACATCTCTTGGACTGATGTTCACTTAACTGCTGGGAGAAGTCACCTCTGAAGGGAGGGGAGCTGAAGATTGGAGAAGGGGATCTGAACTTCTCACTTCTTTCTGGGTGGCCTGTTAGAAGTTGAGCGAGCGCTGTGCTCCCACAGGAAATAACGCCTTGAGAGCCGTCCATGGGCTGTGTGTGGACTACATCGGCATCGCAGCCCAGTGAATAGGAGAATCTGGTGTTTGGGAACTTCCAGTGGACATTTCCTCTGACTCAAGCGCATTGTGAGCCCTATTCAGCTCTGCCTGGTCCCACACAGCACCAGAGATGGGTGACCTGCTATAGCTGCACAGCCCCTGAGATGGGTGTGACCTGCCAAGATGCCAATCAACCTGCTGACTTTAACACATCACGAGGCAAGACTCTCCCCTGAAACCTTATCCCTGCCTTTGATGTGGCCCCTTACCCATTTTCTAACTGTCTAGCTCCAGCTCCTATGTGGGCTGGATCTATCAGGTGCTCCAAGTTTTGGCTCTTTATCTTTTGTTCCTCACTAATTATTCTAGACTTTAATTTCTTAGGAGTCTTACATCCTCCTGAGCATGAAGAAGAACCCCCCCTAATGAGGCTCCGGACACCTCCCCATAATAACGGACGTCTTATTTCTGGATTTATGGTGTTGCGTGTTGTGTGTGTTGCTTATGCTTTAGCATCAGGGTAGACCTGAACCTCTGCATGCTTGGAGCACTCTGGATGATTCTGCTTGGAGGAGGCAGTCAAGAGCTTGCCCTCCTTCTCCTCTTTCTCCTCTTCTGCAAGATCTCCATGGTTCCCTTTCTCTAACCAACTCTTTCAGCCCCTTCCTAAGGCTTATAGTCAAGTTCTTAGATTTCATCATTCTCTTGGCTTGAAGGGATCTCCATGCCACAGAATTTAAGGTTTTCAGCTACTTATATCTGAGCTGCCAACTCCTGGTGCTAGCTTTAAGCCAGCTCTGCACAATCAGTTCCAGAAAAGAGCCTCCCTGACCCCCTAGGCCTCCTTGAGATAATCCATCCTTGTTCCCAACACCCAAGTCCATGCCACCGCTCCCTTTTAGCATTTAATTTTTTTTGCCATATTTGATTTTTTTTATTATTGGTTGTTCAAAACATTACAAAGCTCTTGACATATCATATTTTATACATTTGATTCAAGTGGGTTATGAACTCCCATTTTTACCCCGTATACAGATTGCAGAATCACATCGGTTACACACCCACATTTTTACATAATGCCATACTAGTGACTGTTGTATTCTGCTTCTTTCCAATCCTCTACTATCCCCCCTCCCCTCCCCTCCCATCTTCTTTCTCTACCCCATCTACTGTAATTCATTTCTCTCCCTTTTTTTCCCTTTCCCCTCACATCCTCTTATATGTAATTTTGTATAACAATGAGGGTCTCCTTCCATTTCCATGCAATTTCCCTTCTCTCTCCCTTTCCCTCCCACCTCTCGTCCCTGTTTAATGATAATCTTTTCCTCATGCTCTTCCTCCCTGCTCTGTTTTTAGTTGCTCTCCTTATATCAAAGAAGACATTTGGCATTTATTTTTTAGGGATTGGCTAGCTTCACTTAGCATAATCTGCTCTAATGCCACCCATTTCCCTGCAAATTCCATGATTTTGTCATTTTTTAGTGCTGAGTAATACTCCATTGTGTATAAATACCACATTTTTTAATCCATTCATCTATTGAAGGGCATCTAAGTTGGTTCCACAGTCTAGCTATTGTGAATTGTGCTGCTATGAACATCGATGTAGCAGTATCCCTGTAGTACGCTCTTTTAAGGTCTTCAGGGAATAGTCCGAGAAGGGAAATAGCTGGGTCAAATGGTGGTTCCATTCCCAGCTTTCCCAGGAATCTCCATACTGCTTTCCAAATTGGCTGCACCAATTTGCAGTCCCACCAGCAATGCACAAGTGTACCCTTTTCCCCATATTCTCGCCAGCACTTGTTGTTTGACTTCAAAATGGCTGCTAATCTTACTGGAGTGAGATGGTATCTTAGGGTGGTTTTGATTTGCATTTCTCTGACTGCTAGCGATGTTGAGCATTTTTTCATGTACTTGTTGATTGATTGTATGTCCTCCTCTGAGAAGTGTCTGTTCAGGTCCTTGGCCCATTTGTTGATTGGGTTATTTGTTATCTTATTGTCTAATTTTTTGAGTTCTTTGTATACTCTGGATATTAGGGCTCTATCTGAAGTGTGAGGAGTAAAAATTTGTTCCCAGGATGTAGGTTCCCTATTTACCTCTCTTATTGTTTCTCTTGCTGAGAAAAAACTTTTTAGTTTAAGTAAGTCGCATTTGTTGATTCTTGTTTTTAACTCTTGTGCTATGGGTGTCCTATTAAGGAATTTGGAGCCCAACCCCACAATATGTAGATCGGAGCCAACTTTTTCTTCTATCAGACGCAGTGTCTCTGATTTGATATCAAGCTCCCCCTTCTAGCATTTAAATAGCAGCTCACAGTGAGCTTTCTCCAAGCAGCAAAGGGACAAGGAGCTTCAAGCCTTCCCTTTCATCTGCAGGCCTGGACAGTAAGTTGAGGGTTTTCATGGTATAAATTCTATACCGGGATGTTCACCCTGGTGCTTGGAAACAAAGCTGAAATCTCTAGATGACACGGACCTTAGATTCTTGCACACTGTTCATGAATAACCATGACATCAAAAGAACTCTATCATCAAAAGGTACGTAAGTAACGAATGAACCTGTTCACCCTGACAGGTGCCCACCGTACAGAGGGAATAAGAGGCTCAAATGCCCTCTGCCTGTCTTCAACTCTGCTCCCTTCTCAAAGGTGACACTCCCAGCAGTTTAGAGGGTGTCGATCTAGAATGACTGCAGTGTGTGCCCAAGACTGCTCACAGGTTTTATTAGTGTGAGTGTTTTCTAGTGCAGCTGGCTCCGGCTTAGGATATTGTACTTAAGAGTTTTAGACTCTATCATTTGTGTGACGATGATATGCCTGAAATAGAAATCGTGCTTTGAATTTTGACTCCCTGGACTGGAGTGGCACGACACTCTCACGACACAGGGCAGTGGTAGCAAATCTCAGCTATATGTCTATAGAATACAATTTTTAAAAAAATCCATGTCTAAATAAATTCATTATGGAGACAAAAGGAAGAAAATAAATCAAGGGATATTTCCGTGGTGATTCTCAGCTAAGAATCCAAATAAGTTTAAAAGCATCAACAGCCGCCCTAGCTGACTGATCTTGGTAACTTGGTCACCCCAATATCAAGGAGAACTTTGGGAAGGGAAAGTGCTGTGGTGTGTCCCAGAGACAGCGGGGTGTGTCCCCAGGGGGTGGAGGTCACTGGAGTCCAGGCAGAGAGCAGGGCTCTTGGCTGCACTCCCTGGAGGAAAGCAGCAGGGTCAGGCGCAGAGCTCAGTGGCACACTTTGAAACGGGGTCTGTGCTTTCTTTGATGTCACATTAACAGATTCAGCTACTAGAAGCATTTGAGTCTCACTGCCTCAGCCACTGCGCTCACCAATCGTCCACTGGAGTCTCTTTCTGTCCTGGCTGGTGAAAGCCCTGGAGCCCTTCCCATCATCATTAGTCCAAGATGACAGTCAAGTCCTTCTCTGTGCCCAGCCCTGGACAAGCTGGCGGGACCCCCTGCCTTGGGCATGGGGGACCAAGCTAGTGACCTCCTGGGAAGGGCTTGAAGTGGCACCAAGGTGAGGCTCGGCTCTCACCAGTGCTGGTGAAGAATGCTGGTGACCTAAAGCCCTGAGTTGGTTTCTTTCTCCATGTCTGACCTCACTTGATAAAAGGTCATTGCAGAGGTGACAGAGGTGGTTTTGTTTTTGTATTTATTTTTTACTAGCAAGTCGATGAAAATGGGTGTGTGTGTGTGTTTTCCCCCCAATAGACCAGAGATCTGTGTAGTTCAAATCACCTTTGTATATAAGTGACCAAACCACAGGGCTGCAGCACGGTCCCCTAGAGACCAGCTCCTCTGAAGTCAGTGCTCTTGTTACAGAGCTGTCCACTCATGCCACCTGTTTGGCCCTCTCCTGCAGCTCTCCGGATTGCACTGTGGCTTGCCAGCCATCCACTACCGACATTTTGTTTCCATTAAGTTCTATCTAAATAACTCTCAATCATTTAGTAAAGAAAATAAAGTCCCTATGGTATGGATGTGGGTCCTGAAACATCAGTGTGACAAAGAAATTATCCTTCTTAAAAATAACTTTTTCAGGCCCCTGAGTATTTCTTTTCCGGTTCTCAAAGTTTGGTCCATGGACAAATAGCAGCATTGCCTGGGGACTTGTGAGGAAGCAAACACTTGGACTCCAGCCCTTGAACTGAAGCCTCTGGGGTGGCCCAGCAGTGCTTTTTTTTATTGGTTGTTCACAACATTACAAAGCTCTTGATATATCATATTTCATACATTAGATTGAAGTGGGTTATGAACTCCCAATTTTACCCCAAATGCAGATTGCAGAATCACGTCGGTTACACATCCACAATTTTACATAATGCCCTATTAGTAATTGTTGTATTCTGCTACCTTTCCTATCCCCTACTATCCCCCCTCCCCTTCCCTCCCATCTTCTCTCTCTACCCCATCTACTGTAATTCATTTCTCTCCTTGTTTATTTTCCCATTCCCCTCACAACCTCTTATATGTAATTTTGTATAGCAATGAGGGTCTCCCTTCATTTCCATGCAATTTCCCTTTTCTCTCCCTTTCCCTCCCATCTCATGTCTCTGTTTAATGTTAATCTTTTCTTCCTGCTCTTCCTCCCTGCTCTGTTCATAGTTGCTCTCATTATATCAAAGAAGACATTTGGTATTTGTTTTTTAGGGATTGACTAGCTTCACTAAGCATAATCTGCTCTAGTGCCATCCATTTCCCTGCAAATTCCATGATTTTGTCATTTTTTAGTGCTGCATAATATTCCATGGTGTATAAATGCCACATTTTTTTTATCCATTCATCTATTGAAGGGCATCTGTGTTGGTTCCACATTCTAGCTATTGTGAATTGCGCTGCTATGAACATCGATGTGGCAGTATCCCTGTAGCATGCTCTTTTAAGGTCTTCAGGGAATAGTCCGAGAAGGGCAATAGCAGGGTCAAATGGTGGTTCCATTCCCAGCCTTCCCAGGAATCTCCAAACTGCTTTCCAAATTGGCCACACCAATTTGCAGTCCCACCAGCAATGCACAAGTGTACCCTTTTCCCCATATTCTCGCCAGCACTTGTTGTTGTTTGACTTCATAGTGGCTGCCAATCTTACTGGAGTGAGATGGTATCTTAGGGTGGTTTTGATTTGCATTTCTCTGACTGCTAGAGATGGAGAGCATTTTTTCATGTACTTGTTGATTGATTGTATATCCTCCTCTGAGAAGTGTCTGTTCAGGTCCTTGGCCCATTTGTTGATTGGGTTATTTGTTATCTTATTGTCTAATTTTTTGAGTTCTTTGTATACTCTGGATATTAGGGCTCTATCGGAAGTGTGAGGAGTAAACATTTGTTCCCATGATGTAGGCTCCCTATTTACCTCTCTTATTGTTTCTCTTGCTGAGAAAAAACTTTTTAGTTTAAGTAAGTCCCATTTGTTGATTCTTGTTATTAACTCTTGTGCTATGGGTGTCCTATTAAGGAATTTGGAGCCCGACCCCACAATATGTAGATCGGAGCCAACTTTTTCTTCTATCAGATGCAGAGTCTCTGATTTGATATCAAGCTCCTTGATCCATTTTGAGTTAACTTTTGTGGGGGGATTCAGTTTCATTTTGTTGCATATGGATTTCCAGTTTTCCCAACACCATTTGTTGAAGATGCTATCCTTCCTCCATTGCATGCTTTTAGCCCCTTTATCAAATATAAGATAGTTGTAACTTTGTGGATTAGTCTCTGTGTCCTCTATTCTGTACCATTGGTCCACCTGTCTGTTTTGGTACCAGTACCATGCTGTTTTTGTCACTATTGCTCTGTAATATAGTTTAAAATCTGGTAGCGCTATACCGCCTGATTCACACTTCCTGCTTAGAATTGCTTTTGCTATTCTGGGTCTTTTATTTTTCCATATGAATTTCATGATTGCTTTATCTATTTCTATAAGAAATGCCGTTGGGATTTTGATTGGTATTGCATTAAACCTATAGAGAACTTTTGGTAATATCGCCATTTTGATAATGTTAGTTCTGCCTATCCATGAACAAGGTATATTTTTCCATCTTCTAAGATCTTCTTCTACTTCTCTCTTTAGGGTTCTGTAGTTTTCATTGTATAAATCTTTCACCTCTTTTGTTAGGTTGATTCCCAAGTATTTTATTTTTTTTGAGGATATTGTGAATGGAGTGTTTTTCCTCATTTCCGTTTCAGAAGTTTTGTCGCTGATATACAGAAATGCCTTTGATTTATGCGTGTTGATTTTATATCCTGCCACTTTGCTGAATTCATTTATTAGTTCTAGTAGTTTCTTTGTAGACCCTTTTGGGTCTTCTAGGTATAGCATCATGTCGTCCGCAAATAGTGATAATTTAAGTTCTTCTTTTCCTATTTTTATGCCTTTAATTTCTTTTGTCTGTCTAATTGCTCTGTCTAGTGTTTCAAGGACTAAATTAAATAGAAGTGATGAGAGAGGGCATCCCTGTCTTGTTCCAGATTTTAGAGGGAATGCCTTCAACTTTTGTTCATTCAGAATGATGCTAGCCTGAGGCTTAGCATAGATAGCTTTTACAATGTAAGTTCCTGTTATTCCTAGTTTTTCTAATGTTTTGAACATAAAGGGATGCTGTACTTCGTCGAATGCTTTCTATGCGTCTATCAAGATGATCATATGGTTCTTATCTTTAAGTCTATTGATGTGGTGAATAACATTTATTGATTTCCGTATATTGAACCATCCTTGCATCCCAGGGATGAATCCTACTTGATCATGGTGCACAATATTTTTGATGTGTTTTTGTATTCGATTCGCCAGAATTTTATTGAGGATTTTTGCATCTAGGTTCATTAGAGATATTGGTCTGTAGTTTTCTTTCTTTGAGGTGTCTTTGTCTGGTTTCGGAATCAGGGTGATGTTGGCCTCATAGAATGAATTTGGAAGAGCTCCCTCTTTTTCTATTTCCTGAAATAACTTGAAAAGTATTGGTATTAATTCTTCTTTAAAGGTTTTGTAAAACTCTCCTGTATACCCATCCGGTTCTGGGCTTTTCTTGGTTGGTAGTCTTTTGATGGCTTCTTCAATTTCATCCATTGATATTGGTCTGTTCAAATTGTGTGTATCCTCCTGACTCAGTCTGGGCAAATAATATGACTTAAGAAATTTATTGATGTCTTCATTATCTTCTATTTTATTGGAATATAGGTTTTCAAAATAATTTCTAATTGTCTTCTGTATTTCTGTAGCATCTGTTGTGATATTGCCTTTTTCATCCCGTATGTTAGTAATTTGAGTTCTCTCTCTTCTTCTCTTCGTTAGCATGGCTAAAGGTCTGTCGATCTTATTTATTTTTTCAAAGAACCAACTTTTAGTTTTGTTAATTTTTTCAATGTTTTTTTTTGTTTCAATTTCATTGATTTCCGCTCTGATTTTAATTATTTCTTTCTTTCTGCTACATTTGCTGTTGTTTTGCTCTTCCTTTTCTAGGGCTTTGAGATGAAGTGTGAGCTCATTTATTTGTTGGTTTTTTCTTTTTTTTTGAGGAATGACCTCCAGGCGATGAATTTCCCTCTTAAAACTGCCTTCATTGTGTCCCATAGATTCCGATATGTTGTGTCTGTATTTTCATTTATCTCTAAGAATTTTTTGATTTCCTCCTTTATGTCTTCTGTAACCCATTGATCATTCAGTAACATATTGTTCATTTTCCATGTGATGTAGGATTTTTCCTTCCTTCTTTTATCATTGATTTCCAGTTTCGTTCCATTATGATCAGATAAAATGCATGGTATTATCTTCACCCCTTTATATTTACTGAGGGTTGCCCTATGGCATAATATATGGTATATTTTTGAGAAGGATCCATGTGCTGCTGAGAAAAAAGTATATCCATTTGATGATGGTTGATATATTCTATATATGTCAGTTAAGTCTAGGTTATTGATTGTGGTATTGAGTTCTATAGTTTCTTTATTCAACTTTTGTTTGGAGGATCTGTCTAATGGTGAGAGAGGTTGTTGAAGTTATTGTGTTGTGGTCTATTTGATTCTTTAACTTGAGGAGAATTTGTTTTATGAATGTCGCAGCACCATTATTTGGTGCATAAATGTTGATAATTGTTATGTCTTGTTGGTGAATGGTTCCTTTTAACAGTATATAATGTCCTTCCTTATACCTTTTGATTAACTTAGTCTTGAAGTCGATTTTATTCGATATGAGGATGGCCACCCCTGCTTGCTTACGAAGACCATGTGCATGGTATATTTTTTCCCATCCTTTCACCTTCAGCCTGTATATGTCTTTTCCAATCAGATGTGTCTCCTGGAGGCAGCATATTGTTGGATTTGTTTTTTTAATCCATGATACCAGCCTATGTCGCTTTATTGGAGAGTTTAAGCCATTAACATTCAGAGTTACTATTGATATATGGTTTGTACTTCCAGCCATGTTTGATTATTTATCCTTTTTTTAAAAAATTTAGTTTATTTCTCCATGATTATCTTTCCCCTCGCCCTCTGTCTTTACCAAGGCACTTCCCACTGATGGTTTTGGTTATTGTTTTTCATTTCTTCCTCGTGTAGTGTTTTGCTCAAAATGCTTTGCAATGCTGGTTTTCTGGCTGCAAATTCTTTTAACTTTTGTTTATCGTGAAAGATTTTTATTTCGTTGTCATACCTGAAGCTTAATTTTGCTGGATACAGAATTCTTGGTTGGCATCCATTGTCTTTCAGTGTTTGAAATACATTGTTCTATGACCTTCTTGCTTTCAGTGTCTGTGATGAAAAATCCTTTGTTAACCTTATTGGTTTAACCCTGAATGTAATCTGCCTCCTTTCTCTTGTAGCTTTTAATATTTTCTCTTTGTTCTGTATATTGGATATCTTCATAACAATGTGTCTTGGCGTTGGTCTACTGTGATTTTGTGTGCTCGGTGTCCTGTATGCATCTTCTATTTGTATATCTGTTTCCTTTTTTATTTCTGGAAAGTTTTCTGTAATTATTTCATTCAGCAGGTTACTCATTCCCTTGGTTTGAATCTCTGTACCTTCTTCTATCCCGATGACTCGTAAGTTTGTTTTTTTTATGTTATCCCATCACTCTTGGATGTTTTTCTCGTGATTTTTTACCAGCCTTTCTGAGTTGGCTAGACTCTTTTCAAGATGATATATTTTGTCTTCATTATCTGACATTCTGGCTTCTACTTGCTCCACTCTGTTAGTGATACTCTCAATTGAGTTTTTAATTTGGTTTATCGTTTCCTTCATTTCTAGAATTATTGTTTGATTATTTTTTATAATCTCTATCTCCTGATAAAGATGCTTAACTTCTTCTTTTATCTGTTTATGTAATTCATTCTCAATGTGTTCTTTTGCTGCTTGAATTTGCTGTCTTGTATCCTCTTTAAGGTTCCATTCCATCTGTCTAAGGTGTTCCTTGAGTTCTTTATATGACCATTTTTCTGATGACTCTAGGTCCTCCTGAATATTTAGGCTGTCCTGCATTGTTTGTACTCCTTTTCTTCCTTGCTTTTTGAAGCTGCTCATGTTACTTCTTGTTCTGTTTGACTGATGAGTTACTGTTTACTCCTATAATTTATTTGATGCTGTAGCCGCAGGTTTCAATGAAGTTATCTCCTCCGCCGCAGTCTGGTGACGTCAGTTCTCTTGCAAATGGCAACAGTTCGTTTCCCTTTGCCGGGTGACCAATGCAACGGGTGGGTCCTTACTGTCTCTCCCAAGCCCCGTTTCAAACCTGTGGCCACTACCTATGAAGGCTCGGTTGGCATTTACCTCTGTAGGATCAGAAGGGCTGGCCAGTTGTTTCAGCCGGATGGATTAGTGCTGAGTCACAGCTGTTTGTCTGCAGGAAGCAGGCGAATGGGAGCTTGAATTCAGCCGATCCAGGCTCAGTGTGTGTTCTGAGAGGCCCAGACTGTTCGCCCCAGATCCACGTCAGCTCAGCATTGCCTAGTGATCCTGCCTGCAGGAATGCGGGAGGAAAGCGGATAGTGAAACCCTGTAGGTGTGCGGAGCATCTCACACGTTTCTAGGACTCCAAGCAAACCCTCCAGTCCTCCGGGGCCTCCCAGCAGTGCTTCTGATACCCAAGTTTGAGAACCACTGTCTCTGAGCCATCCCTAACTTTTCCTAAAGTACTATCTCAGTGTGACATGCACCTACACAACACTTGACATGGTCTTCCCTTGAAACCCATGAATTTCTTTTTTTTGATGAAAGATTACAGGACAGGTTGCACTCTCTTTCTGAATCTGACCGTAATTTAGTTGTGGTGAACACAAAGTTAGTACATTGATTGATCATTCAGGAAGGACTCACACGCTCATGTGCTTTGGGGTCAGCAATGTGGCACAGGTGAGAGAAAAACAACGTAAGAAAATAGGGAATATGCACAACCACGTGCCCAAATGGAGGTTTGTTCCTTCTTGCTTAATGCCACTGACGTTCACGTTGAAGAGAATATTGTCCGATCAAACAGAACACGTTTGTCTCTAATGTTCAATTTATACTACTGCCAATCAGGCTAAAGACGTCTATTTAAAGTCTATTCCCGAGAATAAGATTTGTAAATAGTGATGTTATTTGATTTTGGTGGCTGTTGGGATTAGATCTTTCTAGACATATGAGAATGTCTTATTAAAAAAAAATAAAAGAAAATAAAAATGTATAGAATGCTAAAGCTTTGCTTTGAGTCAAAATTTGTACAAAATTCAAAGTAGAGTCTATAACAAGGTTTAAAGACTTGTGTAGGCTTTGAGGTCTTACCATGACTTGACTTCATTTCTCATCTGATTTTACTTAGCATTAAGTTAAAAAAAATATATGCAAGAGGAAATCCAAGACAGCTGCCACTTGAAAAGAAATCAAAGCCAGGCAAGGCAGAGAAACTAACATGAGATACACGTTTCTGATCTCAGATCACCATGAGGCAGGACTCGTGGGTTTGGGGATCAAAAGTTAATATAAGTAAAGCAAGTGTTCCTGATTTCCTTTCATCTGAGAAAGGTTAAGAAAAGGAAACGGCATGCCTAGGTATTTTTTTCCCCTTCCAAGAGAAGATAATGTCTTTTTGATGAGCATGTATCTCCCTTTCTCTAAAAAATAAATGTACTGAAAAATAAACATCTAGGCTCTTTATTTTAATGAACATATTTGTTTTAGGCTTCTAGAAACTCTTAAGTATAAAATCAAAGGACACTTAGATACAGACTCTCTCATTATCTTCCTTGAAACAAGATCATCTGGATGTTTAAGAACTCCTACCTTTATACCATCAGAGACTTTCTCTAGAACCCTGTATTTCCAGACATCATGGAGTTACCTATGTAAGTTGATCCAGGAAGCACTCATTTCTGAATCGTTTCTTCCTTCCTTGACCCCACCTTCCCGGCGAGACCGGGGTGAGGGACTGACTTGCCTGTAGGGCACAGGTAGGGAAAGAAGCAGCCAGGGGGAGACTTCGATGCTTGGTGTGAAGTCCCCATGGAACCAGGAAGCTGCCCTACGGCTGCAACAGGTTTTTGGCATGTGTGGATTTGGGATCAAGTTTACAGTCATCCAAGCTTTCTAACCTACTCTTTGTGAAATCTCTGTTCAGAATACTGCTGACTTAAAGAGGGTTGGGCAGACAGAGTGCTTGGTGCTCCTGTCCTCTGAGCCAGCATTCATCCCCCTTTCCTCTGGCGGCTGCCAAATGTGTTGAATGATGTGTGTGTGTCCCATGGGGCGCTTTCCTAAAGTGTTGGTCATGAGACATCCTTTTCCACGGCTGTAGTGTAGGTGCCAACTGGCAGACGATCTCGTGTAGAAAACCAGGCCGGTGGGGCACCCCTTGCAGTGACTTCTGGTATGGAGGATGGAGCCCAGGGCCTCTGGCATGCTGGGAAAGTGCTCTACCACTGAGCTGCACTCCAAGCTGAAGCATCTCATAATGGTAAGCTGAAGTACCAAGGTCTGGAAATGCGCTTGATACCTCCAGGCCACCAAGCATCACAGCGTGGTAGCACAGGGTGCTGTGGACTACACCCACTTACTCTCATGATCATGAGGCTGACTGAGCACCAAAGCTCACCCAGTAATGCCCAGCATCTCCAGCGGGTCACATGGCACATCCTTAGCCTAGGCAAAGACGAGAAGTCAAAGTACAATTTCCCTGAATGTACGTGACTTTCACCCCATTGAAGTGTTGAAAAATCATAAATCATTGTAAGTCAGAGATTGTCTGAGATTCCTGGAAATGCCTCATTTCTTTTTTAAACCAGGCTAAAGCTGAGGCCCCGGACAAGTTTAAACATTTAGAGACTTGTACAGAAAGAATTTATTTCAAAGCTTCTCAGGATTCCGACATTATTTGGAGGTTGTTCCATACCAAGAGACTGTATTTTGTCAGGGTAAATTCAATATAACAGCGATTTATTGTGCATCTGCTGTAGGCATCAGTTCTAGGTACTTGTATATCATGGAAAAAGAAAAGACTCTCGGGGTAGGTGGGGGTTGGGACTGCAGTGGTTGGGGTGGAATTGCAGCCTGGAATCCTGTGGGAGCCAGTGGCCTAGCAGGCACCTGGCAAGGTGCTCTAGGCAAGAATTAACTGGATCCAAGGTTCCAGGGCAAATGCACCTGTACATCCAGGAGGGAAGGAGGCCAGAATACTCAGGCTGGAGGAGTGTGGGCCCTGGAGAGGAAGGGGGAGGCCAGAGCAGTCAGGTCACTGGGACTGGCAGGTCACCCAAAGGACTGTGGCTTTTGCTCCGTAAGGAGTGGGAGTCATTTCAGGGTCTGAGCCCAGGAGTGACAACTTTGACTAGCACTTTCAGAGAATCATTCTGCTGAGTTGATCATAGATTTCAGGCATGTGGGTGTGAGGGGTGGGAGACAGAGAGACTGCAAAGAAGCCGTGGAAAAAATAACCCAGGAATGAAGATCCTGGCCGTTCATACCATGGTGGCAACCGTGTTGATGAAAGTGATCACTCTGGATTTTGAAAAGGCTTCATTTCAAAATGATTTTATAGGATTTACAAGCATAGCACAGAGAGTTCCCAAATACCCTTTATCCAGCTTCCCATTGGGGCAAATAGCTTATGTAATCGTGGCACATTATTTCAAAACTTAAGAAATTTAAATGGGTACAATGCCATTAACCAGATTGCAGAGTCTCTTTATAATCTAGCAGTTTTCCCGTAAATGTCTTTTTATTTTTTCTGTCTCAGGATCCAATCCAGCATCCCATACTGAACTTAGTTGTCAGGTCTCCTTAGTCAAAAATGACCACTTCTCAGTCTTGCCCTGTTCCTGACCTTGGACATTTTGAGGATGACCGGTCAGGTTCTTTGTAGACTGTGGAATTGACATTGTATGTTATTTCCTCAGCATTGCGCTAAGATTATAGGTTTTGGGAATGAGTACCATAGATGGTGGGCCTTCTCATCATATTGTGTCAGGACTGTGAGATGCGAACCTGGTTTTTCCCAGTGATGTTAGCTGATCCATCATTTGGAATTTCCTGTGTCTTCCAGGCATCTCCATGAGAAGTGACTCTTTTCTTATTTCCACACTCTCTTCCTTGGAAGTGAGTCACTAAGTCCAGCCCACTCTCAAGGAATTGGGGATTAAGCCTAGACTTCTAGAGGGAGGGATGTCAAAGTCTTTGTGGACATACGATAAAATTACTATAGTAATGATTACATTTTGGGGGGAAGAGATACTTTGAAGTTGTGAAAATATCCTTTCTCCTTAAGGAGATGCATGCTACTAACCCAAGGTTATCTGTTTCTTATGACCTGGAACAAATTGCCGCAAACCAAGTGTCTTAAATCCATATCGATTTACCATCTTACAGTTGTAGGAGTCAAAAGCCTATAGTACAATCACAATGCTGGTAGGTTGGTACTTCCAGAGACCCTAAGAAAGAATCTGTTTTCTTGATTTTTCATTTTCTACAGGCTGCATTCTTTCATTCCTGATGCCTTTGTCTGTCTTGAAAGCCAGCAGCACAGGGCCCTTGGATCCACCAGGTAATTCAGATTAATCTCTGCTGTCAAGGTTCTTAACTTGAGATGCCAAGTCCCCTTCCCATGTAAGATAACATATTCACAGAAGCCAAAAATGAGAATGTCCATATATTGAGGAAAGGGACTTTGTTTTACTTACTCCCCTCACTTATTTACACATATACATTTGTGTATATACAACTACATTTATTTATGTGCGTCTTTGGACACATATGTGTGTGTGTGTGTGTATGATGTGTGTGTGTGTGTGTGTATTTATATAATACACATGAATTTGACTATCTGGATCTGTGTCAAGGATAGAAACCATTGAATTTCCAGGTAGGTGTGAGAAACAGAGGAATTTAGGAGGACATGAAGTTTGGACCAGAGTTACTGATAGCATAAAGCTGATAGTTGGTATCAGCTGAAAACAGGAAAGTTCCATGCAGAGTAGCTTTTGCAGAAATTTAGTTTTAGTGTTGGACATGATGAGCTTTTAATTTATTTTTTAAATAGAAATATAAGTGGAGCTATTAACTAGGAATTTGAATATAATTGTTTGGAATTTCTAAGTGTGGTTTCAGCTAGAAATTCGAAGTTGGGAATGATCAGCACGCAGATGGCAGTTAATACCCAAATGAGACACAAAGGAGTGAGCCGACAGAAAAGGCCCCAAAACTGAGTGTTGGCCTTTTTCAACCTAAAGAAATTGTAGAGAAGAGAAATATGAAGCAGAGAATTAATTGAAAAGGGTAGATTCTAGCTCCCTTGGTAAGAGGGTGAACAACCACTTTGACTTGGACAGATTATGCTTTAAATATGGATATATAATTTTAAAATAGAATACCAAATACCAGGTAAAAAAATGCTGGATATTTTAAAATGTATAGACATTACTGCAGAAATATTAAATCAAACAAATGTCTCCCTCAGTCCTAATAGAGATTAATACTTCTAGAGTTGCTTCTTCTAAAAGGACAATGAGTAAAAGTATCACCCAATTAGTATTCATTACTTATCCAGATACTTAAAACTTAATGGTTCTACTGAACTTTATCCTAACCCATTAGTTCCAAAAGACTAAATTGTTGCAGGAGAACTTCACTCTGGCCTGGTCTTAGCAGCATTTACTCTCTCGCTGTTTTGTTCAGACTTTTTGGGTGGTAAGCAGACTTTGAAGAACTAAGAAGTAGGGGAGCTAGCCCCCCCCAATTTACCAGGCCTAAAAGGCAATCAGAGTTGATTTTAGCTATTCTACGAGGCAGATAGTTAGAGACAAACCACTATTCAAAGGCAATTGCTTCGAGTTATAGAAATTCTTTGAATCTCAGAATGTTTCCTATGGAGCTGTAAAGAAATGAGTCCTTATTAACAAACTTATTATCCTCTAATTCTCACAGTAGCAATTATGGGTACGGAAACATACGCAAAAGCAGTATTAAGGGCAAAATTACAGCAAATAATCCTTTCTACCTCAGTCTAAAAATATCCATTCAGGGGTGGAGATAAGCAAAGGCAAAAGAATAGCTGATTACAAAATGAGCCATAACATCGGTCCATTGATCAGAGATGTAAATGTAATTTCCTCTTAAATTATCCCACGGATTGCAGTTTAGCAGTATTAGACAATTTGATAACCACATGAGGTTATCTAGACACTTTTCTATTTAATTTAGCAGCTATCTCAGGAGGAGTGGCCTACAGGGAGCTGACAGGAATACCGATGGGTATAGAGGAAGCTGGGGCAGAGTCTTGCCTAGGCTAGAATTTAAGGATCCTCAAATCATTAAATCAGCTCATGATTGCCAAGCAAATTTTAATCCCAAGGGGCTGTGTCTTTATTAAGGACCCCAGAGAAACTGAACCCATAAGTGATATAGATATAATAGGAGATTCATTATGAGATTTGGCTCACGAGATTGTGGAGATTGAGAAGTCCTGCAAATGCCCTTGGCAGTGCGGAGAATCAGTGGAGTGAGTTAGTTGGAGGTCAAAGGCTCAACACCAGGGTGGCTTGATGGTGTAACTCGTCTGAGGTCAGAGGCCTGCCATCTGGGAGTGGGGAACACCTTGGTATAAATCCCAGAGTCTGAAGATTCGAGAAACAGAAGCTCTGATGTCTGAGACCAGGAGAAGATGGGTGTCCCAGCTCAAGGAAAGAGAGGGGATTTACTGTTTTATCCTACTTTTAAAATCCTATCCAGGCCCTCAATGTTAGGATGATGCCTATACACATTGGTGAGGTCAAATCTTTTTTACTTAAAGTCCACTGACTCGGATGCTAATCTCTTCCAGAGACACCCTCACAGATGTATCCAAAAATGAACAGAGAGCCTACATTTTGGGAGTAAATTTTTTGCCACATGCACATCAGATAGAGTGCTAATCTCCAGGATATATAAAGAACTCAAAAAACTTAACACCAAAAAACTCCCAAAACAGCCCAATCAGAAATAATATTTTGCTTGGTATGTGGGCATCCTTAGCGCAGTCAAATTGACACCTAAAATTAACCATCACAAGTCTACTTCTTGTCAACTTGGCATCCATAGGCAGCTCCCTAAACCATAATCTCCAAATAAAAATAATACTGAAGTCATAATCCCACAACGTGGTGATGTTACTGACCACTTTTGGGTGTTACTTACAGATTATGTAGAAATATCAACAAATGAGGCTCAAGTCTTCTCCTCGGTCATCTGACCAAAGGGAAATCTTCATGAGGCCATGGGTACAGGCTGGAAGAGAGAAAGCAGTATATCAGGAGTGGGAGCCTTGGATATTTGGACCACTTCTTCCTGTAATTTACTTGTGTCTTTGGGGCCCGCTTGAGGGTCATCAGGTATACACCACTTCCATCTGATGATGCAGTCTCGTTAGGCACTTCCAACTTCATGAAGCTGTGGTTCAGGTGTCAACCAGCTTATGACAGCAAGTTCTGGTTGCATGGTAAGTTGGTGGTCCTTGGTCAGTTTTTACTGAGGCTCAGTAGCAGACCCAGAAGTAGCAATCAAAAAGAGAGTAGTTTTCTGTATATAATGATGGGCCCTTGAGCAAAGTCCTGAACACTTGCAGTGAGATTTACCTATATGACCTGCCAAAACCCCAAACAGGATCCCTGTTTGCCACCGATACTTCAAGCCCCACTGGATATGCTGGATCCTCTGGCTCTCAGGGCAGAGCAGCCCATGCAGCAGCCTAGGCTCATTGCATGCTTTCTTTTTGATCAAGGTTCTGCTCAAAACTAGCAGCTTTTTGGGTCACTCAGTAAATATTCAAGAGCAATGCTCCAAAATGAGTAATATTTCATCTTCAAAATCCTAACCGAACTCTAAGCACTGTACCCGGTTCTTGGTTAGAGGAGAGGTCAGATGCAGCAGCATCTCCTTCACCCTGGAAGAGAGGTCTTGACGTGTCCCATGCAAATGGACCCCTGTACATTTCACCAAAGTGGAAGCTTCCTGAATTTTAGTTGGAGTTATTTTCCACCCTCTTACATGCAGGTAGGTATCTTACCAATATGGCTAGAGTAGTCACCACTCAACACTCTGTCCAGTCAATACAATGTCATCAGTGTAATGGACAAGGAGTCCTAGCTGGTAGAAGGGAAGAAGATCAAGATATCTGCAAACTCAATCGTGACATAGGGCTGGAGAGTTGATTGCCATTGATGTGGAATGGTGAAGGTACATGGTTGACCCTTCCAGCTGAAACCAAACTACTTCTGGTAGGCCTTGTATTAGGCTTGGAGAAAAAGGCACTCATGATATAAGTAAGTAGCTACACATGAGGTATAAAGGGACATCTTAATTTGCTCAAGCAATGAAACCACATGTGCAAATGTAGATGCAGTTGGATTCACTGTTGGTCAAGCTTACAAAAGTCCACTGTAACCCTCCAAAATCAACCATCCGTCCCCTGTGAGGCCAAGTAGGAGATTGGATGGATGGTGTCAGAAATCACCTCGCCTGCACCTTTCAACCTCCATGGGAACGCTCACCTCTGTGGTCCCTCCAAGAAGGCAGTATTGCTGTCACTGGCTATTTTCCTGGGCATGTGCACTTCTAATGGCTTACATTTGGCTTTTACCACCATAACAGCCTTCACTCCATGGGCCAGGAAACTGACACGGAGATTCTCCCAGCTGCTAGGTATGACTATTACACGGGTGTTATGGAATTAGGGGAATAGCCACAGGACAGGTTTCGGGAGCCACCAGGCCCACTTTGGTGTGTCTTTTGATCTATGTTTCAACCATCCTCCAAACAATCATCAGAGCCCTTTTTATTTCCTGAGTGGTAATTAAAAAAAATGCCAAATCTCTGATTAGTGGGCCCATATCTGTACATTCAGCCTGAACCAATTTTATGTTCCTTTGATCATTATTCCACACCCATAATATCCATTTCAACACATGTTCCCTGCATTTCTACTTATATAAGTTAGAAAACAAAGTAGTTCTTTGGTGCGTAGCATAGTTAATCATGAGTCAAACTGAGCACCTCACCTTCAGGGGTCTGCTGGGATTTCAATCTATAAGGAAGAAAAGAGGACAGGGGAGGTCCAGAGGAGAATTAGCTCTCTTGAATGGCACTGCCTCCAGGAGGCCATTCCCATCCCCTCAGGCAATTCAGGATTAATCCTCTCAGATGGAGGTGGAAATGCTGACGCTGGGATATGGACCCACTTCCACTGTGGGTAGGGAGGCCACTCTGCTGGGGATGAGACCCCTTCCACTGACTGTGAGTATTAATTAGAATTTAGGGCTCCATGGCCATGCTTCCTAGGGGTCTTCCCTCATGATCCCATCTCAGTTTACAGAACCACATTCTTTCTCTGTTAATGCCCTCGCCTGGATGTAGACACCCTGTGAATCTGGGAGGTTCAATAGTACTATAATTCAATTATATAAGCCAATTATAGAATAAGGCCTTGGGCTTGATTTTCAGCACTTTTAGCTTTGGTCTATAGGAGATAAAGCTTTTCCTTAGGCCACAGCTAGAAGCTCTTAGGTGATTTGTGCAGGGCGTCACCTGGGCATTCAAATCCCCGAGCTCACCTTTTTTCCAATTACTTTGTTCAGTGATATTAGGAGTAACCAAGCAATGCCATTCCATTCCATAGTTTTCTGAAAATGTTAAAAAACACCACATAAGAGATATCTAGCTCCTTGCTTCTTATAAGTGTTGGCTGGGTGTACTCAATACAGATATTATGCATCTCTCTATGAACAGCTTATGCCATGGGCTATGAGTGCCCTTTCCCCTATAGCAAATACAGTCATTAGCATTCTTAAATATTCTCAGAGAGCTAATTCCAAATTTTCAAAGCCAATTCAGGAAATTTATCCTTATAATTCTGTCCCTTTAAGACAACTCTTGGTGCCCCAAATTTCTATTAGTCAAGGTTCTCTAGAGAAATAGCATGAGTAAGATATAATGAGAATGATCTCACACGGTTATGGAGATTGAGAAGTCCCATGTTATGCCATCTGCAAGGTACAGAACAACAAAAGCCAGAAGTATACAGCAATCCAAGTCCACACATCTGAGAACCAGGGCTGCTGTCACTCAGTCCAAGGCCCAAGGTCTCAGAACCAGAAGGGGCCGGTGGAGGGTGGCCTGAAAACAGGGAAAGAAAGCACTTTTGCAAGTCATAGAGGCCAAAGGTTAAAAGAACACGTGTTCTGATATGTGAGACCAGGACGTGGGGAGGGAGAGGGTTCATGAGTAGGGTTCCACCCCTACAGCCCTCGGTGGATTCCATGATGCCTGCATACAATGAGGCAGGTTGTCCTTGCTCAGTTCTGATTCAAATGCTTTTTTTCTGGAGATATTTTCACAGACATATCCTGAAACAACAAATTACCAGCACTCCAGGCATCTGTGAGTTTGCGGGTGTGTGTGTGTGTGTGTGTGTGTGTGTGTGTGTGTGTGTTTGGGGAAATCATGCTAACTCAAGGAAACTCAGAGGACTCTTTAACATTGGACCAATTATCTAGAAATCACTCTGGGATGAGGGACATGGAAGGGCCTCCACATCTGGCAACAGTGAATGTCACCATGACGTTTCTGAAAACCTCTACACGGTATTCACCTGAACCTCCTTGTGTTTAACTTGGAGGTAAGATTCATGGTTAAAGCTAATTGTATTCTTTATGATACTCTAAAATGGACAAACAGTTCTGTTGTATGGGGAGCTCACTTTCTGTTTTATATCAAAGTAATCTCTACATAAGTGGAAGAAAATTCTCTTCAAATGAGTTGTTATGCATCTAACGTTAAGACCACCTTCCTCTGAAAAAACTCGGCCAAGGTCATATCAGCTGCAAATGTACACAAGTGCAGAGACTGCCATCAATTCTGAGTCACGAACCGAGTGTGCAGAGAGGGAACTTTGGCACCTCACTGTGACCGTGATGAGTTGGTTGAATAAATGAAACTGTATGGGGTTTTATTTAAGAATCTATTTTTATATGCTGTCCATATTTTTATATTGAATATAATAGGTTGAAAATAATGAACCAGTGGAGCAAAAAGTAATAATTATGGATACAACTGAGGTTTTGGTGCAGAAGTCTCGTGATTTAGTTTCAAAGAATGGTAGCAATGGTGGCATGGCCCAAAGGGCATCAGAGTCAGTCATTCTGGAAAAAACTGATCCTAGTAAAGTTAAAAAACATTTATTGAATGAAAGATTACTCAGAATTTCCTGTATGATAGCGTGCACTGTGAATCATTAGGAAAGGAAAATATGTGTGTGTGTGTGTGTGTGTGTGTGTGTGAGAGAGAGAGAGAGAGAGAGAGAGAGAGAGAGAGAGAGAGCGAGCGAGCGAGCGCTGGATAAAGTTTTGGATCTTTTGCAGCTTGGAGACACCAGGCTCTGTTTTGTGCAAGGGTGTCATTAACCTTGCTGACATTAACACAAGATGTGTATGGAACACCACAAGCTTTTCTCAATGACACACTGGATCTACAAACCGTGAATTCATCTGAGCCCTTCTGTAAGTTGTGACTCAGTGTTTTCAAATAACAAACGCTCACTCAGTTTACGTGTCTGTTCTTTGATTCAATTCAGGAGAACTTATGTTTCCTGGTTCTTATTCCAGGGTTTGGGGTGAGCTGTGTCAAGAAGTGCACTTTGTTTTGGCTGCTGCCCTAAGTTGCTTTTGTTCTGAACTGAGTGCCTGAGGTGTCTTGGAACCTCTCCCAGCATCTTGAAATCAGTTCTGTTAGCTCTTGAGACACTCAACATTAAGCACAGTGGCATTGCCCAACTTGGATTGGGGTCCTTGGTGAGTCTCTCCCAAGAATTGGCTTTCTGCATGCAATCCCAGCTGCTCAGGAAGCTGAGGCAAGAGGATTGTGAGTTCAAAGCCAGCCTCAGCAAAAGTGAGGAGCTGTGCAACTCAGTGAGACCCTATCTCTAAATAAGATACAAAATAGGGCTGGGGATGTGGCTCAGTGGTCAGGTGCCCCTGAGTTCAATCCTAGGGAAGATCCTGAACAATGCCACTGCCCTTTGGTCCCAGGACAAGATGGCGTCTGGATCCAGGCCTCAGGAAGAGGCTGGGGTCCTCTCAATGTATTCCTATGACACAGTGGGGGCCTATCAGGACAGAACATTGTTTTCTGGGGTGATGTTTCTTTTGTTGTTGTTCTAGTGATGGCATTTGGGGCTACATTTTTCCCTCTTATTTAACCATCTTCTGGAACATAGCTATATTTGAAAAACTCTTCATTATTTACAACTTACGGAAACGACCGATCAAAACGATATACATATGTGGATATTTTCTTGCCTGATACCTATTCAAGGGAACAAGATATTTTAATCGACAGAAAAATCATCTGTAAAACACAGTACATTTTAGTTATCTATAGACGTTATCTCAAAAATAAAATTCAGTTGGATGCAGTGGCACATGCCTGTAAACCCAGTGACTCAGGAAGCTGAGGCAGGAGGATCTCAAGTTCAAAGCCAGCCTCAACAAGAGCAAGACACTAAGCAACTCAATGAGACCCTGTCTCTAAATAAAATACAAAAAATAGGGCTGGGGATGTAGCTCAGTATTCAAGTGCCCCTGAGTTCAATCCCTGGTACCTTTCCCCCAAAAAATTCAGAAGAATTTCACACAGGAAATTCAATTTTTTTAAGGAAAAGAATAGGCAAGATTTACACCGAGTGTGGTGGTGCACTCCGTAATCCCAGCAACTTGGGTGGCTGAGGCTGGAGGACTGTAAATCCGAGGCCAGCCTCAGGAACTTAGCAAGGGCCCACCTTAAAATGAAATAAAAAAGGCTGGGGATGTAGTTCAGTGGTAGAGGGACTCTGGGTTCAATCTTAGTACCCAAAAATAAAAAAAAAAATAAAAAAGAAGAAGAAAGGCAAGAAGAATATTCTACACAGTATTGTATGTCTTTTAGAATTTAACATTTTTAAGACAAATGGCATGAATAAACAATGGCATTGGCCCTCAATTTTTGAAAAAAAAATTTGTCATGAATAATTTGGAGAGAGCCAGTTTGTGGTCTACTAAAAAGCATGGGTGCCCAGTGCTGCCGCGAGGGATCTCCAAACACTCCAGGCCTCCTGAGTGGGAGCCAGGAGCATGGGTGGGTGTGTGTCTCCCCTTCCTTTCCAACGTCCACCCCACAGTCCTCTTGTCTAAGAAAACACAACTCACATCATCAAAAGCAAATATTTCTTCCTCTGCTCTTTGTTGGGTTAACTCGAGATAATTGGAAATGAATGTCCAGTTGTGTTAAAGAAAAAGGAAAATTGCATTAATCAAGTGGGGCTCTCTCATGATGATTAAGAGGTCGAGCCAATGTGTGGGGTAATCATGACCCTCTACTTTCCTCTGAAAAGACTGTGCTCGTCTCCTTGGTCTCAGGACACTCTCCACTATCTATGCTGGCTGGCTTCTCCATCAGGGAGGCATGCTGGGCTTCTCAAGGGACATGCGTCCCGATTCCCTTACTGGAAGGAATGGTCCAGGAGCACCGGGGAAAGCTGGGTATCTGCAGCTTCCAGTTCATCCTTCTCAATCTCTCTCCCTGACTGGGGCCAGAACAGCCAGCCTGGCCTTTTCTCTTGGTTTGGAAATTGAATGGTGGGGAGTGAGAGCGGGCAGGTGGGGAAGGTGCAGGAGATCGTCCTTTTCTAGAATTGTCTCCTGCTACTTTCTCCAAATTTCAAGACACACACACACAAGCTTCATTCCTTACTTTTCCATGGTCTCTCTCGAATCTCCTTTTACTCTCTGCTGTCAATCCATCCATCCTCTGGGATATCCACTGACAATAAACACAAGCTAAAATCTCTCTCAGTGTTTGCTCTTCATCTAGGCCGGAGACCAAAAGCCTTAGGGAATCCATAGAATCAAAGAAAAAGTGTTCCCGTAGAAGTATCGTTAATGTTGGAGTCATTGCGTTGTGGTAAATTGGCCTGAATTGGAGAAGATCTTGCAAGAAGCACAATGAAAAGTAGACCACTGTATATCAAAATGACAACCACACAGATTTACTGCAATAAATTTTATTTAGAATTTTCTGTCAACACTACTTTTTGGATTTGGAAATAGTAAACAGCTAATTGTATTAGACATTGATCTACATGAAAGTTTCCACTCCATGGTCCGTCCAGATTATCCACATTTAACTACATTTTGCCTTGAACTTCCCTTCATTATCATCTGGCTGCCTTCAAAATAAGCTTGTTACTCTGAGGGAATTTAGATGGGAAAACTTGGTGGAGCTCCCAATTAGTGACACGGATGGGATCGTCACGACTTTTCCCATACTTAACTTTCTTCCAGAACTTAATTATGGCTCTGATCTTTGACCTGCTGGGTAAGTGCATTTGGTAAGCTTTTATGCTTCATCTGCTGGTGAATTGGCTGGTTTTGCTGTCCACACATGTTGATGCAGGTTTCCACAGTGGGAAGGGAGTGAGCCTCCTCCTCATCTGTGTGTGCTGGGAACAGGCGGTGCCTGTGGTCGTCACATAATCAGTGTTTCTTCCGTGGCTGTAGCCCAAAGGACACTGTGCCTCTCTCCAGACAGTGGCTGGAAAGGGTCCAGGGAAAGGAGAATGCAAGGTCAATTGGGTTCAGGAGACTTCACCAGAAGATGGCAAAGAGTGAGATCTGGAAAGACCAGGGTAAAAGGTGACACGAAGGAGCCAGAACAACTGGCTGGGAGCGACGTTGGTGTATGACAGTTGGCAGGGAGTGGCTGCTCTCTGGAATCTAAAGAAAGTCACCCTGCCCTGAGAGAAAGAATGAGCCTTCGCCTCTGCCCTATTTGCCGATAATCCTCTGCAACTTATGGAAGCATCTGAAAGGGGGTTGTAGCTGTGCCTTGTGGGAGTCAGGGCACCCCAACAGGAAGCTGATACTGGGAGGTCCACTTGGGATGACATGGCATTTTTTAACCCTGGCATGTAATGTATCTGACTCCTCCCTCGCTTCAGATAGGAATATTATTTTTCTAGCTCAGAAGCATGGCCTTTTGGCAGGCAAAGCCAGCGCTTGCAGGCTGATAAGCATTATCCCCTTGCACGCTCAGTGCCTTCCCAGGTGACATGAACAGCTGCTGCAGATCCCAGGCCTCCGTTCCTGCCAGACCACAGGCCACTGAGCCCAGAAAACAAAGCCATGAGTCATGGTGAGCATTCACTGTCCCCGAGGTGGATACGATGACAAGCTCACACACAGGGCTTGCCCAGCTGTGTCCTGGTAAGGAGGCCAACCCCACTTGTTCTCACCAGAATCCAAAGATTTTGGGAATTCCACTTCCAGCCTGAGGAAGGAGTCTGGCTCCCATATGGTGGGGGCACGTGAGTGCCTGGTGGAACCTCCTTTCATTACTCCTTTGTCAGACTTTTCTAGGAATTTGTATTTGGGAAAGATGTACGTTTTGAGTCTAATTCTTTCCTTGAGCATAGGTCACATAGACTTTGGGCTCTTCTAGGTCCCTGTGGTTGTGTGGCCTCTTTTAGAATCTATGGGCTCTGATCAGAAAAATGGGCTCATCCCAGCCCCATGGTTCCCTGATTTGAAACCTGGACAGATCAGGTTCAACTTCTGGATCGGATTGCTGAGAAGAGTATCTTAAAATTTTTAGAGAAATCAAAGTTGGAAAAGAAAGTGATACATGCTAGCAAATGACCCAAATGATTCACCCTGGAATAAAAGGTACAGCTTTCATTACTTCCTGGTGCCAGGCAAGAGAAGCAGGCCACGAGTCTGATGGTGGTGTGGACAGGAAGTGGTGGGGACAGTGGCATGCTTGTGGGACCAGGTCTCGTCTAAAGTGGGAAGCTGGCACCTCCCCCAGGAGGATGTTGATATAAGTTGACAGGATCTCCCTGTTTTTCTCAGCCAAACCTAGAAATCCATTTTAGTAAACGAACCCCTGAACCTGGAGCATTGGCCACTAGTTCCCAAATCCCTCTGTGGTTCCAACAAGACGTGCAGATTAGGCAGAATAGGTCAGGGGTGCCAGGGGTGCACCTCTGCTACAGGAAGACACTCCAGTGCAAGCATTCTCACTGAAGCCTTAAGTGGGAGGGCCTTGCACTGCACTCCTGTCAGCTGGGAGGAATGACCCCCGCAGGGAGGCTCTGGGGAATGGCACTGGCCTCTGGAAGGGTGCAGGCTCTCCTATGGCTCTTTCATTGTTCCTTAATATTCATGCTAGCCACCTTCTTTATAAGACAATCTTGGCTTTAGATTGGATTGCTATCTTTGTGCTCAGCATTAAAAAGACTTTCATTAAACATCTGTGAAATGACTGCAGTGCAACTGGCACTTGGGTCCCTTTGACGCTGTTGTCTCAGAGCTGCAGTGGAAGAAGTCAGGCAAGGAGCAGAGGGCAGGTGGCTCCACAGTGGGTGATGGGGGCAACGGTGTCCTCAGCACTCTCAGGCAGCACTAGGTACTGCATGGAGCCAGTCACAGATTTCCATCAACGATGCCTCCCTCCGTGGGCTGCTGGGATTACTGCTGTCACCATCAGGTCTGGGGTCTCAGCCTTGGCTGTCCCCTCCCTGGCTTTGCCCATGTGTTATGAAGCACCTCCCACTTTGCAGACAACGGGTGGACAAGTAAACAGCTGCATTACAATCCAACATGGAGAGTGGAATCCGAGGCGCCAGGGGGGGATGTGCCCTATAGGATGGTGGTCACACTCTCGGAGCCCGGACCCAGCCCTCCTATCCAGGAAGTCAGTGCCACAGTCTTTTTCCTTTGTTTTAAATGTCCTATTGTATGAACCCAGCGTGTGGAACCACAGTAACTTACTGTTGCCTCTCTTAGATCCGTGGGCTCCCTGGCCCAGGCGAGGCTGCCCTGGCTCAAGCTCTCTGTGGCTATGCCAGGTGATGGCTGTGTCTGCAGCACCTTAAAGCCTTCCTCACTGAGGTGCTGCAGTGACTCTGGCCTTGCAGTGAAGGCAGCTGCCCACACACTTACGTGCCACCCCTCCAGGTGGGTTGGCCTCCTCACTCGGTGGCAGCTGGGCGCTCTGGGTGACATCCTCAAGGTAGAGAGCCAGGTGGAGGCTGTGTTGCCTTTCCTAAGGTGGCTTCAGGAGTCTTGCAGTGCCATGTGAAACCCTGCCCTTATTCAAGGTGGGGGCACAAAGGGTCCTCAACGGGAGGAAGATCAGAGAACCTGCAGATGCGTTTAAAACCATGAAAACCTCTATCCTCCTCTGCCCTGCAGTGTCTTCTGAAGGGACTTGGCAGCAGCTTCTCATCCCTCAGCTATGTTGTCACTCTGGCAGAGAGAGCTTCTGCCTTGCTCAGGGTCAGGCAGTGACTGACAATGGGATCAGAGGAGCGCTGTGGGTGCCTGTGGGCTGGAGGACTAGAAAGAAGAGCCTCATTCTAGTGCATAACTGGGATACGCTTGCCTAGTGCCACACAGAGGACCCTCAGCCAGAGTGAAGCAAGGCAAACCTTCCGGAGCATGAATTAACTCAGTTATTGAGGAAGAGAAAACCCTTGGCTTTTACATGAAAGTAAATCAACTCCATTTTAACAAATAAACATGATACTTGCATGGAGTCTCTCTGAGGTTCCCACATTCTAGGTGTACCTTCAGCTTCCTCTTTTATCACCTTGGGGATCTTTTGGGGACAGTTCTTCAAGTCCTAGCTCTGTCACTCTATGGTTAAAGGTCAGGAAGAGAGTGTCAGCTCCAGCAGGGATGTGAGCCCAGGTCTCCCTGATGCCAGGACACGCGCTTGATGCCCTTCCTGACGTGCACTCTTTCGGGCCCTGGAGCAGGAAAGCCTGTGTGGTTGCTGTGGTGGGTTCTCGGTGGTCCAGGCCCAGCTCCAAGCCCTCGTGTTCCTGCCTGGCTTGCTTCCTTCCTTCTACCTCTAGCATTTTTGCTTTTGAGTAGTTTTAGGCTATAAGAATTATTGTTTGCATGTTAATTGTATTAGTTAAGCTTCCTTTCTAGCCACTTATAACAAAGGAATTTCATTTTGGGGAAATTCCATGTGGCCTTGGGAATACCAGCAATCATGTGGCATCTGTCCCCTTCCCGCCATCCCTGGCCAACTCTTACCCCTTCCTTGACTACAGATCAAAGTTTGTAAACAAAACTGAGCCAAATTGGGAGACCCCTTGATGAGTTTCTACGCAGCTGTGACACATCAAACTTAGTGGGTTGAGGAAATGAAAACCCATGCTTTCACAGTCCCAGGGGCCAGAGTCCAAGGTCAGTTCCTCTGGGCGGAAGTTGAGGGGCCATCAGGGCAGATCCCTCCTTGAGGATGGAGGGGAGAACCTGGTCGCTTGGCTGTTCACCTTCTTTAAGCCACGTATCCCTCCCCCCGCCCCCCGCCACTTCCTGAAAATGTGGCATTCAGCTGTCACGAGTGGAGTTCCAGCTGTCGCCTAGGACCACGAGGCAGTTTCGTGGATGAAAATCCTACCCAAGAAGGCAGAGGGGCTTGGAGATCCTTCTTCCACCTTCAAAGTGCCTCGAGGCAGTCTCTGTTTCCTCTGTCACCTCTTCTCCATCTCTGACTTCAGCATCTCTCTTAGGGTGAGCCTTGTGGGTATACTGGGCCCACCTGGGTAATCCAGGATAACCTCCCCATCCCTAAATCCACGATTTCATCACATCTGCAACATCCCCTTTGCTGTGAAAACTAGCAAATTCAACTGTCATGGAGATTATTGTGGGGACTTCTGGGGGGGGGGCTGTCATTACCTTGTCTGCTATACTATACACACTTCTGAGAAAGTCATTCATCCAGAGGTGGACATGTGACCTAGATGGAAAATCAGACCTTCCCTGAGATTGTTGGTAGGGTGGTAGGAGAAGTAGTTTCCCTGAGGGTGGCTGTTCCAGAAGACAATGACACTGGGTTGTGGCACCTCTTTTCTCTTGCATAGAAGGAGTGCACCTCAGTCAGGAGGATATGAAGTAACAGACTGAGGATCATTGCCAAAAAGGTGGAAACAGGCCTGCAATGAGTGTATTGAGCACCTATATGGACTTACATTTTAAATCAGACCTCATCCTGATTTTTCTGGCTTAGAAACTATAAATTTCCTTTTGGCTTAAATTACTCTGAGCTGAATTTCTGTACTAGTAACTACCCATAAAATTTTCTGAAACAGCGAAATGAGGAGGAAGGTGAGAGCTAATCCAAAAATTTTCTGCTATTTTTTAAGGATTCTGATAGACTATGTTTAAATACCAAGAAGGTTGAAATTATCAAAATAAGACTTTAAAGTCATTATTGGGTTTTGTTTTCTTTTATCTACATCCATCCTATGTTTATATTCTATAAAGCTACAATAGAGAAGTAGAAACTATATTTAAAAATATGAGTGTGACTGTAACTTGAGAAGTTACTTAAATACTGGATTTTTAAAATGTCTTCTATTGTTTTCTCATTTCCAACAGGAAAAAAAAGGACATTTTAATTTCATAAGAAGCCTGCGTCCATATGTGCAGGCTCCCTTGCCTGAGGGAGGCAGGTGGATTGTATTAACAGTTTTTTTGTCTTTCAGACTTGGAAATCTTTACTTTGTAAGCTTAGGCCCATTCAGAAATTGCCGTGGGCTTGTCCAGAGAGGATGCAGCTCGTGGAGGCAAGTAGTTCAAGAAGGGGGAGTGGCCTAGCCTCAGAGGAGGGCTGTACAGGGTGGATTATGGTAGTCCAGCATAGTTCAAGTATGGCACCCCTTTCCCTTCTCCTTCCCCTTCCCCTTGAATCTGGTCTGGCCTTATAGCTTGTTTTGACCAGTAGAAAATGGTGGAAGTGATGTCTGGCTAGTATCAGGGCCACTCTTTAGAGGACGGTCAGCTCCTCTTGACTGGTCCTTGGGGTACTCCCTCTTGGTATCCAGCCACCATGGAGGAAGACAGGGCAGCCCTGGCAAGTGATAAGAGAATCCCAGAAAAAAGAGCATCTTTGTAAATTTCCTACCCCAGTAGCGTTCCAAGTTGAAGGAAGTCACAAGAATGTTCCCAATCAACCCACCAGGAACAAAGTGGGGCTTTCCCACCAATGTCTGCCCCAGTGGAACAATCCTGAGCAAACTACTGGCTGTATTTTAAGCTACTGACTTTGAGGTTATTTGTTATACTACCAAGGATGTCAAAGACAGGTGGAGTGCCTAAGATTGGACATAAGTGTGGGCAACATGGTGGCAGAGAATCACATCTCAGTTCTGTCTCAGCGATGCACTTTCCTTCAGAGCATTCTGGACACGTCAGGACCACATGCTGGAGAGAGCTGCGTGTGTTATGAGACGGGGCTCCAGGGAAATGTCAGCGTGAGCTGTGAAGGAAGGTTTCCATGGCCCTGTCTGGCATGGGTTGGGGAGGAACTTGGAGGGTAGGACTTGGGGAGAGTCCCTCAACTGGATGTGCCCTCCCTCCACTTCCTGAAAGTCTGGCATTCATCTGTCACGAGTGGAGTTCCAGCTGTCGTCTAGGACCACGAGACAGTTTCGTGGATGAAAATCATACTCAATAAGTCATAGGGGAGGGTTGAAAGGATTCTGGGAAATAGAGGATATTCTAGAGCTTTCTAAACTCCTAACTTTCCAGCTTTCTTCTTTGGTTGAAATTATTCTTAATACTTCCAGCCACTTTAAGTCTCAGTTACAGGCATCCTAGCTGATAGATCCCACAAAGTAACTGAGGTTGTATTTTTCCTAGACCATATTAAACACAATTTAGGAAAGTAAAGAAATATGATGTTTCCACTACCCGCATGTCATAAAGCAGATTAAGAAAAGGTCTTGAGCAAATAGTAGTGTAAGTCCTCGTAGACACTATAGCCGGGCAGGTTTCTCACCATCCTGGAAACCTGTGGAGAAAGCTGGAGCTTGAAATGGATAGAAGTCTGATTTTGAACCTCTGCTCCTTCCCTTTGGTGACAATCTCTCCAAACCCCAGTATTCCTAGGTATAAAGCACAATTTACACTCCTCTGTAAAATGAGTGTTCCAGACTGTATGTAAGGGGAGAGAGGAGACGTAATATAAAAGGGAAGAGTGGAAGCAGAGAGATGCCAGTGAGCCAAGAGCAGGCTGGCACGTGATGGTGATGCTCTCAAAGCCTGACTTCTGTTGACCTTCATTCGTCTCCCTGCAGAGGGGAGCAAGGAGGTGAGCAAGCTCTTCCATCCAGCTCCAGGCCCAGCATCTGCAACCTTCAGAGATGGGCACTTGTGAAGCAGACGACCAGCTAGGAATGAAGAAGTCCCTGTTTGGCTCTCAGTGGCTGTGCCATTCCAGTGTCCCAAGCACAGGGAGAGCAGGACAGGGAGGGCCTGCCCTGGGGAAGCTTGTGCTCCAGCAGCGGTCAGGCGACACGTGGTGCACAGAGCCCACCCAGGCAGCTCCCAGGGGTGTGCTGCAGGGAAACCAAGGCAGAGAGAGAACAGGTGGGAGGGGAGCTTTTAGATGGGCTACTCTGCTAGGTCCAAAATAATAGCTAGTAGATGTAAATTAAATGAATGGAGGCAAAAAGTTGCTGAGGACTTCATCTTTTGATAATCCTAGATTGGACATAAGTGTGGGCAACATGGTGGCAGAGAATCACATCTCAGTTCTGTCTCAGCGATGCACTTTCCTTCAGAGCATTCTGGACACATCAGGACCACATGCTGGAGAGAGCTGCATGTGTTAGGAGACGGGGACGATCCCTGTGGAAGGACTTGGTGGATCTGGTTCTGGATTCTTATTGCTCTTATCATTCCTGGGTGCCCAGGGGTGGGGGTGAGGCTTCTTATGTCATCTTCCACACTTTGGTTTTCTTGCCTGTCAGCAAGAGACCACGATATCCACTTGACTAGGGCGCAGGAAGGCTGTTAAGAGGTTAAGGTGTGTGAATTGCATGGGACACATTTGCACACCCAGGGATTACTACTGCCTTCTCCTTCCTGGGTGGAATTGAACACAGGGATTCAGACCCACAGAGAGGCCAGCTGTCGGAAGACTGCCGAGGTGGTGACTTCGAAACTGAGGCTCTGATGGCATTTGAGGGTTGCTGAGACTCGGGGAGACAGGCCACTGGCATCCCTAATTAGGGCAGAGAGCACGCTGGGCCCACCAGGCTGCCTTGTGCCTCCAACTCTGCAGTGTCACAGTGGCTTCTGCCCTTTGTCTGCAGGCTGGACGTCGGAGGTGCCATGCTGAGTCCCCGACTGTGGCCCACAGGCCTGCATTACTGCCATCTAAAAGCAGGCTTGCTGCTCCAGCTCTAAGGGTGTTGATTCACTAGAGGAGAGGCGGTGCCTGGAAATGTCAGGCAGACAGAATCTTACCAAATTCCATTTTAGACAGTTCATTCGGTTTCAATGAACATGCTTATTTTCCTTGGAGTTCCATTTGCCTTAAATCTGTAAAGAAAAGTTAAAAAAAAAAAAAGCCCCACAGCATTTCTCTAACATAATCTTAACATTTTCCTCACTGAACTTCCTATACTCCTTCCAATCCATGTTATTTATTCAAAGGAAGAATCTTTTCTTAAAATTTGTTTTAGTTGTAGATGGACACAATATCTTTACTTATTTTTTTTTTTTTTTATGTGGTGCTAGGGCTTGAACCCAGTGCCCACGCATGCAAGGCAAGCCCTTAACCACTGAGCCACAACCTCAGCCCCCAAAGGCAGAATCTTAAGACCAAGTTTCAACTCTTTTGCTTTGATGTTCAGATGGATTGTACACAAACAGTGGCTACTTTCCTAACCCCCTTCCTTTTATGATTTAAACTCAGAAAATAATGAGACTTCACTATATCTAGCTAGACATTTAAAATTTATTTATTTTTACTTTTTAAAAAAATTTTTTAGCTGTAGTTGGACACAATATCTTTATTTATTTTTATGTGGTGCTGAGGATCAAACCCAGTGCCTCACGCATGTGAGGTAAGCGCTCTACCACTGAGCCCCAGCCCCAGCCCCTAAAATTTATTTTTAAGTACCCCCCCAAACAAAGGGTTTCTCAGCAACAGTCACTCAGTAACTGGTACAATTGGGAAACTCAGTGGAAAAAGAAATTGGGTCTGTCATACTGTCCATTGGTATAAATTCCAGATGGATCACATATTTACATGTGAAAAAATGAAACCATGCAAATACTGAAAGAACACATGGACAAATTAAAAAATTTCA
Source organism: Spermophilus citellus (assembly GCF_964194105.1). Lineage (NCBI taxonomy): Eukaryota > Metazoa > Chordata > Mammalia > Rodentia > Sciuridae > Spermophilus > Spermophilus citellus. The sequence goes on from NC_138188.1 coordinate 50,665,886, forward strand.
ATTAGGTAAGGTCTTTCTGTGACTCAAATTTCAGATGCTATAAAAGCAAAACTAAGAACACGCACACACACAAAAAAATCCCACTAGAATTATATTTGAAAACAAAGAAAAAACTGAGCAAAAAATCTTTAGTTGAGAAGTAATATCCCTAATATATATAGAGCTCTCTTAGATTAAATTAAAAAGTATGTGAAACTTTAGAAAAATCGGTAGAGGGACAGACAAAAATCAATACAAATGGCCTGTAAGACTTATGGATATTTGTTCCTCATAAAATAATAAAATAAATGCAAGTTTAAAAAGTACATCAAGATATCATTTATCACCTAGTGGATTGGTAAAAGCTAAACATTTCCCTTCCGGCACCTGGGTATGTTGCTAGTGGGAATATGGATTGGTGCAGCTCTGTTAGCAAGCGACTTGACATTAATAATCAGAATGACAACTGCGTTTACCCTTGGACTTGGCACATCCACTGCTGGAGCGGTCCCCCCGCTTGTGCAAGGTGGTGTGTGTATGAGGTTACTGGTCACAGCATTGCTTTTTGGTAACAGTCCAAGTGAGCAAAAAGGAAGGACTGTTTGAATAGCTCACATACATTCAAACCATGGAACACACCTCTGTAAGCATGTGGATGGCATGCCTGGGTATGGGAATACTCCAAGACACAGTCACACAAAGCAAGCAAGACAAGGCCGTGTGTGGAGGTAGACTTTTCTATGTAAAAGAAGAAAAGAGTGTACATTTGTATTTCCTGGTATTTGAATGAAAAAAAAAAAATCTCTGAGAAAAATAAGAACTGAATGAAGACACTGACTGAGGATAAGGGAGAGAGCAGCATGGGGTTCAGGGATGGGGCCGTGTGTCTGTTTTGCAGTCGTGGTATGGCTAACAGTCTTGGGAAGAAGACTAAAGGACATTGACTTTGTGACATTTGCCAGTAAATGGATGTACCAGGAGATTATCATTTTAAGTGAAATAAGCCAATCCCCAAAACCCAATATTGAATGTTTTTGCTGATATGTGCAAGCTAATCCACAATAAGGGGAGTAAGAGTAGAAGTTCAATAGATTAGACAAAGGGAATGGAGGGAGGAGAGGGAGGGAGAGAGAAAAAGGAAAGACAGTCGAGTGAATCTGACATAATTTCTATGTACATATATGAAAACAAGACAGGGAATCCCACATCATGTACATCCACAAGAATGGGGTCCTAATTAGGATAAGATATATTCCATGCTAGTATGATTACGTCAAAATGGATTCTACTGCCATATATAACTAAAGAGAACCAATAAAAAATAAAATCTGACAATGGTCTTTAACCTGTGGCCTTCAAAAGGGGCCGAAGGGCGTTCATTGCCTTGCTCTGGATGCTGTTGCTTTTCATGAACTAGCTGACCAAATCTCCCGAGATATATTTAAAAATGGAGGAGCCTCTGGGAAAGCAAGAAGGAGCAGACCTCAGACGAGGAGTTGGGAACTATGACCACCCCACACCAAGCTTCAGCAAGGCTCCTGGGAAGACTGTACGGAGTGGACAGAGGGGCCCTCAGGGCTGCCCAGAGTGAGCCTGGGCCCACCACGAGCCACAATGCCTGGGTGCCGCAGTCTGGCTGGGCACAAATCATGAGCCACTTAAGCAGGAACAAACTTTATTTCCGAACTCCACCAGCACTCCACACACGCTCCCTGGGAACTCTCCCGAACGCCACCCACGCGGCTCCTCCAGGAACACACCACACACCAACGGAACTTCACCAACCAACGCGAACTCTTCAGGAATCCCCACGAGAGCTCAACCGTAACTCAGCGGGAACTCTGCGAGAATTCAAAAGTCATCATCTTAATGGCTCGCTGGCGTCACCTCTCAACCACTACTTCTGGCAAAAATGCCATGCTTCATCCTGACTCGGCTGTGGCCCTCAACACCTGGGGCCCTGTGGCTGCCACAGAAGCCTCAGCCTCCTGGGGTGTCATTCAAATGGACTGCAGACCCTGAAGACAGGTGCTGCTAGTTCTCCCCTGCGTTCTGGCAGTGGGTAGCGCACACACCTCTCACAGTGTGGTAGCCAAGAGGAAGGTGTGTGGGTGACGGTGTGCTCTGTCATTGGCTTGGAGACTCCACACTGTCACATACCTGCTCCAGAGCCCTAGCCACTTGCACGCTCGTTCAAGGAAGATGAAGGGAAACGGGTGTCACTCATCTTTATCAGAAGGAAAGAAAAAGCAGTAGCCTTGCCCAAACTCTCCAGAGCACTTCTGTGACTCGGCCTCAGCTAAACTGCCATGTGGCTACTGAGGAACACAGAGGGTAGATTGGCTTTGCTAGCCTCTATGGTGGGACAGGCACTCCCAGATGATAAATCATCTGGTCTGAGTTACTTAGAGCGCTTCAGCACCTTTGGCAGCTGGAGTCAGGGGGGAGCATTTCTGGTCATATGATTATCAAAGGTACCCCCCGACTCCCAGTCAAATAATTAACCCAAGACAAGCCTTGTAAAACAGAGGCAAATCCTCTTAATCAGAAAATATAATTTTAAAAAAGTATTATCTTGCCATTACCTCTGGACATGCTTTTTCTCAAGGGCTTTATATTACTCTAAGGCATAATTTCAATATCCCCCTTATTAAGAGTCAGTGTTGATAATTTTTCCATGATCAGCTTTTTCAAGAAGCTCCCCATATTTATCATGACAGACATTCAGCAAGTTGATATCTATAATCATCTGGTGTGGGTGGCGTTTGTTCCAATGCTGTGTTCACTGCGACAGGCTGCTCTGCTTGATGATTCTGTATTAAAGTTCTTTCCAACTCCATTTAATGTTTTGTGATTCTGTGGATGTTCGTGTTGACACATAAGTTATGGTTTGTTGAAATTCTGAACTCATCATTTCTTTTGCTTTTAAATTCAAATTGGTGCCTGACTTCTGGTGCTAAAGGAGTCTTGAAAGATTTTGGAGAACTCCCCAATTACTGAGACCACCTGACCCTTGATATTGCTAAGAAGAGACAGACTTTTCCTGTCATCATTATAGACTCCTTTGAATGCAGATTCCCCTGGCAGAGTGATAACTCACCTTACTTGGAGATGAATTTGCTCATTTGGGCAGAGGGTGGGATGAGAATCAGGCCTCAAGCAGGGTAGAAAAGGAAGACTGGGTGGAGGGTTCACTGCTTGCTCAAATATATATTCCTTAAAGGAAGGAGAGTCATCCACCCCTAGAACAAACAGACTGTCTGTCCATTTAGTCATTTAATAGATTTTTCCTGAGCTCCTGACCCCTAAGGACTTCCATGTAGAAGAAAGGTGGCTGTTGGGGATGGGAGCATAGAAGGCTTGGGGCAATGGTTCTACAACACACCTGGTACCAAAGAAGCCCATAATTAGGGCTATTTACGCAGATGCCCTATACCTAAGGCAGACGCAGACTGAGCCAAGTGTGCAGTGGACACAGGACCCTGCCAGTCCAGCAGCTCTCCTCACTCTCGGAAGCCTTGATGAAGTGCAGCATGGACACTCTGATTGCATGATTAAAATGAGCACCCGCACTGAGCAGTAGTCTCCCTTCTGAAGAGCTGCCGCTCACAGCTCGGCTGTCTCATCTCCAAACTTCCATGGCTCAGGGAATGGTCTGATCACAGACGTTGACCTCCAAGCCTCCAGGATTCCAGCGATTTCGAATGGAGGGAGTCCTCCCAGCTAACACCAGGTTTGCAAATTGAAATGCTTGCAGAAGCCTTAGAGGCAAAGAAGTTAAATGGAGTGACACTGTGGGGCCCAGGGTAACTGCCCCACCCAAAGGGCACCGAAGCTCCCCAGCCTCAGGTCATTGCTGCCTAGACCTTCACATTTTATAAGAGAAGCCAGAAAGCCATACTTCTTATTAACAACTCTACCAATCTTTACCACTTTGGAGGTCTCATGGTTGAGGGCATGATTCAATGTGGCAGCGTTCAGAGGTGAGGCATTGGGGCAGATTGGCTCCGTGTGCTCCCTCCTCATGCCTGGATTATTACACTTATGGACTCATAGATTAATGGTTTTGGGAAGAGCGTGTAATAAAAGTGAGCCCTCTCTCTGCTTCCTGGATGCCATGAGTTGAGCTTTGCTTTGTCATACCCTCCTGACCATGATGGTGGGCTCACCTTGGCCCAAAGCAATGGGACCAAGCAAACTTCTGAAACTTAAGCCAAAGTAAACATTTCCTTTTTAAAGTTGTTTACATCAAGTATTTTGTCACAGTGATGAAATTGTGATTACCGGAGGAGCTAAGCAAACCATCTGTGCGTTGGTGGTCAATTTCAAATTTCCTTATGTTTTCCTTCTGTACCAGGGATTGAACCAGGGGTGATTAACCACTGAGCCACATCCCCAGCCATTTTTATTTTTTATTTTGAGACAAGATCTTGCTGAGTTGTTTAGGCCTCCCTAAGTTGCTGAGGCTGGCCTTGAACTCACAATCCTCTGGTTTCAGCCTTCCAAATCACTGGGATTATAGATGTGCATCACTGCGGCTGGCTCTGGTAAAGTCTTTGATCACTTTGCTTTGTTTCAATTTCTTCATCTGTAAAATGAGGATTCAGATACATTAATATGTACCTTAAAAGTTTGTGATGAGGATTAAGTTAGATAATGCACGTAAAACAGAGTGCAGAATTAATGATGCACACTATTCAGCTTTTGGGGATGGTCCCAAAATAACACTTCTCTGTACTGCCCACACTCTGACTAGTTAAAATATAATAGCACGATTCCATGAAGAACTAAAATATTCCCAAGATCAACGAGAAGAGCTGGGTTGCAAGATACAACTTAGTTTGAGCAACAAAATAGGCTTCTTTTCATTCTCAGCCTCCAACCAACTCTCCTGAGGGGAACTTTCCTTCAGAGGAGCAGACAGAGCCCAGGTTACTCCCTGTCCCTGGTGTGGATGTAGAGGAAAGGGAAGAGGCTTGGTGTCTTTGACCCTTGCACTCTTAATGTTGTACGTGACTTCTGCTCCCCGCCCCCACCAAAAAAAAAAAAAAAAAAAACCACAGCCAGCTGCTGTCAGCTGATACAGATGCTCCTCCAGGATAAAACTAGAGACCATGGAGTGAGGAGAAATACTCAAGGATGAGACAGAGTGCAGAATGAGAAAGAGGCACTTTCCCTGACACTTTCCAAGTGCTTATGGGCAGTACCTACATGGTCATCATCATGGATATGTAGAGCCCGGATCATTCAGTGTGCCAGCTTGTCAGGGCAGGATGGACCCTGACCACATGTCAACCTTGCATTCGCAAATTGGAGTCCTGCAGACTGTACTTTGTGAGGTACTCAAAGGGTTGCTGGGGAAAAATGGATTCCAGCCTCAAATGATTTTGGAAAAATCTGAATCAAGAAAAACAAAACAATTTCTTCCCTTTAGGATACCATAGGGTCTTTTATGTGCTAGCACACATTTGACAAGCTGATGAATAGATATTCCCCTCTATTTCACACCTTCCCTCCTCTATTGATCGACAGTTCGGGAACAGTGTTCTGTGGATGGCTCTATGGTTGACAGTCAGGGAGAGGCTGATTCAGATTAATCTTAAATCAACCAATTTATCCAACTGCTTAGAAGAACAATGATAATTATTGTATATTGTACATGTCAACTTACTCCTGATTTGGACCAAACAAGACAAGCTCATGGAAATCGAAGTAAAGTACATTTTACAAAATAAATATTGCTTTCTTTTTTTTTTGACCCAGGAAGAAAAATAAGAGCTGATTCTCTTAATTAAAGGCTTAACTTTTTTTTTTTCTTTTCCAGTTTTGGCATCCAGTGGCCCTCCCTTGGCCCTCCTTACAGGGAAAAGGAAGTTTTCTGCATATCAGACATGATAGATATTGCTGGAGGGGGAGTTTGAATTTGGGGGCTCATTGAATTTAGGTTTTTAATTCAAGCTAAAGGTTCCTGAGAAACTGGTTTTGACCTGGAAGTTTCTTGCTTAATTTCCAAAGTCACTATAATAATAAAAGTTAGAAGCCATAAGCTTGTAATTCCTTTATAATTCTTGTTCCCAAATGTTGTATTAAAAATTATTTGTTTATGAAGGCCACAGAGAGCATCGTTAAATAGTAGAAGGAAACTGCTGTGGACTGGATTTCTTACCCAGAGAAAGTGTCTTTCACAAAAGAATAATGTAGTGGGGCTGGGGTTGTGGCTCAGAGGTAGAGCACTCACCTAGCATGTGTGAAGCACTGGGTTCAATCCTCAGCACCACATAAAAAAATAAACAAAATAAAGGTATTTTTTAAAAAAGAATAATGTACTATGCATTTCACAATCTAGAGGGGTTTTGAATGTGTTCATCACAAAGGAATGAGAAATGTTAGAAGCTAGATGTTCACCTGGATGTAAACACGATACAATGTATGCGTGTATTGAACCATCACATGATACCTTATAAACATGTACAATCTTTAGATGTTTAGAATCTGTTAAAAATAAATTTAAGCTGGGTGCTGTGGTACACACCTGTAATAAGGAGTGGCTGGGGAGGCTGAGGCAGGAGAATTGCAAATTTAAAGCCAGCCTCAGCAAGTTATTAAGGCCCTAAGCAAATTAGTGAGACCCTGTTTCTGAATAAAAAATAAAATAGGGCTGGGGATGTGGCTCAGTGGTGGAGTGCCCCTGAGTTCAATCCCTAGTACCAAAAGTAAATGAAAAAACTTTAAAAGAATTATGAAAAAGGAAAGGAAAACAAAGACCTTCTCTTTCTCTGTCTCTCTTGCTCTCTCTCTCATACACTCACACATACTCACACACAAATATAGAATTCTGAATATTTCTGTTTTTATTCAACCAGTTCATTTCCTCTCTGTAGTTGGCAGGTGTGGCCGTCTAACCATTTTCTGTGAGCACTTGTTCTTTGGCAAATCCATGACACTCTTTTAGCCTTGTTTTGTTAATAAATCACCCATGGAGGTGTGTGAGCACATTTCTTTCCCTGATCGTCACCAGAGCCCTCTGAGATCTATGGGTCAGTTGCCCTGTACACAGAAGGAACTGTGGAGAGGTGGGTAGCTCCTGAGGCCCCCACCGCCCATTGCAGAGGCTGGGTGGGAGCGGAGGCCAACTGTGCACTTGACCTTCACCTCCGTGTCAGTTTGCGAGTACTTGGAGACACTGTCCTTAAAATCCATCTGGTCTTCAAGGTCTTCCCAGCATCATAAACTGTGTGAATCCAAACATACTTTGTTTACTGTTCACATGAATGACTCTATATTTGGTAACTCCCAGGGTTCGCTTAATAATTTAAAAACCACAATGTTCAAACTGTCCTGGGAGGAAATGATTAATAGGAACAAAGAGTCAGCTAATCTTGTTTAATTGGGCCAGCATAAGTGGCTGAATAAAAAGGAAAAATAAGAGCACAGTCGATGGTGGGATGAGACGGGATGAGCATGGGGCTGTGTTCCTGAAGCTTCAAATGGACCTGGGTGCAGTGCCGGCTGCCATCCAGGCGTCTTAGGAACGTGAACAGGGTGAATCAAATGCAGCAGAAATCCCAGGCCTCAGACTCCCGAAAACTGCTCTCAAAATATTTGCCATAAACAATGATCCTTTCGTTGTTTATGGGCACTTTGGCAGATGTGCCAAGATTCATACCTTACCTGGTTTGAATTCTGAAAAAGGGTGTGATCACAGATGAGGGTAAATCACCTCCTCAAATGTGACAATGTTTCCGCCTTTGTTTTCCTTTTATTTTTGTGGTTCCAGCTTGAGAAATGTTCTATCATACGAAACTGATTAAGCTCTGTGTGGCCATCTGAAAGTACATTGAAGCCACATTGCCCCAGCAGGCACGATGCTTGCTTTGGGGGTGGGGGTGGGGTTCGTTTAGGATTTCAATAATCACATAGTGCTCAATATTTGAGTTCTAGGAAGAAGATTAAACCATGTTCCCCTGTCCTCCATCCTTTAATTCCTGCCTCATTGAACTTTTAAAGTTTTCAAGAAACCTTTCTTGTGCATGTAGCAAAGCTATTCTATAAGATGATAACGTGCCTAAAGTAGACTCCTGCGTCCACAGGATGCACAGGCTCACTGAAAAGCCAGTCATCAAATTCCTTCTGCCTGAGGAGGACGGGGCCACGAAACTGCAGACCCAGAGGAGGCAGAACTGAACTCAGCCTGAGAGCCTCAGGGAGCAAGTCCTGGAGGAGGAAGTGACATTGGAGCTTGGGTTAAAGGACAGGGAAGATTTTGACTGATTGAAAAAAAAAATGTTAGATAAGAATTTCAAACTTAAAAGTAGCTTAAAAGAAGAAGGTGCGGTGGAGATTATGGGTACTGGAAAGGTGCACACCTTCTTGAAGGCATGAGAGTCAAGCTGAAGAACCCATCACAGACACAGTTGTTTCAGACTCAGCTGGTGGGTTGGCGGTTTCCAATCCCTGGGTTAAAGATCAAAGGGCAGAGATCACAGCCACTGAACCCATCACCACTCAGAGCTCCAAATCTTCCTTCTCATTGCTCGGCTCTTCAGTATGAGCAGATGAGCAGATACTTTAGGACAGCCTCTGGCATGAATGGCAAACACACACACACACACACACACACACACACACACACACACACACCACGAGACCCTTGGAGGAAACCAAAACTATGCAGAAATGTGAAAACAAAAAGAGGAAAACAGCCGTTGTTAATCTCCTCAGGGAGCTAAGAAAAGATACCGTATCCTTGAAGCAGGGGCAAGATGCTCTCATAAACGGAACATTCAGAGAACAAAAAAGGACTCTTAAAAACAAAACATGTGATAGCAAGTAGGAGGAAATTTTTAGATACTCTTTGGAAAATCAAGAACTGCTATGAGGCCGGCCGTTAGCTCACCAGGGCTGCCAGATACAGTGCCACAGACCGGGTGGCCCAGCCACCGAGGGCCATGTTCTCCCAGGCATGGAGATGCAGAGCTTGCTCCAGGTCTTGCAGTTGATATCTTCTGAGCCCCTCCTCCCCTCAAGGTCACGTGGTGTCTGTCCCCCACCTGTGCTGTGTCCTATTTCTTCTTTTTATAAAAAAAAACACCATTATATGGATCAGGGTCCACCTGGATGACCTCACTTTAACATGATTACCTCCTTCTGAGGAATATGGGGCTCGACTGCCCCATGTGAGGCAGGGGTGGGCACAATCCAACCCAGATAGGGACCAAAAGGACTTAGAAATGGAAAGTAGGATATGCAAGAAAAGAATGATATCCGATGGTCAAGGAGATCCAACACCCCAGTGGACAAGCTCCTTGATGGGAGGACAGAAAAGAAGAGGGAGAAGTTGTTAAAGAAGAAACTTCCTGAATTAAAAGGCTCAATCTACAGGATTAGAAGAGGCTGTGGATATGCAAGAAAATAAACCAGGCACAGAAAGATCCTACAGATACCTCAAGAGAGAAGCATGGAGCCGACTGCTCCCTTGAGAAGATGGGTTGAGGGCTAACAGAGTCTTGCCTCCATACACTGCACCATGTGTGCCTCAGCTCGCACGGGGCTCCTCTCATCCTCACCTGGAACTCCGCTGGGGACGCCTGGAGCACGACTCACAGCCCCTGCCCTGTTCTCTGGTCTTCTGTGGCTCCTGTCTTTCTTCTGTTGAGCTCAGGGCACCCTCTGCATATTGCTCGAATGATCCTGAGGAAACCAGCAGATCCCTGAAAACCCTACACATGTGGCCTCCTCTCTTCCATCTTCCCACCAGGACTCTCTCCTCCATGCTTTTCCAAGTACATGGCTTCTCTTGGGGTGAGAATCATCTCATTCACAGGTAACAGGAGTGCTCTTAGGAAGAGATTGTCTTTTTTTTTTTTTTTAAAGAGAGAGTGGGGGGGGGAGAGAGAGAGAGAGAGAGAGAGAGAGAGAGAGAGAGAGAGAGAGGGAATTTTTTTTAAATATTTTATTTTTTTAGTTCTCGGCAGACACAACATCTTTGTTGGTATGTGGTGCTGAGGATCGAACCCGGGCCGCACGCATGCCAGGCGAGCGCGATACCACTTGAGCCACATCTCCAGCCCAGAGATTGTCTTTTTAAGGGAAAGTTTTCAACAATGTCCCACAGGCAATAGGTCAGCAAGGGTTCTGGTGATGCACGGTCCAATGAGGACAGTTAGGAATCTGCCAGTGCAGGGAGCAGAGGAGGTGGGGGAAAGGCTGGGTAGCAGGAAGAGGAGCCACCTGAGACTTAGAACAGGGGTGTGGACGTTCAGCGTCAGGGTGCTCACTTAGTATGTTATTTCCCAAGTTCTCAGCAGAGTATGCCACACATTTAAAAAACTTACTGAAAATGGGGCTATTATTTATTTTTGAGAAGCATGTTTGGTTTGAAAATGGTGACAATAAAGGTACACAAAGAAGACACAGAGTAGACTAAGTTGGCAAGCAGAAAGTCAAGGCTGAAGATGCTCATGAGTCACCGGACAAAAAACCATCCTCTCTGGATTTCAGGGGACAGTAAAACCTCAGCTGCCACCTTGGGTTCACCTTGATTATAGCAGACACCATCATCCACATGGGATCTTCTGTGATTATACATGACATGCGCGGTCAGGGGGTGGGGGCAGGGTCACGGTGAAACACAGCTGATTCCTCTGTGGTCAGAGACGTGGGGACTACAATTGGTACTAGAGGGTGTTCTAGAAGAAAAGCAACGGGTGTCTGGGTCAGACAATTTTCCTTTACTCAGCTCAGATGTAGTTGCTAAGATCATGATAAGACCTTTAGCCCTGTATTGTATATCATATTGCAATTTGAGAATTCTTGCCTGGGTCTGGTCATTATCATTCAGCATGAACTTCATGTGGGAATGCTGTATTCCTGAGCTCTCCTCCTGTACCAGACACAAGTTCACACACAAGATCAAGGGCAGTTTTATGAAGACAGAAAATTACATCTATTCTGTTTACCCCTGTGTCCCAGGACAGTGTCTATCCCGCACTAGACACAAAATAAATATTTGTCGAATGAATGAAAAATTAATAGTTGCTTAGTAAATTTTTAAATAGTTTCTTAAATAATGCATTCCAATGAGCAGGAGCTCGAAGAAATGTGCTGATTGGTGATGAATGAGAAGTAGACACCAAAAATAGGCAGAATGTGCTGATCTATGTAACCCATTATCGTGCTCCCTTCTTCTTGTCTGGTGCCAACTAACCTCATGTGATGCACAGTGGAAGCATGGTTATTTCAATTCTTTGCCTGGGGAATTTTTTTTTCCAACTTATTCACGAGTGAATTTCAGTGTTTGCCAACAAATGGAAGCTGGTTGGCTAAAATGTACTCTCTTTTTTTCATGTTTTTTGAAATCTGTTTCTTTTGTGCTTTTAAGCAAACTAATAATGCATCTGACCTGGTTCGGGTTGTTGGAAGCTATTCCCAGAGGTTCTAGAAAAGGGTACTGGTCTGCCTTTGCCTGTCACTGTGTATTCTCGGTCACCTGTATCCCAATCTTGCTGCACCAGGCTGACATTGGTGACTGAGCTTCATTAGTTAAACATCTTTCAGTTTCTGGGTGATATCAGTTTTCTCTGTGAATGGAAAATATGCTTGTCAATATCACATGCATGAATCTTGGCGAATACAGTTCTAGGGAGGCTTAAAATGACTTACCAGACTGAAAGCTTTTATATTGTGAGCAATTAATGTAATTAAAATACTTGGTTACATCTGATGGCCTCATTTTCTGAATACAGTAGTGATCACAGTAGAATAAATGCATATCGATCAAATATTGGATTACTTTTGCCTTCTGAATTTTTGTTTGATTTTTCTGGGTAGTTTCATGTTGTATAATCTCCTGCTTTCTTTTACTGGCCTGTGTATTATTTGTGTCAAGTAAATGGTGGCTGTCTTAATTTCCTGGGGCTAATGTAATAAATTATACAAACTGGGTGGGTAAAAGAGCAGAAAATTCCTGTGTCTCAGTGCTAGTTCTGGGGGCCAGAAGTCCTGGATCCAGGCATTAGCAAGGTTCTGAGGGTCACAAGGGAGGACCTCAGTTGTATGAGATTTGGGTCAACAATGGCAGTTGTATTAGATTTGGGCCACCCTAAGGACATAATCTTATCTTAATAATATGCAAAGACCCTATTTCCAAATAAGATCCCATTCAAAGATACTGGGGGATAGGACTTGAACATCTTTATGGGGGGACACAATTGAACGATAGCGGTAGCATATCATTGTCAAGAAATGGTGGTGTAAGGTCAAAGTAAATAAGAAACAGAAATTTCTTGGGGTGTTGAGCAGGGTCTCAAGGGGGCCGAGTGCAAGGTCGGATGGAGAGAAGCCAGCACCGAGGGAATTAGGAGTTACAGCGAGTCTTTTGATTGCTGTATAACAGCTGAGCCAAATGCAAATGGAAGCCTTTTTTTTGGAAAGAGATAAATAGCCAAAAAAGTGTCGGATTTCAGGCCCAGCTTTGCTATTTTTCCAGCTAGGTAACCATCATCTGCAAACCTCATTTTCCTTGTCTGTCATGGAGGATCCAGTAATCTGTGGCTTCTATGAGACAATCTATGTGAAGTACCCAGAACTGTACCCACAATTTGGCAGAGTTCAAAAATGGAATGTCTCTCCTGTTCCCTTTCCATTCTCCTTCACCCTGTTCCTTGGATGGATCTTAAAAGTGCCCACATTAGTGACTGTAAATAAGTGAAAGTGTTATAGCCTCGCTCTGTAATTGTTGAGGGTAGGTGATAATAGAGCTTGCAGATCTATTATAAAAAATGGAAGGATTCTGAGCTGCTGCTCACCTCCCATTCTGGCCCTGGAATTGGAGCTAAGGCCTGGGGCTTAGTAGTTCTTCCTCAGATGCTTGCCTTTGACCTGGGAGATTGTCATGTGAAACATGAGCACCAGATGGCTCTCAGAGGTGGGGGTATTTATTGGATGAGTCAGTAGGGCTGACAGGCTTGTGATAAGGTCAGTTTTGTTATGTCTGAAATGCTTTGGATCATTGCCTTGAATTTATCAAGCTCCTACTCTGTGCCAGCATTGGGTGGGTGCAGGATGGCTGCCTCTGAACACCTTGACTCTTCCTTCCAGGGAAGCATGGGCTGTCTCCACTCGTGTGTTCCTCTACATAGGGCCAGGTGAGCCAGAAGGAAGGGTTCTGCTACAGGCATAGAGGGAGAGGCTCTGAGGACTCACTTCATCTATTTTGGAACTAGTGCTGAAAAACTAAACTTTACTCCTTAAACAGTGGTTATAGTGATAAGGTTAGAGTAAAACTTTTTGTTGTGGCAATACTCAAAGAGACAACCTAAAAGCAGAGCCCACTGAAAAATTACTACTGTCATAAAAACTACAGTGTTATAAAAGAGGCCATCCTGTCGACTAGGCACAAGAAACAATGTCCTAACAAGGAAATTAGGAGAAAAGTTAGAATTCAGGCACGGGGGCCTTGTTTAATCCTAAGAAGGGGAGCAGGCGTGGACAGTCTCACAGAAACATGCCATTCCCTGACTTAGCCATGCTGACCTTCCAGAAGCATCTCAGTAAGATACAACGTTGGAACTGGGTCAGAATTTAGATCTTGTCTACCCCAAGTCCCTCAAATTACAGGAGGAATCAAAGTGCAGAGAGAGTAAAATAACTTACTCAAGTTCTTGGCCTCTTTCAGGACAGTCGGCTCACTTCCAGCCCGATTCTCTTTCCTTTTGGAATTGCTAATGAGAAACAGCACTATGATCATTTCAAGTTTTTAATTGTCAATTTCTCTGTCTATTCTTAAAAGTTGGACCTGGACTTTCTGTCCTTTTCCACATTTCTATCCAATGCAAGTTAAATGTGGGTGCTGAGGTCTTCTGAGATTTAGACTTGGATTGTTAGAACTAGAATTTAGTAGCTTGGGAAATCTGAATTCTTTCTTTCTTGTAGGGTTCCTTCTTTTTCTGCAAATGTTCATCTTGACAGTTTTATATAATCAGTCCCCTCGCTCTTCTCACCACTGGATTGTGGTTCTCACCAACTAACTGCCAGGTGTCAGGCAGCTGGTTTCCTCATTTTGAGTTCCTTCTAATTTTGGGGTACCTCCTTTATCACCCTGGGCTCTTTTTGTATAGACTATTTTAATGTCTTGGCCTCATTTCAAACTACAAAATAGGTTTGTAATTAGTTAGATGCTTGCCAGCTCCAGTTGATTTCAGAATAAGCCCTGGTTTTTAAATACTTTTCACTAATTTTTAATACTGGCCTTATATGACAACTTTATTTGTAATCTTGGATTAGAAAAAAGAGTTATATCATAATGTTCAAGGCTGGGAATGTCAAGTAATTCTGTTTGTTCTTCATGGTTCATAAGCCACAGGCATTCAAACAAAGGGGTTATTATGTTGGTTCTGTGTTTCTTAATAAAGCTGGTATCCTGCAGGCACTTATTTCATGAATACCTGGTCTTAGTAGTGTCCAGACAGAAGAAGTCTCTCTCTCTACCTTCTGAAGACACAATTGATAAATGAGCTTGTTAGCCAGGTCAACGGGTGGTGAAAGGCATTTTGGAAGCCTACGTTGCCACAAATGTTGTTTTATTTTGCCTGTTTCATAACACAGCAGTAAACCCATTAGTAAGAACTCCCTGATTTCCAAAGTCATCGCCAGTTCAGATTATCTGCAGTGACCCCAAGATGACTTATCAAGGAAGAACTGGAATATAAAGACGCGAGGGTTCTTGCCAAGCTGGGTCGAGTCTGAGTTGACCCGCCAGAACTTTCTTGCTCTCTATAGGGGTCAGGAGACTTCTGGGAGAAAGTCCTTTAGAAGCAGTCTGAGAGCAGGGAGGAGCTGCCCCCAGGGTTGCTGACCCACGTTGGTCTTCATCACGAGGCTGCCCTTTGGCCAGTCCTGTTCCAGCTCTTTCAGCTTCTCAAGTAATTGCAGGGACTTCAGTGCAAGATAAGATGTTTCAATGTGTGTTCCCTTTTGCAGAAGCTCTGCATGTTGGGACCCACTGAGCCACTGGGCATATGTTGAGAGGGACAACTGAACTCTGGGTGGGGACCAGATTAAGATGTGTTTTCAGTGTTTCTCCAAGGATTTCAGAGGAGATGAAAAAAATGAATTTTTATCTCTCAACTCATGAAATTCTAGTCAGTGTTGCAGAATGAGGGCTGTGCTGAGTCCTTCTGGAATCTGGTGTATGTTATTGACTACACTTTTGCAGAGGATCAGGAAAAGACTGTGAAACATGACTATTCGCGCACTCCCTCCGTCTCTTCATCTTGCCTGTGACTGGTTCTGATCAGTGAAATGTGAGTGAAAACTTTGACTCTTGCTTCAAGGCCTAGGTGACAGTACATACTGTGCATCTCCCCCAGACCCCCTCTTTACCTGTCCCCATCTCTTTTAGTCAGTGTTTTCTCCACTGTGACTAATTTTCTGACCAGAACAATTGTAGGGGAGGAAAAGTCTATTTGAAAGCTCATGGTTTCGGTGGTCTTAGTCTATAGAAGGCTGGCCCCATTTCTTGGGATTTGAGGTGAGGCTGAACGTCATGGTGGGAGAGTGTGTTGGAAGGACACATCATGATCAGAAAGAAGAGAGACTCCACTCGGCAGACACAAATCTATACACCCCGTGGCTATGCCCCAATGAACCACTTCCTCCAGCCATACACCCCCTGCCTCCAGTTACCATCAGGGATTAATTCACTGATTTTGTTAAAGCTATACCCCAGTCACTTCTCCTCCAAACCTTCTTACACTTTCTCACACGTGAGATTTGGGGGGATACCACATCTAAACCATAACATCATCCATGTTGAAGGAAGCAAAGAGTCCCTAAGAGGTGGTAAAAAATATTAGAGAGAGCCCAGGTAATAGAGTCACAGATTAGAGAATTACCACCAGGAAGCCTGCCCAGCAAGCATTAGATTGTGTATGATGGAGAACCAAAAAAATCTCAATTGGGTTGTCACAATGGCTGGTACAGTCAGCTGTCTGTAGTCTCAGGTTCCACATCCACAGATTCAACCAACCTCAGATTAAAATACTCAGAAAACGATGTTACGCTCTTGCTGATGGTTACCGTGCAGTTAGGCCTACAGTGGCCGTTTTTATACTGAACATAAAAAGGTCATTTTCTTGTCATCATGTCCTAAATAATAAAGTACAACAAGTATTTCTATATCATGGACATTGTATTATAAGTCATCTAGAGATAATTGAAAGGCTATGAGGGTGTACCCAGGGCATATGGAAATACTATGTGGTTGGATGGAAGACTTGGATTTTGGTGCTCACCAGGGGTTCTAGAACTAGTCCCTCTTGGATACTGAGGGACAACTGTTTATTACCCTGACCAATCCAAACTACTTTAAAAATTCTATTTGTTTATTTATTCATCGTACTATGATGGGGAGGGCATTACTATAATATAAGGAAATGTCTACAGAGGGCATAATTAGGGAATTTCTTTATTTTAATGTAATTCTCTTTGTTCATAGTGAATCATGATTAGGGTTGCAGCCCATGATGTAGTTTGTAATGTTATACCATCAAAAGTTCAGGCCCACAGCTTTTCTTCCCAATAAGTGTATTCCCACATGGATTGCACAGTCCCTAGCTTCTATCACACATTAATACACAAACTAAGCTGCCGTCACAAAGAGACACCCCCCAAACGAATCAATGATTATTCAGACTCAAACAGAACAGGCGTTTGTTTTCCTCTCATTTAACAACCCGAGTGAGGTTGACCAGGGAACCAGGTTCTTTCTATGATGAGATTTTACCACCCCCAGCCCAAGGCCAGCTCACTAGTGCCATGTATGGGAGTTCCGGTGTGTGCCCTGGCGTGCAAATAATCTCATGCCTCCATGACAGGACCCAGAGCTGCATGTAGAGCTTCTTTCATATCCAATTGGCCGAAGCATAATCACATGCCCACTCCTGGCTGGGAAATGTCATCTCTGCAGCCAGGTGACTGTGTGTCAGACAGAACTTGGGAGTTCTGTCACAGTGGAAGAGAAGGAGCATGGATGTTAGGACAGGTTGGGTGCTTTTCATCTGATGATTCACAGTGGGTTTCTTGCTTTTGAGCATCTTCAGTATCAGAGGAGATCAGTGATTTACATTCTGTACTGTCTACTACGGTACCTTTTCTTGCAAATGAGGACCATTGGACCACCTCAGGTAACATGAAATTCTGTTATGATGACACAGAATTCTCTTTTTTTTTGTCACCCTACTAAGGAACTAAGGTATGAAAAATATCCCTTCCTGTGGTATTTTCCTGTTTTTTTTCCCTTTCCACATTTTTATTGGTGCATTGTAGCAATACATAATGATGGGATTTGTTGTTACATGTTTGTACCAGCACATAATATAACTGGAGTGTTTTTAAAGTGCTCTTTGGAGAGCCTTGCCTGTGTTGGCCCTCAATTAGGGGTGTCATGGAGGCTGTGGATGAGCTCAAACCTTTATTGCCAGTTAATCAGGCTGAATGCCCACCATAAACATATGGTTCCCCCTAGACCAGCTGAGCGCCAGGCCTGTGGAGGGTGGGGTGTGCTCAATGGGACAGTGAAGTGAGGAACCTCAGGAGGAATAGTTTATCCTAAGGTGAGGGCTGAGATGGGGAAGGGGAGATTCCGAGCTCTGTGAGATTCTCTCCTTCAGAAGGTCACCGTGAATTAAAGTTTGAATTTTGTTTCAAGGAATCTGCTGCCAAGCAGACAAACAGAGCAGGTGGATGTAGATGTACCTGCTGTCCTCATAAAACCCTCTGTGGGACATGGGAGCACAGGATCTTAATAGCAGAGCTGTTGATGCAGTGGAAAGACTCTCTGCTGGACTCTGGCAGTAAGGAGAGACAGTGCCCTTGGGTCAGATGAGAGTATCAAAGGTCTGGCATCAGCATGCTCAGAGCTGTGCCACTAAGGAAGGTAGCAGTCGCTGTCCCCTGGGTGAGGATTAGCAGTGGTCACCCCCTCTGTGAACCCTGGAGCACGTTTGCCACATTTGGAATTGGCATTAGTAGGACCAATCCTTGCAGAAGACTAGAATCAGAGGAGAAGGACTTCTTTAGTAGGAGAGGGTTCTGGATGTGGTGTAGTATAGAAAGCGTGGGTCCTGCAGAACTCAGAACTGCATGAGCAGAAGTTGGGAGGCTCTAGAACTTGATCCTACATGGCAGATGGATTTAAGACCAGAGCCATCTGATGACACGAGTGTAAGATTTCCTCTGGCATCTCTCTTTGCCTCTCTTGGCCTTCTACAAACAGGCACCTCATAGTTAGTGCTCTTGATCTGCTTTCCCCAGTGCAGGAGACCACCTAGGGGAGTGCTGAAGCTAGTCACCCTGCTGTCCCTCCACTTTACACTGCCCTGATTTCCAGGATTCCCAGAAGAGGGACAGCTCCAGCGGCACACCCTTCGACTTGGGAGAAGGCAACCCCAGGCTGACATCAGTTCTCTTCCAGTTTCATCCAAATCCACTTTTCTTTTGCTCTGCCTTGGCCTCACGTCAGGGGCATTTGATGCACCTGAGTCAGGGCTCTGGGACCTAAAGAGAATCACGCTATCCAGCAAGTCTCTCTTGTTATATGCTCTTTCGTTATAGGTAGAAAAATTAATTTTCTATTATGATTATATTCTGCTTGTCATCAATCTTGCCTCCTACCATTTTAATCTGGCAAGACCGTGCACCAGAAGAAAGGATACAGAAGTCATTTTGTCAAGTGACTCAAGAGAGGGTTGGGTTAGTTGGCATATATTGAAAATATTTTAATAAATATGTTTTGTGATAGAAGGATCAAGGACAATAGCACTAATTTGACTCCTCCTTTCCAAACAGAAAAAAAAAAAAAAAAAGAAAACATGCTGAATGCTGCCAGGTACTGGATGCTGGACAAGCCTGGAGGGGCAACCTAAAGAGATGAGCCCTGCTCTGCTGGTGTTTACTAGGCTTACAGTTTCATGTTCATACACATTTTATATGTGGGGATTTTTTTTTTGTTTTTTTTGTGGGGACAGAAACTCAGACTCTAAAATTTCAAATGCACCTCCACAATTGAAATGGCTCAGTTTAGAATTCTAAATCCTCATTATTTGGCCCCAAACTACCTTGAGGGGTGCCTTTCCTTCTAGTTAGTTTGCAACAACACTGTGGGCTCTTTCAGGAGTTCTGGCTACCAAGATTCATGCAGCTTCCCCATTCCTCTTGGATTCCCATCCTACATCTTCCCCTGGAATCTGTCCATCTTTAAAGCCTGCCCTGGTGGAGTGGAGCTGTGTGTCGCAGGTCCCTGGCATTATCCTTCCCCACCAGATAAATCACAACTGGACACAACTGTGTATCCAGGTGGAGATTGTGGAAGAATGCTGTCCACAGTGGACAGAGACTTGGAGAAAGCCAGTGACCTTGGATAGCAGAGCAAAGGGTGAAACTGTTGCCCTAGCACCAATTACAGGGTAGAGTGGCAGGGATGGGGGGAGTCCCTCCAGCCCTGAAATTGTCACCTTGCAGAAATTCAGCCTAAACATAAGAGAGCTGGAATCTGCATTGCAAATCTCGGGCTCTGGAGAAGTTCTCTGCCCTTCCCAGGGTTTTCACGGTGCCCTAAGAGGGACCATTTTGAGAAGGTCTTGCCTGAGCTTACTGCTCTGGGAGCCAAAGGCCCCTGCATTTTCCTGTGTCTGGGTCCCGATGGCAGTATAACTGCACTGACTCTGTGGGTAGCTGCTTTGAGGGGCAGCTTGGTCCTGGACATTGTATGTCTCTGACATACTATGGCAGAGAATTCTATGTGGTGGGAATCAGGTAAGAGAATGGAGGAAGCCTCTCTTTTAAAACTGGCAGATCAGGAACCTGGCTTCGGGACCCAGGGGAAGAAGCAGCCCTGCACTTTCAAGCAGGAGTTAAGCCTGGGTGCACCAGAGTTGAAGGGAGAAGATCACTCAGTGCCCGTGGCCATTCACCCCCAGCACAGATAGCTAAGACTCGAGAGCCTCTCCCAGGTGTAGCCCAGAAGGGCAGAGTCCTTGGCAAGCTGCAGTGCTCCTGGAAGCACAGGGAACCTGTGCTGGATGAGTCCCCTCTGTGGGCGAGCTTGGTGACAGGCTGCAACATTGTGTCTGCCCTGCTCTTGGATTGTGCAGCCCAGATAACCCCAGAGTAGATCTTTGCCGTCGAGCTCTGATTTCTGCCCCAGCTCATCTGGCTGGCAAGGCAGCAGGGAGCTATGCCAACTGAGGGGTCACAAACCGCTCCATTGCTCACCTAGGAGTGCTACAAAGGAGAGAAGGAGGTGAGTAATTCCCAGCCCTTCCTCTGTCTGAGCGGCACAGTCAAAAAGACCTGGAAAAAAATCCTCTGTCCAGCACGGATTGCAATCACCCAATCCTACCCACCCCATGGAGCGCTTCAGAGGAGAGGAAATTTTAATTTCTTAAAATTAATACACTTTTGTTATTACTGGTTTTTGTTTGTATATATACTTACATCTCTCTTGTGTTCTGCTCTTAATATATAATTCTTTTCTTTTTTCTCTTTTTTTACAACTTTCTCCTGCTTTTCCTTTTCTTCTTTCTTTTTAATTTTTATTTCTGCTTCTTTTTGTTTTCCTTTTTTCTTTCTTTCTTTTTCTTTGTTGCTGTGACAAATACCTGAGGGAAAAAAAGAGGAAACACTGATTTTGGCTCATGGATCTGGGGGTGTCAGTGTGTGGACAGCTGGTTCCGTTGCTTTGGAATGGGGCCAAGCACAACATCATGGTGGAAGAAAGCTGCTCACCTCACAGCAGCCAGGAAGCAGAGAGGGAGAAGAAGGGGACAAGGACAAATTCGGTATGGAAGGGCATGCCAACATGACCCACCCCCTCCAACTAGATTTCACCTCCTACAGTTTCCATCTCCTAATAATCTATTTAGCTATGAATCCATTAATGGGTTAATCCACCAAAAAGTCAAAACCCTCATGATCCAATCAATTTCCTAAATCCCCACCTCTTGAACATGGCTGCTTTGAGGGACCAAGCCCTCAACACATGAGACTCTGGGGAACACTTAATATATAAACCATAATATTCTGCCTCTGCCCCCAAAGTCCCATGTCCATCTCATAGTGCAAAATGCATTTAAGTTATTTCCAAAAGTCCTCATAGCCTCAACGGTTCTAGCATTGTTCTAAAGAAAATCAGGGAAGAACCAAACAATATTAATACAGAAGATCATCAAACCTCTAAGATAATAATCCTGAATATAAATAGTCTTAATTCAACAATTAAAAGACTCAGATTGGATGATTAGATTAAGAATATGCTTCCTGCAAGAAACTTACCTCTCCAGCAAGGACATATACAGAATGAAAGTTAAAATAAAGTGACATCATATTCTGAGTAAATGGAATCTGAAAGCAAGCAGGAGTAAGTATACTCATAATCCACAAAACAGATTTTAAGCCCAAGTCAGAAGAAACAAGAAGATCACTACAGATTGATAAAGGGAACAATTCATTAAGAAGATGTTACAATTATAAACAAACATGCACAGATGTTGAAGCACCCAATTTTATATAATTTTATATAACACCCAATTTTATATAAGACCTAAAGAGATAGATAGGTCCCAAAACAATATTAGTGGGTGACTTCAATACCCGACTCTCACCAAAGGTAGGTTTCAGACCATAGAAGTTAGGAAAAAAAGCATCAAAGTTACATTATACTACAGGTCAGATGGACTGAATACAGAACGTTGCAGTCAAAAGCAGCAGAATACAGATTCTTTTCATCAGCACATAGAACTTATTTCTAAAATAAATCATACATTTGGCCATAAAGTAAATATTAACCAATTCAAAAATTTGAAATTATTTCTTGCATTTTATCAGTCCATAATAGGATAAAACTAGAAATTGATAGCAATGAAAACTGCAGAAATTACACAAACCCATGAAGATTAAACAATAAAAATTTGAACAAGAAGTAGGTCATTGCAGAAATCAGGGGGTGAAAATAGAAACACTATCATAAGCTATCATAAGAAGGCAGTTCATAGCTATGCATTCCAACACTAAATAGAAAGATATGTCAATGAATAATGATAAATAAATAATGATGCAGCTCAAGACTTTAAAAAAGCAAGAACAAATCAAAACCAGAATCAGAAGAAGAAATAATAAATACCAGGAGAAATAAATTAAATAAAGACTAAAATAAAAAGAATGGTCTCTGTGAAATAATGAGGTTGATAAATCCTTAGCCAAGCTAATGAGAGAGAGAAAGAGAGAGAGAAACCCCAATAAAGAGAGAGAGAGAGCCCAATAAGTAAAAAATGGGATGATTACAAAACGGGATGATTCAGATATGTCTGTAATTCAAAGGATCATGAGGAAATACTTTGAAAACCTGTATTGAAAAAAAAAAACAGAAAAAATCTAGAATAAATGGACAAATTTCTAGACACATCTGACCTATTAAAATTGAATCAAGAAAGTATTTAAAATAGATCAGCAAAAAGCAATGACATTGAGACAGTAATAAAGTTTCCCAACAAAGAAAAGCTCAGGATTAGATGGATTCACTGCTGAATTTTACCACTTTTAAATAACATATAGTACTGGTTCTTCTCCAACTATTCATATTATAGAAAGGGAAATAACCCTTACATACTTATTCTACAAAACCAGTATTATCTACTACCAAAACCTAATAAAAATACAACGAATAAAGAAATATAGAGACCAAATATCCTTGATGAACATAGATATAAAAATCCTCAATAGAATATTTGAGTTCAATAGTATATTAAAAAGACCACATGCTATGATCAAGTTCGTTTTACCCTGGGCATGGAAGGATGGCTCAACATATACAAATCAAGAAGTTTAATACAGGATGTGAATAGGATCTTGGATAAAAATCATATGAGCATCTCAATAGATAGATGTAGCCTTTGATAAAAATCCAACTTCCCTTCATGATAAAGCCTTTAATAATTTTGTATAGCAGGGAAATACCTCAACATAATTAAGACTATTTATGAGAAACTCAGCCAACATCATACTACTGGATGGGTAAAAACTAGAACCATTTCTTGTGAAATCTGAGACAAGGTAGGGGTGTCCTCTCTCACTATTCTTATTTAATACACTACTAGAAATCTTAGCCAGAGCAATCAGACAAGAGAAAGAAATAAAAGGGATACAAATAGAAAAGGAGGAATTCAAATAATCCCTGTTTTCAGATGATATGATTCTTAAAAAAGAACTTAAAACCCCTAAAAAAACCTAAAGATTCCACTAAAAGACTCTCAGAACTGATAAACAAATTCAGCAAAAAGGCAGGATACAAAATCAACACACAAAACTCAATTGCTTTTCTATACACCAAGAGTAAACTTGCTGAGAAGGAAATCAGGAAAGCAATCCCATTCATAGTAGCCCCAAAATAAACAAATAACAAACAAACAAACCTAGGAATCAACTTAACCAAGAAGGTGAAATAACTGTATATTGGAAATCACCAAGCACTGAAGAAAGAAATTAAAGAAAACACTAGAAGATGGAAAGACCTCCCACATTCATAGACTGGGTATATTAATATTGTTAAAATGGCCCTCCTACTGAAAATGAACTACAGATTCAATACAATTCTCATGCAAATACCAATGACATTCTTCATAGAAGTAGACAAAGCAACCCTCAAATTTATACAGAAGCACAAAAGATCCTCCAAAAGCCAAAGCAATTCTTTAAGTCGGATCCTTTGTTGCTCTGACCAAAGGACCTGGCAAGAACACTAAAAGGAGAGAAGTTTATTTTGGCTCATGGTTTCAGAGTTGCAGTCTATAGTTGGTCAACTCCACTGCTCTGGGCCCGAGGTAAGGCAGCACATGGTGGTAGAGGGCGTGACAGAGGAAAGCGGCTCAGGACCTGGCAACCAGGAAACAGAGAGAGCTCCTTTCACCAAGGACAATTATAAACATCAGAGGCATGTCCATTTGTGACCTACTTTTTCCAGCCACTCACAGTTTTGCATGCAGTTACCTCCAGGTTAATCTATAGCAGTAGATTAATCCATTGATTAGTTTATATCTATCATAATGTTAATCGTTAAGCTTCTGAATATTTTTGCATTGTCTCACACATGAGATTTTGGGGGACACCTCATATCTAAACCATCGAGGAAATCCTGAGCCAAAAAAAAAAAAAAAAGCCTAATTTCAAATATACTACAGTGTCATAGTAACAAGAACAAAATGGTATCGGCATATTGGCATAAAAACAGACGCGTAGGCCAATAGAAGGAGGATCCAGAAATAAACCCCATGCATCTACCAGCAACTGATTCTCAATGAAGGTGACAGAAACACACATTAAACAAAGGAAAGCCTCTTTACATGTGGTGCTGGGGAAACTGGATGTCCACATGCAGAAGAAGATTGGAATGAAACCTCTCCTCACCCTGCATGAAAATGAACTCAAGATGGATCAAAAACCCTTAGGCAAAATCCCCCAAATTGAAACTACTAGAAGAAAACATGAGGGAACACTTCATGACCTTGGTACAGGCAAAGATTTCCTGAAGAGAAGGAAACAAGGGCAAAAATTGGCAAATAGGGTTACATGGTCCACACAGCAAAGGAAACCATCCACAGAGGGAAGAGCCAACCCATAGAGTAGGAGGAAATCTTAACCAGCTGTCCATCTGGGAGTATTGACATTCCAAAGATGTAAAGACTAAAAACAACAATGATAAGTTAAAAGAATAAGTAATCTAATTTAAAAAAATGGGCAAATGAGCTACCAGACACCTCTCAAAAGAAGTAGAAGTGGCCCATGAACATGTAAAAGAATGCTCAATGTCTTTAGCCATTGGAGAAAGCAAACCCAAACTCCATAGAATCCATCTCACCCCCATCAGAACGCCTTTTCCAACCCCCCCCCCCAAAAAAAAAAAGATAACAAATGCTGGTGAGAGAAAGGAATGCTTATCCACTGCTGGTGGGATTGTCAGTCAGTACAGCCACTGTGGAAAGCAACGTGGAGGTTCCTCACAGAACTAAATATAGGGCCACCATATGATCCTGCTCTGCCGCTCCTGGGTCTGCGCCCCAAGGGAAGGAAGTTAGCAAGCAGAAGAGACCTATATGCCCATGTTCACATAGCCATGTTGTGGATGAGTCCAGGTGCCCGCCTATAGTGAAGAAATGAAGAAAATGTGGTATATGTACACAATGCAGTATTATCCAGCCACAAAGAAGAACGAATCGTGTCATTGGCAGGTAAATGGATAGAACTGGAGGAAATTGTGCTAAGTGAAACAAATCAGACACAAAAAAATAAGTATAGCATGCTTTCTCGCATATAGGAACTAAAACCAAACAAACGTGAAAGTAGAAGAGGCACTTTTAGGACCAGGGAGATGGGGAGAGAGGGCAGGCACAAGATGGTAGGAGGGAGGGTGGACCCAATATAGGCACGTGTGAATATTTGGAACAAACCCATCAAATTGTACAATAAATACATGTTAATAACAATAATTATTTCGAGCACCCTACCCCAGGGACTCATCTTCCTAAAACCTTTGCAAGCATTCACAAATGAAGGTATTCTCTTCCTCATTTGCACTCCTTTATCATGTCCTTCATGATCAAACCCATGTCATATATCAGATGTCCCACCATGAAGCCAGCACAGGTGCTACTACAGAATGCTGTGTGACGGGTGGCGTATGCACCGCAGCCTTCTCTCCAGGGTGGAGGGTGGGAAGTCTAACACCGCAGCACTGGATGGCTCAGCACCTGGTGAGGATCCACTTCTGGGCTCCCAGTTGTCCATTTTCCCACAGTGTCCTTACGTGGCCAGAGTGAAGGGGCTCTGTGCAGCTTGTTTTTTAAAGGCACCAACCCCAAACATGAAGGCTCCATTCTCATGACCTAAACCCCTACCAAAAGTCCTACCTCCTCATAGTATCTTATTAGGAATTATTTCAGTTTTTGAACATGGGGGACACAAGCACTTGGTCTGTTTCCCTGACTTAGGGTAGGCCCCTCAAGTCCGTTTTAGCTCATATGTGCAGGTCTTGTATGAAGCAGGAGAAGGCACCCTGTCCTCCAGATACCTTACTTCTATCTTTTGGAAAATTCTAACATACTGATTCTCTTAGGAGAGGGGATATCATTAGCCATCTGCAGGAAGAGTTACAAATATTCAAAGCTTCTCTAAGGTGTGTGAGAAGTCCCCTAGACTGCGTGTCACTTTGAATGGTGAGCTGGTTTAAGTTCCTGGGATGTGAGCTGTCCTTGGTCAGGGCCAGGGATGTGCTAGTAAATGCCAAACGGCTGGTGCTCTGAGAGGAGTAGGCTAGGCAACCTGGATTGTAGTGTTGGGCGATTTCAAGGTACCAATATGACATCAACTCACAAAATCTGAAAAGTTAACAGTCCGCTTTGAAGACCTGTCTCTGGCCCACTCCAAGCCAGGGCTTTTCAATCCATTTTGCTATCTACAGACCTCAATAAATGTTGAGGAAGCTCTGAGCAATGTCTCGATCCACATCATAGTTGTTGTGCATTAAAAAGCCAGCAACAGTCTTGGTCCTGCTACCACGGACAGCACACGCTCACCAGCTGCTTTATTTTTAATGTTTAAGCATTTGAGCAATATATCTTTTTATGACATCCTCCTTAAAGCTGAAGTGCACAAGTTCCTGAGAACACAGCAATTCATTATTAGCTTGCCTAAGGTACAAATATTACCTATAAATAAACTCTCAGGAAAATGCAGCGTACCAAGTACAGAGAAATCTCAAGGCTGCTTTATGATTAGTTATTTCCATGGTCCTAAGTTTCTATTTTCTTAAAGCTTTGCCTAAACAATTTATATTTTAGCTACTTTAATGGATAATGCCATAAATATTTTCCTGACATATCTGTGCTGATCCAAGGAAGGTAGTCTCAGTGGCTAATTAGTCCACATGCTGAGATGAAGGGTGGGTGATAGGCAGGCCTTTGTTAATTGCCAAATACCAAACCTCTGCATGATGAATTATGTTTATTTTATAAAGGCCAATGTTTTAGTCTTTGCATGAGTGAATCACTTATGACTACTTATTTTAGTTTACAGTAATACCAACTCCTATCTAGTTAGTTCAAATTGATGTTATATCCATTCACTCAATATTTAATAACACATAAGTGCAGAATAGTAAATGTTTCTGTCTGAATGTTTATAATTGCATGTATTTCACCATTAGAAGATAATACCTGAGCTTAGTATAACTTTCAATAGGTTTTAAAAATTCTGAAGTACTTTCACACTGCTCCTATAACAAATGACCGCAAGCCTAGCATGGCTTAAAATGACACAAATTTATTATCTTGAAAACCTGAAGGCCAGAAATCTGACGGGGGTGCTGTGCCAGTGAGCAGGAGTGGAGGTGTCCACTGGGCTGCGTTCCTCTTGGGGGCAGGAGGAGAGAGCTTGTGTGCCTTCTTGCCCAGCTCCCAGAGGCTGCCTGTGTCTCTTGGTTCATGACCCTCTTCCTCCATCTTCCCTGTCAGCAAGAACTGGCCAGCTCCTCACCTAGCAGCCCTCTGGCTTCTCTTCTGCCTCCTTCATTTTTAAGCACCCTGTGACGGTCATCACAGGCGGGTCCATCTGGAGAGCCCAGGAGAATCTCACCTCTTTAGAAGTTAGCTGATGAGCAAAAGTAATTCAAACTGCTACTTCAACCCCCTTTGACATGCATCCTGGCATGTCACAGGTTCTGGGAATCAGCACTGGGACATTGATGGCGAAGGACGTTTCCTGCCCACCAAAATGTGTTTCTAGTTTATTGTTGAGCAAACTGACTTAAAGGCATGAAATGGCCTTCGCAAGGTCTCTGGCACCAATGCCATTTCCTGAGCAAAGCCATATACTTGCATAACAAACCAGAACCTGTTTTGCCCCGAATTATCGTTTCACTCAGACCTTCACCCTTGTTTAGAGTGTGTTCTGACTTTTGCTCTTTTTACCTTGGAAGAAATCCCTTGCTAATTTGAAGGATTGAACTTTTTGTCTTTTCTGTTTCAAGAGCGTCTGGCGAGAAAAATGATTCAAAAGGGATCAAGCAAGCGACTCACTTAGAGCAATATGAAAGACAGTATAAGGAAAGGAAAAACAAAACTCTAGCCTTTTAGCCCAAAGGCCTCATGTTTTTAAAGATCCACGGAATTTAATTAGGGCCAGGGAAATGTCAGAGGTAACAAGCAAGGATTAAGTTTCAGTGCGGTTGAGCATACAATTGGCTGGCAACTGGTACAGAACTCTTCCCTGGGAGGTGCAGGCAGAGGAGGAGAATCATTTGCAGAGGAGGAAGCTGAGGCCAGAGGGAGCCAAAAGCTCACCATGTACCAGTTGGCTGGTCTTTGCCCTGACCCTGGATGTCCCTGGGTCTATTTGGCTCTCTCTGGATTCAGATTTTTCCAAGACACTGTGCCCTAGTTCCTCTGCACCAATTTTTTTTTTTTTTTTTTTTTTTTTTTTTTGCCATTTTGAGTATGATTTGCGAAACATTCCATCTGCCTGCCTTCTGGTTTGGGGAAAGCCTTGATCCTAACTCGATTTTTTATTGAGACAATGCAAATGCAAAGAAATTGAGTTAGGAGAAATTCACTCAGCATAGTGTGTTATCAACAGGGCTTAAAACAGAGCAGGACCCTAAACTTCTAAGAACGAGACAAAATGTTCTCCTTATCCCACGACTTGTAGTAAATGCAAGAAATGCACAGGACATCTTTCAAAGTAGAAAGATAGTGGGTGAACTTTAAGAATGGCATATGATGCTCAATGAATAAATAAAGATGATTTTTGTTGATTGATGTAGGACATGTCAGAAAGCCGACTGTGAGTAAGGAAGGGCTGTGTCAACAGAGTACGCGCACGCCGGCCTCCCCTTCGCTGTGTTCTTGCAGAGTGGCATTGTTCCGGTGTCTGTGCAGTCCCTACTCTTTGATGCCAAATTTTGCATGAGTTATCTTTAAGCCAAAATATTTCCTTATCTTCTTTAACTGTCAAAGTCTCATCCATATGTTCACATGCAACTTAAATATAACTTTCTCTCGAATGTCTTTGGCATGCTGAGAAACTTACCTGAGTACTCAAATTCAGTTTTCTCTCCGTCTCTTTACTATGTTTGTGGACCTCTGTAGCATCTCTACTGTATGGAGAAGGTGACTGCGTTCACTTATTTTGTCTACTAATTGCACATGTGAGTGGTGGCTAATGTTTGATCATTGAACAGGTGAACAAATGTAGTAGACAGTGTAGTGTTGGCCAAAGAACATTATTTGACCTTATTTTTTTTTTGTGTGGCTACTTTCAATATTGCTTCTAATATAGTATTTGGAATAGAGCAGATGTTCCACTGTGTTTATTGATATAATTGATTAAAATACTTAATATTCTTTTAAAATTTTGATTGGGCTCATAAGCCGCACCATGATGCTTTGTGAAGCATTTTAGAAGTATCTAGAATTGGACAGTTTTCCCTTCCTTTCTCTTCTAGAAATGGTGTTTTCCTTCTTTGGGGAGACTTATTCTTCTTGAAGAGATCACAGACCATAATTTCTACAACCTCCCCTTGTCCCTGTGCCTTAATCACAGGGGTGTGTATATTTCCAAAATGGGCCAGTCGCTTTTTTCTTAGGATTTGTCAAGTGCACGTGCAGTTAGAGGTGCCCTTCCCCAGCAGGCTGCCCATCATGACTTGATTTCAGAGAAGGCCAGTTCTTACACCTGCCCTGTATTTGTAACATGAATCAACAAATATCCAATTTTGGTTAGAGGAGTGTGAGTTTGATAGTCACTGTTGCAAACAGAGTCTTAACACATGTGAGCACAGAAAAGCAGTGAGTGGCCTGGGATTAGCTGTACCCTGGGGTCTCCTCCCTGTGCAACCTCTAAATTGCGGCATCTGGTCACCAGGTAAATTGCGGCACCCACCAGCTTCAGCATTCAGATCTGATCACTGTATCATCTTCGGGCTTCGGTTTCACATCTTAGGTCAGGGTTTGGCAAATGCTAAGGATCTGTCTTTGTTTTATACCAAATAAGAGAGTGTGGTTGGAGCAGTCAACACAGGTGTACCCATGCGAACAAACGTGCGCGCGCACACACATGCATGCACACACGCACACAAGCACACACCCTCTGGAGCAATGCTTTTTTCTCACTGAACCAGTGCAGACAGAGGGTGTATGCCAGCCTCCTCATTCTGGGGAGAGTGTGTCAGAACCACCTTAGAAACTGTGAGCTGTGATTTTTCCTGAAGCAGGTTCTCCTGTCCCACGTCCCCTACACCAGCCCTGAGACACCAAACCGGAGAGCCCTTAAATGAATTAACAAACCTTAAATTCAGGGAAATTACATTTCTCTTTTATTTTTTGGTCAAATTTCCTTCACTTTTTTTTTCTCTTCCAAATACCCTTCTTCTTCCTTTAAAATAACATTGTTAAAATTACTTTTGAACACTAACATTTTCCCATTTTGGAAAAAGTAGAATTCACAAAACAAAACCAAAAAAAAAAAAAAAAGAAAGAAAGAAAGAAAAGAAGAGTCAAGTCACAATGCTACCACCCATGATGGTTGTGATTAATTTTTGGCATATATTCTTTCCAACTTTTTTTTTATGACAATATTTTAACAAACTGGAAATGACAATGCATTTTAATTTAACAAATCTAAACATTTTCTGCTATTTGGGTTTTTCTTTCCTGTTCCTCTGGCCCTGTGAGGTTACCATGAATACCCCAGCACTTGATCTTGGATGTTGTGTATTAGGGGCATAGTGCATTTGCAGCATGTGTGAATGTTTTATACCAATGCAGATGGTAATCCAGCACTTGACCCCACTTCTCTTCCTGGAGATAGAGTAGATTTTTAGCATGTACTACAAAATGAGATGATCAGACTGGAGATGAATCACATGCATTTATAGGGATTCAGGAAAAATGCTAATATGCCTGATTCTTGGAACATTTGTTAGTTTCTGGATGGAAAGGAAATCCCAAGTCCGAAATATGAATGTGAGGCCTTCTGTGTCTGCACTTCCCCAGCAGAGCCCATCATTATCTCCAGCAAAAATCAGCGCTTGGTTGTACCAGCCTTTCCTCATAAAACCAATATGGGTTTTGTCAGACAAAAGAGAAGCACCACATTTTCTCTATGAGGCTGAAAATGATAGGAATGTTTCTCACTGTTTCAGCAAAACACAAAAGAGCTGAAACTAAGAAAACACTGGTAGAGAAGATCAGAGGGCAATAAATGTGTCCTTCATATAGCAATCAGATGTGGCTCCTCTGTTCCCTTCACCAACCAAAGGGTCCGGTTCCTTAGTCCAGGGCCAGTGCACAGAGACCCTCCCTCCAGCGTTTGACAACCTCCTCACCTTTTGAAAACAAATCCAACCATCAGAAAACGATGGTTCTCTTTGGAAGGAGGGGGTGTGAAAACAAGACGATATTGTTAAATAGTTTTATCCTCCATTTTTTAAAGGTTTCAGTTTGTAGCTAGCAGCCAGTGTATGACTACAGAGCCACAAAAGATCCATATAGTCTTAATGGATTTTAACACAGGAGGGTTGGGGGTTGGAATAGGGTGGACTCGGCCTAAAAGTGGGAGTATGAGAAAGGTTTGTTTGTTGTTATTTTGTATTCCTGAGCCTGGAGCCTGACAACAAAAATTTGGAATATCCTTTAATAGAGTGGAATCTTATTTTCTTTCCAAGCTGGCAGATTGAAGAGCTTGAAGAGCTCCATCTGTGGCAACAGGAATGATAAATGCTTTTGAGGAAATCAGCAGGCTTTTGCCCTGTGTAATGTCTGACACTAACAAACTCAACAAGCTGGGGTCCTTGCTCCTCACCCTAAAACGTGGTCTAATGGGACTGATGCATTTAAGAGGGGGTTGGAGATGACCTTTTCTAGGTGAGAACCAGCAGAATGGAAAGGCCTTTCATTTAGGTGGGAGAAGCAGAAGACCCACAGAACACTCAAATGGCCATGGTCACCTTGCCTGTAGTGGCAGAACAGGACTAGAACAGGGACACGTCCAGGACAGCGTCCCTCCCACCTTGTTCTTGGTGGCCATGTGGACACAGTGGCCTGGATGTGCCCCCCCCAACATGTCCTGCTAACAGCTTCTTCCTGTCTCCATCCCAAGTTCCATCAGCTTCAGCCTTGGGGTCATGGCTTCTGAACCCTTTGTCCTTGCCCAGAACTTAGCGTTGGTAGAACTGGATTGACTCGTGAGATTCCAGGTATGTCTATCTAATGTGGCTACTCCAGATGGCTAGCAGTGGTTGAGGGAGATCACAGCGGTCTGTGGTACCCAGGAGTACCAGGAGAAACTGGGGATGAACGTCTAGACACAGTAGTGACATTAAGGTCACTACCCTGACCTTAATGCTTAGGCTCCTCCCCACCAATCTGAAGTTTAGATACAGAGCAGGCATCCAGGACTGGAGGGCTGTCCCTCCACGGGGACAGGAGCCTGGTATGAGTTGCATTGATGTCTCTTCAGTTGCTGTGATGAGACGGAAATAAAATAACTAAAAGATAGCTGTTTTATTCAGAGCTGAGAGTGCCTATTCCTCCAACAACAAATACCACTTAGGGTATGTTTAAATTTGAAGGTGTATCGATGTAAATATGCTTTGATTTATCTGTGATAATGGCAGTAGTGATAAAGGGGAAAGGGTGAGGGTGTTCATTGGTTAGCCTGAAACTACATCTTCAATATTTTTAATTTTTGCAAGACGTGGGGAAATGTGCTAATACGCAAGAACAGCTTGTCACTCGTAGTTGTGCTGTTTGGAACAGCCCTGCCCAGGAAGCTGCTCAGGAGCCGGCTGACAGTAGGATGCATATGAATTCTGGAAGAGTCCCATGAGAGAATGTACCTCTGCAGTGTGAATGAAGGGTCCACGACTAGGGCAATAATAGAGCGAATCTCACAACTGTGGGGCTGGAAGGAAGGGCCCAGGTGGGAAAGAAACCACACTGACTGATTCTATTCTCTAAAAGCCACCACATGCAACACTGGTGCGTGATGTGAGAGCCTGTGGAGCCCTAGGGTGGCACCATAGGCTTCCGCCTCCCCGGTCCTGCTACAGAGCCTTGCTCAGAGTTCACGGAGCTGTGCCTTGGGCTCTAGGCAATTTCAAGTGTGTGTGTGTGTGTGTGTGTGTGTGTGTGTGTGTGTAAAATGTCTTAGTGACATCTTTTTAAAGGCAAACGGTCATTTTTCAAGAGGCAGTAAAATCAACACCCATATTTTGGGTAGATTCTTTCATTTTCACCTTTTATTTGGAAAAATAAGGACTTTGGAAGTGCACCTCTTTTGTAAAACTTTAATCAGGTAAATGAAATGAGCTGAAATAGCCAACAGGACAGGAATAGAGAGGAGCATAAAGTCTCAAGAGATGGATCCCCATAGGGAAGAGGTATCCCCTCCAAAACTCTGTGCCACCTACATGAATTCCAGAAGCAGGCCCACCGAGGCCTCCCACTGTCACTCAGAAGCACACCTCATGTTCTGAAGCCAGGGGGCTCAAACACAGGCTTGTGAGCAATGGGCTCCCAACTTCAATTTATTACCAAAGTATCTGCATCAGATGACAAACCCGAGCAGAGGTACATGGGCAGTTCTGCCCTTCTGTCTCAGCCACCCTCAGGGACAGATTTGCTTTGGAAAATCCTGCTTGTGACCCACAAGCATCATCCATCTCCACACCACTGTTCAGTGGCATCTCTGTCCTGAAGTTTGTGCTTAAAGCTTTCCATCCATTTATAAATTTTTAAAGTCTCACATTTTCATCTGCACATCGCTTAATGGATCTTGGTTCATAACTGCTTATCTTGGTGAGAAACTTTAATATTCCATGATTACCTATAATAACAGTTACTTGGTTGTAAATGTAATTAATTAAATATAAAAATTATTATTTATACATTACTAGAAATCCCTTAAAAAGACCAAGTGTTGAGAGACAGAGAGAGCAAGAAATTGTTTACAAAATTGCAGGGGCCCCAAGAATCTCTGTATCAGTAAGACAGATATAACCAAAAACAGTTTTGGGCATTCAGTTTTGCCCTAAGAGTGCTTAGAATAAAATGAAGGCTGAATGAATAACTGATATATGGAAAAACTATGTCCATTCCAAGGCCCCCAAATGCATAAGAATTCTTTGGAAGAGTTTTGAAGAGCATAAATATTGCAAATAAAGGTAAAGAGAAGCACTGGCTGTGTGTTTTAAACCAGCATGTGGTGGTCATGCTTTTGGTGCCTACTGTATTGAACCCCTTCTTTTTCTCTTTGATGAGAAGGTCTGGCTCAAGTGGTCAAGTTTCCTAGGGACAGAAAACTGGCAGATCACAAGAGAAACAGAAATGAATGGTAAGATCATCTTTAGAAACGAAGCAGTATTTACACAGTGACACGATTGGTTTGACAGGCCTTGGACCCCTCCTGCTCCACACCCTTTCCAGAAGAACCTAGTTTGATTGGTATGGTGAAGTTCTCATCTCTGTTAATCCCTCCAGGTAACTGCAGTGACCTAGAGGCCCCTGTTCTCTTGGCTAGAATGTTCCAGTCTTCTGTGCTGTTGACGAGTCCAGCCAAGAGCTGTGCTGCTTCTTGGGAAGATCACCAGACGCGGCATTTCTTCTCTGGGTTCATGTAGGAGTTCTTGCGGCAATGAAAGGCTTCTGAAAACTCTGCCGAGTTCTGCAATGTCCCAATAATCCTTTGACACAAACAAAAAAGACATCATCAGCATTGGCTACTCATGTCCACACGAGTGGAGAGCTCTACAGGATTTCTCTGTGCAGGCCAAGTCAGTAATTCTAGAATTTGAAATTTAAAAGGAAAAATAAACTTGGTACAATGAGTCGATTCCTTGTCATTAACAGTTTTTCAATGGAGAGTCTGCGGAGCAGAAGTTAGTGAAAGGCGTGGATTTTGGAGACAGGCTGCTTGGTTTGAAACCGGGTCACCAGGCCTCTCTGTACCTCAGTCTCCTCATTTTAAAAGTGCATATGATAATAGTTTCTGCACCTTGAGATTGTAGTGGAGCATTAATCATCCATAAATGCTCTGTGTTTTCAAAACAAACAATGCATTTTTGGAATTGTAGTTTCCTAAGAAAAGTTTGGGTGAAGAATGAAATCAGGATTTTTTACCGTATTGTGAAAGGGCTCATACAATCATTGAAATATAATAGGCTTTTAATAGGTCTTTGTTATTTTCATTTTTTTCCCAAAAGGACTCCTTAAATATCAGAAACTGGATTCAGCCTGAATAACTGGAAAGGGCTGGAAAAATGCCCATGTCTTCTTATCTCTGCTCCCAATGGGCGAAAACAACCAGCACACTATCGGCACCGCGCAGTACTGGAGGGAAGAGATGGGTCAATACAAGGGTGTGGAGGGGACCATGCCATGCCCAGCCAGCTCCGCCCCACCTCGTCCACCTGGACCAGCAGCATGCTCCCTGGGGTGGGGACGGGGGCAGGGGTGCTGGGTTGATGAAGACCAGGAGCGTCCTGATTGACAGAGCTCTCCACACGCACACAGCCTAGCCCCTGCCTGCCCCCACACCCATTCTGCACACAGATATCCACTGGTACGTGACAGGAGGTGACAGGCTCCACAGACTGGGAGGCAGTGACAAGGTGGTGCACGATAAGGGCCTCTGACAGGCCTCCCCTGATTCTGGAGTAGAGGCTCTGGAGGCCCTTGACCATGACCATGGAAGGGAGAGGAACCACCTGGTTCACGTGGAGCCCTCAGGCTGTGGGGGCCTCAGCAGCCACTGTGGCAGGCGGTAAGGCAAGTCCCCAATTCCCAGGCCTGTGTGGTAAACTCCTGTGCAACCCTAGAAAGTGGGACATGGGGCACTAGTGGGACTTAATTTCCCACCGCCTCACTTAGGCCAGGGGCTGAGAGCTTGACTTATTTATTTGTTTTTTTAAGTGCCCATTTCTTACATCTGAAATGTTCAAGAATAAATTCAGTTTTTCCACCATGTGAGGATACAATGAGAAGTCTGCAGTTTGCATCCTGGAAGGCAGTACTCCCAGAACTTCCTAACTCCGAAATTCTTAGAAACTAGGAATTTTCACTGCTCCTGTCTCTTGGGCGCTGGGCTCACGTACTCTACAGGACGGAGGTGCTTTGGCCCATTGATCCAGTCTGCCTCCCAATTTAGGAAGCTCTAGACTCTGGCTAGGGGACAATCCTCATGGTGGCCTGGGTGTACCTTCCACTGGACAAGCTCCCTAGCTGATAGCACAACCCTGTGAAAGAACAAGAAGAACTGGACTTTGCTTTTTGTTTTATTAAGTTTTTTTCAAATGCTAGTATCTTAGATTCATCACACGGGAACAAGTACTTCAGCTGCAATGCCCAAACCCATTTGTCTCAAATTAAAAACAGAAAAACACCTTAAAGACACAACTGTCTTTGGAATACAGGGGAAGTTGGAGAGGCAGGAACGCTTGACCTTGAGCACTCAGCTCTGGTCTCCCCTCCACCAGAAGACTTCACTTAGATGCCACAGGCCCTAACTCACTTTTCTGGGTCTCTAATGAATGTCTGGTGTTTATAACATCAAATCTTTGGATGGAAGATATGCATAACCATTTTGAAAAGTGGCACAGTATGAATAAACAAATCCTTTCTCTGAGAGTGAGATTGAATTTCATTAATATTACATAAAACAATTACACGAATTTCATGCTACATGAAAACTATGTGGCTCCTGCATTGGCGTTTCTAATAACAGAAGATGAAAACTTTGGTTTACTTGAATTGTTACTTCATTAAATAAGATAATTTGTTGTGCTGCTGCTGTTTATTGCCTTGGCAAATAATCACTTGTATTAAAAACATCTAAGAGAGGTGGAGTTGAACATCTATGTGACCAAGAGTGGACTTTCTGACCTATAACATACCTGACTATGCCTGCCTACATGACTTGTTATGCATCTTTCAAAATGGAGCCCCACTGATGAGCACTTGCTCCACTATATAGTCTCTCTCTCTTTTTTCTTTCTTTCTTTCTTTTTTTTTTTTTTTTTTTTGGTACCAGGATTGAACCCAGGGGCACTCAACCACTGAGCCACACCCCCAGCCCATTTTTATATTTTATCTAGAGACAGGGTCTCACTAAGTTGCTTTGGGCCTCACTAAATTGCTGAGGCTGGTTTTGAACTCACAATCCTCCTACCTCAGCCTCCTGAGCCACTGGGACTATAGGCGTGTGCCACTGTGCACCCAGTTCACTGTATAGTCCAAAATAAATAAATGCCTAACAGAGATTCTTAGGTAGGTGCTAAAGTCTGATAGGTGCTAACAGGAATATTACAAAGCTCACCAAGATCCACCCTGATATTTATAAAATATCAGGAACCAATGTTAATATTTAAGGTAAATAGAGGAAATGTGAGTATTTTAACGAGGAGTTACTGTAAGGATGCAAACTATAAGAAGAAATAAAATAACCCTATAACTTGAAAACAACTGCACACAAAACACTACAAAGAATATTCTTTCCAAAATATTGGAAACTAAGCTGTGAAAAACATTACCTGAGTTGTTTTTTAGTGGTATTATTTCTATAAAGTTCTCTTTAATTTTCCTGAATGGGAGATAATATTGAGTAATCTAAGCATGTAGATGATTTTGTCTATTTAGATTTATTTTAAAAATTAACAGATCCCTTAATAGAAATATTGTATCTAAGTAACATTAGAAACATTGTTGTACATTATGTAGTAAATATTATAACAAATAATCACTCCCCAAAGTGCCTATGGATTGACTAGCCAAATCTAGATTTTCAAAAAGAAGCCAATATTTAAATTGTGGACTTAATTTCTAGCATATTCAAGGGGAATTTTTTTAAAACACTAAAGATTTTGAAGTTTTA
This sequence comes from Spermophilus citellus, assembly GCF_964194105.1. Classification (NCBI taxonomy): domain Eukaryota; kingdom Metazoa; phylum Chordata; class Mammalia; order Rodentia; family Sciuridae; genus Spermophilus; species Spermophilus citellus. Next base: position 50,703,833 of record NC_138188.1, read on the forward strand.
TTTTAACATACATAAGGCTTTAGTTAAGAAGAATAAAACAATTCTAGTTTAGACCTAATGAATACACTTTTATAGATTTCATCTTTATATCAAGTATATTTTGCCTTTTGTTTTCAATGTCTGGCTATTTAAGCACAAGGTTACAAATCTCCCTCTATTTTGGAAATATTTTTACATACACCACCAAGCACAAATTTTCAATAGCAACCCAATGTCTGTTAGTTTTTAAAGTTCTGTTAAAAATATGTTTTACTTTGTAGACTCAGGAAGCAGCCTGTTTCCAAAACGAAATGTAACCTCAACCTTTTGCCAAGGAAATCCCTTTACCTCCAGAGAAAATAATAATTTCCTTGACAAAAGGTTGGCATTCCACTTACCCTTCAAAACACACAAACACACTTCTCTTATTATGAATGAAAAATAATCAAAGAGGCATCTTTGAAGCCAGGACCAAAAGAAAATCAAAGATACAAATAATTCCATGTATTGACTAAAATATTGTTTTTCAGTTTAATATAGGGGGTAGGAAACAGCGTACTTAGCTCTGTATTGCTGGACCAGCTATCACTGATGTGCTGGAATAGGCAGGACATAATTCAATTCATGAGCCACAGAAAGCACCTGCCTGGAGCTGATAGGGAATGTCACAAGTCCATGACTTTTTCCTAAGAATTTTTATTCTGTTCAGACTTCTTATCTAAAAATAATCCTAATACTAATTTTCAAATAGGTACATGTAATAGGCACATCACCCGCATTAACATTAGTCCTCTGCCACTCTCATGGTAACTTAATCCTTATTTTAAATGTCAAGAAACTGAGGCACAGAGATGAATAGCTAGTACCAGGGAAAAGCAGCAAACCCCTGATACAGATACAACGTGAGAGTGCACCCTGGGTGTAGGGATGAACAGTCCTACACCCACCGTAGGCTTTGAGGGTTTCACTCACCTAATAAACAACAAGAGGATAACTAACGGTCACAACAACAGTTTTTCTTGTCAAAAAAAAAAACAAAAACAAAACCAAAACAAAACAAAATCAAAAACCAAAACCAAAACGTTAGGTATGGTTCAGGAAACCGGGTTATGATGGGCAGGTAGAAAATGCATTTTTAAACAAGGAAATTTTTACCCAGTGGTTCAGATAAAAATGTTAATTCTTAAGAGTCAAATCTCTACCTATTGCAAAATTAAACTCACTCTCTGAGAATGGCAGATTCACAAGTATTACAGTCATATTGCTTCACTCCACTGGGGTCTTTATGGAGCCCTGATTTAGTTCACAGGACACGCAGGGCCAAGCTTTGACAGATTAGACTGTACGGTGCTTTGTGTGAGTTTACCAATGTTCTCTGGTATTCTCGACATTGGATTGGAGACTTCCACAGGAAAATAAAAACTTTTAAAAATTAAAACTAAGTGTTTCATGGGTAGAACATAATGGGAATTGATCCAGTAACATTTTTTTTGCTTTGTACCTATAAAGCAATTGATGTAACTTATCAGCAGGACTAGATGTAGCTCACATCATACAGAAAGCAGGCGTACAGTGACGGCTGTGAGTAAATGGGTTTCCAGAGAGCTCCCAAGGGGATGACGTCAACAGAGAAGGTACTAGAACATGCCAAGTGAGGTCTCTGACCTTCAAATGTGCCACTTCGTTATGTCATAAATGAACCTACTTCCTCAGCAGTGAAAGATGGGGGGTAGGGGAGGTGTTTGCACAGATATTAGGCTGGGTTTTTCGAATTTAGCTCATTAGTTCCCTTCTGTCCTCAAACTCTCTTTTCCAACAACTCTATAAAATCTTCAGATTCTTATTCCCCTGCCTTTTTTTCCTGGGAGGTGGTGTTGATCAGCAAATGAATGATGAAATGTTATGGTCCATGGGGAGGCGACAGCAGTCAGAATTCAGTCCTAAAACAATTCATAGGGACTTAGGAGTCCCATCCGAGGGCCTCTTAGACATTCTACCTGGTAAAGGGCTTGGGCTTCTACTCTCTCTTCCTCTCTGTAGGGCAGTTCTCCCTCACATCCCTCATGGGCTGGTTTGGGACCTGAGCTTCACTGTGCTCCCCTGGAGCTTTAGAGATAAGGTTATTCCTGGCTGCAGAACCTCGGTTAGTAACCAACTTCCCTTTATGTTATATAGAATCTTTCTTTGCAATCTGGAAGTCACTGTTTCAGGCCTAAACTACTCAGAGCCTTTTAGATATGTGCTTTTGCTAGCTTCAGATGGAGCCACTGTTTAGGGTCAACATCTCTGTTGGAACTCATCAAGCACTGAGCAGAGGACAGGTGTATTCTGCAGAAGGGAGCGGCCAGAATGCTCATGTAAACCTTGCACTGAGATGTTCCATCAGTCCCATCTTTGACATAAACACACAGAAGCATTGGAGTTTCCAAATTTTATAGAACCAGAGTTGGAAAAAGCCAAATTCCAAACAGAGAAACAATGGCGCCAACCTTGGGTCACCCAGACTGTAGCTCACACCCACATACCTGAAATTGCCTGGACTGTGCACATCTGTTTTAATGGAGTTGACGGCATACTCTGGTCTGTAGATCCCACACCACACCTGGAGACAGGAGTAGAAAAGGCAGGCAGTATGCTCAAGGTGGGCGAAAGCAAAACCAAGTGATCTCTGCATCCCTCAGCTACTGACTCCTCGGGTAATGTTTAATGAAGGGCAACCAGGGAAACAATCATTCATCACGAATACGACCTGACAATCTGTCATAAACAATGGGAGTCGGTGGAGTCAAATTTCCTGCCACGAGTGATTAAAATAAGACCACTCAGCATGCAGTGTCTAATTTACTGTGAAATCACAACTCAGAAAGGTTTTCATGTTTATCAGTCAAGAAGGAGGCGATACCTGGGCAAAGTTCAAGAAGAACAGTTGTCTGTGATTCAGGTCAAGTCCAGGAAGTAACTTCTCTTCACCATTCTTTTTAACATAATTCTGATAGGCCTGGGCGGTAAGTAAAATAGAAACATGCTTCCAATTTCTAAATTTATATATAAACCTATTCAGAATACCATGTAAACAAGTAGTTTTACCTTTTATATCAAAATCACCCCAATACCTTTAGATATGGCAATGTACACCTATTTCTTAAATTATGAAGAAGGCTAGAATTTGCTTATAAGGGCAATGACAAGAGGCAATGATAAGAGTAACGATCAATAAACGCCAGCTGAATTAGTGGATGATTTAAATAAGTGGGGAAAAACATACACATGTATGCCGGGGGCGGGGGGGAGGGAGGGTAGATTGCCAAGGGAGTCATCTGCATTTGCTATGTTTAGCTTGGTTACTACTCTGGGCAAAACAGAGTCACATTGGACTCATTTGAGTGTTTCTTGCCAAAACTCAAGGGAGTCTTCCGAACCCCTTGGAGGCCCAGGATCCTATGAATCTAGGAAATCGAAGCAACTATTCTGGCTCCCCAAAGATAGGACAAAATAGACTAAATCTCAATTATGTTAAGAGAAAGGAATTTAGGTAATTTAAATGTCAGTAAATATTCTTAATCCGTAAGAATTTATAGACAACTGTGAAAAATTGGGAGTTTTTCTCTATTGAATTTATTTCAAAAGGGATTGACAGCGAACTTTCTGAGATGTGTCATTTTCTATTTCTTACAAAGGATGGTGATTAATTAGGCAATACATTCCATTTCTTTCTGTTCCCCATCAACACAGAGTTTCTGAACCTCTAGGTGAAGACTCCTTCTCAGGGAGCTCACGATCTAGCCGAGGGGCAATGCATTCATATAAAGAACTCAACGTATTCAAAGTATAATGAATTATTTGCACAACTGTAATTTGTTTCATTATTATAATTGTGTCCTGGCACTGGGTGAGGATCTCTGTGGAATGACCAGCAACTGTAGTTCAGAGCAAAGGATCCTCAGTCTGGCTGTATGTTAGAATCACGAGACTGCCAAGAGTGCAAAGGCCTCCCACTTCCAGCCAAGGTGGGGTGGCAGGGGCTGGGTTTGCCCACCCACTGAAATAACCACGTGACAGACAAGATACGAAATGGTGATTGGCATATCACTGAGCATCAGGCAAAAAGGAAAATGGTCCCTGAGAGATGGAAAAGGAACAAAGTGTGCATATGGCCGCCCTCCCTCGCTGCCGGGTGAGTTCAGGCCACATGCAGGGAGGGAAACTCAGCTGGACTGAGCTGAGGGGCAGCTGACAGTCTCGAGTCACCAGAAGTAAAAACTGAAAAGGGAGGACATCAGAGGTCGCAGACGGTCACCCTCAAGTGCTCCCTTAGCAGAGATCTGAGATGTGTGCGAGCTACTCAGAGCCAGGAAAGATGGCCCAAAAATCTGAGAGATGAGAGTGCCTTTCGCTCACAGGACAGAGGGGAAGCTGCGAGATTCACAGCAGGGCTCCCAACAGAGGGAATAACTGTCCCCAGCCTGAGCACTCTGCTAATGTCACTTAACAGTGTTGTAAAAGCAAAACCAAAGGTCAAAACATTTCTACAGAAGTTAACTCTACCCTACAATAAAGCTTGAGGATATTTATAGAAAAACAAGAAACAGTTCACACCCCAGGAGGTAAAATGCACAGTGTGTGCCATCCAGCCAACAGATGGCAGAAAACACACCAGCCAGCGTTCTAAAGCAGGAAGGTACAGGGACTCCCTGCTCGGGGACCTTCAGCTGCTCCAAGCCTCGGACTCTGATCATTCATGGTCACTGCTGCCTGCAGGTCCTCCATCGTCCCTGCACATTGCCCTGACAGTCACCAAGGTTCCCTTCTGCCCTCTAACCCGACATTCCTATGTGAACAAATAACTCTGCATACTCCTCCAGTCCAGGATGCACTATCCACCCTTGGCACTGAGAAGCCTGGTTCTAGGCCCCTTGGGCCATCTCAGGTGGACTCTGCTCACTCCCTCCTGCGTGTGCTCCCCTGGGATTGGGGAAACACTCAGAATCACCCTCACTCCTACTCATTGCCTCCATGGGCACCCTTCCTCTACCCTTTTGTGAAAACCCCATGTGCGTCCTCTGTGCACATGGCAGTCCCTAGCCGGTCCTTTAGTTCTTAGATTATCAAATGACACCTTTCATGGAGGTTGTGTTGCTGTCTCTCCAGCACCCAGACTGGTGCCCAACCCAAGGCAGAGCTTTCAAGGAATACCTGTCAAAGGCAAGAGCAACGTAAGGCAGCTGTGACTCCCAGGATGCTGTGTTGACGACAGTTGGGCCAACGTCAAGGCCACATGCTAGAGCCACGCCAGCCCTAACTGCAGCACTGGAGACTCAGCATGCTTCCTTGGCTCCTTGGCTTTTGGGAACCCAGGAGCATGGCGTTCAGCTCTGTCACATCAACCCTACTGACCTGTGGCTGGCCACAGTGAGGGTCCCCTTGCTCCTCACTTACATTCTTCATCTGCTGATCATAGTACATGTGTCTTTGCAAAGATCTTAAAATAAGTGGTTAAATATAATAAATATTCACCCCTCCTCATTAGAGTGAAAGAAAATACCATCACTCACTCTGTAGGCCTGGCCAATGCCCCCATTATCGGCAATGTTTTCTCCCAGTGTATTAAGTCCATTGAGCTGTCAAAAAAAAAAAAAAAAAAAATCCTCCATTAGGATGATTGTGCAAAGTGCCAGTGCTCACTCGTGAGTGAGTGAACACGCTGAGGCTCTTCTGAAGAATGCGAGTGACGTACATGCTGCCCGCCTGCCAGGTCCCAGGTGAAGTTTCCGTACTGGTGCACCATGCACTGGGACAGCTCTTTGAAGTTATGTGCAGACTGTGGCGTCCACCAGTCAATAAGATCGCCATCTTTGTTAAAATTCCTGCCTGCAACACATTTATTTAAGTCAAGTGGAAACTCATTGCAAAAGTTGCTTATCTTTATCTTGCAGAGGCTGAAACATGGCTCTGTGGACAACACTGGGATGGACAGAGGAGAAGTTGCTGTTCTCAACCACGGAGTGGGCAAAGCCCAGACCGTCAGCGCCTGCCGCGCTTGTGTGCCTGGGCTCTTGGTATCTAGACGAGGCCACAGACCCAACACCCTTCAATCGGCTTGTGTTGTTGGGTGGCTTTACATGCATGAATCTGTTGTATTAAGTCACCTGCCACATTCCCAGGCCCCTCCCAGGTCCTGTGGCTTCCCTCTACTTTGAGCACACCCAGCAGTCTCCTCTTTCTTCCAGAGCTCTCCTGCCAAGCCTCACTTACACTGATCTTTCCCTTTTCTGAGCTCTAACCACATTTCCATATACCGTGGTTTGATACTGGACTTTATCATCTTTTTATCTATAAACAGGAAGAGGGCTTCGGAGCCGCACTATTCAACCCACTCGCCAACTCCACCAGTTCCTCTCTTGCGTCTGTGCACGAGCGTTTCGTGTGCTTTTGTTTGTGTTCCATTTGAAAAGTGCAAGCTGTATTTGCACCATTCTGCTAAGGCTGAGTTAACAGATGCTTAGCCAGGCTTTTTAAAGACTGTACCTCTTCTGTCACCTTCTTCTCTATGGCTCTCTAACCTTGGGTCATGTTAATGCTTATTTTTTTGCTGTTATTCTCTTCCTACTATTTTTCTACTTGTGAAATAATCCTGTTATAATTTCAATTATCACTTTACACACCTCTGTTTCTCTCAGCTTTCATTGAAACTCTATATCTACTTTGCCATTTAGGGCAGCATATAAACATGTAAGTGTCTATTGTTTGCACAGGTCTAACCCATGTAGTAGGTTTAAGATTTAAACAGAACATCCCCAACTGATAGCAGCTTAATAGTCTTATGGGCACCTGGATAGGAGAGGTCTTCAGCTTTTATTTTCTCTTTTTAAGACATGACCCTGCCCTCTAGGATCACTGTGCAGCCAGGGAAGAAGACCCACACCACTGCTGGTGCCCACCAGTGCCACCGTCTCTTCTCAACGTGAGCAGTGCTTCACTCTCGCAGTGCCCAGCACACATCGATCCCCACGCTAGTCAGCATCTTGTGATCTCCTTAAGCAACAATTTAAAGGGAACTCTGAGAGTATAATCAAACTTAGGGCGATGATACACTGACGAACAAGTGTAGTGTTCTACTGCTATGTTATAACAACTCCTAACCAGATTTAAGGGGATGTATCTCAGCCAAAGGAGGATGCCAGCCGGACTTTACCATTGTCATCGAAGCCATGGGTGATTTCGTGTCCGATGACCATGCCGATGCCCCCGTAGTTCAGCGAGTTGGACTGGTGGGCACTGAAGAAGGGGGGCTGCAGGATCCCCGCTGGGAAGACTAGAAGAGAGAAGCTGGTTGGAGGTCACTGTGGCCTTATTTGTCGCACAACACCAGGCCTGGGCCTGGTTGTCCCTTTGCTTGCTAATGTGTTACCACTCTGCCAGTGTTATGTATATAAACACTTTCTGTGACAGAAACACATGCCAGTCTTTTATTACTGATAGCAACAAAGAGATCAGCCTGAAGCGGCACCATAATCTATGATTTATTCATGGCAATCTACTTTACGACCTCTTTTTAAGATTGTTTTTTGCTATAAGGAGTTCTGGACCAGGAAAATTTATAATCTACATTCAGAAGGTCCTTTTCCCCTTGTAAAAATTTGGAAGAAGTAGTTACTCAATAACGCAGCACTTCTTCCGACGTTACCTCTAAAAATGTATCCATCTACGACAGCATCTGAAATCCACAGTCATTCCTTCAAAGGTGTCTCTCCATCACATAACCCTATTTTACTTTCGTCAAGGCCCCTATAATCCTTCTTTGTTTATGGTTGAGTCCTTGCTTTCCCTCTAATCCCCCCCCTCAAATTTCAGCCCTCGGAGCCAGAGATCCGTGTGACTGAACACACGCTGTTTGTGACTTTCTGGCTCATCTGTGTTGAAGCTCCTCATCTCAGAACCGCCACACAACAGTGCCAGGAGCACAGAGGCAGCTGGGAAGTGTGCTGATGAAGGAGCCATCGTGGTTAAGTGAATACACGGACAACGATGTGGTCCTGAAAACCTCAGTAAGCGAACTGGAGTCCACCTTGATGAGCCCACGTACTTGCTGACCTTCTGTACTGGGATGCAGCACCCCGGGATGCACCTTCCCTTCCTCCTAGTAGCGTCCACCCTTCATCTCTGGTGGTCTGACTACTGTCAGCCTCAGAATTGTTCATTTCCTAATTGGTCTTTCCATTTCCTGTCTTACCTAATGGAGATCTGCCCTGATTCCAATCTAGCCTCTTAATCTAAGTGCGGCTTAACGTGCAGCCCTGGTCTTGGATTCTCTGCTGCAGAGACACTCCGGTGGCTCTCCATGCTCAGCAACTGAACACTGCATCTCGTTCCTGGTCTCTGGCTCCGTCATCACCTCCTACTCTTCTGTGTCCTTCTTCTTCCTGCATCACTCTCTCTATGACCCTCTTTTATTAAAGTGTCCACTGACACTTTCACTGCTGTAAAATAAACTCACAAGGTGCCTTTATTCTCTTGCCTTGGAATATATTTCCCCTGTTGAACAAAAAAGATCTCTGCTTTTGGATAATGCTATTTAGAAGTGGTTAATCTTTGACCTTGTAAATGAATTAAAATCAATGCTTACAGTTTTGTTATTTTTGTCTTTCATGCTTTAAAATTCTACTCTCCATTGAGTAACTGAAATATCATGTTCTGTAACTGAAAAAAAAAACTTCAGCAACAATACCTGTTACATGCAAAGCCCTGGGCTGTTGCTTTGTGGTCCATCAAGAGTATAAGAGAGGGACTCCAACCATAAGAAACTTAAGAGCTGGTTCACATGAGCAGTAATGTTTCTTTGTCTTATAGATAGGCTATACATGACCTAACCTTGCATAGATTTCAGGGACAAATATTAGTTATTTGTAGAGGAGACTTTATAAACACCCTAAATAATTTAATTGCTCCCCAAACTGTTAAAAAATTGAAAAGTTGCCATCATACTGAAATGGCAAAATAATTAAAAAAATACTTTGTCCTTGAAGAATTTTGATGAAAGTTATACCTCACGTGTAGCTGCCTGAGCTAAACAGTGCCAAGAAATTATTTTTAGCTTAAAGTCTAAAAATTATGTGCAGTACTTTATTAACTTAAAGTGAACACTATCTCCCACACTATGTACTTTGATTAAAATCCACCCATTATATAAAATGCTCTTATGAAATGTGCTCTCAAGACTAAACATTAACTAAAGATCCTGCTGTCTTAATTGTACCCTTCGATGTCATTCTTCAGGCAAGAGATAAGATTTTTATGGCTCATATTAAATACTAGTCTCCAAGTTCAACTTTGCAAATTATGACCTCCTCTTTTACTCTGTCAGCCAAATCCCTGTAATGAGGATTTTCCCTGCTGGTCTTATCGCTGTTGCTCATGAACTTCACAACTGTTGTTTATTAGCAATTGCTCAGTTGTGCATTTTTTAATGTTCATGATTGTCAACAAGTTAATTAATTAAATAAGTCTCTGGTCCATGAAGCAAATGAGTGGGTTTCCTCTGCCCTCTTCTCAGTCCCATCACCCCTGCCTTTGCACTTTGTCTGGTTTATTTTTTTTTAAGGCTGCAAGTAATTCAATTTTAGAATATTTCTTATAAATTCAAGTTTGCACTCAGGTGATTTTTTTTTTTTTTGTACCAGAGATTGAACCCAGGGGCACTTAACCACTGATGGCCATATCTCCAATCATTTTATTGGAGTTCAAAGCCAACCTTGCTAAATTGCTGAGGTTGCTTTGAACTTGTGATCCTCCTGCCTCAGCCTCTTAAGTGCTGGGATTACAGGCGTATGCCTGGCTAGGTAATTTTTTGTTGTTGGAAAATGTTTAAACATTCTTTTTGTATTAAATGGAGTAACATGTTTGGAAACACTTAATTGTTAAGCCTGAAACCAATACTCTCAAGAATGAAAAAAGATATTTTAGAAAATCTAATTCAAGGTATTCAGAGGCCACATGGTCTGAATATATGACACAGCTCAGACATTTCTGAAATTGAAAAAGGAACTGATGTAAAAATTTGATTTAGTTTTAATGAAAAAGGAGAACACCACCGTGTTAGGACTTTCCATCTGACTTGATCAATTCCTTGAGTCAGATTTTTACATTCAGAATGATGCCTGAATAGTGCCTGGAATTTACAGAGAAATGCTTGACAAAATATTCACGTGCAGCTTTCCTAAGGGCGTGATGTGGGAGGATTCCGGAGCTCTGGGAAGCAGGTGTGCTGGGAAGGGGAGCCCTGAATCCCATACACTCAGTGTGCCTTCTGGCTCTGGTAACTGTGTTGATGTGAAGTGGAGGGTACCTATGAGTTGGGATGTGGCTACTTGTATGAGTTCTAACCAAAGGTAGGAGTCAATGGAAAAGCAGAAATTATTGATATGAGTCAATAACTCCCTTTGTGATAATAAAACAAGTACTTTTTAATGTAACAACATAAGACAACCCATTGCGTGAGAACTGTATGTAGTGTAATTTGGGATATGTGTGTGGCAGGGGTCATTTATGTGGCACACACTTGGCATCGGTTCTGAGATGGGTATCACATCACACCCATTAAGATGCTGTGGCAGAAGGTGTGTGGGTGTGTACATGTGCATCCCCCCGCCACACACACATATTCACCGAGGAGGAAGATGGGGAGATGAACCTTCACTCATTTTTAGTCAAGACTCCCCACTTTGAAAATTTAAATGCATCATTAAAGAGAAAAGTGCACATCTCAAAGATATCCCCTCCTGACTAACAGTTTCCCCTTCTCTGAACTGCTGTTATTAGCAGATGTGCACAGGAAAAGAGCTTAATGTTTTTTATTCATATTTTCATCAGAGGAGTTTATCTTGAAAATTTTTCAAAAGGTCTTTCTTATGAATTAAGAATTTAAAGCCAATTTCTAGATTTTCCAGATGATAACTGACTATTTGTGAAATGTTAGCCAAACCCCCCCCCCCCCACACACACACACCTTTGCCTTCTCTTTCCTTTGGCTGTGTGCTTATTTGGTGTGAGGATACTAAACTCAAAATGAGAACATTCCCAGCTCCTCTCTGAACAGGCAGTCTCTGAAGTGAACCCATTTTGAGCCCCTAGGTCTTGGGGTAGTTCAATCATGCAGGTTCCTGTCCTAACAGGCTCTGGAGAAAGGCCAAGGCCTGGCCGAGCCACAGTGGTCCTACAGGGTCTGTCTGGCTCCTGTCCTTGAGAATGAATCACCCCTGGGTCTGATAGGTTCTGGAGTCCTCCCAGAGTGGGAATGCAGTGAGGTTATGCCCATTGCTCTGCCCCAGTGCAGAAATAAGGGTATGGCTGCTTCACCCTGCTTTTCGATTACACTGCAAGTTATCTCTGCTCTCTGAGTTGCACTGCAATATGAACTAGATCTTGCACTGACAGGAGGACTGAATATAATTGAAAGGAGGTCTCCAGGGGCCAGGGATGCAGCTCAGTGGTACAGCATGTGCTTAGCATGTACCAGGGGTTCAATCCCCAAAGGCACTTATAAGAAAGATCTTCAAAGAGAAGATCCTCCAGAGATAAAGGCATTTGTAAGAAAAGTCCTGACAGGTCTCTCTAGAAATACATTCCACAGGACTGACTGCCAGGATTCTAAGTAGATGATTGTTGAGCAGGTTTTGTCTAGGTCTGCCAATCATTTCTCTATCTGGAAAACAGATTAGCCCAGACTTGGAGCCAACTGATTTTAACTTCAGTATACATGTCTTACTTATTATCTTTATGTTATGTAAAGACAATCTTTTCTCATTACTTTATATAATTCATTTTCATGTCATCCGCCAAAGAAAATTCCAGATGTATTCAAGTTTTTTTTTTCCAAAAATAGAAACCATAAAAATACTAGAAAAAAATGTTGATAACTTCCTAATGTATCTGTTCCTAAGCTTAAAGGCAAATGGGAAAGGCATAATCAATGTAATTTTTTTCTTTTCTGGTCAAAAGTGGTTACGTAAATACAATTCCAAATGGTTCAGCCTAATACACTTTAGCTTTTAACTGTTTGAACTCTCCAAGGCTTTTGGAAGGAGGATGACATAGACTGGAACCATTTCCACTTGAGCTAGCATAATCACCAGGAGACCTTGATCTACCATTTCAACATGTTGATGCTTAGGAAGTCTGAAAGTTAATATAACTTTACAGAGATATATATTTAATGGACTTTTAGAAAGTACTTAGAAATTAAATAAAAACCACTTGGAAATAAGATAAACTGTTTAGCTATAAATGGGAATATTGTAACAAAACCAAAACTCCTTAATGTGATTTGTACTGATTTAAATTTTGCTATTCTAGTAAAAGAAAGGCACGTAGATACATCTACTTTCAAGAAGTATATTCAATAAACCAAAAAGTCAGCCTCAGATCTGGGGTTTTGGGTATTATAAATCATCCACAGGAGCATGGTGGGCTGGCACAGTGGGGAACACATCTTACCTATCTGGTTTCTGCCTGAAGAATAAAAGGCATTGACCACGGCTGCTCCGCTTATCCACCTACGGAAGACACAAGAACTGGTTAACAAAAGATAATACATCATCCAACTCCATCTGCTCGCTATGATAAAACATTATCACTCCTAAAGGAATGTGAACTTTCTGTTTGAAATACGATAAGCAAACTAAAATGAGCTCATGAGGTGAGAGCTCATTGGAAAGGATTTCTATTTCTTAAAAATTCAGCACAGGGCTGGGACCGTAGCTCAGTGGTGGAGTACTTGCCTACCATGCTTACCCAGGCACTGGGTTTGAGCCTCAGTACCACATGAAAATAAATAGATAAAATAAAGGTATTGTGTCCATCTACAATTTAAAAGCATATTTTAAAAGAATTTTGGCATATATCCAGGTCCGTGACGATGTGGTTTTTTACAGAGGTATCAGACAGTGCAAAACCCATGGCATGTGTCTGTTCAGAAACTACAGTGGGTTAAGGGTATATCAGGATGTGTTGACTTTATTTTCCTAATACTAAATAACTGTGTCAACAGTTCAGGAGCATTTGACAAAACGCTTCAGATTCAAGTATCTTTAAAACCTTTTAAAATTCTAATTTACAAAGAGTCTTTTGGGGAGCTACGATATCTCAGGTAATTAGCTTGGAACAATGCATCTCTTATTATGGGCTCTTAAAGCTGTTTTTTTTTTTAATGCAACATTCCAACTAATTGAGCAAATGTTTATCTCTGAATGACACTAAAGTGGTCACCAGTCGTCTATACCTGATTTATGCTCTGCAGAGAATCAAGAGATTTTATAAAAAATACACTCCCTGACTGCAGGAGACTGGTTTAGCTGAGATGAGAACAATGCACAAATAACTATAATAAAAGATTGAATTTGAAAAATGCAAAAAATAGCTTTCAAACAATAATTCGAGGACTGAAGGATAAGAGCTAATGTCTCTCATGTCTTTCTGCTCAGATGTTATGAAAGATGTACATCAACAATTGTGCTAAGCACTTGTGTGCAACAAGAAAAATATTCCATTTTAATAGACTATTCTATATATATTCACTGGAATGCACCCTGCTGGACTTCAGATAACCTCTTAAGCATCAGCACCCAGCACACACTCGGGCAAACACATACCATTTTATCTAATGCCTTGCTATGGTTATTCCATGTTCAGGGCAACACTTAGTAAGACAATTATTACCCTTTACACACAAGATTACAGTAATCTGCACAATGAAGATAAATCAACTGTTCCCAGAGTCAACTTCCCAGATCAGTAGCACCCAAATCAGCACCTGAGTCACAATGTGAGGGAGGTACTGTAGAGGTCAGACTGAGTACTATTCTGATCTCCGCAATGGCAGGGCCACATACAGAACAACTGTCTGGTGCGTCCCAAGTGTGGTATTTGTCTGTAATCACAGGATGAAGGATGCAAACTTCTTATTTATTCTGTCCAGTTCACCTTCTGTGAACTCGTCCTTAGGAAGATAATCAGGTTGGAGGTGGGGTGAAGGGCTGGTCTGTGTGTTTCTCCCTTAGTTACTTAGTTGTTTTAATTAGAGAAAAGCATTCTTAAACAGACGGGACACCAGATTCATCAGTCCTCCCTAAGGTCCTCACAGCTGTGACATCAATATTTTAATATTTCTTGCAGGCTGATGATTACAAGAATATTTATTTTGTATTTATTTTAATTACACTTTCACTTGCTTCCTACACAATTAGTGGCGACTCACTACAGAAATGTGTATTGAATTTGCAAACCTAGGAATGCTGAACTAAAACCGAGAAAGCAAAAACTGAGAAAGCAAAAACAGAAGGATTTCATTTTTGTAACTTACAAATATTATAAAATAGAATATGTATGTAAACAAAAGTCATGTTCAGGAAAAATAATATATTAAAACTACATTCACATATATTACATGGTGCTATGGCAGGGGTTCAAATGTGGCTCCAAGCAGCTGGCAAGAAGGTCAAAATGGAAAATGTGTTCATACTGCTCCTGAGAAAACAAAGGTCTTCCTGATGTGTCCCCTACAATTGGACAGCAAACATGGCAACAAAATTGATGTATTAATTGCTCATAATTATTAAAACTGTAATTGCTATAAAGTTACTATAATATGTTTCCTGGTCTTGGCAGATTTCAGGGTTGTTTCTCAGTGTTGAACCTCTGATGCAGGGACAGCAAACTCTGCATGGACTTTTGTGGGTAATTACAAGTAAAATGTGCATATTGTTTGGCTCTGAACAGTGAAAAATTCTAATAATGAAACAGGAAAAAGTATCAATTCCAATGGTTTTAAAATTTAGTGTTCTTACAGGAGAAGAATCAGACACACGAAACCAGCGCTACAGACGACAGACCTCAAGAGCAGACAGAGACGAATGGGGTGCCTAAGACATGACTCAGCCCGTGTTTACTGCTTTGGTAAAAATAAGCATCGAGCCTTTTGTTCTAGAGGATTGTGTTCTTCTGATACATTACGTTTAGAGCTGGAGATTGCATTTTGATAAATGCCTGTGACTTTCCAGCAGGGAGAGTTTTACATATTAAAATGTCCACTGTGAATTATTCCTTTGAGAAAACAGGTGGCTATTTATGGCCATGCAACACTCAAATAAAACTTGAATATACTGGCGGAGTTTGCAGAGTGCTCGTGTGAGCACCTGCCTCACCTTCTTTGAGGTCTTCCGTGATGCACCCTCAGAAGACTCTGGGGAGTTACCCAGAGCCCAGAGCACAGGCATTTTGTCCCTGGTCATGTTCAGAACTTGAAGTCCTGTGATCAGATCATCACTTCTTAAACAGGGGATGATAAGATCGACACACCCTATAGCTGACGTCCAGTCCACCAGGAACTACCCGGCTATGTCAACACAAAAGCTAAATTAACAGGGCAAAGAAAGTACTTTCCAGATTAAGTGGTGATATGGCAACTAAATTCCTATGACTTGGATTCATCTCCATCAGTGGAGAAGCTTTCACTCAGGAAACGCAGACAGCGGTGACAATGCTCTACAATAGTGGGCAGTGTAACTCTCCAGAAGGTGCCTCTAGACCTCCACTGCGCAGGACCAGGCCTGGCCAAAGTGCCCTGTCTGTGCGTTTCTCCTCCTGTTTCCTGTGTGTTCGAGCTTGGTGGTGTGGGGGACTGAAGAGCAGAAACTCAGGAAGAAACTTGAGTTTTCCTTTCTGAGATGAGAATTTTGTCAGGGAACCTTATTTGGGGCATTCAACAGTAGAACACAGAAGGGCTGCCACAAGCCACGTGGCCCTTGCAGCCAATGTGGGTGGGGAAAAACGACAGAAGACCACTTGGGAGAGGGACCAGGTGTTTCTCACTACTTCTCATTACCCTGAAGAAGCTAAGCAGTGATGACATGAACACAGGGACATCACTTTTAGAGCAGGGAAGAAAAGCAGAAATAGCCAGATCCCAGAGGCTTCTGGAGACGATAAGCCCATTGGATTACAAAGCACTTGAACAAAATGTTTTCTTTCCTCCACTCTTGTGGAACTTCAAGACTCAGAAAGAACACAGAACTGTTAATACCCCTCCTTGCAACTGTTCAGCTTCTTAGCATCTAGTAGTCCCAAGGCACCTCCTTTGAAGGCAACCGTTCAATAGATTTCCTATGACTTGCTCCAGTGTCCTGGGTGGAAGGAGAAGTCCCATCTTGCAGTCGCAGTCATCATTGTGTTCCTTTACGTTTACCAATATCCTCTCATCCAGACGGTAATGTTTTCTACATACTTTTATTCGGCTTGCAAATCATGCCTTACACAGATGTCACCTCTCATTTGCAGGTGTAGAAACAGGCACAGCCCAGTTACTAAACTCTTTGCAAATATGCACAAAAACTAAATGATCGAGCTGGGAAAAGAATATTTAAACCGGCTCATCCTCGTCTCAAACTCCCCACTGTGAGTCTGCTGATCTGCATCACACACAAAATTTTATCAGGACCATCAACGCCATTTTTCTTGTTGACCTCTTTAAATATGAAGAGGATCATTTCTTACCACTGTTCCACGCCTCTGATCCTCCACACCCAGGCCAGTGAAGAATGCTGACCTCTACCCCACCCTGAAGGCATTCTAGAAGACCCACCATGACAGATCAATCATGGCAACAGCAGCTACTGTTTGGTGGACACCCAAGCTATGCACCAGGCACACTGTCTGACATAACATGGGCACCAGGAGAGGAAAAATCAATGCCACTAACCCCTGTTTGCAGAGACAAAGACCCAAACCAGAGCTCATCCATGTTCATTCAGCAAAGTGGCAAAACGGGAGCCTGAACTCAGGCCCACTAGCCCAATGGCCCACTCCACATCTCACCCTGACTCCCCAGCATGTGCTCTTTCCAGGGTTCCCTTAGATGCAACTTCTTGTGTGTGTGTTACACGCGCTGGGGACTGAACCCAGGCCCTTGGGCAAGCTAGGCAAATGTTCTAACCACTGAGCTACCCCAGCCCCAGATGCAATTTTCAATTCAAAAGCTAAAGCACACTAGAACCAAAGAATGTCACTGAGCTGATCTGCACTGCGGTCCAAGCATGGTGAGCACAGCTTCAGCCCTCTGCACCTCCCAGGGCCTCACCCGAGTGAACTCTCATTCTGGTGGCGACACCGGAGAGTCCACTCTCTTTTGAGAAAAGGTTGCTTTTTTCCCTATCATCAGCTGTTTGTGTGTGGCTCTAAGCTTGGTGACAAGGCATGATGGTTTCAGCTTTGATGACTCTCTCTGCCTCTCTGCGCACCTCTGGGCACACAGTATGTGGTGCCAAATTCAGAGAAACTCCCAATTATGGAGACATGAGGGTGGGTAGGTCACTTCTGACCTTAACTTTTTCTCCTGATTTAAAGTAATCCTGGGGACTTCTAGGAAAGACTTAAAACCTCTTCCATCCCACACGACCCTTAGCACTTACCTAACACGACATAAAGCTGTTGTCTGTCTAGCTCACTGGACGGCAACTGGAGGGGACCTTCCAGGTTTGGGTCACTGAATCCCTAGGGCTGGAGCAGTACTGGGAACTTGGCAGGCACTAACACATACTTGGGCCTTGGCATATCAGTGGGTCCTCCGTGGGCCCAAGGGCAGACCAGTGACATGTGACCCTGGGAGGGCAGAGGCACCGCTGCCCCACAAACTGCAGAGAGCAGTGGCAGCAGGAAGCCGCAGCCTCTGAACATGATCCTCCTGAGGGACCACCTAGAGTAAAACACCAGAATCCCCTGAAAAGTCCTTCCACTTTAAATGGGACTGGAAGACCTAATTGAGTTGTTCAAGATTGAAATATGTATTTACAGAATAAACCCTGTTTAAAACTTCAACCTTTAAATCATTCGGCTTCCCTCCCAACATCCTCTCCCCTTTCCGAAAACAAAACAAAACAGCCTTTCTCGGATGCTAATTAAAAAATGTTTTTGCAGATAAAATATGTTTTGCTTACAGCCCCAAAACATGTTGCAAAGACAGCCGGCTTTCAGGGAATATCAAAGATGGAAATCTGCATGCTTAGAGCATGAGTGGGCCATGGGGACGCAGCCACAGGGAGCTGCCATGGTGGTTCAAGTCCAGTCTAAGGCTCAGGCCTCCTGGCTGGGGAGCGCTCACTCGATGAGTCAGGAATCTTCTCTGCTCATCTTTCCCATGAACGCGAGTCTACGCACTTCCACTGGACCCACTCCATAGCCTCTCCTCCCCGCGGCCACCACGGTGGCCCAAGTTCTGCATAACTGGTTTCCTTTTATCCAAGTTGAAGGACCTCATTGCAAAGAAGACTGGTTCTAGAAACGCCAGTGAGGGGCAAGTCAAAAGCCTGGCTTAGAGGTGAGGCCCTTCCCGCCTCTCCAGAGTCAGTCTGAGCTCCTGGGGTCACTCAACTGGAAAAGGGAAGCAGGTAAACGCTGCCCTGGCTCTGATCAAACCTTCACCGTCAGGTCACAGATGGATTGCTGGAGAGAATCTTCCACACAGCCCAGGGCAGGCTGCTCATTTTGGAAATAAGGAAACCACGGGGCTTTAAAGGCCACAAGTAGTAACTGGCAGTACAGGGGCATTGAAAGAGGACTGTGACTCAGCGCAGTGGCTGAGAGATGCTGGCACTCTTGGTGAGGGGGCCTTTCAGGAAGGGCCAGAGAGTCACAGACCTTGGCTGCCAGCTCTCAGAGTTGGAAAAACAGCTGGCTCCGAACACACAGGACAGCAGCATCCACCATTTCTGTTCTGCTTTGAGTGACTCCTTTGTTCACCTTGACATTGATCTCAGCGCTGACAGCTGACATGCTGCTGCCAGGGAAAGCTTTACTGGTGTGTAAAGGTCTAACAGTGGTCTTAAAAAACACGCTGGGCCAGCACTTGGCTTCCCTGTGCTGCACCCACCAAGTGCGCCCCTGCCGGGGCTGGCCTCCCTCGCCTGCCTCCCCCAGGGGCTACGGACTCCCAGGTGGGGGCAGCTCCTATCCAACCCTCCATCCTCTGCTCTGGTCAGCACAGGGCTTTGCTGAAATAGCTGCTGTCAAGCTTCCTGGGCTTTATTTTGATGAGTAACAGCAGGAGAGACGCAGCCATGACATAAGCCTTTGTAGTTCAGGGAAAGTGAGTCCTGGGCTCAACGGTCAGGATTCATAAATCCTGGGGCCACCTGTCACAAGCATATCAGGAAAGTTCTGTCCTGAGAAACTTGACAATGCAGCGTCAAGTCTAAGGGGCTCCTCCGGTTTGTTCTTGAGCATGCTTCGCAGAGGCTTATTTTTGTTCTATGTGCATAATCATGCTACTAGAAGTAAATGATTTTAGCTCTATTACCAAGTAATTCTGCCAGTGGATATTGTATTCCCAGCTCAGCACTATTTCTCCCTGACAACCTGGTGTGCTTGAAATTCTTTACCACCTGGCACCAGATCCCCAGAAGACACGCTTGACATGACTTCAGGAATACAGACCACACACTTGTAAAGTCCCTGTCCTGCCGCGGTGCCAGCTACTCCTACAGGCAAAGGGAGGCCCTTCCAGTCAAAGGGTTCACTTGGATGAATCACATGTAGGTTTCCTGATGTCCTCAACTTCTTGAATTTGTTGAACAGAGAGCAGCAAAGATGGTGCTGTCTTTACCAAGCATGGTGGTGAGATGCTCAGGCGGAACCAGAGGGGCAGCTCAGTTGACCAGTGTCACCACCACCTCCCCCCCCCCCCCCGCCCCACGGGCTCTTTGGAATCTCTGGTGACACGACTACCTGGCTGCTGCTTCTCACTGAGGTAATGGAAGCTGCTGGGCCTGGACTAAACTGTGCAGGTGAAGCGAAACCTGCAAGGGGTCAGGTCAGCTGGCCGGTGAGTGGGGCCTAGTGAAGTCCTTTGCTGGGTAATGAGGACAGAGGGAGAGGTCCCAGATGAGAGACCTAGGGGGAAGGCAGGGTGAGAGGTCCCAGGTGAGGGACCGTGCGGGAAGGCAGGCAGTGGCTTGGAAGTAACACGCGGCTGGAGCCTGGGGCAGCTGCAGGAAGGGTGCCTCTAGAGGGTTCTAGAGAGGGGGTGGGTGGCACAGGGGCCTTGGACCTCTTGTCCAAAAGTTCCCTGGGCATGAGCCAGCCACAGGGATTCAGTGAAGGTCATGAGAAAAGAGCACACCTTGATCTGTGTCTTCAAAACTTCTCCGGGACAGCAGTGGGAGAAGAAACCAGACGTGGTGATGGGGGATAAACAAAGAGGAAAAACTGAAATAACTCTGAGAAAGGATGAGAAATGTCCTAATCCAGGAGGTGACAAAGGTGATGTGAGATGAAATGTTTCCTCCTGTCCCCTCTGATACCTGGCTAGTAGCTGGTAGATGCACACCTGTTCTTGGGATGGAGATTTAAATTGAATCAAACGGGTCAGTCTAAAAAGATTAGGGTGAGTCCCTGAACCTCAATATGACTCAACTATCCCATCCCCCCATAGTTACCAGAAAGATCTAAAATAAGCATACAATAGTGATATAGCCTCATCAATGTTTATAGCAGCACAATTCACAATAGCCAAGCTACAGAACCAGCTCAGGTCAGGTGCCTGTCCAGAGACAAATGCATAAAGAAAATGTGATATATATATATATATATATATATATATATATATATATATATATATATACACACACACACACACACACACACACAAACACACGCTATGTAGTCGTGAAGAACCATGAAACTGAAAGGAGAGAGCACGCTAAGTGAAAAAACCCATCCAGAATTTCAAGGGTCAAACGTTCTCTCTTACATGTGGAAACTGGAGCAAAATGGAGCAGGGTGGGGAGTGTGTGTGTGCTTGCACAGGGGTGGGGGAGGAATCTCATGAAAACAGAAGATGGATCAGTGGAATCGAGGAAGGGACTGAGGGGGAGGGAAGAGGGATGGAAAATGGGAGGAACAGTGGAGTGAATTGAGCAAACTATCCCATGCACATATATGAATATACCACAATGCATATCTATGAAGCACTAATTAAAAGAAAACTGTAAATAAATAGAAGGAAGACCAGTAGAGTAGAGGGAAAGATGCAGGAGGAGGCAGGAGGGAAAGGAAAGGGCAAGTACTGGGACTGAACTGGAGTAAATTATATTCTAGGCTTGTATGATTATGTCAAAATGGACCCCAATATTATGTGTAACTATAATGTACTAATAAAACAAACAAATAAATAAATAGATAAAAAATAAACTGTAACTAAAAAAAATGAGTCTGTAGTTTGGGTCTTGGTACCTATGGTATGGAGGTTTTGGGGAAACAGATAGATACAGGGGGAAAAGATGATTAAATTTGCCTAGATGGCAAATCTGGGTTGGTGGGACCATGAGGGTCCACATATCAGCCAGACCTCTGGGCCCAGAGCTCAGCACATGGACCTGGGCCAGCTGCAAATCCTCGCCTGTGATGATGGCAGAGGGGATCAAGGAGCACAGGAGTTTGTCCCTCAAGGGCAGGAGAGAGTTCAGGGAGAAGAAAACACCCAGAACTCTCCTGTTTGATGAACCAAATTCCTTTAATCAGTGCCCTGAAGCTGTTGCATATCCTTGTTTCCCTGAGCACCTACAAAGTGGCCTGCAGCAGCCAATAGCCTCATCTCTGTCACCACAACTTTGGGCACAGACAGATGTCTCTCCTGCAGGAAATTGGGAGTGAGGATCTTGAGCAACCCAGGTGCCAAGGACTAGGTGGGCCAAGCGGAGACCACATACTTTGTCTGAAAGTGCACCATGGGGACCTGACCTTGATGCTACATGAGGGAAGAAAACAGGACTGTGAAGCAAAGTGAGCCACAAACCTTCCTGTAAGAAGCCACAGTAAAATAAGAAGCACCTTCACCATGCCCCGTCCTATAGGCCTGGTCCAGACCACACTGCCCTTGCTGTCAGAGGGTTTCTGATGATTTTGGAACAGAAATTAAATCTCAAATCTAGCCTGTCAAATTAAATGCATTATCTCGTGAAAAATCCCATAAAACTAAATATCAACAAGAATGATACAAAAAGAAACCAACACTAAGCCAGGGCCTCCTGCTCCAGGGTGGGGTGGTACTTAAGAAGTCCAGTACCTGGGTCCCAGTCACAGAGCAAATGCATTACAGAACAATCTAAGGAGACCGAGCTGGAGAAGGTAGGTTGGTTTTTTTTTTTTTTTTTTTTTTTTGGTAATATTTTCCCAGATGATTCCAATGTGCAGCCAGAGTTTTGCATTTCTATACTCAGTATACAGGCAAAAATTAAAAAAAAAAAAAAAGAGAAAACTTGGCAAGGTATGGTAGAGAAGACCAGGGAAGTAACATTGTACCCATGACTAACAGAAACTCATGGAAAGGACCCCAAAGTCTACAGAGGCCCACATGCCATTGATCAATATTCATTAAAACACTGTGCTCAGTTCTGGCTTTTGATTATCCATCTTAAGGAGAGAAAGGCTCAGAGAAAATGAATACATATGTTGAAAGGGAAGACTCAGTGTAAACTATATTAAAAATGACTACAGAATGGAGACAACCTTATTGACCTCAAAAGAAAATACCAAGCAGTAATTCAACTATTTTTAAAATTATAAAAAAAAAAAATCTCAATCTTAGGGGTGTGGGTTATTTTAGTCAGAAAGACTTTAACAATATCTGTTGGTAGACACTTTACAGTGCTAACAAGTATTAAATCTAAGTATATGTATTTTAAAAGAAATAATAACATTCAGTTCTAAGTGCCAGAAAGGAACAGCCCCTGCTCTCCAGAGGTGGGGTGCCTGGGGAGAAAAGGGCCACCAGAACAGCTCTGGGGATTCGGGTGCACAACAGGCACACTGATAAAGAGGTTAGATGCGTCCCTTAAATGGAAAAATAAACACTGTTCATATGAAGTACTGATGTCACTAAGGAGCAGTCAAAGCTCCCTAAAGACTCCTTTCTGGTATTTCCTGCTTGACTACAGCAGGGTTAAAAAAAGTGCTATGTGAGCCAATCCCGGAAGGGGATGGAGTTGTTGGAGGTCTGATGGGTTGAAAAAGGTGAGCTGTCAGCAGAAGAAAATTCCAGGAGGAGGCTTGAAGGAGCTTTGGGTTAACCTAAGCTAAGGTGTTCTTGAGAACACTTTGCCCATGTGGGGGGCAGAGGTGTTGAAGGGACGGGGAAGTTAGAGATAATCCTCAGGAAAAGGCTCACACTTGGCTAAATTCCTGACCCATGTTAAAGTCCTCTAAGCTGCTCCTAGAGGACACTGCACTCTCACGTTCTAAGCATCTGGGGTAGGAAGAGGAGGAAAAGGACCTCCTCTGATGAATACGTTGGAAATAGAATCTACGTACTCGTCCTTGTCCACCTTTTCCCGGAGCTTCTTCAGCTGTTTACTTTGGATGAATTTCAAATTTTGAATTATGTTCTCAAAGTATTCATCTTCTTTGTAGTTCAACTATAATAAATAAAAGATTTGGGGGAGAATTATTAAAGCCAGTATCTGCAAAAGTTTCACTAGAAAACACATTTTATTAAATCCTATCCATTAATAAAGTTAAGAAACAGCATTGAAAACTTATCAAAGGAGGGTTATTTCCAATTAGCTTAGTGCTAGAGTAGAAGTCAGCACTGTTCTAGATGGATCAGAGCTACATCTTATTCTTTTGTAATGAATCAAGTGAAACAGGGTCAGACAAGCCTTGTGATGTGATATGAATCCTCACATCACAGATGAGGGTAAGAACACATCCTTATTTAGCACCTACTGTGTGCCTAGCAAAGAGTTCAGTACTTTAAACACATATTATACTCATTAATCCTCATGGTAATCCCCAAAACTAAAGGATGTCATCACCAGACAGTTTAGTCACTCGTCCAAATCTAAAGCAGTAGAGGATTGTGGGTGGGACTGCAAATTAGTACAACCATTCCGGGGAGCAGTATGGAGGTTCCTCAAAAGACTACAATTGGAACCACCATATGACCCAGATATCCCACTCCTTAGTATTTATCCAAAACAATTAAAATCAGTATACTACAGGCACATCAATGTTTATAGCAGCACAACTTGCTATATCCAAGTTTTGGAACAAGCCCATGGGTCCGTCAATGGAATGATAAATATTATATATATATACATACATATACATACACACACACACACACATATACATATACATTTGTGTGCACGCGCGCACACACACACACACACAATAGAATACTACTTAGCTATAAAGAAGAATGAAACCATGGCATTTGCTGGTAAATGGATGGAATTGGAGAACATTATGCTAGTGAAATAAGCCAGACTAAGGAAAAGTCAAAGGTTGAATGTTTTCTATCCTATGGACAAACTAGAGAGAAACAAGGAGTTTAAAGAAAAGGCAGGGTTGGGGAATCCTATGAAAATAGAAGGGAGATCAGTGAAGTGGAGGAAGGAGGTATAGCGGGAGGGAGGAGGTTTGGGAAAAGGGGGGAATTGCATAATGAAATTGACCCAATTATGCTAAATACATGTATGAATATACCACGGTGAACTTCACCTTTGTGTATATTTGTAATGAATAATACTTAAAAAAAAACAATAAATTTTAAAAATGTGGTGGAACTGGGTGGAGCCCAGGGAGCTTGGTGTGGGGTCCCTGCTCGGCCACCACATTTGCCACTGCCCTTGCATCACAGGGGCCTGGGACATGCAGGCTGCAGATAGCTTGTTTAAGACAAAGTCAAGTTTTTCTGCAAAAGGAAAGGAGGAGGGAGCATGCAAACCTCCCTATTAGACTAGCAGTCAGGAGCCGGGAGTCACTGTCATCTTGAACCCTAGAAGTTTCACTTGGCTGTCACCTGGATGCCAGGTGGTGACAAGTGGTGCTTCAGGTGCTTCAGGTGAACAGCTGTAGTGACCCTGATCAACTCTTCTCTTCCAACTCATATGATACCAGGGGACAATGAAATGGCTTCTGGTTCTCAGAGACTGTTTACTTTGTTTATTCAGCAGAGGAGGCATGACTTGGTTGGGGGGAATAAGAAGGAACCTGAGGCTGTGACTGCAGAGACCTAGATAAGATGAACGGAGGCCTGTCCTTCACACCTTGATGTCCCCACCCATGCTCTCCCAAGAGTTTCCTCACTGTGCTTAAAATGGAATGTGCACAGACCAAGCATCCAGGCTCCAGAAACAAAGGGCTGGGACAAACATAGCCTGGCAACAGTGTGAAAGCCTTTATATAGTAAGACCTATGGTTTTAGGCTATTCACCTAATTTCTGGAATCCCTTAGCTAGAAATGACATTGCCACCAGCCCCAGATGTCACTAGCCAGAGTCACTGCAGAGACTTACCTGGAGGTATTCATTATTCAGTTTGTTATCATTTGAAATAATGTCATCAGGGTAGCCGATCCTTTCTTTAATTGCCAAGGCCTATGAAACATATAACACTGAAAGTCAGGATGATTATGCAACTTTCAAATACACAGGTTACAATATGCCCATGACCAGCCATTGAACAGCTCAATCCATACTGTTTGCAAAAAGAGTATCTGATAACACTGGACCACAGTTCTTTGCAATGGCTCCTTCCCTGGGTTAAAAAATAAACAAAAATCAGGTTTGAAATTTATCTTCTAATACCTTATTACAGGCTGCAGCTTTCCCAAGGAAACCAAAATGGAAACCGACAGAAATCATCATTCCGCACATATTGTATTTCTATGAACCTTTTTCTCAGAAAGACTTTTCTCTTCAATTTTATAGGAGTAATATTTAGAGCTTCCATTCTCGCAAGATATAATTATCTTTCCACTTCATTGATTTGGCTGAGAAAACAGATAAGGGCTTCTTGGGTTTAGTATTAATATTCTTCCTGAATATTGGTTCCTAGAGTTTTTATGTTCTCCTTTGTTCTCCAAAGTCAGTGTGCCTGTCTGCCCAAGGTAAATGAGTGACAGTAATTAAACAGGCGGAAAACAGAGTTCTCCTGTCAGCCCAGCTCATATGTACCATGGGAACGTGATTTATTTAAATTTTTGTTACTTTAAAAATGTTTTACTTACTCTGATTTTTTCATTATTATTGTTTGTTAACTACTTGCTATTTCTAATTTTTAAATTTCTTTCTTTTGTCACAGACATTTGTCTTTGTTAAATAATCTAATGAGTTTCGTTTTTCATGGAGAATGAGGCCTATATCTCTGAGATTTTGGTTTGTCATCCAATGAGTGTCTTGT
Organism: Spermophilus citellus; assembly: GCF_964194105.1. Taxonomy (NCBI): domain Eukaryota; kingdom Metazoa; phylum Chordata; class Mammalia; order Rodentia; family Sciuridae; genus Spermophilus; species Spermophilus citellus. The sequence continues at coordinate 50,730,035 of NC_138188.1, forward strand.
TACAAATCTGTTGCATAAGCCCAGGATTTCCCCTGGTGCCAGGCAGCAAATGTGCCACTGTGGTCACTTAGACCAAGCCCATTTTCTTGCAAGTGATCCCAGTACTGGCTCTATGCAGATCTACCCCTCATAGACATTTTCCCATGTGTTCTCAAGGGCACCCATCCTACAGACAGTAAAAGGTACTACAAAAAAAAAAAAAAAAGACTTGCTATTAAGAACTTTGGGTAAATACTGAGGGAAGAACAGCAAGCCGCTTTCCTTATCGCAGGACTTCTTAGATGAAAACAGGTTCGATTCTAAGGTTAGCATCTTGAGTTACTATAAGTATCTAACAAGAGGATTCGTTGATTTATTCATTCAACATATGTTTACATCCTCACCATGAACCAAGTACTTTGTACAGGGCTGAGGATACAATCCTGGATAACATTTCCTGCCCCCACAGAGCTTATGACAAGGAGCAATGATAGCTAGGCAGTGAAAGAAATACAAACATATATTAATATGGTGTCACGGGATCATGTTAGAAGCACACACCTAACAGGGGAAGCCATCCGTAGGAGCATTTCCTAAACTCTTTGGACCACTGGTCTCTGGTGGAACAAGGGGTAAGTCCAGTGTTTAGTGACACCATTTTGGAAATGCTGATCTAGAACAATCCCAACTGGTTATCTCAAAAAGAATCACATCATAGAGAGCTAAGTCATCAAAGAACCAGCACAGCCAGAGGGACTGGTGATGGGAAGATAGATGCACTGTCGGCCTACTCCATGGGCTTATCCCACCCAGGACTCCTGAGAGAGCTGAAAACGAATACTACTTCCATGTGACTTAATTTTGAAAGAGAACTAGGACCAGAGGTGGATTGCAGTAGGTTTTTTATGGACTCCAATATCAGTTCCAAGAAAGGCCTGCTCTTCCTACTCTAACTGCAGGGGAATACTCGAGCAAGTGGACGTTGCTCTGGAGGCAGGTTGGGATTTTTACAGGTCCCAACCCCCCCTAGATTTTTTAGTGATAAAGACAAATGATCACAGTAAACTCAAGCCTAGAATTCCTTAGGAATCTGGTGATTTATTCTTACGCAAGATATTACAACTTCCAGGAAAAGCTGCATCTGAAGGGTAAACCAGAATAATTATAAAAAGGTTTCTTTGATATGCCTTTAACTGCAGATGGTAAAACAGGTGAATAATGCACCACATTTCATTATCTTGATCAGGAACATAGTATTTCCTCCTGTGTAGCTCATGCAAAAAAGTTTAACTGGAAATTTACACATCATACTGTAATGGGACATTTTGAAGAATGTCATTGAGCCATTGATTGGTAGGAACATTTCAGGTCATGTTTTATAGGAGGATAAAACATATGAGCCACTGAAATATTATCCTTTAATTCTTTATTTGCTCTACATATTTTCCCAAATCCCCCTTATAGGAAAGGGAAATGTCAGTGCTTCGGTTTAAAGTTTTAAACGAGGTAGGCATGGCTGTTGTTGGCTGCAGAGATAAAAGATGAAAATCACAGGACAAATGTCTCTGCCGTGAGCGCCGTTCCTGGAGACGCTGCCTCTTGGAGGAGCCTGTGGTTCCCTCGTGCAATCTACGATCATGTCTTTTCCTGACTGTGTCTAGGGTTCCCCTTTCCCTGCACAGAACTTTCTCTCTGCCGGTTCTTCTTGATCTTACCTTTTCTTCAGCTCTCTTTTTCGTTTCAGCATCCATCCAAGTGAGGTCATCTAAAGTCTGAATAAACACTTCCCGGATCTGTGCAATCAAATCCTCAACCTCAGATCCAAAGAACAGAAGCCAAATTTAAGCCATTAATTCATCCTTTGTAACATGGGTATTTTTTGTCATTTGTTGTTTTGTGATGCTGGGGATCAAACTTAGGGGCCTTGCACATGCTAAGCAGGTGTTGTACCACAGAGCTGCAGCCCCCGCTCCCATAACACAAATAAAAAAAAAAAAAACAGAGCTACACACTGTCTTGATATGACCTGATGCATCAAAACATACACATTTACAGACAAACTATGATGCGGACAGATGTATATGTGGGATCATTATATTTCAAAGCAATATTGCTACTAATATTCCTGATTACATAGATATTAACACGAACATTGATTGAAAAAATCTTCCACATGTAATGGTTCCCACTGTCATTACAAGAACTAACAAAACGTTAGCTGTCACTGCCATCAGTGGTTTAGTTAAGCGTTTGAAGTAGCATTTCAACGAATTCTGCCAACACAGCATTAAGTTCTACTGTCTTCATTCCAGAAACAAAGGGGTGAAGTTCTTATACTTCCAACCCACTCTGGCTTACTTCCTATGTGTTTAAGAGAGCCCTAGATCTTGGTCCTTGTTGGTCTTGGCAGAGTTCATAAATGACTGTGGGTAGAACGTGACAGCTACGCTAAACACTCAAATCTGGAAAACAGACTGTGGTGTTGAACTGGACAGTACAGGGCCAGGCACATAACCAGACTCCTGGGGGACAGAGGAAGAGATTCATTAGGAAACAGGGACCTAGTGGGATTCAGAGCTTCTCTGGCAAGTCAGTAAAATTCTAGCTGTGCTTTGGACAGTGGTGACTGCCCACCATGCGGGCAGGCTGACGGAGCACTGTAGCTGGTGGTGACTGTCCCAAAAGCCTTACCACATGCTTACTCTCCCCAGCAAACGCTGCCTCCACATACAGCCTTCCCACCGCGTTTTCCATATTCCCGTTGACATAGTTTGCGCAGCGTCTCCAGGTGGCGGTTTCGGCTGTTGTGCCATAAATGGCCTAGAAGAGAGAAAAAGAAAATGTCCCTTAACCAGGAGCTGAGGGCCGGTGCACAGGCTGCACATGCCTCTACCTTCCATGCCCCAGGTGACTTCTGGCCACAGTGCTCACTGCCCACAAGGCTGGTGTCCCTAGCCCACCATTGAGTGCAGTCCCACTGGAACGTTCACTTAAAGTGATCTGAGAACAAGGTATATTTCCAGAGGCATGTCCCAGCAGAACTTTTGGCTATTATAAGTTAATATCCTTCTAGAGAGCTTTAGGGGAAAATATACATCACGTCTCCACTGCATAAACATAAACGGGAAGAAATGTTCAATGGATGTAACAGGGGAGATCTTATACCCAAGAAAACGCATTTCTGCTTTTTAATGGTTTATCTGAGCTTCTAGTACTTAAGAAAATCTGTGTGTGTATATAAATTGAAGTATCAATAAGGGGATTCACCTAGGTAAGGGAAATTGAGCACAATACTAGTTTGTATTCTTGAATTTGAAACATGTGTGACTATATTATCTTTTTAAGGGTAAAAACTAGAACTTTCAGAGTTTTATTTATTTTTTGCACCAACCAATATATCTTCTAGAATTTCGCCTTCCTCAATCCCTACTGCCCGCTCTCCTGGCAACAGAATTGAAATGATGTCCCTTTCTTTACATAACGTAGGTATAGCCTCAGAAAAGCTTTTGAGTTCTAGTTCTAGCTAGGTATAGTGTCACTGGACTGTCCACATCAAGGAAGTGCATCTGAGCTAATGTCCAGGGGCACTTGAAAAGAAGTGACTCAAGAAGGCACCCCTGCAACAGCTTCTAGCACAACCACAACTGACACCGATGCCACAGTCTTCCCTGAACTGCTCACATAATCACAGTTAATGCCTTTCAGGGCCAAGTGACCACCATGTCATAGGACTGACAAAGTCCAGGAAGACCAACCTCTTCCTAGCCATCGCATCCTCAATACAATCACCAAGACCTGGCAGCTTGTCACTTGGCAGTGATCACCACATCCTAGCAGTGGACACATCAAGCCTTCAATACCAAGAGCTCTTTATGCTTTAAGTCTTAAGAAAAGAGAGATTTTTTTCTTCACCTTGCGGAAAGCATTTCTTGACTCCTTGTAGGTTCGGTTGAGGCTGCTTACAAGATCCATTATGAACCTCCAGGACATTAAATTTTGAAGATCTCTGTATAAAAAAACCCACCACCCAGCAACAGAAAAGATGAGGCCGCAGAGCTTCTACATAGTGATATGAAATGCAAACTTTGAGGGTGCAGCACCCTGACATACCTACCTGGCAGAATATTTGGTAAGAATAGGCTTAAGTTTGGTTAAATATTCTGGAGCATAAACAACCACATCTTCCTCATTTGGAATACTAATATTCACAGTTGACATGATTTCGTTTGTGAAATCTGACCAGCTGAAAGGCTGGAAGAAAAGCAAACACAGAACATTCAGTGATCATGCATTTCTCTTCTGGGCTCCGAGATCCCATTATAGTCAGACACTCAGATATGGAGGGGTGTCAGCCGCATCATCACGTAATTATCACAATGGCCAGTCTGTCATTTGTTTGGGATATTTCCTCAGTTGTTTTGATCAGCTTTTGAATAAAAATTAGTTCTATACCCTGATTATTTAGATAGCAGAATTCAACCGCCCACTAAAGACCAGACACAATGCTCACAGAAAAAACAATCAGAAAATAGAAGGAAAAGAAAACATAGCTTTCAAACTAAAACTTCAGTTTATGCAAATACAGAAAGATGTATAGTGTGTTTTGTCTTTGTACTCCATACAGGTATGGTTATGTCAAAATGAATCTCAGTATTATGTGTAACTACAATGCACTCATAAAAATGTAAAAAGTGGGTATTAATAAACAGGTCCTTGCAACACAGTAATGCACCTGTGTAGAGATCCTGCTGCAAATGAAAACATGCTTAGAGCAGAGGTATGGGATGCTATGGAGCCCAATAGAAGGGCAGGTTTCACGCTATTCACGTCAGGCCCTTGAACATGTGGTTAGTATGTTCCAGAAGCTAAGTTGAGAGTTGCCAAGAGATGGAACCTAACATTCTTTAAATGGCAAGTTGAGCATGCCTAAGATGGTCAGTATCTCGGACCCTTCGCTCTGCACACACTTAGTAACTTAGGGTGCTGTTCTGTATTTGTGACTTCCACAAAACATACCACCAAACACATTGTATTAAAAGTTCTACATACAAAATGTCAAACTCAGTACATTACTCCCTTTAAAAAGTCCTCATTTATGAGAAGCAGTGCCTGAGGGAATTCTGTCACCAACTGTGGGAGTTCCCACGTTTCCATGGGTGTACCTCATGTCCGATCTGTGTGCATCATCTAAGATGCAGGAGCCACTGCCCAGCCCAGGGAGAGGTGACTGGACGAGAGCTAAGCAGGGGAAGCCAATAGCTGTCCAGAAGCAGAATCTGAGAGACAATTCTCCTCTCATTTCTGCCTCTACTTCTCTGTCGTTGTTCTGAATTCCACCATGGTGGCTGGACAGGAATCTGGAAAGTCCTGTGACTTCCCCGTTTTACTGTCTGCCAGCCAACAATCAATGACAATAGCGGTCCCTCAGAGAGGTCTTCACTTTATCCAAACCCTCTTCTACCACAGTGTCTACTATTATTGCCTACCTGCCTTGAGAGGAATTTTACCTTTGAAATTCATTCTAACTAAATATAAATACGCAATAAGCCATCAAATAATATATAATTATGACTTCAGAGAGTCTTTCTTCAGGTGCTATCACAAACTCAAAATGGCTGGTGTCCTCTAAATTCATTCTGGAGTTCGGTTTATTTCAAATCAATAAGAAATAAGCGAAATTCTAAAAAGATAGTATTTTATATGGCAGGTTTCAATTTTAGGAAATGGTTCAGGAAGAGGGCACATAAAATTTGCTACTTACCTTCCCATTGATCTCTAGTGAAAAGTTATTCTGCACCTGGGCCAGTGTCATTTTGTTATAGAGAGCCATGGGGTCATTTCGATCTTCAGGTTTAGACGTTGCCTGTGGATATAATTTTTGATCATTGTTTTAGAACTACGAACTTCTTTAGAAAACTATCACTATGAATAACAGAAACAGAAATATAAGTATCATACAGTTTGATTTGGTTTCTATATTGTACTTGTTTTGTAATTTATTTTGTTTACAACAAACTTAAGAGATTTTGTGTATAGTTAGTGGCAATTATTGATATCTGGTTGCAAATGAAGCTTAAAATTCTTCAAAAATATTTTGCTAACTGCCCAAGCCATACAGGTGATGTATGTGGGCTCTGGTTAATGGGCAGCTCAGTGGTCTCTGCATTGTTTCATATTATGGCTTTTTGGGAGAGATCTCAGATACTCTGCCTCTCACCCCTAACCTATCACTCAGTACCCTAGTTGAAATTTAGCCAAGAAAACCAAAGTGCCATAGTGGCTACAAGTTGCAGCAAGTGGGACAGAAAAGTCCTAGCACAGCCCATAGCCAGGCCGCAAGCTGAGGGGAACAGCAGCACAGGCTGCTATTGGGCCGTCTTCTCGTCCTGCCCAACTTGTCCTGTGCTCTACTTTTTTCCTATTTTTTCCCATTGATTCCAAAAAAGGAGAAAAAAAATTATGAGAGTTAACTCCCGATTAGTTGTCAAAATGAGCAAAAGCAAATTTAAGTGAAAAGGGACAAAAGGTGAAGGCTTAACTGGGAATTATTCCTCAGTGACAATGGCTCCAAAGTCCCCTGTAGGTAACTTATTACTCATTTACCAAAAACAAGTGTCACTGAACATCACCTGCAGGCAGCACGGGTGCTGAGCACTGCTTCAAGATGACAAGGACGCAATGCCAACCTCAGAATTCAAAACGGGGCAAAAATGCAGTCCCAGAGAATTCTGAGGTGACAGAATTACCACTGCTGAGCCAAAGCTGGTCAAAAGGGGACATGGGCTGGGAAAGCGGAAGTGGTAAAATCCCAGGGCAGGAAACTATTCTCCTCCAGCAATTCGGTTCCCAGCAGAGAACCACATGTCCCCGATCACACTGTCATGCCTCATGCCTCACGACGGTGGTTCAATGTCAGCTGCTGCTTCTAGGCAGTCTGTCTCTGATTAGGGGTCTGTGGTTTCATGTAGCCCCAGAAAGCCAAGAGTGCCCTCCCAGAACTTCACCCAAGATTCTGATGAGGCCAGATGGCAGCAGTGGTTGGTGGGCACCTGTGGGTGGAAGGTGGTTGTTTATAATGTCACTGAGCTCTGTGGTCTTAGACAGAATCTGAGCAGGGGGTCAATGAGTAACCTGAATGCCCCATGGACCACAGGGTCCCTCAGTGGACTGTCAAGAAGAAAGTGCAAACTCAGACTCCACGAGCGGAGTATGTCTGGGGCCAGAGAAAAACACATCCGGTGGCTCCTTGGCTGCTCTGGTGGTCCTTGGTGAGGCAGCCTGCCAGTCTGAACTCAGTGGTGCCACACTGACCATGAGCATGTGCACTTCTTAGCAAATGGATGGAGACTATTTTAAATTATAATGTAATAAAATTGTTGAGAAAACTAATGTAGCTTTGCATGTATCTGAGTCTCAGGGCATCTAATAGTCTAACTGTGATGGTAGGATCTTGATGTAACCACTTATAATGATTAAGTGCATCTTGTTCCCATTTGTCAAATCTAGCATGTCTCTTGGATGCTGAGAACCCAATTTATTATAAGATCCTATAGCTCCAAAGATCTTCTAGAAGTCAATGATCCATCACCATGGTAAACATTTTTATCACTTGGTTATAAAGTTACACTTTTACCCTTAAACTATGATAGGGGAGAGAAAAAAGGGGGGGGTTTGACATTATTCAGTATATCAGGAAAAAACTGTGTTTTACATTGGCAATTTCTTTTTCCAATTCCATAACTCTATTCATTTCTGAAGAAATCTGCTTTTCATCAATAGGCAATCCTTCTTCCAGACGAATCAATTTGGCCACAGAAATCATAAAATCCACATATGCTGTACACGCCTGCAAGAAATAAACAGCAAATTGCTAGAGAAACTTCTAAATATTCATCATAACTCTTCAGTTAAAACTGGTTTTCAATTCATGTTAATATTTGGTAGCAGATAAAGCACAGTAAAATAGAAATCCTATCCTAAGTGCCAGAAGAAATGACCTGCACAGATTCTTAGAAGGTCGATGCGTCTTTTAATTAGAGCTTAAAGCAAAGTAATAAAGTGTCACTTTGAAAGACTAAGTAATTTATAGCTATCAGCAATTAAAATAAAGCATGATCTCATCTTGTTTAAAAATTACTCAAAACTGAACTCCCTGGCACCAGCTTTTCTTCTGGTAAAGCAGGCAAATATTACCAAGAAAAACACACCATACACTTGGGGCTGGGCCAAGCCTCCTATATTCCAAGACCGGGTACCTGGGGGAAGGCTAACGTGTGTGCCATGAGGTGCTTCACCTTTTCAGTTTTGAGAGGGTTTTATATTCCTACTATTCAATCAGAAGTGAAAGAGGAACCTCTGCTGCCTGACTGTCATGTCCTGAGCTGCTCTCTACCACCATGCCCTTCCGCCATGTTGTTCTGCCTCCACCAGAGTTGTGGAATCAGCTGACCATGGACTGAACCTCTGAAACCACCTTAGACTGTACTTTATTTATTTATTTTTTTTAAAGAGAGAGTGAGAGAGGAGAGAGTGAGAGAGAGAGAGAGAGAGAGAGAGAGAATTTTTAATATTTATTTTTTAGTTCTCGGCGGACACAACATCTTTGTTGGTATGTGGTGCTGAGGATCGAACCCGGGTCGCACGCATGCCAGGCGAGCGCGCTACCGCTTGAGCCACATCCCCAGCCCTAGACTGTACTTTAAACACACCTAAAATTGACATGGAAAAAACTCCTATGAGGGCAATTAGGTCTTGGAGATTTCATATTTGCTCATGTGAAAGGACTAAAAACAGAAGTGAGCATGTATAAATCTGAGCATTCACTTGGGCTCACCATTACAGATAATGGTGTCGGCTATGTTTGTATCAAGAAAATTAAAGATGGTGGCATCACTGACCCAATTAAAACCACCTGGGTGAAGGATCTTATTGAATTCATTAATGGAGAAAATATCATTGGATGGTGTCACTATGAAGTTGCTAAGAAGTTAAAGGAAATTTTAAAAAGAAGAATTCTTTACCATGAAGTTAACAGAGACTACACAGGCATTTGAAATAGGATCAAGGTCAAAAGCTGGAAGGTTGTTCACAAAGTTGGTGCTATAAGAGGGACACTTGATCTGAAGGTCAAAATGTCCTGCCACTGTGGAAGAAATGGTGTGAAGAGAACCCAGAATTGAAACACAGTGGACATAAAACCAGACTACAAAAAAATTTAAAAAAACTTAAAAGAATATTAAAAATACCCAAACATGTTTTTACTGAAAATTTTAATAATAATTTTAGGAAGAAAAAATGTTTTATATCAATACACAAAATAAAAACTGTCTTAAAATTATTATTCCACAGTTATCTCATGCTTATACAGTTTCCTTTTTGATGTTTTTATAATATACACATTATATAATACATGCGTGTAATTTGTAAAAAAAAATGTATAATAAAGTTAAATAAAAAGTAAATAACAACAAAAAAAGAGGAATCCTCATGTTGCTCATCAGCGTGAAGACACATCTAAATTGATAGTAGTTCAATATCAACCTAAAACCAATAGGGAGATAAAAATATTTGTCAAACAAGGGTTAAGCAAAATGAGCTGGGCACAGCGGTGCATACTTGTAGTCTTAGCAGGTCAGGAGGCTAAGACTGGAGGATCATGAGTTCAAAGCCAGCCTCAGTAATGTAGCGAGGCTCTAAACAACTCAGCGAGACCCTGTCTCTAAATAAAATATAAAAAGGGCTGGGGATGTGACTCAGTGGTTAAGTGTTCCTGAGTTCAATCCCAGTATGGGGAAAGAGAGAGAGAGGGGTGGGGGGAGGGAGAGAATATTAAGCAAAATGTATTATTATCAGTGTGGAAGTCAAGAGGTTTAGATACTGCCTGCCTATGATCTTTATCCCTGTGGAGAGGAGCCCTTTCCTTTCATGAATGCGCTGTAATTATCTAGGACTCTGCCTAGCCTCTCATCTATCACCCAGCTACTCAATAGCATAAACTAGCTTTCAGCTGTGAATCTGTATTAAAAACCTAGTCACTAAGGTAACAGGAATAAAAAGATAATTTTATATATCTTCTTGATAACTCCATTCTTTTCCTATTAAAAGGTAATCAGAACTCTTGTTTTGCTTGGGAGTAAATAAGTATGTCTGACTTCACAACTCATGGGACCAACTTATTCCAAAGTATAAACACACAGTGCTTTGAATTAACTGTATTTCAAAGCACACAAATCCATCTGCCTTCAGCAGGGAATCACTACTGGCTATGAAGGAGATGGTAATGTGAATTTTCCAATATCAATGTACCGAGATTTTCTTTACTATATGAGATGCTTTTTTGTTAATGAGGTGAGCAAACAATAACAGGATCCTCCTGAGTGCTTTGTTGCTTCTACTTCAATATCTTTATCTTCCCAGATGTATTTAAAGACCCTGGGACTTGGGTGTAAGGCAAGCTCTAGAACTCTGGACCATGCTTCTGGCCTGCAGAACTGGGACAGTTTCTCAGGAAGCTGGTTGATAGGGTCTCACTCCCTTCTTGGATGAGTACTCACCCAGCTCTGTGGAATACTCTCTCCTCCTTTACCTACTCCACTGTGACTGATTTGAACCTATGTCTTAGCATTTTGATTATCTTTCCTGGCTTCTGGAATTATCTCATAGTTGTCAGAAATAAGCATACCACTGCAATTAAATCCTTTTTACAAGACATGATTCTGCCATAAAGTTTTAGTTTTCTTTCTTAAGATGCTGGGATAGGGAAAGGGCCAAAGAATTTTAATTGCCGTGATATGGGGAGAAAGTATTAGCCCATATTTAAACATTTAATAGTACACTGGCCAGGTTATTTTAAAAATTGAATTTTTCTTTCTTTTCTTTTCTTTTTTTTTTTAAATGACTGAGAGAGTATTTAGTTGTCAGGACACAGGCCAGAGTCAGTGGTCGTGATGACAGGCCTCAGTCAGTTTCTGATAAAGATAGTCAGTGATACTTTGGTTAAAAAAGAATCCACCAAAATATCTATGTAGCCCTTCCTTAAACAAAACAAAATAAAAAAAACTCCAGCATATCCCAGCACTTATAAAAACAGTTTCAAAGGGGTAATTGGTTTTAAAATGTTAGGTAAAATCCATATAATAGCAATCTTGTAGGGAGTTAAATCTCCTACTCTTAATGAGATATTTACTAATATTAACACCATAGATTGCTACTCTAATCAGAACTATCTCCATTCTACAGGACCAGGCAATGGGATTTATAAACTGGCTTTTTACTTCTAAAGGGGAAGCCTCCCTGGGAAAAAAAAAAAAAGTTGATGTTTGTTAGAGTTACCAGAGAAGAAGAGAGCAGTGTCATTTGATTGCTATGCTTCAAAATTTAGTATGGTTGCTAATAATTGATAGTAAGACCCAGGGAGGAAGAGGAAGCCCTCCAGTCTGACTGGCTGATATCTAAGTACCTTAGTGAGCCAAGTACCTGTGGACCAGGGGTTTTACTTCCAGAGACTCTGTTCAAAGTACCCCAGGTCTTACTAATTTTCTGTCTTTCCTTTCCTAGGAAGAAAACCTATATAGGGAAGTAACTGGGAAATCCTAGAACAATGCTATTCTTAGCCACTGAGGCTGGGAGATACTTAAGTGTTGCACGGGAAGTGTGTCAGGGGAACACAGGAATATCAAGCAGGGAAGATATGTTTCCTATCAAAAAGTCTTGGGTACTTCCTGGTTTGAGTAGCATGTTGAGCAGCATCCAGCTTCCCAGCAGAGAGACTCGCTCCCCACAGAGGAACTGCAAGGGCACAATCATTTGGCACCCCTCTGTTTGGAAATGAGAAAAAGCTCATGCACAAGGCCCTAGGTTCAATCCTCAGCATCACAAAAAAAAAAAAAAAAAAAAAAAAAGAAAGAAATGAGAAAAAGCCTGAACCCAAGCAGGACTCTAGGGAAGGAGAATCACAGAACCTGAGAAGATGCACCTTGGAATAGCATGGGGACTGTCTGGGGTTCCATCAAGTTATCAGAAAGAACCAGGAGATTCATACAAGAACTTCTAAGGCTTATAACATGTTTGGAAAGTTGCATGTAGACCTTTTTACAAACTGGTATTTTGAACTGATTCTGGACAAGAAGGCAAATGACCATTCACAAAGATGAACAAGTGATTTGAGATTTCTACTGTTCTTTTTAAATATCTGCTGCCCTTGTACTTTTAGTCCTGTCCAACTATGTTAGCTTTCTCTTTACAGAGGGAACAAAGAGCCATGGGTAGTCTCTTTTTCTCTTATACTTTTATTCTAGATTCTACAACTTCCCTCTACTTCTAGGGAGAAAATGGCCACATATCATCTCTATCTGATCAAAAACCAAAAGTTCACATTTCTATTATTGGACAATCTATCTAAAATTTTAGGGCACTCAGGGAATAGAAAAGAAAATATCTTAGTTTTGATGTATCCACAAAATAGTAGCAAAGCGAATTCAACAACACCTTAAAAAGACCAGTCACCATGATCAACTGGATTATCCCAGGGACGCAAGAATGATTCAATAGACATAAATCAATAAATATGCCACACCATATTAACAAAATGAAGAGCAAAACCAACACAATCCCTCCATAGATTCAGAAAAAGCACTTGACAAAAACCCAATATACGTTCACCATAAAAAACACTCTAAAATCATAAGTACATAAAGAATGTACTTCAGTACAGCAAAGGCCCTATATAACAAGCCCACAGTTAACGTCATGCTCAATGGTGAAAAATCGAAAGCTTTCCCACCTAAAATCAGATACAAGACAAGGATGCCCCACTTGGATACAACATAGTCCTAGAAGTCCTTGGATATAATATAGTCTCTTTTGGTTTTTGATCAGATAGATAGATGATACTTGGCCATTTTCTCCATAGAATTATAGGGAAGTTGTAGAATCCAGAATAAAACTACAAGAGAAAAGAGACTAATTCACTCATGGCTCTTTGTTCCTTCTGTAAAGAGAAAGCCACTTACAAACAACATAGTCCTAGAAGTCCTAACCAAAGCAATTAGATAAGAAAAAGAAATAAATGGCATCTGCATAGGAAGGGAAGAAGTGAAACTGTCTCTGTTAATCTCACATACAGAAAACCCTGAAGACTCAACCAAAAACTTTCAGAACTAATAATAATTATAAAAATCAACACAAAAAAATCTGTTAGCATTCCTATACACAAAAAATGAGATATCTATAAAATAAATTAAGAAAACATTTTACAATAGCATTAAAAAATGGAAGTAAATCCAATCAGGTCTTAACATAGCAAGATGACATTTCCGGCTCCTTTACATTTAGCTGGAGCCACGGGCAATGTGCTACAGAATGGAAAGTATGCAACTTTAAAGGAAACTCTCTACCCCATTCCTTTTTTTTATTTTTCCTGTGGCCTGAAGTGTAAACACAGCCTTGGTGAACCAATTGTGACCAAACAGAGGGACATGAAACACCAGGTGAGCTATGTGCAAGTCATGGTGTCAAAGAAAGCTGGTCACAGAACTTCTCTTGATGCAGAGCTTGCCCGCTCCCCTGTGCTGACTGCCTGCTTCTGGACTGGAGCAGAAGACAGAAATAATCTTCATTCCTGCTTGAACTACTGTATTTTTGAGTCTTTATTATTACAGCATAGCTAAGACTCAAGTATTAAGCAAAGCTAAGTATCTCCAGGGACCCGCAAGTTCATGAGTGTCAATGAGCATCTAGAACTGGAGAATAAAGGCTTTGTCTGAAGGGAGCCGCGGCAGCACGGCTCTGCCCTGTCACTGTCACTTGAGAGCGCAAGCTGAGGGTTCCACTCCTTCCACTTGAAATTATCAAGTACAAGCAAGTAAAATCTTCTGACTTCGTAAACAACTGACAACTACCCCCAAAATAAGAAATAAAACAAAGCAAACCCTGCAGGTTAAACAAAATGCCTCCATATCAGATCAGGCCCCAGTCTGCACTCTGACCTAGGCTGTGGAATGACACTAAATATAAAATGCACTGCCACCTCAATAACATCTCTTTAAAAATAAAAAAAAAAAAGAAACTTTACCACCTTGGCTGCCAGGTGTACCTGGATATCAGAAATGTAAAAATATGAAAAAAAAATAAGTGTCTTTGGGTTGGAAACAACTGATGTTCATAAGAGCGCAATCCTAAATATGAGCAATCCTAAATATGAAAAGCATCTCAGTTGATGATTATGGTAACACAGTATAATGAGCCCAAATCCCTTAATCTCTTTCAAATCCGAAACAGGAAACAGCTGGACATCTCTTAGAGCCAATAGCTGCAACCCACACAGTAATTAAACAACTCAAATCTCCCACACTACTGGACTCTCGAACTATTAATTGTGGCCATTGATATAATACACTGCATACCTTTTGCTTCATTTCAATGTTGTGTCGCCACTCAAAAAGATACCTAATTAAGCAAAATACAATTTCTTACTAGTAGTACTTCTTAATGTATCAGGCTTACCTGGGACGTATTTTAATAATTTTTATACAGTATAATCCAAAACCACATGTTTTTTACACTGTGCCTTTTTCTGTGGGACAGAAGCAGCATGGTCCAGTCATTCCCAACCATTTGGTTGCACTAATCTCAGAAAGTTAGTCATATCAAACACGAAACTTAAAAATGACCATTCTTTGAATTAACTTTTAGATATTTATAGGCGGATGGGCAGTGAAGTGATCTGAAATCTGTAACATTTTTGTCATGGACTAAACTGCTCTTAGTTATTGTAATATCATAAAAAATAGTTATGATGACTGTGAAAAAAATAACTAGGCAAAATAAGTGGCAGGCATAGACATTTAGCTAATAATTTTAGATAAGAAGCAACTTCAATTAAACCATCACACTGTGACCCACTAGGACCAACTTAACTTCCTTCTGGATTGTGGAATTATGAGGAAGGTATGCAGGACCAACCTCTTCCCTGGTAACTAGGAACACACAACGTTCCGTTCCTAGCTTTGCCTCCTGCTGCTCCTGCCATCAGTGATGCAGGACCTGGTCAGCAGCCCCAGGAGGCAGGGCTGGGAGGCAGGTAGGAAGCTCCCCAGGATGCCCAGCCTGTCCTGCAGGCTAACAGTGGGACATGATGTCCACAAACCAGCTGACCAGTTAGTCAGGAGGGCATGCCCCTGACTGCACAGTCCTCAGAAGAGTCCAATGAGAATGTTCTAGAAGGGTGACTTTCATTGCATCAATAGAATCCCTGGTCCTGTCAGAAGTAGTTTCACTATCAATGTGTGATTTTAAGTGTCCTGAGTAAAGAACATGAGGTGTTTAAATTTGGTTCTAGTCCTTTTCATTATCTGTAGGGTTATTCCAGATGGTTCTCTAGTTTGTTTCTGATTGTGTTTCCTCCTCCTTTTATTTACCTCTTTGTAGATTCCGGTGCATTCATAGTAGTCCATGGAAGGGAGGCCAAGTCGAGGTTGGTCGAACTGTAAAACACACACCAAGGCAAACATATCACTCAGCAGATAGGAAACAGCTGGACAAACTACAAGCCTGCCTGTTGATGTGCGTGTAATACCAGTTGTCTGGCTGCTTATGAGGGTGAGGGTCAGAACCCAGTACAGGCCTTGTTGGGAGACAGCTTTCCCACTGCTCACGGTGTTAGACGCAGGGGGAGTTAGACAGTCTGGAGGACTGGCTGTGGGTATGCGAGGGAGACTGAAGAGTACTTAAACAGAAAGTTTGCTGAGAAGGCTTCCTAAATTCAGAGCAGAAGGTACAGGGCCAAGGAGTTCCTGAATCATACACGCGCAGGTCTTCCCAGCCTCTGACACTCTGCACCCTCACTGGGAGACAGTTCTGTTCCCACCCTTGGTTGGGACCCACTCATACCCTTTAGGATTATTTGGCGAGCAGGTGGGGTGGGGGCGGGGACAACCTCGAGGGCAACTCTAGAATCTTCAGCTGGTGTGAATTTTGCAGAAGCTCCACCAGCTCCTCTACACAGAGGGACAGGTAAGACTCCTTCCGCCCTCCCCACAGCTGTTCTGCTCAGGACTGCAGCAGGCAGAGGCACAGCAGGCAGGCGGGAGGAGACCCAGTGCGGTTCCAGTGCATCTGCCCACTCCAGGAGCCCACGGAAGAGAGAGCTGGGCACACACCTGCCCACAGCTCCCTGTGCACCACGTGGTAAAATGGGTACTCGGGCACATCAGAGCCCTTACGGGTTCAAGTGAGAACCCCAGGAGGCACACAGGGGTTCAGAGGCACATCAACCAGTACAAGAAAAACCCACCTCAAAGGAATGTTATAGAAATAGCCAAAAGGCACCTCCACATGAAGGGCCCTGCTCCTTCCTCTTTTAGGCAACTCCTAAAATGAATAGTATCCCTCTTAACAATCCAATAAAGCCATTTAAAAAGAATAACATTTCGTTTACTTGAGAAAAAAAGTACAGATATTCTTCAGTGAGAACCAAAAGTGTGTTCACAGTCTACATTGTTTTTGAAAGCAATGAGGCATTTTTGGCTTCCAGACCTGCACTGTGTATGTAAACCAAAGCATGCTCTTTCCATGAAACATGCAAAGAAATCAGGGGCTCTTCTCAGTGGGAGGAGCCTGGGGCCTCCTCTGTCATTTTATGAAGGGAGAGGTATTTAAAACAGGTAGCAGAAGTGAGAGGTGAATGTTGGAAACATGGCATTAAAAAATACTTTCCAAATTCCAACGCCAGCTGTCAGTGACAGTGTGAATTTCTGACCCCTATGTAGAGGCAGTCAAAACGAGAACACACAGCATTTCTAAATACTAATAACAACAGTGCACCTGGAAGTTTTATTGCAATTTAAAGATAACTCTGGCTGTCTGCTACACAAACTTACATGAATTATATGGTGTGTGGAGTTCTTATCATCAGTGCCAATAAAAAAATTAATGAGGACTTTTTTCCCATATTTAGAATTCAATTGTGCAATAGATTTCTCAGCTGTCCAAGATGCACCTAAAGCAACGAAAAGAGAAACATATCTTTAGATGCTTTAGTTCATTAATGACATCATAATAGATTTCATGTGGAAATTGTTTGTTTAAAGAAAGAAGGAAAATGGCCTTACCGTATGTTTGTTCCCAGTTTTCTGTTGCTACGGGCCACCCATAAATATCTGGTAACAGTTTGAGCAGAGGCTGCCCACCTCTCCTATCAATAGCAGCTTTTGAAAACAATGAAAATTAATTCAATGTGAAGTCTATGCATATTTTGGCACCAATAATTGCACACTCTTAATGAAATCAAAAGGAAGGGCACTTACTCTCATTGACACAAGACCTGTACAACGTTTTGGCTTTCTGCACTGCGACTATATCTTCGGGTTTGGGCTCCTGGAGGACATCTGAAACAGGGCATGTGATAAAATGCATCAATATAATTGCTCATTTGCAGGTGTAATCCATGTTTTAAACACTGGTTTAGTAAGAAAACTCGCTGTCCTCTCTCCCCATCCCAAACCCTATGGGAAAAACCAAAAACCTGTGTCATTGTCCTTAGCACAGAACTGGGGGGTTAGTTCCATGATTCAAGTCTTTTAAAAGGAAACAAAATAAGAACACAGGGGAATTTAGAATGTAATATGGATAGTCCTTTGGATGGCTGGAATATAATAACCTTCGTGTGATTGTACTTTCACTATTTCAAATAAATCAGATGACTTGTTCTACTTGTTTGAATATTAAAAAATAACAATTTTTTTTTCTACAAAGTCACTTCCAGAAGAGGAGAGAACAGAGGCTAGGGATAGTAGGGAGTAGCTTGGCCTTTCTCAATTTCTCAGGGGAGACAAAGCTTAGTAATGTCCTATAGCAACTTTAACACAGAGCTAGGGTCGGGAGGCTATGGAAGGTTTTCAGTGGCAATCCTTTAATTGTTTTTCCTTTGGTAAAATGCATCCAGATACCATTTCTAGGGTTGAAGGAGTTTTATCATGAGCGTACCTACAAATGAAAGCAGAACACTAAGAGATGCCAAAACATCCATTCCAGTGTGGGCAGCCTGCACAGTGGCTCAGGGGTGGCCCAGGAGCCTGGAGGAATTACCAACTCGGATGTTTTGTGACGCTCACAGCTTTATCTTAAAAAAAACAGATACCTGAAGAGCGATTCCTTGATGCACCAGCACAGTGGCCACTAACCTTTGAGAATAACTTCCAGCTCATCTCTTAAAATGTCAAAGTTGCTGTACCGGGAACTGGTCTCAGGAATGACGTTGCGCTTCAACCAGCCACCACAGGCGTATTTGAAAAAGTCTGTACAAGGCTCAGCTGTGGCATCCATGTTCTGGATCAGTCGAGCAGCTGCAAGACCAGGGATAGGGCGAGAGAGGAGGGGTGTGGATGAGGAAGAAGGTGACACCTGGCTCCTTCTATGATCCCATTAATGGGACTGCTGCTCCTCTTCCACAACTGTCACCTCTGGTGGCTTGGTGAAGGACCCCTAATCACAGTCCTCTATCCCTTGACTGTAGTTGGCTTGTTTTATTCTTGAGCCGACTGGGTCTTCCCACCCTGAGTCTCCCAACAGCCTTCCCCCAAATAACTGAATTTCCTGCTAGTTGCTATTTGTGAAGAATAAAGAACACAAGTTGTCTCTGCTCTGACTCTCTGGGCCTGGAGATAACACAATCCCATTCCGTGCTGCAATAATGTTCAGGGACCTGCTCTGCAAGGTGCTGTGACTGCTGAAATGTCTCTGAGACTCTACGGGACGTAGGGTGGCTCCTGGATTTTTATCATTTTAGTGAGGCTCTGAAGCCAGTTATTACTCTTTGGATCTTGTTTACGAAATTTTTGCAATTCAAATGTGCATCCCCGCTTCGCCTATGTTTATGTAGAGCCTGTCACATGAAATTGGCTGTGAGCTTGTTAGCTTTTCTCGTGTCCACTCTTTTATCTCTGGGAACTTTGATGAAAATGCAAATCCCTCAACACGGAGCCTCCATGGTGTGCAAGACACTGACTGCTATGTGTGGCCGTGGGTGGACAGATGTGAGAAATGAAAAGCACCGTCACCAGAGATGAGAACGTGGTCCCGTGCCCGAGATGCCTCCTCCTCGAGGACAGGACACCCTCCTACGGCCCCCCTCACTTTCTTTCCCATAATAACTTGAACTGTTTTGCAATGAAAACAAAAGAGCAATTGAGAATTCATGGGTATCAAGAGAATATAAGCTCTCGAATGAGCTTTTGAAAGTACTTTGCTTTCTGAATCAATTAATTAATTAAAAACTTCAAACAACTGCTGAGCCGTGTGGATTTTTCAACTTGGTTGGCAAATCTGTTTTCCAGCTGAGCCACAAACCCCCACTTCTAACCTCCCTTTGGACCCATCCGCTTGTTGACCTCAGGCTCTGGCTCCTGAACACCAAGCCCAGGCTGCCCCTAAGCCAGCCTCTCCCACTACGATGCTTTGGTGGGCAGCAGGATCGTTATCACAGCCTCCCTGTGTGAGATTCTGGGTAAAATGCCCTTGAATTGTTCCAAATTCCTTAGCTCTTTCTAGGACCTCTCCTCCTGTGATCAAGGTCAACCTAGTTCACATCTTCACTCCTTTTTGACTAAAAGTCACCTAACTCTTCATTTTGACAGTCCTGGAGGCCCCCTCCTATCATTTACACATCCCGGTTATCTTTCGTACATTACCAAAGGACCCTTCTGCACTGGCCACAACCTCACTCAAAATGTCAACAGCTTGTCATTTCCCAAGTTAAACTACAAGTTCTTTAACTTGACCTCCAAACCTTTACCAGGAAGATCACCTTTCCTTTTTCCCTCTCAGCACTTCTACTCAAACTTATGCTCAGCGATGAGCCTGCGCAGTGTGCCACCAACTCTCCTGTGTGTCCCCAACCCTGTGCCTTTGCTTCCATCCCCTCACCCATGTCTTCAACCTCTCTCCCATTCTCTCCAAATTCCACCCAGCATTCCAGGTCCAGCTCATGGCCCGACTCTTCCCAAAGCTTCCATGACTCTACCCTACAAGAAACACCCGCCTCCCACCCCCACTCCTCCACCTTTCACGCTTAGATGAGGTCACTTTTCCAACGTGGACACCTGCTCTGTCTCCCAGCTATTCTGGGGATACCACCAGTCTCTCTGTACACCTGTCCCCTAGCTCTCAGGCAATAGGGCAGGATTATGTTTATGTGCAACCGCCCCCAGAGCCCTCCTCTCCCTCTCCCTGTCCCCTCCCCTCTTCCCAGGTCAGGTCAGGTCTTGCTCATGGTCTGCAGACTTCCTCCCATCCCCACCCTGTATACTCATTCCCAGGTTCTACCTGCACCTTTCACCCAGGCTGTGGCCCTGGCCTCTCCCACCCAGCACACCGCACCCACAGGCTGGTTGATGTTCTCGGAACAGGGGCAGCCTGTCTCTTCCACTCCGCAGCTTTCAGTGTGGACCTTTTACATTCACAATAAAAATCCAGATTCCATGCATATTCAAACCCCAGTAGGCCTAAGGAAGCTTCTCTGAGCTTCCTCACGTGAGCTGTCTGTCCCAATTAAATGAATGTATTCAACTTCTGCCAAGAAACACCTTATCATTTTTTGTTCTGTAATTTTGACCCTGTTGCCTGAGGCCCACCCCTGCTGATATATCTTTTTATATTTCTTCACCTTTTGAAATTTTAGGCACCTTCGGGTCAAATCATTCCGCTCCACAAAAGACCTCCCTTACCCACCCATCTCGGCTGGCACCAGTCTCAGGTTTGGGTGCCAATTCCTCATCTCCTCCCCAGACACATCCCCGGCTCTCTCACCCACCCTGACACTGGGCTCAACCAAGATCTGGCCAAGAAAACTCTCAGGCAAAAGTTAGGAAATGGATCTGAAAAAGGCAGAGAGAAAAAGAATTCCCTGAGACTGAAGGAAATAAAGATATGAAGATGGAGAAAGAGGAACCAAAGACCCTGAATCCAGAGGACCTCCATGTACAGGAGAAATCAGAAAACCAAGCCTGAAAGGTTGGCTAACTGAGGGTCTTGGAAGAATACATCTCAGCAACTTTATACTGCCCCTCTTTAAAAAAATTTAATTGAATGCTGCAAAGGCCACTGCCATTTGGGGAGAACTTCTGTTTCCTCCCTCTCTCTGGGGAAATGGGTGGCTTTATGTCATAACATCACAGAGCCGATTACTCCCAGGAGAGCAGAGAGCAGGCAGGACAACGAGGACAGTGACCAGCAGATCCCGCTGGTGTCTGGAAACACATCAGCCTTTCCAGCTGGGCAGGGACTGCAGCCCCATGCTCAGGTTCAAAGTCACTGTCCCCCCAGCTCTGCACCTCCTGCCCCTCCCACAAGGAAAAGGGACGGCCTCTCCTCTTGCGTCAGAGTCCCTCCCAGGTTTCCTAGTGCAGTTAAACTCTTTGCACATGTGTGTGCGACATGCCCAATAGGCCTCCTCCAGACAGTGTGTTTGGGACAGGCAGAGACCAGGGACAAGCATTCAGTGATCCCTTCTGAGCAGAGCACATCTGAACATGGGTGCTCCCGTCACTTCAAAGTCAGCCCCATTCTGATGGGTATTTGGGGGCCCTGGGCCAAAGCAGGTCACAGGCTAGCACTTTCAAGCTAGGGCTTTGATCGAGCTTCCTTTAATCTCTTATCACGGGCTGGATTCTCGTTTTGCACCTTACACTCCGGACCTCCTCTGTGCTGACTTTTCTTTGAAGTCAGCGGTAGACACACTCGTGGGTAGAAGGGCCGTAGGAAACAGACGGCACAACTGTCAAACTGGTCGTAATTGTTTTTGTGCTTCGCACTTTGTTTTGAATTCCTCAGCCTCTCCACACAGCCACACCTGGGCTCTTCAGATGTTTCCTTATCTGTGGGTTTCTAACTTCTGGGTAAACAAATGTGGTTTCAAACCAAACAGAGTCATGCAGCTTAATGAGTAAATGTAAAAAATGACATCTCAAGGCAAACACATTGACAGAGAGCATTGTGGGGCAGGTAAAGTGAAAGTAAGCTATAACTTTTAAAACCCTATATGAAAGCACCAAAGGCTAGAAGGATATAGACCAAGGTATTTACAGCGGTTATATCTAGGTGGTGGGATTATGGGTAGGTTTAATTTGTATTATTGCTTATCTTTATTTTCCAATTTGTATTAGATGAACGCGCACTGCTTTTGCGACAAAGGAAAAGAAAGTTTATTTTTAATTTAAGAAAACAGCCCCATAAAGACAAGCAAACTAATCTCCTATTAATAATGAGCTTATTTCCTACAAATGACAATTCTGAATGTTCCAGGCTGATAACAAATGACACGCCATTTTTTTTAAACTAATCTTCTTGTAACATTCTCCCAACTTATTTGACTATAAGAATTTAAAACAAGCTCGGCCTCCGTCTGGGAAGTTATTAATTACCGGAGTCCTTACGGAGGGAATGTGTGTGTGCGCGTCTGGAGATGCTGAGTAAGCTGTGAAAACGTTCATGTGCTTAAGTCAGACAGACCTCTTGTGAATCCCAGGGCTCCACCACTTCTGAGTTACACAAGTGACGTAATTTTCTCAGGACCAAGCAGCTAGTAAGTGATGGAACCCAGGGCCTGCATTTGGGAGTGTGGCGCTAAGCCCAGGTCTCTCCTCTGCACCAGACATACAAGGACGAGCCTGCCAGGGTCTCTTCACTCCTTTCCCATCACTGGACCCCCCAGACCTATTCTTTACTTCCTCTCCTCTGGGTCACTCAGAAGCCCTGGCTTCCCTCTTTCCTTTATGTCCTCTCAATACCAGCAACTCACGCTGGGACAGAGGCAGGAGAAAGCACCAGGGCCTGGTGGCCAGTGGGGTGAGCAGACAGGGAAGTAGCAGGTGGTCACTGCTAGGCACATCAAAGAACACCCCTTCTGGAGGTGGCACCAGCAGCACCCCTGCCTGATCTGTCCTGATGGCATGTTGGACTAAGCAGAGTGAAAAACCTCGGAAGGCACTTTGGGCAGTGCTTTTCAATCCTGGCTCGACACGTGTGTGTGCCATCGGAGAAGTCTTTTAAATACACAGATGCACAGGATCCCTCCCGATGGGTTCAGTGGGAGTCTTGGAGGTGGTCCAGGCATTCTGTCAAGGTCTCCTGAGTGGCTCTAATACGCAGCCAGGGAGCCACCAGATTAGACAACAGAAAAACACGGACTTGAGGATCCAATACTAGAAAAGTGAAGATGGTCCCACACGGAAGAGGATCAGAAATATCTCCACCTGCACATGCAAATGGTCTCAGCAGGGAAAAGCCTCCCTCCCATCTTTCATGAACTTGAGTCTTGAGCAGGGCTCTTGAACCCCTATGCCACACCCTCCCAAGAACCATAAGGACCAACAGCCCTGTGTTTGGGAAGATTAAAGTAACACAAGCCACATTGTGTTCAGAATCACTTCTCTCCTCTGATGGCAAAGAGACATTCTTGTTGACATCTCAGGAGGTTCCTTGGCCTCTTAGAAGAAATCCGTGGCACTCCATTCCTCCAGGCTGCCATACCTGCTTAGATATGGTGTGGGGACACTGAAAGCCTGCCACATGCTCACCTCAAGAAGAAACAGGACCAGGGTGCAGTTCAGGGATAGAGTCCTTGTCTGGCATGCTCGAGGCCCTGGGAAAAGGGCAATCCTTGGCCTGCCTTTGAGTGCCAATGGCCCCAAGCCAAGAGGTCCCCTTTTCCTTGAATAACCTGCTTTTCAACAGTACCAACAGTTTGCCAACAGAAAATGAGATTTGGGCACTGCATACAACAACTATTTCAATGTTTATACACAAACATTTCCTGGAGACCAGTTTTCTGGTCGTGTGTGTGTGTGTTGTGTGCATTTTAAAAGAAAGTTCTGTATCTGTCAGGTGCTTCTGGGGAAATGTGGTTTACACAGGGGAAACTTGAAATCAGTGACTGCCACAGCAGCAAACAAATGCTTGATCCCAGGGTGGCAGAGGACTCTGTACTGTGGTGCTTTTTTTTATGACGTTTGTCTTTTAAATTTGATCCTCACTTCAGAGGTATTCGATGGCTCTCCATAGAAATGAGTTCTCACCAGACTTACAAAACAAACACGGGCAATTGTTCACAAGAATTTTGTTCTGTAGAATCATTAACAATGAAATCATTGAGAACCGAACCATGGAATGCTGGGGAAAGGCAAGTTAGGTGCCCGTCAGCCTCTGGTCACCACACTGATTAATACGTAAGCTTTTTTATGTGCTTCTGATTAAAGGTTCCTCGTTTTATGTATGTTGTTGATTCACTAACATCAAACTCACGTCAGAGCACCTGACGTGCTGAATGAGGCTTCGCTAACACATGGATTTTCTCCTCATGGGTTTTTGAGGAGCGCTTCAACATCATGTGGACCATTCTGAACAGTGAACTCACAAAAATGAGAAAAACGTGGCATGAACTGCCCAACAGAAAGGATCCTTGTTTACAGTCTCCTTGTTTGGCCTCCGCTGTGAACGTGCATATACGAAGACCCCAAAACGTCTCCAATCGCCACACGTCTGCGTATGACCGTGGATGAGGCTGGGCTGTTGCTTCTTGGGTTACAGACAGATTTTAGTGAGGGAGTAAATTAGCCAACTTGGAACTCACACATGATGAGGACGTGTCCCTTTCTTCTTGGAGACAAACATAGAAAATGGTCAACAGCATTGAGTGGGAGTTGGATGCATGCCATACCTTCCCTAATCGCTGTATTTTAACCTCGTTGTCATCATGTATTAGACACACTTTTCACACATTAGGAATCTATTTACAGCCCATGAACCAAATACACGCCTCTGTCACCATGGTGAAGTGTCTTAGGGGACCATCTCCTTCTGTGTGAAAGGAAGGTTTAGGAGGTTTAGGGAGCTGGGCCTGAGCAAAAGTGCCTTCAGCTTGTTCTCTCCAAATTATCCAAGACTTGGCTCCCTGACCCCAAACACATGACATTGTAATTTCATTACCTTAAAGTAATTACAACCAGCTTGATTTATGAATATTCCAGAAGATATCAGAAATGCTGACCATCCTGCAAAAGCGTTCTCTGGTGAGCATCTCAGAACTCTCAGAAACCAACCTTCCCTCTTAAATGTGTGCTTTATTAATGGACACCAAGCTTGATGTCATTTACTTGGCCACTCTTGACAACTTACAAGTCTCCTTTGACAACACTCTGCAAGTGCTGCTGACCTCCTCCTGTTGCCCTTCTCCTCCCACCATTCCCACCAAAATTAAGGCCAAGAGAGAACCCAAGGAACTTGTGATGTACACAACAGGCACCAAGGACTCCATGTGAAAGCCAGCAATGGGGATCGAGAATCTGGGGGACCATTTCTGGAGAGAAAATAAAGGGAAATTAGGGAGTGCGTGGACTCTAGGATGAGTAAAGACCAGAGGGCCTTCACGACAAGGATTCTTTATGGATTCTTCCACAACCCACTCTTAATTCAAACTCCTCCATAAACCACAGATCAGGTTCAGGGTAAACCGGGGCCATCATAAACTTACTGAACTGGTCAGCATCAAGAGAAGCCTTCACATACAACCATTCAGAAACCACCCGTAGGCCTGGGAGAAGTCTCCAAGCACACAAAGTTTACTCTGTACAGCTGCGCCCTCAAATAAGGAGACCAATTTTTGGTGTTCTGGCTTGAAGAGCAATTGTTTTATAACTGTACTTAATGTCTAGAAGCTTCTTGATTTACAGTAGGATTGCATCCTGGTAAACCCATTGGAAGCTGAAATTATCATCAGTCACAAATGACCTAACATGCCCAGCCTACAGAACACCACAGTCCAGTCACACAGGACACCACACAGCACTGGTGTGTCATGGAACACTGGGAGCTCTGGCTGGCTGCCACACCTAGCATCTCAAGGGTGTTGCCTGCAAAAAGATCAAGATCCAAACTTCCAAGTATGGTTTCTGATGAATGCTTATTGCTTTTTCAGCATCCAAAAGTCAAAAAGATCATAATTTGAGCTATTGTAAGTAGGGACCATCAGTAAACACATGAGGAATTACTGTCAACATACA
This sequence comes from Spermophilus citellus, assembly GCF_964194105.1. Classification (NCBI taxonomy): domain Eukaryota; kingdom Metazoa; phylum Chordata; class Mammalia; order Rodentia; family Sciuridae; genus Spermophilus; species Spermophilus citellus. The sequence goes on from NC_138188.1 coordinate 50,756,065, forward strand.
ATGCATGGGCTGGGGATGTGGCTCAGGCGGTAGCGCGCTCGCCTGGCATGCGTGCAGCCCGGGTTCGATCCTCAGCACCACATACCAACAAAGATGTTGTGTCCGCCGAGAACTAAGAAATAAATATTAAAAATTCTCTCTCTCTCTCTCTCTCTCTCTCTCTCTCTCTCTCTCTCCTCTCTCACTCTCTCTTAAAAAAAAAAAAAAAAAAAAAAACATACAATGCAATACACAAGCACAGGCACAGCCTGGAACCGTGAACCTGGAATCCATCTGCTATCAGATTTGCAAATAGAAAATGAACAGCAGGATTTCCCTCGGGTTTAGACAAAGATGCCTGAATGTATAAATAATAATAATAGAAGTCAATATGTACCAAGCTTTTACCAAGTGTTCATATCATGCTGGGCATGTTGTAAATACTTCAATATTCATTTCCATCTAACCCTGAATGGTAAATGCATTTCGGTGCATAGTCAGTTTTGAGATCTAGAAGTCAATGAGCGATCTGTCTGCAAGGTCACACAGTGGGTCAGTGCAGAGCTGGGGTTTGAATCAAGTAGCCTTGAGGCCAGAGGCTAGGCTCCAACTACCATGCCAAATTGCTGCTTTAGTTCTAATCATTGCTTTTCTTTAAAACTGTTCCATAGGATAGGAACCATTACCCCAACTTAAAGGAAATCTAGGCACAGGATGGTGCTAGCCCCAGGTCATCCATATGCATTTAACTGAACCTCATTCTAATCCAAAGCCAACATCTTTTCCAGTGTCCCTTTGCTGTAGCTTCAAACAACAAAGGAAACTTGGAAACTCTTCTAAGAGAGGGGGAGGATCTGGAATTAAGTCATACAGCAACCACTGTTTTTCTTGACACCCAATTAAGATTTTAATTGCCCCATAACCTGCATATAGCTATATGATTTTTTTTCACCTCATTTGGCCCTGGATTTTAGAACTCTCAAGTCTAATGGACCCACAATAATAATCTTAGTCATCTCTCCCCAAGTCAGTGGAATCCTTCAGGCTTATCTCATAGCCCATTTCAATGAATGGCTCACAGCCAAGAGAAGGCTGGCAATAATTTGTCAGCAGGGACTCCTCCAAAATTCACAACCAAAACATATTCTGCTAATACACGAAGCCCTGGAACAGAGTTACAGTTAAATCAAAGATGATTTAAGTTGGAAAATAATTTTTATTTTTCAGGTCCAATCTGCAGTTTGAATCCTAAAAGGTTTGCTGACAAAAAACTATTAAGAGAGTATATGGTAAATACAATATATGACTTAAAATAAATGATTGGCTGTGGATAGGTCTCAGTGGTTGAGTGCCCCTGAGTGCAACCCCTGGTACCAAAAAAATTAAATTAAAATGATTGGGCCTGTTCACTTAATGACCCTCTTGGGGTGGATCCCAAGCTCCTTGGACACTGGCAGATGTCTCTGAAGAGGAAGTGATGAGATTATATGCCCTCGTAACTCCTGTTTTGACAGGTTGGTTTGGACCACGTTGTTGGTCAAGAGTGATTAGCAGACTTCAATAATAGGCGATGTCTGAGGGTAACTCAGAGTGTTCTGCTTGTGCTTGGGCTGTGGTCAGGGACACAAGCTAGGTTCACGGTGCCTCTAGAACGCTCCTCAAGTGAAGCCAGATGAGCACTGTTAAATTTAGAACCCGTTAATAAGCCACATGATGGTGACACAAGATGGTATCTGGCTCCACCTTTTTATATTTCTTACTGAGTAAATAGCTTTTTTCCATCACAGAAGACCCAGAGGATTATGTTAAATCATTGCCTTTTCCAAAAGACTCTCTCCTTGCCAAGCATAAAAAGACTGGACTTTTCATTTTATCTCCACCAAAATTTTTGAGTACCTCTAATACCCGACACTATTTGGAGCTAAAAAAAAAAAAAAAAAAAAAAAACAGACATACCCTTGCGCTCCCAGAGCTTGTAGTTCTAATCATGACCATTTCCTTGACAGCACACGTGAAGCCTGTGATGTGACAGGGCCTTGCTCTTCAGGGCTCTCGTCAGGCTCGGTCTCATTTTCCATTCCCAAGCTCACCCAGCGCTCAGCTGAGCAGGAGGAAGCCCCACTCTCTACACAAACGAAAGGGGAGTGGTCACCTGCACAAATGAGCTGGACATTTGTGGGTACAGGATGACCAGGGTTTGCACTGCTGTTTTTTTGAATGGAGCAACCAGAGACAGAAGAACCTTACAGGATGATGGTCACTGAAAACAGCAACACTTGGCTAAACAAAGGTGTCCAAGAGAACACAGGGCTCCCTCGAAGAGACGCAGAGATGAGAACCAGAGTTGGAAAAGAATAACCAGACCAGCAGAGACTCGAGTCTCAGGGAGCCCACGATTCTTACCCAGGGAAGAAATGAACAAGTAGCTAACTCTCCCTGAAACAGGAAAACGGTGTGAAAAGAGAAACACCGAGAAACGGTCACCTCAGTAACCCAGTTCTAGCTTAAGAGGGTAGATTAGGAAGGTGAATCGGACAACAGAGAACCACCCAGACTTTCCTGCTTGCAAAGGAGCCAGATGTGACAGAAAGGGGCTAAACTAGGAGCCTGGACAGAGAAATGGAGAGCTGAGAAACGGGATTTACACAAGCAGGGCAAAGCCAGACTGAAAACATATTTTTTGCTGTTCTATTTGAGTATTACTGACAAACCACCTTGCATAGGCAAGATGACTTCAAGATCAGGAACCTGTTCAGCCAGGTTTATTAATGACTTACTATGTGCCCTGTGCCCTGCTGATGGCTGGAAATGGAGCAGTGAATAAGACAGAAACAGTGACCCTCACAGCGTCTAGGCATACACGAGACACAGGGCAATTACCAACAGGGAGTTAGGGCTGCAGGTGAAGGGTGAGGCACTCTGGGCGGAGGGAGCATTCCTAGTCAGAGGCAGTGGATACAGATGAACACCTCATTCCTTCAGTCCCCAGTGAAGATCTGATGCAGAAACCGAGCTGAGTTCTAGGCAGGAAAGGCAGGCCATGACCCTGAGAAAGGAAGGGACTAAAGCAAGACTCTGTGGCTCTGTGGAAGGGGAGCGGTGGGCCGGCCTCGACCACAGGCAAAGGGCTCAGAATCCCAAGAGCCATGCTTGTCCAGGACTGGGGTGCTGAGGCTGGCCTTCATGGCCCTGTCCAGAGAAGAGGAGGAATCTGACCCTGGGAAGGAGACGTGCTCTTGCTGAGGCTATGGGAGTAGCCAGCCACCCTGGGATCCTGTCAGTGGGCATAAGGTGGAAGCAGCTTTCCTTCCCGTCTCCATGGCTCATCCTGGAGGTCATCTGTGTCACACACCTGGTCAGGTCAAATTATGCTGTCATAAGCCCGAGCTGGGGCAAGTTCTTTCCATGAATCCAGACAGGGTTCTGGGGACTGCAATTGGCAGGCTGCTGGCTGACCTTCCTGTAAGGTTCCCACATCACGGTTGACAGGCTCTAGCACGTAGTTAGGGGAAGGGATGGAGCCACAGAATGGGCTATCAGATCAGAGTGGGACACAGTTCTGAGAAGGAACTCAACATGTACTTCCAGGCAACCCACAGAATGTAAGAGCAATGGTAACTGTAAAGTAGACCCCCTGCCCCGGGCACGGACTCACGTCCCAATAGCAGGCCCAACAACTGGCTCAGAGTGGACACTTCGAAAGCATCGCTCATTCTCAATTAACCTTTCTCATAGCAATTATCACCACCAGCCATTTATAAACTAAAACCCACATGCATCAGAATCTCGGAAAGTGTTGCTCTCCCTGTTACTATCCTCCAGTGGAAAAAAAATGACTTACATTCACTTAAATTCAGATACACAGCATCTGAAAATCTTTGGACTTTTCACACTAGATTAGATTTTCTTTTGTTAAATAGACAAAAAAGAATTGATTCCTCCCTCCTCTAAGTTTTAAAAAATGAATCGATGTGGCAGCAGGTGTTGAGAACAAGCCCGACCCTGGGTTTGGGCACCTACATGTGCAACTAGATGAGCTGACCTCCTCAGAAGTGGAGGAGGTGAAAGGTCGCTCCTTCTCACAGCTGGACTCACGTGGACGGAGTGACCACAGCAGAGAGTTGGAGTCCTACTGTGGACAGACAATGAGAGGTCAGCAATGGAGGAAGCAATAGAAAGAAGCCGGAGGTGGGAGCAGCAGCGGGCAGCTGAGGGAGGGTGCTGTTGCCAGCAGAGGTGAGTGCAGACCCAGCCCACTTCAGCCCTGGCCTCTGGCAAAGGTTGTGAGGGGACAGCTGAGCTAGAGTGAGGCCCAGAAGACAGGAAAGAAAAGCAGAAACTCAGGCTCGCTCCAGAATGGGGCCAGGAGAACCTGAGGGACCAGGCAGAAATCCGACCACCAGAGACAGGTGGAGGCCGATGGCCAGGCCCAGGGCTGACTGAAAGGGACTGCCCTTGGGTCGCAGGTGGAACTTGACCACCCTGGTCAGCTCCTCAGATCCTCCTGCTTCTTCTTGCTGACATCGTGTTATCACCACAGCTGAGATGCACCAGGAAAAGGCCACTGTCCTTCCACCATTCACGCTGGCAAAGGTCCGAGTTAGTTCAAGGTGACCTTCAGGGTTTCACCGATGTCCTTCCTTTTCAGCATGTTGTCAGACCCTTGCTGTGTGCAATGTTGGGTACGGCATTTCAAGGAATGCAGCCGATTGCTCAGTGTCTACTGCCCTCTTCACGTGATTCACTCAAAGAGGATTAAAACAATTTCTCTATCACAAATACCATTACTACTATTTTGCTTTCTGGCCTCTAAGTTAGTGAAATCATTAACCGCTACATTCGTGCGTTTTGAGGGTAATGAATTAATGTTAGCTTCCAACTGGCAGAGGTATCAGAAACACCCCAATTTCATCCAGTTAATTTCATTATAGCAGAAAATTAAGTCGGAGAATTTAACAAAAGCTTTTTTTTGGTGTTTTGTTCTTTGAAAAGTATTTGTAAGGACCTGCTTGATCGCCTAGTAAGTACGTCTTATTATAAGTCTTAAGCAGTTGAGAATGTTTTAAGAATTTCTTTGAAGTTCGGGAAAGCTTTGATTAACCAAAAGAAAAAAAAAGAACCTTAAAAAGATATGGCCTTATTCACCATTTTATATGTGGTTTGCTTGTTCCTACTTAAGCATCAGGCACAGAGAGACAGACTAGCTGCAAGCTCCTGGTCACCTGACTGACTGACTTCAGTCTGGCTTCCCAGGGTAGCCTCCAGAGGGCAGGGCCCTCTGGACTGGACACTTAAACAGAAGACAGTCTGACTTCTGAAATGTGTCAGTTCTGTTTTGTTTTGTTTAAATTTGGGGAAGATCATATCTTTGAGAAATGTTTAAACAAAACATTTTAAGAACAGAACTCACTGATTCATTTTGGGTTTTTAATTAGGAAAGACAAATACAGATAAATTCATTATTAATTCTAGTTCTGTCACATTATTAATTCTAGTCCTGCAACAATACGGCAGACAGCTGGCACACATGAACAGAAAACCCTCACCCGTGGGAACGCACCTCCAGATCAGGAGGCATATCCTCTGGTTCTAGAACCTTCCTCTTGCCAGAAAACATCTACCTCCACTTAGAAGAGCATCTCCTGAAAACCAGCTCTAGAGGGAAGAATGAGGAGCCCGGATTGTGAGAAGGACAGGCAGAAGAGCACTTGTGAATTGGCTTCGGCACGAGGGCAGGGGAGTGTGAAGCCCTGAGCTGTGCATGGACGCTCCCAGCTGACTTAACCACAGTCCCTTCCCGGCAGCACTCCCAGCCTCACCCACTGTGTCCATGTCCTCTACCCTGGAGGCCTTGCTTCTGCTTACCAAGAACTCCAACCTTCCTCGAAAGCCTGACCATCTTCCAGGAATCATCAAGGATGGGTGGGTGACTACTATAGACTAGCACAGGGATTTCTTGACCCTGGGAATGCTCACGACCTTGACCTCCACCCCACGTGGATGAGGCATTTTCACAATGACAGTTCGAAGTTGTCATGGCCCAGAACAGTTCTATCTCTGAAATCTGCAGCTCGGGCAAGCCCCAGGCTGACCTTCTGATTCTCAGAACTTTATTTCATTTCTTGACTTTCCCATGCCAGCTCTTCAGCTACATTTGTTTGTTTTGTTTTGTTAAATATGTTTTAGTTGTAGATGGACACAATACCTTCATTTATTTATCGTTTTATGTGGTGCCGTAGATGTGGCAGGCAAGTGCTCTATGACTGAGCCATAGCCCCCGTCCCTCTTCAGCTGTTTTTAAATTTGCCTTTCTCCTAGCTTCGACCCAGCCTGTCCTGCGGCACCATCACTGAAACCATCATTTCAAGGAAGTGCTTCATTCCTTTGCCCCGCAGATGAATGGACCTGAATCCAGCCAGCGACCTTCCTCCCCCAGCACCAGGCTAAGACATTTAATGTTGTGCTTCATGTTAGACGGTTTGTGGTCTGTCTCCTTGTTTAGCAAAAATTCCCTGTGAGTGGGGACTTTATTGTGTGCACATCAGTATCCTCAGTGCCTAAAATAGCACCTAATAAAAAAGTATGTTAAGACGGTCTCAGTGAGCCCACTCTGTGATGGTCAACGACTTCCCCAGGACCATCAATATTCTGTTTGTGGCTCACTCCTTGGGCTGGTCCCTTCTGGTATTCATCTTCTCATTTCATTTCTCTACAAGCTCACTGCTAGGGCAGATTTTGCCTCTTACCTTCATATAGAAAACTGAAGGCGGGACCTCCATTTGACCCAGCTACCCGCTCCTCAGTACATATCCAAAGGACTTAAACTCAGCATACTACAGTGACACAGCCACATCAGTGTTTATAGTGCTCGATTCACAATAGCTAAACTATGAAACCAAATTAGGTGCCCTTCAACAGGTGAATGAAGAAAATGTGGTATATATGCACAATGGAATAATACAAACCATAAAAAAGAACGACTTTATGACTTTTGTTGGTAAATGGATGGATCTGAAGACTATCCTGCTAAGTGAAAGAAGCCAATCCCAACAAACCAAAGGTCGGATGTCCTCCTGATATATGATGCTAACACACAACAGGACGTGGGGGGCTAGAAACTCACTGGTTTAGACAAAGGGGAATGAAGGGAAGGGAGGGAGATGGAATGAATCCAACATACCTTTCCTATATGAATACACCACCTGTGTAACTCCACTTCACGAACGACCACAAAAATAGGTTCTACTCCATATATGTATGATACATCAAAATACACTCTACTGTCATGTATAACTCAAAAGAACAAATTTTTAAAAAGAGAAAAGAAAACTGAAGCAGTGGGCTAATGAACCCCTGGGCTTCCTGCCCTTCCTAACTCCAAATGTGTTTGTATTCCAACCTCTGCTGCCTGTCCCCTCTGGCACCAGGAAGCACAGGCCCTTCCTAAGAGCAATGGCCCGGGCTTCTTTCCTCTGGATATACCCTCTCTCAATGGCAATGCCCACCCATCCTCCCATCTTCTACCCGAGTCTCCCCGCTTCCAATGCTCTATGTCCAGCTGCACGGAGCCCTAGGCCACTCCAACTTTTGCCACCCCTTCCACCACGCTTGCTGACTTTCCTCCACCTTCCTGATTGCTCCTTCTCACTCTCCTTTGGAGAAGGCTTTTCCTCTCTCTCCTGTGAGGCCAGTTCAGGTCTCATCTCCATTTCCTTTCTGGAAATCTGTGCTGCACTGTCCACTGCGCTGATGCCTCCTGTGTCCTCAGCTCCAACCCTAGGTTCCCCAGCTCCGGCACATGGGCCCTTCCTGGTCCCCAACTTCAAACTGTCCCCAAGGGTGTTCTCCCCTCTGCAGCCCACCTCTTGCCTCCCCAGCACTTCCTTTGTGTTCCCCCCACCCCTGGGAGCAGCCACAGGGCTGCCGGTCTCCCACCAGATATCTGAGCCCCTCTTCCCCAGTTCTTTCTCACCATCTTCCCTAGTTACATAGAGAGCATGTCTTACGAGTTCTACCTCCTATGAGCTATTGCCCAAATCAATCCATTTCTCTCCACCCCGAATGTCACCATTCAGATCTGGGCAACCATGACCCTCGTCCGGACAAGCGCAGCAGCCTCAATTCTTAGTTACAGCTGTGACCCTTCAACAGCTCTGCTCATGTCATGCCTCGTTTAGAGCCTTCCCTTCTGTGACTTCCACTGCCACTGACAGGAGGTTCTGACGCTTTCGTGTGCCTCCAGCACCCTGCCCCTGCTCACTGCTCTGCCCACAGACTCTTCCCTGCTCACCCCTCTTTCGGCCCCCCACGCACACCCCAAGTGACCAGCTTGCAGAGCTCCTCTTGGTGCTCAGTCTGGCTGTACTCTCCCTCACAGCAGGAACCCTGGAGTGCCACTCTTTTCCTTAGGTCAGTCTTGGCCTCAACCTCACCAGGCCTGTGCCAGACGGCAAGCAAACGGGGTGGGGGGGGGTGAGCCACACCCGGAGAGGAACCCCTCAGACACTCCCTGTAACACACATTTTACTTATTTTTGACAGATTTTGGGAGAAATTGCAACCCACTGAGCTTGGCCTGTAGGACCTCTGTCCACGTTTACTTCTTCAGCCCAGAGTCTTGCCGGCCCGGTGATGCTCACACTACACATCAGCCATCAGGACCCACCTGTGGGCCCTGAGCTTGCCAAGCTTCTCACTATGTCCTGCACCAGCCTTGCACAAGCCGGTCTTTGCTCCGCTGGTCTGGAAGTCCCTGAGCACCTGTCAGAACTTGGAGGCTGATGCCTGCTCTTGGGAACAAGCCTGTCTCTGAGTGCCTATGGGACACCCTGCTCATCAAAACCAGAGGGTAACTATGTTGATTGTGTGTTATCCTGACCAGACTATCATTTTCTTGAGGTCAGAGGGTATCATAGTTCATATTCCCAGTGACTGAAAAGCATTCAATATCTAGAAGGAGTTTGATTAATGTTTTTGGAAAAATAAGTACATGAATGAGTAGATGAATGGATAAAGGAATGAGAGGAGGAGGAAGAAGCTGATCAGCAGTGTCTATGGAAACATCCGTGCCTGCACTGCATGGGAAATTCATGAGGGCACTCCAGAACTGGCTTCTCCAAGATGAGGAGAAAAATGGGTCCGGTGTCTCTCACACTCTTACTTAGAGTCATCCTGGATGCTTGGTCTGAAAGTGCACCTGTTCAAGCTATCAGCTGGCTAGCGTACCTTCTTAAAAATTGCAAATGTCCAAGTGATTCCTGTGCACTTGTCTATTTATTTACTTAAATTGCTTTCCCTCCCAATGTAACAAAGAATACTCCTTGAAAAGACAGAAATTTTGTGTGTTCAGGAAGGATAGCAGGTCTGGCAACATGGGTGTATTTTAAAAGCTTCTCAAATCACTCTAATAAGAAGTCACAGCTGAAAAATCATGATTCTTCAGAGCTTCCCCCAAATTCACTGTGCTGGTCAACTTCCTAGAGCCTTTGTTAAAAATGCAGCAGCTGATTCAGTAGGTCCTGAGAATCTGCATTTTGCAAGTTCCCACTTAATGTCCATGCAATTGGTCCCTGGAGCAAAGTGGGAGAGGCAAAGACCTAGTCACTCTCTTGCTGCTGCTTTACCTTTGTCATTTAAGGGCTAATGTCAAGGTCGGGTGGGGATGGGCACAGAGTAGCTGGACTTTCAAATCAAGGGGCGCCTGCAGGGAGGCCCGGCTGAACAGAAACGGGATTAAAGCGATCACTCCTGATTTGCTCACTTTAACTGAATCAAAGAAAATGTTAATAAAAAAAAAAAGACACATTTTTATCTAAGACTATCTAAAAGGTCCTAACACTTTCTTTAAAAAGATATAGTTTGCGTTTTGATTTTTAATAAAAGCTTTAAATAGGGATGTGGTAATTTTCATGACCTAAGATGTTGAATGAAATATTTCTATGTGTTATACCTACGGCATATCTCTGCCCCCCAAGGATAGGTAACATGGATGGGCTGAGTCTTTGATGCTTCTTTGTAATTTAATTCCAGTTTTGTAGATAAGAGAAAAATGAAATACAGAAAGCTAAAATGATTTAATTTAGATCATGTACCAAAAACACAGGATGAGGCCCAAACATATGTCCTGGGGGCTCTGATGCTAAAAGATGTTTAGTAAAAAAAGAAGCAATAAACTTTCAAAAATCCTAACTTAATTTTTTTCACAACTCTTGTATCTTCTTGAAATACAGTTACAACTTAGTCCTCCTGCACATTTATCCTGCTGGAATGTCTCTGTTCTGTTCATCTAATTGCAACCTATATTGTTCCTAAACAAGAAGTCAAAGTGGCATTATAGTGGTACATCAAATAAACTCATAGACATTAGAGGAGGAAGAACAAGGAGACAAAAATGGTAACAAATCAAGTTTACACAAATAGATCTGACCCAGCTGTCCCACTCCTGGATATTTGTCCCGAAGATCTAAAATCCACATGCTACAGTGACACAGCCACCTCAATGTTTATAGCACCAAAATTCACAATAGCCAAATTATGGAATTAAAACAGGTGTCCATCAATAGATTAATGGATTAAGAAATTGTGGCATATATATACAATGGAGTTCCACTTGGTCATCAGAAACAATGGAACTGGGGCATTTGCCAGTAATTCGGATGGAAATGGAGACTATCATGCTAAGTGAAATTAGCTAAATTCAGAAACTCAAAGGTTGAGTGTTTTCTCACATCCAGGAACTAGAATAAAATAGAGAGGAGGGAAGCATAAGATTACATAAGGAACCAGTCACATACAAATTAATAGTCAGGTGAAAGGAAGTCTAGTAGAGGAAGGAGAAGGGGAGTGGGGGAGGGTCGGAGGGAACTGAAATGGATTTCCATGTATGTATGAGTTTGTTGGGATGAACTCAACTACTTCCTATAACTATAAACTCTAATCATCATCATCACCCAACAAATTTGGGAAGCTGGGCGAGGTGGTGCACATTTGTAATCCTAGCTATGAGGGAGGCTGAGGCAGGAGGATCCTAAGTTCAAGGCCAACCTCAACAACATAGTGAGGCTGTGTCTCAAAATAAAAGATAAAGAGGGCCGGGATGTGGCTGGGTGGTGGAGTGCTTGCCTGATCATGTATGAGGCTCTGGGTTCAATTCCCAACTGCAAACAAACAAACAAACAAACAAACAAACAAATTCATTTTGCTCTTCTGTCAGTCAGGTTGAAATAAAAACATTTTGCAGCACCTGTTGGAAACACCAACCTATTTTCTGATAGTAAGCCTGTCCCTGGAGGCTGCTCTGTGTCTCAGCCAGAGGCCTGGTGTTGGTTCCAATGGCTGGTACATGTGGCCCCATCATCTCTCCTATTCTAAGTGAAATCTCAGAGAAGGCAAACCCTGACATGGTTTTAACTTCCTGGTGGAGTTTCCATAGGCTCTTCCTCAATACCATCTGGATGCAGGCATGCATCAGGTAACCACAGGGATGTGTGCTAGGAAATGCATCTTCTGGGGATCTCTGGGACCATCAGAGAGGGTGCTTGCACAAGCAAGATGCTGCAACATCACTGGGCGAGACCTTATGGGCCATAATCCTGTAGCTGTGGCCGTCACGGGCAGAACATCACTACACTGAACATGACTATGTGACCAAACAACAGGAGCTCCTCAAACCCAGAGAGTTATTTTTTTAGGAAAGGTTTACTAGACTCTGAGAACCATCTACAATCATGTGAATTTTGGAAATGGAGCTCAGTGAACCCAATAGTGAACAGCTAGCGTAAGACCAAATCAGAAGGTCACTATTTAGAACTGGACATTCGTGAGATGGGAAAAAAAGGATGCAGGTGACATTTTGTTTGGTTTTTAGCAGTTCTGAGTTGTTAACTAGAAGACTATAAAACTCCCCCAATGATTGTCACTGAAATGTATTGTCATGCCGCCATCACCATGTCCAACTTTGGGACACTCCCATCACTCCCAAACTTTCCTTTGTGCCCCTTAGCAGTCAATACCTGCCCCTCCCCCAGACCCAGGAAGCCACTATTCTGCATTCTGCTTCTATAGTTCTACCTTTTCTAGCTTCATATAAATGGAATTATACGTGTGCTCTTCTGTGCCTGGCTTATTTCACTTAGCGTGATGTTTTCAAAGTTCACACGGTTGCATGTAGATGTAATTCTGATTGTTGTGTAGCACTCTGATTCACAACTTTACCTGATTTTGTTTGTTCACCTGTTGACAGGCATTTGGGTTGTTTGAGTGGCTTGGCTCCTATGAACACTGCTATAATGAGCAATGGCTTAGAAGTCCTTGGGAGGACTTGTGTTTTCATTTCTCTCAGGTAATAGCTAGGAGTGGAATTGTAGGTAGTGTAGAAAGTCTATGCTTACTCTTTGTAAAACTTGCTAAACTCTTTTCCGAGATGGTCCTTACCATTTGAACTTGGATGTATTGAAATTTACATTCCTACCAGCAATGAATGGCGATTCTGCTTCTCCAGACTCACTAACACTGGGCTCTCTCTTCCTTCATTGTAGCCTGCGATGGCTAATTTTAGGTCCCAACTTGGCTGGGTTAATGAGAGCTGACAGGGCCTATCTCCAAGTGCATCTGAGAGGGTGTTTCTGGAAGAGACTGGCCTTTGAATCAGTGGACACAGAAGATCCACCTTCACCAATGGGTGTGGCCTCATCCAGTCTTCTGAGGCCCAACAGGACAGAAAAGTGACGAGGGCACATCCTCTGTCCTTCCTGGAGCTGGGACACCCATCTTCTGAACTTGGACATCAGAACTCCAGGTTCTTGGGCTTCTAGACTCTGGGACTCACCTCATCAGTTCCCTTGCTGCTCAGGACTTTGGACACAGACTGAGAGTCACATGGGCTTGAAGTCAGCACACCTCGGGACACCTTGGCCTCTGTAATCTTGTGAGCCAAGTCCCATAATAAACTTTGTTATATCTCTGTCTCCCCATATATAGAGAGATAGATATGGCTACTGGTTCTGTTTTTCTGGTGAACCCTAATATGTGATCCTTCCAGTGGGTGTAGGGCAAGGATTTTTTGTTTGTTTGTTTGTTTTTGTTTTGGGTACCAGGATTGAACCCAGGGGCACTTAACCACTGAGCCTTTTTATTTTCATTTCAGATAGGGGTCTTGCTATCTGAAAGGCAGGCCCAGAACTTGCAATTCTCCTGCCTCAGCCCCCGAGTCACTGGGATTACAGGTATGCATCACCACAACAGCTGGGTGAGCATGTTCTGAATAGAGAGAATGTACTTGTTTGCACTGAGTCTAGAAACAGGATCAAAATAAGAAACCACCAGCCCCATCCCTCACCTGAATTGTCTTAACAAATGAAAGTATTCAGAATCTAAGAGCTTGTGTGACTTTTCTCTCATGGTCTTTTTAATTTTATATTTATCAACTTCTCTCAAATAATCTATTAATTTTATCAATTTGAGCCTCTTATTAAATCAAAGTCTTGGTACAAAGTATCTCACTACTCCGCTGCTTCAACTACAGAGAGATCTTTCCATATATTGCTCTAAAATGTGAAGTAAAAAACCGCAGTCCTCAAGCCAGCCTGGGCTACAATTTATACACACCCTCTGTACAATCAGGTCATTTTATAGCTATAAAACAAACCTTTGAACTACAATAAGCCTACCAGGCACTGGTACTTTCTCCCCCATCAGTGCTTAATTCAATTTATCTATGTTTTCCATTCCTTGACCATGCATTAAAAAGAAAGCAACGGTGCACTTCTGCTTGGAATTTCCCCAGCAAGTAAGAAAACTCACTGTGTGTGTGTGTGTGTGTGTGTGTGTTTATCACATAGCTGACTCTCTTTCTAGGAAAAAAATTGATTGACAGATGCAAATTTTTACTGGAGAAATACTGAGGCAAGCATGCTACAAATTATCTTCAGACATGTCGGGAAGTCACCTAGAGCCACCCTTTGCCCACCATGTGGAAGTCCAGAGGTGTGTTTTGGTCATCTTCTTGCAAGAAGCCTGCGGGGCTCTTACTGCCTCAACGTCTTTTCAGGCTTAAATCACATAATGAGAGAGCTTTGTCACCTACTCTAAAGGGTGGCCACAAGGCTGGTGACACCAAGTCTGCCTGCAGCCCCTCTTGCACTGATCTGGTCTGTGCACCATTTTTCTTCCTGGAGGCCGCGGGGTGGAAATAGGCGTGAAGGGAGAGAACGTGGCCCACAGTGAGCAGGGATGCCCAGGTGCTGCTAGGAAAAGGCCAAATAGAGCCACGATACTTCATCTAGGGCACTACCAAAGTCTGGCCCTTGCAGAAATGACCAAGATATTTGGAAGATTCACTTTATTTCCATAGTCATAGCTCAAGCCACACAAAGTGGTAATTAAATCAAAATGTGAATATATTATCTCAACATGCTGAATAATCTTGCAAGTGAACAGAATGCTCCCTTTCTTTGTATTAATAATTAAATACTCATTAGAAGTTTGTTTGGTAAGTACAGAATTAAAGTAAAAGGTTTAAAGTAATGGTGTAAGGGCTACCAGAGACAATTGTACAGTGCACTGTCTGTGTGATGTACAGGTGTCCCCACTCTCTCTTAGGAACTATACCACTCCTGTAGCTTAACCTGGTTTCTCTAGACCCTGGACTGTTTAGAGCCACACTGCTAACATTCACTTCTTTAGAATCTGCCATGGTGTAGACATGGTTGGCACGTGTTCCCCGAAGGTTCATGGGTTGAACTTTAATCCCCAGGGGAGGTATTAAAAGTCTTAAAACCATGGTGCCCCGAAGCAGGGCCTTTGGGAAGTGATTGGGACTAGATAAGGTCTTCTGGGTGGACGCCCCATGAGTGAGTCCTGGTGGCTTCATAAGAAAAGGGAGAGACCAGGGCACCTACATGTGTATTCCCTGTCCTCGCCCTGTGATGCTCCGTGCCACTTCAGTACTCTGCAAGAAGGTCACTGCCAGATGGGGCCCAGAACTGTGAGTGACACAGACTTCTATTCTTTACATCGTTACTCCGTCTTGGATATTCTGTTACAGTGACACAAAGTGGACTAACAAAGTCCCTCAGTCCCTGCTGCATTTTGATGTACTGGATGCACTGAAGAAGTTGCTCCCTGTTCTTAGTAAAGCAACAGGTTTCTAGAGACTTAGTTATTTCACCCTCAGAGTTGTCTTGGGTGCTTTAGCTCCACGTTCCCATGGGAGGGAAGGCAGCCAGCCGTCTCTCGTAGACTGACTGGACCCACAGGCACAGAGTATGAAAGTCTGTGAGACTCCTGGCTTCCTTCCATGCAGCACAGAGAAGTGGTCGTGGGTACAGGTGTGGGGACCAGGCTGCTGGGTGGGGAACCTGGCTGCTTATTCACCTGTAAGAAAAGACATCAGCCTCTAGGACACATGGCTATGGTCCAGCTTCTATAAGGCCCAGAGGTCAGGAGTTCAAGAGCAGCCTGGGCCACATAGCGAGACCACAGCTCTTAAAAAAGGAAAGAAAGGAAAAAAAAAACAAGAAAAAGGAATAATAGTACCTACCTCATAGGGTCATTATGGGGATCAACTGTTACTACACGTCAGCTGCTTACGGAGGGCCCAGCACGTAAACATTCAGTCAGTGCTAGCTCTTATCATTCTACTCTGATTTTATTATAGTCTCTTAATGTTACCTCCCTATAACCTATTATTGTACTTATTCCTTGTCTTGGTCTGTTTTGTGCTCCTGAGGTTGGGCAATTTATAAAGAATAGAAATTTATTTCCTCCTCCTTCTGGAAGCTGAAAGTCTAAGATCAAGTTGCCAGTGTCTGGTGGGGGGGCCCTGCTGCATGCTCACGTAGCACGAGGAGGAAGACCGGACAGAACCAACTTCCTCCAGCAAGTCGGGAACCCAGCTCCAAATCCTGTGGCCTCATCATCCCTTACAGGACATACCTCTTAAAGGATGCGGAAACACACAAAATTTGGAGCAGACTAGCATCCTCTATTAGTCTAGTCAATGTTCCGTCCCCAGTCCTGCATATCACAAACCCCAGTTTAGTAATCACACAGCTGTCCAACAGGAAACGCTGGTGTATGTATGAATGTGCCTGTTGTAACTCCTCAAAGTCAGCCTTAAAAGAAAGGAATTGTTGGAGGAAAATAGTTCCCTCTTACTGCCGTGACAAATTACCTCAAATGTAGTGGCTTGAAGCAGGACACATTTATTGTCCTCTAATTCTGGAGGTAAGCAGTCCAAGAAGGGCCAGAAGAGCCATGCTCTGAAGGCCCTGGAGACAGCCCTGGGCCTACTCTCTGGCTTCGGGGGTCCCAGACTACACCTGCACCTTGGACCTCCGCTTCCTTTGCCCCTTCTGTAAAGCTTTCTTCTCTGATCCTCACGCTCTGCTCTCCTCCTCTTAGAAGGACCCAATTGCTCAGGATACTCTTCCCACTTCAAAAGCCTTAGCTCAATTCCTTCCTTAACAGATCTGCTGCCATCAAAGATAATGTACCCACAGGTTCCAGGAACTGACATGGACATCTTTGGAAGGCTATTTCCTTGTCTACCTCAAAAAGGAAAAAGCAGTGTAGACTTATCTGGCTCATCTATACCAGTGGCACCTGACACAGGGCACTCCACTGCCCTTAGGGGATATTTGGTAATATCTGGAGACATTTTTTTTTTTTTTTTTTTTTTTTTTGGTTTTCACATCTGGGAGAGGGATGCTGCTCTGGTGGGTAGGTCAGGAAAGCCATTAAGGATCCTACGATGTCCACACCCACAACAAAGAATTACCCATGAAACCTTCAGTTATCCATGGAACCTTCTGAGCTGGGAAGTCACAATGCAATGGACACCAGTTTGGGGATATAGGCTTACGGAGAAGTTTTATTTTAGGTCTGGTCAATCTAATGTGTTTTATATATTAACAAGTTAATTTAATATGTTACTATAATATGTTATAAATACGTTCTAATATATTACATATATTAAAAACATTTAAATTATAGGTGCCCAGACTTCAAGATGGTCCTGAGCCTTCTGCAGGGTCTTGCTCTTGCCCAGCTCAGCCTGACTTCTGCTCCTTGAGCTCAGAGGATCACAGGGAGAAGCAGCTTTGCCAGAACACCCCTTCCACTGGGAGAAAGATTCAAGTTGGAGCCAACTTTAAAGAAAGCACCTTGGGTACCAATTCCTACTTTTCCAACCCTCAAGATGAAGGTCAGTGCTCAGGTTTGAACACCCCCAGACTTCTACCGTAACTATATGACTGGAGTGAGATTTCTATCTTTCTTTCCTTTCCATACGCTCCGTGCTTCTCACTCTTCTTTATGACGTGCTTCTGCCCAGGGTTTCCTCTAGAGTTTTCTGAATCTGCAACAACTTCTAAAAGAAATAGTAGCTGCATTTTCGGTGGCAGAAAAAATTTCTAACCAGCCAAGGACTGCATGTATGTGCGTGGAACAGTGAGCCCAAGAGAGCAGGAGGAAGAGTAACTGCAAACATTAAGGTGTCCTCACAGCCTGTGAACCAACGAAGAAGGAAGAGAGACAGCCTGACCATGAACTTGGTATCACGGAAGCTATTTCTATGGGGCATTTCTCTGCCAAAATGTAGTTCTTGAGGTGTTTTACACTTGACATGATTTCTAAGTTAACATGAAAAGATGCAGGTTAAATACATTTTGGTGAGTTGAGAATTTCCAGACTCTATTCAAGAACCATGTCCCCAAATCATGAATTCACAAGGTTCCAGATTCCAGACGTCACTCTGCTCTGTGATGTGGGTACTACAGCAGGAATCTGCCTAGAGCTCTGGGGAAAGCCACCTGGAGGGGGTTTACAAAAATGTGTCTACCTAGTTGAAGAATCCAATTTCTTCCAAATTAAATTGTAATAAAAATGAAGACAGGGAAAAAACAGGTAAGCGAGAGGAGAGGACTTGTACACTAAGAGATCAGAGTCCCAAGGACAGAAGAACTGACCCTAGTGAGGTCAGCACCTATGTAGAGGTTTCTCAAGACTGGACAAGCATGAGCATAGACAGCGTGGCTGATAGAGAGAGAAAGAGGCGTGGGAGGAGCTGCGGGGGAGTAAGCAGTCTCTTTGGCAGTTGGGTGCAATGACCCTGGACATCTCCCAGGCAAAGTAGCTATGTAGCATTTCCCCAGAGAACAAACAAACGTCTTTGTTTCTGAGAAAGCCCTTGGATGGGAAAGTACATGCCATCATGTGGAGCAGTAAGCGGCTGAAATCCAATCAGGTCTCCCTCCAGTTCCCTACGGTGCATATCTCGGGATGTGGGATCATCACACCTGAGGCCCAGAGCAGAGTGTCCACTAACAAGCAACACAGAAAAGCAAAGGGCACCAGACCCCACTACTCCCAGGCACCTCCCCTGGTTATCTTGCAGTTTAGTAAACAACAGAAACCCAGGTAATAATTTCCAACAGAAAATGGTTAAAGGGCGTAAGTGTGGCATTCATGCCCCAGGAAGCTGCATTCAACTCCGTAGCTGTCCTCCTGAGGCAGGGACACGTGCTCCTCTCACGTCCTCCTCTGACTTCTGTTCCTTCTATCCTCGTGACTGACGTCTTCTTCAATTTGACCCCATGCCTCTGCTCTTCTCCTTTTGAGAACCCAAATATTCCTGAGGCTCCCACTGTCCCCAAGCTGACAGATCCAAATCTGAGCTTCTTATGCCACCTCCACCGACCATCCTGCTCATCCTCCCTCCCTCAGATGCTCCTCTCAGCTCAGCCAGCACCTCCTCATTCATCTCCCAACCACTCTACTTGTGAGTGGCCGCCACTACCCTCCTCAGTGCCTTGGATATTAAACAGTGGCCTCATTTCTAGCTCATTCATGTCCCTCGTTTCAGTTAGCAAGACAGTTCTCCACAGCCATCTGGGGCTCCCTGCCCACTGCCTCCACTGAGCCCTGGCTCCCTGCAGGTCACAGGCAGCTGCCACTGCTTGCTCTGTCCACTCCACCTGGTGTAGCGCTTCCAGACCACACCTTATTCAGGAGGAGATCTGCTTCCCCTCACCACCGCACTGAGGCTACACATGGCCTTTCAAGGCTTTCTACCACATATGCCTGTCCATCAAGCCTGCTTCCATGTCCCAGACCCCTTCAAGGCATTTCCCACACCCTGACTTCCCCACCTAGCCCAAGATGACCACAGGTCACTTCTTCCTCAGAGCTCACACCTGAGATGATTGAGCACTTAATGGTGTGCTCACCATCCCTGCCTTCATTTTCTTTATCCAACTACATAGTGAGTTTCATAAAAATAAACATATAGTTCTTTATCACGTCACCCTATACCCCGGAGCTAAAACAGTGAATTATTTTTTAGAATAGGCAAGTTATTTAATCTACTACTTCAATGCATTTTGGTATTTCTTGATTACAAAGCCAGACACAAAAATAAGTGGTCTATAATGAGGAAGAATATAAACAAAGCAAATGTGGAGATACATCTATTAGCACTTTGTTTTCAAATGTTATACATTAAATGCAAAGACAATTGCTTACCTGATTTGATGCAGTCTGATGATTTGCAAACGCCATCTAGACAAAGAAGAGTATATGCATAAGTATTTGCATGCTTTCTATTTTATTCTTCTCTTTTAAAAACTGACCATTAAATAGCAACTCCTTAAAAACTTTATGTTATATATAATTGCCAATGGCTAGAAAATAATAGAGGGAGAAGATAGGAAAATCCTAAATTTTAATTTGATTATGAAGAGAAATGTGTTGTTATTATCATCTCTAAAAACTAAGCTTTAGGCCTGACTAATTGAAATAATCAGTTGTTCTAGTTATCTTTCAGTAATCACTTTTTCCCATTAAAGAATCTTTACTAATCCCTATTGTGAAAAATGTCCAAGACTCAAATTAGACTTCTTAAATTCCTGTGAAACTCTTCAGAATTTCCATGGCACAGCAAAAATTGACTAATTGCTGAGGCTGGCCATAAAACTGTGTATATTTTAATAAAATAAAATTATATATTAGGGGGCTGGGGTTGTTGCTCAGTGATAGAGCACTTCCCTAGCATGTGTGAGGCACTGGCTTCAATCCTTAGCACCACATTTAAATAAGTAAAATAAAGGTTTTTGAAAAAAAAAAAAATATATATATATATATATATATTCATAAAGTAAACATGAAGGCCCTAAATATATTTGGCAATTAATAACTTTGCTCCAACATAAAAGGCAGTGTACTTGAGCCCACTCAAGTTCATTGTTTCAACATACGGGTGTTACACTATACAAGTGAATCCTGTGTTGCCACATGTCTCTGTTCTTAAGGTATCTGTTGGGTGATGGCAGGAGCAGGAGATGGAGACCCTTCTCTTTGCCCTGCTGACACCCAGCATGGGGTCACTCACCGTCATAGGTTGCATAGAGCGCGATCATGGTCACGGCTATGATGGTGAGCAGCAGGACGAGGACCGAGAGGCTGATCTCCAGGGGGGTCCATCTCGGCTTCTTTGGCTTTGGAGTGTTGATATCAGTTATATCCATCTGACTTTCCGATCTTCCCATCACCTAAAATCTGCAGATAAACACAAAAATCTTAACAAATAGATAAGAATAAACTGTGTATAATTTTATAAATGCTTAATGTGGCTCAATAAAAGTAAAAGGTTAATTTATTTCAGATTAGAAATAAAAGTCGTTGTTGAAAAGTCAAAACGTAGATGCTGAAAGCAAAGAATATACAGCCATGTGAATTCCACAGGCCCCAGTCACAACCTTTCTGTTTTGTTTT
Organism: Spermophilus citellus; assembly: GCF_964194105.1. Lineage (NCBI taxonomy): Eukaryota > Metazoa > Chordata > Mammalia > Rodentia > Sciuridae > Spermophilus > Spermophilus citellus. The sequence continues at coordinate 50,776,812 of NC_138188.1, forward strand.
GCTGTCACTGAAGATTCCATCAATGTTATACAAAGCGAGTTTGTTAGACACTCACATAGTTTTAGTGCAGAAGTTCATAAGCAAATAAGGGGCTGTACCATCATTAAGAAAGCTTTCAACTCACTCTTGTGAACTCTGGACTAACGTCAAAGGTGGATTTTACATCTTGCTCCAGTGGTTTATTTTACAAGCTCAAAATCAATGACTAATACCTTGAGGTTTTGACTAAGCAATAATTTGAAATATGATTACAGATAGAAAACAAAAGGAACAAACACTTGAGGTAGTTTAGTCATAAAAAACAACTTTTGTTTTTACAGCTCAAAATCACTACTCCTGCTGATAGAGGCATCAGTTAACTGGTCAGACAACATTCTGAAGACGTCAACTCAGAGACCAAAAGTCAGTGGAATGAAAGATATTAGCCATATCAACGTTTCTTTTGCAACCAAAGGAGAAAAAAAAAAATGATCAAAAAAGCCTACCTTGCAGATTAGGGTATCAGCCCTTAAGCCAAATATTTAACTTATATAAATTAGTGTTATTCCTTCTACCAACTATAGCTGACATCTAGTAGGTTCTTTCCATGTGCCAGCATCAGTTCTTAGAGTTTTCCACAACCTGATTCATTTTACCTCCACAAGGTGGATATTAATATTCCAATTCTAGGAAAGTAGGCCACAGAGAAGTCAGGTAACTTGTCCAAGCCCACACAGCAAGTCAACATTCTTTCTAAGAGACACCTAACTGCACTATCATTCCAAAACTTAGTTTAAAAATCTTTAGTTTTTGTACTTGACTATATGAAAGAACTTCTGAGATGAACAAATTAGCTGTGGAATTTAGTAGGTGTAGAATTTAGTCCCTAGATTAAGTAACTGCTCAGAAATGTTCTTTCAGATAAAGATCTTTGTTGAATTCACACACACAAGTCCCTGAGGGTGTGTTTTGTAGAAACTGAGCCACTAGAGAAAGGAGAAACAGACTGGCCATTTGAGGTGTGGTCTGGGAGACCCAGCAGACAATAAGGTGCTCACTTCCTCCAGGGAGTCATTAATAAGTGAACCATAACTGGACTTTACAGTCCTGGATGCAAAGTCTTAAGCACTCTGTCCCTTTGATTACATGAGGCTATAATCAAGGACAGACTATCAAATAAAAATATTTTATTGGACAATGAAAACCACGTCTGCTCAATGAAAGTGGGATGTAATGTACCTGAATGTTAAAATGTCTTACTTAATGGTTATGTAACTCAGTAGCACAGCCCCTGGGGTTATGATATGGAATTGCATTGACTGTAGTTCTAATTTAATAGAGGTGACAATTGGGCAAAGAAAAGGCAGGAACAAATTTAATACCTGGACACTCTACAGAGAGGCAAACAATCAAACGAGTAATTCTCCCAGTCCTCTTCAATTTCTAGTCCTGCCTTAAAGAACACCTAAATATTAATCACATCTGCTTTAGGATTTCTCTCCTCTTGCTCTAGTAATATTTCAGAAGACAAATCAAGAGACATGTTTTACTGGGTTAAAAAAAAAAAACTTTCTTATTTTATTTATTTTTCTTTCTTTCTGAGAAACATGACTCAGTGTCTCTGTAAAGTAAACTTGAGACTGGGGAACCAGGGCAGTGCTCTTTGGCACCACCAAGCTTCCCAGTGTGGCACAGCTGGTGGGCAGGCATTTCTCGCTCCCTCTGGGCTACCTTCCCTGGCTTCTCTCCCTTATCCTTCAGCATGGAGAATGGAGGCAGCCGCAGGAACAGCTATGGGGAAATTCAGGTAGCGACCCAGGTTACTAGCCCTTGGACTTCATCAAAAGAATATCATCTTGAGTCACCATCAGACTTTTTCTCCATCTCTTAAAAAGCTTTGTAGATTCTTTTTGCCCTTAAGTAGCACTTTTTAACAGTATTGAGCAAAAGTGGGAAAGCTGCAAGTTTAACCTCTTAATTAACTTTGTCATTCATTTTCAGTTAATTCCAGATGATATGCCATTTTCTTTGAAGAAAACAGGGGTCAGGATACTGAATCTCAGGAAAGGACATAGCACTAACTCCTAGTTACCTGAACTTCCAATTTAATCATATACAACCACATTTAAGAGAGAGGGCTAAAGGGCACATGGAAATGAAAAAAATATGAAAATTATATAAAGTTGATACTTGGATTCTCATATAAAGCAGGGTATGCAAAAACATTCCTACATTCTTAAAATACTTCACCTTAACTAGAAATGTGTTAAAAAGCTTCAACTAAAAACCAGATACCACCCCAGAGGGGAGTAGATGATTAGGACCCTGAAAACTTCAACTTGACATTCTCAGAATTAATTATCATTTTGCTTGAATATAAGCTGAATTCCAAAGCAATATGATGTAGCAATTCTCATTCTCACACTGGTACAGCATTAAGTATCCATTTATCAGACTGTCAAATCATGAAACCTGGAGGATAACCCATTTGTGCAAGGGAGATCTGAGTTCTAAGCAATTTCATCTTCACAGCATATTATAACATTAACTTATTTCTACAAGTCCCTGAGGTTTGGTAGGTAATGACAGTTTGCATTCATGGAAACTGAGGCACAGAAAAGCAAAACAGGTTCCATATTGAGGCTGCAGAAGCTGAGGAAGAGGGTACTCAGTTGAAATCCCCACGTTTCCCACATATCAGTTAAGCCAGTGCTTCCAGGGTCTGAAGTATGGAGTCCTGGACACAAAGTCCCAACAACATTACTCCCAGAGGCACAGGGCATCCAGTCTGAGAAACTACAATATCGTTTTTTAAAGAGCTGGAACCCAGCAAAAATGCAAGGGAGTGAAGCTACCCGCTCTCAGAGCCTATTTGCTCTGAGTAGCAGCTTCCAAACGCTGACGCTGCAAGCCAGATACTAGTTTCCAGTTTAATAAAACTGCCATTTGAATCACATATGGAGGAGAAATAGACTTGATTGAGAGGCTGAAGAGGGATGATCGGTTGCAATTACCCTTATTTTAAAACAGTACAAATAGACTGAAACTGGTTAAGTAAGGAAAAGGTCTTTTAAAAAAACTTCCATCTACAAAAGAACACCCTCCATGCCGCACCAACCAACCCTTGTGAGATTTAAGCATAAATTATATAATAGGAAATCAAGGTTCAAAGCGAGACGAAGAGGTGGAATCATGAAAAGATCTTCAGGTTAAGAAAAGAAAAAAAAATAGAAAAGTGAGTTAAATGAGGAGAAAATCCGACAGAAACCAAAATGAAAACAAACCTTGCTTTTTTAAAAAACCAGTGTCTGTACAGCGGAATGGCAAATTCCCAGCCCCCAAATCAACCCCGGTGCAATTTGGTAGCGCAGATCTCGGTAACCAAACATAACTCCCAGGCAGAGGCTGCAGGGAGCTATGGAAATGAACCTGGAGAGTCGACCTGACATCACTCGCAGAGCCCTCCTCCCCGGCACCCTCGGCCCCTTCCCTCCCCTCCCCTGCGCTCCGCTCCGGTCCCGGCGGCGGCTCCTTCCCAGGGCACGCCTCCTGCGCCCACGCCGCGGGGCCAGGGGCGCCAGCCGCTGCCCGCGCCCGCCCAGCGCCCCGGGCGACCCCTGCGCCCCAACCCCGGGTGCAGCCGGCCCTCCCGGGACTCACCAGCACGATTCGGGAGAAGTTGGAGGCTGAGCAGACACATCCCGACCAATGAGCGCGCGGGGCGGGCGGCCCGGAGCTTCGCCGAGCGCCCGTCGCTCCGTGCGTCCCCCGGCGCCCGGAGGCGCGCGCTCCGGCCGGCCGGTTGCGCCGCGCCAAGGCCGGACTCCAGGGAGCGATCGGCCCGGGGCGGCCGGAGCGGCAGGGCGACGGGGAAGCCCGGCATCCCTCGGACCCGCGCGCGAGGGACTCACCGTGGCCTCTCAGCAGATCCCGCGCGGGGAGTTGGGCGGCTGCTCCCGCCTGCGCCCGGCCGAGCTTCGCCACTTGCACATCTCCGCGCCCCGCGCGTCTCGGCGCGCTCAACCCCGCCTCGCAGCCGCAGGACCAGCGAGAGGAGCAGTTCCCTGGGTGACCTGAAGGTTTCCGCTAGGTCTCCCAAATCCTGCCACATCACGCGAGGGGGCCGGCACGGGGCGGGGGCGGCGAGAAAGTCCCGGCTCCGGGTCCCCCACCTCACCATTCCCAAAAGGGCCTTGCCAAACATTCTTGGAATTGCTTAGCTTGGGGCTTTCAAGAAAACAATGCACCGGCTCTTCGGGATTCTGTAGTGCGGGTGAAGGTCCCTTGGCCTCCCTAGTGGACTAGGGCAGTAATGCTTCTCCTTCTGGCTCGCCTTCGCTCCTGCCCGTCCCTTTCCTCCTGCGTCCAAGCTTCCTTCCTCCCTCTCTCCTTTATTGATTTTTCACTCTCTTCCTCCTTTGTATTTCTTTCCTTTTCCTCCCTCCTTTTCCTTCTCCCTCTCTTCTCGTCTCCCTTTCTTTTTCTTCCTCAGAGCAACACGATGCCAGGATTTGCACTGAAACTCTCCACTCCCGCCTCCTGACTCTGAGGCATCTTCTACCTGTGTGTGTGTTTCGGTTGGGGGTTACAGGGTGGGGAGTGAGAAAGACCGAAATAAAATGCTAAAGCGCGCCTACCTACTAAAATAAGCTGGGGTGTGTCGGGACCCTAATCAACGTCATGCTGCTAAGCAGCACACACCATTTCGCTCAAGACACTGAGATTCCTTCTTGAGCGTTAGAAAAACAAGTACTTTTTGCACAAAGGAGGACCTTTATTAAAACTGCTTTTCACAGTTATAATTGCCCAGAAGCCAAGGAGCTCAGATATATATGCATATTTTTTATTGCACTACTGGGAATTGAGCCCAGGTGTGTCCTATCACTGAGTGCCATCCACAACTTCATATTTTTAATTTTAAACAGGGTGTCTCTAAGTTGCTGAGGTCTGCCTTAAACTTGTGATCCTCCTGGCTTAGCTTCCTAAGTACCTGGGAGTACAGGGGAGCTACACACCCCTCAGCTGCTTCCAGTATTTTTAATGCCAAGTGTATAAATCGCTTTAACAATGATCCTTTTTCTTCTCTGGATTAAACACACACACACACACACACACACACACACACACCCCACCCTGGGGAACTAATTCTGAAATACAACTGGGTTTTCCTGAATTTGGAATTACCTTTTAACATCAGAATGATTTACTGCTATAGAGCAGTCCCTTCACACTAACAAATTTTATGGGTTTTTTTCATAGTAGAGAAAACTGAAAAGCAAGGAGAAAAGGTAATACATGCTTATGAAAGAGTTAAGTGGAATATGATAAAAAGACATTTTTGACCAAACTGCATTGCTATACTGTATGTGTGCAAATATGTAACAAGTTCTGCTATTATGTATAATTAAAAAGCTCAATTTAAAAAGCAAAAAAAAAAGAGACATTTTGAGAAAATTAATATGGAGAATATCAATTTTCTATTAATACAGAAAATTAATCTAGAGTAATCTGGTGCATGATCTTCACAAGTACTGTCCACATCTCTATGCCGCACTGTCTGTGCAAGTTGCAGGCATAGTACTCATGGCAACCTACAGGCGCGATGTCCTGAAAATAAGCACACTTATTAGGTTTCAGCTGGAATCTGAACAAAATTCATTTTCACTCAAATGCTTACTTATCTGTTATTTCCAAAGCAGACTCCCCCCCACCCCCTCGGGTGTTGGGAAGCCAAATACTCCGACCTCTAAGCCACCTGAACAAGTTCATTGAACCACCTGATAATGGAGAATAAGCGGGAGTTGGGTGAGGCGGAGGTTTCCCAGAACTCAGGCACCACTTTTAGGGCCAGGCCCTTCCAGTGTGCTCTGCTGGGTGTGTCACTCTGCATGGAAATTAGATTATAATGCAGTTGGAAGCTGTCTGTGCTCACTCTGGCAGGCTTCTTAGCTCGGAGGGTTTTGGCCTGCCCACCTGAAGAGGACTCTCCAGCCTTAGGCATCAAGAATAAGATTAGGGAAGGGCAGAATGTCAGCTAGGACGCATGGGCAGTACACCGGGAAACAGTTTTACAGAGGAGACACGTAGAAAATTGATTGACTCAGATTCATTTGGCGGAAATCTAGGTCTTGTAACACTTCATTTCTTAATGTTTAATACTTCTCAGTGAAATTGCCAAAATGTTATTTCAGCTTTACTTAATAACAAGGAATTAAAATGAATTTGAAAAAATAATTTTTGAAAAAATATAGCCAGTTATCAGTTGTTTCATATGGAGCCATATGCTGAAAATTCTGATTAACATAATAATGCATTTTTGGTAGAGGGAGTAGCTTAGTCAGAATAATCCAAAAACTTGTATACTGACTGGAAATGCAAATCAAGCTCATATGCCTTGACTGAACCTTCTCATTGGAGCTTTCCAAGTTCTCTAATTTGCATAAAAGTTTTAAACTGAAAAAGTTTCTTTGAAGGTAGTGGCAGACCCCTCAAGTTCAAGAACACCAGTTCCCTGCTGATCTCTGGGCCTTGAGCTTGCCAAGTATTTGCTAGGTGACTGACTTACAGCCCCAGCTCTCAGGAATATCTTGATAGCAGAAGAAAATAAGTTGGCTTGATTTGTTTCAGTTATAAACTTTGAACTGACAACTGAAAATGTAATTGATTTATATTTAATTAAAGAGTCATTAATGAAAAAATTTTAGGCTATTTAGTTATGACCATACATCATAGTTTTATTTCAGTCTCCTTGTAAGAAAAAAAAATGTAGGGAGAAATTCAAATGTCATCTTGGTGGGGACATCTTACAGGAAGAAGAGTGAACTGAGCTGGAATGTACATCAAAAGAAAAGCAAAGCCTTAAGTTACTGCAGGCTTTCACTTTCAGCTGATCATCAACAATAGGGGTGGATCCCTCGCTCATTTAACCACAAGATTGAATCTCATTAAAGTTCATTAGAGACTTAAGTAAGGTTTTATCAAGAATGTGAAATCTTTTCCTAAGGAGGTTGTGCAAGTTGGAGATAGTTTCTCTTCTAAAGGACCTCCAGATTCCTCTAGTAAGTAAAATCACAGAACTGAGGTTCCCTGAGGCTATCCAAGGTCACTCAGGCTGGTCAATTGCAGGAATGAAGGAGAAAGTCCCCATGCAGATGGCCATGCTGTTATTAGCCATGCAGTGACTCAGTTCTGAGAAATGGGAGTGATCCAGAAACCTAGAAGGTGTAAATTGCTGTCCGGGAGCATCTACCTATCTCCGAGAGCCTCACCAAACCTAAGTGACCTAGGACTTCCTTTAACAGGACTTGGAAGTCCTGGGACTTCTACAAAGTCTAGTCCTGAGCAAGGTGAAAACTCAGAGCAGAGAGTCCTTCAGAGAACTGGGACACTGAGAAGAAACATCCACAATAAACTATGGAGAAACACACACCAACCCCATCGGGCTAATTGCTGGTCCCCCAACCACCTCTGGCAGAGCTGCTGGGGTGTCAGACACATACTTGTAGAGAAAGTAGACCTTTTTCCAAAAGGTTGACAAAGTGTACCTTTTATTCAAAACTGTATTCTCATCCCCCCCCCTTTCTCTTTAGCTTGAACTCAGGCTAGTAAATTTACAACAACAGAAATTTCCTGTGAGAGTTCATGATCAGCCCAGACCTTAGATATCTGAATATTGGACTGAAAATTCCCAAGGTAAAAATATAGTCAAGTGGTCCCAGTTGGACTGAGCCAAATTAAAAAAAAAAAAAATGGACAGAATTGCCACTATCTAACTCCTACTGCAGGCACTTCTTGAGAATCGATTTATGAATAAAAATGACAATTGATGGAAGATCTGAAATACGAGAAGGAATATAGCAGAGTACAGTATTCACACAGGTAAATCTAAGGAAACGTTTACCAGAAAACCATGGTGATAAGAAAAGATCAATGAAGCTGGGTGCATTGGTGCACCCTGTATTACCAGAGACTAGGGAAGCTGAGGCAGGAGAATCACAAGTTCAAGGCCAGCCTCAGCAATTTAGCAAGATTGTGTCTCAAACAAAAAAATAAAAAGGGCTGGGAATGTGGCTCAGTGGTAAGTACCTCTGGGTTCGATCCACAGTGGGAAACCAATAAGAAAAATTAAAATATACTAAAATACTAGACAATGATATATGCCGCAGTCTGGCTGGGCACAAATAACTGAGCCGCCAAAAGCCTTGTAGGTTCAAACAACAACTCTTTATTCCCGAACTCACCTGCACTCTACACACACTTCCCGGGAACACACTCCCTCCACCGGGCTCCACAGGCCAATTCTCCGGGAATCCCCAGGAGAACTCAAGGGGAACTCCAAAGTAGCAGGCTCCCAGGAGAACTCAAGGGGAACTCCAAAGTAGCAGGCTCCCAGGAGAACTCAACGGGAACTCCAAAGTAGCAGGCTCCCGAGGCAGCAGGATCCGCCCTAATCCCAGCAGGATCCGCCCTAATCCCCGAGCGGGGTCACCTTTCAACCATTCCCTCTAGCAAAATGCCAGGCGTCATTCCGACTAAACCGTGGCTCTCAACAGATATAGATAGTGTGCAAATTAAGAGAGTATTAATCAAAGTACTCCAAAGTCCTTATATTGTTGGTAAAGAATATAATGATACTGATTAATGTTTAGGTCTTACACTTGAGTACATTAATTGTACTTTAAATGTTACTAGTTTTGTCACTAAAAGGATAAAAAAAAGAATACATAAGGTTCAATTTTGCAGCAAGAAAGAAATTAGAATTAAACAGAAATCAATTTTTAAAAAATAATGAAAGAAAAATTAAATATTGAAAAGGGCATATAGGAATACAGAATAAGATGATAGAAGTAAATAAAAAAGTGTTCATCAATGGTAAATATAATTGGACCAAATTCTCCAGTTAGAAGACAAAGACTGAAATAAAACAAAATTTAGCTATCCCTGTTTAAAAGAGACACACCTTAAAAATTAAGATTTAGAATGGTTGAAGTAAAAAATGATAGAAAAGCATAAGCAAATGTAACCAAAGGATTGTCAATGTAGCAATATTATAAGATAAAATAGACTACAATTTTACCCCCAGAAAGAGTAATCAGTTCAGCCAATGGCATAGTCCTAAACTTGATTACATGTAATAGCACAAATTTTAAGTCTATACTTCAAAAAGTAAAATGAGAACAGACAGGGGAAACTGATAAACCACCGTAGTGATGGGTGATTTTGAAACAGATGTATTTGATAAATCAGATGCACAAATCAGTACCTGTATAGAAAGAAGATCTGAATAAAGTGTTAAAAGATCAACTAGTGGAAATATGTAGAGCTTTTTGTTCAATAAATGGAGAACACATGCTTCTCCTTCCCCCCCCAGGTCTCTAAGGAATATTTAAAAACATTGATTATGTGCTAACTGCAAATTTTCAATGAATTTCCAAGACTCTAATTATAAGTAATACATCTTGAACCTTAAGATAACTCAAGAGAAATGAAGTCACATGTACATTGGAAGTCAAAAGATGCAAACAAATAATTTAAAATAACACATGAATCTAAGATGAATCACAATAAAAATTTCAAAAATTTGTATCTGAATGTCAATGAAAATACTATCTACTGTTGGGTGCAGAGCAGGCTGAACTGTGTTGTCTGCAGGGCAGGCTGAACAGATGTTGGCTGCAAGATAGCCCACGCACTCAAACCCCCCTCTATCTGGTCCTTTATCACCTGTTTGTGTCAAGTTCCTGCTCAAGGCTGAGCACTCAACCCCCCTTGGGCCAACAAGGCAGCTTGCAGACCCAGAGGCCCCATTAGATTTGGGCTATAAAAACTCCCTCCTGCCAGGCCCCCTTCTCTCTTGCTCTTTCTCTCTTGCTCTCTCTCTCTCTCTCTCTCTCTCTCTCTCTCTCTCTCTCTCTCGCTCTCTTTATCTTTCTTGCGCGAGCTCTCTGTCTCTCTCTTGCTCTTGCTCTTGCTCTCTCCCTGTTCATTTCTTCTCTTCTTTCTCTCTCTCTCTTTCCTTCCTTCTTTTCTCTTTGTTGCACTGCTGCAATAAAGATCTTTTGGTTGCTCCGAGTGTTGTGGTCACTTTCCTTTCATCTACCAATGTATATCAAAATTTGTAGTCTTAAATGCTTTTTACTTAAGAGGAAAAAAAGCTAAGATATATTAAAATGAGTATATAACTTAAGAAGTTAGAAAAAGAACAGAAAGAATCCTAAGAAAGCAAATTGAATGCAGACGTGTATAAAAATGAAAATTTAAAAAAAAAGAAAAAAAGAAACCGCAAAAATACAAATTTGGTTACATTAAGTATTTATTTTAGAGGGTGTAGACAGTGCAGTTAAAAAAGAGAGAGAAAAAGGAGAGAGAGAAGAAAGGAAAATTATAGAAGGAAGTAAATAGGAATAACAAAACTCATCCATGAAAATGGGATGATCTTCAATATTGAAAAATGAAAGCAGTGTATATAAGATTACCATCTTTATAGGAAAGTAATGTGATTTTTTAAAGATTAATATTAATAAGTTAATTACATTTTTATGTAACAGAAAATGTTAGAAAATATAATCTTAAAAGACTCATCTATAGTAACAAATATATGTATGGATAGATAATACTATAAATGTAAATGTAGACATTTTCCAGAAATAAATGCCAACAGAAATCTTAAAAGTTATAAATTTTGAAAAATCCTGAAGAGCAGGCGATTGTATAGACTGTCAAAGACCAGGTAGTTAACTATGTACCTGGAATTAAATACTCAACATATTAAAACTATAAATTCTCAAACTGATCTATAGATTGTTATCATCCAAATGCCCAATAGAAATTTTTTAGATTATAATCTAAATAAGCATATTATAAAATGTTTGTAGAAGAACTAAGAAAATTATAGCCTGAAAAAAAAAACAAGGTAGAAGTGATTTAACCTACTAGATAGCTTTGAATATTAATAGTAATTTATTAATTTACTAATTAGTAATATTCAATTGACTCAGGGAAGATAGATCAATCCCTTTATTAGGGATGCAGAAATAGACCCATGCAATAAGGAAATATGGAGGAGCAGAAAGGGGTGGGGGGGTGATCTCTCTCTGGCCATTTATGAAAGGGTCATGGCCGACACCCCAGACCCAAACAAAAGTATAGTAAACAATTTGATCATATGTTTCCCCGTCCTGGGGTGCTTCAGAATGCACATCCAAAGATCCAGCTGAACTGTCAACTTTTATGCCTAGTTTTTTTTTTTTTTTAATTTAGTTTTTCCTGGTGCAATCCTGAAGTCATTGGTCCATTTTGAGTTGACTTTGGTGCAGGGTGAGAGCTGGGATCTAGTGGTATTCTTTTTCATATGCGTATCTAGCTGTCCCAGCACCATTTGTTAGAAAGACTGTCTTTTCTCCAATGCATGTGTTTAGCCCCTTTGCCAAGGATCAGATGGTTGCCTCTGTGTGGGTTTGTCTCTTTGCCTTCTAATCTATTCCATTCATCCGAATGTCTGTTTCTATGCCTGTGCCGTGCCATTTTTTGTTACTACAGTTCTATGGCATAATTTGAAACTGGCACTGTGATGCCTCCAGCATTGCTCTTTTTACGGCTTAAATTACTTTGGCTATTCCAGATCTTTTATTCTTCCGTATTTTTATTTGGATTTTAGGATTATGCTTAGTTTTGAAGAAACAGGACTGGACAAAGATCTGATCTAACGCTAATAGACCGAGTAGGGAACCCAGCAAGCCCTGTCTGTCCAGTTTCTTCCTGACCCCTCAGTGGTAGCATCCCCTCCCCCACTTGCCCCACCCACATTGCCTTGCTACAGGGCAGAAACTTTCTGAAATGAGGTGTAATGAGGTTCTTAATTTCCCTATGGCTGGCCGTGGGGAAGAGGAATTCTAGTTTCTACAATTTGCCTTAGGAAAGAATAAGGGATAAGAGACTGGAGGACAAAGATCAGGGAGAAAATTTGCTTCTGAGGTTGCTTTTGACAATCCGGCAAAATATCTAAATACCTGTTTAAAAAGGATTTAAAATTCTTTAAAAGTCTGCTGAGACCTGCAGACAGAAAAAAAAAAAATTCTGCATTCCTATATTTTTAAAAAAATTAGTTCTACATGAAATAGGGATTTAAATGTGACAGGTGTAGGTTTATTAAAAAAGTGCTGAAAGTACCAGGAGTACATGGAGGATGGGCTGGCGATGGAGCTCCAGGTACAGCACAAGCTCAGCACGTGAGAGACCCTGGCTTCAACCCCTGGCACGGGAACGAAAACAAACACAAAACTGTGCATTAGTGAACAAATTTGGAAACATGCTATCTGCAAATGTTGAAGGAGCACATGACTCAGAACCCCGCAGTTCCCCCTTCAGGCGTCCACTTCAGGAAAAACCTGGAGATAGGTGAGGATTTCACAGCAGCATTGTCTATACTATTTTTTTTTTAACAGCTGAAAGCACAGAAGTACAATAATGGGAGAAAGGACAAAATATTGTAATACATGCATAAAATGGAATATGGTCCAGAATGCAAAATAACCAGCTGTGACTAAACAAATCAATATGGGTGACTCGCGGCAAAATAATGTTAACTAGAATAGCAAGCAACCCCTGTGCATGGTATTATAGATGCAAAGAAAACAAAAAGATGAACCGATTATGTAATCAAGGAATCCGCAATTTAGTGGGTAGAAGAAATCCAAACAAGCATTTACAATAGAATATGTTGATTTTCATAATTGAGTTACAGGCAAAGTTTACTGGAAATATATGCAAGGGCAACTTTTTGCCATTGGGTGTGTCAGAACACTTTATCCTATAATGTTTTTTATTTGATTTGAGGAATGAGTAGGAATTTTCTAGATAAAGGAGGTGACGAGGGCGTCTCCCTTTTGAGAGGGAGAGAGAGCATCAGGAACAGTGGTACATTCTCTGTGTCTTGAATATTGTGTGGGACACAGTGGAATATGCAGAAGGGAAGGTATGGCTGAGATGCAAAGGTAGGGAGACGGAGGAGAGAGAGGAAGCAGTTTCTTGAGAGCCGGCTGCAGAACAATAAGGTGAACAGATTGGTACGTGGACCACGCAAAAGGGTTTACATTTTGTTGCCTGCAATGGAAAGACATTTTGTGCAAAAAGGTCAGAGTGGTTCCCGCCAATGCCTGCCCCAGTGGTGGGAAGGGGAAGGCTAGACAGGTAGGGCAAGGGTGGAGGCAGGGAGCGCTTCTAGATCTTCTGGATCCAACAGGAAGCTCTGTTGGAGAGCCCGCGCCATCATTCTTATGAGAGACGTTTTGAAAAATAAGTAAATGATCTAAGGCAAGCAGAGGAGAGATTTTTGCGGTAGGATCCACAGGACTCAGGGGTTTTGTTTGTTTATTTTTGTTCTTTAAATCTTGAAGGTAGAGAAGAATCAGGAATGACTCTTTGGGTTTTGGGCAATGGGGAAGCTCTGCCCCCTCACTGAGAGGGAAAGCTGATGGTGGTGAGCTGGGGTGAGGTGTTGGACATCCTCGAGGAGGTAGCACTTCTGTCACGAGGGACCCTGACAGCGGGACGTCTGTTGCTTCTGACAATTTGGTAAAATGTCCATTTTTGAATGCCACATGCACTAACTGTGAAGGTGGACGCATCCGACTACAATATTATGACTTCAAGTCTCATTGGAGAAAAACAAAAACAAAGATCCCACAAGTGACTATTTTGAAAATAGTCACTGACCAAGCAGTTTCTCAACTGAATATAAGTGAGTCACTGGAAATTAAATTTTCAAAGTGTGGCATTGAGCCAGTTCTCTGGCTAAGCTCTTCCAGGTGCTCTGATGTAATGGGGCAGGAAAGTTCCTACCAGGGCAGGCTTCCCCTTCCTCACCTTAGGGTGCCACTCCGTTTCATTTCAAAGCACATCATCCCCCCACTCTCCCAAGAGGAGTGTATGTCTCCTCCCAGCCACATGTGTGGACCCTGGCACTGGCCATGTGCAGCTTATGTGGACACTTGGCATCCCAGACCTGGAACGGACTCCAGCTCAGAGGGAGTTGGCTTCAGAGCCCATGGTGGCCAGAGCACTTCTGCATCTGATTCGCTCAGGCTGGAGCTCCCCGCTGCATCCCCCTGGGGGTTCCATGGTCCTGATCCAGGAGGTGAGAGGAGGAGATGAACACTGCACCCCAGCAGCCCTGGGAAGAATCTGAAAACCCAGTTTCCTCGGGGCACGGTGGTTCAACTTCGCACGGTTAATCTTTAAATCTCTGGTTCTTTCTGACTCTGATCATGGGCATAGATACTAATTCCAAATAGTTGAAACTAGGAGAAGCAATACAAAGAAATGCAGCTTCTAATAAACCCTTGAGTTGGAAGTTTTCGTCTTTCCTTGAGATAATCACATTCTATGTGTAATCAATTCCCAACTGTTCTTGGATCTGTGACATTTCCAGAAGTGCCAAGTGAAACAGAAATATCTGGATTTTAGACTCTTGTGTTTTACGCTCTATTAGCACGTGGGATCATACCAGTTCTTTTGCAAGGATGAAGCTTGTCTTCAACCCAGCATTTTAAATTCTTTCCCTCAGGCAGTTGGCTCTTGCAGGGAGCATCCTTCTTAACTCAGATTATTAGACTTCACTACATTCTTTAAGTCTGAGTAAACAGAACACTTTAAAATTAAACCTTATTTATGCAGGGAAATGTGTGTGCCCTGTGCCTTTTAGTGTGTTCAGTCATCCCTGGAATCCCCTGGAGACTGGGTTCAGAACCCCTGCAGATGCCGAATTTGGGGTTGCTTAAGTCCCCTGTGTAAAGAGGCATAATATTTGCATATGATGGGCTGGGGATGTGGCTCAAGCGGTAGCGCGCTCACCTGGCATGCGCGGGGCGCTGGGTTCGATCCTCAACATCACATAAAAATAAAATAAAGATATTTTGTCCACCTAAAACTAAAAAATAAATATTTTTAAAAAATTAAAAATATTTGCATGTGACATAACACATCTCTCTGTACACTTGAAATTATCTCTAGGTTCCTTATAATACCTAACACAATGCAAATGTTGTGTAAACAGTGGGTATACTGCATTTCTTATTTGTATTATTGTGTGTTGTGTTTTTTAATATAACACACAATAATATATATATATTTCCCCAAATATTTTCCATCTCTGTTGGTTGAACCCATGGGTGTGGAATATGAGGATATGGAGAACTGACTGTACTTTCATGAAAATGTTTAAAATATCCCAATACCAAATACAAAGAAAAGCAGTTCTCATTATTACAAGATGCTTTTTTTTTCCTGCAATACTGGGTATCGAGCCCAGGGCTTTGTGCATATAACACAACTGCTCTACCACCGAGTTACATTTCTAGCCATTCTCATTTTGAGACAGGCTATCCATAAGTTGCCCAGGCTGGCCTTAAACTTGTGACCTTCTTGCCTCAGCCTTCCAAATCACCAGGATGTGCACCACCACGCCCAGTTTCCAAGCTGCTTTTTAATGTATAAAGTGTTTTCAACTATAGTAATGCTATTTCGTAAGTGTACCCAGTACATATGAGTACACTCTAACTTTTAAAACTACGTAGGCCAGAAAAAAAAATTGTGAAGAATTAGTAGGACCATTTGATTACTTCCTGATCATACATAACTGTAAAACAACTCCAAAACATTAAATGGTGTGGTTTGTCTTGGTTTTGCCCCTATCACACTGGCTGCATCATTCTGGAAGAGTTGTCTGTTCCCCTCATCTGCCTGTGATGTCTAATGGTTGTCATTCCTAAGGGAAAACAATCTTACTTCCTGGTTGTGCCCATGGCCTGCGGCTGTGGGGCTGGGCAGGGAGGCAATCCTCAAGGGCGTCTTTCTGCTGGGAATCACTGACATCACACAGACGAGGGGTAGGCTTCACACCATCTGCCAGGCCGTTACAATAGTGGAAGGCAACGGAGCCTATTCCTCACCTGACAACCTGATGGCATTGCCTTTACGCACCTGGAACTCAAGAGAGTCTCATTCTGTGAAGGAATTCAGATGCATTTATTTCTCCAGTAACTCTTTGAAGTAGGTATCAATAAAAGTAAAAAAAAAAAAAAAAAAAAAAAAAGAAAAGAAAAAACCTCTCTGTGAAGTAATGTTCTCTCTTCTTGTGTTACCACCAGTAAAAGTTTGGGACAGTTTCACAGCAGGGGGGTGGTTCATATGCTTCTGAGGTGCCTCAGAGGAAAAGGGCCAGGTGAGTCAGGACACTTGTCACAGGGATCCACTTGTGGGCCCGGCCCTCTCCTGGGCTTTGGTCAACCTGTCCCCTTCCCACTGTCCCCTCTGACTGTCCTCTTGCCCCTTTTCTGAACACAGGCTTTCACTTCCTCTACTCCTGGCTCTCAGCCCTTTCTCTGGTGTAATCCAGGCTTCTGGAGCCTCGAGTTCTAGTGGCTTCCACAGCGCTTGCCAGGCCTCTCTTCCTGTCTGCCTGCTGAATGCGGCCGTCCCTGCCTTGGTCTCCCTTTTCTTCATTGGTGGTTTCTCCCCATGCTGTTGTGTCAGCCTTTGTCTCAGGGCAGACAACGCCCACACCCACATGGGTTAGCCCGACGTATTGGCCACCTCAGTTCCTGAGCAGGCGTTCCTAGGGCAGGGGCAGCACGCACAGAGGGTCTGGGCTGCACAATCCAAGCGGCTCTCATACTCCTTCATTACCCCACACAGTCAGTTTCTAGGTCCTAACGTTCTTCTCTCCACAGGGTCTCCTCAATCCCCCCCATGTTCCACTCTCAAGGCCAACACTGGCCAGGGTGAACTCCATTCTCTATTTTGCCTGAACTGTTTTTCTAACATTTTAACCAGTATCCTTACAAAGACGGGGCTTCATTTTCATTTCAATTCATTGTTCGCATTACTTCCCAGTTGATTGTCTTAAACAGAAGCTCGGATTTTTTTTTTTAAAACTGTTCAAAAACTTTCACTAACCCCCTAGTGCCACAAAATTCTATCTTTTCTTATTTCACTCATGTGAAACCAAATTTAACAAAACTTGTGCTGGCTAAATATATGGGGGGCCTGTTTGAATGAGAGATGCTGTTATAAGTACAGAGAACTGAAAAACACCCAGCTTGTTAATATAACCAGTGACACTGAACAGGAGCTGCCTACAATATCCAGTTTTGGGGGAGTTATGTTTGTTTCAATAGCTTTATGATGCAGTTTATTGTTATACAATAAACTGCACATATCCAAATGTACAATTTGAGATATTTTGACAGATGCATGTATCCCTGAAAGAATTACACCATCATCATAAGAAATTAATCTGTTACCTTCTGAAAGCACCACCTGCCTGTCGGTAGCCTCTCCTTTGTGACCTTCTTGACCTTGCCCACCTCTCTGTCTGCCACTCCATCCTAGTTTGCCTTTTCCTCAATTTTATATAGATGCAGTAATACAATTTGTACTTGCTTTTGCCTGGACGTTTTTTACTCAGAGTAATTATTTTAATATTCATCCCTGTACTATCAATAGTCAGTGTTTGGACTATGTTCCGTAGTCTGGGTGTACCATCATGTGTGTTTGTCTGTGTTGATAGATACTCGTGTTTCCAGTTTGGGGCTATTACAGTCAGAGCTGCCACGGAGATTCGAGTTTAAGTCTGTGTGCGAGCACCTGATCTCGTCTCTTCTGGGTCCTGTTGCTGGGAGTGCAGTGGCTTGATAACAAGGTGGTCATGTTCCCTGCTGCTGCCATCTCATCACCTTGGACAGACTGCCAGGCTGCCTTCCGACCTGTTGAGCCACCTTATATTCTCACCAGCAGTGTGTGCATTCCACTTACTCCCCATTCTTGTTAACACTGGGTGCGGTCATGCTTTTTAATTTTAGCTGTGCTTACAGATGTGGTTTTAATGTGCATTTCACTAATGACTGATGAAGTTGAGAATCTTTTCATGAAGCTGTTATCCATAGATTTTGCTTGGTGAAGTGTCATTCAAAAAAAATTTTTAAAGAAAAAAATTATAGTTAAATCTAATTTTTTTTGGTACCAGGCTGTTTTAAAATCTTTTTAAATATATTTTTTTAGTTGTTGATAGACCTTTATTTTACTTACATATTTATATGTGGTGCTGAGAATCAAAACTAGTGCCTCACACATGCCAGGCAAGTACACTACTGCTAGCCCCAGCCACAGCCCAGTACCAGGGTTTTAACCCAGGGTACTTAGTTCTTTTTTTTTTTTTTTGATATTTTATTTAGACAGGGTCCTGCTGAACTGCTTAGAGCCTCACCAAGTTGCTGGGGCTAGCTTTGAACTTACAATCCTACTGCCTCAGCCTCCCAAACTGCTGGGATTACAGACATGTGCTAAATTTTTTAAATATATAAAAGCATCTCTATTTTGTCTTTGAATTTTTTAAAATAGATTGTATTTTCTCTTCAATTATCATTGGACTAATGACCATAAGAAAAGATCTTTGGAGAGTTTGTTGGAAGCTCAAGAAAAGCCTACTCGTGCTCAGCATTGCTACAAGCAGAAAATACGTCAGATGAGCCCAGCCTGACATGCCGGTACTTCTCAGGTTGCTCTGTGGTCTCTCCTCAGTGACCTCTAAACCATGCTCTGAGCTCTACCAGGGGACGGGCTATGTAGAGGCATTCAATAATGATGAATCCCACTGTGAATATTGGGATTTCTGCTTTGACTCCTTTTTAGATCCTTCTAGTTAGGTCAGGAAAAAGCCAAGTTGGGCTGGTGTGGCACCTCTGTACCAATCGCTAACCACATCTCTCAGCCAAGGGACATAAGTCCTCAGGCCCAGGGTTGGTGGCAGAGGAGCACATCCAACGAGGATTCTTTTGCTCACATTTTTTTCATTGTATTTACTTTTATAGCAAGTGAATTAGGTTTTCAACCAATGGATGGTAGTGATGTAAAATTTCATATAAATAAAATATGTATAAAATATATGTTCTGGTAGTACCTGGAATTGTACCCTGGGGGCTTTCCCACCAGCTACCTCCTCAGCCCTTTTATTTTGTGACAGGGTTTTACTAAGTCATCCAGGCTGGCCTAGAACTCATGAACCTCCTGCCGCAGCCTCCTGAGTAGCCGGGATTATGGGTGTGCACCACCACACCCGATTTACATTACAATATATTTTTAAGTTGAAGAAAGTGAGTTGATTCATGGACAAAATTTACATAAGTATAGCCAATTGCCAAGCAGATTTGTTAAAAATCATTAATATACAAACCAATGACTGAATTTGGGAGGAAATTACATAATACTTAGCTGCAAAATATACTTTAAAACTAAATTCACTCCATGACAAACTAGGGGCCCCAAGGAGGTGGACCTTTTGGCTGGGCATGGGCCACAGGCAAGCGAGGAGAGGAAGAGGAGTTGGCTGAGGCAGCTTGGCTGGGATGTCAGCCAGAGAAGCTCATGTTATTTATTTATAGGAAACTTCAGAAAATGTAGGGACAATAGCCATGCATGTTCATATGTGCTCTTATTTCTTTTTACTGGATATTCTTCCTCCTTCTTCTAAGCTCGTTTTCCCCAGGGCTTTCTCCTTAGTCAACATGCTCAGGTTTTAAGTTAGACAATTCAAAACTTGATGTTGGAGATCGGTGAGGCTCTGTCACGCCCCTTTTTAAGGAAGTAAGAGATAAGGAAACAAAACTTTGTTTTACTTACATAGTTTTCAAGGAGATTTGAGGCTAACGATAGTCTACTCTTTGTTGACAGCTTTGTGGGGAAAGACTCCCCTCTGCTTTTCCTCAGCTGGGGTCTGAGGAAGCATACTTATGCGTCTTTGTCTCCTGGGGTCCTTAGGACCGAGGTGAAGTTTGATTGGTTCATTTCACACGTCCCAGGCGCTTAGGTAAACCTGTGTGCTGGCCACCAGTGGGAGCTTCAGACATAACTCTTTGTGTTCCTGGAACCTCAGAAGATGCCTGCATTGGCAGGCAGGGCTGTGGCAGGTGTAGTGGGCTTTACTCGGCTGGCATTTATCCCATGTGAGGAGAAGGAGAGACAGAAACAGGTAGATCCGGGGAGATGGAGCTGTGGCCACCTGTACACGGGGCCAGGCATCAGTGACAAACACGGTGACTGAAGAGTCGGGGGATTCTCCCTGTGGGTTTCGAGGGAGCAACAACCTGCCACACCTTGCCTCTCATGTGATGTAGCACGTCTGCCTTAGGATGCTGCTTGCTGTACTTTGGTCCAGCGGCCCTTGGAAGGGCGGTACAGATACGTAGGAGCTCTAGAGTGGAGGGAGGGAGGTCTCCCAAGTAAGGGAACAGACCACAGGACTCTGCCATCATAACACTGCGGTTCTGTGAACAGTGTCCCCATGGTCCCACATGATGAGTATGTGCCACAGCCCAGCATGAGCAGCGGACAGAGCCTCTGGCCTTGGCCACAGTCAGCAGCACTGATCTTTCTCTCTTGCACATTCTTTTTTCTTTTCTTTCCCTCCCCCCATCTTCTTCCCTCCCTTACTTCCATTCTTCCTTCCTTTTTCCTTCTTTCCTCTTCTCAGTACAGGGGATTGAACCCAGAAGCCCTCCACCACCAAGTCGCATCTCTAGCCCTTTTTCTTTTGAGACAGGGTCTCCCAGAGTTTCCCAGACTTACCTAGAACTTGCACTCCTCCTACCATGGCCTCCTGAGTCACTGGGTTCACAGGTGGGTACCACCGTGCCCCACTACCTCCATCTTCTCCTGTGCCTTTCATAATTGAGTATTTTGCAGTTGAGATTTGCTATAGATATCAAACATACTATGGAAGAACGTTCCCTCAACATGAACCACATCCTTCCTCTGGTGCTCTCTAGTTTAATATGGGCGGGAACACTGTATGTATACTGATTATTGAGGGGTCTTTTGCAGGTTTCCAATTTAGCACCTTCCTGTGGACTCTGAGAGCAGCCTTGCTCTGCAGGGCTTTGTCTGCCCACTGGCATGAGGAGCAAGATCCCATGTCACCTCCAAGGGCTGAGTGTGGCCAGCTTCCTGCTTCTGGTGGCCTCAGAGTCAGGATGGGCGTGGGTTATTCATAGCTTTTATTTTCTTCTTCACCAGACCAAAGCAATTTTGAGAAAGTTTATAGAGCTGTTTGTCATAGTTTATTCATGGATGCTCATTTCAAGGGTTAAAAAAAAAAAACCTTCAGTGTATCTTATGTAGCTGTGTATATTCCCGCACATGTACATAACCTAGGTGCACATATTTGTATAAATGGATATAAACGTATAGTGGACAAACTGAGATGAGGAGAAATCAAAGTGTTTTCTGAAATGCTTAGAAGTAATAATGGAAAATCCAAGATAGTAACTTAGGTGCTCAACTCTAAAGTTAGCATTCCTCTATCTGAGTATCACTCTGTGGATACAGTGTTCCAGCACAGAGGTTCTCGACCCGCATTTAGCTCACCAGCCAACCTTCAGCAGTGTCTGGAGACATCACGGGCTGTCACATTTGGGGGGTGGCGTTTCTGCTGGAACCTGGTAAGTACAGGCCAAGATGTACATGAAACTCCTTAGAACAGAGGCGTCCAGGCCAAAGAGCCAATAGACCCCAGGTTAGGAGCTGTCGTCTAGTGTAATGCCTGATATTGAATGCTTTAAAATATATATATATATGTTGTGGATGGACACAATACCTTCATTTTACTTATTTATTTTTATGTGGTGCTGAAGATCAAGCTTGGTGCCTCGCGTGTGCTAGGCAAGCACTGTACCCTGAGCTATAGCCCCAGGCCCTACTGAATGCTCTTTATCAAACATTTACTACATACTAGATGCTGTGCTAGAAAAATCATTTGTCAGCATTGTTTTCTTCACCCTCACGATATCCCTGATTAGGCAGATACTCTTATTCCTTTCTACCCACCATGAAGCTAAGGTGCTGAGATCTGAGCACTGGTGTCCCCCGAGATTCACGTGTTGAACCTCATCACTGTTGCGGTGACATGCAGAGGTGAGGCCTTAGTGAAGCCAGATTTAAAGTTAGGTAGTCAGTGTAGTTAGGTAAATCGGGTCTAATACCGAGTGAAATCTAAAATGGAGGCCATGCTGGGAATGACTCAGGAAAAACACAGGACAATGGAATGTTAATGGAGCCCAGGAAACAGCCCCCAACAGATTTGAAGATAGCCCATCACAAAGAAGTGTTAATAAACAGCCCCCAGCAAACTTAAAGATAGCCCATCCCAAAAGTCCTCCCTGTCCTTTTGGCCCACCTGTGTCCCAACCCCTCCCACCTACATTCCATCACCAAAACTATAAAAAGGGGAGACAACAGCCCTTCCTCGGATTCCACCTATTGGGTCCCCTTCTTCCTCCGGGAGAAGTCTTTTCTGCTGTCCTTTAATAAACTTCTACTTTCTACTCTGACCTTGCCTCGGCGTGCTTCTTTGGTGTTATTCTTCAACATCGGGGAAGCAAGGACTCGTCACCGGTCAACAGCGGTAACATTAGGGCTTTGTAATGAGGCTCTGCCCTCATGAAGAGGATGAGCACTAGGGTACCAGGAGCTCAGAGAGCCCGTCGACCTTCCCCACCAGTGAGGACATGCAGGAAGTGCCACCTGTGAGAAACAGCCCTCTCCAGACATCAGATCTGCTGGCTTCTCAGCCCCAGAGCAGTGACCAATACATTTCTGTTGTTTATGAGTTGCCCAATCAAAGTGTTTTTTTAAAATTTTTTTTTTAATCGGCTTGCATGGATTAATGTACATGGATTGGAGAGGTGAATTTGAACCAGCAGGTGGGCTAGAACTTAAATACAGATGTGTTTGTTGCTAAAGGCTTTCCCCCCTCCTCTTCCTCCTCCTCCTTCACTCCTGGGAATAGAACCCAGGGCCTCGTGCATGCTAGGTAAGTGCCATGCCACTGAGCTACATCACAAGACCTTATATTTCTTTGTTTTATTTTGAGATAGTCTTGCTGATTTTCTGATGTTGGCCTTGAACTTGTGACCCTGCTCAGCCTCTGGAGTGGCTGGAATCCCAGGTGTGGCCACTGAGCCACCTAAAGCCTTTGCTTTTAACCATCACATTCTCTCTCTCTGACAGGAAGTCGGTCATCATGGGATGAAATGTGATTCTGAATAACCTCCCATTAGAGATGACCTTATGCTTTGACTGCCTTTGCCTGATAAGAGCTTTTGTGAACCTTGTGAGACAATGACACGGTGCGGAATCAGTATATTAACTCATGGTCACACAAGATCGCCACACAAGGAGCTAAGGATCACTTTACCCTGCCTGAAGAATACACATCTTTGCCTGATTTATACCTTAGAGAACTAGAAATATAATTTAAAAATACTTCAACCTACTTTAAGCTAAAATTTACAAAGTACATCTGTGATCATTTTTTTTAGTAATTTTTATCCAGCCATATAATGATTGAGAACATTAAAAATATATATGAGACTATTTTAGGCTTTTTGTGTTGCTATAATAGAAGAGCACAGACTGGGTAATTTGTGAACAACAGGAGTTGATTTTTTGGCTCATGGTTCTGGGTCTGGGAAGTCCAAGGATGGGGGGCTGCATGTGGTGAGAGCCTTCTTGCTGTGTTATCCCATGGCAGAAGGGTAAGAGGGCATGCCTGAACCATGGTGAGAGAGACAGAGATAACTTATACCTCAAGTCCTTTTATGATCCACTTTCACCCATTCATTAGAGAGAAGCCCCAGGACCAAACACCTGCCAGTGGACCCTGCCTCCCATCTCTGCTGCATCAGGGAGTAAGTTTCTACCAAGTGCCTTTAGGTGGATACATTTAAACAATAACAAGAGAATTTGGGAAGCTGATTTTTTTTAAAGGAGTGTGGATCAGTAACAGCACACCACAAAGCAGGACAGAACTCCCAACAGAAAAACAAAAGCAAATATGATAAAATAGTAAAAAGCCATGCGGTCAAAATCCAGAACACAAGGAAATCAAGTGAATAAGAACTCTACTTGGGACTTTGTTCCCTCTGGGGTCCTCTGTCAGTTCTTGTGGAAGTGTCAGGAGCCTGAAATGGAGCATAGCTCAGGGAGGAAAAGAAGAGGCTAGGGGTGCAACACAAAAAAGGAAGGACTGGGAAGGAGGACTAGAAATCCCTCGTTGCTCTGGGATGGAGCCCCAGAGGGCTACAGGCTCAGGATTAGAGTGTCCTGACAGTACTCCATCTCTTTAGGAACTGACCACCCCACTAAATGCGCATCCCTAAAACTGGGTTAAAATACTCTAAGACCCTTAGCTCCTCACCACTAGCAAGAAGTGACCATCAATCCTCTGTGCAGGAATCTGATAGCATACCAGACTTGTAACTGTTTTACCTATAATACTTTATCAAAAACAGCTAGATGCACAAGCAAAGAACAGAAAACCAAGGGAGACCAGGCAGCAACAAATAGTGGAATTATCAGAAATGGATTTCAGAATAATTATGCACATTATGATCTAAACTGACATACATACTACTGGAAACTTAAGAAAGAACTAAGTCAAAGTTGAATATAGAATACATGAACTTAAAGCTAAGGGGAAAATAAATAAAACACAGAATGAAACACTGAGAAGCAAAAGGAAGTACCACTGAGAAAATAAGAGGCAGGGAGATTTCTGGATCTACTGAGAAGGGCTAAATACTTGTAATTAGAGCCCCCAAAAGAGGAAAGGGAGTGCATATGGTGGAAGTAGTATTCGGAAAAATGTCTGGGAATATTCTAAAACTGGTAAAAGCTATCAAAGTAACAGTTTCAAAAGCTAAGGATGAGTTAAAAGAAAGTCAGAGGCCCATGTGACAGAGGGACCATGTTGAGGGTCAAGCTCAAAGACCAAACCTGAGAGCTGGCCAAGGAGCAGAGGATGCAGGGAGGACATGAAAGGTGGCTCTGGTCTTGTCTGCAGTGTCTCATTCCTCTAACGCTCTGCTTCCCTTCTCTTTTCTCCTCATGTGCCTGGTTATTTTGAAGTGCTAGAAATTGTATATAAAACATTGTAAATAATTCTAGGCCCAATATGATGCCATGGTTTAATGAATTAGTTTCCAACATACAGAGGATTACTTTTGCCTCTTGCTTGGGGTGAGGCAATACTAATCATCTTGATTCTAAGAGCTAGCAATAAGACTCACAGCTGAATTTTCAACAGGAAGAATGGGTGCCTGGAGACAATGGAAAGACTCTTTTCAAAGTTGTGGAAAGAATGTGTTTTTCAGGGACTGGGGTGTAGATCAGTGGTAGTGCACACACGTGGTATGTGTGATTCCCAGCACTGAAGGAGAAAAGAAGTGTTTTCAAGAATGAAGGCAGGGCTGGGGATGTGGCTCAAGCGGTAGCGCGCTCGACTGGCGTGCGTGCGGCCCGGGTTCGATCCTCAGCACCACATACCAACAGAGGTGTTGCGACTGCCGAAAACTAAAAAATAAATGTTAAAATTCTCTCTCTCTCTCTCACTCTCTCTCTCTTAAAAACAAAAGAATGAAGGCAAACTAAAGAGAATGCATGTTACTATCAGACCTACACCAATGGGAACACTAAAGGGTGTTCTTCATGTAGAGGGAAAGGGATGTGGGTGAAAGTTCCAAAAGGCAGGAAGGAGTATGGACAAGGCAGAGGTGAACGGAGGTCCATCTAGATGAATGCCAACTTCAACAGGTGGCCAGCATCTCTGCACTATTCCACTCAACTCTGACTGAGAAGTCCCAGCTCGGACAAGGAGGCAGTGTAAAGAAATAAAAATGCTTGAAAATTCAGAATAGAAATTTGCAAATGACCTGATTTGTACCTAGAAAAATCTAAACAATCTGCATGTGAATTGTTAAAATTAATAAGTGAGTCTAGTAAGATTGAGCTCTATAAGGTCAGCGTAAACAAATCATTTGTATTTCCATGGACCATGTCACATGTGAATTTATATTAAAAAAAAAACAGAATCCCCCTTCATGACTTCATAGCCCAGAACAAACATGAGTAAAGGATGTTCTGCACTTCTTATCTACATTGCCACTTCAAATTTAGCACATCTTTTTTTTTATGTGTTACACACAAAATGATCCTTTGATCATGCATACACCTTAGACAAAGTGCTGAGAGCTTTGGAGTTCATTTGTAGTCCTACATCATGGAATGATTGTGCTCCATCCCATATGCTGAACCCTAACCCAGTACCATGGCTTTAGAGGTGGAGACTTTGGAGGCATTAGGTTGAGGTGGGGGCAGGACAGTGTGCCCCTGGGGAGACTGTGTCCTGAGGAAAGAGGAAAAGAGACCCTGCTCCTCGCCCCTCTGCTCTATCATGCACACAGCAGGGAATGCCCTGTGAGAGCATCCAGCAAAATGGGCCTCACCTGGGCCCCAGAAGTCCAGATTCCAGAACTGTGGAAGAATACATCTCTGTTGCAGAATCCACCCAGCCCACGAAATCCACCCAGCCCACGGAATGCTGTGACAGCAGTCTGAATAGAGACCCCTCCTCCAGCCATGTCCCTCCCCCATCATGAATGCCCTCTGCTCCTTCCCCATCTCTTCACGACCACAAGCACCTACTGTCCGGGAAGGATCCGAGGGTACAAGGATCACGGAATGCTGCACGTGGGGGAAATCTTAGATCATCTCGATCAGTTCTTCTCATTCTATGAGTGATTAGACTAAGGACCAGAGAAGGTGATGTTCTCGTCCCAAATTACCTGTGCTAAGGTGGGTAAGCTTACTGAAAGTGAGAAAGCTCCCTTTACCTTATGTGTTTAATTTGATCTATTAAGGAAGCTTCTAGGGGGCTAAGGTTGTAGCTCAGTGGTAGAGCGCTTGCCTAGCATGTGTGAGGCACTGGGTTGGATTCTCAGCACCGCATATAAATAAATAATAAAAAGGGCCCCTCAACAACAACAACAAAAACAAATTAAAAGGAAGAAAGAAAGCTTCTACCTACTCAGGTTCAGTGGCATACACCTTTAATCCCAGTGACTTGAGAGGCTGAGGCAGGAGGATTACAAGTTCAAGGACAGCCTCAGTGACTTAGGAAGACCTTGTCTCAAAATTAAAAAAAAAAAAAGAAAAGAAAAGAAAAAAGAAAAAGGGCTAGGGATATAGCTCAGTGACAAAGAGTCCCTGGGTTCAATCTCCTATACCCCTGCCCCCACAAAAAAGGAAAGAAAGAAAGAAAAAGCTTCCACTTTGAACAAGCCCAGAGGGAGGGTACCTACAAAGAAGCTACCTTACAGCTATGAACTCGTGATTTTGCTGAAAATCTCAAAATATCATTCTTGTCGCCAGCCTTCCAAAGGGCAGGTATAACGAACTATTTCTTCTACCAATAACTTATGGCCTGGTGGGACAAAGTCATCTTAAGTGGCAAATAAAGTATCAGGGTCACCTCCACCCTTATGCTTGTTGCTCAAGAGCACTATCCTCTGATAAATAGCTCCTGCTTTGAGACTCTGGGTCTAATTGCCTATCCATCAGAACCTCCTCCACACCCCTGGATTCTCATACTGTTGTTTTATTTGATGTATGTGGGTTTTTAATACTCTTTGTAAACAATGATCACTTTTGCTCTCTCTATATTTCATATATATAAAAGCTGTCTTTTCTGATTAAATAGATTTCATGAGAATTTTAATTTTCCTGGAAGGAGTTTTTAGTGGATCTAGAAACTAGGAATTAGACCAGAGACCCTGCTCCTAATAGAAGAAAAAGTAGGCCCAAACCCTGATCATGTTGGCTTAGGACCTGACTTCCTAAAGTGCAAGAAATAAAATCAAGAGTCAATACATAGGATGGATTCAAACTAAAAACTTCTTCTCGGCAAAGGAAACAATCAATAATGTGAAGAGAGAGCCTGCAGATTGAGAGAAAATCTTTACTCTACACACATCAGATAGAGCACTAATCTCCAGGATACATAAAGAACTCAAAAAATGTAACACCACAAAACCCAATCAATAAATGGGCTAAGGAATTGAACAGACACTTCACAGAAGAAGATAGATAATCAATCAACAAACATATATAAAAAAATTCAACATTTCTTGCAATTAGAGAAATGCAAATCAAAACTACTCTAAGATTTCATCTTACTTCAGTCAGAATGGTAATCATCAAGAATACAAGCAACAGGGCTGGGGATGTGGCTCAAGCGGTAGCATGCTCGCCTGGCATGCGTGCGGCCCGGGTTCGATCCTCAGCACCACATACCAACAAAGATGTTGTGTCTGCCGAGAACTAAAAAATAAATATTAAAAAAATTCTCTCTCTCTCTAAAAAAAAAAAAGAATACAAGCAACAATAAATATTGGTGAGGATGGGGGGAGGAATTATACTCATTCATAGCTGGTGGGACTGCAAATTGGTGCAACTACTCTGGAAAGCAGTACAGAGATTCCTTAGAAAACTTGAAATAGAACCACCATTTGACCCAGCTATCCCACTCTTCATTCTATTCCCAAAGGACTTGAAATTAGCATACTACAGGGACGCAGCCACAACAATGTTTATAGCAGCTTAATTCACAATAGCTGAATTGTGGAACCAACCTAGACACCCTTCAATAGATGAATGGATAAAGAAACTGTGGTATATGGAATATTACTCAGCCTTAAAGAAGAATGAAATTATGGCATTTACAGGTAAATGGATGGAACTGGAGAATATCATGCTAAGTGAAGTAAGCCAATTCTAAAAAACCAAAGGCCAAATGTTTTCTCTGATAAGTGGATACTGATCTATAATGGGGGGTGCAAGGGAAGAATGGAGGAATTTGGGCAGATGGGCATGAGGGGAGAGAAGGGGACATGGGGGAAGATGGTGGAATGAGATGGACATTATTACCCTATCTATGTGTATGATTGCACTAATAGTGTGACTCTGCATCAGGTACAACCAGAGAAATGAAAAGTTGTGCTCCATTTGTGTACAATGAGTTGAAATGCATTCTGCTGTCAAGTATAACTAGTTAGAAAACCCCACCACCAGCACCACCCAGAAAGGAGTTTTTATCCTACTAATCTTAGATTTTCTTGAATACGTCTTATTTTGGCCATGGTCTGTTTACCTCTTTCATTTGCATTGTTTTCTGTTTCCTGTGGTTAACTGCTTGTCTTGTAGAGCTTTGCCTGGTCCCTCCCAGCTCCATTGCCCACTCCTCCTGGGACCTTGGAGGCCACTGGGCCTCCTGTGTCCAAGCTTCCTCATGTTAAAGGGTGATGATGCTTTGTCTCGTGGACATTCTTGAGACTCAGATGGACTAGCGTTCTGGAACACCTGCAGGATTCCCGCTACACAGTGGGCTCTGCACAGAACTACTCTCAGGCCAGGCCAGATCGCTCTTGGGACCAACATGGGAACATAGTGCACTTGGAAGTGGTCCTTTCTTCTCTGTCTGGAAGCCTCCGAAAGGCAAATTATTTATTCCTCAAGGGTTTGAAATAACCCAGTAATAAAATCATCTGGAGCCCGCGCTTTCCGTGAGAGACAGTGCTTTGATGGCTCATGCATTCTTCTCCTTGAGGAAGTTTTGAAAATGAGTTTCCCTAGGAAATTACATTTGCTGTTGGCAAAACGCTGAGATTTTTTTAAATGTATGAAAATGGAACTTTTGTTTTCAATCCTTTCCTTAACCCTTTTCAGAGCTGGATTATGGTTTTGTTTACCAACTTATTGTTTATTTGTTTACTTTTCATTCAATCCTGGTGTCATGTTTTTACTTATCTCTCTTCTTAGGGTTCTGTTTTTCAACTCATTAAATTAAACTCATTAAGTTAAACCCATTAAGTTAAATGCTCATTTGTGTTTGGCACTTTGAAGGTGCAAAGGAGTGCTGAAGGATATTTCTTCTTTCTGCCTCTTTTACTGACATAGTGCACTACGTTTATATTTTCTGTTATGATGAAATTCCCATTCATTCACTTATTTAGTCATCCACAGATACTTATCTGGAATTGGAGTTGCCTTGGATCAGAGTGGTGGAGGGGGCCAGTGAGCAGTAAATAAGGCCCTGCCCTTATCTTCCAGAGAAAACAGAGCTCAAGTGTTCTCCGAGGACAGGGAGCTATTCTTATCCCTCCTTGGGGTCTGAGCCCATGGAGTTCTACCATGTAGTACCTGACATTTAGTCTTGGGTCTGCATCAAAAATGTTGATAGTTTTGCACGTAAGAATACATAACAACAAATCCCATCATTATGTACAAGTATAATGCATCAATAAAATGTGGGGGATATGTTGAAAAATTAAACTTGCCATGTACCTGTATTATATTATTGTTTATAAAGGTTTATACAAGTTTTTTTTTAATTGACTACCTATGCATCTAAGAATATATGGTAGGTCTTTGGGAAACTGAGCCTCATTTTTCTGGCAAGATAGCAAAGAAAAGTTATAGATTCCTCTTTCTCCAAAATAAATTAAAAAGTAGTAAGTTTGAAACAGCAATAACTATAGACATATAGGAGATATAATTTATGGAAGAAGATATTAAACAAATACATAATTTATATATATATATATATGTGTGTGTGTGTGTGTGTGTGTGTGTGTGTGTGTGTGTGTGTATCCAATCCAGGAAAAGAGGCAAAATATGATAGGCCTTGTGAAGATTCCCTCCCCTCTTCCATCTATCAAAAGCAGGGGAAGAAGATTAATTTAGTGATAAAATATATCACTGATCTCTACCCCTCCTTTCCTTCATTGCCTGTACATATGGTCACCACAGTTTGAAGAAAAATGAATGCAGAAGTGTGTGGTCAGCTTGAGGTAATCACAATAAACCATTTGAGAGTAGAGATTGTAAACCACTTTCTCCCAATGCACCAGAGGAAGCAGGTCACCAGGGCTCACCAGGAAGACTCATGGATCATAGTGACCAGCCCAACTAGCTGATCTCCAAAGCTGGTTAAAGATCTAGTATGGAGGAAGTGAGAAGAGAAAGAACATTCTCTGAGGGAGAGACACAGACCCGCAGGTGAAATCCAACTTCCCTTTCTATGAACGAATGTGGTTTGTCGTTAAAAACAGCAGAGGAAGCCTGGGTGGGTGGGGATGAGAGTGAGGGCAGGAGGAGGAGGGTGAGGGTGCTGATGAGTGACAGCCCATGAGGAGCTGAGCACACACACACACACACACACACACACACACACACACACACACACCAAAACCTGGGCCTGGTTCCTGTTGAGCTAAGGCATTGAACTTATAAAACAAAATGAAATAAAACAAAACCTCCACACTTTTGATTAGAATATAACATACATCTAGGAAAATCAACAAATCACAGGTTTATTCTGATTAATTTTTCAGAGTTAAGACCTCTATGTAACTGGCCATCGCATTAAGAAACAGGATATTGCTAGTAGATCAGGGATCTCCCTGGGACACTTCTGGTTGTGTCTACCTCTGCCCAGAGCAGCTGCTACCTTGATTTCTACTTCCATAGGTTAGTTTTGCTTGGCTTTGAACTTTATGTGAACAGAGGGATCAGGCAGTAGATTTCTTTCTTTCTTCAACATTATGTTTGTGAGATTCATCCAAACTCTGAAGTGTAGTTTTAGTCTGTTTATTCATATTTCTATGTGGTATTCCATACTATGAGTGTTCTGCATTTGTTTTTTTCATTTGCAACTGGGATATTTGAGCAGTTCCCAGTTTGGAAATGCTAGATGCCTATTTGACAAGTCTTTGGTGGTACACTTTGATATGCTTCTGTTGGGTTTAACCAGATGACTTCCTGGGTCATTGACTAAGTTCATGGCATGTTTAGTGGGTTGACACTGCCAACCAGTTTTGCAAGATGACAGAGCTAAGTTCTGCTGACAGTCCACGAGATTTCTGGTTGTTTCAGAACATCGCCAGTTCAGTCAGGTTGGTCATTGGGGTATCCCCTTTCATAAAATACTCACTGAAGTCTTCAGTCCATATACTTGTGTAGTGAATTTGGGATATGCACCCAGGTCAAGTCATTTACCCATAATTGTCCATAGCTGAAGTTACTTTTTCTCCTTGATGTACAATTTAAAAAAGGTCACACTAAAGCTCCGAGGGATCAAAACTAGGTCTTGGCAAGAGGAAAGAAAATCAAGAAGAATGTACCCAAATTGTTTAGACACCAAGGAAGGTCTTGGAACCCTAACAGATGAAATCCATCATATAGGAGGCAATACCCAGGAAGTAAAAATGAATTCCCCACTGTATGTATAGGACACCAGGCTGCATAGCAGTCCCCAGAGCCCGGGCACTTCCTTCAGCCCCACAGGTCTCTCACACCTTACAGAGCAGCTCTGAGGCTGCTGCTGTCAGAGTGGTCAGCTCCGCTCATGGGCCTGAGACCTGGAAACAAGTTTTCTGCTGCCCAGTGCCATGATGAGGTAGGCATAGGCTAGACAGTCCTGTTCCTGTGGGAGGAAATGGTAGGAAATAAAAGGGTCACTGGCCCCCACAAGCCCAAACCCCAGCAAGACTGACTATATCAGGCTCAGAGCCTGGACATGGTTCTGAGGCTCCCCTGGACCCCTCTCTGGCTCTGTCTTGTCTGTGTGTCTCTGCCCTTGCTGTCCTTCCTCCTCTCTGGAAGTTTGGCAAGCATGTGCAGCTGAGTGCCTCTAATGGAGTCCCAAAGTCTGACCACATCCTGCATTTTTGTCTTGCTGTCCCTCTGGGTCCTGCTGATATGACATCCCCCCAAGCCCTGTGGGCCCTCCGTTCAGTTCACAGCTGCCCATGCCTGGGCATGGATGGAGGCTCCACTGATTTTTCCCTGAGTAACGCCATCTCGATTGCTGGCTTCTGCTCACAAGGTTGGTCTGATTATTATTACACACTGAGCTCTTTGGCAAAAGGTTATTCAGTCTGTTTCTAGAGTTTACTGTCTGATAGACTGAGAGTTGGATTCCAAGTCTCTGCTGCTTCTATCCCCCTCGATTCATCTCTTTCCTGTGATACTATACTACAAGCAGGAAGTGGAGGCCAGGAGGCACCTCACACTCTGCTTAGACATCTCCTTAGCTACATGCCTTAGCCCCTCACTTGCAAGTTCTGCTTTCCTCCCAATCACAGGACACCATTCAGTCTCGATTTCTGTCCCTCTATGACAAGAGTCTTCTTTCTGCAGTTTCCAGTATGGCCCTGGTTTTCTCCTGAGATCTCACCAGAACCATCCTTCAGTTTCCCATTTCTACCACATTCTGTTGACGATGACATGTACCTGCTCGAAGATGATGGAAGCTTCTGACCATGTTCTTCACTTCCAACTGAGCTCTCTCCAGAGCTGTCTTGAAGAGCCACATTTCTACCAGCCAGCTCTTCAGGGAGATCCACATAGTCTCTATGAAGTGCCTCCCGATTCTTCCAGCCTTTCCTCTTTCTCAATTCCAATGCCACTTCTACACTTTTAGGTACTTGCTGCAGCAGCCCACTTTGGATCAGTTTCCTAGTCTGTCATAACAAGTCACCACAAACTGGGTGGCTTCAAAACCAGAAATCTATGCTATCACTATGCAGAAAGGCCAGAAGTCCCAAATCAAGCATCACCAGGATTGTTGCTTCTGGGAGTCTCTGAGGCAGAAAATCTCCCGTGCCTCGTCCCCAGCTTCTGGAGGCTGCTGGCCCCCCTCATCTCCTGAGCCTGCAGATGCATCTCTCCACTGTCTGCAGTCACCCTTGTGTGGCTGCTTCTCCGTGTCCTTGTGTGCTTTTCTGCTGCTCATGGCGTGCGGTCATGGAATATAGACTCCATCCTAATCCAGCACAATCTCATCTCAACTCTTGGATTAATTACATCCACAAAGGCTCTATTTTCAAATAAGGTCAGATTCAGAGGCTCCAGGTGGGCCTGAATTTTGGAGCGTCATTATTCACCCCACTATATATATATATATACCATAAGAGAATAACCATAGAATAATTAAGAACAACATAAATTCAGTGAGAAATTAAAAAAAAATAAATTATGCAGCACCAGCAAGATGAAATGGGGGGATTTCAGAGTTAAGAGACCAGATGGAGGATGCTTACCACAGAACTAATGAATAAATTAGAATTAGTAAAGATTAGAATAAACATGGTAAAAAAAACAGAGCTTCTGAAATGGAGAAAGATTTGGGATAATCACAGTGATTCGATATGAAAGGGACAAAGAGATTAAAGGAATCTGAAGACACGTATTAGATACAAATAGCAAACAGTTTCCTGTGAAGGTCTTCCGGGTCCATGAGCAAGAATAAACTAAACACTGGAATCAAAAAAGGACTCATAGATAAAATGAATATTTTTATAAGAAGGAAAAAAATTGAAACCACAAATGGAAGTTTCACCATGTTCTAGGAACAACGGACGCAGAGTGTTTAGCATCAAGAAATCATTCCCAAGAGTTGACTCAACTTCAAGGACAAAAGCCCTGTGAAGAGCTAGGTGCAAGTGGTTCTCAGCAGGTCACCTCAGACTTCCTTTGATTTGACAGCAAAGCCACATCTACAGAGCTGTGAGGGAAAGAGTTAAACATCACTCAAGTCTCCTTTTTATTTAGGCACAGTAGCAAAGGGTGTCTTTTTTTAATATTTATTTTTTAGTTTTAGGTGGACACAGTATCTTTATTTTATTTTTATGTGGTGCTGAGAATTGAACCCAGTGCCTCACGCATGCTAGGCAAGCACGCTACCACTCGAGCCACATCCCCAGCCCCACAAAGGGTGTCTTTAAACATGCAAAAATCTCAGAAAAGAATCCTGCTGCAGCCTAACGCTCCCACCAAAACTGAACGAAAAATAAAATGTTTCCAGCCCTGAAATGAAACAAAAGCAGGTTCCAGAAAAGAGCAGGAGCTGAGTGCAATTTCCCACCCCGGGGTGCTTTCTATGCATTATCAACTGTTTTTTCCTTTGTGACTCTGCTTAAGAGCAGGCCTCACAGGAACCAGGAGTTGGACTTCATGGCTGAAGAGTGCCTGCCCGGAGACACCCTGACAAGGCCAGAGCTAGCTGTGGCCCTGCATGGTCTCGGCCCAGCTCCCGGTGGAGGCACCCTCAAGTCAGACCCCAACCAGCCCTAGCCAAAGCTTCCTCCCAGATGGAGGCAAGAGCGCACAAGCGTCCTGCTTCAACAGGCCCTGGGGTAACGCCTGCCAGGAGAAACCCAAACTAGGCTCCCAGGACCGCACTGGAAACCAGAATCCTCAGAACACTTTCATGGTAACCGCAACCTCTAAGTGCAGGACCCACACCTGACACACAATCACAAAGGCTGGGAGCACTGAACGGTTCAAGTTACCACCCACAGGACATAGATCTGACTGTCCAAATGAGACTGTTCGCTGCCCAGGATCACAACAGTACCCATGCTGTGGACAGCAGCTCTCTTCCCTGACAAGAGCACAGAGACTCTGGAGGAGACACACAGAACACACAGAACCCTTCCTGCTGCTGTTTAACCAGGACCCATGAGGAAGAGAGAACACCCCCAAAGAGGGAAATGAAAGAACGTCTCCTGCAACGAGGAGAGAGTTATCTTTTTAAAAAGGACCACATGGGATTTTAGAAATGATAAGCACCACATCTTCAACTGAAAAGAAAAAAAAAATGTGCTGGATAGATGGACTCACAAGCTGAATGGAGTTGGCAGAGGAACAAGTCAATGAACTTGAAGATAAGAAGTCAGGAAAATCTCTCTCACCAACAGAGAGAAAAAAAGATTGGAAAAAAGCTTCAGTTTTCAGGGAGGCTTGGGATAATAGCAGAAGGTCTAACTTACACAGATGGGAGTGTCATGGAGTCAGGGCGAGAGGTGGAGGCACACACACACAGACACACACACACACACACACACCATGTGTACACAGTGGTACATACATGTAAACACACACACATACACAACACTGAAGAAAGATAACTGAGATTTTCCAGATTATTCAAAGACATAAATTTTTGAGATTTAAGAAGCTTGTCATCCCCAAACAGGATAAACGCAAAGTATAAGGGCAAACACGGGAAAATTAGAAAATACTCTGGAAAGAATAATCATGAAGAAACAAAATATATGAACCTTTATTAGATAGAGCTAGAATTATGGAGAAAGGAAAGCTTATACTAAAATTAGTTCCTAACATTCCACCTTAAATGCATAGAAAAAGAGCAAATTGTACCCATAGTCATAAGAGGAGAAGAAATAACGAAAGAGAGAATAGAGATGAACAAAATAGATAACAGACAACAGAGAAAATTGGCAAGGCCAAAGCTGATTCACTGAAAAACCCAGCAAAATTGGTAAACTCTACGTAAAATGCTCAAAAAAAAAAAAAAAAGAAAAAGAAAAAAGAAACCATCAAGAGCAGTAATGAAAAGGAAATTATTACCATAGAGTCTACAGATGTTAAAATAATAATTAATCTTAAAACCTAAACCATCACTACTTGAAAATTTATTTTCTTACTTAAAAGACTTATGATAAAGAAGAAATCAAACCAAACTTGCAGAAAATATAGAAGTGCTACTCTCTGAAAAATTAGTGTAAATGGTTTCATAGACATCTTCACCCTGATATTTTGGTGAATAGGGAAAGAAGTCAAGCTGCCACATACTATTTACAGATGAAGCTCACTTATGATATTGATATAAATATCTTCTACAATTTGTAAATAGCATGAAGTTTTCAATTAAGGAAGATATACTTCCTGGCCCAGTGAGTTTCATCCCAAACATTTTACACAGAAGGAAGTAAATGAACACAGTTCCTCGTAACATTGGGTTAAAAAGGAGAAAGTCCCATTCCCATAGACACTGAAGGTGTCTGACAGACCTCCAGCACATGGAACCACCTAATGGGGAAGCAGAGTCAGCATCCCAGCTCAGATGCAGGCGAGGGTTCCCAGAGGTACCTCGATAAATCAGTTTTGTTCAGGAGATAAAAGCCATTTGAATTAAACAAAAGAGAGAAAGAAGAGTGTGAAGCTTGGGCCTTCTGTGTCTCCCCACCCTGCCCTATGCCTTGTGCCCCCCAGACTGGGTCAAGACTGTGGTACTAGTAACTGCTGGTGGAAGGCTTAGGAGATTGGGCCAAGTAGACACAAGGGAGGTCACATGGGGTGTGCCTTGAAGGGGACATTGGAACCCCTGCCCCTTCCTCTCTCTCTCTGTCCTTCCTGGTGAACTGTTCTGCTCCACCACATGTTCCCCTCTATGATGGTTTTTCTTGCCACAGGCCCCAAAGCAGTGGAGTCAGTTGATCATGAACTGAAACCTCTGAACCTCTGAGGCAAGTTAGTCTTTCCTCCTTTTATGTCTCTTCTTTCAATGTTTTGATGCAGAGTCGAAAAGAAGAAATGGGAAAGGACAATATCATCACTTGTAGGTGAGAGTGTTATCTAGTTAGAAAATTTTGAAGAAACTGAAAAAAAATCCTCTTAAAATCAATATGATAAATGTTATCGAGGTGGCTAGTTACAAAATTAACATTCAAACTTCTCTGATAGTGAAGAGTCTTTCCAAGCAATAAACCATGTTGGAAAGCAATGAGCATTTCATTTGAAATACGTATAAACTATAAATATGGGTGATTTTTTCTAAGTTTACAAAGATTTATACCCTAGCCATATAAAAGACAATGTAGTAGAAGATAGGTAAATGTGAGGGACCCTTTAATAGAGAAAGAAATACAAATGGCCCAAACAGGAAAAAGTATTTACTTTCATCTATAATTAAATAAAGGCCAACAAAAGCAAGAATGATGATCTTTTCTTTTCAAAATTATAGTTATTAATGCATAGTAATTGTACAAAATAATGAGTTTCACCGTGACATTTCATAAATCTCCTTTCAAATTAACCTAATTAAAAATCCATTGATGGGGAGAGTGTGAAAAAATAAACACAGAAATCCTCTCCGGGTGGGAAAACAACATCCTCAAGTCCTTGAGAAGTAATTTGGCAACAGACATTTTAATAAAAAAAAAAGTAAAAATACAAACTCTCTTTAATACTTAATGCAATGTGTGCAAGATGATGTGTGTGTGTGTGTGTGTGTGTGTGTGTGTGTGTGTGTGTGTGTGTTTACCTTGAGTGCCTGATGGACCCATAAGAAACTCAATTGTTTATCTTTGAGGCAAAAGTCTGCATGAACCAGGCAGAGAGACATTTTCTTTTCATTATGTATGTTTCTGTCCCACTATTAAAAAAAAATCTTAGATCCATATCACTTAAAATAAAAAGTAATTAGCTAGACACACATACAAAATTGACCGAGCTGATGGAAGGAATTCCATTATAGACATTCTCAGAACCTAGTTAGCATCCAATGTTCTGCAAGTCCATGATAGGAGAATTCAGAGGTAGAGTTGTGGAAGCTCCCAGGTCCTGAAGTTAGTACATATTATCTCAGAGAAGATGGCAGTCAGCATGGTCCTTAAGACAAGCAAGCCTGTAGGCTCATTTCTCTAAACCCCTGTATTAAAGCACTCTCTTGTTAAAATGATCTTTTAGAGCTAAGTAGAGCTGTTGTAACGTGACAAAGTCTAATTTCAAGAAAAGTGAAA
This sequence comes from Spermophilus citellus, assembly GCF_964194105.1. Taxonomy (NCBI): domain Eukaryota; kingdom Metazoa; phylum Chordata; class Mammalia; order Rodentia; family Sciuridae; genus Spermophilus; species Spermophilus citellus. The sequence continues at coordinate 50,815,283 of NC_138188.1, forward strand.
AAGCCATCCAGTGAAAGTTTAGAAACATTTAGTTTTCATCCAGATTGCAGCCATGATAACACTACTGACAATCTTCTTTCTTCTAGTCTCTGAATGCCCACGCCATTCAGTAGTCAACCTAATATCAAGGACTAAGGGATGGCACTTAGGATCCAAAGTTCTCATGTTCTTTTCCTTTCTCTTTGTCTTTAGTTCTTCGTCTTCTATTGAAATTGCGCTCCCTTCTCAGTTCTTCATTCATTTCTCGGAGATGTGGCATGATATAGCAGCCCCTGGATTTTTAAGACCATTTCCAAAAGGGGTTTGGTTGGTTGGTATGCTCTAAATACCCTGCAAGACACTCCATGCCACCACCTCAAGATTACAGTGACAATTGTCTGTCCTGACTGACGTCTCATATTCTTTATTTATCTTCTGGCAAAATCCTTCATTTCCTTAAAAAATTGTTTGTATAGGTGTTTTAGATAAAGCAGCTTTGTATTATAATAAACAAAATATAGCCTTTTTCAAAAAATGATTTTAGTTTATATAAAGTATACCTCTTAAAATAACTTTAAGTGAACAATGCATTATCATGACTACAAGCATGATATTGTGCACCAGATCTGCAGAGCTTATTCATCTTCTTGATTGAAACTTGGTGCCCATTTCTCCCTCCTCAGCACCCCTGATGACGACCCTCTTCCACTCTTTAGTTGTATGAACTTGACAATTTTTGATACCTTATCACATGTAGTCATGCAGGATTTTTCTTTCTGTGATTGGTTAATAATTTATTAGCAGCATAATGTTTTTTGAGGTTCATGTAGGTTGTCTGGCACTGAAGAATTTCCTTCTTTTTAAAAGGATGAATAAAATGGCACTATTTGTGTGTGTGTGTGTGTGTGTGTGTGTGTGTGTGTGTTTGCTTGTGGCTGTTGAGCTGGGGGAGGCTCCTTATGTATTTTGTAGGTTAAGCCTTTATCAAGCAGGAGGTGGGCAATGACTTCCTCTTCCAGGTGTCCCTTTACTCTGTGCTTTGTTTCTTTTGCATTGCTCACGTTTCCAGTCTGTGTGGTCTGTCTGTGTTTGATGTTGTCGCTGTCTGTGTTTTGGTGAAATTTCCAAGAAATCATCAGCAGCCACATAGCCTTCTGCTACCCTTTCTTGTAAAAATTTGGTGCAACAGGTAATTGTTTTAGTGAGCTTTTTTGTTGCTGTGACTAAAGGACCTGACCAGTACAATTGTAGAAAAGGAAAAGTTTTTTGGGGGGGCTCATAGTTTCAGAGGTCTCAATCCTCAGACAGCAGACTATTCCTTGGGGCTCAGTGTGAGGCAGAACATCATGGAGGAAAAGTGTGGCAGAGGGAAGCAGCTCACATGATGATCAGGAAGCAGAGAGAGGTCTCCACTAGTCAGATGCAAATATGTACCCCAAAGCCACTTCCCCAGTGCCCACCTCCTCCAGCCACACCCCACCACTTCAGTTACCACTCAGTTAATCCCTATCAGGGGATTAATTCACGATTGGTTAAGACTCTTACAACTGATCATTTCTCCTCTGAACCTTCTTGCATTGTCTCACACGTGAGCATCCAAACCATAACATTAAACAAGAAAGCAAAAAACTTCTGACTTTAAAGGCTTGAGACTGTTGTCTGATCCATTTAAGATCTCTACCTCTACCTCACCATATTTAATGGTTGTGTATCACAGCATCTTCTTTAGTATTTATAGTGAGAAACTGATATAACTTCATTTTTTTTATTGGTTGTTCAAAACATTACAAAGCTCATGACATATCATCTTTCATACATTTGATTCAAGTGGGTTATGAACTCCCATTTTTACCCCAAATACAAATTGCAGGATCACATCGGTTACACATTAGCAGAATAACTTCATGTTTGAAAACCCAGTTTCTACCTCAAGGCCTGTCCAAAGGGAGGGGGGTGTGACCCTTGTCCTTGGAAAAACCCACAGAGCACTCCTAGGCACATAGCCACCCTGCTGAATTGTTTGTCTGTAAATAACAGGAGAGATCTTCAGTGCCAGGTGTCCCTGACTCAGTTAGGCTAGGTGAGGGCCCAGAGCAACCCCGTAGCAACCACCAATCAGCATGAGACAGGGAAAATACCTAGGATGGCAGATGACCCCCCAGTAGTCTTGGTGGTTGATAACATGTTAGGAAACCATGTAGTTTAGCATGTACACCCCTCATGGATTAAACCAATCAGTTCAAACAAATCCTCCTCTTGTACTATCCAATCACCCCTACCTAATTTGTTCCTGCCAGTGAATGTGCTAATCAATGTTAAGAGTTCTTGTTTGATTTTTCCCGCGGTGTAAAATGATCTGCTGTGTGATGTTGTGACACATAGAGTATCCCCCCAAACCTATAAAATCTCACTGAACAAAGGATTGGGGCTCACTCCTCAGGACCGCTGTGTCGGAAACGGTTGTGAGTCCAGGCTCAAGCTTGCAATAAAGACTCTTGCGTGATTGTATCAGATTCAGTTCCTGGAGTTCTATTGGGGTCCCACGAATCTGGCCTTACCATAGTATCATCACATTTTTTTTTTTGGTATTGGGGGTTGAAGCTAGGGATGTTTTACCACTGAGCCACATCTCTAGCCCTTTTGTTTTGGGTACAGGAGATTGAACACAGGGGCACTCGACCACTGAGCCACATACCCAGCCATATTTTGTATTTTGTTTAGAGAAAGGGTCTCACTGAGTTCTTTAGTGCCTAGCTTTTGTTGAGGCTGGCTTTGAACTCATGATCCTCCTGCCTCAGCCTCCTGAGACACTGGGAGTACAGGTGTGTGCCACCAATCCTGGCTGGTCTTGAACTTTCCATCCTCTTGCCTCAGTCTGCCAAGTTGCTGGGATCATAGGTGTGTGGCATCATGCCTGGCACACCAAGCCTTTTTGAAAACATTGTTTGGTGTAATTGTGTGTCCCCAGTCTCATCTACAGAATCAGAGGCGGGTTTCCCATGAAGCCATTGAAGTTTGGGCCTTGTAGCCCTTCCCAGGACAGAGCTCTGAGTGGGCAGGGGAGCAGGAATCACTGCTAGCTGCGGGCTTTTCCCCAGGCCCCCTCAGAAGGAAGGAGACTGAAGGTCTAAAGCCCAGAAACTGGATGAAATTCCTTCTCTTATTCTAAATGAGCGTTCACTTTTAAAATATAAATTTGCATTCACTATTTTTTTCCCCTTTCAGAAAGTCCTTTAAATAATGTTAATTTCAGGTCTATCACCCTGGTATGTCACTGCGGCCCTGGTCTTCTTGGTTCCTTGCTGTGGCCTCAGAACCTGGACAGTGCCTGGCATGCAGGGCATGCACCATAAATCTTTGCTGAATCAATAAAATTTGGACCATCAGGGAGAAGGGCATTCCTTCAAGGCTGCGGATGCAGAACCGGGCTGGTCCCAGTGAAGCCAGAATTAGACAGGCGGTCAGTGTAGATAGGTAAATCGCATCAGGTTGAGTCAAGGGGCCAATTTGAGTGAGTCTGGGAAGTTGGAGACTGTATCCTGAGGGATCTTATCAAGAACATGCCCCTGCACCAACCTGTTGCTAAGGTAACCTGTCCCAGGAGTTGCCCCTCCCTACAAAAAGCTATAAGTTTGTTGATGTGTCTTTGGCTGCTCCATCCTGCCCAGCCCCTTTCATCCCACCTGTTTTCCTCCCACTGAGCATTCCTGGGCCTAGTCAAGAAGGAGAAAGGTAATGGGGGAAAGGCAGGAGAAAAAGGAAGCCTAGGACTCATAAAAAAGGGCAGAACATCTCGTTTCTTGGGATACCAGGATGCAGCTAAGGCCCCCTTCTCCCTCGCGGGAGAAGTCTATGTGACCCCTTTTTAAATAAACTCTGCTTTATGTGCTTGCCCCAGCGTGCTTCTCTAATGTTCAAACTTCAACATGTGGGGAAGCAGGACTCGTCACCCATAACTGGCGGTATCACCAGGAGCTCTAGGGAATGCAGTGTGGTTGGAACACATGTAAATGACAGAGAAAGGAGAAAAAAAAGTTGCAGGCAGAGTCCAGAAAATTCTACAGCCTCTGTTTCTATTTACAAGAATAGTATTAATAAATTTTGGATTCTTTTGACCCATATTCTTCCAAATCATAACACTTAGTATTTGCTGTATCCTTTCATCCTTTCTCACAATCTCTGTGTTGCTCTGTTTCCTTGTATACATAAATTTGGGCTTGCATACCACAAATTCATAATATACATTATACAGATAAATGTTTTCTGTGTGTGTATTTAATCCTGATTTTTAGAACTTCACATCTGCAAAACCACAGGGAGGTGTCCCTGAGGCAGTGGGTCTCACCAGGGTGCTACAGCTCAGGGAATGTTTGAAGATGTCTCTGGTGTTTGGTTGTCACTACTTAAGCCAGTTGCTACGAGCATCTAATAGGAAAGGTCAGAGATGATATACAGGACACCCCTTACTGCAGGGGATTATCAGATCCCAAATGTCATAGGAGGATCTCAAAGTAAGGCCACCTACCTCCCTGTCCCGCCAAGCTCCTGCACAGATGGACGCAGCCCAGGTGGCCTTGGAATAAAGCCTCTTCATTTGTTCATCATCTTTGTTTTAATAGCTGCTACTTTTCCCCTCAGCGTATCCGGGTTTAAAGTTGTCGTAAAGGAAGTAATCAGAGTACTTTAAAAAATGTACTGCTTTACCTTATTTTATCTTTCTTTTTTAATTTATATTTTTAAATTCATGTTTTTAAAATTATGTTAATAATTTTGATTTAACCATTTCACAATATATGTGTGTATGTGTGTGTGTATACATATATATATATATGTATACACACACATACATATAAAACATCATGTAATACACCATAAAATAGAAGACTTATATTTGTCAATTATACCTTTATAAAGATGGAAAGCAAAATATGTCTATTTCATTTTATATTTACACATATCTTTTCAGAACCAGCTAGGAGTAAGTCCCATCATGATGTTCTTTTCCCTCCACATACTTCCTTGTGTGGTTTCCAAAAAAACAAGCACTTCTCTTCTGTAACCTCAGTAAAATGATCAAAACCCAGAAAATTATCTTTGATCTAATGCCTCAAGTGGCAAGTTTTATGGAGATTCCTTTGGTCAGTTTTTGAAAATTCAAATCTCTGTCTTAAAATCTTTTCATTATAACAAAAGTGGCCATTTAAACAACCAGAGAAGCCCCTTCAGGATCATCTGCCTGAAGCTTGCAGATGTACAACCAGCGGCCCTAGCAGGCCCCCGTGCTATGGCCCCGCAGTCCCCTGTTTCTGGTCTAAATAACTCGCTCTGTCCTGATTCACACCTTTTTCATTTTAGCAAAACCTCCACGACCTCTTGCCCCTCCTGACTCTCAGCTGGTGGTTGAACTTTGAGGAGACAGAAGGTGTGGAAGAGGACTTCTGCAGGTCCTGGCCTCTTGTCAAGAAGCCTGTCACATCCCTCCTCTGCCTGGCTTTCTCACTGTAGGGAGCCGGTGTCCCTCCCTTGCTTCTTCCTCTGGGCCCAGGGTCTGACCCCATTCCCATTTGCCTCCTCAAGAATTGGGGCCTGCAGTGTTCCACATGGTTAAGAAAAGGAGGTGATCGGGGAATAATTGCACGAATCACGGGTATACAAAGAGCTTCTTTGCTTCCCACATGCTCAAGGAGGGGAGAGGAACAAGAGTGACCCCTACGGGGAGGTACACTGTCTGCACAGAGAGCGGCTGCATTCCTTTCAGAACCCACTTATTAACGTCTGGTTGCTCAGTCAGAATGGAGGCGGCCTTTGAGGATGCAGGGCCAATGCAGGGTGGAGGCTTACCTTGCTAAGGGAGGTCTCAGAAGAGGATGATGGTCATCACTGTGGAAATCGCAGAGGACAGGCAGGTCCTGGGGAAGCCAGGGAGAGGTGCAGGTGGTCTTCAGAGAGGAGCAGGGAAGCTTCAGAGGGCAGCCCTGTGCACCCCCCGCCCTCCAGGTGTCTGTACAGGACCTTGGGCTGATTTGGGTTCTGGAACGCAGTGTTTGAGACGAGTAGCTCATGTATATGTCCTGGTAAGGTGTGATGTAAGTCTTGTGGGCAGGAAGGGCAGGAGGGACAGGAGGTACTCCATGTTCTTATCACAGAAAAACACATGTCACTCTCACAGCAAATTAGGTAAGTGTTTGGGAACAATTCAAAGCTAGAGAGCCTGTGGTTTTCTCTTCCCCACTTCTGTATCATTGATATGTTCCTCTTCTGCAAACCATCTGCTGCCCTGGACAACCTGACTTCCTGTCCCTACGCCCCACCCTCAGCAGCCACCCACTACCTGGACATGCACCCAGCCAGGGTTGGGTACTCTCACTGTCTCCTCCTCATCTCTCTTCTCTTCCTCCTCCCCCTCCTCCTTCTCTCCTCTCTCTCTTTCATTTTTTTTTGGGGGGAGTGGGTACTGGGAATCAAACCCAGGGGTGCTCTAACACTGAGCTATGCTCCCAGCCCTTTATATATTTTTTTGTTTTGAGACTGGGCCTCACTGATTGCTGAGGCTGCCCTCAGCCTCCCAAGTGGCTGGGATTACAGGTGTGCGCCACCTTGCTTAGCTCCTACTCACTCTTGATCCCATTCTAATCGGGCGGAGTCTGTCCCACACTCTACCAAACTGTGCTCATCAACATCTTCAGCCCTGTGTTGCTATTGCCAGATCTGGGGCTCACCTCCTAGGGCTCACCTCCCGAGGGTCACCTTCCAGGTCTCAGGGTGCTGGGAAGCTTTGGGCAGCTCCATTGCAACCCATCACCCCACCCTTGGTTTCTAGCCTCCCCCTTCCTCGAGGTTCTCCCCCTTCCCTTATTGATCCTTTACAGTCTCCTTCACTGACTCTTCCTCATGATGGGGGATCTAAACCCTGGAGTTCTCCTGGGGTACCCTCTGCCCCGTATTCCATGTGGCTTTTCCCAGGCTCCGGGTTTGAGGACGGAGGTGTGTGATGCCAGCCAGCAGCAGGGAAGGTGGGAAGGTGCAGGCTTTGGGACCAGCTTGTCTCTGTGCTCACTGGCAGACGACTTGACGTCTCTGGGCCTCAGTTTCCTCCTCTGCAAAGTGAATATTGCCATAGTACCTACCTGCCAACTTAGTGAGAATTTATATTGGTCACACCTAACCTGGAAAACATAAAACACTTCGAGTATTTACAGCAAAGGAAACTTACTGCATTTAAATATTGGAAGAACTGAGAAAGAACATGAGGAAACCCAGATATTAATAATAAAAAGCCATCTCTACACCTGCAGGCACAAAGGGAGACTTCCTGTAAAGCTGTAGTGTTCAGGGTGGCGCGGAGACTGACGGGAACCCCGCTCAGCAGAACAGACTCCACAACTAAACCCTCGTGTCTGTGGTCAGTTGTGCTTTGTAAAAGGTGCCCAAGTAATTCAATGGGGGGAAGAAAATTATTTTCAACAATTGGTGCTGGAGAAGCCTAATGTTCATTTGGGAAAAAATACATTTCATCTCATATATATATATATATATATATATATATATATATATATATATATATATATAAACTACCTAGAAATAAATCATAGAGCTGAACTTGAAGGCTTAAAGCAATGAAACTTCTGAAAGAAAATATAGGAGATATTTGTTTTTTGCAACTTTGGGGTAGAAATTATTTTTGTTTTTGCTTTTTCAAAATAAAAAATGATAACTGCAGAAGAAATTGATAAGTTCCAACAAAATTAAAAATTCTGCTCCTCAATATACACTGTTCTTAAAAAAAAAAAAAGGCAAGCCACGGAGTGAGAGAAAATATTTGCTACACATATATCTGACCAGGGAGTAATATTCAGGATGTAGAAAGAACTCTTACAACTCAATAACAAACAAGCAGCCAAGACACAGCAATAAAAGAAGAAATCAACCCCCGCTACACTTGATTGGCAAAAAATCATGGAAATATTACTCTTAGTGAAAGACGTCAGTGGAAAGATTGCATGCCCCATGATGACGTTTATATGGAACAGCAGAAAGAAGCCAAGTGGTGAGGATGAAGCAGGTCAGTTGTTGTCTGAGCCCTGCAGCAGCTGGGAAGTCCACCGGGACAGGCTATGAGAGAAATTTGGGGGTGATGCAGAAGTTCTGTACCTGGATAGCAAAGGTAGTTACACAAGCACAGATGCTGTCAAAACTCCTGCAACTCAACAATAAACCTGTGAAGCGCCCCTCAGGGACGCTGACTTAAGAACTAAGAAGGACCTAGCCTATGCAAAGTTGAATTGCTGCTCTTCCCTGAAAAGCTGCTGCCCTCACAATCCTGCCTATCTCAACAATGGCAAATCTATTTCGCCTGTTGCTCTCAGGCCATGCATTTTGGAGTCTTCTGGGAGCTTCTCTTTCTCTCACATTTCCAGTCCCACTTCCAGGCCATTAGCAAATTCCATGGTCTTTACCTTCACAGTGCATCTTTCTGATCACTTTCTCCAGAGTTAACCTGGTCCAAGCTGCCCTCTCTAGCCTGCATCAGTGCTGTGGCCTCCTGAGTGATGGGCTTCCTTCTGTTCTTCTCCTTTCCCTCTGTGTCCGTTTTCCTGGGTGGCAGCAGATCTACATGGTACACATCTGCTGCAAACCCTTTGCTGGCAACTTCCTGGAGGCTGGAGGAAGGAGACGAGACAGTGTTTCAGTGTCCTACCAGGTAAGACTCTCAGCACCTGCCCTGCTTCTCCCCTCTCTGCTCCCCAGTGCACCAGAGCCCTGGCTGTCCTCCAACACCCCAGGACACTCTCCCAGCAGGGACTTTGCACCTGTGCCTCCCAAGATGCTCATGGCCCTGCCACTCCTCCCAGATTCTCCTCCAACGCCACCTTCTCAAGGAGACCTCTGCACATTCAGATGGATGGAGGGGGCACCTCAGTAAGCCCCCTTCTCTCCTCTTGCTTTATTTGCATCCTCAGCCCTTGCAGCTCACATGCACATATTACTTACTTAATTGTTTTTGGAGTTTCCTCACATGGAATAGAAGAGGGCTAGAAATTGTTTTTGCTTTTCATTGTATCTTTAGCTCCTAGAGAAGTTCACTTAATGAATTTTATATACCCCTTCATTATTTTGACAGAACATATAATTGATAATATTTTAAATTTACATATATTTATATGCATATCTATACATGTAAAATATATTTATGCTATGATATATAAATTTTGTTATAATCATATGTAAAATATGCAATTAACCTAAGTGTCCACAGGCAAATAAATAAAAGAAAGAAAATGCGGTTCATGTACATAATGGAATACTATTCAGCTTTTAAAAAGAAGGAAATCCTATCATTTGTGACAACAGAGATGAATCTGGAAGAAGTTCCATTAAATGAAAAAAGCCAGGCACAGAGAGATAAAAGCTGCCTGGTTGCATGTGTGGGATCTAAAAAAGTCGAACTCGTATAAAATTAAACAGTGAAATGATTGCCAGAGGCTGAGCCTGGGGGACTTGGGAAATGTTAGTCAAAGAACACAGCGGTTCACTTGGGAAGGAGTAAGTTCGGGAGGTCCACTGGTGCCTCACAGTGACTGTAGTTAATAATACGTTTCATACTTGAGGATCTCTAAGAGAGTAGATTTTAAGTGGTGTCATCACAAAGATGATAAGTATGTAAGGTAAGGGACATGCTGAAGGGCTGGACCCAGGCGGTCCATGGTGTATTCGTGAATCCAAACATCATGTCGAACACCATAGACATGGAGAATCTCCACTTGTCAATTAAAAGGTATCTGGTCTGTATAATATAATAAACCATGAATATCTGTTGAATGAATAGATGACTTTTCTTTGGAGGCATTAAGTGGAACACGCGTGCACGTACACACACATGCACACACGTGTGCACAGACATGCGTGTTTTACATTTTCCCCCTTTTTGGTATGGAAGTTCTCCCCTTCATCCCTGCTGACTCCCTGAAGCAACCGCGGAGTCCCAGTGGTTCCCCTGAATGTCTTTCGCAGCCATCAAGTGCAGGCATGGGTGACATCATGGTTCCTGCTTGAGTCTGGTGAGCACAGCAGTTCATGGTGGCTCCTTCCCCTCGGAGTCCAGGAGCTCTGCCATGGGCTCAGCACCGAGGTTGGGGGGCAGGGGGTACCACAAAGTGGCTGGACTCAGCAGGAAACATGAAACCTGTTTGTTATCCTGAATGTAAACTGAAATTTTCTTTCTTTATTGTTTTAGGCTTCGTTTCCAAACTGACCAAGAGACTTGGGCACTTGGGGTAAAATAGAAATTACATGCTCTTTAAAGTTCTTCCAGGTTTGTTAGGAGGGGCAGAGAAGGCCGAGAGTCTATTGGGTAATGACTGCTGTGTATTTTATTAAAACACCCTGGGGATTGGCCTCAACATGAAATTCCCAGTTCTCCCTCATCTGTGCTTTATTATGTCTCAACCATGGAGTCACAGTCCTCCTGAGCCGCTGAGGTTCCATGGGTTTCAGACCGCAGGGACAGGAGGCCCTGCCCATGATTTGCTCCTTGTCCATAATCGGGGCCTCTCATGAACAGCTCTGCAGTCCTTCCGAAGACAGGGAGGCCAACAAGCCTGGGAAACATTGCTTTGAGGCTTGTGCTCAAATTGATAGCCACAGTCCGTATTTCCTGCGAGGTTTCTGGACGTAGAGTAAGATATTTATGATTGCCAGGGAATCCTCACTCGGGCAGGAAAAGTATATGTGGAGGGAAAAATAAATCTCATGGTACACCCAATGCACAGTCTGCCTGTGCCTGGGGCTCAGGTATTTGCCCAAGGTGTTTGATAGTTAGGGAACACACTCACCCCAAATCTCATAAGGGAGTCTGGCTATGATGCTAGACAGTTTCCATTTGAACTCCTCTCCCAATATCCGTTCTTCAAAAACTGAATCTTACAGTCAGTTGAGGAGGAGAGAAGACTTGGTAGGAAGGACTGTGGAGGTAGTCTTTTTCCTTGTGTATATTTAAAAAAATGTGCAGCCCAATTCTTTAAGGCATTTGACTCAGTTTGCAATACATGTTAATTGAGATAATGCTCTAATTCTGGATCTGTTGGTACCTTAGTGTTAAGGGATGTCTCCCAGTGTAGCTGTAATTAAATTCCATATCACCTCAAGTTTATTTTGGCCCAAGGGAAGAAAGTTACATGGGATTTTCATTAACATTTTAATTAGTCTTTTGGTGGTTGCTGACTCCTGATGGATTAATTTTTTATCAGAACAAAGGTAGATCTGTTCATTGTACCCAGTGAAAGCTGAATGCCCTTTCTGACATGTCCTCGGTTGCTTGGTGGCGCATTTTCTTGTTTGTTTGATCTGCTATTTCAGCCTTGAATAATTGATAGAATCTTTTAGCATCAAATAGGAAACAGCTCTTTGCACACAGAGGCGGCCTTTAGCATTGAAGTGTCTCTTATTTTATCTTTAAACTTTAAAAAGTGTTTAAATAGTTTATGTTTTCATCTAACTAGGAGTTTCAATTTTACTAGCATTTGTATACATGGTCATTTAGATTTTGTCTAGTAACATTGCATGATAATGAAGCTTGTTGTGACATAGTTTCTATCTTATGGATAATCTTAAAAATGGGCTGTACTGTCTATTCTAAACACCAGAAATATATTAAGGAAGGCACTGTATTTTCTCCTTATCACATTTGCAATTGTGGATTAACACACAAGGAAGAGGCAATGTCATTTCAAATCATTTTTCTTTAGCCTGGCATTTGATTCAAATCCTTGAGACAGTCAGAACTCATTTAGAATAATGGCTTCTTCCACCTCCAACACAGAAGCCTTTGAAAAAGTCATGTCGCTGTTCTGTTGATCAGTTTCCTCATCTCCAAAATGCGGGGAGCCTTCTGAGGCTGTGTCATATGTAAACGTAGAAAAATGAAAGGCAAGTGACACGGTGCCATGCACCCTCCGGTCCCCTTTGGAAGGCTCATTTTCCTCATTCTGTCTTTCCATTTTGCCCTGCTGTCCTCCCTCTGCAGATCTCCACGTGGCTGGCTCCGTTTCCATACTCGGGTCTCACCTCATTGTGGAGGTGACACCAATCTAAGTGGCCCCATCCCCCACTAGTCACAACACACCACATTAGCCCACTGTGCGCTCTTCTCAGCCCTTACCACTGGGCACGAGAACCCGGTTTTTCTGTTTCCTGGTTTTCATTGTCTCATCTTTGTGGAATTGGAGATCCTGGACCTTAGGAGTACTGACTATTTCATTGAATCCCCAGAGCCTAGAACAGGGCCTGACACATAATAAGTGTCAATGACCAGCTGGGGGACCTTGTTCACTTTAGATAAGCCCATTGGCTTCCTGAGAGGAAGGCAGAATCGGTTTCAGGTTGGCACCTACCCATGCATGGATTTATTGATAGAAGTTAAGAGATAACTTTTTAAAAGGCCCGGAAGTGCATCTCCCAACATTTGATTGTGCTGTTGAAAAAAAAAAGAATATATATATATATATATATATATATATATATATATATATATATATACCAGAGATTTATTTCATTCATTAGCTCCACAAACTTTTTGAATGCTAAGGATTGGGCTAATAGCTAAGGTTAAGATGCATAAAACGAATGAGCTTATATATTTCAAAAGCCCCTAATCTAATCAGCAGAGTAAACTGCATTTCATCTATGACCTTTAAGACAGTTATACCTTGAATGCTATTCAAGCGCTAAAATGTTTCACGATGTTAAAATGTTACATACACCCTATACTCAGGGACTCCATGGGAGAAAGCTTAAGGCTAAGAAATTGATAGAGTGACATTTGAGTTGGGCCTTACGGGTTGAGTGGAGGTTTCAGGGCAGAGAAAGGTCAAGAAGCATCCAGGGAAGGCAGGCAGCATGGGAAGGAGGGTCCTGGCACCTGGTGTGTGCTAGGGTGGGCAGGGCTGTGTGCAGGAAGCCAGGAGCCCTGGAGGCTGATAGGGCTCAGGAGGGAGTGCAGGACAGGGGAGGTCAGCCATGGAGAGCCACAGATGCCTGACTTGGGCCCTGGAGGTCAACTGCAGGCAATAGGGAGCATAAATTGGTCTGAGCTACATAAGAAGGTTTTCTTTATGGCTGTGCAGAAGACAGGAGGGTGGTGGAGTGGAGAGGTCAGGGACTGCAGCCTTCCCCAGGCTAGTGCAGGAGCCCAGGCAGTCAATCAAGACGCAGGGTGGCTTCACAGAATGTGTTGAAGGAAAAGATGTGCTCGATGAGATTCAGCAGGGTGGCATGGCCATACCAAGGTGACCAGAGGGGCCACGACAATATTAGAAGTGCAAAGAGAAAATTGAAGCTTCAATTTTGGTAGTATTGAAGTTGAGTCTATGATATACCCAGGCTGACAGACCTATTGGGTTGTTTGCTTTGAATCAATGCTTCTTAAAGTCATGGTGACTATCTGAGAGGTCAGATGGACAGAGTGCAGTGGCAAATCTGTTGTGGATTCTCATTTTGTTTGTAGATTAGACAAAGAGAGAAGTATATAACACCAACAGAAGGCTTTTGGGACTATGTGTTTCTGCAACTTCATTGACCAAGAATCACAACAGATACCAAGATAGCCAGGTCAGGATGTTACTTAAGAGGCTTATTTTTCTTGCAGGGAAGCAGAGGTCAGACTCAGCCTTTGACCTTGAAAGTAATTTTTTATACAAACAATGATCTTTTTAAAAACTACTTACTCCTGGTGCTAGGAAGAGCTCTTTCCATCAATTAATTCGTTTAACCCTCATTTTATGAGGTAGGTACTATGGTGATCATCTGTTTTTCACAAGAGGAACATTTGGCCAAGTCACACAATCAGTCACTGGTGGAGATGGGATTTAAACCTTAGCACCCTGACTCCAGAGCTCATTCCTTTAACCATTTGGGTGACAAAGCTAGAACAGTGCTCCTTTTAAGGAAACAGCCTCCCCCTCCTCCACCAAAACAATCAAACAAGTAAGCAAACCCTGGCATTCAAATCTTAGAGCTGATTTTCCCCAGAGAGACAAACAGATCATGCATGTAGCAGACCAGATCTGTAGCTGCTGCTAAAATGTCCCTGGCTACACAGGCCAAGGAGGCCTTGATCTGTTCTTCCCACCTACTTAGAGACTTTTCTTTGGGGTTGTCACTCTATTGCAAAGCTGTCACTGTTTGTAAAACCCTGATGCCCAGTGGCTGTTAATCTCTACAGAAATTTGATTTCCACGTTGTCTACTTCTGCTTACAGATTTTCCCCACTTCTCCAAATTCATTTGGTGCACCTGGTTTCAAGCTTCAGAAAAACAAGTCACAAACCCATCAGAGTTTCTCTCTGACAACATGCAGGCAGAGTTAGCTGAGCCAACGTGTGTGACCTCTCCCCTTTGTGGGCAAGTATGTGGTGGCCATGGGTGAGTGGCATACCGGTGACGTTTTTTCCTCACAGAACTGAGGGCAGAGGTGTGTCACTGATGTTCTGTTCAGTTTTAAGGAAGCTGCATCTCTCTTCATCTGCCGTGAAGACCTCCTAACAATCCTGATGTTCTTTCTTCAGCCTCCAAATATTTGGAGACAGCTGTATGTTCACTGGGTCCATTTTCTTAAAGTTGAAAAATTCACTTTTTTAGTGAATTTATTTTTCTCATGTGACATAGGTTTGCGTTGCCCAATGGCCCTTCCTGTGCTCCAAACATATCTGTTGCAATTCACCCCGACTTCCTCTGACAGCAACTTACCGTATGTAAGACCGTTTTTATTTATCAAATAACATTTTCTGCATTTATACTAGACATACACATCAATGTGAAACTTGACAGAAGATGTTTCCTTTTTCTATGTCATGTTCAAATTCTTTAATTCCTTAATCAAACTCCCTGTCAGGAAAAAAATCAGTGTGAAAAGTATCAACAAAAGAGCTGTATGTTAATAACATCAGTTATCTATGAGAGAAAACAAGTAAAATAATATTAATATATTAGACTCCAGGAGGACCAACATCTTCCTTTATTTACAAGTGTGTTGTACCAAACTCATTTGCTAGCCTTATTATTATTCTCGTGCAAACATAAATCATTGTGCATATCAAATCCAGTGTGAGGCGGGGTGGGGAATAGATTAAGAAGAACACTGAGTGAAATGCTGGTCACATGCATTGTCCAGTGTGGATAAGTGGAGAAGGTCCTCGGGCTTCGGGTGAATTTAAGCAGCGAGTAATCATTTTTAAAAGATGAAACGGCCCAGTCAGGAACCCATGTAGTATAAATTCTCTCAACTCCATCCACTCTAGGCCCTTGTATTGGCTATCAGAGGAGCAAGTCACAGATCCCTCACGGTGTCCCTCCAGCTTGGCAGGCAGGCTCCTGCAGAGCAGGAATCCCACTCCTGGGCTGCAGTGGTGACCACCAGCAGGCTAGAGAGGCATTCAGGCTCCTCCCATGGACACCATTGGTCCAGCTTGGACACCCTCAGAGCTTTTGATTTTGGGTACATTCCAGTGTCCTAAGCCCTGGTTTGCTGAGTGGTTTCCAGAAGCATCTTTGTGTTCTTATCTTAGTGTCCTCTGAAGTTGTAAATTCACTGTCCAGCACACTCACACCCACAGGTCAAAGACTGGGGTGTCTTTGGAGGAGAGTTACTTTGTTGCACCTCTGTCCCTGCCCATGGCCCATCAACAGGACCACCTTAAGGCCAAGTTCAGCTCTCTGGAGGGCCTGGAGGCCCAGGGCTCTTGTCTTTGCCTTAGCTCCTCTCTTTGGCTGCTGAGAGGGCAGCTAGCCGGATTCAGAGTCCTGCCTTTCAGCCTATAGCCCTCGACACTTGCCTGATATAATGCACTTTCTGGGAGCAGTTTCATTTTTTAAAAAAACCATTTTTAACCTAAGGCTTTTTTAAAAACAAAATTTTACTCAGAAAACCCAAATATTAAAGATGTAAGATCAAAAGGAAGATTTGGACATTGGAGGCCAAAGTCACCAATTGGCTTCTCCCCTGATCAATAACACTCCATGGAAGAGCCCTTGTGCTCGGGACTGAATGTTTGCCCCTGAAGGCCGAAGTCCTGCCCCCATAGTGAGGATCCTAGGAGATGGGGCCTTTGAGAAGTCATTAGGTTGTGACAATGGAGCTCTTCTGCATGAGATTAGTGTCTGTGGTGGTCTGAAGGTTTGAGAGTCACAGGTTGAAGTCCTGACCTCCACAGGGACAATGTTAGAGAGGGCCTTTGGCAGGTGATTGGTTCACAAGAGTTTGCTATTGCAATAGTACCTTCACAAAGGAGCCCCAGGGATGCCTTCCCCTTTCACCATGGGAGGACACAGAGAGAGGGCAACAGTCATGAACTAGGAAATGGCCTTCACCATCAGCAATTCTCCAGCACCTTGATCTTGGGTTATCCAGCCTATAGATGTGTAGGGCATTTTTTTTCCTGTTGTTTATATGCTACCCAGTTTATGGTACAGTTGGCCTTCCCTGTCTTTTGAGTTCTGTGTCCTTGGATTCAGCCAACAGTGGACTGAAAAAAAATTCTCTCTGTACTGAACATGTACAGCCTCATCTGTTATCGTTATTTCCTAAACCATGCAACACAACTACTATGTACGTAGCTTTTGTGTTGTATCAGGCAGGACAAGTCATCTCGAGATCATTATGGAGGTGACGTGCAAGGGTCTTACGAAAGTACCTGCCATTTCCTATAAGGGACTTGAGTATGTGCACATTTTGGTAAACACAGAGGAAGGGGGGGGCCTAGAGGTAACTCGTGTGAGTATGGAGGGAGAACTATGCTCTTTACAGCAGCCCAAACAGGCTGACGAGGTGCCCTCAGAAGAAGAGACACAGAAGGAGGCCTGTCCCCCTTTCTGCTCTCCACCAGGTGAGCACAGGACAAGAGGGCACCTGCAGACAGGATGCAGGCCTGCCTTAGGCCTTGCAGGTGCAGCTACCTTGATCTTGGACTTTCTAGCCTCAGAACTGTGAGAAGCAAATGCTACCTGTTTAAGCCACCCATTCTATGACATTGCAAGTGGCTGAGACACCTGGGAAAGTGCACTGTGAAGAAGGGTGCCCTAGCAAGCTCCCTGTTCAGCTGATGTCTCTCCCACTCCCCCATCTCCATCTTCCCTCTTTCTCCATATATCCCCAATTCTACTTTAAAGTCCGGAACTTCTATGGCTTCTTCTGAAAATAGGCTTTCTTGTCTGTCTCCTCTTTGTTATCCATCCTTTGCCTTTCCCTGGGACTTTCTACCAAAGTTACTGAATCTAGAACCTCTCCCTGGGCTGCTTTGAGTGCTTACTAAATATTGTGTTCCATGTACTGGAAAAACAACCAACCAACCAAACATTCTTGTTCGCATGGAACCCCGACTTAAGTGAGACAAGATAGAGAGTAAGCAAAATAAATTATTTATTAGAATGTTGCAAGTATTACACAGAAAGGTAGATATCGGAGGGTGAGTCCAGACTGGGCAGGGTGGGGTCAGCTGTAAATTGTGCACCTTAAAGAAAGTGAGCTGGGGGCAATATCTTGGAGAGGACCTTCCAGGGAGGGGACCAGCTCAGGGATGAATGAACCCAGGTGGCTATGCATCTGGCATCTGGAGGGACCCCCAATAAAACAGAGCAGATGGAGGGGATTCAACACTGCTGAGAAGAGGAGAAAGATTCAAAGAGACAAACAGGCCTATCTTGCAGGGGCCTTATCAATATTTGCAAGCACCTGGGCTTTTGCTGAGTGGGAATTAAAGTCACTGAGGAGATCTGACGACTCCCAGCTCTGGTTCATAGTGCTCAGTAATTATGTGGCTGCTGGATGTGCAGAAACTGCAGAGGAGCCAGGGTGGAAGCAGGGAGGCCAATTAAGAGGCTATTGCTTTAGAGATGTCCGTGACTCCTACTGCCACCAGTGTACTTGACTTCTTGGTTCCCAGGCACCGGGATGGGTGCTGGGGAGAAGATGGTTAACAAGACCATGATATTTGTTTATTAGTTTCTGTCCACACCAATACCATCTGCTAGCTTTTCAGATTATATCGAAGCATGTGGATGGCACTATTCCTTCAGCAGCTCCAGGACTCTTGCATCCTGTTGTTCCCACTTCTGGGGAAGAATGCACATTTACATTTTCCTATTCTTTTTTAAATAGAGATCTTTGAATATACTCAACTGCTCGAGAGAAAAAATCTGCCCACATCTCTTGGGCAATCTAGCTTCCTGAAATCTGACCATCATGGCTTGATGATGTTGCCCAATGTTATATGCCCTAATAGTCTAGATAATGTCATCCTCGGGGGAAGAAGACATCCAGCTGGCTGACAGATGCTTTCAGGGTGGTGGCTGGCTAAGTAGCAAAACCTACCAAGTTCTTACCTGGATGCTAGAAAAGGAGATGCTGCAAGAGGAAACCTTTCAATGCCTGTGGTCAGCCTCGGGTGGGAGCCTAGCCAATGACCTCATTGCAAGTTCCAAGTTCTGACTTTGGTTCACCAAGCACAGTCCTTAGCTTTTCTGCGTCTTGGTGTCATTCCCTGTCAAATGGACATGGAAAGGGCTCTTTCCGTCCTTTCACAGGCAGCAGTGTCCTGAAGGAGGGCGTGAGGGCAGCCATGCTGTCCCGTGCTTTGTAAAGGGCCCAGGGCAAGACCACTGTCATTCTTTGCCAAACACAGACACCATAGTGAATGCCGTGGTTTCTGGCATCTCCTAATTTCTAAGTAGTCTGTGCCCAGCTGCAGTTTTCTTAAACATATTCTTTTATGTAGGACCCCATGGGGTTTGCCAAATTTGATTCTGACACTAGTAAGGGGACTTTCTCAGGTTTTTTGCTCCTTGCTAGTGATGAGACTGAATGGGTCCTGCAGGAGGAGGCCAGAGCATTCTGACCAAGCTCTCCATGTCCCTGCGAGTCCAGGGAAACCCCAGAGAGAGACACTAAGTCTGCTAACAGATCCCTTGGAGATGGTGAAAAACTCCTTCACGTTCTATGTTCAGTACCCTGATCTGCCCTCATGAGAGCATGGTCGACGTGAGCAGGAGAGGTGAGGTCTGCAGCCGTGGGTGGATGGGGAGGAACGTCTGTCCCAGAAAGCACAGTGCTCACCCCCATGGCCACCGACCTTGGAGAACTGTTGGCAGTTTGATTCCTAGACTCTGATCTCTGTTTTCAATGGCCCTGAGCTTCCTCTGAGTCAAAAGAACCTATAATGAGTTTATAGGTCACCCACAGGAGCCATGGTGGAGGTGACACAGGGATTCTGTGATGCTGGCTCACCAGGAATCAGCTGCTGATGCACGTCTGTGTCCCGCATGATAAGGAGAGAAGAAGCAGCTGTAAAAATATCTCAGCAGAGTATTTTATGAAAAAATGAATGAATCTGCTAAGGAAGGCTCATAAAATTCTATAAGGATCAATACATGTAATTAAAATTATGTGCATATTCAAAAGGCCAGCTTAGAGAAAGTGTATGTTGATTAGATTGAAAGTGTATTTTAAAATAATACTAAAATTTTATTGGGTAAAGACTATTTCGTATAAAGAAAGCTTAGAATATATATATTATGTGCTGATTGTGTCTCCTCAACATTCAGACATTGATGCCCCAATGCCCATCACCTCAGAATGTGATGTATTTGGAGAAAGACCATAGAAGAGGGGGTTTGGGTAAACTAAGGTTGTGTGAGTGGTCTGCATTCCAACATGGCTGGTGTCCTTCTCAGAAGAAGAGACCCAGGGATGCATATTGAAGAGGAAAGACTGTTTGAGGGCACAGCAAGAAGCCAAGGAGAGGCCCCCAGGAGAAGCCAGATCCTTGGGCAACTTTGTCTTGGACTTCAGCCTCCAGACTGAGAAAATAAATTTCTGCTGTTTAAGCCACCCAGCTTGTGGTATTCTGTTATGGCAACCCTGTGAAACCAATTAGAATATATTACAGCAAAGCAACCAGGATACCTTAGGGACATGGAGGGTAACAAATAGAATAGATTAAAGGGAAGAAGCCTAGTTACGTAAGCTTATTTTGCTCACTAAAAAGCATACACATCTTGAAACCTAGTGCTCAGGAACACACCAATATGTAAAGAGAGAATGTAATTAAAATATCCTGATTCCTGAATTTTAAAAAGAGCTCCATGGAACAAGATCATTAGACAAAATCCTGAAGTTTCACAAAGGAGACTCAGAGAAGTTAAGCAACCCGAGAGAGCTTCATTTGGCAAGACCTATGGCCAGACACCCCACCCCGCCAACCCAGTAACATGTTCAGTAGGACATCCATGAGCAGCTTCTCTGCTCTGCTAAGCTGAGTGGCACTCTAATTGCAATGAGCATGGGAGCCCTTCATGGTAACTCCCGTTTAGTTTATGCCCATCATGTGGAATCATTTTCCCTGAAACAACAACAAAAGAAGCAGCAAACCCCTATCAGAGCAATCTTGATCCTCGTGGGTGGTTTTCGGAAGGGCTTTGTCTATTTGCACTGCCCAGGGATCTGGCACGTAGGCCAGATGATAGGAAGGGCTTTCACCTACAGGAGTTTGCATAACTCTTCTGATTTGGTGCCTCTGTACTTGCTGCAGAGGCAAGCTCCGGGCAGACATACCGGCTTCAGATCTTGCAGAGGATGAGTGTGAGCCTTTGTTTGCAACAATTACTTAAGTATGTGAGTGTGGAGGCGAAGGATTTGCAAGTCAAATCACATAGTTCTGCTAAATATAGGCTTTGTCAGAGTCACTTGTAAGCAAATAAACTCTACCAACTAGGGAAACTAGAGTGCATTGCCAGCTTGCGTGGAAACCATGTCTACTGTTCTCAGAGGTGTCTCGGCTATGCACATCCCCGACTGGCCCAGTGACACAGAATGTTTGATAGAAATCACCACTGTGGAGGCCAAGGAAAGGCCATTTTACTTCATAATGAGTTTTCCAAAAAATGTAAAACAACATAAACTCAGCCACCCTCAAAGAAGTTGGAGTATAATCTCACAAGGGAGTTCAGCATTTTGTGAGGCCCCAGCCGCACTGACCTACAGATAAAAAGCAATCGACATTGTCTTTCTGGTCAAGGTTAATAACATCTCTATCCCTACCTGTCTGTGTGGATGGGTGTACACGAGGAACCCACAGGCAGCTCACCTTTCCCACTGGACACTGCGGGGCACTGGTGAATCCCCACCTTGTAAAGGAAGTGATTCTGCAATCATGCTTCCTGGCTTGGAACCCCCGGATCTTATCTGGAGTCCACTCTGTTCCTCAACACTTTAAATTGACTTGAAATCAAACAATTTCCTCAATTTTATGTGAACATCTATGCACACTTTTTACCTCCGCACATTAACCTTCTTAGTATTTTGCTGTCTAGGTGGACATTTGTATTTAATTTAGTTCTTTCTGATCCTTTTGGACTTTTCATTAATATGAAATACGTAAAATCTTGGCAGGGAAACAGAGTATTCTGATAATTGCTATTTCCTAAAACTCTGCTAATCAATATTTTTCTGTTTAAAAATTCTGGTACATAGGCAAAAATACCCTTTGGTGTGTTCCTACTATGTATTAATAACACAGATGGCTTCTGTGACCTGGAGTAGCTAGTTCATTCTGCAGGGGACAGCAGCAAGGTGTCCCCTCAGCCTGTGATGTCCTGATACACCACCCAGAGGTAGCCTCAGTCCCCAAGACCACGACCCCTCATTACTTAGATCCAGTCTCTGACAGGCTGTGAATCAAGCCACCTCAAGTTGGCATTCATTTAATTTGCTCCAGTGCCCACCGAGCTCAGGGAAGCACTTACGAACACTTACTGGTTCTTATAAGGGACATTATGCAGGACATGGATAAAGAGTCTATAGGGTGAGCTATGGGAGGGGGTGAGACGCTTCCTACCCTGCTCTCTCTGGCTATGTCACCCTCCTGCAATCTCCCTGTGTTCAGCTACCGGGAAACTCTCTGAACTCTGTCCTTTTGGATTGTTTATGGAAAATCTAGTGAGACCTGTCTCTTCAGATTCTTCTGGACTCTTTGTGTAGCATTCCTTCCTCCATTCCTTCCTCCAGAGCATGGGACAGGATCCTCTGGAATGAGGATGGTCTTATGATCTACCTTCAGACAATAGGTGAGAGAATGTCCTGTGGCCAGCTCTGAGATGGAAAGGCAGGGAAGATTGAAGTGTCTATGCCCCAATTTGGAGAAGAAATCCTAGCTGCTATGGCCTCTCTTGAAGAGGAAGTGACAAGCCAGGAGCTGTAGTCAAAAATTGAAATGCACATGTCATTATGTCATAAATGGTAACACTTCCAGGCCTGCAGAACAAAGCATCATAGGTCCATGCCCCTTTGGCTGTCCTGGCTTGCACACGTTCTCACTAGACCGCATGAACTCTACAGCTAGAAACTCTACAAGTGCAACTGGACCTGTCAAAGCCAATGCGAGGCAGTGCTGTCTCATCTCCGGGGCTGCAGACTCAAATTACCCCTTTAGGAAACAATCACTGAGCCCTTAAAATGAACAGATCTGCCAGGGCTTAGAGTACTCAGTGCAGAATAGAGCACTTTTCTTTTTCTTATGCAATTGTATTTGAGTGGGGCACTAAGAAAACAAACAAGAAGAAATTCAGAATAAATAAAACAATTGCGATTTTCAATGAGCTCGGTGCAGCAAAGACAAATGGTGCAGAGTTTGAATTTTTTGCTCGTGAAAAGCTTTTTCTGCTGGAGAGTAACAAGGTGAAATGTAGATACTAAGATACTTTCTTGTTGGCTCTCTACAGTGTTGTGGAAATTCAGAAGCAGAAGAGTAGAGGTAAGACTTGTCAGAGATCTGTGCAGTAATCTGAGCACACAGTCCAGACTCCATGGTGCTCAGAGCATGGAGAGAAGTACACAGATTGTGTGGGACACGGATCAGAGCTCGATGGCTGGATGTGGTGGGAGACACTGAGAGACAGGAAAATCTCAGGACAGTGCCTGGGCATCTGGCTAGAGCACAGGTGCCTTTGGATTTCCTTGCACATGCTAGGGTTGAGAGCTCTGTCACAGGTGATGAGCGTCCACTTGGGGATGTGATCCGAAAGTGCCCAGGAAATGGCACAGTGGGAGGTGCAAAGTAGGATTCACCCACATGTTCCTGGGGACTGGTGGCCTCAACAAGGAAAATGGATGGAGAAGCAAAAAGCAGGTTGCAGGATGTTGTTTAGGGAGGATATGGGGGTGGCGTCCAGGGCTGCAGAGAGGAGTGAGATGAAGACACAGAGATCCTCACACCGAGAAGCACTGCAGAGTGGGGATGAGCTCCTGTCCTGGAATCCAATTGCCTCGGCTGGAATTCTGGCTTTGACCTTAGAACACAGCAAATTGGTCTCCAGGCGCCTCGGAGTCCCCATTTAAAATGTGGGCAATTGTCTTTGCCTCAGTGGACCTTCTGCAAGGATCTCATGACGGACCAAACACAAAGCCTTAAGGAAGTGTGCCTGGCACCACTTGTTCAGAAAATGTCCACTGTGTATCTCCCACGTAGCAGGCACACTGTTAGATGCTGGGTGTAGATGTGAGCAAAATCCCCTGACCATGGATGGAAAGGGAGATGGGCAGTGAGCCAGGAGGAGTTGCTAAGCAGCCTGGAGGAACTCAGAGCATGTTGGGATGAGGAGCATGAGGTCCGGGAGTCCTTCTGGCTGGTGCAGTAGGGGTGAGGGTCTGCAGATCCTGGGGGCAGAGCAGCTCTGCAGAGAGGAGGAGGAGCAGTCAGGACTCTTGCCATGCGGAGGTGAGCTCTAGCTCCTTGCCTTGACCTCAGGGACCTTCTTGGCCAAGTGGACAGAACTCAGGGACATTCTGAGGCTTGGAGACTAGTTTGTTCCCCAGAAGCTGGTGGCTTCCTTTTGGGCAACTTGGGAGATTCAACTGCAGTGTGAGAAGTCTCCCCTGGCACTGCCAGAACTGAGGAAGAGCAAGCCCACCATGGAGAAGTCACACCACGGGCAAGTGGAGGGGTGGACAAGACGGGGAGGGCCAGGGTCAGATATGCCCTTAACCCCATTGGTTACCTGGGAAAACCTAATTAGAGTACTCTCCACTCTGCCCCTGTTGGTCATTTCAGAATAGCCAGTCTATGGTGGGAGTTGTCATGGGCCACAAGTCCTCAGTGGTGGGAGTTGTCATGGCAAGGGGACTTACCAGAAACAGAGACAGGACTCATCTCCCTTCTTGTGCCCCCCCCCCATCTGTCATCGTGGTGTCCCTGAACTCCTGCCTGACAGGGAGACCTTAGCACTGGAGTGACCTGGGTCAGAGGTGAGGAAGTTGGGTCCGTCATATGTTTTGAGTGAGGACACCTGTACTAGCTGACCAGGTGCAGGGAGCAGGGCATGGAAGCAGAAGGACAGAAGGACAGTAGGTGGTGGGCGGGGCTCGACCTGTTACACCTTCTGACCCTCATGAGCAGCCCAGAGAGGGACAGGGAGGGAGAGGGTTTGAAGACAGTGCCTGGATTTTTGTTCCTTCAGTGGGAGGCGCTGGGACATGCTCCTAAGCTGATGGGAAGCTGTGGCAGGGAGGCTTGGGGGCAGGGCGGGGAGAAGGACAGCACCACTGCCAGGTGAGGGAGTGGATTCAGGCTCTACCTGCAAGGGAGGGGACAGGGGAGCTGGGAGCCACACAGGGAGTGTGACCTGGGGATTCTGGGGTTGAAGGAGGAGGTGTTCTCAGCAGCTGGCAGAGGGCTGCAAGAGAGAGAAGTTCTACGATTCTGCTAGAGCTCCCTGTCCCCTGATACTAGCCTGATGATGTGAGAGACCTTTAGTACCAATTAGGGAGCTTTGAGGGGGGGTGCAGTGCTGGTGGAAATCAGAGAAAGTGTAAGGTGTTTCAGGGTGGTTTTGCTCTCATTTTGTCATATATACATGTAGGAAATGCCTGCTAATGCTTAGGTGGGTCCACAGATCCAATTTGCACACAACTTCATGCAGCAGCGCTCAGAGCATTTTGGTGTCCTTTTCAGAGGAGATCAGGAGACGCAAGTTGGGTGGGAGATGCTCAGTTCTGGTGAGACTGTTTCTCCCAGCTGGATAGGGGAAGGACTGGCCACATGTGAATAGCCAGGACTGTGCTTCTGCACCGTGTCGCTGGAGGCCATGGGATGTGAACACTTGTTATTTCCTCACTGCTGCAGATTTATTTTTTTTTCTTTTTTTTTCTTTTTTTTTTATTGGTTGTTCACAACATTACAAAGCTCTTGACATATCATATTTCATACATTACATTGAAGTGGGTTATGAACTCCCAATTTTACCCCAAATGCAGATTGCAGAATCACGTCGGTTACACATCCACAATTTTACATAATGTCCTATTGGTCATTGTTGTATTCTGCTACCTTTCCTATCCCCTACTATCCCCCCTCCCCTTCCCTCCCAACTTCTCTCTCTACCCCATCTACTGTAATTCATTTCTCTCCTTGTTTATTTTCCCATTCCCCTCACAACCTCTTATATGTAATTTTGTATAGCAATGAGGGTCTCCCTTCATTTCCATGCAATTTCCCTTTTCTCTCCCTTTCCCTCCCATCTCATGTCTCTGTTTAATGCTAATCTTTTCTTCCTACTCTTCCTCCCTGCTCTGTTCATAGTTGCTCTCATTATATCAAAGAAGACATTTGGTATTTGTTTTTTAGGGATTGGCTAGCTTCACTAAGCATAATCTGCTCTAGTGCCATCCATTTCCCTGCAAATTCTATGATTTTGTCATTTTTATTGCTGCATAGTACTCCATTGTGTATAGATGCCACATTTTTTTTATCCATTCATCTATTGAAGGACATCTGGGTTGGTTCCACAGTCTAGCTATTGTGAGTTGTGTTGCTATGAACATCGATGTGGCAGTATCCCTGTAGCATGCTCTTTTAAGGTCTTCAGGGAATACTGCTGCAGATTTATTAGATTTGTAACCCGGACTTTAAAAGGAAAGCACTTTATTTTTCATTTCTATGTCTAAGGGGATGACATACCCCTCCGCTGTTTTGGCATTAGGTCATATAGAATAAATAAAAGCGAGCACCGCAACCTGACCCGAAGGGAGGTTTGAGCACAGGTCAGAACTGAGGAGCAAGAACAAAACATGAAAGAGATGGACATTCACGCACTCATTCAAACTGAGCTTTCCCGTGGTCTTCCCTCATGTCCCGGTTTGGTCTCAGCTTTGCCTCCCCAACACTTCCTGTGCAAAGCCTGTTCAGCTTTTCTGTTCTCACCCCGCTCTATAAGATTCAGTCAACTTGGAGCTGAGGACCCTGTGGAAGACTGAAACACATGTAGCCTTGTGCATCCTGGAGCGTCATCTGTAAAGTGGGCTGTCCTCGATGGCAGGGTGGTTGGGGGGCTCCGATGGGCCCTGGGACAGCAGAACCGGCCCCAAGCACAGATGGAGGTGACCTTGGCATTCTGAGGACAGGGCCAGTGAGGCAGTGACAGAGTCACGTTAGTGGGAGCTTCCACCAGGTGGATGGGGTCCAGGGGCGACTCCACACTGCTGGCTGCCAGGTCATCTCAGCCGTCATCCTTCCCTGGGTGCTCAGAGTGATCAGATCCTCAGAAAAGAAGGAGGCAGGAAAAGGGAGGACAAGGAAAAGGGGAGCAGTGACTCATTTGCCACTTCATGTGACAATAGGTGCTAAAACCAGGACTCTAGATGTGAAAAGTTCATGTAGGAACCCAAAGACCAGTCCAGAGAGGCCCAGCAAGACTGCACCCCAGAGGCCAGGTGAGGGTCCAGGTTAGCTCTGTCAGCCCTAGGGGCTTGTCTGATTGACATTGAAGGGATACGTGGTGCAAAGCAGGAGCCCAGAAACGTCTGGGTCTATTTCTCCTGTATGAAACCCAAGGTTTGAAGAGTGAGCATGAAACAATCTCATCTAAGTTTAAAGAACGTATTTATTGCTTTAGTTTTTTTTTTTTGTGAAGAGGTACTGATATATATTAAGGGCGATTATGCTCCGGAAGCTTCAACAGGTGTGGGTTCTCCAAATTGTAGGGATGTCCCTTTTGTTTTGTAGAGAAAATGGAGGTGCTCAGAGGTGAAGTGAATCACCTAAGCTGTTGAGGTAAGTCATGGGGCTGGACTTAGAGCTGTGACGAAGGGCCAGGAATCTCCTATCATGCTCCAGAGATCCCTTTGTTTGTTGGTTTTTACTGAGATGATGATGATGATTATTTTTTTTTTTCATGCACCCAGGGTGCCTATTAGCCCAGCTCTTTTAATTTGGAAGAATTGCTTTTCTGCTGTTTTGATGGCTGGGAGGACGTCCTTGAGCCAGAAGCGTCCTTCTGTGCTTCCGGCTCATGGAAACTGCCCCACCCATGTGGCTGAGACCCGAGGTCGACTTCTGCCACACTTCAGCTCACAGCTGTCTGAGGTGAAAGATCACATCTCTGAAAATGCCACTTGCTGGTCACATTCAAGAGGGACAGTACGTCTCCTTTTCCTGTGCGCCTGCAGGGGTTGCTCTACTTGAACTGTTCTCGAATGCGCCCTCTGCGTCCTTGGGATTGCTACTCTTGCAGTTCCCAGATTTAACTTGCGTTTTAACCATCACAGAATGTCTTTTCAGTGCATCTAAGTCTTTTCAAATGGCATAAAAAGAAAGATCCCAGCAGGTCTTTCCTCACCTAGAAATGCCTGGATTGTTGCATGTAAGGGGGGAGGGGGTTATGAGCACTGATGGGGGATAGAGAATGAATCCCCAGTTGAGCACGGAAGCCCACTGAGAACTGCATCATGTGGAGGGTCTATCTAATGACTGAGGTTAACTGGTATCAGAGTGTTGTGATCAGGAGTCAGAAAGAGAGCCGCCATATGCATAGAAATAGATTTGGTAAATAGGGAGGAGTTTTGAAGGTCACCGTCTCCCAGGAACAAATATATAAGATTCTAATTTTATCCTTATCTGATTACTTACTCTAACCTTGAAATCCATTGTCATGGCTGACACTGTACGAAAACAAGATGTAAAGGCTTCTTAAATAAAAGTTCCTTATTTAAAATTTTATCTTTTAATTCCTCAATAATACTGCTGCCATCAGAGCTCAAACTTTATTTTCCTTATAGATGATTATTATAAAATATCTAGTTTCTAATTTATGTGTGATGTATAAGGGCCACTTAACCACAACAATTTCTATTTTTCGCTGACCCTCAACAGGGTCCTGTTTAAGGAGCTCATTGTCAAGAAGCCGCATGATGATATTTGGACTATTCTATGTCACACTGTGGATTTCCAAATTCCACAGCTTCTTGAAATAGGAGCTGAAATTTGTGTGAACCACTGTGGCCTTTCCCTTTTCTTTTTCTGTGCTCTAGCTTTTAAGAAGCTGAGGACCCTGTAGAAATAAAGGCTAAAGGGCCAGCAGGTCATGTGATTGTACTGTGCCAGGATAGGAGGGCTCTGGGCAGATGGCCTCACCTGCTTCTGTGCCCAACACACTGCAGCGCCGCACAATGAAAACGTGGTGCCCGCCACTCCTGAGATTCAACGCTTTCCTGCAGTCGAATATTAAAAAGCCCAAATGCTGAGCAATTTGAGGGTATTCTTCCCTCATCATGAAAAACAGTATTGAGGATTTTCACTTGCAGAAATTCTGTGAGATGTAGAGACAAAGAACATATTTCCAAGCCACACATTTGCTGATGCATGGCAGGCGGGATGATAAATTTTAAGTGCATTTTACAAATACTTGACAGGATCAGAGTAGTAGTACATCCCGTTTCCAACAGCTTTTAATTGTTTCACAATTTATTTTAGGTTCATCCATGCATGTCTTAGGAAGCTCTAATTAAACAGTGGTGGCCTTGTATGTGGTAGGCACCGAACCAAACTGGATGGAAGATTGCTCTCTGGAAAACACAATGGTTAGCTACTAACAGGATTAAGATAACCAGGCACTGATCTGGCTCTCAAGATACTCGCTTTTTAGAAAGAAAAATGAAATGTTAACAACAAAATATTGCAAAGTGGTGGTTACAGGTGATAAGGGAAAAGACGACACTCAGAGTTCTTTAGAGGGTGGTATGGACCCACTGTCTGTGTCCTCTCAAAGTGACCCCAGTCCCAAAGTGACATCATTTGGCAGTGAAGCCTTTGGGAGCTATTGTTGTCCCTCAGTATCCTTGGGACATTGATTACAGAACCCTCCATCAATACCAATGAGGGTGTTCAAGTCTCATATAAAATACATTTGCATATAACTTGTGCAATTCTCCTGCGTACTTTAAGTCATCACTGATGACTTGTAATACCTAATACAATGCAACCCCCATGTGAATATTCACTATCCTGCATTGCTTATGGAACGATGACATATTCAGTGCAGATGCAATTTTTTTTCATGTACTATATTTTCAGTCCGTGGAACCCATGAATATGGAAGTCTATCTTTAATTAGGCCCTGAGGGTGGAGCCCTCAGGAAAGGGATTGGTGCCCTTAAAAGAAGAGTCCAGAAAGCTAATTCTCTTTCTTTTCCTGTCATATGAGGACATGACAAGAAGGTGGCAGATTGCAACCCCAAGACCGCCCTGGGCAGAACCCGCCCTGCTGGCCCCAACCTTGGGATTTCAACCTGTAAAATGGTGAAAAATAAATGTTTGTGGTTTAAGTGACTCAGTCTTCGGTTTATTTGTTAGAGTAGCCAGAAGTGACTAAGAGAGATGGAAAGAAAGCAGCTCTCAGGGGCAGGCTTTGAACTTTCAGAAATATCCTGACTTATTTAAAGAATTTCAGACATTGACCAATCCCTCATTTCCCTGGCTAAGCCTTTTCCTCCCGGTTCCCCTACCAAAATATATTTAGATATTGGAGGAGAGGGGCTTAGTTATAGTTCTCATGATAGTAAGAAAAAGCGAGGCTGTTACAGACTAAACTTTGTCCCCCAAATTCATCTGTTGAAACATTCTTGCTGTGTATGTGTGTGTGGCATTGGGGACTGAACCCAGGGGTGCTCTGCCACAAGCTACTCCATAGCCATTCTCATTTTATTTTATGACAGGGTCTCTCTCTTACCCAGGCTGGCCTTGAACTTGAAACATTCCTGCCGAAGCCTCCTGAGTTACTAGGATAACTCACCACCATAGCCAGCAAAGTGCCTCCTCTTAATGTGACTCTATTTGAAGATGGGGGGCCTGTAAGGAGGCAATTTAAGTTAAATGATGTCAGAAGGATGGGACTTCAATCTGATAGGACAGATGTCCTCTTTCTAGGTGGAAGTGGCACCAGATCCCCCGTTCCCCCTTCCATGTACTCACAGAAGAGGCCAAGGAAGTCTATGAATTAGGAAGAGAGCCCCCAACAGAATCCAACCCTGACCTGATGGTACCTTGATCTTGGACATCTAGCCTCCAGAACTAAGAGAAAGCTCATTCTGCTGTGTAATCCATTCCAACCTAACGATTTGTTAGGGCCCCTCCAGCAGACTAACATGAGGGGCTATGGAACCAGGCTTTACTACCAACTGCAGAAGCAGCTTGCAGATATTGATGAGCTGACCTTTCTGGAATGATGGGCATCATCAGACACCCACTGTATTCAGGCTTATTTTCTCTATAGATTTTCTTTCCATCACAACAGGTGTTGAATTTTCAGAACTGCTATTTCAGGAAGGAGAAGAAAAAAACAAAAGACAAACTAGCGAATGGAAGAGAAGAGAGCAATACAGAGAGCTAGCAGGCGCCTGGCAGATTGCGACTTTTATGAGCCACGTGGCCCAGTGGCACAGAGCAGACCTGCTGAACGTCGGTGGAGTGAGGGGAGACCCAGGGTCCCAGTGAGTTCCCGTCCCGCTCAAACTGCCCTCCGTGGAAAGTGTTGGCAGTGAGGTTGGTTGAGTGTTTTCCAAATGCCAGAACTTGAGCCAAAGTCTTTATATATTTCTGTTCATTAAGTTTTTACAAGTGGTTCATAAGTGAGTCACCATTCCCATCTAATTTTATAGAAGAGGCCTAGAGATGTGTAGATGAATATCAAAAGCTGCCCTGTTCAGTGATAGAGCTGGGGCTTGTGTC
Organism: Spermophilus citellus; assembly: GCF_964194105.1. Taxonomy (NCBI): domain Eukaryota; kingdom Metazoa; phylum Chordata; class Mammalia; order Rodentia; family Sciuridae; genus Spermophilus; species Spermophilus citellus. Next base: position 50,846,301 of record NC_138188.1, read on the forward strand.
CAGATCTGTCTGACTTAAAGTCTGCATGTGGTCTTAGCCACTGCAAGATCATTGTCCCAGAAACAAAGCACTATGGAACTTGGCATCTCACTCACTTACTCTCGGGTCCATGACGTAAAGGTGAGTATTTTTGATATGTCATTTGGATGATTGTGTATTCAGTGGTGAGTGTTCCTTTCTCTCTCCTTCCCTCCTTCCTCCTCCTTTCCTTTCTTCCTTTCTTTCTTTTCTTTTTTTTTTTTTTTTAGAAAGTACACTCTAAGCTGGACGCGGTGGTGCACAACTGTAATCCAAACAACTCAGAAGGCTGAGGCAGGAGGATCACGAGTTCAAAGCCAGCCTCAGCAACTTAGCAAGTCCCTAAGCAACTCAGTGAGACCCTGTCTCTAATAAAATATAATAAAATATAAAAAAGGGCTGCGGATGTGGCTCAGTGGTTAATTGCCCCTGGGTTCAATCCCTGGTGCAAAAAAAAAAAAAAAAAAAGAAAAAAAAAGAAAGAAAAAAAGTATGCTCTAAAGTAATTATAGTAAAAGAAAATTTAACTATTTAGCAAAAAAATTGTGGTACATTTTGGGGACTAAAGCAAAAGGAAAATAAAATAAACCTGCAATTGATTTTGGTTAAAAATTTGTCATGTCTTGGGGTCGTTTCAGGTTTAGTTCCTTTATCAGATGATTTAGGAAACATTATTCTGAAACTCCAAGGCTGAGTGAAATAATTTACCCACTTATTGAAAGAAATTCAGGTTTAAATTGTCTTTTGTATTGAAATCATCCTCTGGAAGACAATGTTTCTAAATTTCCACTTTTAAAAAATTGCCTTGAATGATTGTTCCCTGTTGTTGGATGGATCCTTTAAAAAACTTTTTCCCCTCAAAATGATATAGTTACTAAGTGCATATGTGCCGTTAGTTGAAGTTTCATTTGAGATTTTATCTTCATAACTCTGCCAAGATTTCTTTTTCAAATCCTGATAGTCTTATGAGGCTAAGAGAAAGCTTGGTCTATGTATCCTGATTACCCAGAAAAGAAACATTCAGGTGGGTACAGTCAGTCTGCAATATGCTCCTAAGGGGAAAGAGGAAGCTGAGTATGGGAGACGGTTGGAGTGGGTTGCTATAAATTCTTCAGCCCTCAGAAGGCCTCTGAAGAACAGGAGCCTTCTATCTGTGTGTGTGTGTGTGTGTGTGTGTGTGTGTGTGTGTGTGTGTGTGACTACGATAACTGTGGGGTCTATATCTAAGAATCACTGCAGCATTACGTGTTTGCTTAAACCCAATAATAGCAATCTCGAGGGACAATAGTCCATTGTTAAAGGAAGACTACCTTCCACTCAGCCTAAACTCCTACTTCAGACTCATCAAGAAATGTCGAAGCATCAGTAAGCACATGCACACACCTTGGCCTCTTAGATGGAGGCTATGTTTTATTTTCTACTTGACCACCATTTCCCAAAAAGTATTCTGTGGGTCAGAAGAAGCCGTTCTCTCCTGAAAAGAGGGTTGCAGGCTCTCTAGGTTGGGGAACATGGTGGATATTCCCTGTACTGGACCTCTGCAGACAGAGGTTCCAGAAGGGTCTGAGGAGAGGAGAGCCGGAGATTTTGATCTGCTTGGGACACAGAACTCTTTTGGAATCGTGCGACCAACATTCTCCAGAGCATGCCTGGAGAGATACTACCTGCACCTTGCTTTTCACACTCCTTTAAAGATTATTAGATTATAATACTCAATTAATTTAACCAAATATTTTCCTTTCCAATTTGAGTAGCTTTTCATCAAAAAGTGACCAATTGGGATGTAGTTGTCAGAATTTAATTTTCCAAATCATTTTGCTCTGTTCAACAATTATTAAATCAGTGAAGGAATGTTTCCATACGAACCGTATTTTTAAATCTATGGAGAAGAAGGTGAAGCTGGTGATCAGTCAGAGGTCGGAGCTTTGTGAGTGCTATGACCACTCATCAACCCCTGCTCTCTCAAGGAATCTTGGTTTTGAGGACACCGGCCTTGTTATCATTGATACTTTCCTTTTCAGACTTATTGCTTTTGGTCTCATTAAAGCCACACCTGCAGGTCCTCACATAAATACCAAGTGGCCCTGGAGATAACCTGGAAGCTCTGGAGTTCTCCCTTGCAGAGCTGCTGCAGGGTTATCTAGGAAATCTGAGTTGATGGCTCAGCTGATTGTCTAGGAGAGTGGTTTTGCACGTAAGAATAGACAAAGGTCAGCCTCAAAGTCATGAAGACTATGTGGACGTACCTCTCATAGAACAGAGGTCTAAAGACCTGCTCCCAAAGCCAGAGGAAGAAAGACATTTCATTTCCTTTGTTGACAACATGGCTATTTATAAGATGGCGAATTTGATTTCCAGTACAAGAAATGCAGACAATAGTTAAAAGCAAACACACATCAATACCACACAAACCAAAAATCGGTGGCCTCTAGGGCCTCCTCTGGGGCTGGGGTGTAGCTCAGTGGTACAGCATGTGCCTTGTGCGCACAGAGCCATGGCTTGAATCCCTAGCACTGCCCCCGTCAAAAAACCCTTTCCTTGGACCACCTCCAGGTGAACACTGAGTCCGGTCAAATGTGTAGCCAGGATGAATCTCAACTCTCGGCTGGTGCACAGCCTGGGCGCACACTCAGCTTCTGCCTGGGTGATTAGAATGGCCTACAGCTTTGTCTCGAGGCTTCATTTCTCCCTCCCTAATGTTCCCACCAGCAGGTCACAGGGAACATTCTTTAAGGAGAGTTTGATCACGTCTCTTCCCTGTTTAAGCATTTCACGCTGTGAGTAGCACCTAGTTAAGGCAATCTACCACACTGTTATTTTGTGTTGCACCAAACAAAAAAATGCTACTAGTTACGCAACTAAATAGTCTATCTTATCACTTAGGAGTTTTTTTCATACCTGCAGTCTCAGGTATTCTCATACTTAACTTGTCCCATTTGGTTATGCACCTCTCCTGCACATGCGTAAGGAGGAAACAGAAGAGCTGTGGGTGTCCGAGGTGACCGCTGCGACTCGACGAGGCACACTGTCAAACTCCATGCCCTGACGGGCGCACTGGGATGTCGGAACTGTCAAAATGAAAAATATACCTCTTAGGAAATGAAACACGGTGGGCACGAGTGTCTCTCTCCACCACCCCAGCTTCTGACCACAGGGAGGATGGAGTCTAAATGAGACCGGCACTCAAGGGTTTTCAAAGTCCAGGCTGCGTCTCTGTTCTAAGCTAATTCTGAGCACAGGGGCACAAAGGTGCCCTCTGGGTTGGGGCCCCTCTCCTCCTCGGGGGTGAAGCCTCAGGGTGCAGCTTCCTTCCCTGATCCATCTGCTGTCCACCGGGCCCTGTGGCTCCTCCCTGTGGTCCCATGTAGTATGGTCTTCACACGACAGCATGGCTGGGGCTCACTGCTTTGCTTCGTTGAATGTTCATTTCTACGTCCATGACTTTTCCCGGGTCTTGGAGCCGAGGAGATGCTTCGTAAACATGTTTTGAGTGAACTGAACTAAAATAAAATCATAGAAGACCCATTCAAAAGTGATGGTAAAAAGCGCGAAGGCTGCTTCCGCCCTCATCCGTGGTGCTTTGCCGCTGAGCTACCTCCAGAGCCCTTTTCCTGTTATTTAAAATGATAAAAACTGATCAAAAATGGGTTCTTGCACCCACGTGGGACAACGCTGGCGTTTGATATTTTATCTGTTTTCCTTTGGAGAAAACTCTCTGGGAGACCAGGATTGGTGATCACATTTCCAGAAGAGAAGCCAATGACAGGAAGTCCTTGAGCTGCCCCACAGCTACAGTGCTGGTTGGGTGGAGGCGGGGACAAGCATGAGAGTCGGGCCTGTCTGTGGCCAAGGCCAACAGCATGTGAGCGCCCCAGAGAGGCAGCCGGCCAGTCCTTCTGCTCCTTGCTCTGGAGTATTTGGGAGCTGCCAGGTAGCTCTGTATGGAAGTGACCAATCCAAGGATTGATTGTCTTCCGAGTACTCCTGATTGTTTTCAGGAATAATGCTTTTTAATGGACAGAAGTAGCGCCCTCCAGGGTCACCTGCCCTCTCCCACTGTGTGTGAAGAGGCCATCCTTCAGCAGGCTGGCTGGCCTTTACTTGAACCCTTGACCTGTCATTCTGTCCCTCTGATACATAGAAGTACATAAGCAGATACGGTGTAATGGGAGTTAGACCCAAAGGAACATTTAGCTAAAGCTTCCATCAAGACATAAAAAACACTTTTTAGAAGGTGCGCATGCCACAGACTCAATCACTTACCCCTTGATTCACAGAGAATTATTTGAGGTGTTTCCTGGCAGATTGCCCTCAATTGTTCTTATTTATAATGTCAACTATCATATTTCTCCAGATACAATTTCATTCCCAGTGGCCCTGGAAACACTTTCTGAATAAATCTTGGCAGGGATAGAGGCATAAATACTTGAACTTCTCAGTCGAAACACAGCCGTGTGCTTCCTCTGAAGACCAGAGCAGGGGAGCAGCGTCGTCATCTCCCTCACCTGGTGTTAGAGGATTGGTTATTTACAATACTGATCTACTCAAGTTTCCAGGCGTAGCCAGCAAAGTTCTGGCTATGGTCCAGAAGATAAAGGAACAAGTTAACGAAGTTTAACAGCCACGTGTTCTTCCACATTCACAGTATGGTCGACCTTTGGTATCCCGACATTTCTTCTGGGACCCCCTTGGGTAACAAAATTTGAGGGTACTCAAGTTGCTTCTACAAAATGTCACAAGGTCTGCCTAGAACTTAAGACACATCCTTCGGTAGACTCTGAATCATCTCTAGATGGATTTACAACATCAAATGCAATTTAAATGTCATGTAAACAGGTGTTATTCTTCATCACTTAAGGAGTATTGATAAGAAAAAAATGTTTAAGAGTTTTGTGTAAATGCTATTTTGAAAAAAATATTTATATGGAGTGTCATCTGTATTGATTCTCGATTCCTACAGCAGTTAAGGATTTTAATTGAAATGCATTCATACTTTATATGCTCAAGGTAGAAAGATCTAAGAATTAATGTTCATATTACTTTCAAATGCAACTTTATTTGGGAACAAATTTTCCAATTAATATGTACATTTTTGAAGTATATATTTTAAGTCAAAATCTTGTTAAGCTAGAAAACTAAAACACTGAATCAATCTGTTCTAGTTATCTCAAGGGTAATTGCCGACAAAATGGAGTTTAGAACTTAAATGTCACAAACTACAGCCCACTTGTCCCTGTGCTACATCATGCTAAAGTCAGAAAACCTCTTGGAAATTGCTATCCCAATGTCTTAATCTGTAGACTATTGCTACTATAACAAAATGCTTGACACTGGCAAATGTATAAAGAGAAGAGATTTATCTGGCTTAGGATTCTGGTAGCTGAAAAGTTGAAGCAGCACAGTGCTAGTGACTGGCCCAGGCCCCTGGATGTGTCACAACGTGACAGTCAGCCTGGCATAGCAGGAATGTGTGCAGGAGTGGGGATGGGGGTGTGCTGAGGACAACCGGTGGGTGGCCTCTATTTATAACACCCCCCCAGCCACTTAGGGAACTAAACTTGTCCCATGAGACCTAACCCACTCCCATAAGCATGGCAGCCACTTTTTCTGAGAGTGGCTCCCCCAGGACCTAATGACCTCGTCTCACCACTGCAATCCCATCGCGTGGGGGAAGTCAGCCTCCACCTGAGTCTAGGTGAGGATGCCCCCCATTCAGACCACAGAGCTACACTCAGGTGACGTGTGACACTGCTCCTGCCTCCAGGTGATAGGCTGCACCCTGTACCTGTAGATGTGGGCCAACCTGAGTAGTCACAGGAAATAGCCGTCACCAGTTCTGTCCCAGCAGAAGACCAAGCTTGCTTCTTCAAGACCCTCTAACGGTTGTTCAAGAGGCAGCTTGGGTGTGAAGTCCACTCCTGATTCGCTTCTCACTTAGGGTGTTTGGGTGGATTCCAGAGGGCATGCATGTTAAGCTGTTTTCCTCCTATCTTCACAGACAGTTGTGGACAGGGTGTTCCCTTCATGCCCGTGGCCTCCCAGTGCCTTCGCGGGGGCTTGGTGAGGTGGGTGATTGATCCATCGTGGTTGAATTACACTGGTGTGGGATCCCCTCTCTGTGCCTCCCTTTCCCTTCCCCATTCCCCTACCTTCTCTTTCCATGCCTCCTTCTTCACCTCTTCTTTCCTATTTTTTTAAAATAATAGACCATTTTTCCATACCACAAGGCCGATTACCCCAAAGTTTGATTTCTTTAGTAGTTTCCCAGGGTCGTACATGTCATGTGAAGCCACTTTCAAGAAACTGTCAGTGATCCCTCACAAGCTCAGTCTCTTGGAGTCGAGATTTTGACCCAGGAACCTTACTAGTGTCACTGATGGAATTCAGTTGTCACGGCCCATTTTGAGCTTGTGTGTCGACACCTGGCTGCTAGCTAAGTAAACAGTCCCGTTGATCAGGCCCAGAACATCTGTTTTGCCTCTATGTATTGGAGGTCGGTGAGGAGGATGTGGAAGACAGCTCCTTCCCCGTCGGAGGAGAGATTGGCAGAGGCTCTGTCCCACATCCCGTGGGATCATGGGACCCATGAGTGGCAGCTGTGGGGAGCCTCTGCTTCCACCTCCATTTGGAGACCAATGACTTACAGCGATCTCACAAAAGCAAAGCAGAGATATGTGTCTCTATAGGCTCTTGGTCATAAAGCCAAGGAATTCAATGCATAGTTGCAGGGTGAGCAACATGAGTGGGGATTTAAGAGGCATGTTCCCTAGATAGTTTAGAAGAAATATTAATGTGTTTGAATGTCATTCTCAATATTTATCGCTTGCAGAGGTCTTTCTATCAGCTGTGTGCTTGAGAGCTATGCAGAAAATAATATTCTATATCTTCTCCATGCTCAATAGCTTATAATTACATTCCCACTTATAAAATTGTTACCAAAGTTACAACTCACATAAAACTATGCAGATATGAGGAGTATGTGTATTTTACTAAAAGTTCTTCAGGAATTTTGACTATTTGTATCAAAGATTCTAAGAATTTTGAGGTCACATGTACATATGTGTGTGTGTATTTACACTTCTATCTAACCATGTGTATTTATAGGAGAAGCTTTTACACATCTGCCACTAAAATGGCACATTTAAGATTTGTTCTCTCCAGTGAAGCAGATTAATGTAGGAAAAGCATGGATTTGAGGTTTTGAACCCCGACTTGCTTCATATTAATATAATCACGGGTTATTTATTAACCTCCTTGAATCTTATTCTACAATGACTCTGTGGTGTTGCTTCTGGAATACAGGAAGCCCCTGGAGTGGAATAGCCCTCAGGGTCAATTTTCTCTCAGGGTTACTTTATACTAATGCATCTAGATGATCTTACCCAATCTCCTCATTAACGAAGGATATCTTTAAGAATTAATCAGTTGGTGATGCTCTCCTTGGCTTTGGAAAAGAGAAAAGTAACCAGTCCCTGCCAAAATCAAACCGGGAGCTTGGACACCCTGAGCAGGCAGCAAAACCGATGGTCAACTACAGACTTGACCAAGTTTGTCATTTGGACCCTGGAGGTGAATGTTTGGACTCATCTACCTGCTCATGTCTCTGAGAAGCTGGGGGGGGTGCTGGGACTCCTCCAAACTTTCCGATCTACCCCCATTCTGGCATGGTCGAACCTCTCTCCACTCACCTGGGACAAATGTAAGCCACAAAGCACCTGGAGCAACCATGAATGCCCTGGATGGTGTCTTGGGTCTTGTCCTGCTGATTAAAAACTCGCACTGAGGGGAGGTTTGATTATTGAGAGAACCGACATAAATCCTTTGGAAGAAAGCTTAATAGAAAATCCTTCTCTGTAATTTATTGACAGTCATGAGGAGTTATGGGTGAAATTTTAACCAGCAGTGGAAATACAACAGAGATATTACACAGTGATGGGACCTGGGGCGATTTTTCATCTTCGTGCTTCTCTGTATTTTCTTCAATAAAAAATAAAACATGGCAGCAGTAGTCAAATCAATCAATCAGTCCATGCATCCAGAGAGACAGACAGACACATGGGAAAGACATACTGTTTTGTGTGAGGTCTTTAGGGATGGAATGAAAACACCCTCACCACATTCCAAGGAATTGTTTTTGATAGAGGGCGAGTACTTTCTGTCCCGTCTCTGTGCTCAGCCTTTTCTGCTCAGAAGTTAAATGTTCTTTTCCTGAAGCAGCAGCTCTTTCTGCCCCTCCATGGATCTCATCAGCACAATCTGCAGGGTTTATATGCAGCTGGCTTTCCCTGTTTTTTTTTTTTTTTTTTTTTTTTTTTACACTTTTGAATGGGTAGCTTATTTCTTTCCAGCAGTTTTTTTTTTGATTGACCCAAAATGGGTGCAGATGTGGTAAGCACATGCTGAAAGTTGTTGAATATTATTTTCACCCTGAGGAAAGGCCTGACATAAGCAGTTTCGGAGTGTGTGAATTCTTGGCTTCACAGTGGCCTTCCAACACTGGTTCTGCTGCCAGCGATAACAAAAACGGGGGAGAGTCCCTGGGAGGTAAACCACAGGCAGACTGGGTTCCCAACAGGGGATGACCTCATGTGTTCCTTGGGGTGTGATCTTGTGAAACCTGGAGGTATTGAATGAAGGCGTGGTTCTCAAAACTGGTGCTAGAGGCTCAGTCCTCATGTGGCATTTTCCCTACAGGTTTGAGTGTTTTCCTAGAGAAGCCAGTTTCTGTTATTTGATTACTTACAATGAAGATAGTCTTTTTGGGCCAATTCTAAGCTTTAGGTTTTCTTTTGATTCTTTCTAATATCCTTTTGTTAGCACACATCCCACTGAAGAGATACTAAACTAGGAATCAAAAATCTCCATTTCCTTTTTTGTTCTGTGAAATGAGTGTTATGTTGCAAATATATAACTGCTAGAAAATAAGACTAATGTAGTCTACTACCTAACTCTTGCACACAAAGCTAATCACAGAGCTCATAAATGGTCTTTTGATACTTATGGAAAACATGTTATTAAATAGAGTTAGCTTGACTATATATATGGAAGGACAAAGTTTTCATGTTTCAAGAGATAATTTTTTTAACCTAGTAAAATTAATGACTTCTTTCTTGACAGAGGATAGCCAAGGCATTGATGACATTCATATGTTCCTTTTATCTCTGATCATATCCTGTTGTCTTGGTGTATATTCATTTACTTTTTGGTACTGGGGATTACTGAGTCACATGCACAACCCTTTTTTATATTTTATTTTGAGACAGGGTGTTGCTGAGTTACTTAGGCCTTGTTAAGTTGCTGAGGCTGGCTCTGAACTTGCGATCCTCCTGCCTCAGCCTCCTGAGCCTCTGGTATTACAGGCATGCACCATCGTGCCTGGCTCATTTACTTATTTAACAAAAACTATTAAGAGTCTTCCACATTCCAAGCATTTTGCTGGGAACCAGGGAATAGAGGCCCATAAGAGACATGGTCCCTGCTGTCCTACTGTCTGCAGACACATGGGGGTAGGAAAGACGGCAACTGTAGTCAGAGCACTGGAGGAAGAAGCTGATCCTAGACTGGGGGTCGGGAAAAGAGTACTGAGAGTAAGGTAGATCTGTAAACTTCAGAGTCAACATCTACATGGGAGGGGACAGAAAAGTAGAGTATGTGCATGTGTGTACATGTGAAGGAAGAGGGGAGAGAGAGAGAGAGGAGAGAGAGAGAGAGAGAGAGAGAGAGAGAGAGAGAGAGAGAGAGATCCGTTAATGGCACAAGTCTGCATTTGAACATTTGGAATGAATTAAAGTAACACTAAAAGCTGGTGGAAACTTACTCCATGGTCATCATTAGGGCCTTGCAAGTTTAGAGCCAGTTCTAAAGTTTGCTTTCTTGGACGCATAAAGAGAATTGAACAAATTTCCCCTTAGGGTAAGAGAAATTTAATAGGCCACTGCAAGGGCCTAGTTTACCTTCCAAGATTAGATTACTCGGAATTAAAATAGGGCAATTAGGATGTAGATGCCATGTTTAAAAGCCAGAAAGTAATTCCACAAGACCACAGTTTTCCAGCAAGTAGGAGAGTTTATTCAATGCACTAAAACTTTTAATTTCCCAAGAACCTCACACCTCAATACCAGGTAAGAGGAAAAGGAAAAGGCATGAGGGTCCTGCCTTTCAATCTGAGGCATATTCTTCAGTGTAGCAGAGCATTTGGTTTGGTGGGTACCAGGATCAAATCCATGTTGTAAGAGGAAAACTAGATGCTTTTTTCAAAAATACATCTGAAGTTTCTTCTGCTTGTTCAAAACAAATGAGTTCTATTGACTTCACACTCGGGGCCACATCCTGAACTGAATTCTGAATACTCACAGGGGCTTTCTTTGAGCCTTTGGTCTATTCCCCAGTTTTCCAGTTGGTCTGTTTTGCAATGTCCTTTTCACAATTCCAGAGCCCTGGTGGCTTCTGGATGCCACATGCCTCCTTAACCCTTTGCAGAAAGAAAGGGGACCTGGTCAGTTTCAAAACTCTGGTTTGGGGAGGATTCTTACGTTCTTTAAGGCTGTTAAGATGTTTAAATTTCAGTTCAAAGAGTGGGACATGACTGAATGGATTGAAATCATTGAAAAGATGGGTTACCTCTGAGCTCTCAAGGGAGAGAGGGAGAGACCTCAGTGGATGGAGACTGGGCTCTCTGAGCATGACCAGCTGGGCTTGTCCCTTTGGTTAGATAAAGGAAACCTCCAGGGTGTGCTTGTCCCAGATCAACTGGAACAAAACCACAATGATTCGAATGCTGCCAGATTTGAAGACTGACAGAAGGCATCCACAGATGACTCACGGTTAGACTGTGTGTCCATAAACACGCTAACCCCCTGTGTCAAATGACTGGCATGGATCTGAGTTTTCAAGATGACCTGAAGAACCTACAGGCTTCTTCCCAACTTAATCTCATATAGACTCAGAACTCAACCTTGTTCATGTCACCTATTTTCTCTGAGAAAGAGGGCAGTCAAACTCTGCTTTGGGGTGTGCATACCTTCCCTGTCCTTAAATGAACACTAGCTGTGCTTTAGACACACCCTGGAATTCTTTTCAGTGGTAAGAATCAGGAATCCTGCTGGGCCAAGTTGAGGTCCCATTCTTCTCTCTGAGGGACCTTCTAAAAACCCCTTAGACAGTAAAGTGACACTTTTAAAAGATTGATCCTTTAAAATTAGGATTTATTAATTCATTCAAGAGATGGTTACTGAACATTTCCTATGTACCAAGCACTGGGTATAGTAAAGTGGCTGAGATCCTAGACATACCCAGTAATGAGTTAGAATTTCAGTAGCATGTGATAAATTGCACACACACAAACACTCACATAAAAACACATACATGTAAAAGATAAAAATAATTTTAAAAATCCACTGATCTTTTAAAAAATGCCAGAGGCAATCAGAGCCCTGGATTTACCCACTCAGTGGTTGTGTGACCATGGCAGACTTTTCTCTGAGCTATAGTTTTTGCATTCTTCAGCTGGGTTTGACAACATGGGTTTCCCCTGGAGGCTTGGTGTTCGGGGGAACTGTGTTGTGCACTCTGGACACACACCACGCACCTGTCAGATTTCATCTTCCAGGGGTCAGCCAAGCCAGTGGGTGGCATAGGACATGGCCTCAGAACTCACTGAGTGATCTCCTACCCCTGCTCCAGGCTGACTGTGGTGTGACACCCCCGAGTAGACTTCCTTGGCAAGTTCTGGGACTAGAAGCCCGCCACATGTGTTCTGTGGTGCTGAGCACTGTCTTTATTATAGCACTCACCAGGATTCACCATGTTGGGTGTTTCATCTGCCCTCTACCACCCTGAGATAAGGGAAAGCTCTATTCTGTTTTAGCTACAGTGTTTTGAGTCCATCCATGTGATGACCAAATGCATGAATGTGCGTTTGCATCCTATAGGACTTACTGAAGAAGATTATCTGAAGGAGATGTGAAAGGTCCTACTTGTTATATGGGCTGTCTTGTGCTGGTACAAATGAAATGACCATGCTCACAGTGGAAGGACAGGCATTTTGAAACCTGTTCTGATGAAAATGAGGCTCAGGGTATGAAGTCACTTGTTTCTTTGCAGAGCTAGAAAGTGGGAGGACCAGGACTGGAGACCAGCTTTGTCTGATGTCAAATCTTTCCTTCTGTCTGAAATCATGGCATTTTTTAGGTCTGAGAAATTGTTGTGGAACTTAAAGCAAACCAACTGGGATAAGAGTCACCCGGGATTTGATCTTTTAGATGCCTTTTCATTTAGTTTATTTTTCATTTCTATCTGCTGTTTTGCTCTTATCAAATAAACAGCAGCTGCTACTAGTGCTGTTGATTGGGATTTCTGCTTGAAAATGAAATCTTGGGCATCTGTTCTGCCCTGTTACATTTTACTGTGAAAAAGGAAATCTATGTTCTCAAAAGGTAATGCATGCACATTGTAAAAATGTAAATAACACAAAGACATTTCATTTTTTAGCATATGGCAGCATGATGTGGGTATCTCTGTGCACTTAGCTTTTGTCACCGAATAATGTCTTTAAGATTATTCCATGTTCATGCACATGGATATATGTTGTATTACTTGAATAATCACATATCACGTCATTTTATTTGTAACACATAAGTTTCAGGTTTAATAGTATGTTAACCATAGAATAGTAGTCCAACAGGATTACATGTGTCACCCAGTGAGCACAGGATTCATTATGATTTTAACATACATAGGCTAAATCAAACCATGTGACTGACAAAAATAGGATAGCCATAGAGAAAAAGGGGTATGATTTGTTTCTGTATTGAAAAAAAATAAATGTATTTAAAAGTTTCATTCTGTTTACTGTGAATCATTTATGGCCAAGTGTCACTTAGACTCACAGAGTTTTAGAACTAAGAATGACTTTAGAAATCACTTAATGCAAGAAACTGTGTGTGTGTGTGCATGCGCGCGCGTGCACGCATATTTACATGAGTTTATCTTATCAAGAGGTATAATAATGTATTACTTACTGAACATGTACTTCAAACCAAGAATATCATGAACATTTTATTCAATACTCTATTGCTTGCAACAATTTTCAGGTAGGTGCTATTATCAAGCTCATTTTATAGATGGGTAACAGAATCACAAACGGATTCCCAAACCACACGACACCATCTGTCCACCAGGTGCAAAGTCACTCACTCCATCAGTGGCCTCAGAGCCCATCTACTTAGCCTCAATCTTCAACCTGGGAGGTTCCTGAAGGGTTCCTCCAAACCTTCAGAGTTTTGCACAATGTGTTTTTAAAATCTGCATGGAAACCATGCAAGGGTTAATAATCAGTTTCTACTCATTGATATAACTATACACATTTTGAAAATATTAAAATACTTCTGAGCCATCTAGAAAATACCCCTGTGAGATCCAATCACTTCCTAAGAAATGCTGATTGACCTGGGCTGATTTGTGTCCTCAATACCCATATGGTTGAAGGTCCAACCTTCTGGGCTTCCCGATGTGACCATATCTAGAGATGAGGTCTTTGAAGAGGGGAGTAAATTAAAAATAGGCCACTTGGGTGGTGCCCTAGTCCAATAAAACTGGTTTTCTCATAAGAAGAGACACCAGGGACTCACACCCACAAAGGAACGGCCAGGTGAGGACACAGGGAGAAGGCAGCTGCCTGGCCAGGAAGAGAGGTCTCCGAAGTGCACCTGTCAGCACCAGGGTCTTCAACTTCTAGCCTCCAGAACTGCAAGAAACTCTTAGAGCCATGAGGTCTGATGCATTTAGTTATGGCAGCCTGAGGAGACTAATCTGGATACTCAAGAGTGAGCGCCTGGCTCACCTCTGAGCCCCTCCCCTGGGAGAACTTGCTCAGGTTGGTTTTTCCATGTAATTGAACATTTTTATTTTTTGTTTCTGATAATCTATGTATAATGGGTTTTTTAGTCTATATATCCAAATTGGATACATTTCTAGAAACAATTATTGGGTGGAATGATTTAGAAAATAACTAAAAGTATTTTGACATTCTTCATAAAATATCTTTTACAAAATTCACCTGGGCAGTGCTATATTTATGGATGGCACCACTACATGTACTGAGTTCATTTGATGCCTTCTTGACCATAACAGCTGCCTTGCCTTTGAGCAAAACAATTCTCAAAGTAGAAATTATTTCAAATGCATCCAGGAGAAAGGGTGTGAAATTTCCATCATCTGCTAAGTGGAGCCAAAAGACTCAAAGGGAGGAGCACCCATCCAAGCTGCTCTGAGAGTGGCCCTGGGTGCCAGCAGTTGGCAGAGAAGCATTGCCAAGTTCAGCATCTTCAAATGGTGCCTTTTCTTTTGGGCATCTTTGCCCATAGGAACTACCCATGATGACAGTTCCACTGTGCTCATTCCTTCAGGGGTCACTAGGGTGCCTCTAGGGGGAAGTTTTCTCATTCAAAGAGGCAGGATCATCCCCAGGGTGATGTGACTTTTACCAGATGCAGAGAAAGTAACACAGAGTGTGCCCTGGGCACATCCGTCCATTCTAGTACTCAAATCAAATCATAAGGATATTCCTTTGGAAAATGCTGAAGATCTTTAAAATGGTCCAGACAGATATACGGCTCTCTCCGTTGCTTAAAATTTTAGAAATAAAATAGCTTTTGTCAAAGCTTAGCTCTTCTTAAATATAAATTTTAAAAGGCCAGAGGCAAAAATTCTCCAACCTGAGGAGAATCAGAATCACCTGGAGGTGTGCTGACACACAGCGACTGACTGCCCCCCCCCCAAATCTTAGGTCAGCCTGGAGCAGGCTCGTGGGTCCCACCTGAGGAGCATTCAGGTGGCACTGATGGGTGTTCCTGTTCGAGAGCACACTGTGAGGACCGTCACTTTTGACAAGCTTTTCATAAAATTTGAAGCACATATCAATCACCTTGGGAGATTTTAACAATGCTGACTGAGATCCATGGATTCCTGGTGGAGTCCAGACTTTGCATTTTGACAAGTGATATTATTATTATTATTATTATTATTATTATTATTATTATTATTATATTTATACTTGGGATGGAACCCAGGGGTGATTTACCACTGAGCCTCATCCTCTACTCTTTTTATTTTTAATTTTGACACAAGGTCTCACTAAGTTGCTGAGGCTTGATATGACCTTGCAATCCTCCTGCCTCAGCCTCCAGAGCCTCTGGGATTTCAGGTGTGCGCCACCACACCTGGCTCAAGCTGTCACTTTTGAGTGATGCTGATTTGTGGGCCACACCTGGAGCATCAAGTGTGTGTCAACATGAAGCACATTGTAGCTGGTGGACAGTGCAGGGGTTGACTGACTGAAAGATCAAGGTAGGGAGGTCCTGGGATCAATCCTGGCATTGCTGAATAAATAAATAAAAATAAAATAAAAAGAAATAAAGATAACCAAAGAAATGCACAGGGCTTCTCTACTCCCTCCCAGTTTCTGTCAAATGTTGAATGATGACTGATGACCAGAGATTTTAATATAAATTGGTTTGTGGCTTTCCCAGACAGAAAAATCAACTTGACTTAGAGTTGCTACCTCCTGATTTTGCCAAAGCCTTTTTGATGCCCCATTACAGAGCATTTTTGGTCCTTGAAATCATGTATACACCGATCCCAGGGTTTAAGGTTGACCTAGTAATTTAAGTAAGATGTGAAGCTTAGGGCCATTCTGCTGCCTGTCCTCCCACTGTTGAGGCAAGAACATGGTGGTGGGGGACACTGAGACTGTGAGGGAGAGAGCTACCTGGAGGACCTGTTGTTGGTGGCCACGCTCTAGAAAGAGGTGTGGACTGCTGGAGGCGGGAGGTGCTGGCTGGGGTGCTGCCCTCACACCCCACCTCTCCTGTTAGATGCAGCAGAGTCCTGAGGCAGGGCCTGGGACTGCTGGCCTTGGTTGCACCCTAGCAGCCATTCCTCTGTCTTACCACTTCATATACCAGCTTGCCTCGGTTCAGACAAGGGTCACTGGGGTCCCAGGAACTGAATAAAGGGACCGCAGAATCTCCTGGACTGTCCAAGAATATTTTCCCTCTAGAACTGTGACTTGGCCCTAATCAAATTGGGTCTATAACCCATCTCTAAGAGAATATATGCTAGATATCATGACACTTACATTCAAGATATGAGGACCTTCTCACATGGATTAAGACACCCTGAAACTGAATGAGAAATTGGGAATCAGTTAGAACTGGAGAAGATGAGAATTTCGTGGGACATTTCACCCAACTATGGAAGAACCTGCAAACTAGTTTGTTCCCCTATGTTATAACTGTTAGTCTGGATTTTCTGAGTTGGCTTCGACTCAAGCATTCCAAGTATTCTACCCAGGTCTCCTTCTCAAACTGCATGTCATGATTTTGTTTTGGAAAATGTGAACGAAACTAGAGAGCTCGTCTCCCCAGGGGCAGCCTCTCTATTCCTGGAGGGTCTCTGTCCCCTGGACACAAGGTAGGACCACAGCGCATCTGCCTGCACGCTCTCCTGGCTCTGGCCTCGGTGCTCACAGCCTCACTCTCTGTTAATACCTCAGGCTTTAGAGTCTCAGTAACCTTTCTAGACCCCACAGCATATATGAGCCACGATTTCTGTGGCCTTGGAAGAAAGGTTAGCTTGTAATTTTGCAAATAATGAAATAAGCTTTGTTTTAAAGAGATACAATTTTATTACTTTTAAACACCATGGACAAGTCACTTTCCCTCTTTCAACTTAAAACAGTCCTGGTGGAAGAACATTCCAGGTGGAAAGAGTCAGAGATAAGAAGGTGCTAAGTCCAGAAGAAATACAGCACATTCCAGAGGTGTTCAGGTGGTCAGTGAGCAACAGGAGATGAGGCATCAATCCCTGGGGAAACAGGCAGGTGTGACACCTGCAGAGGGGGGAAGGGAGGGGTGCAGCCACCTGGGGATCTGGGAAGGCTTATGCAGGTTTTGAGAGTAGGAGGCTGGCATCTCTCACATAAGGAGCTGCTGACTCTTGCCTAAGGAGACCCTAGTGAATGAATGGAACTGGGGTCAAGAGGGGGAGCAGAAGACCCCCGGTAACTTATGCCATAGATGAAAATGTCCAAAAAGACTTAGAATACCTAGAAGAATTTGTAACTTCCTAGTAATTGTACACAATGAGGTATACTTTGGCAATGCTTCTCAGAGTGATCACAAACTCCAATGTGGTAAAGTCTGCACTAATGAAATTATCATATAGTCATGCTTGTACATAAAGGAAATTGAGATTTACACTCCAAAGCTTTTCCTTATCATGCCCATCTTTTCAATATTGTTCTTAAGAAATATTGATGTATGTGATCTGTACTTTTTTGTGTGTGTGGTGGGGGAGTACCAGAGATTGAACCCAGGGGCATTCAACCACTGAACCACATCCCCAGCCCTATTTTGTGTTTTATTTAGAGATAGGGTCTCACTGAGTTGCTTAGCTCCTCACGGTTGCTGAGGCTGGCTTTGAACTCACCATCGTCCTGCCTCAGCCTCCCGAGCTGCCGGGATTACAGGTGTGCGCCATGGCTCCTGGCTCTTTTATTCCTTTTTAATAGCTTTATTTAGGGATAAGGCATGGTTGTGAGCTTAGTCATCTCAGCTGCTCCTTCCTGATAAGAACAAGGGATGCTCTAGAAATGTTATCTACTTTGTGGCTGGAAATAATTTGATAACATTTTAAAGTAAAAAAGGGATTAATACACAATGGGCTTAAAAAACAGAAGTAAATTGTGAAAGTGCATTCATCTGTGGTGACCCCATGGATCTTTCTATTCTTGGTTTTAGATTCTCAGTGTGTCTGAAATTTATGGGTAAAAAGAAAGAGTGGACTTATTTAGTAAACCGTCTACAATATTCAAACTCTCACATTCTAAGGAAAACATGTTTCCAGATTTTAAAACCCTGCTTGGGTTGACCTTCACCTTTCTAAGTGAGATCATGAGAAATCTAGTGTTGTCTGCTGCTAGTTTTGACCAACAGGTGACTGCATTGTGAAATAGGATTTTATAATTAAAATACATTTGTACATGCTTCTTTGCATCTCTCAGCAGTTCCCCCGAAACTTTCTTTTAAACTAAGAGGATTTCAGAGCTTGGCATTTCCAAGAATTATAGTGGTATTTATATTCTTTAAAAAAATACATTGCATCCCTATGCATGAGCCCAGGGTAGAGAAGCAGGTAATATTTCCTCTCACGTTTTATCTTTTAATAGAAAGATTAGAATAATAGCACACTAAATTGAACTTGGACAGCATTTTTAACCAATATTTTAGAAAGCATGCTTCTTGCTCCTTCTTTCATGTGAATTACCTTGAAGATTCCAAGTGCACCATTTTTTCCCAGTTTCCCCTTGTGCAGAATGGAGCATTTTCCCATTAATCTGCTCAGTGGCTGCAATTGTTTAAAGCAATTTGTTCAAGGCTGACCCCGAATGCATGCGGTGAGTGGTTTGTGTATTACATCACTTTTTAAAATTCAAGACATAATGCGACCTTTTCCGTGATGGGACCAACATTAAAGTGTAAGTGGAGTAAATGATGTGACAGGCGGTCTCAGAAGTGCTGAGAGACGGTGTTTTCCATTTACCTTTCCTTTTCTTCCTCCTCAGGGCCTAAAATCTCTCCATTAGAGTGGCTTTGTGTCTAGAAGCATGAGAAAAGAATGCAAATACTGGTGGAAGAAGTCAAAGGCAAATCAATGGCTCATCTATGACTCTTCTGGGGAAGTGCACGGAATCTGATGACTTAGCAAGAACTTGAGGACTAGAGACAATATTGCCAAGCGTTTATAAAGACAGTGTGGGAGGAAATGCCTTGATTTCTTGCCCTAATTTTCTTATGCAGAGTGTGTGTGGAGGGCTGGGAGCTTTAACTTAAAATAAGGATTATTCTGGTGTCTGGTTAGCTCAATGGGCAGAGCCTGGGACTCTTATTTAAGTAACTGCAGGGAGATGGTCTACCATCTGCCCAGCTGATGATTCTTCCTGGTACTCTCTCTGCACCTTTGTAAATGTGTTCCATTTCTCAGAAAGCCCTTTCTGACTCCTGTCTTGGCTTCTTAATGAAAATCTTCCTACCCTCAGGTCCCAGCTCAACGCTCCTCAATTGAGCCTCTCCCTCCCCTCCTGATTAGTTAAGGGTGTCTAACTATCTTCCAGGATGCCAGGGCATCTGTCTTTACTGTGGTTAGCTCCCCCTGTGATGATCTGTTTGGTTTTCTCTCTTGCCCAAGTGTGAGCCCTTCAAAGGCGAAGACTAAGGGCTCTTCACTCTTCTGTAGAACATCTGGCTTTTGGTCCATGCATGTAGAACCCGAGCACAGGGAGCTGTTTTGTAGCCTCCTGGCTTGTTGGTCTCCTGTAGGGGAAGGTCACCCACCATTACTGGATCACTTTCTATTTAAATGCCTGTACTTTTAATTTATTTTCTAGCCATCACTATTTTTGCTCTTTGTTCTTCACGTTCTCAATAAAATTAAAATTCTATGTGCAGAGACTAGTATTCTGTTCTTCACTGTCCTACAGCCCTGACCCACACCACCTCAGGTCCCTTCCCTGTCTGGCTCAGAACATGCTCCTACGTGTTTGAGCAGTCGTTCCACCAAGTTTCTCCACTTTCTGGGTCCAGCGACCCTCTCCCTCAGCATGGGGATACGCCCCAACCTCTTTAAACACCTTCCACAATGTGTTCCTCTATTTCCATTCTTCCTCATCTCTATGCAATAAGAAAAGAATTGTTTCCGTGGTCTCACTTGGGATCCCAACCTCTCTTTCCGCAGTTCCCTGACTATGGGGTCCCCTGCGATCACTGCTAAAGGCAGCTTCGCCTCAGTCTTCAATCTTCCTTTCACCCCCTGTGGTCTGGACTCCTTTGGGCCAGAGCCTGTTTTTGGAAACTTTCTCCTTCCTGGATATTTTACTCTCACAGGCTTCCTGACTTTCTGCTCATCTACTGAGCCTCCTCTTCTGAGCCCTTTTTTCCACTTGTTGTTTGAATGTTCAATTTTCCAAGATTCTGTTCTTGGTTTCCTTCTCTTCTCACTTTACACTCTTAGTTCATTTTCATTTTCTTCATACAAAATGACACCAACTGCTAACAATGCGGATGGTTTCCCAAGTCCCGGGATTAAACCCTGCACTCCTGGGGGGCAGCTGGAGTCCCCCGCCGCCCTGTCCCTCCTCACTCACGTGGGGGCGCACGGCGCAGGGCGGGGCTAGAAGCTGAAGGTGAACCGCTTCCTCCCACTCCCAGAGGCAGGGAGCTCCAGGAGCAGCCCTCTGTGCACTTCCTCCAGGGGACACAGCCAGACGGAGCAGGCTCAGGAGCACTGTACCCAGGCTGTCTCCTGGGGGTGGGAGGGCTGAAACGCCCCTGGGAGGGGTCTTGGAGGACGCGCCCTTTCCTCCAAGGGCACTGGAGGCTCCCAATTGACCCGCGTCTGTGCCTCTCTCCTGCCTGCTCCCCTGCTCCCCTGCTCCCTACCGCCCCCTGCCATCCTCTCCCTCCTCCCCATCCTCTCCCAGGCCCTCCCCACAGGGTGGCACTTCTGCACATTGGAAATGGCGTTCCATTTTGGGGTGAACTAGGCAGAGAAAATCTCCTATTTTGCTTTTCTTGTAGATTTTCAAGATCGCATTTGCTTCGTAAAAGGAACTTCTCTTGAAAATAGATGACTTGCCAGACCTTTCTATTCGTTTTTGAGTCAAAATCCGCAGAGATGAATAAAACAGTTCATTTTTACTTTCCTGTGTTCTCTTTCTGTGCGTTTTCCTCTGAAAAAGTCGGTAGCCAAAACTGGGATTCAATTAGCCATGGATCTCTGTTCCATATCATCTTTTAAATGTATTTTTAATCGAAACATATTTGCACTTATTTATAGGGTGCAGTGTCATACTTCAATACACGTAAGGATCGGGGCAGGGTAATTGGCATCCATCACCTCTAACGTTTATCATTTCTTTTTGTTGGAAACACTGAGAATCCTATACTAGCTATTTTGAAAGGTGCAATTAACTGTTGTCAGCCATAGTTACCTACAGGGCCACAGCCCATCAGAAGCCATTCCCTTTGGAACTGCCCTGATGCTTGTTAACCATCCTCTCTTCACCACCCTCCCCAGCCTCTTGTAACCCCCTCTCTACTCTTTACTTCAATGGGACCAACGTTTTTTGCTTCCACAGATTAAGAACATGAGGTATCTGTGCCTGACTTATTTTATTTAACATAATGTCCTTTACTTCCTTCCTTGTTGCTAGAAATGACACAGTGACAGAATTCTGTTCTTTTTGTGGCAGAATAATATTCCACTGCACATCCAGGCCACATTTTCTTTATCCTCTCATCCGTGGAGGGGCACCTGATTCCATCAGTCACCTTGGTCAATGTGATTCTAACCCCTTTCCTTTCACCAGAAGCCACCGACTATTTTGATTTTACATCCTTGCAACTTCAAGATTACAAAGTCAATCACAGTTCTTTGTAGACCTTGTGTTAACAGGTAGTCTATGTTGTGACCCTTAGAGTCAGGCTGATGGGAAGCGTGTTTGTTATGCAGCTGAGCCTAAGAGGCATTGCATGTTTCTTGGAGGTCTTCAGAGCCCTGCCTCTACCATGTGAATAATCCTGAGTCTGCCTGGCAGGGGACAGGAAACCAAAGGGGTCAGAGAGGAGCTGGCCCAGATCTATCCCCCTGCCAGCTAGCCCAAGACAACTGTGGGGAGCAGCAATTTGAAATCAGCTGAGCCTCGCCCAAATCAGCAGCAGCTCAGCTGAGTCCAAACCACACTGATGACCTGCAGAACCACAAACTAAGTTAGGGTTTCTTTACTTGGTGCTCTGGCCACTGTGGACCTGATGGCTCTTGCAAGGCTGTCCCGTGCTCTGCAGGATGGTGAGCAGCCTCTGGCCTCTACCTATACACGTCTGAAGCACCTTCACCCCAGTGTTGTGATCACCAAAAATACCTCGAGACATTGCCAAAAGCCACCCTCCCCTCCCCAGGCTGAAGACGGATGGTCTGAATAAATGGTAGTTGCTTTAAACCTCTAAGCACTGGGTGGTCCCTTTCATAGAAAAAGACTAATGAACACAATCCCTTCTTTCTAGCCCCTCTGCCCTCCTCTAGACCAAGTCCCTGTAACTGTGCATTGACTAAGTTGTTGCCAAGAGCTTGACTAGTCTTCCGGCTCCCCCTGGCTGCTCCTTCAACTCCTCCCTCCCCTGCCCTGTGCATTTCCATCAGTGGCTGAACCAACACAAACCGACCTTATCATGCCACATGTGAGCACCCTTCCATGGTGTCCTGCCACCTCCCCACCAAATCCAGCTGCTGGAGCACAGGGTCTCTCATTATTCAGCTCCACCACAAGCCTCACCAGGGAGTCTCCATCACCTCTAGGGAGCATTTTGTTGAATTTCAAAATTCTTAGGAACAGATCCTAGTGCAGTAGGTATCTGTTACTTTATTGGGCATTTGTTATATAATTTTGCCTTGATTTTGTGAAAATGGCCTGCATGCTTTTGGGGGAATTTCCTCTTCACAGTGTATAAGATTAATTGTCAATCAGTCAGGACACCTTGAGCTCCTTAGATAAGGGGTGGAAATGAAGCATCCAGTAGCTGATCTGCATCTGTTTTTGTTTGTTTGTTTTGGTTCTGGAGATTGAAACCTGGGATGCTTTACTACTGAGCCACCTCTACAGCCCTTTTTATTTTATATTTTGAGACAGGGTTTTAATAGATTGCTTAGGGCTTGGCTAAGTTGCTGAGGCTGGCCTTAAACTTGGGATCCTCCTACCTCAGCCTCTCAAGTTGCTGAGATTACAGGTCTGCACCACTGTGCCAGTCCGGGATGCTGATTCTTGAGCAGAATGATGCAAAGCTCTAGAAAATGACTCTGGAAAATGGGTGGGCTTCCTCTTTATGGTTGCCAATTAGCTCCTGCACCTTGTCTGCTTTCTGATGCTCTAGTTTCTGCAGTTTTTTTTTTAAAGCCTGATGTAGGTTTTTCTACCTGTATTTCTGTGATTCTCTCAATATATTTATCTTCTGCTTATGCTATTTGCAATCTTTTTGTTACTTGCCATCAAACAACGCTAATTATCATCTCAGCCTACCTAACTGATTATTCTCACAATAGAAAAGAATTAAAACGTAAGTAGAGCAAGAATGAATAATAGCCAATGTGTTCTTCATGATCTCAGGTGTACTGATAAAACATCATTATTTCTCATACTAAAATTAGTTTCTCTCTCTCTGAAGTGTATTCCAAACATGAATTCATTATAAAATTTTATGGTAAGTTAACTGATTCCTTTTTGGTCTAAAGAAAAGTTGGATGATCACAAAGCCAGTAATTTGGTCATAGAGGCATTGATGGTCTAGAAATGCTGGCTACCGTGTGCAGCTGCTTGGAATGTATTGCATTCCTTTTATCATCTGACTCAATTTATATGAAATAAACTTGGTTATTTGGTATTCTGTATCTCATAATTTTTCTCTTTCTTTTTTCTTTTTGATAATGGGATCAAACCCAGAGCACTTTACCACTGAGTTACATCCCCAGCCTTTTTTTTTTCATCCCCAGCCTTTTTTATTTTTCATTTTGAGACAAGATCTCTTTAAGTTGCCTAACCTGACCTCCAACTTGTGATCCTCTTGCCTCAGCTTCCCAAGTTGCTAGATTACAGTGACTGTGTGCCATCTACCTGGCTTGTATATAATATTCTCCTTTGCATATTTTGGAATATTGGCAATATCATCTTCTCAAGGGCTCAAAAAGATGAAGGACGTGATGAATGATAGAAGTAGAAAGTTTTGGGGAAAAAATTTAAAAATTCTCAGAACAATAAAGACCTAGTTCTAGCTTTTCTTTTGCCCACCTGTTATGATTCAGTTTGACAATTTCTCTGAGACCCTTCAGAGAACAAACACTAACTCCTTCATCTTTTGAATACAAGAACCTAGCCCTCGTTCTTTTTCCTTCTGATGGAAACTTCTTGGAAATCATTTTCCAATGACATGTACTTCAACTAACTAGTTCTTATGCTTATCCTAAAATAATAAAGTTGAATTAATGTGTAATATTTTATAATATATGTATCTGTATGCATACATACGTATATACTTTTGATTAAATCACTGTGGATTTTCCCCAAGTCTGTCTATATAAATGAGATTTTATTATTTTTTTGCCATGTCTATCTGTAGAGGAATAAAAAATGATTTTCTCTTTACCTTTATTCTGGGTTTCTACGTTCTGTGTGTGTGTATTTGTATGTATATGTGTATATGTATACATACGTATATATAATATAACATAAAATATGTAATATAATATATAACAATATGCATTATAATTTTATACAAATATGTAATAATATAATATGTAATACATAATATATATTTATAAATATATATATAAAGCTTTCTAGGAGCTTAGCCCTTTTAAACTTCCTCAGTATATGCCTGAAGTGAGGCATTATGTTATATGCTGATTCTGTTTTGTACTCACACGTACAAGCAGAATCAATGCTATAAATTTTCTTCCTTAGACTAGGAGACTTCACCAGACCTGCTAGGGCTCCTGGTTGGCATGAGGATGCCCTCTTTCTGAAGTCCTTTGTGTTGGGCTCCCAGAGTCCCCCATCTCCTATTCCAGGCATACAGTTCATACTCCCCCTCACTGTGGCCAAGTGGGGTGATGTGATTGGTGCTGGATAGCACATTGTGAGCAGAAATAGCATCTTTTGTGTCATTTAAGAGTTGATGGGAGACTTAGAATTCTCTCAAATTAACATTTGAGATGCTGCTTGTTTCTTGAAAGACTATTATGACCCCCTCAGTGGACAGGTAGGCTGAATGAGTTGTTGGTTTAAGCCAGTCAGATGTGGTAGTGCAGCACAGCATGGCTCCTCTGGTCTGATAACTCCCTCTTCCTGCAGAGTAATCCTCCTGGTCCTTACCTTTTCTCCTAAGGGCGTACCATGTTGGACAAACAAGTGGAAAATCTCAAAGTCCCCACTGACTCTGCCCACAGTGTCCCTTCTTGCAGTCTGGTTTTTTTTTTTTTTTTGGCACACACACAACCATCCTGCCTCCTTCTCACCTATCTCCCTAGGCTTAGAAATTCTCTTGAAAGCAAGAGAACATCTTAGACAAATTCCCCATCACCCAAGCTCCAGACCTAAAATGTAGAATGGAAAACATCTGCCTCACCACCCTCCAGATTTCCGCTTAGCTTTTGAAGTCTTTTCCCTTCACCTATCAAGTTCCCAACATCCCAGCCTGTTTTATATCTTCCTGCAGCAGAAGGGGAGAGAATAGTTGTCACCTTTGCTGACACCCAGGTTGGAAGCACACTTCTTCTCCTTCTTTACATTTCTAAGTTGGCTCTTAACAGGAATTGTTGTTAGTTCCATCTTGCTGTCCTTCGACCTGTTCTTATCCTGGAGAAGGTGAAAGTGAAATGCAGACAGGCGTGGGGAGGGCCAGAGGCTGCTTTCCCTGACACACTCACTTCTATCATTAATCATGTCCTTATGTAAAAAAAAAAAAAAAAAAAAAAAAAAGTTCCTGGAATTAGTGAACCCAGCTCTGATTGCACTTAGAATCTGGAGTGTGATTGCCTGTAGGTTTTGTGATTCTGGAGGGCTTGTGTGTCTTCGAATTGATGGACGCCTCTGTTGAGAGCCACAGCCAAAGGGGCCCCAGCAAACTTCCAGCTGCCAGCAAACTTCCAGCTGCCGGCTGATGATTGGCTCACAGCGGCCCCAGCAACATCTAGCTGATTGGCTCCTCTGCGGTGATGTTCATTGGGTTGTTTCCCCGCCCTTCAGACTGCCAGCTGATGATTGGTTCACAGCGGCCCCAGCAACATCTAGCTGATTGGCTCCTCTGTGGTGATGTTCATTGGGCTGTTTCCCCGCCCTTCAGACTGCCAGCTGATGATTGGCTCACAGCGGCCCCAGCAACATCTAGCTTATTGGATCCTCCACGGAGCTGCTCATTGGGGGACTTCTTTGGCTCCGCGCACACGACCCAGCCAATCGGCCTCAAGAACAGGAGGATTGTGGGAGGTGGTGAGGGTTGTGTGGGGGTGAGAGGCTTGTGGGAAGCCGGTGGTGGCAGTTGGGCTCTGAGGGTTTTTTCCTGAGGAGCTGTTTTGTTTGGCGTTTGTAGTTCTAAAAATAAAGTTAGTTTCTTTTGACAAGTGGCTCCTGAATTGTGCCCAGCCAGACTGCGGCCCGCCTCAGAAAAGGCTCTTTCTTCTATTCTTTCCATTTAGCAGAGCCCATCAGAGACAAGTGAAAGGGGCAGCGGGTCAGATCTTGGGTTGTGGATATGCACGGAGGAGCAGGTCAAGGCAGGGTCTGCAGTTCAGGAGCTGGCACGAGCCCAGGGGTTCACGGAGGTATTTTCCATATGGAAAATTGAAAATTGAAACCGTTTTTAAAAAATACTTCTGAGGAAAAGTGCATTTCTTTGGGATGTGTTATTCTTTCCTTTATGATTTCTGTGTTTCTGTTTTTCTGGAAAAGGATGGGGTGTAAATACAATGAGCGCTGGTGTGTCTCTAGTGGGTTGCTGGGGATGTGGAGTAAGGGATGAAGGTCTCTGCTGAAAGGTCTAAAGTGCAGCATGGCCCAGTGGTGACAGCCCTGGCCACTGAGGTCTTGGCTGCTCTGTATTTGTCATCTGACTGTAGAAAAGATCAGTGTATCCTTACACTTTGAGGAAGAAAAGGGGATGTCCTCCATTCTCAGAACACAGCTGTCCTCCGCTGGCTTCCCTCTCCAGGGAAAGGGTCTCAACTGGAAGCTCCCATGTTGCCTGCAGTCTCTGGCTCAGACGCTGGAAAGCTCTGCTGCTCTCCTGGGAGACACGTCCATAGCACACTGTTTCCTAAGGCTGATTAGCAGAGATTTGTGTTTGTTTTTACTGAAAGCTCCAGCAGATCGCTAGACAAAAGAAGTAACAGGTGCAACCATTTTGATTAAAGAGGTACAGTGAGCCAAAACCCCAGCTATATCAGGTACTTTTCTGAGCCTGCCCTTTGCAACTTTGACCTTATGCAGAGCTTCACCAAGCACAGCTGGAGTCAGATAGACCCAGCTTTAAATATTTCCTTCACGGTTAGTAGGCTTGCAGAAGTCCTCAGCCCAGCTAAGCCTGGTTTCTAGAGTGTTAAGTGTGGATAACAAGCTGGGCTTGGGAAATTGGCATGGAATTGAGAGAGCAGAGCGTAGTAGTTGCTCAACAAAGATTCCCTCTGCTTTCTATTTTTCTTAAAGCCAAATCCAACAGAACAGACAGAATGTTTACAACACAGATTAAAAGTACTTTATTTCCATCATTCTTCAAATCCATTAGCTTGCTTTGGATTTTTTTTTTCCTTTGAGGCCCTAATCAGTACTAATTGTGTCTTTTCTCTGCATTCATTCATGTAGTGAAACAATACATGATTTATTTTCTCCTTTATTTTATACTTGTTAAATTCTCCTTTCATTTTCACTAGTGAAATAACCATTTCAAATACCTAAGCCACAGTTTGATGAACACACTGTTGGGTGTCAGTGAGCTACCTAATTCCCTTAGTTATTGGGATTCAGTGTATCTTCCAAAATGGCTTTATCTGTGCGTTGGTGACTTTCGTCTTTGTGAATGATCTGTTTAGAAGTTCCTGGCTTCCACAAATGTCCACGTTAGGACATTAGTGTGCCATGAATACATTTGTTCTTGATATGAAAGAAAGGGAGGTGAAAATAAGAAACCACAGCTTCAGGTACTTTTCTGAGCACACAACGAATCCAGGGAATAATAAGATCCTAATAATAAGGTGTGAATCTTGTCATTTGGTTTTTTCCTCCACACCTCAGGCTAAAATGTTGCCAGCTACTTTTCTTCCTCTCCTGTTTCTCTATCTTGTCCTGGTGGTGGGCACTTTTGTCATAGTTAATAACCACTGCAGCTTATTTAATGTTGGGATATTTATTAGTTCTTTTCAACATTTGTTTGACCCCATTTCTGCACCCTGTTTTCCAGGAGGGTCACATGGCTTCATGTTATTGCATACATGTTTAAAATTTGGGGAAATATGTCCAGTGATCTATTTAGTGAGCTGATCCAGCTCCTAAGATGACCAGGGAAAATAGACTGAGAAGAAAAAAAGCAGCTTAGAATTAAATAATGTGATTGAAAAATATACTACAATGAATAATTTATGGCAGCCCAAATCAAGGCTGCATTTCTGGCCCATTAGCTAAGTCTAGAAAGGAACTTGACATTCTAATAGAAGTGGCTCCTTGAAGAGTTTAGACAACTACTTTTTTGAGTAGATAATGAGATAAAAGGAAGTTAATTAGTGCTTTATGTAGAAAATTATTTTCCCTGTAATATAGAATGTAATGGGAAAAAAGTATTCTCTAGAAAAAAAAAATAGACTCAAGGGGAAACAGCTGGAATTTTTACAGGTTATAAATGAAGTGTCTTGGAGCAAGCCTTAATGTAGTGTGCTAAATGTTTCCAGAAAGTTGCCAACGAGTCTCCACATCTTTGAACTGAAACACACCAAGTTTATTAAGGAAACTCAAACTGGACCCCATCGGGCGCAGCCTTTCCGGGCAGGGGATCCAGCGAATTAAACTGAAGCCTTCACTTCCTACACAGAGCAGAGCTATGGGCAGATTCCTTTCTGGATGCCCGGGCCTGATTTTGAAAGGCCCTGGAATGGGGCCCTGGGGAGTTTTGAGTGGAGAATCACAGGAAATGTTTTTTCCACCTTCCAATGAAATTTGAAGTTTTTATAATATGACCATTCAGGCATTTTATAACTGCTTTGCTTTAATAATATAGCTTGCAGAATGGGGTAAACCGGTCACAGTGCGAACAAAAAAGGTGTGTGTGCGTGTCTGTGTGTTTGTGTGTGTGTGTGTGTGTGTGTAGAACTGTTTGCAGGGAGCTCCTGTTGGTAATTTCAACCCTTTTCAATTCCTGAGAAATGCAGGAGCAATGAGTCACTTAGATGTGTATTTTGATGTTGCTTAATTAAGGAGCATGTTGTTTACAAAATTATCCTAAAAGGAAAGGAGTATTATGGTTGAGGGCTTCTCCTTGGCTAAAATACAGATTGGTATTTCACTATCAGATTGGAATCATATGAGAACATCTCTTTCATGATTTTAAAGTTATTATCTTTAATGTACATGCAAAATTTTCTTTATTTTTATGTATGTGCACTGATATTTATTTATATTTAAGTGTTTGATTTTAAGATATTCTTGTCCTTGAAATCAGAAGACCAGTTTGATTAAAAAAAAAAAAGTTCTTTAAAGATTGTGTGTGTTAGTAGTATTTTTAATATTAGAAATTTCAAAACTTTGTTGTTTTTAACAGCCTATATATGAGACTATTTAGTGAATGAGTTGTGGCCTTTTTTTTTTTTTAATCAAAAGATTGATGTGGCTCAAGCGGTAGCCCGCTTGCCTGGCATGCGTGTGGCCCAGGTTCGATCCTCAGCACCACACACACACACACACACACAAAAAACCAAAAAACAAAAAACAAAAAACAAAGATGTTGTGTCCACCAAGAACTAAAAAATAAATATTAAAAAAATTCTCTCTCTCTCTCTTTAAAAAAAAAGATTGAGTCAACCTTTTCTGGAAATCATAGGATATCACCAATGCCATAAGGGAAACAATCATGTTCCATAACACTGTGATCTGACCCTCTAATAAGTAAACATTTTGAGTGTTCACAATACATGCATACCCATGAATTCATATGCCACATAAAATAACATTAAAAAAGTTAAAGAATGAAATAGAACTTTCCCATAAAGGAGAATATAAAATCACCACAAGTGAAAAAAAAATGAAAAAAAGTTTCATGTTGTCATTTCTCTTATATTGTGTACTTTTCAAGGTTCTGGAGCCTTTCTAAGCCCAGAGCCATGGCAGTGTGGTTTCTGTAGCCTCTTGAGTAGGCCAAATGGATGGGGGAGAGATGGACACCTCCCCAACCCTCTGGATGGCCTCTGCTCTCAGCTCACATCAAAATCACCTGTGTCTCTTTAAAACCCCTAATACGGGGCTCTCACCTGGAGACTGGGGTTTAGCGTCTCAAGTGGAAGAAGGGCTAGGTGCTGACACTTCAGAACCCTCTTGGGGGCTACTGCGCAATTGCGGCTGGGAATCCCTGTTCAGGCCCATGTGGGCTCCCGTGGAAGATCCGGGCAGGAAGTGGGGTAGGACGGCTGTGCTGGGAGGGCGACACACGGGCTGGGAGAGCA
This sequence comes from Spermophilus citellus, assembly GCF_964194105.1. Classification (NCBI taxonomy): domain Eukaryota; kingdom Metazoa; phylum Chordata; class Mammalia; order Rodentia; family Sciuridae; genus Spermophilus; species Spermophilus citellus. Next base: position 50,876,622 of record NC_138188.1, read on the forward strand.
GAGTGGAAGCACCGGCCTGTCCAGTTGGAGATGACCCCTGAGCCACAGAAAGCGCCCCTGGAATCAGAAGCCATGGCCCTGCCCTCTGGGGTGGGCAGCCCAGCAGAGCCTGCAAGGTGAGGGTAGATGCTGGAGGCCTCCAGAGCTGGGGAGTCCTCAGGAAAACACTGCGGTCTGCGATGCCCAGCAAGCAGGTTGCAACTTAAGTGAGTGTCATCACTTTGTCATTAAACCTCTCACAGCCTGAGGAGGCACAGGGAACCTGGGTGACAGCATTAACATTATAGCAATAACCAACTTTGACAGCGTCACAAATTACAAAGCTCCTTTGTGTGTATTATATTACTGGGTCACACTTCATCCCTGCAAAGTGGTAGGGTAAATGCTATTAGTTCTGTTTTGCAAAGGAAAATAACCGAGTTCAGAAATGTTAAATATTTGCCTGAGGTTATACAATATCAAAGGGCAGAGCCAGAATGCAGTGGATCACTCAGCTGCAACCTTTTTCTTTCACCATACCTAGACCTGAGCTAGCAGGTGGTGTTTGGTGAGGCACAGAAGAGGAGCTCTATGAACTTACAGGCTATTGGGTTGCTTAGAAATGGAGTCTATTTGTCTTAGGGCTATTTCTTTTCTCCTCCACAGCCAGAACTAATACTCAGCTACACCATCCTCTAATGTGCTCACTGCCTCCTGCTCGCTCTAAGCATCCACTGCCCTGAATCCCCATTCACTTCACCACAACTCCCCACCCCACCCCTTAACCCTTTGGACAGCCCAGTGATCTGATATCTACAGGGTACTCCTGCCCCAGGCTCAATGATAAAATCAACAAGTTCCTGGGCTGTTAAATAGGTGATTAAGTATTAGAAATGTCACTCTTCTCTAGAGCAATTCATTTGCAAACTCAGATAGTTTGCAAATTGATTTCACTGATAATAATAGGTCTTGGATAATGGGACAGAAAAACTGATTCACCCATCCATTCATCCACCCATACTCCATCCAACACTCATCTATCCACCCATCCATCCATTCACTCTACCATCCATTCATCACTCATCCATCTATCCATCACTCATCCTTACACCCATCCATCTATTACTCATCTATCCACGACTCATCCATCCATCCACCCAGTCATCCATCCATCTATCCAATCATCCATTCATCCATCCACTACTCATCCATCCATCCATCCATCCATCCATCCATCCATCCATCCAATCATCCATCCATCCATCCATCCAATGGGTGACCAGGCTATCTGGAGTCACCCTTCTTTATATCTCTTTTGTCTCCTCCACTCCAACCATCACTGCCCGGATTTGGACTCCAACCATCTTTCACTTAGACTCTTGCTATATGGTCCCTTCCTTTATCTACACCCCTCCACTTTGTTCTCAAGCTTCCTCCAGACTTTCAGCTCTAAGATGCAAATCTGAAAGCATCCCTACCCTTTTGGAACTTATCAAAAGGCGCCCTTTATTGACAGGAGTTTGCTTGAACTTCTGAGCTGGAACACAGAGCTACTGGCTCTGGCTTGGGTGTCAGTTTCCTAGTTCATCAAATCCTGCTCTTGGGTTGTATGCTCACATCACAGGGAAACCCCAGAGAACTCAAAGGGTGCCACACAGCCTACCCCCAACCCCCGCCCAGGGGCCTTGATTCTGCACCTTTCTGTCATGGACCCAGGCCTGCTGTACTTTCTGACAAACCCCAGCATGTTCTGCAGGCTAAATTCAAGACTGCCCTTCTCCACTGACCAGCATCCTGACTCCATGTGGCCACACCTACCACCCTTTCCTTATGCACCTGTCAAAGTCTGCACTTCTTTCTGCCATAGTGTCCATCTATGAAGCTTCTACTTGTTTGTGCATGTGGCCTTCTCTTCTTTTCAACAGCATATCCTCTTTGAGGGTTTCAGTTTTGGCCTTATTAGTCTTATCACAAGCACCCAAAACAGTGCACTGAACACAAGGTATTCAGTAAGCACTTATCAAACAAATGCCTCAGTTCATTAACTCCTATTCCTGATTCAGGAGCTGTCTCTCAAATGGAGCCAAGTGCTTTTGAACAAAAACATAAATCAGGTAAGACATCTGGCATAAGGCTTTGAGTTTCTCTATGAAGTAATAGATAATGACATATTTATAAATGTCTGTTGACAGACACTGCTTAGTATTTTCCAGAGCTGTAGGAGTCCTGCATCCAGACACCTGTGTGGAATAGCAAACCATAAACAAGTTTCTGCACACTTCAATTAACAGCTTATTTGGGCTGGATCAGCTCTGCGAACATGGAGGCAACCTTGTCAATCAGGAAAGGACCAACTTGAGCATGCGCTGGCAAGTTTCTCTTGTGAGAGGGATTTTAAGCACCACTCTGTGCTTCAATAGTTAGAAATACATTGTTTCAGCTATTATTTTAACTATAAATTTGTGACATGACTCAATCTTTTAAAAAAGAATCAGTTGTCTATAAGGGCAATTGTCAAATACAATTGGACACACCAAGACACTACAAAGCTACACAGTAAGAGGAAAGGGGAAGCATTTTTCACCTTTGAAATGTGATGGGGAATTTCCCATTTTGGATATTAAGTAGAAATTAAATATCATAGAAAACTCAATTTAAAAGTGGTTGGTTGAACATGGAACTCATGAGCGTTTCATGATTTGTTTTTGAATACTCTTAATTGCTAAGATATGAACTCAGCATTTCAAAAGTCTCCTTGTTGTTTATCTAGTCTTATAAGCTTGAAAGACACAGATTGTCCCAAAGCTGGAACTCTTGTAAGGGAATTAGTACCTGTGGAATCCTTTCCCTAGTGGGCTTCAGAGTTAATGGGCAAGCTCCAGACTGCTTTTGAAGATGGTGGAATGAGTTGATTTCAAGCTGAGTTTATTTCCTAATGAAATAATTCCATAGCTTTTCTTATCCTCAAAGTGTGAAATGGGAATTATATGTCTTGTGATTGGTAAGCCATGCAAACCAGTGCATATATGCAAGAAATGTGTGCATACAAGCATACCTAGCGTATAATGGTTCTATATTGCCCTTATGGTCCCGTCAGAATGAGAACCAATTAACACTGGAAAATAATAAAGAAAAAGATTTATGTTTGCTTTTTAAATTAAAAAACATAGCTATATTTTCTATAAGTTTTATCAAATTCCCACACTTAACCTCAAAGAATATGGAGTATTCTAATACACCCTTCACTGAATGGTCTTCCCTAGATGGAAAAGGCCATTGTTGGGGTATAGAGTGGGGAGCAGAGGACCAACATTTTATCAGTTGTCAACAGACAAGTGGACAGATGCAGAAGCAAGGTCAGTTCAGAGGGAATTTTTTTTTTGAAGAACTGGGGCAAGGTAAGGGTGGCTTTAGTTTACAAGATTGCTATGCTCATTATTGCAATGTGGTTCCTGCACCTGGTTCTCTAATTCTCCAAGCTTGATCTACACCAGCCAATAGTATTTGGGTTTTAGGGGCTCTCCTTAAGATTCAGCCTGGACCTTTTGGCTTTTAAAGAAATTATATTGAATGATCTGACAAAATTGTGTTGCTTTTCTTTTTCTGCTTTGTCCCTTGGTTTACATAGCACATCTTACAAAAGCCTTGGAATTAAATCGCATTTTTCATAATCTGATAAGAAAATACAGTTAGAAAAAAAAAATAAAGTTATATGAAATTGGGACTGTTTTGAAAATTCCAGAATGCAAACCAGTGCATATTTTTTCAATTATTTTCTCTACCTTTTCAAAATTCCTGTGAAAGCTTTATATTAGGTTGTCAGTGGCTTTTCCCCACCTAATAAAACATGAAAACCCTCTCTTCCTCGTGGAAGAACTGTTGGTACATCAGGGTTTGATTATACCAGATGGAAACTAGTATACTGAATTATAAGAGCAAAAATTTATCCACTTCCTCATTATTGAATCTTCATCATAAAAAATTGACATTCTTTGGCATAAGAATAGAAATTATTATAGGAGCCACAAATTTTAATTCTAGATAATTTAATTAAAAATTAATCTAAACTTGCAAGGAAAGAATATGCTTTCTACTAGCTGTTCTCTGTTTTTTGGGGTTTTTTTTTGGTTGTTGTTGTTTTGGTACCAGAGATTGAACTCAGGGGCACTTAACCACTGAGACACATCCCCAGCCCTATTTTGTATTTTATTTAGAGACAAGGTCTCACTAATTTGCTGAGGCTGGCTTTGAACTCAAGATCCTCCTGCCTCAGTCTCCTGAGCCCCTGGGATTACATGCGCAACTGCAGCTGCAGGACACAGCTGAGATTAGGCTTCGGTGAGTCCATTTCCCTGGGTGATGGTGCCCAGCTAGGAAGCTTGGTCCTTGTTTTGGTATTTGATTGAATGTTGCATGATCCTAGGTTAGCTCCTTGTAAAATAGGAGCTTTCCCATTTGCAAAACAGGAGTTTCTCTTTAGGGAAGTTGAGAGGACTACCGAGCCGCACTCTGAAGCTCAGGTTGCTGGTGTGCCAGGCAGGAACTACCGGGAGGAGTGGCTGGGTCCACGCAGGCCTCTGTGCACACTTGCCTCAGCACACGCATGGCTCTCAGAGATGAGTCAGAAGCTATCTTTCTCCACTTCCTGTCGTGAGGGTGAGAGCCTCACCCCAGTCTCTGGCTTTGGTACTCCTGTCAGTTCCAAGGGCGGAGCACCATCTGGTCTCTGCCCACCAAGGGCTCCACATCTGGCTGCTGGAGTGGACTTCTAGCTTTGTTTCAGCTCTTTGTTTGTTTTTCTGTCCAGTTAAAATGCTGATCTTGCCTTTCTGGGCTCTCTAAAGCCATGACCAAAACCAACCTTTAGAAGTGTTTGGGGCAGAGAATATGCATGGCAGTCTGAGCTCTGCAGCCCACTGGACTGGAAAGTTCTATGAGGACATGTATCTACAAACTGTAAAGTCCTATACAATTATGAGAGAACATGCCGATATATAAGAAAAGAAAACCTAAGAGTTTTCTGAACTTCACCAGACAGTTCAAGGATTAGGTCACTTCAACAGCAGCCAACCAAGTATGGGCCACAGCCCTGCCAGTCCACCACCTGTTGCGGGTCTGGGGTATCAAGTGCAGAAAGTGAGAGGGAGTGTGAGAAACTTAGAGCTATTTCTCAGAGTAGTTTTACATTTGCTGTATCTAACATTTTAAAACTTAGCTTACGTCTTTATGTTCTTTAAGTTTCATATCTCCTGTGTTTTGCTAAATCTCTGTGATAGATTAAAAATTAATACAACAGGGCTCTTTAACACAGATAGATTTATATTGTTACTTATGCTTATTCAAATGTGCTGGTGCCCCAGGAGCAGTGGCCCACTCCTGTAATCCCAGTAACTCGGGAGGCTGAGGCAGGAGCATTGCAAGTTCAAGGCCAGCCTCAGCAACTTAGTGAGAACCTGTCACAAAATAAAAATAAAAAATGCTGGGGATGTGTCTCAGCAATAAAGTACCCCTGGGTTCAGTCTTGAGCACCTAAAACCAAAACCAAATATGCTTATGCTTCATCGACTCTGGCTCCAGCAATTAAATATGACTATTATTTTATGTTATGAAAGAAGAAAACAATTGTAGCAATTAAAGTATACACCACTTAATTTAAAAAAATATATTTTTGAAAAACACTTTTAGACATTGAACATGATTTTTTTAAATCATATATCACTCATATAAAGAAAATGTTATATAAGTAAGAGTAAATGTGAATAACTTAGAGTAATTTCACAAAGAAATTATAAAATGAAAAATACTAATGCAATAAATTGGTGAGGGTACTTCTTAAACTTATTTATATCCGTATCTCATGTTTCTGTTCCACTTTTCAACTTATAATTGTGATGTGTGTTTTCCACACAGTATTATCCTCTGTATCATGAAAAAGTTAAGGATGTGGACATCTGCAACATGATCTGCAGGGAGCTTGTTGTAAGTTACTGACCTTAATAGAAAGTTACCTGCATCTCAGAAACAGACCACATGGTGAAGCTGGGCCTGTTAGTACCATCCTTTCTTGAGTCCCACAGAGCACTTGACTGTGGCTTTGCAAGACAGCATGAAGTTGTGGCTCTGTCCTCAATCACCGGCTCCTCTGGTTATCAGGGAGTACCAACTCTTTGTCCTCTACTTTCTTGCAGAAAGCAGCTTATTGTTTTATGCTCAGTTATGCTTGGTCATGCTGTCATCTTTCAAACAGACATTTAATTCAATAGAAGTGGTGAGAATAGCCAACTATGACCCAGCTTGACATCGCTCTGGGAAGGCTTGACTCACGGTGATCATAGTTGCAGATTGTAAAATGTATCCTAATATCAGAGATGTGAGCATGTGAAGAAAAAGTGCCTTGAAGTATAGTAATTTGGAATTAGTGACTTTCAAGGACAGTCACATCCCCCTTTTTCCTGAGTAATTGAGAAACACCTAGTTTCTTGATCAATATTTATGCCTAGGAGAAGCACTGCGCTTACTTAATTCACCTAAATTTAAATCCATTGAATTTGAAGGGAGTATCTATCTACATGGGTTTGTTATATCCCATTGACTAAGTCAACTAACCCACCACAGAGTTCAGTTATGCAACTACCTTCACTTGTTCAACTGTTCCAAAGGCAGAGCGTACCTGGGACTCCATAGCAAGCATTCCCTACTATGTGCACAGTCAGTATGACCAGCAGCTTTTCAGTCTGGTTCCTATTAGTTCCCCCCACCTTTTTTTTTTAAATATTCATTTTTTCATTGTAGGTGGACACAATATCTTTATATTATTTTTATGTGGTGCTGAGGATTGAACCCAGTGCCTCACCCATGCTAGGTGAGCGCTCTACCTCTGAGCCACAACCCGAGCCCCCTTAGTTTCCCCTCTTATATGACAAGGGAACAAGGAAGAGTTAGAAAGTGGTGGGGCCAGGTCTCAAACCCACATGTCTAGCCCACGACTCCAAAGTCAGAGCTTTGAACAAATGCTGTTCTTCTCAACAAATAAGTTATTTTGGCTACACTTCTGGGTTTTAGAAGCTCTCATAGTTGATTAGGAAAAAAGTAACCCCTAAAGCTTTCCAGATCGTGAAAACACACTATGGAGGAAACCACCAACTCTGAATTACGTCAAAAAGCCAACTTGGCTGGCCACAGTCTTCGGTGAGAGCAGAGCCGGCTAGAGAGTATGGAGCCCAGTCCGAGCCCCACAAGCCTTTGGAATAGATGCCCTTGGCAAACAGCAGGACCAGGAGAGAAATGCTTCTCAGCGCACCCCCCCCCCCACCACCAGGAAAGCTTGCTGCAGGGCCCAGGGACACGTGACTAGTAATTACTCAGTCCAGGGGATATACACTGGGACTCACATGGATTTTTTTTTTTTTTTTTTAAAGAGAGAGTGAGAGAGGAGAGTGAGAGAGAGAGAGAGAGAATTTTTAATATTTATTTTTTTTTTAGTTCTCGGGGGACACAACATCTTTGTTGGTATGTGGTGCTTGAGGATCGAACCCGGGCTTCACGCATGCGAGGTGAGCGCGCTACCGCTTGAGCCACATCCCCAGCCCGGATTTTTTTTTTTTTAAAGACTAACTCATTTCCTTTTATTGAATACTGATTGTATGTACAGACTCTGGACTCAAGGGTTGATGTACAATGTTCATTTGCTCCTGCAAAATAGGTATTTTTTTTTATTGGTTGTTCACAACATTACAAAGCTCTTGACATATCATATTTCATACATTAGATTGAAGTGGGTTATGAACCCCCAATTTTACCCCAAATGCAGATTGCAGAATCACGTCGGTTACACATCCACAATTTTACATAATGCCCTATTAGTAATTGTTGTATTCTGCTACCTTTCCTATCCCCTACTATCACATGGATTTTTGATGCCAAGCAAAATGATTACAATGAAACTCTAGATCAAATGTCAGCCGAGCAGTGGTCCAGGGGACAGCATCTCTCCACTGCTGTAGGCACGAAGATGAAATTGAATCGCCATGGCGGGTATGACATCAGTGACTTCTGAGAATGAAATTTGACTAAAAATGAAGCTGGGTGAGTCAAAACTGGCTTGTCTCCATAGACGCACTTCCTCTTGGAGGGTTTAAACAGGAGGCTTGGGCTCCCTGAAAGACAGAGCCCGAAGATGTCCATCGGCCAAACAGAAATGAGTCTTGGTCTCCTCCAGACAACTTAATTCAGGAAATACAGTGCACAGAATGCCCAGCACAGGGTGCCTCATGTGTCATAAAAGGCTGCGGTTATATTTTAATTTCCCATGAGCTGAATGTCCTTCCAGATCATTGTTTGATTAAACGGCTGGGTTCCAAGAAATTTCAAAGTGAACTGTAGGGAAAAGCCAAGCAAAGATGAATAAAATAATTGAATAGAAAAGCAATATTTGGAATGAGAATACACACCAGTATCACAGGTTTTGTTTTACCAAATTGCTTAAAATACATTGTACTCACTTATATCAATACTGCTTTTTAAATATTGCAGCGTTGGATGGGAAAAAATTCCATTGGACATTAAAAGAAAATTCATCGTGGTTGGAAGACAGTGTTATGACTTTTCTTTGCATTTTAAAATATTTTCATTATTGTGTTCATTTACTAATATATGTCATGTTTAAATCTAAAAAAAAATAAAAGAAATTATTATTTGTTACTTTTTGAAATCTGGATTGGCCCTGGAGACCTCATTTCCTCTATATGTCTGGGGCAGGCACTTTTCTGCCAGGAGACTCTAGACCCTGTGATAGTTAATTTCATATTCAGTGGGCCAAGGTGCCAGACACTTGATCCCAGTGTTTCTGTGAAGGTGAGTTTTGGATGAATTTAAATCAATAGACTTGGAGTAAAGCAGAGTACCTTTCACAAAGCAGGTGGGCCTCACCCAACCAGTTGAAGGTCTGGAGAGAAAAACAAATGGCTTCTTTCAGAGCAAGACATGTTGCCCCAGCAGATTGCCTTGGACTCAAGCATAGGCTCTCACCCAACTCCTGCCTGCTGACTCACTTTGCAAGTTCAGGTTTATCCAGTTTCTGCACTTGTGTGAGCTCATCCCATAAAATACCTGTGTCCCCTTTTCTCTCTGCCCTCCCCTGTGTTGTTGGTTCAATTTCCCTGGAGATCCCTGACTGATACATACCCATGGTGGACTCGAGAGCAGGCCTGTCACTCACTAGCTGCCTCTCAGGAAAATGGGATGAATTGCAATTTGGGTGTGTTTAGCCAATAAGCTTGCAGAATATATTAATTGGTTTTAAGTAAAATCAATCTTACAAGATGGACGGTGGTCCAAAATGATTCTCATTACAGAAAATTGAAATTGAGATTATGTTAATATTAAGCCCAAACATCAAGATGTTTTGTAACTACATTGCAAGGAAAAATTCAACTAGATAAGAAATTCATTATTTAATTAGCAGGAAATATATTTGAAAATGGATTGACATTAATGATGAACCATGCCATAGGTATGCATTTTACTAGAAAATAATAATTGGTGATGTTTTAGCTGCTATTTGTGTAAATAAATAGAAAGGGGTATAAATGATATGTTATATTAAAAATGTTTGGATGCTAATTTTATTTTTAATATCTATTATTTTTTTTTTAGTTTTAGGTGGACACAATATCTTTGTATTTTATTTTTATAAATAAAATTGTTGAGGATCGAACCCAGCGCCCCGTGAGGGTGCTGCTACTTGAACCACATCCCCAGCCCTGGATGCCAATTTTAAATGACTGTCAAGCATAGTACGCTCTTTAAGAAAATTGACTGTCTAAAACCAACTACTCTTTGGTGTTAGAAGTGAGAATGGCAGTTTTATTAACAGGGGTGGGTGGGGATTGAGGGCTGCCAGAGCTTTTGATGCTATTGTGCTTTCTTGCCTGGAGTCTGGTTGTGTGGGTGTGTTTGGTGCATGCAAGTTCACCCTGCTGTGTTTTGGGGACAGGCATTGTTCTCTGTTTATTAACTTCACTAAAAGGCTAACAGAAAATGCCTTCAAACCCGGAAAAGGTATTCTGCACAGGTTCTGAAAACATAAGTAAGGCTAATTGGTGTTTAAACAGATTGTGTCGAAAAGGAGAACATAAGGTACAACCACTCTCCAACTCTGCAAGCACCAGGCGAGGACTCGAGGCTACGTGGCAATTCTGCATGTCTATGCAGGGTTCTGTGGTCTGCAGTCTTCTTGCAATCTGTCAGGTCTGGATTAATCAGAGCAAGTTGCATCTTAGAAGGTCTGCAAAGTATTCCTTCTTTTTCAGTGTTCTCCAAGACGTGTTTAGAATTGGTCAACTTCCTTCCTTGGATGTTTGGCAGAATTCCCCAAAGAAGTTATTTGGACTTAGTTATTTGTGGGCAGCCTTTTCTGTTATGCATTAATTTTAAAACAGATACAAGGTATTCCTGTTATCTACTTTTTGAGTGAAGGTTTACCAAAACACTCAATGATCATTCTCCCTTTCATGTGAGTGAAATTTATTGGCATAAAGATGTTCATAACTGACTTTTGCTAAATTTGAATTCAAGTTGCTTTTGCCCCTAATTTCTTAATGTAAACACTGAGGTTACTAATTTAAGGCCTTTTTTCTTTTCTATATAGTCATTGCTACTATAATTTTTTCATTAGGTATTACTTTAAATGCATTTCACATTTTTATTCAGTTCAATATTTTTTTCTGATTTTTAAAACTCCTCTTTTACTCTTGTTTTGGTAGTGTATTAATTTCTAAATATTTGGAATTTTTCAGATATCTTTGTCTTAGTTATTCTAATTAACTCCATGTTTCTAAGAATGTATCCATTTCCTCTGAGTTATTCAGTTTGTTGGCATATAATTGCTCATAATAGTACTTTAGGATTTTTTTTTTTAATTTCTGAGGCATCTGCCATAATACCCCACTTTCATTTCTGGTTTTAATTATTTGCATTTTTCTTTTTCTTAGTCTAGTTGTTGATTTTGTTTCTGTTTTTTATGAATTAACTCTTGTTGGTTTTTCCTGTGGCATTTCTGTTCTTTCTGGTTTGTTTCTACTCTGATCTTTATTATTTCCTTCCTTTTGCTAGTGGTGGTTTAGTTTGGTCTTCTTTTTCTACCTGATTGAGGCATGATCTTGGGCTCTATTTTTTGAAAGCTTTCTCCATTTGCAATGGAGGCATTGATTGCTATATATTTCCCTCTTGGAACTGCCTTTCCTGCATCCCATAGGTGTGGGTGTTTTGGGTTTCCATTATTATTGTTTCAATATATCTATTAATTTCTTTCTTTATTTCTTTGACTTATTGGCTTTTCAGGAGCATGTTGCTCAATTTCTATGTATTTTTTTAATCTTTCAATATTTTTCCTGTTATTGATTTCTAGTTGCATACTGACATGGTCGGAAACAGAGCTAGGTATGGTTTCAGTCTTCTTGAATTTGTTGAGACTTGTTTTGTGGCCTAACATATGCTATTCCTGGAGAGTGTAACATGTGCAATAGAAAAGAATTAAGTACTGCTGTGTTGTATGGAAAGTTCTAATTATGTATGTCGGATCTGTTTGTTTTCAACAGCAGCTCAAGTCCATAGTTCCCATCTATCCATTATTGAGTGTAAGGTACTGAAGTACCCTATTATTATTATATTGCCATCTACTTCTCCCTGCATGTGCATTATATTTGCTTTATAAATTGTGATGCTCTAATGTTGATAACATAGACTATCTTTGGGTTTTTGACTTGAAGCCACCCCTGCTCTCTTTTGGTTGCTATTTTCTTGGAATATTCTCTTCCATCCTTTTATTTTCAGCTAATATGTGTCCTTAGAGGTAAAAAGGGAGTCTCTATTAGGCAGCAAATATTTGGATCTTGGGGTTTTAAAATCCATTCAGCCACTCCCTGTCCTGTAATCAAAGAGTAGAATCTGTTGACAGTCAAGTTTATTATTGTGAGATAAATTATTGACAACATTGCCCTTCCATCAATTGTTTTCTGTTGATTTTGTAAATTCTTTCTTCCTATCTTGTTGTTTACCTCTGTGGTTTGGTGGTTTTCTGTATTGCTAAGTTTTGATTCATTTTTCATTCTCATTTTCTTTATCTGTTATAATTTTCCACTTGTGGTTACCTTGAGGCTTACATAAAAAAATCTGATAGTTTTATTTTTTTTCCTCCTTTTTTTATCATTGGTTGTTCAAAACATTACAAAGCTCATGATATATCATCTTTCATACATTTGACTCAATTGGGTTATGAACTCCCATTTTTACCCCAAATACAAATTGCAGAATCACATCAGTTACACACTCACATTTTTACATAATGGCATATTAGTGACTGTTGTATTCTGCTACCTTTCCTATCCCCTACTATCCCCCCACCACTCCCCTCCTATCTTCCCTCTCTACCTCATCTGCTGTTGTTCAATTCTCTCCCTTGTTCCCCCCCCCCCGCTTTCCCCTTACAACCTCTTATATGTAATTTTGTGTAACATTGAAGGTCTCCTACCATTTCCATATGCTTTCCCTTCTCTCTCCCTTTCTCTCCCCCCACTCGTCTTTGTTTAATGTTAATCTTTTCCTCATGCTCTTCCTCCCTGTTCTGTTCTTAGTTGCTCTCTTTATATCAAAGAAGACATTTGGCATTTGTTTTTTAAGGATTGGCTAGCTTCGCTTAGCATAATCTGTTCTAATGCCATCCATTTCCCTGCAAATTCTATGATTTTGTCTTTTTTTAGTGCTGCATAATACTCCATTGTGTATAGATGCCACATTTCTTTTTTTATCCATTCATCTATTAAAGGGCATCTAGGTTGGTTCCACAGTCTAGCTATTGTGAATTGTGCTGCTATGATCATTGATGTGGCAGTATCCCTATAGTACACTCTTTTAAGATCCTCAGGGAATAGTCCGAGAAGGGCTATAGCTGGGTCAAATGGTGGATCCATTCCCAGCTTTCCCAGGAATCTCCATACTGCTTTCCAAATTAGCGGCACCAATTTGCAGTCCCAACAGCAATGTACAAGTGTACCCTTTTCCCCACATCCTCGCCTACACATATTGTTGTTTGACTTCATAATGGCTGCCAATCTTACTGGAGTGAGATGGTATCTTAGGGTGGTTTTGATTTGCATTTCTCTGACTGTTAGCGATGTTGAGCATTTTTTCATGTACTTGTTGATTGATTGTATGTCCTCCTCTGAGAAGTGTCTGTTCAGGTCCTTGGCCCATTTGTTAATTGGGTTATTTGTTATCTTATTGTTTAATTTTTTGAGTTCTTTGTATATTCTGGATATTAGGGCTCTATCTGAAGTGTGGGGGGTAAAAATTTGTTCCCAGGATGTAGGCTCTCTATTTACCTCTCTTATTATTTCTCTTGCTGAGAAAAAACTTTTTAGTTTAAGTAAGTCCCATTTAATTATTCTTGTTATTAACTCTTGGGCTATGGGCATCCTATTAAGTAATTTGGAGCCCGGCCCCACAGTATGTAGATCGTAGCCAACTTTTTCTTCTATCAGATGCAGTGTCTCTGATTTGATATCAAGCTCCTTGATCCATTTTGAGTTAACTTTTGTGCATGGCGAGAGAAAGGGATTCAGTTTCATTTTGTTGCAAATGGATTTCCAATTTTCCCAGCACCATTTGTTGAAGATGCTATCCTTCCTCCATTGCATGCTTTTAGCCCCTTTATCAAATATAAGATAGTTGTACTTTTGTGGATTGGTTTCTGTGTCCTCTATTCTGTACCATTGGTCCACCTGCCTGTTTTGGTACCAGTACCATGCTGTTTTTGTTACTATTGCTTTGTAGTACAGTTTGAACTCTGGTATCGCTATACCTCCAGATTCACACTTCCTGCTTAGAATTGCTTTTGCTATTCTGGGTCTTTTATTTTTCCATATGAATTTCATGATTGCTTTCTCTATTTCTACAAGAAATGCCGTTGGGATTTTGATTGGCATCGCGTTAAACCTGTAGAGAACTTTGGGTAATATTGCCATTTTGATGATGTTAGTTCTGTCTATCCATGAACAGGGTACATTTTTCCATCTTCTAAGATCTTCTTCTATCTCTCTCTTTAGGGTTCTGTAGTTTTCATTGTATAAATCTTTCACCTCTTTTGTTAGGTTGATTCCCAAGCATCTTACTTTCTTTGAGTATATTGTGAATGGAGTGGTTTTCCTCATTTCCATTTCAGAAGTTTTGTTGCTGATATACAGGAATGCCTTTGATTTATGCGTGTTGATTTTATATCCTGCCACTTTGCTAAATTCATTTATTAACTCTAGCAGTTTCTTTGTAGACCCTTTTGGGACTGTTAAATATATTATCATGTCATCTGCAAATAGCGATAATTTAAGTTCTTCTTTCCCTATTTTTATGCCTTTAATTTCTTTTGTCTGTCTAATTGCTCTGGCTAGTGTTTCAAGAACTAAATTGAATAGAAGTGGTGATAGAGGGCATCCCTGTCTTGTTCCAGATTTTAGAGGGAATGCCTTCAGTTTTTCTCCATTTAGGATGACGCTAGCCTGAGGTTTAGCATATATAGCTTTTACCATATTGAGGTAAGTTCCTGTTATCCCTAGTTTTTCTAGTGTTTTGAACATAAAGGGATGCTGTACTTTGTTGAATGCTTTTTCTGCATCTATCGAGATGATCATATGGTTCTTGTCTTTAAGTCTATTGATGTGGTGGATTACATTTATTGATTTCCGTATATTGAACTAGCCTTGCATCCCAGGGATGAATCCTACTTGATCATGATGCACAATTTTTTTGATATGCTTTTGTATTCGATTCGCCAGGATTTTATTGAGAATTTTTGCATCCAAGTTCATTAGAGATATTGGTCTGTAGTTTTCTTTCTTTGAAGTGTCTTTGTCTGGTTTGGGGATCAGGGTGATGTTGGCCTCATAGAATGAATTTGGAAGAACTCCTTCTTTTTCTATTTCTTGAAATAGCTTGAAAAGTATTGGTATTAATTCTTCTTTGAAGGTTTTGTAGAACTCCGCTGTATACCCATCCGGTCCAGGGCTTTTTTTGGTTGGTAGTTTTTTGATGGCTTCTTCTATTTCTTCCTTTGCTTTTGGTCTGTTTAAATTGTGTGTGTCTTCCTGACTCAATCTGGGCAGATCGTATGACTTAAGAAATTTATCGATATCTTCGCTATCTTCTATTTTATTGGAATATAGGGTTTCAAAATACTTTCTAATTATCTTCTGTATTTCTGTAGTGTCTGTTGTGATATTTCCTTTTTCATCCCGTATGTTAGTAATTTGAGTTCTCTCTCTTCTTCTCTTCGTTAGCATGGCTAAGGGCCTGTCGATCTTTTTTATTTTTTCAAGGAACCAACTTTTAGTTTTTTGAATTTTTTCAATGTTTTTTTTTGTTTCAGTTTCATTGATTTCTGCTCTAATTTTAATTATTTCTTGTATTCTACTACATTTGCTGTTGTTTTGCTCTTCCTTTTCTAGGTTTTTGAGGTGTAGTGTGAGTTCATTTATTTGTTGGTTTTTTTCTTTTTTTGAGGAAAGAACTCCAAGAAATGAATTTCCCTCTTAAAACTGCTTTCATTGTGTCCTATAGATTCCGGTATGTTGTGTCTGTATTGTCATTTGTCTCTAAGAATTTTTTTATTTCCTCCTTTATGTCTTCTGTAACCCATTGATCATTCAGTAACATATTGTTCATTTTCCATGTGATGTAGGATTTTTCCTTCTTTCTTTTATCATTGATTTCCAGTTTCATTCCATTATGATCAGATATGGTGCATGGTATTATCTCCACGCCTTTATATTTACTAAGAGTTGCCCTATGGCATAATGTATGGTCTATCTTTGCGTAGGATCCATGTGCTGCTGAGAAGAACGTGTATCCACTTGATGATGGTTGATATATTCTATATATTTCGGTTAAGTCTAGGTTATTGATTGTGCTATTGAGTTCTATAGTTTCTTTATTCAGCTTTTGTCTAGAGGATCTGTCTAATGGCGAGAGCGGTGTGTTGAAGTCACCCATAATTATTGTGTTGTAGTCTATTTGACTCTTGAACTTGAGGAGAATTTGTTTTATGAACGTTGCAGCACCATTGTTTGGTGCATACAAATTGATAATTGTTATGTCTTGTTGGTGGATGGTTCCTTTTAACAGTATATGGTGTCCTTTATCCCTTTTGATTAACTTAGGTTTGAAGTTGATTTTATTCGATATGAGTATGGCCACTCCTGCTTGCTTCCGAGGGCCATGTGAGTGGTATGATTTTTCCCAACCTTTTATCTTCAGCCTGTGTATGTCTTTTCCTATCATATGAGTCTCCTGAAGGCAGCATATTGTTGGGTTTGTTTTTTTGATCCAGTTTATTAGCCTATGTCTCTTGATTGGTGAGTTTAGGCCATTAACATTTAAGATTACAATTGAAATATGATTTGTACTTCCAGTCATGTTTATTTATTTATTTATTTTAGTTTGGCTAGTTTTTACTTTTTGGTTATTTTCCTCCCCCTTTACTGAGATACCTCCCGCTGTTGGTTTTGGGCACTAATTTTCAATTCCTCTTCTTGTAGTATTTTGCTCAAAATGCTTTGCAGTGCTGGTTTTCTGGCTGCAAATTCTTTTAGCTTTTGTTTAGCGTGGAAGATTTTAATTTCATTGTCAAATCTGAAGCTTAATTTTGCTGGATACAGTATTCTTGGTTGGAATCCATTATTTTTCAGCCTTTGAAATACAGTGTTCCAGGATCTTCTTGCTTTCAAAGTCTGTGATGAAAAATCTGTCGTTAACCTAATTGGTTTACCCCCGAATGTAATCTGCCTCTTTTCTCTCGTAGCTTTTAGTATTCTCTCCTTGTTCTGTACGTTGGCTATCTTCATAATTATATGTCTTGGAGTTGGTCTATTATGGTTTTGAATGTTTGGGGTCCTGTAGGCTTCCAGGATTTGGCAATCCATTCCATCTTTCATTTCTGGGAAGTTTTCTAGAATTATTTCATTTAATAGGTTGTCCATTCCTTTGGTTTGATTCTCTGTGCCTTCTTCTATCCCGATGACTCTCAAATTTGTTTTTTTTATGACATCCCATATCTCTTGAATAGATTGCTCGTGGGAGTTAAGCATCTTTTCTGTGTTGACTATATTCTTTTCAAGTTGATAAACTTTGTCTTCATTGTCTGATGTTCTGACTTCTACTTGATCTAGTCTATTTGTAGTATTCTCGTTTGAGTTTTTAATTTGGTTTATAGTTTGATAGTTTTAATAGACTATGTTAAGCTGAAAATAATTTAACTTTGACCACATACAAACTCTACACTTTGATCCTCCATCACAATTTATATTTTTGTTACTAAATTTATATCTTTATATGTTGTATATTCCTTAACAACTTATTGTATATATAGCTGTTTTTGACTAGTTTGACTTTCAGAAATTTGAAATTACAATAATAGATTGTTCTGAATTTATTTGTGAATTTATCGCTACCAGTGAATTTTACACTTTCATATGTTTTGATGGCAATTTTCCCTTCACTTCCAGTTGAAGCACTTCTTTAAACATTTTTATAAGGTTTGTCTAGTAGTGGTTAAGTTCCTTCTGGTTTTGATTGGGAAAGACTTCACTTCTCCTTTGTTTCTGAAGGATAGCTTTGCTGGGTATAGTATTCTTGACTGGTATTTTAACTTTCTTTCAGGATTTTGAAAATGTCTTTCTTTTCTCTACTGACTTACAAGGTTTCTTCTCAGAAACCTACTGATATCCTAAAGGGGTCTCCATAATATTTTCTCATGCTGCATTTAGAGTTTTCTGTCTTTGAATTTTGACAATTTAATTACAAACGTGTCTGGGAGAGGACCTCTTTGAGTTGAATCTATTTTGGGACTTTAGAATGCCACAGATCTCATGTCCATATCTCCCAAGATATAGGAATTTTTCAGCAATTATTTTTCTAAATGAGCTTTCTGTGCTTTTCTGTGTCTCTTCTCCCACTAGCATACCCATGATGCAAACATTTGTTTGTTTAATAGTGTCCTACAAGTCCCCTAGAGTTTCTTCACTCTTTTAAATGCCCCATGCAGCTGGGTTATATTGAAAAATCTGTCTTCAAGTTCAAAAATTTTTCTTCTACTTGATCTGGCATGCTTTTAAAGTTATCAATAGTTCTCTTTTTTTTTTCATTGTATTAATTTAATTGTTTAGTTCCAAGATTTCTGTTTGGTTCTTTTTTTAATGATTTTTTAATGAGTTTAACTCAAACTCTTTATTGAGTTTGCAGTTTGAGTCATGTACTCTTTTCCTGGTTTTATTGAATTATCTGTATTCTCTTGGATCTCATTGGATTTCCTTAAGATCATTATTTTGAATTTCTTTTCTACCAATTTATAAATTTCCATTTGCTTGATATCTCTCACTGGGGATTTACTGTGCTTCTTTGGTGATACTATTTCTCCTTGCTTAGTCCTGTCATTCCTATATTGGTACCTGGGAATCTGGTGGAACAGTCACCTTCACAGTTTTATAGAATAGTTTTTGTAGGGAAAGAGTTTCACCTGAAGATGAGTTCTGGGTGTTGGTTGGACAGAGTGCAGTGGCTCTGGTTCTGGGTGGGCACAGTAGAGTAGCCCCCTGCATCTTCCTCAGCTGAAATGAACAGCAGCAATGTCTGTTGGTACTTCAGTGGGCTACATTGCAGGAGTTTGGGTGGCAGAGGAGACAAGGGAGATCATCACAATTCTCAATGGCAAAGGATTTAGGAATTCTTCTCATCTTTCTTCACAGTGGGGAGTCTTAGCTGAGGCTATCCTTCTTGATATTGGGTTTGATATGGGGGTTGAGCATCAGGGCTGTTCCCCTGAGCCAAAACTCCAGTGCCTTGAAGTTGGGGTGCTGGGCTGGTTTGTATGCCAAGGAAGGTTGGCTGCTGTGCTAGCTCAGGTACAGCTTCCCTGAAGGTGAGGTGCTGGGTGCTTCTTTAGGCATAGGTGGGGGGTACGTGCTTGGTTGTTCTGTTGGATAAGGCTCAGCCTTCCCCCTGGGCCAGACCAGCTATTCCTTAGTGAGGAGGGTGCTTTATGGGTTCGCATGCTGGAGATCACAACTATTATGCTTGCTGGACTTAAGCTATAAATAGCTGAAAGTGGGGCACACCAGCCACTTGATGGGGAACATGGAGTATTTCCAAGGTAGCTTGTCCCTAGGGTCAAGGAGCTGCAGCAGTTTAGCAGGAGAGTGGTGCATAGGCACGTATAAGCCTGGGGCACTGATAGCAGAATCTCAGGAGTGGAGGAACACAGTGGCTACTGAGCCTCAGAGCAGAATGCACTCTAAGGTGGCTCTGGTCTTAAGATGTTGCAGAACAGCTGAGCAGGGGGTTCATTCCCTTCTCCATGTGGCCATTCTGTGCTCCTCAGGGTTTCTGCCTCCTCCCTAAACTCCTGCCCTCTCCTCTAGATACTAGTCAAAATGCAGTTCTTTATCCCTTGCTTTTGTGCTTTTTGATGGGGCTTTGGGAGTGCCAAGGGTCAGGCACTTATCATCATCCTGCTCTTGGAGTTCCACTTACTTTTAATCTGTAAGTGTTTTCATATTTAAAATTATAGACTATTTAGAGTTTAGGCTGGTCTTGAATTTGTGAATCCCCTGTCCTGGCCTCCTGCGTCCCAGGATTACAGGTGTGTGCTACTATAGTACACCTGGTACAGGTATTGGGTTTTGATCCACTCTGACAATCTCTGTCTTTTAATAGGTGCATTTAGACTACTGACCTTTGACGTGATTCTCCATAAAGTTGGTTGATCGCTTGCCATATTTGCTCTTATTTTATATTTGACTTTCTTATTTTTTTTCACTTATGTCTGTCACACATTTTCTGCCTCTTATTCTTCTAAAGCATTTTAGGTTTCCATTTTTTCATTATTCCTTAGCATATCAATTATGTTTGTTTACATTTTTACTTGTTAATCTAGAATAAGTAATACTTATTTACAATTAACCCAAGTCCATTTTTAAATAATACAACACTTCTTCATTTAGTGTGATTAGTTTATAATAAAATAACCCTAATTTCTTCCTCTCATGCCTTTTGTCATTACTGTCATTTACGTGACTTAGATAGAAGTTTACATATACATGTTTGTGAGTGTGGATGCATAAGCATAATAAAATACATTGTTGCTATTATTATTTTGTATGAAATGTTATCTGTTAGGTCAATTAAGAATTAGAAAAATGGCTGGGCATGGTGGCACACGCCTGTAATCCCAGCAGTTTGGAAGGCTGAGGCAGGAGGATTGTGAGTTCAAAGCCAGCCTTAGCAATTTAGCAAGGATTTAGCATCTCAGTGAGACCCTGTCTCTAAATAAAATATAAAAAAGGCCAAGCATGTGATGCTCAGTGGTTAAGCACCCTGGGTTCAGTCCTCAATAACAACAACAAAAAAAGAATTAGAAAAATGTAAGTTTTAGTGACTTTTCAGTTCCTCATTCTCTGAGGTTCTTGATGTAGATTCAAGTTTCTGATCAAGATCATTTTCCCACTCTCTGATAAGTTTCTTCCATTATTCATTGAAATGCAGTTCTGGCAACTGATCACCTCAATTTTGTTAGACTGAGAAAGTCCTTGTATCTCCTTCTCCTTGAAAAGACAATTTCACAAGGTGCAGAATTCTGTATTGGTTGTTTTTCTCTCTCAACACTTAAATATTTCACTTCTCTCCTTATTTGCATGGTTCCCGAGGGAAGATTCTATGAAATTATGTTGTTCTTCACACAATGGAAGGTGATTTTTGTCTGGTTTGTTTCAGGAATTTCTTTTTATCTTTGATTTTGTGAAGTTTGAATGTGATATGCCTTGCTCTTGTGGTTGCTGTTCAGCATTTATCTTCTCTGAATGTCCTTTACCTATGATTTGCAGTTTGACATTGTTTTAATGATGTTCATAGTCATTAGTTTCAAATTTTTCTGCTGTTTCTCTTTTTTCTGGTATTCCATTTATGCATAAGCTACATCTTTGGAGATTGTGTCACAGTGCTTGGATATCCTGCTCTTTTTGGTCTTTTCTTCTTTACTTTCCATATGTCGACTTCTCTATTGATACGTCTTCAACCTCCACGAGGCTTTCTTCAGCCTTATCTAATCTACTAATGACTCCACGAACAGCATTCGTTTTCTCCCGATGTTGTTGAGGTCTAGCAGTACTTTTCATTCTTTCTTAGAATTTTCATCTTTCTACTTACATTATTCCTTTCTTTTCACATTCTATATACTTTTTTTCATTAAAGTCCTTAGTATATTAGTTTTAAGAATTCCTGGCCTTACAATTCTAACATTCCTGCTAATATATGACTCTAGTTCTGTGCTTATTCAGTCTCTCCTCTCTCTCTTTCTCTCTCTCTCTCTCCATATATACATATATATCACATATATGAATTATACATATATAATTCAGCTTTCTCTATATATGAATTCTTTTTTCTTTTGGTATTTCAGTGTGCCTTGTAATTTTGGGTGAGGCAGACATCACTTACCAGTTAAAGGAAACTGTGGTATGTAATCCTTTGGTAACATCGTGGAGAGGAGTGGGATCAAAGGAACCTTTTTAATAGTCTAGTGACCAGGTATCCATCTTTGAGGGCGCCTTACCCCAGGGAGCTTTGCAGGTGCCTCTCTGCCTCTCCCCACCTAGGTGGGGCAGGATGGGTAGAGGGGCCTGGGGCTGAGTAGTTCCCCCTCCAGGGAAGGAGTGCTGTATTCTCTTGCCCCAGTGGCATTCAGCTGCAGTGACATCCTAGCGAGCTGGGCTCTGTTGAGATGCTTCTCCTGAGGGCTGGCCTCCTTTCAACCAACAGAATGCAGAATATTCTGGGGTATTTCAAAATGGTTACCTTTTCTTTCCCTGCTAGAAAAAGGAAGAGATTTCCCCAATGTTCGCTGTATTGGATGGTGGGACTGCTGCAGGTGAAGTGCCCGGCAGCACACGGGACCCCAGTGATGGGCGTCCCTGTGGATTGACTTCTCTGCCTTGTCCACACCAAGGCCTTAGCCGTTTATCTGCTGTGTCCTCAGCGTGGTGCTGGTTCCTGAGGAGGCTTTTGCTTGTGATTTCTGATTTAGGAATTGTAATTCTTGAGTTTCCCTGTCTGTCTAATTTGAGAACAGTGGTTTGCCCATGACCTCCTCTCTCTGATAGATCTAAGAAATTGTGCATTTTTAGTTCATTTAGCATTTGTTTTTAAGCTTGCTTTTTAGGACAGAGTGGTGAATTCTAAGCTCCTCACATGCCAGACCAGAAACCAAGCCTTCCCGCTTGTACATTTCCTTTACTAGTAAGTAGAGTGCCCCATGTGCTACCTGCTCTTTGCTTTCCAGCCAGGTGTGTTTGTTCATCCGTGTGAGAAATACTGCTGAGCAACTACAGTGCGTGCCAAACATTCTTCTAGGAGCTTGATTTGCGAGTTCAAGCCAGTGCCCTTTGCATTGATCACAGGAGGGTTAATCTGCATAGATACCATGAAATAGCTTCTTCATGTGTCGGTTTTTATATTCCTTATACATTTAGATTAAGGCAGTGCCTGCTAGAACACCTCATGTTATGTGAACAAAGCATTATTACCACAAGCTCTGGTGTTGAAATGCACAGTGCTGGTTTTAGCTTAGGGAGGCACTGGGTAGACATCTGAATTGTGACCATGGCATCAGTGCTAATTTAATGTGATAAAGCTTATCTGGTAAAGTGTACTTTACCTGCTGGAAAATGAGTCCTTTGCTAGGACAGATGAATCTTTGCAATTACTGCCTGATACTGAGTCGCTGTGCTGTGGACTGAGGTCACATTTTTCTTCCAACAAGCACACTGGTTGGCATCTTCATTAATTTTTTTCCATGCATTATAATGACACTGACTTCCAAGGTCTTCATAAGAAAGCTAAAGTCACATTTCCTTTGCTAATGTTTTGCCCCTAAGAATCACATTTTAACATTTTGTTTGGTCCTCAATAATATTTTTTGATTTGTATTCTGAACTGAAATGCTTTCTGTCTTGCTGTCATCCCAGGCTCACGTTCTCATTGATACACCTAGTAAATGGGTGTTGATTCAAGAAATGGTTCATCCTAGCTATACTTGCAGCTCTCGGGCCAGAATGGTGTGTTTGTGAACATGTAGAAACACCGCAGGAGGCATTAGGAGACTGTGATATACTGCTTGTGAGCAGACCCCTGTGGCCAGGCTCCCTGGGTTTGAAGCTTTGTTTTTAATAACTAATCTGATTCCTATGTTTGGCTTCCCACATATAAAAAGCAAGACTCACAGGAAGACCCAGCTTATGAGTTTCTCGGGAGGATTAAACAAAACACATGAAGATATGTGAGGTGCTAAGAAGGATGATTATAGTAAATCTAATAAAATATTTGTTATTGTCCTTTAAATTTAATTTAATTTTTCTTAGTGGACTTAGAGCTCTTCCTCTTTCTTGTAACCTACATCTTATATGATCATTCCATGTGTCTTTTAACATTGAGTTAAAAGAACATAGTTTTGTTAAGAAAGTGTGGCTTCCATGAAACTAGAATATTTTAGAATATTCCAAACTCAGGAATTGCTGGAGACTCTAAATATCATAAGCAGTTTTTTTCTCCTGTAAACTTGGGAAGGAACATTCAAGTTATAGAAATCCAACTCCATGCAGAGAAGCCACGTTCCCAGCTGTGCCTCCCAGGCTGCCGGCATCTCCCTCCCCTTGCTCGGCATGCGCTCATCACGTAGCTCAGGGCAGGGCTGGCAGACTGGCTGTCGCTGTCTTGAGCACTGTGCTCCAGTGACTTCTACACATTCATGCTGTTATGGCACATTATCCTGTTAGGGTCTCAGTGAGACCCTTAAATGTCTCTGTTATGCCCGTGAACACCTTTAAGGACATTTGCATGGAAAAAAATGTTTTCTGTGCATTCTCTGACTTTGTAAAAGCAAAAGTAGGCTTTGAACTAAGGACAGACTCAAGGGAGTAGCTTCCAGGGCAAAATAGGCTGCTGGCAAGGAATGGAATGGTTGGGGAGAGTTCAATTCCATGACCTAACTGTTTTGCAAGGCATGTCACTGCCAAGGTACGGAATAAGCAGGAGGGATATCACAGAGGTGCTGACAAACTTCCATAGTAATAGCAAAAATGATACCACTTTCTTCCAAATCAAACGTCAGTATTTTGAAAGAGAGATTTAGTAAGATTGCAATTTCCAGAAGAAAATAAAAGGGTAGGGAGGCCTCCTCCCTCGTGCCTGATTACCCTCCTGAGACTAGAAGATGGAGCTCTATCTAGACAGGCAGCTTGAGGTGAGAGATTTCAGGCAGGAATGGAATGCTGCAGTGTCTGATAAAGGAAACACATTAAAATAGTGACATGCAATTAAAGCTTCAAAAATTAATGCATCTCCTTATGCTCATTTTGTTAGAAATGAGAAACATTCAAAATGATAAAAGAACAAAGAGATTAAATCAAAACAATAATCTAGGATTAGAGTTATAATGTAAGGAGACATTTTCAAGATGAAAAATGTGAAAATGTAGCTGACTTTACGATAAAGCTAAAATTATCACAATTTGAGAGTATAGCTTAAAACTGTTATTATCGGTGACAATCTTCATATCCTTTTATTAATTAAAAAATTTGAGCTATTTTGATGCTAATTTCCACTTTAAATTGCACTTAAAGTAATATCTAACTTTCTTTCAACATTTAAAGTCTTATCAGTAGGTGTTCGCCTACCATTTTCCAAAGGCGTTGCAACCAGATCATTTGGAGGAAAATAAAGCTTTGACCATGAAAAGGCAGAACATGTTGCTTGTTCAAATCCAAAGTGGAATCTGAATAAGGAAATTCCATGTTGCTGTCTGAACTGAGTCTTGTGTGATGGACTCTCCGGGCTGGGTGGGCTGGAGCAGTGGATTCTGGTCACAGAGTCTCTGAGGAGGGTATTTTCCCTGCTACAGCTGCCCCTCATTGGCTGGGACAGTGACAGACAATGCTGGTGGGAGGCCCAGAGCTTGCTGCCAGTCACCCGCCCTCACTTCCCAGGACCCAAAAAGCAGTGCCATGCACAGAGTGAAGAAAGGAATAGACCCCAAGCTCCATGCTTTTTGTTTTGGAAACTATGATTGGTTTCACATGACTACAAGATTTTTGAATCTGCACCATCATCTTAACAGCAAACAGCGCATGCACACACACACACACACACACACACACACACACACACTTACTTCTCTTGATTTAGATTTTCCTAATCCCTACTCTTTTAAATTCTCTATTATGTTATAATAATGCTATCAATTTTATTTAAATGTCTTAGCCTCTAGTTTTATCATTCAAAACCTATGTTGTCTTTTCTTATTCATTTATACAATGTTTTTTTCTATTTATGAAGTCTATTTAATTTTCTTTTGAAACTTTGTCTTCATTTTGTATTTGTATTCCAATTTCTCATTTCCCTTTTTATGTGTGAACATCTTTTTTCAGCTTACTTTATTTAGAAAAATCATCAGAGCAGGAATCACAGCCTGTGCTATGAAGTTAATTAGTGCTCCAACAAGAGAGGTGGTGGCTTTTACCTATTTTTTCCTGGCCCTTCAACTCAGCCAACTCTTGCCTGTTTAAATTGGCCAAAAAAAAAAAAAGTTAATTCAATAGTAAAACTACGAGCTTCCGGTTAGAAAGTATTCTACTTATTCTTAAGCTTATAGCTTTACTATGAGCTTCTCTTTAAAAAGAAAGTGTTCTACTTATTCTTAGACTTCAGATGATCACATGTGTAAATTTAGGCCTTGCTTTTTGTTACTAGTAGAGAAATTTTCTCATGAGCTCGGCTCAGTGGCTGTGTGTGCTTGAACTACTCCGCATGGAAGGCTTGCATGAACCTGTTTTATGTACATAAATTTTATTTTCATTTGTTTATTTTGAAGCTGAAGGAATAGTATGTGGGATCAAGAGAGGAAATATAGAGGGTTCTCTTCAGTCTTCCATAGACCAATTGGAAAAAGAGAAATTCACGACCAAGTCACCCTTTCTTCCAATTGTAAGGTCAAATAAGTGTTTTCTAATTGAGATCATCTTACACTCCGAGTTCAACCAGAAGAGTAAGTTTGTCCATGAGGCCAGGGGGGAATCTGATGTTAACAGAAGACACAAACAAAACCTGAAGCAAAAGTACAAAATAAATGTGGAAACGACGCGGCTGGGACACAATGAGAACCAACCCCCAAATTTCACCTGCTCGTATATGATGATTTTTGCAGATGCTGGTTAATGAGTTTCAGTTCTGCATTTTTCGTAAGCCCTGGAATTCATCAGATCTGGAAGAAAACATTTCAACAATTCCCAGGGAATTTCTGGCCTACCCGTGCTCAGGAAGTTATGGAGTCTCAGGAGGAATCCGGTTCTTGCCACGGTTGTCCACTCCTCAGGGTTGAATTGGGGTCAGCAGAGCCACTCTTGTTTGTTGTCTGCTGAGTCCCAGGCACTGTGCTCAACTCCATCTGCCATGCCGTCAGATTCTTGTGACAACCCTGTTGCGCAGAGACCATTAGACCCCACTGCCTAAGAAACACTTTGAAGCTCTGTGATCTTAGCCCAAGGTCACACAGCCAGCCACCGCCTGAGCTGGGGCAGGAGCCCAGAGCTTAAAGACGACATTTCAACCACCAATGAACACTGCCCCTCAGATTCCTGCATGTTTATTTAAACTTTGAGAAGAGCAGGTGTCTAAAATCATACTGTGAAATGTCTCTGAGTTCACCTTGAACTGATGGGAAAAAACATAAGTGCATTTGGAAAAAGTTCTTCATTATCATGACTGTCACTTTCAGCATCCTTTAAACTGTAGAAATACATGGTTCCATAGGAAGAGCTGTGGGTAAGAACAGCGCAGGAGCCGCGGCACCAACTTGAGCGGATACAGACTTTCAAGTGATAAAGCTGAAGTCCCTACACACAATCTGACAGGTTAAGTGAACACAGGTAACTGCTGTAGGATCCTGGGCCTGCCTGGGCCAAGCGTCCTTAGGTTCTGCTTCTCTCTTGCCTTGGCCTTTCTACTCACTGTCTGCTTGTCACTCTTCCTTTATACTTTAACAAAAGTTACTTCAACATATTACCAAAAAATTTTAAATGTTGGTATAGTTCTAATTAAAATGTCTGAATGCACATACAGAATCAAAATAGTTTCTTTGTGAACATATTGGATTCAAGTGCAAGGTAGCCGATTCTGTTAGCCTTTACTTTTCACATACATAACGCATTCCAGCACATTCTTCCTTATGTTTCTAAAAAGGAAAGCACCTGCTTTGGCAGGCCCTTGTTCCTTTCTGTCAGGGCACTCCATCAAGCATCTGCTTGCTCTTCCTTCAGGTATCTTCCTATGAGCCCTTTCTTGGCTCTCTTACAGTTCTTGTCCCCATAGGAAGGGTTCACTCTCTCCACCAGAGAGTCGGTCTTGGAGGCTCTCTGGAAGTAGCCTAGAGGATTTTGGTTCCATAGTCATTTGTTTCAGGCTTTCTCCACTTTAGGCGCCTGATTCAGGGAAGAGGGTATAGTTACAGGAGACAGATCCACTTTCCTAGGGGCACTTAGAGGTGAGTAACCTAACGTGGAACCCTTTGCATTCCTTGCCTCTCACACATCCTCCAAAGCAAATCTCCCTCATCCTTATCTCTGTGCTCAGTTACCCCCAGTTAAGCCCAGAGACGTAGCTAGGAGTTAAGTTTGAAAATTTCAAGTGCAGTTTCTGCTACAGGAATCCCTGTGAAACGGGTTTCCACCTGAAATTCCCCTCATGAACATCATCTCCTTCTAGCAACGTCCTCTTTGGTCTTTCTGGCCAGTGGCTCTGGTAATTGCTTTAATTTCACTCTGTTGGCCTCCAAGGGAGATTATTCTCTGTAACGGAAGGAAGCAGATGATAAAAGTCAACATTCTGTGGAGAGAAGTCTGGCTCTTTTCTGTCTTATAAGCTGAAGAATTTCTATGTCATTGAAGAACAGGGGTAGGAACAAAGTGGGGGAGTCAGGTGGCAAGATTCAAACCCCACTGTCTCTCTCTGGACAGCAGACCACCTCTCTTAGCTCTTGGGGCCTCAGTCTCCTCTTCTGCTTAGTGGGGTTCATAATTGTACCTACACGTCATGGCTATGAGGAGGATGGAGGAAGACACTGCATAATAGGTTTAGAAGAGCACAAATGAAAGTCTCCATAATATTCTCTACCATCAGAAGTAATTCTCATTTTTTGATATTCTCAAAAAAAGTTGATTTGAAACTGGACTAGGATTTCAATTTTGCTATTTTGTCCCATGTATCAAGATCCCAAGATGATTATGATACAAAAAAAAATAACTTCTAGCTAACATTTTGGCCCTTGTTCTCTAAGGTCAGCCAGGACCCAGAGAACAACAGGATCCCTCTCTGGGCCCTGCAATTCTGGTGAGTCACACTATCTGCTGATCATCAAGGAGATCCAGAGGACTCTAGAGAACAGGAAGCCAACTAGTGCACATTCTGCAAAGATGAGGGTCATTGGAGATGGAAACCTTCCTTATGCTTCCAAGAGAAGCCACATAAAGATCAGTAAGACTCTGCCCCATCCTGGCAGATGGCACCACTGATAGAGGAAAGCTAAAGGAGCCAAGAGGTTTTGCACACATCCCCAAGAATGATATCTGAAGAATTTCAGCTAACTCTTTAAATAGGAGCAAGGTCAGTTTTGACCAACTTGGTCTTAAGCACCTGGCAGGAGAGTATAGCCTAAGCATAGTCCAGATGTACATTTGTGCCAGCCCTACCAAAAGTAAGTAAAGCTAGAGGTTATGAAGGAAGGTTCTTGTGTGGGAGTGCCTCATAATAATGATCACAAAGGACTCTAGAGTCACAAGTTTGTCCTGAGTTAATTTGAGCTTGATCTCATAGATCTACAGATCTTCCTAATCTCCTATATTGATAAACTTCATCTATTTTCAGTGATATGATTATGAGTTACTGTCTTCCTAGTTTTCAGAGACTGGCTAAAATACTACTTGCTTTTGTGCTAATTCTTTACAAAAAAGTAATGCTTCGCCACCTTTTTTATTGTTGTCTTAGCATGATTCCTGCCCTATATATGCCTTGTCCAGTCACCTGTCATCTGCCACTGTGAACCTTTGGACTGCTCTGAAGCTGAATGTCCTTAACTGACCATGTCCCACATGATAGAGAACAAGAACTTTGGGTTACTTCCCATGACTTTGCCCTCTTTCAGTTGGAAGTGGCTTGGAGATGTTGTTGTCCATTTTTCCATAGAAATGGAATGTAGACCTTGACAGTAAGGAATTATAACAACGGTCTACTTTATGCTTTGAATATAGCACTTGCTGCTCTGCCAAAAACAAACAGAAAAACAAAACATAATGATTTGGTGTAATATTTCCATTTGGGAAAGAGAGACTAAGGAACTAATCCAAAATGCCGAGTTAGGCATAGAAATATTCATCAAATGAACTATTTAGAAGAGCAAAAGTCACCTCTAGATGTAAATTTCACCCAGATGTAAATATAGTAATGTCCTGTCAATATTCTATGAAATTATATATTAATTATATATGATTTGAGAATTTCCACAAGTATACTTGTGATGAGGGTCTGTTATTTTGTTCACTAATATATAATAATTTATTATTTATTTAATGGATAGTTATCAAAATATTTTACAGTAATTGTCTCATAGATGAGAAATGCTTATTATTTAACAAATGGAAAAAAGATAACAAACTTGCATATGTAATGGATGCTGAATTCTGAACAATAATACACGCAGAAGGAGAGAAAGAGTTTATTTGAGCAGTGAACTTGGTGATAAGACTGCAGTTGTTCCCTTTGGCTCTATTTAACTGCTACTTTTCTGCCTTTAGCTTATCAATTTATAATTTGGGTGAAAAAAATAGTTTAAAGAGTTGACACAGATAACCCCAAAGTTTTATAATTTGCCCTTTCAAAATTTGTATCCAGTGGGAATTTTATTTTAGCTCCTCCAGGGAGTTCCAAAATGTCTGCAGGCGAGGCCTCCTGTTTTTAATATGCGCCCTCATTTACCTCTAATGCCCTGTGTCCTGGAATGCTTGTTTTGTGATTGTTGAAATACCAACAGGCTGGTTAACTAAATTTTTAGACTTTTGAATTGTAGTAATTGTAAACAGAATAAATAAAAGAATTAGAAGAGTTCTTCATAATTCATGTGAACCTCTTCCTTTCTGTGCTGGGAACAGAACCCAGGGCCTCTGCTGTGCTAAGCAAATACTCCTACCACTTAGCACCTCCAGCTCTTTTTTTTTTTTTAGACTATTGGGCCCCATAAAAAATCAGTGTAGTGCTTGTAAATTTTCATAGAACTTGCAGAGTTATAAGGGGAACAAGAGAGGAGGCTTTAGATCCTAAGGGAGAAAAAATGTGAAGAGGAGGCCATTTACATGTACAGTGAAAGCCTGGGACAGCTGATGGATGACTTCTGGGCAGCTTTCAAGGTCATGGAAGGGTTCCTGGAGACAGAGGGGTACTAGACTCTGTTACTACACCTGGAAATAAGTGGAAGTTATCTGGCTGTCCCCCTGGTTTAAACCCAGCAGTCTTGCTGTGGCCACCTGCCTCAGAGACGGCCATGGTGGCACTTCAAGGTGCCACATGGAGTGGAGTCAGAAGACAGCTGTGAAGCTGTGGGCCATGCTGGTCCCGGTGCTGTTTCCCCTCCTTCGGGAAAGAGGCGGATTTCCTGGTCCGCAGTCCTGGAGACCCTGCCAGTGGCTCCATATTCCCCCACCCACAGCTCGCTTCCTGCACTTGCTCTCAGAGACCTCAACTAGAAGGTGTAAGAAACACACAAAGAAAAGGCAGAAGGGAGGAGAGAACCCCAGCTTCAGAAGGAGCGCACTCAGCAATAGAGATTCTCCAGGAAGATTCCAGAGCTTCTCTAGAGGAACTTGATTTGGGCACAGATGGAATTCTTGCCCTGTGTGTGAAGACACCTTTGCCTCTACAGTGACTTCGGCTGTTCTGATGTATTGTCACCAGCACCATCGGCACCACCATGGTTGAGCAGTGCCCGACAGTGGGCAAGATGTGTCCACATGTATTATTCCATTTGACATCAGGAAAGCCCCATTTGGAAATTACTATTATCTCTTTATTTTACAAATGAAGAACCACAAAATCACAGGTTACATGCATTTCACAGCTGGTAGCCAAAAAGGGACAATCTGAATGCAATCTGTTATTCAACTATTTGTTCCTTGGGTTTCATCTGTCCTAAATGGCAAAGCCTCAGCCCTGACTCTCTCCACACGACAGCCTGTCCCAAAGTATGTGAACCTTCCTCCGGGAACCTTGGTCTTTGTTACTGCTTTTAAATCTCAGGAGTCTACACAAAATAGAAAGTCCTGACAGAGTTGTAGCTTGGCTTCAGGACACCATCTCCCTGTGCTCTCCCTACCCTGCAGTGGCAGACTTGGCGACAACCTACTCTGAATCTTTCTTGACATATTTTCCGTAAATACACAGTTTCCCCAATACTTCAACTTTGGGAGCAAAAGAGGAAAAAACTGTTATTATAGGCCCAGAAGCAAAGACTGTGAAGATTATGGGCAAAAAAAAAAAAAAAAAAAAAAAAAGTATTGTCATGGTGCTCCAAATCCTACACAGCCCAGTAAACATTTCCAGTTCCCAGAGCCCATGTTGGCTCTCATCAAAGAACTCCTAGCCCAGTTTTTAGCTCAAAAAAATCTTCTTTACCCTGATAACACCCTCAGCATCAGCTTCTAAAAACACAGAGCTGTCAAGTGTCAACATTTTATGGAGAGGGGTCAACTTAGCATTTCCTCCTGAGAACTTGCACTAGCTTTTGCTGTTACCAGCCCGGCGCTCAAAGAAAGTAGAGCTGTTTTTTGTTCCTTAGACCTGGGTGAGAAAGGGCTCAGCTCTGTTGCTCTCCAGAGAAGATAACATGGCTTGATGGCAACAGTGAAAAAGAATTTAAAGTTCCCAATTTGGGCAGGATTCCCCCCCCCCCATCTACATTGTCTCATTTATTACACTACTAATTTTCAAAATTGTTGTCTCAGACCCTTAGGCTCCTATAAAAAGATCTTAAGCTGGGTCATCTGTAAGGAGTGTACACTTGTTGCTCACAGTTCTGGAGACGAGGAAGTCCAAGAATGAGGCACCAGCAGGCCCAGGGTTTGGCAAGGACTTCATTTCTGCTTCCAAGATGCAGATGCAGAAATATTCATCACATGAACTATTAGAAGAGCAAAAGTCAACTCTGGATGTAAACTTCACCCAGATGTAAATATAGTAATGTCTTGTCAATATTCTATGAAATTATGTATTAACTATATATGATTTGAGAATTACATATGATTTGAGCAACCTTGTTGCTGCACCCTCATGAGACTGATGGTGAACAAGCCTCAGGCCTCTTATGAGGGCACTGATTCCATTAATGAATGTGGAGCCCTCATGGCCTGATAATTCCCAAAGGCTTCAAATCTTAATACCACCACACTGCATGTTGGGTTGAAACATTTGAGTTTGGAAAGACCCAAAGATTCAGACCATAGCAGTTACATAAACTAAGGTCAGTGACATTTCACCAGGTTGAGATCCACTGGAACATGTTTTTACGGGCGTTCATGTTTTCCGTTCATGGTTCTATTTGGCACCTGTTCTGTGTAAGGCCCTGCAGGACGTGAAGGTGACTTTCCAAGCTCCTTCCTCTGGTAAGTTCTCCAGCTCACCAGCTCTGGTAAGCTGCTCCAGGACCTGGAAAGTGATCATCTTACAAGCTTGGACAGTAGCCAGCATTAACCTCAATCATAACTTCCATTCAAAAAGAACTTATGGAAGGCCTTCTACTTGCAAGGCAAGATGCTAGGTGGTGAGATGCCACATCCCGTCCCTCCCGCCCCCCTCCCCCCCCCCGCCTCCAGGCCACACAACCAGAAGACTGAGATTCCAACCCCACATTCATAGACTGGACTGGCACTGGCCAGTAGCAGTAAGTGGTGAGCAGACTTCCCTCCTAGAATTAAACAGCTCTACCCGTTTTAGGTCTTTGCACCTTGATTCAAGAATCAAAGACCTTCAAGAAAGAATACAACGAGTGGAGCTTGAACCAGAGGCCCAGGGGCTGAAGATCAGAGGAAGCTGGCAATGGCCATGGAGTTGGGATCACCCAAACGGTTGAGGATGTGTTACGAAAGCAAAGAGCAACAGATGCAGGCAGCGGAAACCGATCGGACATGCTTCATAAGGAGCAACACTGCGGAAACATTGTAGGTCGAAATTCTAGAATTTAAAAAGGAAGTCCTAATTTTATGTCCTCTCCAGAAGGACTAACTCCCTCCTGCTGCCTGGCACCTCTCCTTCGTCTGACCTTCACCAGGAGGGACCTGCAAATAAGTGCCCACAGCCCGTTGCTGATGTGGTGTACTGCACAAAGCAGGACAGAATTATTAAGTAAATATTAACACTTGACTCTATGGTCATTAAAGGTCCACTTACTTTGGATCTGTACTGAGTTATGTAATTTTTTTTTATTTGCTTTGGCATTCAGGAAGGTGGATCCCCCACCCAGGAGTCCTTACTCTTTTAGGCATTTGGCAGCCAGGCCACTTAACATCTTTGAGTCACAATTTTCCCACCTAGAAAACAAGACCTACGTAAAGTCTTTGTTAATGTTCTCTCTTAGTCTAAATATTTATGATATGCAGACATAAACGTCTTTGTTTTTCCCTTAAAAGCATAACTGTCAGTCAGACTGGCCCAGGAACATAATTGGAAACGGGTAAAGTGACTGGAGCTCCCCCACTCACAGTTCTTTTGATTCCCCCCCCCCCCCTTGTTTCTTCTTTTCACTCCCCCTGCCCCCATCATGAGATAAGGACAGAGTGGGACTAGAGGAGTTGGGTGGATGGTGAGTCTTGAGAGCACAGAGTCCCAAAGTTGTTCAATATAGCTACATTTCCCAGGGCCTGGGGAGGGCAGGGAGGGGTGGGTTGGCTTTGAACTGAGAGACAATGGCCTCATAATGTCAGTGGGTCATCTGATGACCTTAAATTTGTGTAGCCTACTCTTTCTGAGTTAGGAAGATTTACCTCTGACTCCTTCCAGGCTCTTGTCCCTCATGCGCTGTGAACCTCCTCTGACTATGTGATTCACTTTGAGTTCAAGATGCATAGGGTATAAGACTCATATGATTCATGGAATTTTTAAAAAAATCTTGTAAACTTGAATACAAGTGACTTTTAAAAATTCACAAATGGATTCTGGTTGTTCTCAGACATTTCTGCTTTGTGTTTCTATATTGAGAAAGAGGCTCCTTTGTTCTTAGAATGCCCCTCTGAGTCCTGTTTGTCACACTGTCTGCCACTTGGGCAGATGATGATTTTTCCATGCCATGTCAAGGGCCTCACAATTAGAGTAAAAAGATTTTTCTGAAGGATCCCTGGGAATCTCTGGAGAGAGAGAGAGAGAGAGATTTTTTCCAGACTAGAATTTTACAATATTTATGATTCTTGATAATATATCATGAATGGGAAAGTTTCTCTGACATATAAAATATATTTCTTCTTGTGGGTTATGAACAAGATAAACTTGAGAGCCAAGGAACTAGACAGAGTAATAATCAACCGTCAATCAAAGAGCATGTGTTATCAATGTGTTGTAGTCAGTGTTTTCACTGATGTGACCAAAAGACCTGACAAGAACAATTAGAGGAGGAGAAGTTTGTTTGAGGACTCATGATTTCAGAGGTCTCAGTCCACATACAGCCAGCTCCATTCCTCAGGGTAAGAGATAAGGCAGAACTTTCCAATGTGCTCCAAAGTTGGCCACCAGATAATGCCTCCTTGTGGAACACTCCATGTCCGTCTTTGTTCTCTGATCATTGCTTCTCTCCTTTCATCTCCACCAAGTGACAACACGACCTCCACAGAACCTTGCTCACAATACGCTTCTTCCACAAAACCATAAAGACCTCTGTGGAAAGGACCTCTGCACTGGTTCCTGGCTTGTTTGACTAGCCTGATTTAACATTACTCAAACAGTTCCTACTTTTAATTATAAGAAAAGAAATAAAGGAAAGGAAAGTCATCCATGTTAATCCAGAGAGAGGATTCCCCCACATTTTGGTAAGTAGAAATTACCTCTAGAAGGTCACAGCGGAATTTTCATTTTCAGGTGCTGAAAAGAATTGTAAAAATTGCCTCCAAAGCATTATCAGTTAAGGCTTAGATAAAATACAGCCAATGCAGCACACCTTTTTATAATTTAAAAAGTAATAATTACCATTCCTGGGTTTTAAGTATGAAGAGCAGGGGTTTAACTAAAACATTACTTGTGATTAAAGGCTATTTGTAGGAATTAATGCAACTTACATTCATTCTTGTGCCAGTTTTGCTTTGATTCAAAAAACCAGTTTTGAGAGTATCACATGATATCTTGGGTTGATTAAAAATACGGTATGCACAGTGGTGAAGTCTGATGAGGAAGGACTGAAAGATCCATGAAAACAAGAGACGTGGGAACGTTAGACCAGTCCTTGAGAGAAAAACAGGAATGGATCCATAACCCTAGTTCAAGTTCCTTCAGTCTTTCCCACCCCCATCCCTGCCAACCTTCTTTCTAAATCAATTAATAATAAAGTTTAGAAGAATAACAGTACGAGGCTTAAATGTGGATAAGTTTTTATTCCTCTACTGAAACATCATGGAAAGTCAATCTAAGCTCATGAATATTAAATTTCATGGCCTGGTTTGCATTTTCATCCCTGTGTCTTGTCTCCTGTCTTGGGGACAGACTTGAGCTCTATTAATTCAATCAGAACTGTGCCCCAGGCAGGGAGCTGAAAGGTTGGAGTTGGAGATCGGGGGATTTGCTCCACTGGGAATGAGTAAAGGAAAAGGAAGTTAGCTTTTGTTAAACAAAGCAAAAAAAAAAAAAAAAAAAAAAAGTCTGTCTAGGAGTTGGAATAAAAAATACAACTCTTTCAGTGGTCTTTGTTGTTTGAGGTAGAAACCAAGGGTATGGTGAAGCTAGCAATTCAACAGTTTTATTCAACTGGCTTTTAGTGGCAATGTCATCGCGAGCAGGAGCATCCTGGGGTCTCTGTGGTCGTTTCTGAAATGTCTTAACACGGGTCATAAAAACTTGTGAGAGGAATTTAATAAAGCACTCAGAGTTTAAGAAATTAAGATTCCATCTTGGGTTTTCCTAAGGGGAAAAAGAAAAAAGAAAAAAAAAAAAGCTTAGTTCACACTTCAGCAAATATGATTCTTAGGTAACCAGAAAATGATCAAAGAAATGGAAAGAGAATAATTTTATATCCCTCCACCAAAGTCCTGTAAAGGATAGGTCAGAACTAGATTTTGATTAAACTTCTACCCGAGCTAACAAATGCCTGGAACAAAGGCAGAAGAATAAAGCGTCTCAGATGGCCACAAAGGTCACTGTCGCACGCTCAGCTGACCACTGGTTCTCTATGGAGTTTGCAGGAGGTGCAGGACATTTCATCTCAGGTCAGTTGCCCTGGAAGTCCAGCCGGCCCACTAGCTTCTTGCCAGGGAAAGGAGAAGCTGGCATCTGCAAAGTTTTGCTCTCAAGTCGAACCATCTGAATTGCTGGCCATGAGTTCTAGGCACATTAACTATGTTGTTGCTTTAACCCCTACAATTCTGTTCACAGGTAGGTGCTGCTGTCCACAAAAGCTAAGGTAGAGGGGCTGAGGCTGTGGTTCAGTGCAAGAGTGCTTGCCTAGCATGTGTGAGGCCCTGGGTTCAACCCTCAACACCACATAAAAATAAATCAATAAAATAAAGGCATCGTGTCTATCTACAACTAATTTTTTTTTTAAATAGAAAAAAAAAAGCTAAGATGGAAGAATGAAGGCAGGAAATGTGATTTGCCCTAACTGGTCACCAGGCTTCTGGGAGGTGGAATTGAGGCTCCGACAGGCATGACTCTAATGCCAGAGATACACTAGTACATCAGGAAAGAAGTTATAAAGACATTTCCGAGATATTTTCTCTAAGGGAAAAAAATCAAAAGGGATGCAGACAGGATGTGTAGGTGAGGAGGGGGTCCACTGTCCTTGAAAAGGGAAGGAGAAAAATGGGGGAAGGCTAAGTGAAACAGATAAAAATTAAAGATTAATTATTGCAGCGAAGGACAAAGTTAGGGCTGTATAAAAAGCCACAAACCTGGGACAAAATAAAAGCAATAATTTGCATCTTAATGAAGACTATCTAAAAGGGGTGTATACATGGAATAAAAGGAAATTTAGAAACTCAAGAATACAGCCTGTTAATTGAAAAGAACATCTTGGAACTCTTTATTGTAAAAC
Source organism: Spermophilus citellus (assembly GCF_964194105.1). NCBI lineage: Eukaryota > Metazoa > Chordata > Mammalia > Rodentia > Sciuridae > Spermophilus > Spermophilus citellus. Next base: position 50,914,012 of record NC_138188.1, read on the forward strand.
AAAAACAAAACGAAAAACAGCGTCAGAACCCTTTGATAGTCTAACAAATCAGATCCAAATTATGATTCCCAGTTTTTTTTTTTTTTTTTTTTTTTGTGGGCTATAGGAAAGAAAGGCATGATGTGAGGTTTCTGAGCCCATGATGTGAGGTTTCTGGGTAAACCATGGCAGATATACCTTCCAAAAAATCGAGTACTTTTCTCATTTTTAATGGCTCAATTTTTTCTTTTTAGAATCTTATTTCATTTAAATCTATAATACAAATCTAATACACTGAGCTGGGCTTTAAACAGAACAATGGTTTAAAAAGTCTGAAAATATGAAAGAGTTATAACATAACTAAATAACAGCCTGTTAAATATTGGTTAAAGTAAGATTAAACAGCTCAATCCCAGCAGTGAAAGATTGCTAAGCAAATAGAATATTTCAAACATTTAGTACATTGTGGATTGCTTTTGCTTCTGTATCATCAATGTTCACTTAAGAAAAAATACTTTTTTGCACTGCTGGGGATTGATCCCAGGACCTCACACAGACTAGGCATGTTCTCTATCACTCTGCTGCATCCCCAACCTACATTCACTTTTTAAAAAAATCCATTATCTGACTTTTTAATCAACTGACAGTTTCCTGAGAAGGGTATCAAAGACTTGGTTCAATAAATTAGCTAGTAGAGAAGTAGAGAAAGAATTTTTGTTTTGTTTTGCTACCAGGGATTGAACCCAGGGGTGCTTAACCACTGAGCCACATCCCCAGCCCTTTTTTTGTATTTTATTTAGACACAGGGTCTCACTGAATTGCTTAGGGCCTCACTAACTTGCTGAGGCTTTGAACTCACAATCCTCCTGCCTCAGCCTCCCAAGCCACTGGGATTATAAGTGTGTGACACTGTGCCTGGCAGAGAAAGAAATTTTGAAATGGAAGTCAGTCTTAGAAATGATCATAGGCAGGAGAAGCCTGGGGTTAACAACACTGGCCTCAGAGCAAAGTTTAAGGGCATGCCCCAAACTCAGTAATCAAAATAATACTTTGGCACAATGTGTTTTTAAATCAAAGTTAATTTTTAAAAACATCTATAGGGAACAAAATAACAGCAATTTAAATAAAGCCACACTGTGACTTGTTTGCCTTACAACCCTGCAGCATTGGGTAACATGAGCGGTAGGTTCTCCTCTGAGCTTGGTTCCTAGTACCCACTGCCCTGTGGCTCACACCACGAGAACCAGTGAGAGTCGGTGACCTGTGAGCACTGTGCATTAGCTTTTCAAATTGGTTCAATACCTTGGAGGGTATCGTGGAGGTGCATGCGTAAACATGCACACAGGTTTTGCTTTTGCCTTATGCTCCAGGATGGGTCTCCTGCCACGCTGATAATGGAGGCCAGCAAGGGAGTCCCACTTAGCTGATAATTCAGAACTCAGCAGCATTTACCTTGAAGGGAAGTGGGGTTAAGGTTCTGAGAATTTGCCAGATACAGTTAGAAGTTACTTTTTGGGGACCCGATGGAATTAGAACGCTCTATCAACATTTTGGAACGTCAGGGTCAATCTTAGCACCGCACTCAGCAAAAAAGGTATATGCACATCTAATCCTGATTGTGAGGCCCAATGCTGGTCAGTTGCCTTGATCTCTTGAGATTCCCAAGGGAAAACAAAACAGAACAAAACAAAAACAAAAAGCAGGCTGTGGTTTTAGCTGTTAAATGGAAATTAATGATGGTGACAAATAGTAAATCACTCTACTGTCTTAAGAACATCTTGAAGTCCTTAAATGATTACTCCTGCTTACCTCAAAATTTGTTTTTTTCATTTTTAGTCTTCCTTCATTTCCTTTCAAGTTCTGATTGAAGGATATGGAATAACAACCCCCAGGGAGAAAGAAAGCAGACAATGGCTCTGGACTTTCATCCCAGTAACAATGGGTTTTGAACTCTTGCAATTGATTTAGATTTTGAATTCGCACAACCAGTTTCTTGGCTGCCCAGCTGGCGGGTCCCAAGTCTCTCATGATTAAGTCACACTAAACATTCTGCTCTGATTAACTCTCATTAAAACCTACAAAAAGCAGGCCCCTCTTGTAACCAGTTGCCATTTTCTCTCCTGAAAATGTGCCATTCTGCCGCTCTGTAATACAGACGGCTTGCTGATACACTCAGGTCGGCTCCTGTTTCGGTTATTCTTGGTCACACGATGACCTCGCTCCAGTCTCCAATTCAGAAATTAAGTATAACCAAGATTTTTCCCTATAGTCACAATCTAAAAGCCCTAACCCGTAGGATTCTGAGAGTCTACCTTATGTCGACATATGGAATTTCTTGAGGCCCTGATCAAGGGTCTTGAATGTCACATTTTTAGTAAATGTGTTATCGAATTAAACGTGATGAATCTGAATTGTGAAACAGCCTGCCTAGCCATTTCTGCTCAGTTTTCCTTCAGATTTTGAGGGGTAGTAGCTTCATGTGCGTGGCCAATTTCGGCCTAGAGCACCACAGTGCGGCTCCAGGGATTCTCACAAGCACCTGGAGAGACCAAGTCCCGGGGAAGCAGCCTGTCCCTGCTGGGCAGATCCCAGGGCCTTTCCAGATGAAATACCTAGTTTTTTGCCCAGGAGGGTTCAGACTGGCCTGAATCCTTCTCTTCCACCTTGTAAAGACCTTCCTCTTACAATTCAGTGTCAAAATTAGGGATGAACAAACACTCATATGTTACAGGAAAACTCAGAAAGGGGGGATAACAGCAAGTTATCCTCATGCATCTTCTACCAGCGGAGATCAGAGGAACCTTCCACACACAAGCCTCGTAATCTTCTACAGGTGGATTCTTAGTCTTTGGTGTTTCTCCTTTTGCCCCAGTTTGTCACACTCTCCCATGTTGTCACAGAGGGAGCCTGACCTAAGACAACAGTAAAAATGGCAGAAACTTTAGATCTTGTAACAGACTGGAAGACCTCAAGTTAATGGTGGGAGATTTCTGGGATCACCTGGTACATGCCACACAGGCATGTCTGTACTCTAGGAAGTGTAGTCTCAAAACAAGCCAAGGAAACCGTACCTGCTCAGGGAAGGCAGAATGTTTTCACACAGTGCATCCACCCTGGGGCTTTGAGGGCAGCCTGAGGAAGTTACCATGGAACCTGCCAAGAGTGCAGTGATTGTCTGCTCCAGGAGCAGAGCCACATGGCTGCTCAGGATGGGTGGGAAATCATGTTCACAGTGAACATTCAGTACTTTCGAAGCTAGATTTTTGACATTGACTACGCTATGTGCAAAACTCTTAATAACCATATTCCATGTGCTTTTGAATTTTCCTCAGTGTGTATATTTTTTCCAGATCAAATACATTACTTTTTTTTCTTTTTACTACACGATCATATAATAATCCTACTACATTTGCAATGTTTCTATTACCATACTAGGTATAATATAAGTAATGAATTCCTGACTTTTGTTTCTTAAGGGACTTAAAACTTGAAATAAAATACAGTTCTGTCTGAGCACCTCCTTTTCCCCCCTACCCAAATAAATAACTGCAACCCTTACTAAAAAGTGCTAGTTGCACAGGAAAAAATTTGGCCTTATAATATTGATTGTAGAGAGGTAATCTTAAAATACACAACCAGCTTAGAGCCTAAAAACATAAAGTCATTAGAGGAAATATTTTTGAAGTCTTAAGCCTAGAGTCATTTGACCTGGATTTTGGCAGCCGTGGAGCCTAGTATAACAGGGCGAGGTAGTGGTATAGCTGGAGTTACTGCTGCGCTACAGGGAAAAGAAATTTTAGGAACATTTTCACTTGAAATCCACTGCTGGACATGGATGTAGGGTCTGAGAGTCCCTATAATGGCTGAGAATCACTCATGTTTTCTCAGCCCAGTCGTCTGGCACAATAATAGTTCACAATCATAACATACAGCTTTTGAAAATGAAATGCTTTGGACCCTTGAGATCCTTTCTGTTTATCCGTAGTAGAGACGTCTGTGTTGTTAATCCAGCAGAGGAGATAGGGCAGCATTTACCCACCAGTGCATCACAGACTGAGAGAAGAGAAATCTCAAGCTTAACCATGTTATTAAAAAATCTCTGCGAAAATACTGACATTTAGTTTGGAATTCAGCTGGCTGTTGAGAAATTGTCAACTCCCCAAATCAACTGAAGTCATGATAAAAATACTGTGGTATGTGCAGTTGGTTGACTGCAGGTGTTTGGCTGTAAAAGTTGGGAAAGCACAAACACACGGCTAGAACATCGTGGTGTGGGACTTGGTTTGCTCACATGAATGGAAGCAGGGAGAAAACATCACTTATTACCAATTAGTTTACTTCCTGTTCAAAAGTGTCTTGTGATGCCAAACATCTGGGTGAAAAATAAGGAGCCATAGAAAATCCTCTGCAAAAATCGTCTGTCTTCCACAGTCTGGCCACTCCTTTATTGAGTATCTACTGGTGCCTGCTGCATTCCTGGCCTCATTGCCAGGGAGTCAGCGTTAGGGAGAGGAGAATGTTAGGCACACATGCAATGTTATTATAGAAGTTAGAAAGAAATCAGAGTGCCACCAAAGAGTTGTAAACAGACCCTAGTGCCCCGTGGACTGCTTGCATGCTGCTAGTAGACTCACGGTCGTCTTCTGAACAGGACGACGCTGAGCTGAGCTATAAAGTAAGCTCATTCCAGTTGCAGGTTAGGCTGAGTAATGGAGACATTTTGTGTTATAAAACACTGAAAATGCAATCAAAACTAAAATTTGGATACCTGGGAGGGGAGAGGGCATAATCCGTTAGAGTGTGATGGCTGTCACGCACATCATGACATTGGTGCGTGGCTGGAGCCTGTTGGACAGCCTGGGGAGGCAGAGGAGCAGTGTGCCCACCCAGGGGTGAGATAAGATTGCCTCCCAAGGCTGACATCCACTGAGCAAGAGTCTCAGATGCAAGGCTGCGGAATGTCAACAGGGCAGGAGGAAAGGAAGTAGGAAGCATTGCCAGAGGAGAGGCCAGGGAGGGGCAGAGCATGGATCACCAGCTTGAGAATGAAGGATCTTTCCCCTGCACTCAAAACCACTCAGCATCCACCATGAGCGTACTGGTTGGTGATTTTTATGGTGATGTAATCGAGTTTTATGTACAGGTAAAAGAATGTGTGTTTGAGGGGTGGAAATACATTCAAATTGGTGTATATTGAGCTTGAGGTGCATGCAGGCTGTCCAAGTGGAATGTAGGGCAAGCTTTGAATATCCGTGCTGGAGAGATGGGGCCACTGGTCTGGAGTTCTGCAGAGGGGGTAAAGGAAATCCAGGGAGTACCAGTTGAGGGAGAAGAGAATGAAGAGAAGAGATCAGAGTGACTGAAGACTTCAACACCAGGACATTTGAGGAAATACAGATGCTTTATGCTCCTGAGCTCTGGAAGATGACTCTCCTCTTCACTATTCACATGTGGTCTTATGTAATATCCTGGGGCATTTATCTCTTTTTTAATTTTTCTTTCTGGTACTGGGGGTTTGAACTCAGGGGTGCTTAACCACTGAGCCCTAGGCCCAGCCCTTTTTAAATATTTTATTTAGAGACAGGTTCTGGCTACGTTGCTTAGGACCTTGCTAAGTTGCAGAGGCTGGCTTTGAACACTCAATCTTCCTGCCTCAGCCTCCAGAGCAGCTGCAATTACAGATGTGTGCCCCTATACCCAGCCTCTTGTGATTTATAAATTTATTATTATGTGTAGGAGGGTATGACCGATTCCTGACACATAAGGTGCTGTCAGGGCCTGTAGACTGTACAAGTATCACATCCTCCTCAATCTTTATGTTTCCAGTATGAAAAATCTGAACAATCAAAGACAATTTCTGTATGGTCATAATGCATTTAGTTCTCTGTGCTTTGGTCATATCCAAGCACATTTTGTGTCATGGTCTTTAGAGGTACTTACTAAACCTCTACCAGACCTTTTACTTGGAAATGCGTTCAAGCTGCTTTGAAAATTTTCTTTCTGGTGAAAATTAATTAATATTGATTTTATTAAACACTTGCAATTGAATTTTTATGCCATTTACATCTTAGAATAAATAATAAAGAATATTTTAAAATCTGAAGAATATTTTAAAATCTGAAGTCAGAACAGTATTTGGGCTCAAGCAAATTGTCACTGAAGCTGACACTTTCCTCTGTTCAGTTTTATGTCATTCATAAAGTTGTAAATAGATTGTATGATTAGGTAAAGGATCTCATGCAGGACAGTTTATGAGAAGAAATTGTGTTTGGAAGCAGAAAGCAGGGCGCCTTCCACATAGTGAGCACTGAACAAATGCTACTGCCAGTTCCATCTCCAGAGATCCGTGAAGCGGCTGGCACTGGTCTACCCTGTGCAATCTGGTCTTGTCTGGCTTTACAGACAGAGCAACAGACCACCACTGAGAAGTGGACAGAGGGAATCATTAATGATCACCAGGCTCAGAAAACACTGTTTTCATAATGATAGCTATTTATGTATGGAAATGCACCTGTGTAAGTGAAGCAATTTCACTTAATAAATAATTTGGCATTTGCATTAGGAGATTCACTACAGATTTTTAGGGCAGTTCAATAAACGACGAACACATTTTACAGATGGCAAGATAAGAGGGAATATGATGTATCTATGTGTATTTTATTTCCTAGACTCTGAAGATCATACTTGGGGGGAAATGATGCTAAGTGTAAGTGCCTGAGAAAGTTTTTCATTCTAGGATGTTCAGTCTAGTCTAGAGATGGACTGAAGCTTATGTGTAGGGAACCCCTCCTGTCCTGTGGGTCTTTGAAGCTGACTAGGAGGCAATCTAGAACCTTCCATGCCAGAAACAATCAAATAAAACTTCTATTTATGCACAGTAGAGCCAAAGCTGGCTTTTTGAGAATTCATTGCCCCTCAATTCTATATGTTTATTCAACAAGTGTAATTTTTCACTTGTTCTCAGTGGCTTGAAGACAAATATAAAGATGCCTAGCAATTGTGCTTTCTGATCTATGGTTCCCTGGCTTAACTCAGAAATATGATGTAGGGGTATATGAGTTAGTTAATGGTAGCATAAAAACAATTTTGCACAATAATTGAGAAAAGAAAACCTTCATGACTCTAATATCTCCACCTCCATCTGTGTGTGTGTGTGTGTGTGTGTGTGTGTGTGTGTGTGTCTGTGTGTGTTTTCCTGGGCTGGGTGGAGGGCCTCACACTCATTTGGCAGGTGCACCAGCACTGGGCTACACCTCAGCCCTCCACCTCTGTGTCTCTGTGTCTGGACAATAATATTAAGATGTTTCTGGGCTGCAACAAAATTCAAGAACCTGACACATGTATAAGTTCTTCACTGTCTCAGTAGGTATTTCTTCCAGATCATCACTTTCCAAGAGGACCAACCTGGGGCGGGTGTGGTGCGTTGCAGTAAATGTTTTGATTTTTTTCTTGAAGCACCTCACTTTCAAAAATTCAGAGAACTCACTCAATATTTAAGAAGTGCTCTCCTTTAATCAAAAACATAGGAGCTGAAAGAACACTTGTTTTAAGGGAAATTTCATTACATGTTTGTGATGACCTAATTCTTTGTTTACACACATGTCACTCTGTAAAGACGCAAAGGAACACTTGGAGTCTTGAGAACAGGAAGTTCTATTTTGCCAAGTATGAGTGAGTGTAGGTGCCAAGAGGTTCATATTTACTTAAAATTAAATTACAACTCATATTTGAGAAAACCTGGCAAAAACCTGGCCACATATCATCTCTGGAAAACCAAAGCAGCTTAGAAAGGATGGATTTCCTAACAAACTAATAAAAAAGATGAAAGAGTAAATGCTTACAGAGACTGGTCTTTCTGGTGAAGGACAGCTCAGTCATACTGAATCTCTGGAAAAAAAAAAGGCAAATTGGGAAAAATTATTTTTAAATGTAATAGTTCATCAAAATTACACAATAGTAACTACGACAGCTTACGCAAGTGCTCACAGAGTGCCAGATACTTCAGTAGAGCTCTGTAAACTTCATGTAACTGAATCCTCTCAATGCCACTAGGAGGTAGATACCATTGTTACCTTCTCTTCAGTGGTGAGAAAATGGAGAGAAAGAGATGGTGGGTAATGTCTCCCCAACTAGGCAGCTAGAAGAGTGGGTCTGGGACTTGAACTTGAGATCTCCCATCAGAGTCAGTTTGACGATGTACTCCCACTAAAATACAGATGTTTATTTCCTAAGGCAAAAGTATGAATCATAATGATCAGTTTAACCTCTCTCTGGTGAAAACTCTTTTTGGTGTTCCTCCAATTCCGTGTGGAATGTTTAGTAGACAAAGCAAATTATGGAAATTTCCTTGATTCTAATTTATTATCTTTGTGCCTGTGATTCATAGTCTTTTCTGAGTCCCAGACTTCTTTGACAATTAAACAGAGTTTAAACATGTTATTTCCACTAAAATAGCATGTACACATAAGCCATGACTTGGTGTTCCAGGAGATTCCGATTCCAGGTAACTCAGAAGGCTACATCTTCCCTTCGTCTTCTCCTCCTGTGCTTTGCTTTCGTAGAAAGTTTAGTTATTGCTAGTTTTCACGATGAAGGATCCCTTTTCCCCAGTTACATTAGAAATTCTACTATATCAATGTCTGAGTCCCATTAACTCGGAGCCCAAACTCCAGATGGAGTTAAAAATGTGATCTGAAGAAGTTTAAATTTACCCTGTCTTCTATCTGTGTGTTTTGGATTCATCCAGCACTTCCTGGGTTATGGTACCAAAGACCAGAAATAACAAGCTCTCAACTTAACCAGACATGAGTTGTCTTCTTCTCCTCGAATGGAGTTTAGTTCCCAAAGGTAGTGCTCAAGAGCACAGATTTTTAGCCTGACTTCTATACAGAGAATCATGACCTTTCTAAATTTCTACCACCATGATGGCCCTATGACTCCTTTCTCACATGTTAGGATGAAGGGTGTTCCTCACAATATCCCAGGAGGATTCCTGGTACCATGTGGAATGCTGGCCTTATTCCATAGCCTTTTCTCTTGCTCCTTCTTATTTGGATGATGTCTGACTGTGAATGAATCCATCTTCCCTGTGACGTGATAATTATGAACAGTAGAATCTTCCCCAATAAGAGCTTAGGATAGGGAGGAGAGCATTACCCATTACCCTCTTGTTTTATTCTTATATGTCTATCTCTGCCTCAGTTTCTCACTCCAAAAAAAATAGGATGATAATAACAATGGCCCATAGGATTATTAGTGGTGATTAAATGAACTCATGTATTTGAACAACCAGAATGCTGGCTGGCGCCATGTAAATATTGGCTATCACTACCAGAATTGGTGGTGTTTTTCCTGTGCTGATTTGAGCTCAGACCTTCCAAGAGGCTGTATGGCTACTTTTTAGTCATTGTAGATAGTAGTCTACAACTTAGGATTGTCAGTTGGAGAGTTAAATTCAAGCGTATCTATTTAATAAGTCCTCCATATCTGCTAGGTGCCACGCATCCTGTAATGCTATAACTCCCCATAACCTACACTCAGCAAGTACTGAGGGTTAGGAAGAGAAACCGAGGGTTCAATGTGAAGCCTGTGTAAAAATGTACGTTGGATTGCTTGGGTTTCCAGCTTCCATGGCTGAAGCACAGGTAATTTTCTTCACTGAGCTTCTGCTCTTTTAACCTACCTCATTGACCTTCTGTCCTCTGCTGAGAAGGACACATTCCCTGCCTGGCTTCATTTCCTTTGGGCTTCCTATGGCAATGGCCGTGACCCACTGGCTTGAATTGGTTCCGTCATCTCCTAGGTGTGCTGGGCTCTTCTGACCCTGTTCATGATGACCCTTGACACCTCCTGTTTGTTCTTTAGGTTGATTTTGAGGATTCACTTATTGCTTCATGGGGCCAGGTATTGAGGTTAAAAGGTGAATGTGCCTCTCTTCCCATCCTTGAAGAACTCCTGCTCATGGAGAGACACACTCCAAAGCCAGGTGTCTTACAATGCTCTGGTGAGCCCCAGTTCACAGATTCTATGCACCGGTTCATGCTAAAGCTTTCCCTCCATTTCCCCTTCCTCATTACAGCACGTACCAACCACCACGGGAAGGCTGGGTGTTCCTGACTCACAGCTGTAGGAGTCATACTCTGAGTTTTATGCCTTGAGATTTTTCCAGTGTTGGTAATGAGTTGTAGTGAGTCATTTATTTAAACTTCTCGGCCAGTTCCCTTTGACCCCAGATGTGTATTTACTGATGGAGAAAACACATAGTAAGTGAGTGTGGTGTGATAGTTTTCCTCTAAAAAAAAGAAGCAGGCAAGGCCTCACTTACATTGTATTGAAGAGATAGTTACCTTGATGCTCTTAAGTGGGTCCAAAGTAGTACATTCTACACTGTCCCTGTGTGTGTACATACACGTGTACATACACATGTTATAAAGGATGGGATTCATATGGGAACATCTATGTAATCAAAAACAATTTGTTAAATTTTTTAGTTGTAGATGGACACCATACCTTTATTTTATTTATTTATTTTTATCTGGTACTCAGAATTGATCCCAGTGCCTTACACATGCTAAATGAGTGCTCTATTACTGAGCTACAGCCCCAGCCCCAAAAGTAGTCTTTAAGATGAAGGAAAACAGATGGCTCACCACTAATTTGGACCCCATTTATTACCATTACATTCATTACCTTTTAAAAAAACTTTTTGGACTAAGCATCATCAGTTATCTATAGTGCTTTCATATAAAGTAATTTCTTGTCTTACGCATTTTAAAATCAATCTAGCCTCAGTCCATATTAACTATATGGTAGCTCATCTTGTTCTAGAATAACTTTTATATCCTCATAATCACTGTACTTGAAATTCTTATTTTCTCAAGGAGAGCTGGGGTGTCTGACTGTGATCTTGGGACCACAGATGAGGTCTGTCCACATTTGTATAGCACAGTGGGACAGGTGTGGTCTGGATAGCACAGTGGGACAGGTGTGGCTTGAATAGCACAGTGGGACAGGTGTGGCTTAGGTGGCACAGTGGGATAGGTGTGGCTTGGGTGGCACAGAGGGACGGGTGTGGTTTGGGTGGCACAGTGGGACGGGTGTGGCTTGGGTGGCACAGTGGGACAGGTGTGGCTTGGGTGGCACAGTGGGACAGGTGTGGCTTGGGTGGCACAGTGGGACAGGTGTGGTCTGGATAGCACAGTGGGACAGGTGTGGCTTAGGTGGCACAGTGGGATAGGTGTGGCTTGGGTGGCACAGTGGGACAGGTGTGGCTTGGGTGCAACAGAGGGATGGGTGTGGTTTGGGTGGCACAGTGGGATGGGTGTGGCTTGGGTGGCACAGTGGGACAGGTGTGGCTTGGGTGGCACAGTGGGACAGGTGTGGTCTGGATAGCACAGTGGGACAGGTGTGGTCTGGATAGCACAGTGGGACAGGTGTGGCTTAGGTGGCACAGTGGGACAGGCGTGGCTTAGGTGGCACAGTGGGACAGGTGTGGTTTGGGTGGCTCAGTGGGACGGGTGTGGTTCCTACAGGATGCTTTAGCATCACTTCTTTCCTCCTGCTGCTCTGCTGCTGTTGGGGATAGTTTTGTTGTCTTTGGCCTGGTCCCTCTGAAGAGTATCATTGTTCCCCAGGATTCTGTCCGTGGTTCTCTGCTAATTGTCTTGGTCCCCCACATCCTCCCTTGTTCATCACATGTTCACTCTGTGACATTTAAGTGACAATCACAGCCAGCGAATCCTCACTGGCATCTCCGCCCTGGACCTGTGGGACTTGTGAAGACATGGCGGCGGCAGTGCCTCCCTGCTTTCCACAGAATCTCTTCATTTACTCTTCCTCATCCCCCTCATGATGCAAAATCACTCCTCTGGAGAGAAACTGAAGTCTCCTAGCTGCTCTGTCTTTCACCATCTGCTCCAAGTCCCTTCAGTTGAGCCCCCAAGACCTCCTCTGCTACCTCCCCCCATCCCAGCCTTCACCAAAGGCTCTGTCATTTCTCCATGTGTACAGTTGGAAGACCCCTCAACTCCCCCCCACCTATTGCCTTCTACAGTCCACCGTCCCCATCCATGTCAGAGCTCACTCTCAAGAATCCACATCCTCTGCTGTGACCAGTCACCACCTCCTGCAGGATGAAGGTCCCATACCCTACACAGCCCTCACAGTCTGGCCTGGCAGGCAGCCCCATCTCCTGCTCAGGGCTCCCCACCACACTCCCCACAGGCCCCTGGCCTGTCCCCAATGCTCTATCTCTGCCCCGTCTCTCTCCTGTGTCTGTTGATGCTATTCTGGGTGGAATTCTTCCCTCCCTCCTCTTCTCTGCCTAGGACACTCCTCAACTTGCCAGGTCTATGCCACACGTCCCTGCTTACACTGTCCTCTCCACCTTTCCCACGCAGGGCAGGGGGCTCCCTCCTCCTGCTTTCTGCTCCTGCTCCTCTGTGCCTCCTGCTTGGTGTGTGTGTGGAACACCCATTGCCCTGTGCCATGATTGTTTATTTTTGGGGGTTTTGTTTGCCCCACTTTGGTGCTGGGGATTCAACCCAGGGGCTCTTTGCCATGGAGTCATTGTTGTAGGGACAAATGAAGCAAGGTAACGAAGATAACAGGAAACAGTTTTATTTGGCTGCAGCCAGGTTCAGAGGGCACAGCATTTGCTGTAATCAATCAATCCCCTGAACCCCGAGTTCAGGGAGTTTCAGAGTTTTATACCCAGCATGTAAGGGGAGGGGCTCAGAGGTTCACAGTCTGCAGAAGTTCACATAAAAGCAGCTTTTTCTTTCACTGTTCTGGGCAAGTTAACTCTCCAAGGACAACACCTGAGAAGGGGAGAGCTTCTTCTCCCCTTTCTTTCCTCCCCCTGCCAGCTGTTACTATGGAGCCCAATTGTAACTTATCTTAAAAATGTAGACATCTCTGTGAAGCCCAGCTCAAGGCCAGAGGCCTTGTTTGTACATTTCTACAAAGTACTATACTGGATACGTTTGTGAAAAACTAGTAAGGGGGTGTCCAGCACTTGGAGTGCTGGTATCTTCCCCGCCAGTGGCCAAGTAAAACAGGGCAACATGAAAATAGGAAGTTTATCTACATTGGACTCTTTCTCAGAGGCTCTTTTGCTGACAGTCCTAAAATCAGCCATGGTGAAGAGGGCTTTTCTGTGGAGAAAGGGGGTGCCACTTCACCATATCCTTGGCTTTTTCAATTTTATTTTGAGACAGAGTCTTGCTAAGTTGCCCAGGCTGGCCTCAAACTTGCCATACTCCTGCCTCAGCCTTCTGAGTTTCTGGGATTGCAGGTGTGCACTTTTTTTAAAAAAGGCTTCTGTGGGTCTTTTTAATCCACAAAACTTTGAGCTCCTTTTAGAGAGGAGCTTTCCATCATTCTCTTGCCTCCCCAAACAGTGCCTGGCGTGGAAGGCTCTGTCACCTGTGAACAGAACAAGTAAGTCTACCGTGGGATTTAGAGGACAGCCCCTGTGGCTCTTTCCTCACATGCACAGTCAGCTGAATCGATCATCCGTAGTCCGGGGGTTCCTCATCCTCCTTTAGTCTCCTTCACCGTCACCTGTTGGCTTTTGGTATTGCAAAGCATCAGAGTTTCCAGATGGTTTGGTGTCAGTACTTTTAACACTCAGAGGCAGAGCTCCTGGGACAGGGTTCTTACTGCTCCTGATGCTCCCCACCCTTCAGTGCTTCTCTCAGCCCCAGTTACTCTAGCTTTCTGTTAACTTAAGGAATAACTTACAACCTCATTTCCCTGCTCTTGAGTGGCCACACCTTCATTTTCTTGTGATCAAAACTCATAAATAAAGATGAGAACTCTGAATTTTCTCAGATCTTCCCAAACTGTTCTGATCCTGTTTTTCCAACAAGGCAAGATTTTCCATATAGTCACTGTCTCTCCCTCCACCCACTCCTGCCTTGTAACCAAGGTTCTCATCCGTGGAAGGGGATGTGTGTATCCGGTTCTGGGTTCTGTTATTAGTTGTAAAGGTAGGTGTTGTCTATCTATCCCTGCTCACACAGCATTGCCATTTTCTTCTGAACTTAGTGGGGAAGGATTTTTCTAAACAAAAACATAAAGCAACTTCATTTTTTTAAATGTATGTTGATAAAAAAGGTAGTTTCAAAGATATTTCTTTTAGCATAAATCAAACTCCAGTGAATTTTAAAATTATTCCTTCATGTCATGTTGAGTTTCTAAAGTGTGTGCATGTATGTCTCTCTCTCTCTCTCTCTCTCTCTCTCTCTCTCTCTCTCTCTCTCTCTTTCTCTCTCTGTGTGTATATAGCAATTATTGACAGAGTATTGGAACAAATTCTTGCAAAAATTCCTTTTAAAGAATAATGTATGTGTCCATATCTCTTTCTTCTTCCTTATCTTATGTCCTTATTATTTTAATGGTTTCTACCTCTAAATGTGCCTTTGCTAAATTGTCTTTTTACATGGAAGGTAAAAGCTGTGAAATACAAACACACTTTCAAGCTAATAATAAGAAGCTAATATTTATTGAACACTTATCACATGCCAGGCATTCTCGTAAGCATTTTACCTGGATTATCTCATTTTGGTCATGAATTTTATCAAAATGAAAACACTAAATGGAATTCTTAAAAGCCGAGTAAAGTGCTACACTTGGGGAAACAGAAATGCCTGGAATAATTTCTTTTGTCTTTATCTGAGCACAGCACTCCGTCTGCCTTCGATCATCGCTCATCACTGATACTTTAATCTCTCTCTTGCTTTCATTTTAGTTGGGAAGCACTGAAGCAGAGTTCGGTGTTTGGGATATCAGTCTATAATCAGGCATTCTGCGTGTGTGAGAGTGCACACACACACACACTAGGAACTGTGCCCAGTCTCAGGGAAGTGGACTGAAGAAACAAAGACTCAATCACCCATGCTACGTGATTACACCCTTGTAAGACAGGCAGTGTTCAATTACTGCTTCGCTGCTTTGGGTGAGTTAATTTTTCAGTAGTAAAGGAAGGAAGTGAGAAAATAAAGAACACAGGCAGCGTGGTGCTCTCTGGATCAATTTGTGAACTTGAAGTGCGCTTCCATTTCCAAGGCAGAGGGGGTCATACAGAGGGGCAGGTGAAGTCCAGGGGGTCTATGCAAATGAGCATCCAGGGGAGAACCACCCTCCTGACCTCCAAAAATACCATCTTCTGGAGTTTATTTCATTTCTTTGACCTCTTTGTATCCACTGTTTTATTTTATTTTTCCTGGTAAGAACACATCTTTTATGATTCTTTCTTCTACTTCAAGTTTATTTTGCTGGTTTTCCTATACACCTTTTTTTGTGTGGGGTGGGGTGGGGTGGGGTTGTTGTTTCTGAAAGGCTTTCCTCCCCCCAAAGAATTTCTTGACTTTTATTATTTGAATGTTTTTGAAATAACTCTTTTTTTTCCCAAACTGTCTGAAAGGGGTTTTGAAATTTGAAGATGTTGAATGTCAATTGTCCAAATCAAATTAGCTCAAATAATGACAACCAGAAGCCTGCAATGACAAACACATGCTGTGTAGCCAGGGTGCTCGTCTCGGTGGGGTCTGGCTGTACTGTTTTCGGTGACACAGCTGCTGCAGCTGAGCACCCGGATGGCTGCCACTTTGGAAGGTGATAATAAATCTGACAGAAAAAATAGTTATTCCAGTTCCAGTGTTTTTAAAAGTATGTGTTTACATAGGAAATAAAACAAATGTATTAGTATTATTTATCATTTTTTGATTCACAGTTTAGCAGTTAATTACCATAAAATCTTGTGTTTATTCTCCAGCTTAGTCTACGCTGGTCCATTTTTGTTTGTTGGGTTTGTCTTCAACTAGTGCACAACAGCACACATTGCACCCAGCTTATATGCTATTTAAAAAAAAAATGCGTAAGGATTGTATATGTGCGTCATTTTAAACAAAGAACGTACCTACTCAAAGTTCTGTTTCCTATTGTGGTTGAATCGTTTGGCAGGATCAGGCTCAATGAAGAAGGCATGACGGACCCCTGTGCCCCTTCACTAAAGTCTAAAGCATACATGGGAGCTGAGGGGTGCAAGGTCCACCCTTCCTGGCCGGCTCCTAGACCCACGCCTGTGGCTGTGCGCAGGAGACCCCGATGCCACAGAGGAAAGTGGAAATGGGAGAAGCAAGGAGGCAAGGGAGAGGCCTTCAGGAGCACAGGGAGCTCTGCTGGCAGGAGACCTCGCTACTGCAAACTTGGGAAAGAAGGAAAACCCCACTAAATACGGAGGCATTTGAAAGCACATCAGCCATTTGCAGGTCTATGTGGTCCAGAGAGGATTCAGGGACCAAGAGAACGTCCATTGTCCATTCAGTCTATCCAAATTTGCTATTTTGTAGCCAAGTATCCCTTCTGGCCACTGATAGCGTGTGCACAGAGCAGGAGATGGGTGTCCGGGTGGATCTAAACAACACTTTCCCAAGTCCTGGCGGGAGTTATGGTTGCAGAACAATATCCAGGGTAAATCTTCCCTGAGCCCAGCAAACTCAGTGCAGAGAGCACTTCCGGCAGCAGGTTTGATGAAAAGGGACAAATGACTCCAGTGGAAAGGTCACAGCTCACCTCCTCTCTGTGCTGCTTTCAGTGGTGATGTTTACAGGGACTTGGTTTGGTTTCTATCCATCTGCTTTTAATAAGGCCTCTACCCTCTTAATTGCTTCTTCAAATCTACAACTGAGTCGAAGAATGAGTAGTGAAGCATGGAAAGAACCGAGATGGGAAAACAGAACCTACAAAGGAAGTAAACAGAGGCCAATATAATGGAATCTGTGGAAGCTCCCCACAGCGCAGGCCCCGGATGCGGCGTCCCTTGTCCTCTGACATTTTAACATGCCTCATCTATGTGAGACCATTGTCTGTTCTGTGGTCCTTGTGCTGCTTCCAAAGACAGAATAACATGTAATTAAAGAAGGTGATGCCCGTGGTTCTGCTTCATGGGGTGTATTTCAATGTATTTTGTATGTTACTCGAGGCTCTCAATTTATGGCATAATTACTTAAAAAGCTCTTTCTTTCATCTAGTACTTCGAGGATGAGGGGAAGGTCTGCATTGCTAACTCTACGATCAATCATTAATTATAATTTTTGAAACTTATAATGCATTGGATAGCATGCTGTCCTTGAGGCTAATACTCATCAAATATTCCATTAAAGCCAGCTGTAGCTTCAGAGGGAAGTATTCAACCAGAATAGCAAGAGGTCAGTCTCCCTTATCCCTAAATCCACACTTCTCTTCCTCTTTGAATCATTTGGTTAGATTTTTATTTTCAATTAAAAGTAATAAATATTTCTGTATTGCTTTGAATATTTTAGTGCTAATTAAATACTTTAACAAAAAAAATTTTAAAAAGACTGAATCTATGGACTATTAATAATCCTTCAGCAGTAATCTCCTTGAAGACAGATAGGCTCGTATAACCTTAGAATTGCTCTCAGACTATGTTATAGGGGCTTAAATTAAGGCATGTTGAATAAGTGAAGAGAGATTCTGATAGGAGGGAAGCATACTTGTGACCAGTGGACTGTGGCTTTAACTGTTGCTCCCCATGGAGATCTAGCGGCATGATGGTCTGCAGCCCCTGGGGAAGAGGGGCAGCATTGAAGTGCCTTTTATTTTTTATTGTTTTTTTCCCTTACAAGTTTTCATTGATGCATCATAGTTGTACATGGGGATGGGGTTTGTTGTTATGTATCCGGACATGCATTTAATATAACAACATAATTTGGCCAGTCACTGGTAGAAGCTCTTTTTTTTTTCTTTTTTCCTTTTCTGTGTTGATTTTGAATTGAGTCTTTTGTCAAGAATAGAAATATTCAAATGAGTTTCTTTGCTACTCAGCAAGAAGAAACAAATAAAAACATCACTCTTCCAAAGCAAACTTGGTAACAATCTAATATCAAAATTTTTAATATAAAATTAAATATTAAGGGCCTACATTTTCTCATTTTTAATAGCAACTGAAATTATTAATATGTAAAATATTAAATTTAACATAAATTTTAAAAATATTTTATAGTGAACAACCAATAAAAAAAAACAAAGCCAGAAAATAGATAGACGAATAGGTATAGGTATAAATAGGTATAATCTCTAAAAGAATAAGGAAAAAAGGAACCAAAATATTAACATTTATTTTTAGAAGCTCTTTTTAATTCAGGAGTCAGGCTCCTGGGCTAATCACTGAGTATAAATGTGTCAATGCTAAAAGAATACTTCCTGTGAAAATCACTTAGCATTCCTTCCACATGGAGGATTTATACAGCACAATACTTGAGCTTTGTTCAGATAAGCTTATCTGCTTGGAATTGTCACCTTATCGATATGTCATCTTAATAATGGAAGTGTCCTCAGTGAAGGGGGAAAGATAAGGCACACAAGAAGTGAGCTTGGGGAAATGGGAGTGATAGCGGAGAAAACCTGCAGCTCAGATAAAGGGGTGCTCCGTATTAAACTCAATAAAAAATACTTCCAAGGAAACACTTTTGGGCAGCACCTGCCAATTCCCTGTCTGTCCCTCTCCTGAAACCTGCTCCTTCTCCATGCAACTGCCCCCCTCCCAGACTCCCTGCCTCTCCCTCAGTTTGGTCTATTTATCCTGCTTCTCAAGCAATGGTCTCAGAGTCTGGGTGCAGGCCATTTGCAGCTACTTGAAAGAGATGTGGTGGTGGCTTCAGCACCCAATTTTCACATCACAATCAAGAACAGAACCTCAGACCCGCTCTCTCCGTGACTTCTGTACCTCGCTTCCTTGCTTCCCTCTTCGCCTGCTGTGGTCCTCACCCTCTTTCTTCCCCTTTATTTGCTATAAGCAGATCATTTATTCTTTCTAACACACGTGGGAATGTTATAAACACAGTGTCACATTTGCAAGCATTCCCCTCAGTTGAGAGCAGTAAATCTAGCCAAAAGAATTCAAAAATAGAGTGAAAAACTTGTCTATGCTGAATATCAGAGGGATCTTAACCTCCTGCTAGGCAGTTCTGGGATGATTATGGAGACTTTAAATTCAGTCTGATTTCTGTAGGACACCAGGTTCTTGTCATGGCGTGAGCACCATCAGTGACTGAAGGAAAGAAAAGCACTGCCCAGCCAACAAACCAACATGGCGGTCCCTGCTGGGGCTTGGATGTGGGTCAAGTGTTCTCCATGCCCTGAGGTGCAGAGAGCTTGATCCTCAGTGTGATGTGGAGAGACCACGGAGCCTGAAGGAGGTGGGACCTGGTGGGAGGGTGTTGTGTCTGTGGGATCATGACCCTTGGAAGGAATTGATTCTGGTCTCACTGGGTGAGTTCTTGCGAGAACAAGTTGTTATGAAAAGACTGTCCCCTCCCCTCTCTCTGACCTTCCATCTTGCTGTTTGTTGTCTTTAGCTCATGTGCCCACATGATTACATATGCCCCATTGTCTACAACAAAGGCCAAAGCAATGAGGCCACTGAATCCAGAATTTTCAGTGTCCAAATCTATGAGCTAGATAAATCTCTTTATAAAGTACCCAGTCTCTAGTATTCTGTTATAGCCAGAGCAAAAAGACTAGTATAGTCCCTAGTAATACCCACCAGCTAGAGAGGATGAGAGAAGTGTAGGCCTGTGCGCTGTTCAGCTTTCTGTCACTGTGAAAAAAATACCTCAGACAGTCAACTTAACAAGAGGAAAGGTCTATTCTGGCTCAGGGACTTAGTTCATGAGTACTTGGTCCTGTCACTTTGGGCCTGTGGTGACATGGTACATCATGGCAGGAGCTGGTAGAGGAGGCCTCTTCCTCTCATGGCAGCCAGGAAGCAAAGAGGAAGAGAGAGGGAGCGCCCCCAGTGACCTAACTTCCTCCCTCTGGTCCCACCTTGTAAAGAGTCCACCACCTTCCAAGAGCACCATGGGCTAAAGACCAAGCCTTTAACACATAAGCCTTGGGGGACACTTCAGAGTTAATCTAGAGCAGCCTGAGCAGGCTGTAGGACAGCCTAGGCTGCTGGAAAGAACAGGAATGTTCTGTGCTGGGCCAGCAATCCAGACTAGAAGAGGCTGCGCTAAGCTAAGCAGCTTCTCATTTGGAAGAGACAAGAACTGGCAGCAGGATTGCTGTGCAACAAACTGCAGATGAGAGGTGACCAGACTCTGGGAGGCCAGGGGCAGGTGCACAGAGGGTCAGTCTGGCCACACAGAAGAAGGACAGACCACCTTCCACAGCACAGGTGTGCAAGTGTACCAGGCGGGCCCATCCGGGTCCACTGGAGGTGAGCAGAATGTCCAAGGGAGTTTGAGGGAAAGAGAGGCTCCTCAAATGCTCTGCCTGGTCCCCACCTCCCTCATTTGGCTCTGTCTTACTGGCTCAGGCCGATGGGGTCCTAGAATCACCCGCTGTGTCTGATCTCCGTGTTCCTCAACCTTCTGCCCAGGGTTCCTTAATCCTGACCACGATTCTGGAAGTTTTTCTTACATGAAAGTTTCTTGGATTTTCTGAATTGAGCTTTGTCTCTTGGCAGGATCTTGAGGAATACAGGGCCCGGAAAAGAGGAATGACTGGAAAGGTGGACTTTGGTGTTGCTACTGGCAGGAGCGGTTGTGTTAGGGAATGTCACAGCAGCAATGTCCCAGGTAGAATCAGCCGTATGATTGGTGGAAATTGGCAATTATTGCTCTTCTGAGCAGACATGCCCTAAATGTAACAGAAAATGCTGTGGCAAAGAAGTGACTAAAATCAACATAGTATTCCTTAACATAAAGAACAACTTTATAACAGTACTGCATCTTCGAGAAAATTAGTGAAAATATGGGGATTTTTGATATAAAATACAAACATTTTTGGATACAAATGGATTCCTTGATGAATTAACTAAAAACAGCAGTACTTAGGAAAAGAATGAGAAAGGAAGTTAATATTGCTATAAAACTGTTATACAACAGAAGCAGGAATTTTAAATCAAAACACACAATGACAATCTAGGAAATGGAGTTAGAAACAGACTTGAAAACTTAGCTTTAAAAATATGAAGAGCTGGGGTTGTGGCTCAGCGGTTGAGCGCTCACCTAGCATGTGTGAGGCCCTGGGTTTGATCCTCAGCACAACACATAAGTAAATAAAACTATATATATAAAAATAAGACATTTAAAAAATAAATAAATTAATTAAAATATTAAGAGCCAGGTACAGTGGCACATGCCTCTAATCCCAGTGGCTCGGGAGTCTGAGGCAAGATCAGAACCAGCTTCAGCAAAAATGAGGCACTAAGTAATTCAGTGAGATCCTGTCTCTAAATAAAATACAAAATAGGGCTGAGGATGTGGCTCTGTGGCTGAGTCTCCCTGAGTTCAATTCCCGATACCCTCTAAAAAAAATGAAAAAAAAAGAAATTCTAAACTAGAATTATAAAACAGACATCAGCGGCCAGTGTATGGACAGTTGATATCAGAAACTGAACAAAAATGTGTTCAAAGACCTGTTCCGATAAAAATATGTTAATGATCCGACATGAGCCCAGAATTCAGAAGGCTTTGCTGCTCTCGGTGGGGAGGGGGGTCAATCCACAAGGAAAATGCAAAAAATGAGTGTTTCTGGAAATTCAAACATGAAAACATGCTCTAAGGAAAACCAAACAGAAAACCTGCATGATCCATGCATGATCCACACCACTGACTGGGTGTTGCATTTGGTGATGTTTCTTCTGCTTGCTGTTCATTGAACTTCTTGAATCTGAAGTGTGTTGTTTTCATCAGATTTGGAAATTTTCAAGTTATTATTTCACCAAAAAATTTTTTTCTCTTTCCCGTTTTTCCAGGACTGAGAAACGTGATAAGCTAGGCTGTGCGCTCCTAGCCTTTAGTTGGAGTCGTTCCCACTGCTGCCCGCCAGCCCCAGCCTGCCCTCTGCCGCCTCCAGTTCACAACGCACTCTTCCTTGTAGCTGTCTTAGCTTTCACACTTAGAGCTTCCAAATGGGTCTTTTCCCCTCTGTGTGTCTTCTAGGTATTTTTATGCTTTTCTCTCCCTTCTTGAAAATATGGGGACTCTCTAAAGTACCTGCTTTGATTTTCTCGGTTGTCTCTTTCATCTGTCAACACTGGCTCCATTGTCATGCACTCCTCCTCACAGCTGTGGGACAAAGTACCCCTCAGGCACCCAGCAACCTTCGATTGGGTGCTGGGTATTTTCCTGTCTCCTGCTCTGGATCTTGTTTCCTTGGTTTCTTTTTGTCTTTGTTTTTTACCATTTGGTGTTGGATTATCTTGAATTATTTCAAATATTTTGGGCCTCGTTCTGGAACTCAGTAAGTTCTTAGGAAACAATATCCTTTCAAGTCTCTCTTTAGCTAGATGAGGTCCTAACTGTGCTGCCTGGGGCGACTCAGTCCCTTTACCCAGGCGATGATCTACTGTGGACTCTGACAGGTGCCCCATTTCCTAGGGAGCCTTTCCTCTCCAGCCGCAGGCTGTAGACTTGCTTGTCACCGTGGGAGCTCTGGGGATTGTTGTGTTTTTCCTTTCCCGCAGTTCTTTCCCAGCATCGGGCTGTTCTTTACACACAGGTGCAGCTCAACCCTGAGCCAAAGACTTGAGGGGATCTTTCAGCACATCCCTAGGGTGCTCTCTGCGCTTCTCCTCCTTGGTGTTTTATTCTACAAGTTCTCTCCATCTTGACTCTCCAACTTCAAACTGTTTCTTCAACTCTGTGAGGTCGCTGGGCTCTGTTTGCCTCCTTCCAATACTGTCCAGAAACCTGCTGTATGCTGAAGCATTCTGAGCTCTCAGCCCACTCGTTTTCCTTCTCTTAGGAATTGGGATCCTATTTTCCCTGTCATTCAGTGTCTGAAAGCCATTGTTTTATTTAGTTTGTTTGGTTTTCTAGCTGTCAAATATGGAGATAAATCCCAGCCCATTGAACTGCAGGCACGTAGCTCCTTCACCAATTCAGTTCCATGGTGCAGTTTTTCTTCTTTCCACATTTTTTATTGGTGCATTATAGTTGTACATATCGATGGGATTTGTTGTCACATGTTTGTGCATTCACACATACAACAATATAATTTGGCCAGTATCACTCCCCAGTGCTTCCTGCCTTCCTCCTCACCTCCCACTCCCTGGTCCCTTTGCTCTACTGTTCTCCCTTTGATTTTCATGAGATCCCCCACCCCAACTTTCTTTCCTTTTTCCACTAGTTTCTGCAAGTGAGAGAAAACATAAAATCCTTGACCTTTTAAGTTTGGCTTATTTCACTTAACATAATGGTTTCCAGTTCCATGCATTTTCCTACAAGGAACATAATTTCATTCCTCTTTATAGCTGAGTAAAACTCCACTGTGCATACATACCACATTTTCTTTATCCATGCATCCATCAGTGGACACCTAGGCTGGTTTGGCTATGGCAAATTGTGCTGCTATAAATATGGGTACCTATGTATCACTGTAGTATGATGACCTTGATTCTTTAGGATATATACTGTGGAGTGGTACAGCTGGGTAAAATGGTGGTTCCATGGCTAGACTTTTGAGGAAAACTCATACTGATTTCCATAGTGATTTACTAATTTACAGTCCAACCAACCATGTAGTGTTCCTTTTCCTCCACATCCTCTCCAGCATTTATTATTATTTGTATTGATGGTTGCCATTTTGACTGCCTCTTCACTGTGTTAATTGCTCTCTTTACTATGCAGAAGCTTGTTAACTTGATTCCATCCAATTTATTAACTCTTGGCATTATTTCTTGAGATTTAGGGGTCCGATTGAGGAAGCTGTTCCCTGTGCCTATTGGACTACATTTTCATCTAGCAGGTGCATGGTTTCTGGTCTAATTCTTAAATTTTTTTTCAATTTTATTTATTTTTTTTGTGTGCAGGGTGAGAAATAAGGGTCAAATCTTACTCTTCTACATATGGATAATCAGTTTTCCCAGCACCATTTGTTAAAAAGGTTGTCTTTCCATCAATGTATGTTTTTGGTACCTTGTCAAGGATCAGTTGATTATGTCTGTGTGGGTTTGCCTCTGTATCTTCTATTCTGTACCATTGTGTCTGTTTTATGCCAGTTCCAAGCAGTTTTTGTTCCTATAGCTCGATAGTGTAATTTGAAGTCAGGTATTGTGGTGCCTCCAGCATTGCTTTTTTTTAGTTTAAAATTGCTTTGGCTATTCTCAGTCTCTTATTCTTCCAAATGAATTTTAGAACTGATTTTTCTAGTTCTGTGAAGAATGTCATTGGTATTTTGGTAGTATGGACATCTTAACAATATTAATTCTACCTATCCATGATCGTGGGAAGTCTTTCCATTTTATTCCTAAGTTTTTCTTTTTTCTTCTTTTGTTTCTTTTTTTTTAGTCTATTGTGAATGGAATCATTTTCCTGATTTTTTTCTCAGAAGATTCATTGGTGTATATGAAAGCTATTGATTTTTTAAATTTATTTTTTATTTTCTAATTTGTTATATATGACAGTGGAATGCATTATAATTCTTATTACACACATAGAGCACAATTTTTCATGTCTCTGGTTGTATACAAAGTGTATTCCACCATCTATGTCTTTATACATGTACTTAGGGTAATGATGTCCACCTCATCCCACCATGTTTTCTACCCCCATGCTCCTCCCTTCCCCTCCCACCCCTCTGTCTTATCTAGAGTTTGTCTATTCCTCCCATGCTCCCCTCCCCAACCCCACTATGAATCGGCCCCCTTATATCAGAGAAAACATTCAGCCTTTGGTTTTTTGGGATTGGCTATCTTCACTTAGCATTATATTCTCCAACTCCATCCATTTACCTGCAAATGATTTTATTGTCTTTTATTGATAAGTAATATTCTCTTTTGTATTTATATCACATTTTCTTTATCCATTCATCTACTGAAAGGCATCTAGGTTGGTTCCACAGTTTAGCTATTGTGAATTGTGCTGCTATAAACATTGATGTGGTTGTCTCTCTGTAGTATGCTGTTTTAAAGTCCTTTGGGTATAGATGGAGGAAAGGGATAGCTGGTCAAATGGTGGTTCCATCCCCAGTTGTCCAAGGAATCTCTATACTGCTTTCCATATTGGCAAAAGCTATTGATTTTTGTGTGATGAGTTTATAAACTGTTACTTTGCCAAATTTATTTATTAACTCTAGCAGTCTTTTGGTGAAGCTTTTTTTTTTTTTCCTAATCTTCTATCTATAGGATCATATCCTCTCCAAACAGTGTTAATTTGACTTTTACTTTTTCTGTTTTTTTTTTTAACTTCCTTTTCTTGCCTGTTTTCTCTGGCTAGGAATTTCTAGCACTATACTAAATAGGAGTGGTAAGACATCTTTCTCTTGTTCCAGATACTAAAGGAACTGCCTTCAGATGTTGCTCATTTACTGTTAGGTTGGCTTTGGGGTTTTCATGTATAGCCTTTATTATGTTCATGTAGGTTACTTCTATCCCTACAGACTTCAGTGTTTTTATTATGATGCTGAATTTTGTTTAAGGCCTTCTCTGCTTCAAATGAGATGACTAAGTGGTTTTTGTCCTTAATTCTATTCATGTAGTGAATTGCATGTATTGAGTTGTGTATATAAGCCATCCTTGTATCTCTGGAGTAAAGCCAACTTGGCCATAGTGTATAATCTTCTTAATATGTTGTTGAACACAATTGCTAAGATTTTATTAATTATTTTCACATCTAAGTTCATCAGGGATATTTGTATGTAGTTTTCTTTCCTTCATGCATCCTTATCTGGTTTTGGTATGTGTAATACTTGCTTTACAGAATAAATTTGGAAGTGTCCCATCCCTTTCTATTCCATATAATAATTTAAGAAGCATTGGAAATAGTTCTTCCTTAAAGATTTGGTAGAATTCAACTGATAATCCATCTAGTCCTGTTGGAAGATATTTTATTACTTCTATCTCATTACAAGTTTGGTAGGGTTAGGTTATCTATGTCCTCTCAATTCAGCTTTGGCTGACAATATTTGTCTAGAAATGTATCTGTTTCTTGTGGGTTTTCCAATTTATTGGAGTATATATTTTCAAAATAGTCCTTAATGAGCCACTGGATTTCTGTGATGTCTGTGATGATGTCTCTTTTCATCCCTAATTTTATTAATTTGAGTTTTCTCTATTTTTATTTTGGTTAATTTCATTAAAGTCTTATCAATCTTCTTTAACTTTTCAAAAAAACAACTTTTTGTTTCATTGAGGCTTTGTATTTTTTTCTAATATCAAGGTTATCAATTTTGGCTCTGATCTTAATTATTTTCTTTCCTCTATGGTTGGGGAATTGGTTTGTTCTTCTTTTTCAATGGCTTTAAGATGCATCATTAGGTTGTTTATTTGGATTGTTTCTGATTTTCTTATATAGGCACTTGTAGCTATATATTTTCTCTTAGAGATGCCTTCATAGTGTCTTAAAGGTTCTGGTATGTCATTTCACTATTCTTTCTGAGTCTAAGAATTTTTAAAATTTCTCCTTTGATTTCTGCTATCAACCATTTATCATTCAAAAGTGTATTGTTCAGTCTCCATATGTTTATGTAGTTTCTGTAGGGTTTTGTCATGTTAATTTCTATTTAATTCCATTATGATCTGATAAGATGCAAAGAATTATATCCACTTTTTTTTTGTATTTACTAAGAGTCACTTGATGACCTTAAATATGGTCTATTTTGGAGAAGATTACATGAGTTCCTTCAAAGAAAGTGTATTCAAATATTTTTGGATTGAAAAATTACATAGATATGTGTTAAGTCCATTTGATTTATAATATTTTTCAGGTCCAAAGAGTCTTTGCTGAGTTTCTGTCTGGATAACCTCTCTAATGTAGAGAGGTTTGTTGAAAACATCCCATGTTGTTATACTGTGGTCTCTCTGAGGCTTCAATTTGAATAGTCTCTTTTATGTAATTAGTTGTGCCCAACTTTGAGGACATAAATATTTATTATTGTCATATATTCTTGTTAGATTATTTTCTTTTCCAGAATGAAGCAACTTCCCCCTTTACCTCTTCTGACTAATTTTGGTTTCAGTATGCTTTGAGATATGAGAGTAGCTACTCCTGCTTGTTTGGGGACTCCATTCACATAATATATCAATTTCTACCCTTTCACTTTCAGCCCATGGCTGTATTTGCCTATAAGATACATCTCTTGCAAACACCATACAGTTGGGTCTTGTTTTTTAAGCCATTCTGACAGTTTATATATTTTAATAGGAGAGTTGAAATCATTTGCATTCAATGTTACTGTAGAGAGATGTTTATTAATTCCTGCCATTTTGGTTTATTTATCATGTTTAATTTGGTCCTGGTTCTCATTTGCTTAGCTACTCTTCAAATGAGCTTTTCTATGGGGTTTGTTTTTTATTTTGTCTATATGGGGTATTTCTTTAAGTAAGTTCTGTGGTGCTATTTTAGTAGTCATTATTTCTTTTTGTTTCTGCTTATCTTCAAAGGTTTTTATTACTTCTTCAATTTTTAAGAACATCTTTGCTGGATATGGCAGTCTTGGTTGACAGTTTTTTCTTTCATGCTTGGAACACATCATTTCATGTCCTCCTGGCTTTGGAGTTTGTGCTGAGAAATCAGAAATGATTCTGATTGGCTTGCCTCTCTAAATGTAACCTTATGTTTTTCTCTTGAGGCTTTTAAAATTCTCTCCTTGTTCTGTATGCTAGGCATTTTAATTATAATATATGATGAAGAGATTCTTTTTTGATCTTGTCTATTTGGGGTTTTGAATCCTCCAGTGACTGGATAACCAGTGAATTTTGAAAATTTGGGAAACTTTCTCATTATTTCCCTGAAAAGTTTATCTACTCCATTAGCCTGCATCTCACTACCCTTCTCAATGCCAATAATTCTTAAATTTGGTCTCTTAATGTTGTCTCAGAGTTTTAAAATATTTTGATCTTAGTTACTCTGTTTCTTTTTTTTTAATGCTGTTTGAATGTTTAAGCCTAGCCAATTTGTTTTCTAGCTCTGAAATTCTGTCTTCAGCATGGTGTACTATATTAGAAAAACTTTCTTTCTTTTTTGTTAATAAGGAAAAACAATATTTATATCACAATAATGCAGAGGAATATTTGAAGTATAGTAATATAATATAGCATATAATAACATCATATAGTAGCTTATATTATCAAGTGAAAATTATATCAAAAGGGCTAAAAACCATGAGATAATTTCAACAATCAATTTTTGCGTAATTTTTACATATTTTTAAAATATTCATTTACATGCATTTTCAAAGCTTTGTTTTTATTGTTTTATCATTTTGTTCTTATATACCCTATTTTCTTTTTTGTCTCTCTTTCTTTTATCTATTATTATCTTTATAATCATATCACATCATCAATAAAATGTTTTTCTAAAACTTTTGAAATATATAGTCTATATTTATGTTAATATAGTCTTTTAAAAATTTTAAAATTTGTTTTAATTATTTATACAGTAGGATGCATTTATGCGCTTTGATATATTATACATAAATGGTGTATAATTTCTAATTTTTCTGATTGTACATGTTATAGAATCACATTGGTCATGCAGCCATGTATGTACATAAGGTATTAATGTCTGTTTCATTCTACTATCTTTCCTATCCCCATATCCCCTCGCCTCCCTTACTCTCCTCTACCTAAAATAACTGTATTCTTCCCTAGCACTCCCCCCATAGTGAAGTAGCATCCACATATCAATGAAAACACTTAGCCTTTAGTTTTGTAGGATTGGCTTATTCCGCTTAGCATGATATTTTCCAACTCCATCCATTTACTGGCAAATGCCATAATTTCATTCTTCTTTAAAGCTGAGTAATATTTCATAGAATATATAACATTTTCTTTACCCATTCATCTATTAAAGGGCACCTAGGTTAATTACAAAGCTTAGCTATTGTGAATTGAGCTGCTATAAACATTGAAGTGGCCACATCACTGTAGTATGCTGATTTTAAGTCCTTTGGGTATAAACCAAGACTTTCAACTGAACATTTTATTTGACTTATTGTGTCTTTCATTTCCAAGATTTCTGTTTGATTCATTTTCAATATTTTTATCTCTTTATTAAATTTCTTTTTCATACCCTGTACTGACTTCTTTAATTCATTCATTTTTATGTGATCTCTTGGAATTCATTGATTATTTTTATAGAGATACTTTTGAATTCTTTATCTTAGACTTCATCCAATATCTTTGAGGTCAGTGTATGATGAATTATGAACTTTAGGAAGTGTTGTGATACCTTGTTTCTCCATATTTCTTGTATTTCCATGTTGGGATTTATGCATCTGTTGGGAAGGCTTTCTCTTCCATTATAATGTGTGGGGCACAGCCTTCACTGACCAAAGTGTCCCAGAGTGATATAGGACACCCCTTGTAGGTATGGTATCTACAGGCTTTGTGCTAATTCTCTCTGTTTTTGCTGTAGCTGTGGGTGTCTGTAAGTGGGACCTGGGACCCACCCCTAGCTATTTCTACTACGAGCCTGGACATTAGCTTGAATTTTCTGTCACCTCTATCTTTGTATTAAAGTATATCTAGATATTACACGTCATTAATTTGTGTGTGGAGCAAAGTGCACTGTCTTTTGGTTAAATTTAGGCCAGCAGCAGAAGCTCTATCCTGTGATCTTGTATGCCCCATGTAGGTTCCTAGCATCTCACAGAATAGGGGGAAACACACAATAGCAACAACCAATGCAAACAGTAAATACCTAAAATAAAAACCTAAATCCTACTATAACATCTATAAAGTTAATTGCCATTAAACCCAGAAATGGTGGGGTCAGCAATTGCCAACAGTGAAAATGATAAGCAACGTGAACTATATCCTTAACACAGTTGACTTTGTCACCCTAACTGCAGCAGTGCTAATGGTGGGGGCAGGGGTTATAGAATCCAATTAGTTCCAAAAGATGATAAAAGTACAGTTAATTAAGAGAAAAGAAAATGTGATCAGTATAAAAGGGTTTAAAATTTCAAAAGTGAACAGAGAAAATGCAGAAGAGATGTAGCGGGTGATGATTATAAGGAAGAAGGAGAAAAAATAGAAAAAACAAAGTGAAGGGAGGGAAACAATAGAATCTGGCTGTTAGCAGAAGAGAGAAAGAGAAGCAAAACAAAACCAAAATATGTAAACCCAAAACCCAACCCTCGAATAACAAAACAAAGAAAAATAGCTACATTTTTAAAATGCTAAAAATTTTCTTCATTAAAAAATGAAGGAATTGTCTCCACTGAGGTGCTCAAAACAATTGATGAGAAGTGATGGTCACTGTCTAGCTCCACTGCCTGCTTTTCCATCCCTTCTTGAGCTATGTACTGAAAATGACCACAGTGCCTGCTTGGGGATTAGTAACCCCTTCCTCTTATTGAGTTGGTTCTCTGAGCTCCTGGCTGGCTGCCCTAAGCCTGAAGCTGACTGAAACAAGTCCCAGCTTCCCTTCCCCCCAGTATGTGGTAGGATTGGGTGGGAAGCACTATTAGCTGGAGTTTGTCTGCACAGAGCAGATCAATGCACTCCCACAGTGGAGCAATGCAGTGTGCTATGAGGGGCGTTCCTGTGGGTGGGGCCTGACCAGGCCTCAGGGGCTTTGTTGGGTGGCATCTGCTCTGGAGAGATTAGATCAACACACCCCTTGGGCCTGGCAGTTGCCAAGCTCAGTCTAGAGTCTGGACCTCAGGAGACTCCCAGGAATTCTAGTTATGGGGCAAGGAAGCCAGTTGTCCATACACTCTGCTACCCAGGAAC
The DNA here is from genome assembly GCF_964194105.1 of Spermophilus citellus. Classification (NCBI taxonomy): domain Eukaryota; kingdom Metazoa; phylum Chordata; class Mammalia; order Rodentia; family Sciuridae; genus Spermophilus; species Spermophilus citellus. The sequence goes on from NC_138188.1 coordinate 50,944,706, forward strand.
ACAGCTTTCCCCGACTCAGTCCCTGAGTGTATTCACACCCTCCTCTTCAGATTCCCAACCCACTTCAGCTACACCTGTGAGCTTCCAGACTCATAGGAGAGGAGAGTGGGCTCCTCTTTGCTTTTCTAACTTGAATGCCCCTAGTTTTAGTCTGCTCTCTGCCTGTTCCACTCTGCTCTCCTTGGTATGTAGGCCCATGGCCACATGACAGGAGCTTATCAGGACAGTGTGGTGGTGTCTGTTCTGATCTCCCAGCTCCTCAGCAGCAGCTGCAGCTTGGCTGCCTCAGGATGGCTCCATCCAGGTCTCTGTGGCCAGTTGAGAAGCATGGAGTACTTTTCAGGCACCAGAACACAGTGCAGCCACAAAAATCAGCTAAGTCCACGTGTCTTTTCTGGTCTCGGGTTTCTCTATACCAGACCTGCCTGTTGCGTTTCCTCTGTGTCCTCCCTCCCTCTGTACTGAACCAGTGCTGCTGCTGCTGCTGCAGTCAGCTTGGCTCCAATGTAGTCCTTCTTCTTTGTTTGATGTCTCCAAATTTCTGAGTCCTAGGACGCTCTTATCAGTTAATGTTGGTGAAATCCCCCTTTCACCCACTTCAATGAGAAGCAGTACTTGAATCCTATGCCATGAAGTAACTGGGAATGCAGCCTCCTCTGCTTCACCGTCTTGAATCTCCTCCATGGTGTAGTTTTGAGGGCCGTTCAGAGCAACTTGGCCTGGGCCATGAATCCTCTTCTGTGAAGCTGCCTACCCTAGATCTGCAGCACGCAGCTTTATCTTAGCTGGCATGTGCCATCCCATCCCCTCCCCAGACTAAATCAGGTCTCTTTTTTCTTGTCTATTAATGTATTTGACATTTCTCTCAGATCGCCTTCCTAATCTGCAATTACATATGTGTCCATTGATTAATTGCCTCTGTCACCGGATTCTTAGCTTTAGGAGAATCTGGTAGGTGCTCAAACTGGAGCTGTTGAAGCAATGGAGAAAAGAGCAAGACACACCAAGATTCCACTGGAGCTGTTACCTGCTTGTTTTTGAACTTCTTATCATTCATTTTGCCTCTACCCAAAGTGATCTTGTGCTATTTCACCTTGGTAATAGACTCTAGTGGAAATTCCTTCATTAATCTAAGTTGCCCCAATATTTACTCTTGGATATAAAAGAATGTATGTTGCAGAGAAAGTAGTAAAACATTGAGCTCAGGAAGTCAGTTGTGAGATTTGGACAGTTAGGTTAATATGTCCCTGGTTATACAAAGTCTTCTCTGAGTTTTATGATATCTAAGTAGAAGGAGGAGGGGGAAGTTAGTGAGAGGAAAGGCTGGATTTTTATTGAGAAGTGCATTTCCTCCGTTGTGCTACATGCCTTTTATATTGGACAGACCTGGACAGATGTTTTAGGTTAAAGGATAAAAGCATATTTACAAGTAGAAAACCATCAGTATTCTATTCCATATGAAGGAGATCAGTGGAAACACACTGCAAAATAAGATGAAATGAGAGGAAATAAGTCAACTAAATCACTGAAAAGTGGAGCCACTGGGGCTTGGAGGTTTGTCTTTGATGGCTGATGTTTACCATGTCCCCATGTGCGGGTCTGACTCATTTTTTAGTGATGCTTGGGGACAGCGGACTTGATCCTTCTGCCTGGATTGTTCTCAGGACAGGACAGATTAAATCACCCCCCCCCCCAGGCATGACCACCACCCCTTCCAATTGATATTCAGTAAATATTTGCTGAGGAAAATATATAAATGACTTAAAGATGAAAGTGTCATACTGGTCATGCTAAAAGACTAAATGATCGTTCTTCATTTGTGAAATAGAGAATTGTGTGTTTTTCAATCTGTGTAATTGTCTTTTATTTTTCAAATAAAGTCTTACCTTAAATAGAGTAAGAGTCATCAGGAGTGAAGGGCTTGGGTTGTAGCACAGCAGCCTGAATCCCAAATTGGCAACCCCTTTTGTATACCATGAAAGGAGCCCTGGAATATCACCTTGGAACTTAGAGCTCACAAATCACAGTTTGCCAAACACTGGACTCATGACCCCACTGGCACAGGAGTCTTCAAATCTAGGAATAAGACCAAGTTGCTCTCATATCACCAGGAAATAAGCAACCTGGCAAGTTATCTGTAAAAATTTAGCAGACTTCTTTTGTAACTGAAAAGGACGTTGTCTATTAGTGGAACACAGACATGCTGTCTAAATAAATAAATAAATAAGAATAAATAAATAAATAAATAAATAAATAAGAAGGTGAGAATGACATTGTGACAACAAGTTAAAAATTGAAACTTGGTGGTCTACATGGAACATTGAAATGCACGTGTACCTTCCCTTCAATTTCAATGGTGCCAGTCCTTCATAGTATAGCCTATTCCCCAGGTCACCCATGAGGCTCTCAGATACCCCTGACTGACCACTTCTTACCCAGTTGTGGGGCTTGGGAGCTACTGACCCAGTGGCTGCAGATCACAGAGCCAAGGGGAAGATAGCATTCACAGCTTCTAGGACAGAGCAAGGATGAAAAAAGTCAATCACAAAAGGGCGCCCAATCATTCTTCAGATAGGCAGAGGTCAAAATTAAGTATAGGTGAAAACGTAACCTGTAATATTAACAAGGAGTCAATAGTTTTAGAAGATAGAGTAATAGAACAGAAAAGAGCTGGAATGTAGGCATTTTCTATGGAACGTGTGTGACCTCCCATTGCAATAGCTACCATTTATTGTAACAAAAAACATTACTTTGATATAAAGTCAACATATACTATTCTCAGTCCTCACAGCACCTTGGAAGAATGCTATCTATCTATCTATCTATCTATCTATTTATTTGTGTGTACGGGTTTTGTTGGTACTAGGAATTAAAACTAGGGTCTTGCACAAGCTAGGCAAGCACTCTTGCACTGATTTACACCCCAGCCTGAAAGAATACCATTAGTGCAGAAACTATTGCTAGATAAAAACAGAAAATCCTCTCATCTTCATTGAGGAAGAATGCAATATGCATGATCATGTCTTGCTCCAGAGCCACCTGTGTTCCTTACAGCACCAGATGATGCTGTGGTTGCTGAACTCAGGAGTCTCCAACAGGAGGCTTCTCTTGGGTCAGTTGTCTGAAAGCTCTTCAGACAGATGCTCAAGATGCTTCTGTAAGTGTTGCCTTCAGAGTGAACTGCAGGGCTTTGTACTCCATGGTAGTTATGTCTAATTATCCTCACCTAATGAACTCGGGACTCTGTACAAACATTGACACATAAGGTGTGAGGTAACAGGTGCTAAGCCAGGTCGGCGCCTACTGTTCTCATAGATGTTGGTATTCGGCTGTGTCTAGAACGCACCGCCGCACTCCTGTTCAGGGTCTCCTTTCTTTGCACAGAAAGTGGCCTCTCTTTGGCCTCTCAAAGTTTTCTCCAAACTGCCCCCGACCCCCTGTTGGGGAAATGAGGAATTGAAATGAGTCAGTCAAGGAAAAAAACAACCAAAAAATGTTCTCTTTCTCCCTGTTCCCACACAGTTACCTTTCCTTATCCAGAATTCCCCCTCCCTCACCCTCAGCCACTCTTGGAAACCTGGCCCAAACCAGCAGCCACTAAATGGCTGACCCATCTCCACCCCAGCTAGTCTACTGGCTGCTGACTGGCTGAAGGCCCAGGGCTCCCTAGTATCCCACCAAGAGATGACCTATGTGCAGTTCACCAGTGAATCACTCATTGAACCAATGGCCATGGACCTGCTCAACAAGGGGACACTGTTTCTCACACAAAAGCCCTTGGGCCTCTTCTGGGGACCTTGGCAGACAGGGGCTCTGAGTGCCCTCACTGTGGGTGATGTTGCTGGACCAGCCAGGCTCCGGTTCTTGGGGCTGCTGGGTTAGTTCTCTGGCTGACCTCCCTCCCAGGAGAGGGACGCTTGGGATCTTTCCCTCTAGTGTCACCACCTTTCTCTACCACTCAGCTCTGAGGCCTCCGAGCCAGGGGCATGTGGACTTGGAGACAGCTGTCCCAAGATCGTGTGTTCTGGATGGATTGCTTTCAGAATTTAAGGTAAGAACTCATTTTCAACTGAATTATCCAAATACTTCAAACTGGATTTGGTGGTGGGTGGGTGGGGCTTCAATGGTATAAATCATCAGCTGCATCGACTCTAGGTAGGTGAAGACTGCTGAAAGTTTAAATAAAGTAGGTTCAACATAGACACTTTGATTTTGAAATCCTATATCGTGGGAACTTCAACCCTCCCAGAAATATGTGGCACAGGAGATGCAAGGAAGGGTTCACTGTGACTTTAAATAGTCCAGTTAGTCCTCAATGGATTATGTTAGCAAAGTTTTCTCCAAATGATTTGCTAATCTTATTCTGTATCTGTAATCGTTTTTTTTTTTTTTTTTTTTTTTTTTTTTTTGGTGCTAGGGATTAAGCCCAGGGGTGCTTAACCACTGAGCCACAGACCCAACCCTTTTTGATATTTTATTTAGAGACAGGGTCTTGCTGAGTTACTTAGGGCCTCACTAAATTTCTGAGGCTGGCTTTGAACTCATTATCCTCCTTCCTCAGACTCCCAAGGCTCTGGGATTACAGGCATATGCCACCATATCCGCTTTGATTTATTTTTAAAAAATGATTATTTATTTAGTTATCTTTGTAGTCTAAGCACATAGTGGACAGAATAATGGTGTTCAGTTAAAAAAATGGGCTTAGAGATTAATTTTTAACATAATCTTGAATTTTTATTCTAGTAGGAAGATGAAATAAACATCTAGGTAATATATTACTAGGGTAATATATTCTTGAGTGACTTTGTCACAAAGACTATTATTTGTAAAGTACTTTCTCAAATTAAGCAAATAATAGGCTATTTTAAAAGCTTCAAACACTTATAAATGCTCCTTAGTTTCTCAATTGCCCTGAAAGTCCCTCTCGGTGTGGGCGTCATAAATGGGGTTTCCCTAAAAGTCAGCAAAAATTCAAAATTGGCCACAAATAAACTAAGGCAGATTAAAGACCTGGCTTCCAGCCACCTGCAAGTTCCTTACAGTAAGGGAAGTGCAGTGCTACCCCCTTGACTCTCCCTGGCTGGTGCCTTTTCTTAGGAATACATTTTCCTGGAGAAATCCTGAGGACATTTGTTTCCTTGCAAGGATGTGTGCTTTTGCTGGAGAATGTTGATTTAGGAAGAAGATTAAAGAAATTTGAAGGATGAGAAAAGTCCCAGTTGGTGTCAGGGAGGGGTGTGGGCAGAGCAGTGTTTGTGAGCCCCTGCTCTGGCCCAGCGCTGGGCATCTGACAAGACGTTTAATCTGTCAGGTGATCCTACTCCCCAGAGGAGATCATGGGAAGGTTCATGAAATCGTCTATTCACACTTTCCACCAAAAGGAAGAACTCGAAGTTAGATGGAAACAGCACAGTGAGTCTGCTAGACCCAGGGCCTGAGTGGCGGCCCATCAACCCCAGAGCAGTCCCCAGGCCCCTGGCTTCATCCCCCTTCCCAGGTGTCTAATTCACCAAGGAGCACTTCACCAGGAGTGCCATGACCAGGGACGAAGGTCTATGTGCAAAGCCACGGGGACAGGCAGCAGGTGGCTTTGAGGATCACTCCAACACCAAGAGTGAGCGTGTGGTATCTGTCACGTGTCAAGCACTCTACATAGAATTTTTATGGGATTTATGATAAGCTTTTAAATGGTATTGAACTTCTATCTTAAATATGGAGCGATGGTGACTTAGGGCAAATAATTATCACATAGTAAATGGAAGAGCTAGTACATATAGTCCAGTATCTGCTCTTGAATCTATCTAGTAGGAACCCTATACCAGTGTCTCAGGTGAAGTCAAAAATAACAACTGGAGGGTGGGGGTGCAGTTCAGTGGCAGTGATGCCCACCATACATGAGGCCCTGGGTTCAATCTGAGCACTGCCCCCACTACAAAAGATGGAACCCTTTGTTGGATCTTTGGCTACCTCACGCTCAAATTAGTAGTTGTCTTGGTGACATGACCTTGCCTTATTTCCTGCCTTCCTGAGCTCAGCAGTGGTTGACCACTGTGGGATGGCAGCCCGGATTAGCCTAACCAACCAACATGTCCCTGCTCTTGGCTGCAGCCTGAGGCTCAAGATGGACATGTGTGCAGAGGGGACTGATGACACTTCTGGTAACTTTTGCTGCGACTGCTGGGAAAGAGAAACCTTTCTTGTGGATTTAATAGTATGAGAACATGAGGGCTGAAGACACAGTTACTTCGTGCTCACAGGATGAGCTAACTCTCAGGGGTCAGAACAGAAAGATGAGTCTTAGTGGTGATTTATTCCCAAATAAAGCTATATCTGAGCACATCACCCCTCAAAGACTCTGATAGTTGCAGGAGACCATGAATTCCTTTTCTCTTTATGGCAACTTGAATTTTCTAGCATTTGGAGTAAACAAATCCTGATATTCTAATTATACTAAAAACACTAAATATAAAATAAATAATTAATAAACTAGACTACATTAAAATGAAGGACTTCTATATGTCAAAGTTAGCAGATATTAGAAAACAGGTTCAAAAACCAAAACATATTACACATAGAATTGAAAGATTAGTATCCAGAATACATAGAAAATTTTTACAAAACAAAGGATAATTGGGGCTGGGGATGTGGCAGTAGTGCGCTCGCCTGGCATGCATGCGGCCCGGGTTCGATCCTTAGCACCACATACAAACAAAGATGTTGTGTCCGCCAAAAACTAAAAAAATGAATATTAAAATTCTCTCTCTCTCCCTCTCTCTCCTCTCTCTCTCTAAAAAAAAAGGATAATCACAAACACAAAGAAATTACACACTTTTTAGAAAAGAGTAGGAGATGCTCATTGCCCTGATCCGATCATTGCATGATGTATTGAATTATTACACTATTCCCCATAAATGTGAATAACTATAAAGTACCAATTAAAATACATAAAATATTTTTGAAGATGACAAAATACATTTATTTTAATAATAGAATTGGTGTAATCAGCAAATTTCAAATTAAAATACATTTTTACTGACATTAGTTTTACACACTTATGGGGTTACGAAATGATGTTTTGACATATGTACACGTTATAGAAAGATTAAATCAAGCTAATTAATGGATTCTTATCTCACTTGATTGTCATTTATTTTTTAACTCTACTTTTTTAGCAATTTTGAGATATGCCATATATCTCTGGTGGCCATGTTGTGCAATAGATCTCTAAAACTTTCTCCCCATTTGACTGGAACTTCATACCTTCATCAGATATCTCACCTTTACAAATGCCTCCCTCCCACAGCTGCTGGCAATCACCATTTTACTCCCTGCTACTATGAATTTGACCTTTTTAAATTAATTCCACGTGTGAGTGAGACGGTGCAGTATTTGTCTTTCTCTGACTGGCTTATTTCACTGAACATAGTGTCCTGTAGCTTCATCACATGGTAGCAAACGACAGAATTTTCCTCGTTGGGAATGGGATCATGTGGTGGGTCTGTTTTTTGTTTATAAAAACTTCCAATGATATTAAAATACTTACATTCTCATTGACAGGCATGATGATTCCCCTTTCTCCACACATTTCTTTCCCAAAGCCACCATTCTAACAGGTGTGAGATGCCATCACATGTGGTTTTAATGTACGTTTCCCTAATGGTGAGTGATGGTGAGCACCTTTTCCATGCACCTGTTGGCCATTTTCATGTCTTCTCTGGAGAAATGTCTGTTGGGCTCTTTTGCCCATTTTAACAACCGTTGTTTTCTTGCTCTTGAGTTGTTTGAATTCCTTGTGTATTTTGGATACTGGCCCCTTATGAGGGCACGGTTTGCAAATATATTCCCCATTCTGCACATTGCTCACTCTGTCGGCTGTCCTCTTGGCTACGCAGAAGCTTTTTAGATGATGTCATCCCATTTGTCTAATTTTGCTTTTGTGGCTGATGCTTTTGGAGTCGTATCCAAAAAAATCAATGCTCAGACTGAAGTCACGGAGATTTTCTCTAGTTTTCTTCTAGTAGTTCTATGGTTTCTGGTCTTAATAAGTCTTTAGTCCATCTTGTGTTGATTCTTGTATGTGGGGTGAGATACTGATTGAATTCCGTACTTCTTCATGTGGATATATTGTTCTTCCAGCACCGTTTATTCAAGACACTACCCTTTTCTTATTATGTATTCTTGACACTTTTGTCAAAAATGGATTGGCCATAACTATGTTGGATTCTTTCTGGGTTTCCTGTCCTGTTTCATTGAATGATGTCTGCTTTCTATGCCAGTATCATGCTATTTTGATTACAACAGCTACATAGTATATTTTAAAATCAAGGAATACAATACCTCCTGCTTTGTTTTGTTTTGTTTTTCCTCAGAGTTGCTTTGGTGATTCAAGGTCTTTTGTAGTTCCATGCAAACTTTAGGAATTTTTTTCTATTCTGTAAAAAATGACACTGGATTTTTGGTAGGGATCATACTGAATTTGTATGAATTCCTTTGGGAAGTATGGACATTTAACAATGTTGATTATTTCAGTCCAGTCACATGAGATCTTTCAATTAAGTTGTGTCTTCTTCAGTTTCTTTCACTGATGTCTTGTAGTTTTCCAGGTGCAGACAAAAAATTTATAGGAAAGGATTAAATAAGTACTGACAGTTACTATCTTGCCTCTGATCGCCTTCCTCAAAGATACATATTTTAAATCTGTCTCTTTTAATCATTCGGCTGACCTTGCGAGACTCCATATTGGAATACAAACCTTATACCCTCAAAACCTTGTTATGGTAGAGTATGCAAATGGACCCGACCACACAGGCTGGCTGCTCCACACATAGGACACATGTCCCTCTACGCCTGTCAACTCCGTGGGCTTTCCAGGCAGTGCTGGGGAGGCTGGCTTTGTCTTCATCCACAGCTTTCCTGAGTGCTCCAACAGGAGCCTTTTCTCTCAATTCAGTCTCCAGTCTTGTGGTGTGATCTTCAAAACTTTGTCAAAATTATCAGTGCTAATTTTACCCCTTCCCATTTTTCGTGTTGCTATGGATTCAATCTCAGTTCCTCAACTTTATTTCTATTTCTGTGCAATCTAGGGGAGAGAGATGCAGATGTGTGTCCTGAATCAAATTCCTGGTCCTCATGGTACATGTGCTTTCTCACTCATTCAGTCAGACACTACTCTTTTTTTGGTCGGGGGGGGGGGATGAACCCAGGGGTGCTTACCACTGAGTCACATTCCCAGCCCTTTTTTTAAAAAATTTTTGAGACAAGGTCTTACTTAGTTGCTTAGGGTGTCACTAAGTTGCTGAAGCTGGCCTTGAACTTGCCATCCTCGTGCCTCAGCCTCCTGAGTTACTGGGATTACAGGCGTGTGCCACCTCACCTGGCAGTCAGACACTATATTTAAAGGCATTTTGCTTATGTAGAACCGCAAGTTAGCTGACCTTAAGATTGTTCAGGTGGATCTAATCCAATCACAGGAGACCTTTCAAACTGTGTTTAGGAGTCAGAAATGAAGAGAGCCAGAGAAGCATATGGAGGATTTTATGTGACTTATCTAGCCTGAAGATGGGGGTGGGGCATGCATTTGACAAGGTGTGCAGGTGACCTCTAGGACCATGAGTGGCCCCTGAAGAGGAGAAAACAGGAAGGGGGGACCTCAGCCCTTTTGCTGCGAGGGGACAGATTTTGCAAATAACTCGAGTGAACTAGGTAGCAGATTTCTTCCTTAGAGACTCCAGGTGGGAGCAAGTCTAGAGGATTCTATTTCAGGTATTAAACCTTGAGCAGAAAACCCAGCTGTCCTATGCCTGGAGTTCTGAGCTACAGAATTATGAGCTAATAACTAGATGTTGTCCGACACCATTGATTTTGTGCCAGTTTGTTATGCAGTAATAAAACAATGCATAAAGAATCGCAACTCCAAATACTAATGGCAGGCTTCTGTAGTTAAAAAAATGTTTCACAAGTAATTCTGATGTCCTCCACAATTTGAGGGCTGGACAATATACACCCCTGTCTTTTGTTTATGTTTTTCCTACTGAAAGCAAGCCTTTTGGGGTAGATTCATTAAGGACGGCTTCAGAGTCATGACCTTTCACAGGGGAAATCTAGCAGGAAGCCTTGAAGACTGAGAAAAGCTGAGCCTCTGCCTAGCAGGTGAATGTTCTGTCAGGCTGCATTTCAGACATTCACTCAGGAAACCTCTGAGAGCACTGATAACACTCCTAGGACAAGAGTTTATTACATAAAACTCATGCACACAAATACCACAGCACCACACAGCAAACGCTAGAATAGCTTGCAACTCCAAGTATGGTGTTCTCAGAGTAGCTCAGTTATCCACCGAATGGAGACCTGCCTGTCTTCTACCAAGACGACCGGTCACTTGTAAGCACCCTGATGGAGAAGCACTCCATCACCCTGTGCTCCAGTGGCAATGAGGAGGAATCACTTCCCCTGAGTCTCACCCTGCAGAGTCTCCAGGCCAGAGGCCACTTCATCTAAATGTCTCTTGAAAACTCACAGTGATGGGAATTTGGTGCAAAAAAATTCAAAGCCTAGATTATTCTGATAAATGATAGAATTCAAATTACTAGAGAAAACAAAACATACAAATATCTCAAGTATTCACTAAAATACCCCAAAATGTGTTGAGGAAAAAAAATCAATGTCAACCTCAATCTTACAAAAATCTTTCAAAAAAATGTTTGTTTTTATTTGTGCATTGTAATTATACATAACATCAGGGCTCATTTTGGCATAAGCATACATGCATCAAACATCTTAACATGGCCTTGGGAGTCAGGGTGGTGACAGATAGTAAAACTGTCAGTACTTATTTAATCCTTTCGTATAAATGTTTTGTCTGCACCTGGTCATTCGTAACCATTGAATTTTCCCAGTGGATTGAGAATCTTTCCTATGATGTCATTCAGTCCAGCTCACAGTGTATTTCATTTACTGCATTCCTTGTGTCCTTTATTTCATCATGATACTGAGAAATTACTTTGGCTTGCTTTTTTAAAAAAAAGAGTGGAGGTGGAACCCAACATGGCAGCCGGCGAGGAGATAGTGAAGACATCGATAAATTTCTTAAGTCATATGATTTGCCCAGACTGAGTCAGGAGGACACACACAATTTGAACAGACCAATATCAATGGATGAAATAGAAGAAGCCATCAATAGACTACCAACCAAGAAAAGCCCAGGACGGGATGGGTATACAGCGGAGTTTTACAAAACCTTTAAAGAAGAATTAATACCAATACTTTTCAAGTTATTTCAGGAAATAGAAAAAGAGGGAGCTCTTCCAAATTCATTCTATGAGGCCAACATCACCCTGATTCCGAAACCAGACAAAGACACCTCAAAGAAAGAAAACTACAGACCAATATCTCTGATGAACCTAGATGCAAAAATCCTCAATAAAATTCTGGCAAATTGGATACAAAGGCACATCAAAAAAATTGTGCACCATGATCAAGTAGGATTCATCCCTGGGATGCAAGGCTGGTTCAATATATGGAAATCAATAAATGTTATTCACCACATCAATAGACTTAAAGATAAGAACCATATGATCATCTCGATAGACGCAGAAAAAGCATTTGACAAAGTAGAGCATCCCTTTATGTTCAAAACATTAGAAAACCTAGGGATAACAAGAACTTACCTCAACATTGTAAAAGCTATCTATGCTAAGCCTCAGGCTAGCATCATTCTGAATGGAGAAAAAATGAAGGCATTCCCTCTAAAATCTGGAACAAGACAGGGATGCCCTCTATCACCACTTCTATTCAATATAGTTCTCGAAACACTGGCCAGAGCAATTAGACAGATGAAAGAAATTAAAGGCATAAAAATAGGAAAAGAAGAACTTAAATTATCACTATTTGCGGACGACATGATTCTATACCTAGAAGATCCAAAAGGGTCTACAAAAAAACTACTAGAACTAATAAATGAATTCAGCAAAGTGGCAGGATATAAAATCAACACACAAAAATCAAAGGCATTCCTGTATATCAGCGACAAAACTTCTGAAACGGAAATGAGGAAAAACACTCCATTCACAATATCCTCAAAAAAAAAAAAAATACTTGGGAATCAACCTAACAAAAGAGGTGAACGATTTATACAAAGAAAACTACAGAACCCTAAAGAGAGAAGTAGAAGAAGATCTTAGAAGATGGAAAAATATACCCTGTTCATGGATAGGCAGAACTAACATTATCAAAATGGTGATATTACCAAAAGTTCTCTATAGGTTTAATGCAATGCCAATCAAAATCCCAACGGCAGGATGGAGAGAGAGAAGCGGAGGGGAGGGGAGGGGAGGGGTGAGGGGACAGTGGAGAATGGGATAGACAGCAGAATACATCAGTCACTAGAAAGGCAATTTGTAAATCAATGGAAATGTAACTGATGTGACACAGCAATCTGTATACGGGGTAAAAATGGGAGTTCATAACCCACTTGAATCAATCTGTGAAATATGGTATATTAAGAACTATGTAATGTTTTGAACAACCAACAATAAAATAAAATAAAAAAAAAGAAATAGAGAAAACAATCATGAAATTCATATGGAAAAATAAAAGACCCAGAATAGCAAGAGCAATTCTAAGCAGGAAGTGTGAATCAGGCGGTATAGTGATACCAGATTTCAAACTATATTACAGAGCAATAGTAACAAAAACAGCATGGTACTGGTACCAAAACAGGCGGGTGGACCAATGGTACAGAATAGAGGACACAGAGACTAATCCACAAAGTTACAACTATCTTATATTTGATAAAGGGGCTAAAAGCATGCAATGGAGGAAGGATAGCATCTTCAACAAATGGTGTTGGGAAAACTGGAAATCCATATGCCACACAATGAAACTGAATCCCCTCCTCTCACCATGCACAAAAGTTAACTCAAAATGGATCAAGGAGCTTGATATCAAATCAGAGACTCTGCGCCTGATAGAAGAAAAAGTTGGCTCCGATCTACATATTGTGGGGTCGGGCTCCAAATTCCTTAATAGGACACCCATAGCACAAGAGTTAATAGCAAGAATCAACAAATGGGACTTACTTAAACTAAAAAGTTTTTTTCTCAGCAAGAGAAACAATAAGAGAGGTAAATAGGGAGCCTACATCATGGGAACAAATTTTTACTCCTCACACTTCAGATAGAGCCCTAATATCCAGAGTATACAAAGAACTCAAAAAATTAGACAATAAGATAACAAATAACCCAATCAACAAATGGGCCAAGGACCTGAACAGACACTTCTCAGATGAGGACATACAATCAATCAACAAGTACATGAAAAAATGCTCACCATCTCTAGCAGTCAGAGAAATGCAAATCAAAACCACCCTAAGATACCATCTCACTCCAGTAAGATTGGCAGCCATTATGAAGTCAAACAACATCAAGTGCTGGCGAGGATGTGGGGAAAAGGGTACTCTTGTAGATTGCTGGTGGGACTGCAAATTGGTGCGGCCAATTTGGAAAGCAGTATGGAGATTTCTTGGAAAGCTGGGAATGGAACCACCATTTGACCCAGCTATTGCCCTTCTCGGACTATTCCCTGAAGACCTTAAAAGAGCGTACTACAGGGATACTGCCACATCGATGTTCATAGCAGCACAATTCACAATAGCTAGACTGTGGAACCAACCCAGATGCCCTTCAATGGATGAATGGATAAAAAAAAAATGTGGCATTTATACACCATGGAGTATTACGCAGCACTAAAAAATGACAAAATCATGGATTTTGCAGGGAAATGGATGGCACTAGAGCAGATTATGCTTAGTGAAGCTAGCCAATCCTTAAAAAACAAATACCAAATGTCTTCTTTGATATAATGAGAGCAACTAAGAACAGAGCAGGGAGGAAGAGCAGGAAGAAAAGATTAACATTAAACAGAGACATGAGGTGGGAGGGAAAGGGAGAGAAAGGGGGAATTGCATGGAAATGGAGGGAGACCCTCATTGTTATACAAAATTACATATAAGAGGTTGTGAGGGGAATGGGAAAATAAACAAGTAGAGAAATGAATTACAGTAGATGGGGTAGAGAGAGAAGATGGGAGGGGAGGGGGGATAGTAGGGGATAGGAAAGGTAGCAGAATACAACAGTTACTACTATGGCATTATGTAAAAATGTGGATGTGTAACAGAAGTGATTCTGCAATCTGTATTTGGGGTGAAAATGGGAGTTCATAACTCACTTGAATCTAATGTATGAAATATGATATGTCAAGAGCTTTGTAATGTTGTGAAAAACCAATAAAAAAAAGAAAAAAAAAGAGTGGAGAGGCATTTGTGGAGGCACAGAGACAGAGGGGAAGATAAAGAGGCTGTAGCTGGGTAATAAAAAGCGAGATCATCAGAAATTCACCCTAGCAAGACTGAACTTAAGGCTCCATTACAATGTGGTGTCTGGTTCACTTTGAATAATTTGCACACCACCTTGTACCAAAACTATGGAAGTTATTAAGATGAAGACATAGGGGGACAGATACCCAATGAATCTGAACTACCACCTTAAGTGAATTCTTCTTACTTCTGCTTATTGTACCCATGTAAGTCAGCCCAGATGCACTACTGGGTTAAATAAATAATTGGTGGTATCTGAAAATATAATTAACTTATAAACCTCTGATCTGAAACAGTATTTGTCTACAACTGAGATGGTCATAAATTTATTGGAGATTGATGCTAATTATTATTCCTTTTGAAATCCAAATTACTGTGTCCCATATGAAAGATAAGTTTCCCATAAAGACTTATTGATTAATGAATAAATAGCTAAAAATGGGGGAAAGATTTCATGATAACAGATTTAGCATCTTACAGGTGCTTCCACTCTGTGTCCTTGGTTCCTAAGTTGCCCTTGTATTGTGCCTCTGCCAGCCCATCAAATCAAGTGGTGACCTGTCAGTGGTTCTGGTTTATGGTCATCATCTGAAACTCTTTTCCCCAGTCATTCTTTTTTTTTCTTTTTTCTTTTTTTTTTAGTTGTTGATGGGCCTTCATTTTGTTTATTTATTTATATGTGGTGCTAAGGATTGAACCTAGTGCCTCACACATACTAGGCAAGCGCTCTGCCACTGAGCCCAGTCCCAGTCCCCCTAGTCATTCTCTTGTAGATAAAACTCATTCTCAGAGGCTCTTTTGATGGATGTGACAAGTATAGTGTCTTTTAGGTGGTCCCCAGAATGTGAACCAAATGGGTTACACCCTTTCAACATGCTAATTCTTGTTCAACTGTTCAAGATTTTTCACCCTAATTTGCCTATCATAGTTGATTTCCAAGGAGCAGTATTAACCATTAAGAGTCCACAGCAGGGGTTGGGGCTGTAGCTCAGTGGTGGAGTGCTTGTCTTGCATGTGTGAGTCACTGGGTTCCATCCTCAGCACCACATAAAAATAAATAGAAATATTGTGTCCATCTACAACTAAAAAAAAAATTTAAAAAAGAGTCCACAGCTGCGGGGTGGTGGCACACACCTGTCATCCCAGCTACCCAGGAGGTGGAGGCAGGAGGACTGCCAGGTCCAGGCCAGCCTGGGCCACCCTGTCTCAAAAATAAATAGATAAATAAAAAGTGACAGCTGTAAAGGGAGAAAGTGGTGGATGGACCCTCTGCCTTCCCTTCTGCGTCCTTCAGGTACAGGGACATTGTTAGACCCAAACTACAACAAAAAGCCTGCCTTTCTTAGGAATGTCTTGGTCCTATAGGGTGGCATTTAAAACCGAGAGAACTAGCCTCCCCTCCTGCCTCCCTCAGCAGCTGAGATGGCGAGCTCTGTGCTCTGCCTGTTTTATTTTGGGGTTTTTGGGAAACAGAAGAAACACGACCACTGAAGGCTTTTTCTGAGTGATGGAGGTGATTTCTAGAAAGACTTGCCATCTGCTCTGGGTTTCCCAGTCTATCACTCCCCCTTTGTGCTCACTGAACTTGGTTTGGGTCAGTGATGGACGAGGAGTGTGGATACATGAAGCTGAACTCTCTCTGTCATAGTCCAGTGCTATTCCTGCCTGAGAATTAGCTCCAGCTCAGATCAGGGGGCCAGGTAATCATACATCAGCTTCTTTAGAACGTGATGTTAATTCCCCACCGATCCTGCCACCAGCGTTTAATACAGAATCCACTTGCCTTGGAGCTCCACGTTGATGACATATAGATGTTATTAAAACAACAACAACAACAACAACAACAACAACAACAAAAAACACCTAGCACAATTAAAAAGTGATGTTGCCTGGTGCCATGACACAGGCGAGAGCCGTGGGACACTGTGAGTCTCGTCCCAGCCTGGGCTGAGGTTTTGTAACTTGCTTTTGTTGGTATTTTTCTTGTTCTCTTGTGAATTGGTTCTGGAAGCAAGAACTTGAGACTTGGTTGCTTCTCAGTAGACTTTGGTGCACCAGCTCGTAAAGAAAATTGGGCTTTTATGTCTTGTAGTTAACTATTATCTCCCCTTCTCTTCATGTAATAAAATGAAATGAAATTTTTGTCCTCAAATGATGAAAACACAGTGTTCGTAATGGAAAAGTCTGGAATATTCCTTCAATAACTATAAAACAGCACCCTCTTTCCTTACGATTTGTCAACATTTTAAGAGTGTTAGCAAGATTTTTAGAGTAATCTACAAAGAAATGTTTGATTAAGAAAGATATATTAATTCCAGGGAAAAGCCTACTTTAAAAATATGTAATTTGATAGTTTACAAAAAAATCTTCTCTTCCTAAAAAAAAAAAAAATCAAAAAACCCTGATATTTCAACATACATTATCTCTGCTTTATACTCCAACAAAACCCAATTCATAGATTGCTTGAATTTTTCAAAGGTTTTTAAATTTTTGTTTAGTCAAAACACAAAGAAATTCATTAAAACATATTACAACTAAAATAATATGTTTACACATCAGGTAATTTAGAGGTTCTGCACTAATGAATATAATAAGACAGGAAATGAAATGACTAATACAAATATTTGAAAAGAATAATAGACTTATTTTGCAAATGACATGATCATATAGCTATAAATCCAAGATGCTCCAATAAAAATAAATTAGAAAACAAATAAAAGCATTAGATCAAGAGCTGTATAATAATTGATTAAAAAAAGATAAATAGTTTTTCATCTATGCTAGTAATAAATATGCAGAAGTTTAAATTAGAAATGTTTCATCTAAAACAAAACAAAAAAAAAAATTCACATGCTCCAAGAGAAAAGCAGAAATGCTCATGAAAATTCAGTAACACCTCATTAAAGTACTTGAAAAAGACCCTGAACAAAAGAACTGGCATATCGTCTTCCACCAGGGGATATTCAACTCCCTCATAGTGTCTATTCCCCCAAATTAATAGAAGCATTTAATAATTCTATTCAGGTCTTAGTAGAGGAGTGGAATGTTGGTGTGGAACGTGGCAAACAGAACAGAGAATCTAGAACTCAATTTACATGAGAATTTGACATAAGGCTCTTGTGCTCTTCCAATTCAGTGCAGAGGAAAGATTTGCTTTTAAATGAGGCTGAAGCAATTAGCTACCTACCTATGAAAAGACGAAGGTGAGTCCCTCTCACACACGTGGTACCAAGACAACTCCCAGACAGAACAACTGCTGTAACAGCAGGAAATAAGAAAAACCTTGCAAGAAAATCTTTGCAAACACAGCTTTATCCCAAGACTTAAGAAAACTTTTTAAGCCAAGACTTAGGAAAATAAAAAGCTTTAGAGGAAAAGGGAAACATTTTAATACTAAAAAATGTAAATTACCTTTTAAAAAAACAATAAAAATGATTCTAAAAATACATGTCAAATGAAGTGCTAATTCCTATACGTGTGAAGTGCAGTCCCATGTGTCAGAAAATGATGCAATCTGTAACAACACAGACGGAGGATATGAATGTGCAACCCATACAAGAATAAATACAGCCGACATGAAAACACGTTCAGAGGGTCGAGAACTTGGAAATTAAATTAAAAGTGAGCAATTAAATCTCAAACAGAGAGAGCTAGAGAGTCAGCCCCACACCCTGGAGTCCAGCCCGCACACCCTGGTGTTTCTAATATGCTGGAACACTCGGTCCTTGTAAAAAAAGCAGCTGCCTTGAGTTCTCCACCTCCCTCTTGGACTTTACACCCTCATGCTGTGTGGTCAGGGGGCCCCCAAGGTCACTTTCCGGGCATGGCTCTCTCCACATAACAGGAAGTCCAACATTTCAAAATGGAGTTTGAATTTAGTGGCTTGTGCTATGTCCACCGTGTTGTGTCCACCACAATTTCCTTTTAGGACGATTTCATTAGCCCAAAGTACCCCTGAACCTATTAGCAATCTGTACCCATCAGTGTCCTCGAGAGCACAGGACTGATAGGCCACAGGTAGACCCAGATGCAGGAATAAGAGAGGGGATTCCCAAGGGGAATTGCCTCACAGTTACAGGTGCGGCTGAGAAGTCACACCTTGTCCCTGAGCGGTGTGGAGATGCTGGAATGCTGGTAGCATGCCTCAGCTCAAGTCTGCAAACCTCGGAACAGGGAAGAGGACAGCACAGCTCTGAGTCTGGGCTCCAGGCTGTGAGGACTGGTGTGAGTCCTGGATTGCCAAAGCTGGGGAGTTGGAACTCTGATGTCCAAGGACAGGAGGAGGAGAGGAAGAGGAAATGTGTGTCTCTGCCTCTTGATTCTGCCTAGGTCTCTGGCCATCTGCATGGTGCCCACACACATGGGCAACCCTACTGGATGCACCAGCTTCCAGGCCAGTCTCCTCTGGAGAGACACCCTTTGCCTCTCACTGGGATTCAATGCAGTCCTGCTGACACCTACCAGGCACAGTTTCACAGTGACTTCGGCTTCCTTGGCCCTCAGCCCTGGGCAGCTCCAGTCATTTTATCTCTGCAGATTTGCCTATTCTGGACATTTTCTATACGTGGAATCATAATAGGCAGTCTTTTGTGTTTGGTTTCTTTTACCTAGTATATTATTTCCATGTATAATACGTCTACATTGTAGCATGTACCAAGTTTGATTTTTTTGAGTATTGTACTGCATGCAGAATCCCATCAATAACTGATTCATCCATCCCAAACTAAATGAAAATTTAGTTTGCTTCTAGTTTTCTTTCTTTTTATAGAAGAACAACATTTTATTGTATGAGTATATCATATTTTGTTTATTCATCAGTTGATGGGCATTTGGGTTGTCATAATTTTTGAATTATTTTAAATAATGCTGGTACAAACATTTGTGTAAAGTTTTTGTAAATATTACTTCAGTTCTTTTGGTTGTATACATAGGAGTAGAATTTCTGAGTCACATGGTAAACTCTTTCACCTTTTAAGAAACTGCCAAAGGGGTTTCTGTGGTGACACCCATGCCCCAGTCTTCACCAACACTTGTTTTTTCCTTTTAAATTATAGCCATCCTAGTGTGATGGTGTGGGCTCAGAGGGGCATGGGCACGGAGGGAATTCCCCTAATGACTGATGAGATTGACCATCTTTCATCTGCATATTGACCATTCTTCTTTGGAAAAAAAATCTATTCAAATACTTTGCCTGTTTTAAATTGTGTTATATCTCTTTTTACTGTTGAATTGTAAGAGCTCTTTGAGCATTTTGGATATTAGATCCTCATAAAAAATGCAATTTACAAATATTGTCTTCCATTATGTGGGTAACCTTTTAATTTCTTGTGTTATCTTCCCCCATTAGTTCTTATTAGTTATACATGACAACAGGATTCATTTTGATATAATTATAAAAGCATGGACTATAATGAGCTCTAATTCAGTTCCCAGTACTTCCCCACTTCCCCTTCCCCTCTCATCTCCTCTACTGATCTTTCTGCTATTTACTTAAAGATTTTTTTTTAATTAGTGCCTTGTGGATGTACATGATGGTGAGATTCACTGTGGTATATTCGTATGCATGAACAGGAAAGTTTGGTTAGATTCATCCCACTTCCCTTATCCCATCTCTCCTTCCTACCCCTCTATCCCCTTCCTCTATTCCATTGATCTCTCTTCTATTTTGATGCACAGAGGTCTTGAGCTTTGATACAAACCAATGGATTCTTTTTTTAAAAAAAAAATTATTAGTTGTTGATGGACGATCATTTATTTATTTATTTATTTATTTATTTATTTATTTATTTATTTATGTGTAATGCTGAGAATCAAACCCAGTGCCTCACACATGCTAGGCAAGCGCTGTACCACTGAGCCACAACCTCAGTCCCCCAAGGGATTCTTAATTCCTAAAGAAATCAGCTAATGATGGGGGAAGCATTTTCTGTTTGGCTTTCTATTCAGCACTGCAGTTCTATTGATTTCTAAATAGAATTAAACATCCATCTGTCAACATTTCCTTCAGCTTTAAGATCTTCATTTTTTTTTCCATGCAGTCTGCTGACACACTCCTTTGGTGTTTTGTTTTGTTTTTTAATTTGATAATGGAGTAGACGGAGGTGAGAAAATTAGCTTTGCTTTTAGAATTCTTCATTCTGCATTGTTTCATTTGTCATCACAAGTACATCTTAATATTGTTCTCACCAAAAAATCTTAAAAAGAGAAAACCATTCTTGACTAAAACAAGGGTTGAAAATACAGTGTAGGCAATCTTGTCTTTATATTAGTGTGTTCCTCCTCACAAAGGGACAGCAAGATGTGATGATTGATATCTTAATTTTTCCCAGATTGAAGAGGTTTTTGTGTTTTCATGCACTAAATGTTAGCTACTCCTTGATACCCACTGACTAAACTGATTTTTAATAGAAAACCCATTGAGACATATTTGACAGGAGCAAACAGAGCAGAGATGGACCTACACCTCTAGGAGATGAGAAAGTTTTCAGAAGAACTCAGCCAACCATCCTGTCATTGTGAGTACGTGGCTGGGATGGTTTCAACGTGGAGCACAATTTTCTAACTTTATGTTCTCTGTTGCCAATTTTTAGTATGAATATTGAGTGTGAAGTATAAAACTAAAGAATTATGTTGATAATTTCAATTTGCTTTTTGTTCACAAATGTGTAATTTCAAAGTTTAGGGGAAATTCTTCCCAGAATAATGTTGAAAGCCATACAAAAATATGAAAGGCTGCCTTCGACCCTGGAGGATCACTTACGATGCTCCCCGACCAATTATCACATGATGGACACACCTGTATAAAGCAGAGTAGGAAGTAGGAAAGGGCTCAGTATGTCATGTGAGCTATTTACAGTGAACAACTGATATTTCACAAATGACCTGTATTTTGACAGATTGAGGTTCTTCGTATAGATGACCAAAAACAAGAAGTAAATTTTGGGAGTGAATTCAATCAGTGCAGGTAGCCATCTGTACATGACAATTTAGAGGACAGAGTGGTGGTGTTGGTTGTGGGAGCAGGACATGTTCTTTCCACACCCTGCCCCACACTGTTGGTTTAATTTGTAAGTAGATGCTTTACCTGCAGTAGAGGAGCAGTGGACATTGACTCAAAATGCACGATTCTATGTTTTGGATTAACTAGTGGAATAATCAAAGTTATTTAAAACTTTCTAAACCTGAGATTACACACAGATTACATAATCTGAGATTATGGGGACATGGTTATGACTTCACCTGTCATGAAAGATAAGCAAGGGATGGAGAACAAGGACATGATTATAGAGACAGTTTGCACAGCGTGAGATTCTATGCAGGATCCTATGCTCATCATTGCAAGTTTCTCTCATTTCCTCTAGATGCGCTCCATGCACTTTTTTCCTATTTTATGCACGAATAAGGACAACCATCTTGCAATTCTCTTCCATGAGGGTTGAAAGGATAAAATGGGGTGAAAAGCTTAGTTCAACTGTTTTTTTTTTTTTTTAACTTTTTTGTACCAGGGATTGAAACCAGGGATCAAGGGCCCTTAATCACTGAGCCACATCCCCAGCCCATTTTTTTTTAAATTTTTATTTTGAGACAGGGTCTTGATAAGGTGCTGAGGCTGGTAGTTCCACATTTTTAACATGTGCTCTAACCAGTAAGTGAGGAAATGTGGGTTCTCATGGCAGGGATAGCAGCCACTCAAGAACTCGTTGTGCCCACGGTCATGTGGTGGAGACCTTGGTCTGCTTCTGGAGCCATGTCAGCTCAGCCTCCCTGACCACCAACATTCTGCAGGTATTGTTTTCTATTATTGCTGTGGGAATGACGACTCCCTTGTGACTCTTCACCTGGTTCTCTGTCTCTGCCCCAAGCATTTTCATGGTTGGTGATTTTAATCTGTATCTTTTTGCTAGAATACACCATAACCATGAGCAAAACAATATTTAGTTCCCAAGTAAAGCACAAGCCCTAAGTGAAGGCAGTCTTGAGAGCCATCCACACAGTGGATTTGTGTTTCAACTCCTTTCATTTAAAATAATTTTTTCAAGGTTTATCCATATTGCAGCAGGTGTCAATATTTCATTTTTTAATTGTCAAATAATATTCCATTGTAGGGATGGATAGAGTACATTTTATTTATCCATTTTTCTATGGAGCTGTGAACATTTATTGTAGTTTTCTTATGTGAACATACGTTTTTAATTGTCTTATATATGAATCTAGGAATGAGTTTAACTTGAGAATTGGAAAATTGTTTTCCATAATGGTACACCTACCTGCATGTACGGAAGCTCAAGTTTCTCCAATCTTTACCTAACATTTATGGTTTTCTATTTTTTTTTTAATGATAGCTAACCTACCGGGCATGAAGAGGCATTTCATTTATTTAAATGTGTATTTACCTAATGGCTGAGGACTTGGAGCATGTGCTTACTGGCTGTTTCATATTTCGTATTTACTAGTCACTGATATACCTTCTTTGGGGAAATAGCTACTTAAGTTATTTGGCCACTGCTATACTTTGAGTGTTGAATGTCCACCAAAGGCCCATGTGTTAAAGACTCCGTCCTTTGCGTGGCACTGTTGGGAAGGACTCTAACCTTTAAGAGGTGGGGTCTAAAGGTCCCCCTGGGCCACTGGGGGTGAGCCCCTCTCTGTTTCCTGGCCTAAGACGTGAGCTCTCATGGTGGCTTTGCCCTGGTGTGCTTCTCTCATCAGAAGTCCAACACAATGGTGCCACCTTGACCTTGGACTTGAGCTTCTGGAACTATTTGAGAAAACAAACCTCTCTTTACTTCCTAAGTAGCCCATTTCAGGTATTCCGTTATAGTGATGAGAATCTGACCAACATACCTGTCTTTAAATTGGGCAGTTTGTCTTCTTACTGTCATGCTGTAGGAGCTCTTGACTTTGTGAGTTTGTTTTCAGTGTCCTTTGAAGCATGAACACTTTTAAATTTCATGTAGTTATGTACCTAAACTTTTTGCAATACAGATTTTCCTCAATGTGTGTTTTTTTAGATGTATTCATGCTGATTTATATAAATAGACTTATTTTCGCCCAGGAATAATGTGGAATTATGTAAATAAGTTATTTTCTATTTTCATTTTCTTCATATGTAAAATTAGTTTGCATCCAATTTTTATTTTTGCTACTATAAATAATGCATTGACACATATTTGTATATTTGTACTCAAGGGAAAACATTTTTAATGCTACCTACACAGAAATAATACCATTAGATGGAATAGCACGCTTATGAAAACTTCAGTAAAATTCCCAAATTGCCTTATTGTAATAATTTATTTCCAGTCAGCAAAATATGAATCACGATATTCCTACTTATTCACATAGTGTCAGACCTGCTCATTTTTACCAACAAGATAACGAATTTGTAACTCAGTGGTATCCTTTTAGTTTCTCTGCTTCTTAGTAAAAATGATTTTCATGCTTTTTGACTTTTGGATTTCATCTTCTGTAAACTTTCTGTTTGTTTCATTTGACGATCCTGTATTTTCTCCCTGATGGCTTCTGAGGGTGGTGGCATTCCTAATATGTTCTGGAAGCCAAGGGATCCCAACTTGTGTGCTGCTCATACTTACATTAAAATTTTTATGACTGACTTCTCTGAGAGAAGTTTAAAATTTTAATATAATTTATCAGTTCTTACCTATATGATTTATGCTTTTTTGTATTATATTTTTAAATTGTTCCCCACCCTAATTCATAAAATATCCTATATTACTCTAAAATTTTTAAAGATTGTGTTTTACATCTGGATCATTAATTCATCTCGATGTGATTTTTACATTGTGTGAGTCAGGAATTCAATTTCCCCTAAAGAAAACTGAGTGTCCTGACACTATTGATTATGTAGTTCATCATTATACATCTGTACTGATGTATTCTACAGTTTCATTTATATAACAAATTCCCACACATAGATCATGTTTTCCATGAAGTCCTTGGATACCTTATACTAGATCTAGATACCAGGTTTTTCAGGTCTCTTATGTGTTCATTTGCTCTTGTGAATGGCATCTTATTTCTAGTTCATCCTTTAGTAGGGTTTACTATTTATATTGTCATGCTGATGTTGTGTTTGGAAAGTTACCTGGCATCTGAAACCTTCTTTCTGAACTGGTATGCAGGCCTGTGAGTGCAAGCTCTCTCACTCTTTGGCTGAAATACTGTCATCTCGTCCTGATCCTTGAAATACATGTTATTTCTGTACAGAACCTTGGCTGGTAGGCAGAGCTCCTTCACTATGGAAGACCATCGCTTCACTCTTTGGACTTGACCTTGGTCATTAAGAGGCTACTGATAATCCAATTGTTCTTAGTTCTTTCCTCCCTGGTACATTCATATTTTTATCTCTTTAATTTTTCTTTATCTGCAATTTCACTAAAATATGACCAAAGTGAAATTTTAATATTTCCACTCAGGACTTTTTAGCATCTTTAAATTTAGGATTTATGTGTTTCATTAATTACAGAAAATTCTCAGCTATTATTAAATTATGAATGTTCACTAGTTCTCTCATTCTCTCCTTTTGAAAGCCTTGTGTTGATAGGTTAGGTCATTTCATCCTTTCTTCAATGTGTCCTAATCTCTCTTTCATATTTCTTTTGAACTTCTTATGTTGCACTTGGAGTAATTTTCATATATATATATATATATATATATATATATATATATATATGTAAATTTTATATACATGCTAATCTTATGCTTAGAAAGTTACCTGTGATTTGAAAACTTTCTTCTTGAACTATTTAATCATACTGATATATATGTATACATACACACACACACACACACACACACACACACACACACATACAAATATATACATTTGTACCCAAAGGCTTTGAATTCATGATCCGCCTGCTTCAGCCTTCTGAGGCAGGGAATCACTGCAATTACAGGTGTGCACCACTATGCCAGGCTCATTCTTCTCTTCTAATGCACTAATTATCTCTTTATCGAATCTTCTTCTAAACTAACCCATTGAGTATATTATCCACTGTGTTTATGTATCACATTTTCTTTATCCATTCATCTGTTGAAGGGCACCTAGGTTGGTTCCATAGATTAGCTATTGTGAATTGAGCTGCTGTAAACATTGATGTGGCTGTAGTATGCTGATTTTAATTCCTTTGGATATACACCAAGATATAGGATAACTGAGTCACGCTTATATGCCCCTAACCTAACTATACCTAGTCAGATATAAACTTCTTTTTAGTTAATTTGGATAATTTATATTTCTTTCCAATTAAATAATTTCTTAACATTTCCTTCTGTATTTTATGTATTTGCAGTTATTTATTGATTGGATTTGTTAGGAGGTTGTCTATTTTATGGTTTTACTGCTGTGCTGCTAAAAATTCTGTTTTGTAGTTTTATTCCATCTACATCTCCTTTAAATTGTATTATATTAGTTAGTTTCTCCTTTAATCTATGCTGTTTGTTCCCCTTTCTCTCTTATGTTTGTGCACTTTTTTCCTAACTTCTTCAGTTCTGTGCATATTTCATTGAAGGCTGTAATGCATGCAAGAAGAAATTGACCCTCAATCTCCTGAGTTGTGATACACAATGATCTGATCTCATCATTGGCATTTTTCTAAGTCTTCAATATTTGAAGTTTTAAGTTTCTTCTCTGGTCGAAGAGTTATTGAAGGTAACAATCTTATTTCACTTTTCATTTACTCATGATTTTAATAAACATTTTTAAATGAATAACTCATTTATTTTCTCTGGTTAGAACACATGATCTACTCAGATTCTACTTTGTGGAATTCACAAAACTCTGGTCAGATTTAAAGATCATCTGAAAATCCTGTGTATTGAGCTTTTTCTTTCTTACTACCCATATAACCAAGATAGTCTAAATGTTTTTTTAAAAAACAATCAGTAATGTGCGTGGTTTGACTGAAACCATCAAGTTCATTTCCTGTTACTACGCAAGTCCAATGTGCACGGTCCTGGGATCCAGCCTTGCTTGCTTCCCTTGGGAACAACAAGGGGCCGGTTTATAAATGGTGTCTGTCTGCAGCAAAATGAGGAGGCTGTGGCAGAACACAGGCCAACAGCTTTGCAGGGCCTAGAGGGATGGGTGCACAGCGAGGCTCCTGTTCAGGGATGCAGTACCAGCCTGGGCGCCCAAGTCCTTCACTCTGCTGCTTCATCTCGTGGGTAGACCAGGGCCGAGAGGCAGCAGAGTGTTGTCAGGAGGGTGGTTTCAGTGGCCGTCAGGCTGAGGTGTGGCGTGTGTCATCCTGTCCACTTGTCATTGGTCAGAGCTTGTGTGACAGGGGAGGCTGGGGATGCAGGAGAGCTGGGTGTCCTCGTGGACAAAGGCTGTTTTTCATGAGCCCAGCAGCATGCCCAGACTTCTCTGTCTTCCGTGTGTATCACAGGAATATCTGCAGCACTCACTCTGAAATCAAACTAGGCATACACATGCTGTAAAAATATTTCTTTATGCCCAAGAAATAAGGATGAAATACAGTCAATACTTATTTTTAGTATTTTATTCTATTTTTTCTCATCTAAACTATAAATCAGGAACCTGTTTGCTCGATTTACTTGCAAACTTTACTTTTTAAAAGACACTCTTAAGTAAGTTCTCCAGCAACAGTGAATGACTGTGCTGGGTCCCTCGACCTGTCTGGAAGGTCCCTGTTCCGAGCACTAGTCCCACTGATGCTGCTGGTTTATACACACATGAGGTAGGAAGTGTGGCCAATATTCTCTCCAAGTCACCAACTTGTCAAAGGCTTCTGAGCAGCAACAGGGATTTTTAAAATTTAATTTCATTCCAATTTTTATTTATAGCCCTGTTCAATGTAAGATTGTGTAGTTAAAAGTAAATTTTTAAGCATCTGAGTTAATAGATTTCTTGATTTTTCTGGAAGATAGTATTTCTTTTGCTTATTTAAATACAGAGTTTATTTTCCCCTTGTAATGGCCCAGCATGAGCCTTGCACAGCAACTTGAAGTAATATCCTTTTCCATTCCTGTTGCCTAAGAGCCACTTCAGGTATCTGCAAGCCCATGTGTGCAGGATCTCTGTGGTGACTTAGCTTATTTTACTTCTCAGTTCAGTTCAAGCAATTTTGGGTGACTTAAATTGATTTTATATTTTGAAACATAATTGCAATCATTTGTCTAACCTGCTTTATTGTAATGTAGTGCATTTTAAGTTGATGTGAAATGTGTGAGTAGCTTTTCCAATAATGCAAGTTTCTGATTTGCAGCAGATATAGTGGTGGCAAAGCCCAGACTTGGCTTCTAGAAGACGCAGTGAAGCTCACATACTTAGAACTTTAGAAAACCATAAGAAAGACAAAGTGATCACTCCAGGGCAGTCTAAAGACCCACACATGGATGATTTGTATTACATTTTCTAAGGTGTAGATGGATCATTTCTATTAATTTTCCCCCAAAACCTGTAGATCTATATTTGGATGCCATTCACTCTTTCTTTTCTGTTGTTATTCATTAATCCTAACACCAGAAATCTTTAGGCTTTGAATATCCCATTACACCTATCTGATCGTATCAGTCCTGTTATTTTGAGGCAGTCGGGACTTTTTCAAAGTTGTTACAAGGCCTCGGTTTTCACTGGACCTCGAATGTCTCTCTCATATGACAGATGTGTGTTTTACTACTGTGCATTTTTTAGGTGTGGCAGTGAGAGATCACTCAGTATCAGCTTGGGTTCATTTCCCCCGGGGTGAGAATCCCAAGCCTTGCAGCCCTCCTCCCTGAAGATCAGCACTTCCTGAGCAGTATGGTCCCGAGCAACCTTGCTTTTGATGCATCACTTCAGAAACCTGGTTCAGGGTCAATTCCTGAGCATGGCTGGTTCTTGGCATGAAGAGTATAAGAAACATAATAATAAATATGTATGTATATGTTTGAGCATATTCCTATCTGGGCAAGTGCTAGTAGTGTAAGAGTTTTATATTGCAAATCATAATCTTCAACATAAACCAACTTACTCTTTACTTGAAACTCATTTTTGTGCTCAGATCTGCCTCATCTTACTATAAAAATCCATTCACAACAAAAAGCAATTTTTAAAAAATGCCATCGTGGGCATAAGGAACACCCAGAGTGTGTGGAATCAACCTTCATAGCCCTAATGGATGACGATGAGAACCCACACCAGAAAGAAGTGTTCCTTTGTCACCTGAAGGGGCTCTTTCTGCAGGAAGAAGAATTGCTAGATGCTCTCAGAAACACCAGGATTGGTGAGCAGCCCACAGGGCGTTTTGTCAGTATGACCTGAATAATTATAAGGGTTAACTTGAGGCTGATTTGACATGAGGTTCACCCATTCATAATTCTAAATAAAAAGGATCCACTCTGTATAAACATAATAACCTAACTGAACAGAGAATGGGGTGGGCAACTGGTCTATGGCCCCCTCTAAGTTTCTAACTTGACCTTTTAAAAAATTCTGCATCCTTAAAGTTAGTACTGGCATATTGATAAATAATTTTGTGATTCTGAGACCAAAACACAAACAAAAACAAAACTGGCTTGTCTTCTCAATTATAAGTCATCAGATCCTTTTGACACTAGCAGGCTGTTCATAGGAGAGAGAACTGTGATTTTGCTATGTTGTGTAAGGAAGAGACATTTATCACTGAATCTCTGCAATCATTTGGTATTGGAAAGCCTCATCAATCTTGAGCGTACGCTGTTGACATTTTGTTTTACTGCTTTTTTCCACATATTACAAGAATAAACAATTTATAAGTAACACAAGTACAGTGGATTCAATCTAAGTCACACACATTCTGAAGGCGGAGCTCCCCAATGCCATTTTACAAACTGCTGAACAGTAAGTGTTTATTACCTTTTTGTGCCTATAAAGAAACCCGATGTACACAAAGCTCGAAAGCCTTCGGGTGCAGACTTGAAGGTTTATCAAATGGGGAAAAACCAATTGCATATTCTCTTTTCTAAGGGAGATTTTACCTAGTGCTCTGAACATCATTAACTTCCTCTTAACTTATGAATTGCTCTATTTGTGAAAAATTACCCTGGACCAAATATGAAAGTTAGCATTTGATATGAGAGGCCAGCAGGTTTCAGTCTCATTAGTTTTGTTTCTCTTTTACTTGGTAGAATATGTGTTCATTCAATATATTTTAATGACTCACCAACTGGATGGGAAGCCCTTGGTTGTAGCAGGTGTGTTCCAGAATGCCAAGATGGATCAGGGATGGCCGCTGTTCTGGAAAGGCTTAGCTCCAGTATAGACCATAATCAAGACATCCCAAACTATTAAATTAGCAAACCTGGTTGTACGTGGGTGTCTTGGCTTTGTTACACTTGTGAAGAGAAGAAAGCTTACTCTTAAATTGGGCGGCTTAACTCTGAAGGAGAGACTCCCACGTACAGAGTGGGCCATTAACTATAAATAAGATAGGCAAGCAACTCTGAAGCCAATTAGGAGGTGAGTTAACAGCCGTGTTTTTGCAAACATGCCAACTTTCCAGAGAAAATCATTCAATCTCGGAAGATTTTCTAACATTCCAGGGCTTTTATGCAAGGTTTTTAACAAAGATTAGGAATTTATTGTAGTATTTTTATGATTCTCTTACTTGGAAATGCTTCTCTGTGCTGGAGAATGTGTAAGATGTGATTATACATTTTGAGAGCAATTACAGCCCTCCGCCTCTCATCAGGGAGATCCTTCCAGACAGAAGTGGAAACAGTCTAGTCTCTGTGGGAGACAAGGATGTGCATCTTTGATTGATGGGTTGGCATCCACGACACCTGGAATCCAAACAGTTGGAGTCATACCTTAGGAAATGCTTCAAGGACACGAGGAAGCACCCTCCGGGCAACACAGATGCTAACAGAGATGGTGCATCCAGGATGGGCCCTGTGAGTGGAGGAAGAAGCTGACCTCAAATAGAAACCAGAGGGCAAGATGAGGGAGGACAGGCAGTAGCCCGGCAGCCGCACCTGCTCCCATGCGCTCTGGCGATGCGCTCTCTGCCTGTCCTTGGGGTTTCTCTGGCTGGCTCCTTTTAGTCTGAGGATGGGGCTTCTGTCCCCCCTCTCCTGGGCTCCTGCTAACTGACCAAAGCATCTCCAAGGCCTCCTTATTCATCTTTTCTTCCTCTTGCTGCTCTTTCCTTTCCTTTTCTTTTTTTTTCTGGAGGATGAGCCCTCTGTTTCCAAAGTTTACTAAAAAAAATTAAATTAAATTTTAAAAAAGCATCTATTTGGTGCATTTAATTCTGTAAATTTCTGGATATCATTCTGGACACTGGTGTTTATGATGGTGATGGTTTAGTCTTTTGAGACTTATAGGGGAGAGGATCTGTTACTGAGAGCCCACGTGGCACCGTTGTCATGACAGGAATTTCAAGGAAATAGAGGTCACCACTAGTGGCTCATCAAGTTGTATGTGCAGGAAGCTTTTCTGGGGCTCAAATTGTTTGTATGTAAAGTGGAGCTGAAACTACATTATGACATTTTGACATTTACCTCCCTGAGAGCTGAGATTCTGAAATGACCACTTATGAGGAAATTGATTTATGTGTATATCTTTAAAAGTTCCTTCAATATGTTTTCAGAATGATGCTCTGATGTAGACTGGACGTGTGTTTCCAATCCTCAAAGGAGATTTGTATCAAAACAACAACAACAAAAAGCATTTAATCCTACTCATGATGGTTACTGAGGAGACAGAAAGATAGAGCGATATTGTTTATGTCTTTCAGCTTAGCTATTGATTTGAAGGCAGAAGAAACAGCTTAAATCACTTGTATTCAAAAAGCAGAGACAGAGAGGTGTCCAGGTGGTGATAAGCTGTGTTCTTCCTAAAAGGCACCAACAAACAGACACCATACAGCCAAGACCTCTAGTTCATGGGTAAATCAAGGGGCTCCTCTTTGGGTAGTTAAGAAGCAACTAGATGTTAAATGTTCCTAAATGGTGAAGCATAGTACGTGGTTAAATACTAGTAAAAAGTGAAAAGCCTTCCCAAGCTCTGGCTACACAAAGCCCAATTTATTTGTTCAGACTGTTATTAATTAACACCTATTTATGTTTATGGCTGAGGCATCGGGGACTCAATAATAAATATAACAATAGTGTTTCTTCTCTGTAAGGAAAGAGAAAGAATCAAATTACAACTGATTCTAAGAAGAGGAATTCATAAAGAACACCTAATTCTGCTTCGAGGGGCGGAGAGGAGGCTTGTGCCTTGGCAGTGGGTTGCAGTAAGATGCAGCTGAAACTCCTCTAAGCCAGGAAATGGAGCTGCCTGGTGCCATTTAGAGAGACCTCGCCGGGAATCCCACTTTACACATCCTAAGAAATAGAAACAGTTTTACTGCAGAGACACCTGCATTCACATATTCACAACAGCCAGGATCTGATCAGCCTGGGTGTCCATCAACAGATGAATGGAAAAAGGAAATGTGGTACGTATACACAATGGAGTTTTCCTCAGCCATAAAGAAGAATGAAATTCTGTCACTTTCAGCGGCAGGGATGGAACTAGAGGTCAATGTGTTAAGTGAAATAAGCCAGGCACAGAAAGAGACATTGCACATCCCCACTTGTAGCGAACACTAAGACATTTGCAAAGAGTTGAATAGGATAGTGGTCACACAGCCTGGGGGCAGCGTGGAGAAAGGAGGGGTGGAGAGACTGGCAATGGAAACAGGGGTGAAGTGGGGTGGGAGGAATAATTGTTAACCTTCTGTAGCACAGCAGGGTAACTGTGGTTGGTAACAGTTAAATACCGCAAAATAGCTATTAGAGAGAATCTTGAAAGTTCCTGGCACAAAGAAATGATCGATGCCCGAGGTGATGGATGCCAGTTACCCCATCTGATCCTTGCGTATTACATACATCTACTGTAATATCACATTGAGCCCCCATATATGTTCAGCTATGTGTCAATTAAAATTTTCTTGTTGGTTGCAATGTGGATAATAGATCAGAGGATGATGAGAGAGAAAGTCAGCTATCTTCTGTAGTTTTTCAGATCCTTGATGGTAAAAGTCTAGAGTACTCATAGTAGATATGGAGGGGAATAAAGAGATTCAAGGACAATTAACTTTTGTGAATTAGGTAGCTGTGAGCAGTGAGGGAAAGAGACATAGGAATGATATTCAGATCTTAGGCTCTAGAGTAGATAGTCAATTAAGGAAATTCAGTAAGCAGCTGGATCTATAATCAGACAGCATGAACACAGACGACAGACGTCCTTGGGGTGATGGTGCTACACTGCTTGACCAAAAGTGGTGTCCTAGAGAGCACAGCAGGTCATCTGGTGGTTACTAATAAGAGTAGCACAAATAAAAAGTAATCCCTTGGGCTTTAAAACTAGCTTTCACTTTTATTTTGGTTTCCAATAAAATATTTCATGAACGAATTTACTTATTTATATAAGTTTATTTACATATGTGCTATTAAAAATAACCTAAAAATTATGAAAATTACTAACTTGACTGTGTGTATACCCTGGAAGGGAGTATAAGTTACATCAAAGTTCACATATTTCTAATTACTTTTTCCATTTTTATTTACTTAAACTTAACATTTTTAAACAATGCATTCTGTCAACCTGAGATGATTTGATTATAACAGGAATTTTTAAGATACCAAATATTCATTTGGAAACCACATACAGGCTTTGCATGTTGTTGCATGTCTTTAATCCCCTTGACTCAGGAGGCTGAGGCAGGGGGACGTCAAGTTCAAGCTCAGCCTGGGCAACATAGTTAGACTCTGCCTCAAAAATTTTTAAAAAGGGCTGGGGATGTGGCTGAGCAGTATAGGGCCCCTGGGTTCAATCCCCGTATGGGGCAGGGAGTTAAGCATTTGGAGTCTCCACTAACAGGCCCTCTGGGTCCCACAGTAACTAGATGTAAGCAGTTCATGGAATAATGAAGTTGAGGGGTGAAGAGAGGCCTTGACATGGGTATTTTAGTTTTCCCTGATTAAAATCTTTCCTGGGCCAATTGATATGCCATAAAAAATGAGTTATCAGATAAGGCCACTGAATTAATTTTAGTTTAATTGTTACAATAAGGCTTTTCCTACTTACTCTAGCTCATCATCCACTTCCTCAAAACTTCCCAATGTTTATATTTGGCCCATACTTATCTTTATAACTCTAGATAAATCGGGTAGGATGATAATTTTCAGACATGATTTAGTTTTCTCCTTAACATTTCTTTATGGCCTTTGCTCTGCTGCCAATTTAGTCATAATAATTCATTAGCTCAGGGAGGGATGATGTAAAAGAAAGCAGAAGTAAATCTTGGGCTTTTGGATTTCAAAAGCCTATCTCTCAAGAGAGTATAGGAAAGAAGTCAGAACATAAAAATAAATTTGAAAGGATATATGATTAGATGGAGGGCAGAGGTCTCCACCGTGGAGACTAGATTAAGAGTCTCTTGGCTGGGAATGAAAATGAGTCAGAGGAGAAGCAAAGTGAGCTGAGATATTGATGGATCCCTGAGAAAGACCCCAGGGCCTCCTTCTCCCTCCACCATGCTGCGCCTAGTCTGAGGGCAGAGGCCACCTAGAGCAGAGAGCCAGTGTCTGAAGCCTCCCCAACTCACCAAAAAGCAACTTTAATTAAGATAGTGAGGTACTGACTTTGCAAATCCACAGACAGAGGTAATTGCTTCAAATCTTTCAGGGGGAAATCTTAAAGCTACATGGGAGATTTTGGGAAAAGAAAGCCTCATTTTCTGAGATCTGAGAATCCAATAGTCTATGCTGCCTCTGTTGCCAGATGAAAACCCAATGTTTCTGGGTTTCATTTTGTTTATAACCAAATGGGGATCATAATGTGAATTTATGTTTGAGTACTTAAAAATATGATAAAGTTAAATCCTGTGAAATTTTCACAGAAAAGAAATTCTCTTTTATTTAATCATAGGAGTTATCTACCCACTTCCCCCTCATCTGGCCAAGTTGATCCCTGCATCATTTGACTTCAATTTCTTCTCTGTGGAATCCACAGAGCCTGTGTTTTGTTTTCCTCAGTTACAGAACCATGACAGCTCAATTGCAACTTTTTGAAAGAAGATAATTTTAAAGTTGTCTTTCTCAAATGGGTAAACTGCTGAATGAAATTTGACAAAAATCAATTAAAAGATAATGGGATTATTCAATATTTTCATTGGAAGTGCTCATCAGTATGATAAAGTAAGAAAGAGAAATGGAGATGTAAGATCCAGAATTTCAGGTAGCAGGATTTTTATCTACAGAAAATATGAAAGAATCTACAACTAAATTAGAATCATTGAGTGAATTTCAGAAGGATGCTGGATACAAAGTCAATACTGGCCTCAAACAATCTTATTTCTAATAATAGTAACCCTTAGAAAATTAAATTTTTAAAATAGTTCTTTTGTAAGAACATAAAACATTAACACCTAGGAATAAGTCTTACAAGTAATGTGCATGACCTACAGAAAATTATCATTATCACTGGGATATATTACTGAGTTCCAAATAAAAGAAGGAAGAGATATATCATGTTACAAATTGTAAGAGTCAATACTGAGAAGAACATTACTTTTTCCAGTAGTGGCTGTGGATTTGATGCAATCCTAATTCTTGACAGGTTCTCTGTGTGCGTGTGCGTGTGGTGTGCGTATGCGTGTGCATGTATAAACCGAAAGGCTGATTGTACATTTACACAGCAGTGCAGAGGGCCAATAGAGTCAAGACATTTTTGAAGAATCAAGATGAAGCATAGAATGCAAGTTTTCTCGGATCTCAGAAAATTAGGTTTCTGTTCCCTAAATTCACTTAGGATGTTACTTTGAGATTTTCCAACAAAGATCTGAAATAGTTACCTTGGTCCTCAAATCTGCAAACTCAGACTTTCCTACAAAGAATGAGGAGCTAAGGAGTCCCAGGAAACCTGAAGGCTGCAGTAGCTCTGTCCCCGGGTCACACCCTCATACACAGAGCTTGCTGCGGGTCAGGGAAACTGGAGGAGGCTGGCGTCCCTCCCCGGAGTGTGCCAAGGCCACTGGAGGCTTGGGCTGCACCCTCTGCTGCCAACCTGTTGGAACCCCTGACTTTCACCCTCTCTGTTGATGCGCTTCTCCATCCCTGACTCATTCCAAACCTGCCTGGCTCATTATGTGCTGCTGGTGCTGTGGCTTCATGTTCTCTGTGTGCTTTCTTGAGCTGCACCAAGGTTGCAGGAAGTTGTTTGCCGACCCTCCATTGTTGTTTTTGGTCTGTGATACTCAGAGTCTGCTGTGAAAGCTAAAAATGTCTGGTAGTGCCATCTTAAGAAAAGTATGGCAGGAATTAAGCTGGCATATAACTGGGGCAGTTCCAAATGGGGACGTGGAGTTCTGTTCCAGTAGTAAAATGAGTTGCTCTGCTATCTTTTCTGAAACATCCTTCCCTTCTGTATTGTATTTCATTTTGATTTCTTTACTCAAAGCACATTATCGATGTGGCAAATGTCTTCCCAGGAAAGCCACTCCTCTGGAGTACAGAGATATCAGAGATGGCCTGTGGGACCACAGTATTCGGGATGCTTAATCTGGGCAAGAGGTTGGGCTTTGAAAAGCTGGCTTCACGTATCAGCATAAACCAAGAGCCGAGATGATCTGGGTTTCTATTTTCAGGGCATAATTCAGTCCCTTGAGCTGATATTAAAACATTTATATAACCCACATCCAGACACAAAATCTATACAGCTGTTTTGTAGCTGTGGTTGTCATTGCTGTGTGGTTGATGCTGGGAGAAAAAAGCTATGTGGTCAAATTTTCAAAAAGCTAATTCTTTGCCAATGACCAAGTAACAGTATCAGACAATATTCCCTAACCTCAGGTTTTTAATCACGGGGAAAATCTCAGATGAAGCAGGATGCCAACTCCCTGGAGTTTAGGCCCAAGGGTGATTTCAGAGGACCATGGGGATGGTATCACACAGCCTGACCTACAGGAGACATCCAGGGACTTCTGGGGAGAGCTAACTCCTAGATGGGAGTTGGAAGGCAGGTGGCTGCTTGTCACGGGGTGGCAGATCCTCTATAGCTTTTCCTTTAGCAGTGGGTGAGATAGAAAGGGAGGGAGGCTGTATGGGAAAGGAACTGGAAAAGAGTTCACCTCCTTTCCTTTACTAAAATCTATCACCCGGGCGTTGTCTGGTAGGTGGACAGGAGGGTCCTTAACCCTCATGGTCCCTGAGAAGAGCAGATCTCAAGCCACAAAGCAGAAGGTAGAGCCACTTTGGGGTGCCAGCTTGACCCCTGGAGCAGCACCAGTCAGCCCCCAGGTGCAGCCCAGCAGCCAGCAGAACAGCCCAACCCTTGCTCCCACATACCCAGGAAGCAGAAAAAGTTGACCCAGAAAATGACTGTTTGTTTCTGTTCTTCCCATCCTATTTTTACCCCCAGGCCAATATGACCTAGGAAATGCAGATTGTGTAAGAACTGAAATGCTCTCTGGAGAAAAAGCTAACATACCTCCAGACTTCCCCGTGGCCCATACCCTTCGTAACTTTCCATCCTTTTTAGATAATTCTTCCTGAACCTGAGGCAGGCTTTTGCTCCTCTGCTTCCTGCTCATCTGTGAGTCAGGGGCAAGCTGTCACATAAAACTTAATTGCAAGTCACATCCTCCATCAGGACGCTGACAGTTTGAATTCTCAGCGTCATTGGGAAACGTCATTTGTGTTACCTCTGTTAACATCCCTGTCAGGTTGCCTGATGCAAAAACCTTGGAGCATCCTGACTTGGCTTTCTGGTTCTCTGCAATGCTGCCCTCCGGCAGGAAGGCCTCTGCCCTCTGTCCTCCTGGCCCAGCTGCAGTCCTGCCTCAGACAGCTGACCATTGCCCTGCTGCAGCCCTTCTGCCTTTCAGGCTGCCCCCTGGCAGCCACCAGAATTCTGTGTGCAGAGTGCAAATCACATGAGATCACTCCTTTAACCTAAAATTGCCTATGGTTGCACAAAGAACAAGCTATAGTTGTTAAACTCGGGGTGGGACTGGAGAGATGTGGAGAGCTTCCTGGAACCCTCTAAGTTCTCTGGAATTGGACTCAGAGGCTATTGTATGAGCATTAGTCACGTTTTTCATAAGGAGAGTGTCAATAGGTTTAAACACATTATTAAGAATCTGTGCTGTGACATGTGCCTCTCCCCTGGAAGTCGTTGGTGTCCCAAGAAGGCCCACTCTCAGCTAGCAAGCCCTGTAAGTGCAGGGAGATGTGGAAAGGTCCAGGGTGCCGAGGCTGTCGTAGATCCTGACTCCAGCAGGTACCTGATATGGCTGATGTGGTAAAAAGGGCGGGAGTCCAGTTCTCACAGAACTGTTGTGGGCATCAAACTTAGCAACAAAAAGTCCCTGGACACCTTACTATGGTGGCACTGCATGATCATGTGCCCAGCAGCATAATTCACAACAGCCAAGCCACAGAACCAGCCCAAGTGTCCACCGATGGATGAATGGATGAGGAAAATGTGGCATCACACAATGGCGCTTTCCTCAGCCATAAAATTAGGTCATTTGCAGGAAAATGGATAGAACTTGAGATCATATGTTCAGTGAAAGAAGAAAAACTCAGAAGGTCAAGCATCATATGTTTTCTCTCCCATGCAGAAGCTAGAAGGGAAAAATGAAAAGATAGGTGGGGAGGATCCCCTGAACATCAAAGGAGATCAGTAAAGGGACCCAGGGGTGGAGGCAGGGGGCAGGGGGCAGTGCTGCGGAGCAATACTGTCCAAATTATATTGTTGTACATGTGCATGGATGATTATGAAACAATGAATCCCATGATTTTGTACACCTATAGTGCACCAATAAAAAATGTGGAGAAAATATAAAGTAACTGAGAAATGATGGTCCCTCCAAGACTGAAGTTTCTTCACTGCTATCAAGTCCTCACACCCTAGAAGAGACCATCACCCTCGCTGTGACAGCTAAATCCCTCCTCTATTGCTTACAGAAAGCCCACATCAAAGTGGCTGAAGGGAACATATCAGCTCATCCAGTTCAGGAAGTTCAGAAGCGCCATGGACTTCAGGCCCATTTGTACAGGACTCTGCTTTGGAGTTTCTGTTGTACTTTCAGCTCTGTTTCCCCCTATATATCAGCTTCTCCCTCAGGATGGTTTTCCTCATGGTGACAAAGTAATCGCAGACTCCACAATTGTATCTCATACCATCCAGAATGAGAAAGAACTTTACACCCTGAAATTCCTAACCAGAGTCCCGAGATTCCTTTTGCCTGGCCTAAGCTACGGTCAACTCCTCCACCAACTTCTGCAGCTGAGATTGCATCTTCAGTCTCAAGAATCTTCTGAGCCAATTTCACCCCAGAAGAACACAGAGCTATTGTCAAGGGTCAGTGATTAAGCACTAACAACCAGGATTCCCTGAACAGTGCCAATATGAACAAATACTGGCCCAAGAGCACCAGACACCTGCTGGAAACCACCCAGGTTCCTGGGCTATTGCTGCTGCCGGGGGAAGGGGGCTTGGGGAGGGGTCTGCTGCTCAAGAGGGAGTGGATCCTCGTCACCACCAGTTCATCCTCTGGCTGGAAACCCACCACCTCCCTGCTGACTGAGGGCCATCACCTGAGAACAAGGCCGGTGCCCGAGGAGGACAGCTGGTCCAGCCCCTGCTCTCCATAAAGGAACAAGTCACGGGGGGGGGGGGGCACCGTTTTCCTGCTCTAAAAACATTTCTTTAAAAATTCCATCTTCATTGGGATACAGGAGGGCACAGAGCTCCAAACCAAAGGAATAAACAATCTATTCAATGAAATAATACGAGAAAACTTCCCAGACTTGAAGAATGAAACAGAATCCCATATCCTAGAAGCCTACAGGACGCCAAAAGTGCAAAATAATAAGAGATCCACACCTAGACACATTATAATGAAGATGCCCAACATACAGAATAAGCAGAGAATTTTAAAAGCTACAAGAGAAAGAAAGCAGATTACATTTAGGGGCAAACCAATCAGGATAACAGCTGATCTCTCAACACAGCCTCTGAAAGCTAGAAGATCCTGGAATAACATTTTTCAAACACTGAAAGAAAATGGGCTCCAACCAAGAATTGTGTATCCGGCGAAATTAAGCTTCAGGATGGAAGATGAAATTAAAACCTTTCACGATAAACAAAAGTTAAAAGAATTCACAGCTAGAAAACCATCTCTTCAAAAAATCCTTGGCAAAACATTACAGGAAGAGGAAACTGAAAATAACATTGAAAACCATCAGTGGGAGGTAGGACAGTAAAGGGGGGAAAGTAATCAAAGAGGAAAACTAATCAGGTTTAGTAACATAAATAAACAAATATGACTGGAGGAACAAACCAAATCTCAATAATAACCCTAAATGTTAATGGCTTAAACTCACCAATTAAGAGACACAGGCTAGTCGAATGGATCACAAAACAAGATCCAACAATATGTTGCCTACAGGAGACGCATTTGATAGGAAAAGATATACATAGACTGAAGGTGAAAGGCTGGGAAAAATCATTCCACTCATATGGACTGCGGAAACAAGCAGGAGTGTCCATACTCATATCAAACAAAATAGATTTCAAGCCAAAGTTAATCAAAAAGGATAAAGAGGGACACTGCATACTGCTCAAGGGAACCATACACCAACAAGACATAACAATCATAAATATATATGCCCCAAACAATGGTGCAGCTACGTTCATCAAGCAAACTCTTCTCAAGTACAAGAGTCTAATAGACCACCATACAATAATCATGGGAGACTTCAACACACCTCTCTCACCACTGGACAGATCTTCCAAACAAAAGTTAAATAAGGAAACTATAGAACTCAACAACACAATTAACAACCTAGACTTAATTGACATATATAGAATATACCACCCAACATCAAGTAGTTACACTTTTTTCTCAGCAGCACATGGATCCTTCACAAAAATAGATCATATATTATGTCACAGGACAACTCTTAGACAATATAAAGGAGTAGAAATAATACCATGCATCTTATCTGATCATAATGGAATGAAACTGAAAATCAACGATAAAAGAAGGAAGGAAAAATCATGCATCACGTGGAGAATGAACAATAGGTTACTGAATGATCAATGGGTCATAGAAGACATCAAGGAGGAAATTAAAAAATTCTTAGAGATAAATGAAAACACTGACACAACATATCGGAATCTATGGGACACATTGAAAGCAGTTTTAAGAGGAAAATTCATTGCTTGGAGCGCATTCCTTAAAAAAAGAAAAAACCAACAAATAAACGATCTCATATATCATCTCAAAATCCTAGGAAAAGAAGAGCAAAATAACAGCAAAAGAAGTAGAAGGCAAGAAATAATTAAAATCAGAGCTGAAATTAATGAAATCGAAACAAAAGAAACAATTGAAAAAATTGACAAAACCAAAAGTTGGTTCTTTGAAAAAATAAATAAAATTGACAGACCCTTAGCTATGCTAACGAAGAGAAGAAGAGAGAGAACCCAAATTACTAGCATATGGGATGAAAAAGGCAATATCACAACAGACACTTCAGAAATACAGAAGATAATCAGAAATTACTTTGAATCCTTATACTCCAATAAAATAGAAGATAGTGAAGGCATCGATAAATTTCTTAAGTCATATGATCTGCCCAGATTGAGTCAGGAAGATATAGACAGCCTAAACAGACCAATAACAATAGAGGAAATAGAAGAAACCATCAAAAGACTACCAACTAAGAAAAGCCCAGGACCGGACGGGTATACAGCAGAGTTTTACAAAACCTTTAAAGAGGAACTAACACCAATACTTTTCAAGCTATTTCAGGAAATAGAAAAAGAGGGAGAACTTCCAAAGACATTCTACGAGGCCAACATCACCCTGATACCTAAACCAGACAGAGACACTTCAAAGAAAGAAAACTACAGACCAATATCTCTAATGAACCTAGATGCAAAAATCCTCAATAAAATCCTGGCGAATCGGATTCAAAATCGTATCAAAAAAATTATACACCATGATCAGGTAGGATTCATCCCTGGGATGCAAGGCTGGTTCAATATACGGAAATCAATAAATGTTATTCACCACATCAATAGACTTAAAAATAAGAACCATATGATCATCTCGATAGATGCAGAAAAGGCATTCGACAAAGTACAGCATCCCTTTATGTTCAAAACTCTAGAAAAATTAGGGATAACAGGATCATACCTCAACATTGTTAAAGCAATCTGTGATAAGCTATAGGCCAGCATCATTCTGAATGGAGAAAAATTGAAGGCATTCCCTCTAAGATCTGGTACAAGACAGGGATGCCCTCTCTCACCACTTCTGTTCAACATAGTCCTCGAAACACTGGCCAGAGCAATTAGACAGACGAAAGAAATTAAAGGCATAAAAATAGGAAAAGAAGAACTTAAATTATCACTATTTGCAGACGATATGATTCTATACCTAACAGACCCAAAAGGGTCTACAAAGAAACTATTAGAGTTAATAAATGAATTCAGCAAAGTGGCGGGATATAAAATCAACACGCATAAATCAAATGCATTCCTGTATATCAGCGACAAATCCTCTGAAACGGAAATGAGGACAACTACTCCATTCACAATATCCCCCCCAAAAATAAAATACCTGGGAATCAACCTAACAAAAGAGGTGAAAGACCTATACAATGAAAACTACAGAACCCTAAAAAGAGACATAGAAGAAGACCTCAGAAGATGGAAAAATATACCCTGCTCATGGATAGGCAGAACTAACATCATCAAAATGGCGATATTACCAAAAGTTCTCTATAAGTTCAATGCTATCCCAATCAAAATCCCAACAGCATTTCTTGTAGAAATAGATAAAACAATCAGGAAATTCATATGGAATAATAAAAGACCCAGAATAGCAAAAACAATGCTAAGCAGGAAGTGTGAATCAGGCGGTATAGCGATACCAGTCTTCAAACTATACTACAGAGCAGTAGTAACAAAAACAGCATGGTACTGATACCAAAACAGGCGAGTGGACCAATGGTACAGAATAGAAGACACAGTAACCAATCCGCAAAACTACAACTATCTTATATTTGATAAAGGGGCTAAAAGCATGCAATGGAGGAAGGATAGCATCTTCAACAAATGGTGCTGGGAAAACTGGAAATCCATTTGTATCAAAATGAAACTGAATCCCTTTCTCTCGCCATGCACAAAAGTTAACTCAAAATGGATCAAGGAGCTCGATATTAAATCAGAGACACGGCGTCTGATAGAAGAAAAAGTCGGCTATGATCTACATACTGTGGGGTCAGGCTCCAAATTCCTCAATAGGACACCCTTAGCGCAAGAGTTAACAACCAGAATCAACAAATGGGACTTACTCAAACTAAAAAGTTTTCTCTCAACAAAAGAAACAATAAGAGAGATAAACAGGGAGCCTACATCCTGGGAACAAATCTTTACCCCACACACTTCAGATAGAGCCCTAATATCCAGAGTATACAAAGAACTCAAAAAATTAGATAATAAGATAACAAATAACCCAATCAACAAATGGGCCAAGGACCTGAACAGACACTTCTCAGAGGAGGATATACAATCAATCAACAAGTACATGAAAAAATGCTCAACATCGCTAGCAGTCAGAGAAATGCAAATCAAAACCACCCTAAGATACCATCTCACTCCAGTAAGATTGGCAGCCATTAAGAAGTCCAACAACAACAAGTGCTGGCGAGGATGCGGGGAAATGGGTACACTTGTTCATTGTTGGTGGGACTGCAAAATGGTGCAGCCAATTTGGAAAGCAGTATGGAGATTTCTTGGAAAGCTGGGAATGGAACCACCATTTGACCCAGCTATTCCCCTTCTCGGTCTATTCCCTAAAGACCTAACAAGAGCATGCTACAGGGACACTGCTATATCGATGTTCATAGCAGCACAATTCACGATAGCAAGATTGTGGAACCAACCTAGAAGCCCTTCAATAGATGAATGGATTAAAAAATGTGGCATTTATACACAATGGAGTATTACTCTGCAATAAGAAATGACAAAAATCATAGAATTTGGAGGGAAATGGATGGCATTAGAGCAGATTATGCTAAGTGAAGCTAGCCAATCCTTAAAAAACAAATGTCAAATGTCTTCTTTGATATAAGGGGAGTAACCAAGGACAGGGTAGAGAGCTGGAGAAGAAGATTAACATTAAACAGGGATGATAGGCGGGAGGGAAAATGAGAGTTAAGGGAAATTGCATGGAATTGGAAGGTGAGCCTCAGGGTTATACACAATTACATATAAGAGGAAAGGAGGAGTAGGAGAAAAATTATATAAGTGGAAGAAACGATTTATAGTAGAGGGGATGGAGAGAGAGAAGGGGAGGGGAGGGGAGGGGGGGCAGTGGAGAATGGGATAGACAGCAGAATACATCAGTCATTAGAATGGCAATTTGTAAATCAATGGAAATGTAACTGATGTGACACAGCAATCTGTATACGGGGTAAAAATGGGAGTTCATAACCCACTTGAATCAATCTGTGAAATATGGTATAATAAGAACTATGTAATGTTTTGAACAACCAACAATAAAATAATTTAAAAAAAATAAAATAAAAATTCCATCTTAAAAGTGTCAGTTAGCAATTTA
This sequence comes from Spermophilus citellus, assembly GCF_964194105.1. Classification (NCBI taxonomy): domain Eukaryota; kingdom Metazoa; phylum Chordata; class Mammalia; order Rodentia; family Sciuridae; genus Spermophilus; species Spermophilus citellus. The sequence continues at coordinate 50,988,713 of NC_138188.1, forward strand.
TATCACTCACACTCCAGAAACACTTAGAAATGCATTACTCGATCTTAAATTATTCCAAGCCATTTTTAAAAAGTTTAGCCACTTTTTATCTAAAATGATTTTTCTGAATCACTTTTTATTCCATGGTAGGAGGAGCAATTAATAAACACTGTCTGCTGTTCCTTAGTTTCATTTCATATTAAACGATTCACAAATCCCTTCTTAAACTCAACTCCAGGAATCCCAGCTAGACCAGAGAATGAGGCCCTATTTATTTATTTATTTTTAGTACTAGGGATTGAACCCTGCGGCGCTTTACCAATGAGCCACATCCTCAGCCCTTTTTATTTTTTATCTTGAGACAGGGTCTCACTAAGTTGCTGAGTGCCTCGCTAAGTTGCTGAGGCTGGCCTCAAATTTGCAATCCTCCTTCCTCAGTCTCCTGAGCCGCTGGGATTACAGGCATGGTCCACAGAGTCCACAGTGTGATGCTGTCTTGGAAGCAGAACGGGGCCTCCCCTTCTCCTTTGCCTCTGATTCTGTTTCCCTGTGCTGTGGGTCTGGCTGCCCTCACCAACAGGGTGGGGACATCATAACTCAGTCACTAGGGATGCTTCAGGAACATGTTAAAATAATGATGTGAGCACGCTGGAATGAGGGAGGGGACTGAAAGCTGTTCTTTAATATCACATAGCATTTTCTTAAAAAAAAAAAAGGTAAAAGAGAAATGTGTGTCCAGAGGAGTGGGTTTGGAAACTGGGTAAATGTGAAAATGGGAAGGGGCATTAATTTCTTGCAGAGGTATGAGGACGGGCTGCTCCTGCAGACCCAGAGGGAGCTGGGGGAGAAGCATAATTTCTTTCAGAATATCACATTAAACACCTTAGGGGCATGAACTGTCTCTTCACTCACTCATCAGTCATTTGTTCTATTCAAGAAGTATTTATTAAGACCACAGGTGTCCGGCAGCTCGCCAACTGCTGACGATACAGACCACAGCCAAGTCCACGAGCGCTTGACTCCCTGGAGTCTGGATCCCTGTGCCAGACACAGAGAAAAGATTTTAAAAAAAGTCTTAAAGAAACACAAACTATATCAGATGTTGAAAAGTGAAGGAAAAAAAATTAGCCGAATTAAAGGACAGAGAGTGGCAGGGAGAGAAGGTGACCTGTGCAGGTTGGGGAAGGCCCCCCGAGGGTGGGAGGATCCCGGACCTTCTGGGCCACACAGATGGATGGCCTCCCAGCGACCCTGAGGAAAGGGGGAGAAAGAGTGAGGGGACCAGGGCTCAAAGGACTGTGCAGCCATGCCTGCAATCTCCCAGGCCTGTATTCTAGGACAAATAAGTGCTAGTCACGTGCCTTGCAAGCTTTTCAAACTTGCTGTTTAACTGAGAGGTCTTTCTCAAATGAAGTTTTATGTGGAACCTCAGTTTGTGAAATGAATAAAATTCCTCTCTAGAGGGAGCAGGTGGAAAGAAGTTTTCCCAGGTTTGGACCTTAGCCCCAGATCTTTCCACCCCAGGCCTTGCCATTGGGAACCACTGCAGATCCCAGGTTCCCTGCCTTCCCTTCTCTACAGCACACCTGTCCCTCCAGGCTGGTGAAAGGAAAAGCAGGTGAAAGGTACTGCATAGAAAACAGGGAGACAGGAACTGAGGCAAGACCGGTCTCTCCACTTCCTTGTTGGTTTCTGCAAAACCAACTTTGTGCTTCTTTCTGGATCCAAGTCAAGTTTTGAGGGTGAGGAGCCTTAAATATCTATTGCTCCACCACAAATCATCCCAAGATTTAGTGAATCAAACCAGGGTGTATCTGTGCGTTTGTTGGAGGGGAATTGCTGGGTCCAGCCCACACTCTACAAGAGGAGATTTCACGATGGCATGAATCCCAGGAGCTGGGACGTCTTGGAGGCTGCCTGTCACAGGCAGAAAAGCACAAAAGTACGTTATGTCAATTCGTTTAAGCCTTAATGTGCTGAATCTATGCAACATGACTTGAGTCTTTTTAGTATGTTACTCTCCTTTCTTCACAATAAACTGGACTTGGGTTTGCCAATTGCTTCTAATTTGGTGTCCACATTTTGTACCCAACCATTTTCTTCTAAGGTTAAGACATGAAATTTCTTTTGGAGTCCACATTTTGTACCCAACTATTTTTCTTCTAAGGTTAAGACATGAGATTTCTTTTTGAAAACAATTCTGTTCCAGATTCTCTTGCTGACACGATTTGGCTTAATTCTATGTGAATACAAATAGAAACAATTAGAGACTCTATGAAAATCTCCTGGGCACACCTTCTCATCCAGTAAAATAAAGCCTCTGCACGTGGCCCTGCAGAGTACTCACGAGCTAGTCAGATGATCAAGAAAAACAAATACCTGGTCCCTTTCCTGAGCTTAGTCATCAGAATTAATTAGTCTTCCTCAGATTACCCAGGAAATAACAAGGTGGATGACAGGGATGGGGTTTGCACTTGGTGACATTCTCCACTGAACTGGAAGCTCCGAGAGCCACTGGGCCCTGACAGCATCCAGCCTAGAGGAGGGACACAGCATGGCTCTGGGGAAACCCAAGAAAGTGCTACTAAAGTTCCCCTATTTTAACGGTTTCTAAAGAACTGATTAATACTTTAGGGAAGAATTTGAGGATCTACAGCCTAGGTAATGTTTCTGAAAGGTCATGAGCATCAGATATCAGCTCCTCCAGCAGGTCCTATATGCCACATCAAATGCGCCTCTTTGGCCGAAGGATTGTTTTGAGCTGGTTATTCTGGGAAACTGCAGACACAGTAGAAGCTACAGAAATTTGGTCTTCTGAAGAAGAATGTGCATCTCCAAAGGACCTCTCTGTCCGCCAGCGGGTCTCCCTCTGAGAATCAGGAGAGCAAGGAGGACAAAGTCCACCCACGCAGCCGTAGGGACTTGAAGGGCTCGAGGGCTCTCACCTCTGTCCGGATGCACCTGTCCTGCCTGGGCCTTTGCTCGACCCCTCCTTTCTTTGTTTTGGAGAATGATGACATTAGAACCTGAATTCCAACTCCTTGTTTGTGATCTCCTTGGGAGATCTGCTCCTTTTTCTGGGTTATGTCCCATATGTTCAGGATGCACACGTTATTATTGTTCTGTTTGGTTTTCCGCCTTGTGTCATAAGAAGTCCAAGCTAAAAACCCATGAAGGGTGGAGAATATCACTACCTACATACCACTGAGCACTTCATATTTGCCCGAACTCCAAATTATCTTTAAGGTATGTTGTTAGGGCTGTGCACACAATACCCTAAATATGATGCTTCAACATGCTGAGCACATTGAATTGAGGAAGGGGGAAGGGTCAGTTTCTAACCTTGCCTTGTTTCTCTCCACCCAGCCCCCAAGCACAGAGAGGGGCTCTCTCTGAAGATCTAAAAGGAAGTTTTAAAAAATCTATACATACTTATACGCAATTGTGTTGGAGTCTCTCTGTAAGATCTCATTAGCCAGGGAAGATTAGCTTAGAGAAGGGAAGACTTCCAGGTCTCCATCTGTCTCCACTAAGTACCTCCATTAAGTATCTTCGGGGGACAGCTGCTCACAGGCTTTTTCCATACAAGACAACCTTTGTTCTTAGTGCAGTTTTGCCCCTCACCTTCCCTTCCAGTTCTTCTAGAGCTGAGGACCTTCATCCTAGCTACTGTCTATTCTGCAGGTTCATTAATCTCTCCTAAAAGTCACTTACTACCCTCTAGAATTGCCGGTCACTCCTCCCACCCCATTTCCCTCTGCTCTGTGAAGAGGGTATTTAAGCTTCAACCATCTGGCCCTTCTTTGAGTTCTATGTTTTGGCCCCTGTGTACAAGTGCATGCCAAGTAAATCTGGATGCTCTTTCTTCTGTTAATATATTGTCAGTTCAATTCAGGGAAACTTCAGATATCAGATAAGTTCCTCTTTCCTTTAAAACATCAGCAGTCCCTAGCCAGGCTCCCTGTTTTTCCAGATGAACCTTTATATGTTTTCGTTGTGACATCTCTCGCTCCTTCATAACAGCCTACTCACAACCTCACGGCTGTTTGAGGGCTGGTTTTATTTCAGGGCACTGACTATTTTATTGTGGAGCTGAACTGCAGGGGTTAACCTTCTGACCCCATCACTTTATGCCTAGGTGACAAGGCAACTTGGAGCTCACTCTGTGAGGCAGCTTTCTCACTGCATAAAGGGAACAAGGTTATGATTTACTCTGTGGAATTGATTGTTTGTTTGTTGGGTCTTTTGCTTTAGCTCTGATCAGAAACTTGAAGTTGGGGACGGCGGGGGCATATTGCCTCACATGCACCACAGTGTGATACAAAAGAGCCCACTCAGCAGACATGTGTCGACTAAGTGAATAAACAATGCAACCTGGAAGATTTCATTCATGCACCCCGTTTTGGTAGCAAACCCAGGAAATAAAGTAGAAAGCATCGATATGGATGGTGGTAATGAAGGTCAATTCCGGAACCCTTGGCCTTTGACTTCAATTGCCATTTAGATTAATACAAGGCAAAATGAATAAATTAAACCCTGTAGACTAGGGATACCACTTTACAGAGTTGAGAATGTGTGCTAAATGCTGTGTTGTAGATAAATAAACACTTTGTTTCCTCGAGAATGAAAACCAGTAGAATTCACTTTGATGTCGCACTTGATATCAATACACGATGTCCCCAGGGTCTAATAGTAAAACCTGATGAAGCGTTAAAGGCCATCACGGCACAATATTCAGAGTGGCCTTGCCCAGAACGTGCTTTGATGGCTTTCCTACACTTCTGGCTTTCCGGAATAAGGACTGAAACGGCCCTATCTATTAAAATCACATAAAAATGTGATTTTTTTAAATTTGGTCATTGCATAATCTTAAAAAGAAATAACTCTCAGATGTGAGGGCTGGGAGAAAATCAGTCAGTATACCAATCCCATTGTACACAATTCAAAATGAGTGATTAAAAATTGACCAGACTCTCCAGGAGCCTGCCAAGGGATTGTGTTCTTACTAGAACTTTCCCTGGCTGCCTCTCCTTTGCACGCCACCCAGTGAGCTTCCCCTACCTGGGCACACAGCACTGTGCTGTGAAGAAGGAGAGCAGAGGCAGGGGAGGCCTGGCTCTCCTGCGGTGTGATGTTGGGGGACTTGGGAAGGCTTCTCTGAAAATAGTTCTGATTTTCTTCTACCACCTTGATGATCTTTAACATTCCTTTAAAAAGACAATGTGTTCTTATCCATGATTGGAATGAAGATCTTAAACACAAATTCTCTTCTAGGCTTCTAGTGAAAACAAAGTAAGGCTACCCAGATGGCCGTTTTCTGGGTTGATTTGCTAAGAGGCCCAAGAATGGGGAAACATTTCAGTCACACAAACAGATTAGTCAACATCAAAGAGGAAAGTCAACATCTTGATTTTGGCCAATACCATCTCCAATTAAACTGAAGACAAAGCTGTACATTTTCTTTGAAAACATACACTTTGTTGGAACGGATCTTCTCTCCTTGGAGTTTCCTAAGAATTTTTTTTTTCCGCTCTATTATTCTTAATGTACATGTTGTAAAATAAAACCCAACATTTTTTCTGGCTCTTCAAACAAAGTGTAGCTATTTTAGGATCCTACTGCTTTTGGAAGAGGTGAGAGATGTTTAAATACAATCACATGGGGCTGGGGATGTGGCTCAAGCGGTAGCGCGCTCGCCTGGCATGCGTGCGGCCCGGGTTCGATCCTCAGCACCACATACCAACAAAGATGTTGTGTCCGCCGAGAACTAAAAAATAAATATTAAAAATTCTCTCACTCTCTCTCTAAAAAAAAAATAAATACAATCACATATTTTCGTTGAATTATCAAAACCAACATGAAGAAATGATGTCCTTTGTGTTTATTTGCTCAATTAATGGATAAATGAATGGATTAATAAGTAAAAGAAAGATGAAGAAAGAATCGTATGTACAGTTTTTGGAATGGACACAAGGTTTAGAGATCAAAGGGCACCAGTCAGCACAGAGGGCTTGGCAGACAAGCACTAAATGTAAACATTTTCTGTTTTACATTTTTCTTTTGACCAAGTGGTATTTACACTGGCAAATAGAATTTGACTTGTGCTGATACAAAATGAGAAGAAAGGGAAGAACCTCAAATGAAAGTGATTTTGGCAGCTGCAGGGCCAATCTTTTCGGCCCTCTTTACCTGGGGCTCATGGCTATGAGCTCTGGGAACATTGTGTGCTTGGTCTCATGGATGCTTTGCCAAATCTGTTACCTTAGTCCAAGGTAAGTGGGAGGAGGCCTGATTTTGGGAAGTCCAAAAGACCAGGTTTGGCCACTCACCCCTAAAATTAAAAAAATAATAATAATAAGGGTGAGATATGAAAGGAATATATTCAGTAGAGCCAGACCAGGAAGGACAGGAGAAACCAGGCATCCACAGCCTTGAGGATAAAGAAGGGAAGGAACCAGAGTGGGAGGCAAAATCCTGTCTTGGGCAAGCTCTGCTCTGGCTGCTCATTATCTCAGAATCGGCCTTGTGGAGCCTTGTGGTGATAAGAACGTCAGCTGCTGCCTGGGGGCAGCTTCAACTGTGCCCCAGGATGTTTATCCATTGGCCTTCTCGCTCCTGGAACCCCAGAGGACTGCAGGAAAAGAATGACGCACAAGAAAGGGTAGGTCAGAAGGCAAGATGGAGTTGGTTCCCGGGTTCAGGACATTCCTGGAGACGTCCAGGCGTCACTCTGTGGTCTGAAACCGGATGCTGTGAAAGCTAGGTGACAATCTGTTTGTTATCATGTCCCTTCAAGTCTTGAGAGTCTCTTAGGGATTCTTATCATGGTGTTTTCAGCCTTGAAGGAGGAGGCCATGATCAGCTTGAGATCAACATTCCCTCTATGACTTCGCACAGAGTTGAGCAGGAATCTGACCTAAAGTGAAGGGTAGCAAAAGAGACAGATGCAGAATAAAGGCAGAAGCCAAGCTTTTGCCCTGTTTTTAGCTACCCATGGGACATCTGCAGACCCAAGTGAACAGTCAGCACTTTTAGCGAAATCAACTTCTAAGTCCCATTACAAATATAAGTTCATCACATTTAACACGTTCCACTCCTGGTGGATGCTGAGAACGGGGGCTGTGGGTATGTGGGGATATGGGAAAGAGCCACACTGTCCTCAATTTTGCTACAAACCTTGAACTGGTCTTATAAAATAAACTGAAAATATTTAAAAATAGATACATCAAACATATGACACATAACAGTCCTCAATACAGAGTTGTGATTGCTGATATTACTAGTTTGCTTATCCCAGTTTGAACCTGAGTGATTTTTATTCTTTAACCTCAGCTGGTGTCTAGTGAGACACTAACTCCCTCAATTCTTCTACAGTCTTCTATGTTTTTACCGAGAAACATAGAAGACAGGACCATGCACAGACCCCATCAATACCACAACTTAGATTATAATGATCCCTTCCACAAAGCGAGTGTAGCTCCCCCACCTTCCACATTCTGCCTATGATTCTGGGCATGGCGTAGAGTCACAAAAACATAGCCACGTTCACATTGTCCGGCTCAACATAAGTTGTCAACTCACTGTACTACAGACTGCCCTCTTTTGTCTTTGTGACTTTGATCACAGAGTTGAATCTGTTGACTTTGATTGTTGAAGGGATCGCTAATGAACTTGAATAATACATACGTGTGATCACCGCTAAACTTCTGCAATTATTATTCAATACATGCTTACTAACAACCTAATAGGCAGAAAGCATGTGGTTGCCTGGAAGAGATAATAGATCAGATACAGGCCCAACATCTCATAAGCTTGTGAGAAATACAGACAGGCAAACAACTGAAGTGCAAAAAAATTCTATGAAAGATATTCCCACGGACTCTATTATAACATCTTAGGGATGAGGTACTTAATTCTGCTTAGAGCTCAGAGAATCTTCTTTGAGTAACGGATACTTGAGTCATGGTGAAAGATGAACATGGGTGTTGAGAGCCACAGCCAAAGGGGCCCCAGCAAACTTCCAGCTGCCAGCAAACTTCAGACTGCCAGCTGATGATTGGCTCACAGCGGGCCCAGCAACATCTAGCTGATTGGCTTCTCTGCGGTGATGTTCATTGGGCTGTTTCCCTGCCCTTCAGACTGCCAGCTGATGATTGGCTCACAGCGCCCCAGCAACATCTAGCTGATTGGCTCCTCCACGGAGCTGCTCATTGGGGGACTTCTTTGGCTCCGCCCACACGACCCAGCCAATCAGCCTCAAGAGCAGGAGGATTGTGGGAGGTGGTGAAGTTTGTGTGGGGGTGAGAGGCTTGTGGGAAGCTGGTGGTGGCAGTTGGGCTCTGAGGGTTTTTTCCTGAGGAGCTGTTTTGTTTGGCTGTAGTTCTAAAAATAAAGTTCGTTTCTTTTGACAAGTGGCTCCTGAATTGTGCCCAGCCAGACTGCGGCACATGGGTTCTCCACTCTGAGAGAGGCAAGGAAAGCTTTGCAGAAATAGGGAATGGGAAGCACATGCAAAGACATGGATCCCTGACAATGACTTTGTAGGAAGGATGCGCCCTGAAGCTACACAATAGTGGGGTCCTGACATAAAACTGAGATAGGACCCTAAAACCAAATTGCAAAGGCACTACCTGTGAAAGATCTGGTTATTCCTTCAAAGGCAACTGCTCACAGGCAGAACTCAATGAAGGACCTTAATCTGCATTTTAGGAATATCATTCAGGTAAATTAAGGTGTGAGTGCTGGTGACAGGAAGACCTGGACGGAGTCAATCCAATAGTCCAAATAAAAGATCAGGGCATGGGTGGTGCAGAGAAGCTACCAGGTCAAAGAGATATGTTAGAAATAGGTCAAATTCAGGGACAGTTGAGATAAGTGAAATTGTACACCTGGATAATTCATAACGACCCAAGTTTTTGGCAAATGAATGATGTCATTGGCAAAAAAAGAAAGAACGAAATAAAAGAACAGTCCAGGTTTGTTGTGTAATGTGGCCCTGTTCCATTTCTTTTAAAAGGCTCTATGTAAAGAGAGGTGCCAAAGCCATTAGGAGGAAAAGCTAATTTTGCTTTGTGTCCTATTCACATTATTTCTTGGGAACAACAGGAAAAAATTATCAGCTAGAGGGATTGTATTAAGTAATAAAAGCTTTATGAGAATGATTTAGTGCACACAATAATTTATGATAACATTATATTTTGTGGTTCCATTGTTCAGTGCTCCATCTTTAACTGAAACAACAACAACAACAAAAAATTATGGGGATAGAAAATAAAATGTTTGAGAAACTACCTGAATCATTCTAATGTAATTGCATACTATTATACATTCTCACATGATTGTTTTGAGGTTCACTCTGTTAGGCTTTGGAAAAGGTCTTTTAGGGAATAACCTGTGTTTATGGAATTATCTATCCATAAATAATTCTCCATACTAAGGAGAAAATATATATCAGCCCTGATAGCTCAGATACTATGGAAGTTGGGAGAGTTTGGGTTTCATTTTAATTTGATGTTAGAAGTATGTAAGCCAAAATTTTAAATATGGAAAGGGGCTAAGAGTTTGTCTGGTGCTGCCTTTTATTTTATATAGCAGTTAAATAACTTAAATAAGGCCAAAACTGGATAAAATCATGATCTCATACTGGGAAACTCTAAAAGTTAATATGGTAGAGCTGAAAGGGAAACTATCTCAAATAAACATATCTGTAGTTCAGTCCCAGCTCTGATACTACGTGTTCAGAACAAATCATTTAATCTGTCTCATAACTCAGTTTTCTTATCTTTAAGAAGGGATCATATTTTTTTGTATTACAAGAACATGAGAAGAAGATGCAATGATTTGTCAACACTCTTCATGAAAATTATAAAACACCAAAAAAAGAACACAACAGTTTATATTTGTAGGGTAAACCTTCAGTTACAACTTCGTTTATAGGCTAATGTTTACTGAGCTGTTGCTGTATGCCAGAAATTGCTTTAAATGCTATTTCATTTTCCTCTTGCATTAACCCTTAATGTAGGTGCTATTTTCTAGTTTTATGGGTAAAGAGGCCAATGGAGTTCAGAGATTAGCTAGCTTCCGCTGGGTAACATAGCAAGCAGGTAGAGGAACCCAGATTCAACACTGCATCTCAGTGGTGGTGACTGGAGTCTCCACTACCATGCAGCACTGTAGGAGTTGTGAAAAAGAGAACCGTGTCCACACTACAGAGATTGGCTGGAGAAGAACGAGGCTGAGATGGAAAGACCTCTGAATGCACTACAGCCTGGACATCCATTCTACTCTAGGCTCAAAGGCAGCCCACAGAGGCGGGATTACATAAAAAGGGTTTTGCAATTCATGCTCAGAAGAAAGGCGGGGTGAAGACTGGAGGGTGCTCAGGAGGGTCACTTGGAAGGGTCAACATTTGATATCTCTTCAAATATTTGTTCTTGAAGTATTTGTTCAGTTAAAGTCTGACCCCTGAAGCTGTGTTGAAAAGGGAGAAAGAAGATCATAGGTGGTAGTAAGGAACACTCTCTTGTCCAGAAAAAAATTAAGAATGTGCTCCAAATCTGCACTCTTGCTGTATCACAAGGAAACAACTGACATTAGTGAGGGCAATTTTGTGTAAGTCTGTTTGGAGAACGTGTGTGTGTGTGTGTGTGTGTGCACACACGTACATGCATATGGTGGGAGGGAAGGGGTGAAAGGGCTTCTCCCCCTCTTCCTCATTTTAAAGTACTCTCCAGAAGGGTAGAAGTTTAGATAAATCCATTTTACTTTACTGCTCCATTGGCAATCCGCCATCTCTCATATATTTGTATTCCAACAATTCCTGGGTTTCCACTTAATTCTGCTCTTATTAGGAAATTCAATTTTGATCCAAACTGGATAATGAGGAAGTTGTGAAGCTTTGAGAGCAGAACAGGGTAGATGGTAAATACTAAATGATTTTAAAAGTGCAATGTTGGGCAGTTTAGAAAAATGGAAGCCAAAAGATCACGAATACGGAATAGTCAGAGCCAATACTTAGCAGGATTTAAATTGAAACACACACACACACACACACACACACACAAACATTGCTCCTTAAACTCGCAAATTTTAGACCTGATTCTTCCTCTTACATGACTCTTTTTTTTTAGTTCTCGGCGGACACAACATCTTTGTTGGTATGTGGTGCTGAGAATCGAACCCGGGCCGCACGCATGCCAGGCGAGCGCGCTACCGCTTGAGCCACATCCCCAGCCCTCTTACATGACTCTTAATGTGATTTTAGGCAAAATTCTTAATTCAGTTTTATTATGTAAAACCTGGGTGATTTTATTTAGTGTCATTTCATATTGATAGTATGAATTATAAAAATGTAATATATGATATAATATGTAAATAGCACGTACATACATTGTTCATTGTGTAGCAAGGCCTAGACGCTTGGTAAATATTAAGCTCATTTATTCCTTTTAACAACAGTACCTACGAGGTAGGTACTATTATTATTTCATTATACAGATGAGGAAACTGACGTACAGAGAGTTAGAGTGTGTAAGTCGTAGAGCAGAGGATTGGGATTGGAACTCTGGTCATCTGTTTCCAGAGTGTGTATTATTTCCCAGGCATGATATTTAGCCAATCTACAGAACTGCCATGAAGACTAAGTGGAACAAGTTACCCTTTCTGGAAGGAGATCAATTTTAATAACATTATTTATAACTTTCATTGGATCCCTTTGAAAGTCTGGTAAAACCACAAAGATTATATACCAGCAAAATACATAGATTTACACAATATACGTAAGTTTTAAAAAGTTGAAATAACATTTCTAAGATTTCACAGATCTCTGGAAGTCCTTTCATAGTTTTTAAAAGTCCTGACTCAGCTTGGCTGGGTCTGCTTACCTCAGGTCTTCCATCTGCAACGAGATGGTGGAAACGCAGTGGCCTGCTTCCCGCTCAGGTCTGTGAACTGAGAAGCCTACATGTAATTTGGGGGTGAGTTCTATACCACTTCCGATTGCATAACTTGTGTTTTTCAAACTTCCTGGTTCAATTTTGCTTTAAAAGTATATAATCAGGGCTAAAAATGGAGTGGAGAAAAAAAGAGTTTGGCCCAAGTCTTTGGTTTTTGAGGAATCCAAAATATTTGAAAAGTCATCTGGAGGGGTTGGTGGCATTGGGCGGTCCCTAGTGCCAAGAATCACATCCTGTTGGCTTCTGCTGACTTGCTCTTGACCTTGACCGTTTCCACATCCTTCTTCAGCAGGGTGCACTGCGGGAGGTGGAGGGCAGCCCTGTTCTGGACCACATTGGGGAACACCATGCTAAAAATTGCACACTTCACCATTTTTTCCTTCCATTTAAAAATCCTGACAAAGGTTTCTCGAGTTGCTTGAAACCCCCATGTGAGTCAAATAAAAAATGCTCAATAGAGAAAACTTTCTGAACCATTCACTGTGGTCCACACAGCAGCTCACATTCTCCAGGCAGACACAACAAGATGGGCTCTTGGAACACACCACAGCTCAGCTTTGCTTTCCACTTGGTTTCTTCTTCAGGAAAAGGAGCAGTCACCTTTTAAATCAAACCCTGGCCTTTTTTTTCTATTTTATCTTTTTTCCCAATTTTGTTATCAAAGGTTCCAAATAAAACTACAGACAACTAGTGAACTGCTGTGTAACTTATGCAACAGTATTTTAAATTTTCTTTAGTCAGTTCAGGAGAAGCTGTGCAGATATTGACTCAAGATTAGTGTTGGAAAAACTAGTGTTAAAGTGATGGTACAGAAGGCAGAAAAAACACCACAAATCTCTGTGTAAGTGGCCTAAAAGTACTGTAGAAGGAGATTATAATCTGAATTTTTAAAAGTTTCTGTAACTGAATTCAGCAAGGAAAGTGTGTGTGTGTGTGTGTGTGTGTGTGTGTGTATACAAGCAGGTCAACAAATTAACATAGCTTAGTTCTTTACTCTCTGAGAAAATTTTACCTATGAAATATCATTCTCCTGGTCACGCATATTCTACTAATTTCAATCTATTTCTGAATTACAGGTTTGTTCAACCTGAAATGAAATTCAAAAAGGAATTTCTATGCATTGATATCTTTGTTTCTAAGTATCAAAAAAAAAGTGTAGAGACATGAATTAGTTTAATTAGAAGAGTTTAAGACTTTCTTCCAACTGAAAATTTTCAAGGAAATACTATGAATTTAATAAATTCCATGTCAGACCTCCTAGTGACCAAAACTACTAACCGTATTATGGTCAATGAAATGATACACAGAAATACTTTTTTATGGAAAAGTCATGTAATACTGACTAAGCTGTGATTGTGACATTTATTCATGCACACCAAAAGGATAAAAACAAGAGCAATATAAGACACACTCAGAACACATCTTAGTTCGATTTCTGTTGCTATAACAGAATGTCTGAGAACGGGAATTTTATAAAGAGGACTAGTCTGGCTTGTGGTTCTGGAGTTGGGACGTCCAGGAGCCTGACACCAGCATCTGCTCAGTGCCTGGAGAGAGTCCCCGTGCTGCTTCATAGTCAAGGCAGAGAAGCAGACGAGTAAGAGGGTACATGTGGAAGAGAGAGGAGGAGGCCCAAGCCCTGCCGTGGCTAGCCCATTCATGATGGCTCCATCTTCCCTGCTGATCCAAATGCCTTCCACTGAGCACATTCCCAGCACAGCCATGGTGAGGAATTCATGTTCCGATACTCCAACTTTTGAGGGACCCACTCACATCATGCAAAGTATGGCTTAGATTCTCCAATACGCAAGTGCCCTCTGCCACACACACATGGGGCAAGTCAGTTCATTCCCTCATCATTCATCCACTCAGCTATCCACTTGACACATCTGTTCACTGCAATGCTTTAAGATGGAAATCCAAAAACATTTTTCTGTATCTCATTTTTTGAGGGAGAAGAGGTCCTGGGGGTTGAACTCAGGGGCCCTGGATCACTGAACCACATCCTCAGCCCTTTGTGTTTTATGTAGAGACAAGGTCTCATTCAGATGCTTAGCACTGCACGGTTGCTGAGGCTGGCTTTGAACTTGCGATCCTCCTGCCTCAGCCTCCCCAGTCAATGGGATTACAGGCATACGTCACTGTGCCCAGCTGAAAGATTTTTTTTTTTAAAGAACAGATGGTAAATATTTTAGGGGTTGCAGAGTATAAGGAAGGGCTCAAGGACTCGGACACAGATACTCAATTTTACAATTGTGTGAAAGTAACCACAAACCACACACACTTAAATGACTGGACATGACTGTGTTTCAATAAAACTTTATGGAAATAATGGCAAGTTGCCTGCAGGCTACAGTTTGCAACTCTTATTTAAAGTTTCAGGCTCTGCATAGCACAGACAGTTGTTTAAAACATGTGACTTTTGGTTGACAAATTCAATCTCCTTGAGAGGAAATAGAGGGACAGTTCTGTTTCTTCCAGTTCTTAGAGTGATGGCTGCCTTAACTTTAGTGCTTATATTTTCACTTTTACACTCACTGGAACTTAGACTTTTCAAAGAAACATAAGAATGTTAATATATTTTGGAGTAAGCAAATTAGCAATTTAACCAAAATCTTATTCTGTACTCTGAAACTGCTTAGCATATTAATAAAAATTAACAATGACAGAATTCTAATTTAAACAAAATTAAAGTAAGATAATTTTTAAAAATAATGAAAAGATGGCAAATGTCGATAGAGATTACCATGTAAAAGCAAAATAATGCCCTACGTTATAAAATTCGGAGCATCAAACTTCCTCTTGGGAAACAGTTTACAATACCTTGAAGAAGAAATTTTCAATAACTTGACACGTACAATGTCTCAGCAGAAAATGAGACTATTTTTGAAGTTCTGATTTTATTTTGTGGGGGGCAGGCATGAGCTACAAAGTGCTCTCTTGTCTTTTTCCACATTCCCACCATAATTTTACGTAAAACCAGCTCCCTCTAGTGATGATAAAGGCATTTTTCATCCAGAAGCCAAAAGGCTTTTCAGACTGTGCAGCAAAATCCCTTTGGAATCGAACCTCAAAATATGCACGTGAGGAAATCAACTTTTATTATAAGAGGCAGACTGTCTAAGAATTCCGGAGTCATTGCCAACAGTCTTTCTGAGTGTGAAACCTTTGTAAAACACAGCAATGTGGGGAGTGGCTTTAGTATCCCCTGATACAACTTGTTCTCTGTTCTCATGTAAAAAAAAAAAAAAAAGCAAACCCAGGCAATGAACGGAGTCTGGTGTGTTCACCAGAAATCAGTTTGCAGTGCTTTAAAAAAGCCAGTTAAGAAATTTGTGGTTTAACGGACAGATATGAATTGGTAATTCTACGAGACATAAATATCATTTTAATCATTGATACCTATGAGGGTGAAGGCTTTGAATGTACATCTTCAGCAATGAAACCATGAGGCTGATCTTGAAAAGTGAACCCCTGGCTGGAATGCCTGAAGTCAGACTTCAGCCTGGCAGTTGGTACCTTTTTCCTGGATGACCTGAGAGTTAATATTTTAGGCTTTGCAGGACATTCACACTCTGTGGAACTGCTCAAGTCTGCCAGGCAGCATGAGAGCAGACACAGGCAGTACACAATGAATGAGAATGGTTGTGTTCTGTTAAAGGAGAACTTTCAAAAGATGGTAAGCTTGTGACTCCAAGGATATAAAACATGTGTGAAGGATTTTATCCTGTTCAGATGAGGGAACAAGCCAATGCCTGCTCGTGGAAAAAGTCAGAAAGCATCAAGTTATATGGGGTGAAGGAATTGAACTGCAGGTGGAAGCAAGGCCTTTTTTTGCACAAAGGAAGGGGAAGTCAACAAAACTACATCAAAAAGACAAGTAGAGAGACGATCAGGTAAGGATGCAGAAAAGTGAACAGCTGTATCACGTCACACAACTTAGGAGCTCTTACACCACAGTTCCCCTGGACAGAGCAGAATGCTTTCTTGACGGGTGCACAGGGAGCACTTACCAAGACCGTCACACAGCAGGTCATTACAAAACACGACCACAGGGTTGGAAGGATCGAAATCACACAGAGTATGTCCTGTAACCATAATAAAATTAAGTTAGAGGACTGGGGCTGTAACTCAGTGGCAGAGCACTTATCTAGCCGTGTGAGGCACTGGGTTTGATCTCCAATACCACATAAAAATAAATAAAGAAAGAAAAAAACCTGGTTGAAAAATAAAATTAATTTAAAAATCAGCAAAAATACATCTTAATAGTCTTTGAATACTGGCCACATGTTTATAAATAACACAAGGAAAGTCACAAGGGAAATCAAGAGAGTTTTGGTGATGCGAATGTCTCTGGGTGCTAGTTATATGGATGTGTGCTATTTTTTATTGTTGTTGTTTGGGGGTTTGTTGGCACTGCAGATTGAACCCAGAGTGCTCTACCACTGAGCTGCATCCCTAACCCTCTTTATTTTGAATTTAAATATTTTGAATATTTAGACAGGGTCTTGCTATATTGCTCAGGCTAACCTCTAACGTATGATCCTCTACCTCAGCCTCCTGAGTTGCTGGGATTGCGGGTGCACCACTGGGCCTGGCTAGATATATATACATACACTTGGAGACACTGAATAGTATGAATTGCTATATCTAACTTATACTTCAGAAAGTTGATTTTTAAAAATTGCTGATGGAGGGAGACAGACAAAATTTATATAGCTTTTACTCATGTAAAAGGTTTTCAATTTGGCGTGTAAGATGAAAATATGGTATACTTAAAATAGAAGTATATTATAATTATAATAAGTACTTTTTTATATTTGTCAACTTTTATAAAAATAGAAAAGAAAATAGGGCAGTGACCAGGTACGATGGCACAAATTTATAATCCAAGCCACTTGAGAGGCTGAGGCAGAAGGATCACAAGTTCAAGGCCAACCTGAGCAACTTAGTAAGACACTATCTCAAAATAAAAAAATAAAAGGGGTTGGGAGTGTAGCTCAATGGTAGAGCATCCCTGGATTCAATCTGCAGTACTAAGAAAAAAGAAGACAAAATGTTTGCATTCATTTAACTAGCACCCTGGCTTCAATCTGCATTAACATGTAAACAAACAAACAAAAAGATGGGGCAGAAGCATAATAGAAAACTCATACTGCTTGGTGTAAATCTATCAAAACTGACATCTAAGGCTAAGGAGGTGAGTGTGAAACCCTCATATCCTAATTCCTCCATTCAATTGGCAAGAAAGAAATGGAAGGATGTACAGGGTGGGTTAGATATCTTTGAAAACCCCTTAATTTATTTATAAAGTATGATGATCACTGTTGTGTTTATCTTGTAACCAACTCTCAGTGAGTCTAATTTAATTTATTTGTCTTAGCATGAGAGCAGATCATTTGGCACCAGATGAGATGATTATCTTCCAATGAAGAGGTGGGTTGTTTTTTAGTGCTCTGGTTTCAGTAAGAGGCACATGGAGGCTCTCGCTACGTGCTTGCTTACTTGCTTTGCTAACAGCAAAGTACGTCATCATTTGAGTTGATGATTGAATGAGTCTACTCATTTAGCCTACTTGAATAGATTGTGAACTGGACTCAAATTAATACACATGGGTGTCATGGGAGGACAGTCTTGGGTGCAGGTGAGGCAAGAAGGTCTTTCCGGGAGGACGATGTCGAGGTTGTGAGTTGAGGTTGAGAGGCTTGGGCAATCAGTGTCTGCGAGGTCAGGAGATGAGACTGAACACGCAGCACTAGGGAAGCCAGTGGACGAGGGCTCACCTAGGCCACCACAGGAGTGTGCTCAGCAAAGGGATTTAAGATTGCTTTTTCATTTTGCAAAATTAAAAGCAAGAAATCATTGATGTGTTCAGGCAAGGAAGAACTATGATCACATCTGTGCTTCAAAAGAAATGCTCCGACTTTAGTGGGAGAAATTAAATAAAGGGAGATATCTTGGTCAGTCAGCCTACTATAACAAAATGCCAAAGACTGGGTGGCATAAATAACAGTCATGTATTCCTCACAAATCTGGGGATGGAGGCCAGGAAAATTGAGACCAAGGTGCTGGCTCATATGATTCTTGGTGAGGGCTCTCTTCCTGGCTTGCAGATGGCAGCCTTCTCACACTATTCCTCACAGGGCAGAGAGAGAAAGAGAAAGAGAGCACACCAGGACTACTCCTCTTCTTATAAGGGCACTGAACCCATGACTTCTTAATCTACTTCACTCTCAAAGGTCTCACCTTCAAAGACCGTCTCTTTGGCGGTTAGGGCCTCAACACATGTATTTGAAGGGACAGTACAACCCATAGAGGAGACAAGACCAGAAGATGGGAAATCTGGATAGAAACTGCTGCGTATTCAAGTGAAAACCAATGCAATCCAAACTAAGGGAAGGGCAGGAGAGATGGAGAGAAAGACATTTACAATAAAGAGATGCTCTCAAGAGAGAGTTGCTTAGCAACTGTAAGAGGTCCTGGTGAGAGGCAATGAAGAATGCTTTTTAAAGACTGAAAAGCCCGAGCATTGTAATAGCTGATGGAGAGGATCTATGAGGAGAGAGGAGTTGACATAAAGGGAGATGAAGACGGCTGAGAGTGGGGGTCCGCATGACGCTCAGGGGGTCATTGGCTCCAGTCTTCTATAAACAACTTTGTTAAACTCTGTAAAGTATTTGTTAAGGAAAGCCAGGTGAATTGGTTTTTCTACTTATTTTTTTTAATCTTGTCTTTACAAAAAGAAATCCAGACATTTATCCTAGAGAATCTCCCACAGCCTAAATTTTGCTGATTGTGTCTTCATTTTAATTTTTTTTACAAGTTCTTTGGGCCTCTGTATTTTCTGTAAATTTATGGTTGGATAGAGAAACAATAGTATCTTTATAAAAATCTGAAAAATTCTGAATTCAGAAACATATCTGGCTCCAAAGAGTTGAAACTGCAGATTAATGGCCTATACGTGGATGTACACTGATGAACTGCTCTGTCCCAACCCCCTGAAAAACCTGCTTGTTTCTCAGAAAACCCAAAGACACAGCTACTTCAGAGCACAGGACTGTACCAACGGGTCCCAGGTCTCACCTCAGGTCAGGGCCAGCTCCTGTCCTGATAATCAGATGCTGTTGCTCTAGCCAGTTCTGCATCATTGTGACCCAAACACCCAATATGAACAACTTAGAGAAGGAAAAGTTTATTTTGGCTTCACAGTATCAAAATGCAGATCGTGCTGGACCAACTCCATTGCTCTGGGTAAGGTAGGAAATCACGGTAGAGGGCAACTGCTCAGCTCATGGCAGGGTCAGGGAGCAGAGAAGGAGAGGAAGTGGTCACAGGGAAGATGCCCCCTTCCAGGGCAGCCTCCAGTGACCCACCTCCTCCAGCCACACCCCACCTGCTTACAGTTACCACCCATCAGTCCATCCAAACTAGGATGGACCGGTTAGGCTACAGCTCTCACCATCCACTGATTTCACTGGCAAACATTCCTGCAGTAACACAGGAGCTTCTGGGGGAGTACCTCGCATCCAAAACCAAACAACTGCAGTGCCGAGTGTCTTCTTTTCAACATCACCACTGAAAGCCTTTTCAGAAGCGTGTTCTTCCATTAAACATTATCATTAGGATGCATTTCAGATACTATAAAATTCTCCCTGTAAGAAAGTACAAGTCAGTGGTATTTGGAGTACCCACAGAATGTGCCGCAGCGTCTGCGCTGACCCCCAGCGTCTGTGCACTTCACAGGCTCACCACTGGTGTGCGAGGGTTGCCATTTCTCCACAGCTTCCTCACACTTGTTGTGGTCTGTCTTCTCCTAGCTTAGCCATCCTACTGGGTGTGAAATGGTATCCCACTCTCGTGCTGGTTTGAATTTCTCTAGTGAATAGGGATATGAAGCAAGTTTTCATGTGTATGTTGATGAATTGTACATCTTCTTCGGAGAAATGTTTGTTCACACCATTTTCTCTTTTAGAAATTAGGTTATTTATTTTTACTGTTATGAGTTCTTTATCTCTCTATCATATATATGCATATGTGTGTGTGTGTGTGTGTGTGTGTATGAAAACACAACTTAATGTTTGTGAGCCAGAGTACCTTATTACTGTTGTATATAAATTTGTGTATATTTTATATATATTTATCCCTCTATCATATATATGCATATATATGTGTGTATATATAAAACATACACAATTTGTAAGTGACATATGTCTGTATAGAAACTACACATGAATGTCTATATAGAGAGAAGGCTCTGAATACAAGCCTCTTAGCAGATGTGTGACTTACAAAAACTTACTCCTATTCTATGGGTTGTCTTCATATTTTTGATGGTGTTCTTTGGGGCACAAAAGTTATTAATATTGATAAGTCCAATTTATCTATATTTTATCATTTATATTTTAGATGCCATACCTAAGAAACAATTGCCTAACAAAGACTTGCTCATGTGCTTTCTCTGAAGCATTTTGTAGTTTTAGTTCTTATGCTTAGTTCTTTGATCCGTGTTGAGTTATTTTTGGATATGGTGTGAAAAAAGGAAACCACTTTCATTCTTTGGTGTTTGGTTACCCAAGAATCCTAGAACCATTTGTTTAAAAGCCTATTTTTCCTCATTTATTTGTCTTGGCACTTTTATTACAAACAGTTGACTATGAATATGAAATTTCATTCCTGCAGTCTTGATGGTTCCATTGATCAATGTGCCTGTACTCATTAGAGAATCATGCCATCATGATTGATCTAGTTGTGTAGCATATTTTGAAATTAGGAAGAATAAGTTCTACAAATTTGTCCTTTTTTAAAATTATTTTTTATTTATATATGACAGCAGACTGCATTACAATTCTTATTACACATATAGAGCACAATTTTTCATATCTCTGGTTATATACAAAGTATATTCACATCAATTCATGCCTTTATACATGTACTTTGGATAGTAATGTCCATAACATTACATAATTATTTCTAACCTCATACCCCTTCCCTTACCCTCCCACCCCTCTGCCCTATCTAGAGTTCATCAATTCCTCCCATACACCCTCTCCCTACCCCACTTTGAATCAGCCTCCTTATATCAGAGGAAACATTTGGCATTTAGTTTTTTTTTTTTTTTTGGAATTAGCTAACTTCCCTTAACATTATCTTCTCTAACTCCATCCATTTACCTGCAAATGACATGATTTATTCTCTTTTATTGTTGAGTAATATTCCATTGTGTATATATGCCACATTTTTTTTAAATTGAAGGGCATCTAGATTGGTTCCACAGTTTAGCTATTGTTAATTGTGCTGCAATAAACATTGATGTGGCTGTGTCCCTGTAGTATGCTGATTTAAGTCCTTTGGGTATAGACTGAGGAAAGGGATAGCTGGGTCAAATGGTGGTTCCATACCCAGTTTTCCAAGAAATCTCCACACTGCTTTCCATATTGGCTGCACTAATTTGCAGTTCCACCAACAGTGTATGAGTGTGCCTTTTCCCCACATCTTCGCCAACACTTATTGTTGTTTGTCTTCATAATAGCTGCCATTCTGACTGGAGTGAGATGAAACCATAGAGTGGTTTTGATTTGCATTTCTCTAATTGCTAGAGGTGATGAACATTTTTTTCATATATTTGTTGATTGGTTGTATATCATCTTCTGAGAAGTGTCTGTTCAGGTCCTTGGCCCATTTATTGATTGGGTTATTTGGTTTTTTTTTTTCCTTGGTGTTTAACTTTTTGAGTTCTTTATGTACCCTAGAGATTAGTGCTCTATCTGATGTGTGAAGGGTAAAGATTTGTTCCCAAGATGTAGGCTCTCTATTCACCTCACAGGTTGTTTCTTTTGCTGAGAAGAAACTTTTTAGTTTGAGTTCATCCCATCAAATTTGTCCTTTTTGAATAATTTTGGCTTTTCTTTCTTTAACACAAACTTTCTGTAAATAGTTAGCCGAAACTTTGATAGGGAATATGTTGCTTCTGCAGATAATTTACAGTAGTGTTACCAGCTTAGCAGTAATAAGGTACTCTGGCTCACAAACATTAAGTTGTATTTCCTTAATTTGGAACTGTCATGGTTTGGATATAAGGTGTTCCCCAAAGCTCCTATTAATGCAGGAATATTCAGAGAAATGAGTGGATTGTAAGCTATAACTTAATCAGTCTGTCATTGCTTGAATGGACTGACTACAGGTGGTCCCTGTAGGCAGCTGGGGCAGAGCTAAAGGAAGTGGATCACTAGGGGCATGCCCTGTAGGGTGCATCTTTCTGTGGCCCCTTCTCTCTTTTTCTGCTTCCTGATCCTGCCATGAGCTAAGCAGCTTCCCTGTACCACACCCTTCCCCAAGATTTCCTGATTGACCTTAGGCCCAGAGCACTGGAGTCAGCCATGTATGGACTGAATCTCAGAAACCATGAATCTCAAGTAAACTTTTTCTCCTCTAAATTGGTCTTATTGGGTCAGAGCAATGAGAAAGCTCACTAAAAACAGGTACTTAATTTTATTCCACAGTTCTGTAATTTTTAGTATAACAAGATGTGTCCTTTCCTTAAGTTTATTCCTGAGTACTTAACCTTTTAATATATTAAAAAAATCTATTTCTGAAGTAGTTTTTCTGCCCCTTTCTCTTTATCTCCTCTTTTGGTATTCCCATTGCACAGATGTTGGTGTGCTTAATGGTGCCTCTGATTTCTCTGAGGATCACTTCTTGCTCTTCTTCATCTTTCTGTTTTTCAGAGTGCTTAATTTATGTGTCTGTCTTCAGGGTGGATGACTCTTTCCTCTGCCTGTCCAAATACACCCTTAAGACTCTTAACATGATAGTTCATTTGGTTACTGAGGTTTTCAGGTTCACAGAGATGACAAAGCCACTGAGATGACAAAGCAGGTTTCCACAGCTCCTAAAAAGGTAAGGACCCGGAGCCAGTCCAGACCAGCTCTAGCACACCAGGCATCCTGCTGAGTGGAGACCAGGCTCATTCGGGAATTTTTCTCAAAAGTCTGAACTCATATTGTTCTTTGATTTTATGTCCTTCCGGTCGGTCGGTCGGTTTCTGTGTTCTGTGCAGTGCTCTAAACACCTAGTGTGGGGAAGGTAGGAATAAAGCCCGGGGCTGAAGTTTGAGCCTGTGTCAGTCAACTTTTTCAGTACTGTGACTAAAAGAACTGGCCAGAACGATTTTGGAGGAGGAGATGTTTTGGGGGGGCTCATGGTCTCAGAGGTCTCAGTCCCTAGATGGTCCCCCTGGGCCTGAGGAGGCAGCACACCATGGTGGAAGGGTGTGGAGAAGGAAGCAGCTGAGGACACAGCAATCAGGAAGCAGAGAGAGAGTTCCACTCACAGGGACAAAATATAACCCCCAAAGTCACCCCCCAGAGACCCACTCTCTACCACTCTCTACCTGCCTACATTTACCACCTGGTAATCCAAACCAGGGAACTGAGCCATTGATGAGGTTAAGGCTCCATAACCTCAACCTTGTGCCTCTGAAAGTCCTTGCATTGTCTTACGCATGAACTTTTGGGGGACACTACATACCCCAAACACAGAGGAGCCTTTCCCTCCTGCTTTTCACAGCAGAGCCTCTTCCATCTGGTTGCCTTGGGCCTTGCATGCAGGGGCACCTCTGCTTCCTCCCATGCCCTGCCTAGCTCAAAGCAACATCCCCCCAGAACAGTGATGAGAAGCTTGAGAAAGAAGCCTGGGTCCTGTGGATTTTTATTTGCTGTATGTAGCTCCTGCCTGCAGATTGTCATGTCTTATCCATCTTGGCCAGCACTTTCATCACCTGTCAAACTAGGGAGGGTGATATTTGCAATGCTGATCTCTCTGGCTCCTTGGGACACAAACTGCTTCCTTAGAGCCAGTTGTCTGGTCCCCACTACCCTATATATCAGAGATAGAGGGTGCACCACCCTGAATGGGTGACATCAATCTTCTATTTTTTTATTGTCTTTTCAGTCAAGTCTTGACTAGAAAGGGGGCCTGTTTTTGCTTTGCTTATTTTCAGAAATTCTATGCATGGTTTATGACAGTTTTATTTACAATATTATGATAAGAATTAAAAATGTTCTCCTTGGGAATAATTTGGTTCATGGCAACTATCAGTTTATAAAGCAGATCCAAAGCCTTGCCCGGAAAAGTGGCGTGACTAAGGAGCCCAAGGTCTCCTGCCACCAGGTCCAGCCTCTTCCAACCCGGGGTTCTGGTCAAGCCCTGACACAGTGTTTTCTCTTGGAATTGCGTATTTTTGCCATATTCAACTTATGTGAGAAAAAAGTACATTTTTTCTTTTAAGTTTTCATCCAAATAGTTTTCTAAACTTGAATTGGTTTGTCAGATTTCAAGTCTGAGCATGATTTTATCATTACTGTGCCTTAATCTTTGGAAATAGATGATGATGTCGCAGACGTGTGCATACAACTTCTAATATATGAGAAAGACACTGAGGTGTTCGCAGTGTTATTTTGGATTAGCTAATCTAATTAGTTTCTTTTCATAAATTACATAGAACCAGATAAAAATGATTAAATGGCTAGTTTGTGAAAAGGTGTGAGCAAGCCCCAATCCTCTTGTCAGACCAACTTCATTTTCTTATTAATCTTTCCTGAGAAAAGCTATTATCTTTTATCACCTTTTTGTCACCTGATGATGTTGAATTAGTTGGCACCATGTGCATTTTGTCACCCAATAATAAAGCCACTCAGTTATGTATACTTTAAATTATTTTAACTTTATTTTTCTTTTTTAAATATTTTTTAGTTGCTGATGGACCTTTATTTTATTTATTTGTATGTGGTACTGAGAATCAAAACCAGTTCCTCCCACATGCTAGGCAAGCACTCTACCACTGAGCTATATCCTCACCCCTATTTTAACTTTAGAACAGAAAAAAATATTCTAAATAATACATATCAGGCACATAATAACATATCAAATATATTGAAGTAAACTATATTATACTATAAAACATTCAGGGAAATTATACTTCTTAAAAAGTTCAAAATAATACCATAAATAAGCTAATACATCTTTTGTTACAGTGCATTAAAACACAGCAAAATTATGTTACAATGTTTGGCATTATTATATATTTAAAATACAATAATATATTCTTATAAAACTCTAAATCTCAGTTCATTTATTTTTATTTCAACCCACCAATACATCATAGACCTAGATTAGTTATAATTGGAAAATCTCTTACCAGCATAATTTACTTCCATTGCTCATAATACCAAGTAGCATTTTACTGTGTTCTTGAAATGGATTAAACTTTAACCACCGGAAATTAAAAAAAAACAAAACTGAAAAATAGTCTCCTTTACATTTTTAAGAGAGAAGTAAGAATAAATAAATGCTTAAAAAAACCCAATTTACTAGATTTAAAAACCATTTTCATTATTTTCAGAATGAACTTGATGTGGTCTGATGAAGGACAAAAATATTAAAGGACAATAACTTCTATTGAACAAAGAGACCTATATTAGGGCTGGGTGAGGTCCTGGCTTTGGTCCCCAGAACACAAACTCCCATACTAAAAACATGCTTGTCCACTTCCTATTTTTCTCCTTTTTGATCAAATGATAGTGATGTTCATGAAGAGTGAGATGGAGGAGGTGAGCAGAGAGGAACAGGAAAAATGGAATTTGCTAAAAAAAAAATCTCAAATAATGGAAGTTTGATTGTATTCATGATCTGACATGGTGATGCAGGAATAGGAAAGTGGACTTTAAAGCATGTTGATTTGGAAAATACAGAGCTGTTTTGTCTGGAAGTTTTAAATAGACACTTATTTTTAGCTTTTTTTCCCCCTACAAACAACTATTTCTGTTGGTATTTTAAAGAGTTTTGCATACGTAGTCCACACTGGAGTGTCCAAATACACTGCCCTTTAGGGCATTCTGCCAGCCTATCATGGACCCAGTTATCTATGGTTTGCCTTCTTTCTTCTAGTCACACAAAAGCAGGGGATTGTTTTGTGTCATCTGATGTCTTTTCACAATTAATTCCAAGTTGATGGGGCCATCAGCTCACCTTGTTCACTGACTGTAGTTCAAGGGAGAAAGGTCAAACCATAACCTTTGGTCTAGAGGTAAATAGGAAATAGAGAAAGTCCCAGAAAACATGGCTTTATGTTAAAATACAAACCTCCCATTCAACTTTTGTATCTGGTTTCGGGACGTTCTCTTTATTTCTCTCCCTCCCTTTCCTTTTTTTTTCTATTTTGGATGAAAGCATCCTCTTTGCATAGGTTTAAAAAAATGTTTCTTAGTAAAATGCAAAAAACTTAAATAGCAGCCACAGAAGGGTGACTGCTATTTAAGTTTTTGTGTTTTACTAAGAAAAGTGAGAGCATGGTGAGTCCCCACAATCTGGAAGGGCTTTTAGAAAGGTTAGAAAGTTCATGGGCAAATTGTGCTGAATGCCTCTTTCAGTAAAGCAACAAGAATAAGTCTGCTTTAAAAATTAACAATGATTAGTGCCTTGCGAAAGCCTGGAGTAGCTTCTTACAGAGTTATTTGTAGACATGATCCTCTGAATTTTCCAGAAGTAATTCTGGATTGCCACAGCCATCTGCTCTGAGACCAGAGTTAGAATAAGAGGGGAATGAACAGAAGGGAAGTGGAGAGGGGCACTGGCCAACCCTCCTGGGCAAGAAAAGTCTGGTGACAGAAAGTGCAGTGGATTCACTCCAGAATTTATGAGTCTTTAGAAATAGTCATTGAGAAATAAAAAAGAAACTTCCCAAGATTTTTCTCTCATTTGCCTAAAATTCGACTAAAACAAATGCCATTCTTGCAATTTCCTTCTCAATATCGTTCCATGTCAGCCTTTGTCCTTTGCAATCCATTTGTCACACGATCACCAAAGGTCTCCTCTTGAAAAACAGAATTAGCATCATGTCAGTGTCCAGATTAGACTAAACCCTTTGCACAACATACAGGGTCCTCCAACATTTGGCCTGGGTTTCTCTAATTTCCTCTTCCATTGCTCCCACCCTATTTCGTAGTAAGTTATTTATAGTACTCCCACCCTTCAAAATGTGTCTTCCTGCACATGCTGTTCTTTGTACTTAGAAATCTCTTCTCCCAGATTCTCCTAGTAAACTCTCCCGTTCTCATGCATCCTTGTCTCAGCCCTCCCTGGGGGCCTTCCGTGCACACTCCTCTGCACAACCCTGTGCCTCCTGCACAAGTGCCACCCTCCCAGCCTCAAGAATGGTGAGGACTTATTACACACCTGTCTTCCTCTGACTGTGGGTTTCTAGAAAGTACACCTTCTCGTCTTTACGTGTGGGCACGTGTGGTTACTCACTGATGTGACCCACATGAATGAATGAGTTGAGGCATAGAGGTTCTACTGATGCCAAGACAGAGTGGTACTTATAGATTTGTCCAAATACACTGTGTGAATCAGGGGGTGGGTCCACAAAAAGAGTCTGGGCTTCCCACATTTGTCTGTTCCTCCAGCTTCTAGACCATGAGTCACTGTTTCATGAACAGAGAAGAGGGAGAGATTTTCGTTTCTTTTGACACAAAATTATTCACCATAAGAAAATATCCATGGTATTCCACTGTCTGGCTTTTAGGAGTAAAAATGGATCTTGATGCTCTGCTTGCGTTTTTGGGGAAATGATCTTTATCCTGGGCACAATGTGCTCAGAATAGCCTCTGGCTCCATCGGTATTTAAATAAGGAAACTAAAAATGTCGTAAGTAACTCAAAAGAGAATTGAAGCCAACCATCAACTACTGCTTCCCTTTTTTCTTGTTCTTCTACAGTGGGATTATATACTTCTTAAGTTTTTCTTGCCATAACTTAAATTTTTCTTCTAGATATTTTAACATCTGGTCCCTTGAGATTTCAATGCCAGGAACACAAACACATATATACACCCATTTACTTAAAAGTGGTTATTAAATATGTTTGGAAATTTTGAACAATATCACTCTATTTTTAATGAAACATATTCTTCTTGACCCTCCACAGAAACACTCAAGACCTTCATTTCTCTTGCTCTGCAGACCACATATTATCAGGTAGCAAATTACATATGATTCCTCTTCTCAGGAGTGTAAATAAGAAAGACATCATAATTTAAATATTCATGCAAATACAAAATTCAGGACTTGCTAACAACCCTTCTAAAGTGGAAAACCTGCATCTCCTTCTACTTCATCTCAGCATATTAAAGTATCACAACACATTTTGCATTTTGATGCTTTTGAAAAAAAATGCCATTTTTTTCAGCTGAGTTTCTTGTAGAAATAGCATAAGAAATTGGGTAACACATGCATAAAAATCTTGATCCTTCGAATCTCCCCAGATTTTGGCTTGCATGGTAGTACTCCCTTTTGACCACAGAGGCCCTGGGCCACATTCCCCCATGTTGTGCTCTGACACTGAGACCACCTGTGCTATTCTCCTCTCACAGGCTGGGACTTTTCCCCAGCAATAAAGCTTCCAGGAATGTGCATCCATGCTCCTGCTGGGATAGCTTCTCGTTATGAAAACAGCTCTTCTAAAATTCAGGTGAATAAAATTCTCCATTTGCACTGCAAACTCTGATGATCTAAAGGGTCAATAACACTATGAAGTTCACTGTTTCAAAATCACTCTGGATTGAACTGCTGAGGGAAGACCTTGTGGAGGAGGAGAGAATCTGACCATCCAAAGCAGGAGGCAAAAGACATGGCCAAGCTGAGGGGCGCAGGGGACGAGCTTAGGAGCTGCACTACTGAGACCAGAGCCTATGTGGAGTGGGCAGAGGCTTCTGAGGGATTGGAGAGCTGGGGGGTGCTGGCCATGGGGGGTACTGAAAAGCCAGCTGCACATCCAGAAGCCCTCGCATGTCTTCATTTCTATCTTTTAGGTTACTGGAAGGCACTGCAGGTGTTTTGTCGCCAAGTGACAAGATTGAAGCCCTGTGAGAAAGGAGGAATTGAAGAGGGGTGAGATGGGAAAGTGACACCCTAAACTCGAGGGCCCTTTGCTCAGACATGAAACCAGAAGAGTCAGTACTGCTCGGGAGGCAGAGGCAGGAGGATCACAAGTTCAAGGACAGCCTCAGTAACTTAGTGAGGACCTAAGAAACTTAGTAAGACCCTGTCTCAAAATAAAAAAAAAGGCTGAGGATGTGGCTCAATGGTTGAGCCCTGAGTTCAATTCCTGGTAGCAACAAAAACAAGGAAAGAAAAAGAAAAGCCTGAAAAGCCCGAGCTGGGAGTTGTGGGTGGAAATGGGGAAGAAATGACCGTCTTCTTTTCTGTGCACTGACCACTGACCGTGTCACCTGGAAGTCCTCCAGTAGGCTCATTCGACAAGCACAATATCAATGATAATTACTTAAATTATTTATTCTCATAGAAACTCAAATAATGCAAGGACAAACTACTTTTTTGGTATTTCTATTTCTATCTAAGGAAGAAACAAAAAGTATAGAATAATTGGATGAATAAATGTGTATGTATTTTTTTGTTTTACACTTCAAGGATTTTTTTGATTTAGGAAAAAATGATGAAATTTTGGGGCAGATATCTTCAAAGTTTTGAATCCTTTTCATTCTAAATAAAATCAAAGTGAGAAATAATATTCTGGAAATGTGGGAAAATGTTGACTTCAGTTCATTTTTTTATGGAATAACCAAGAATGTTCATTATTATTATTACTTTTTAAATCTAAAGCTGTGTATTTCAACACTCCAAGAGCTTTGGAAAAATAATGAATCTCCATTTGATGTATCTCTCAGTACTGTTAAGTCATTCCAAAATGATCCAGGCACTGTATAGTGATATTTCTAAAGCACATGAGTATCCAATAACAAGTAATATAACACAAACAAATATTCATTTAAAAATAATTTGATCAGACATCACGAAAAGGTTTCTTTTAAGTACCCAGTATTTCTCTATAGGCTTATTGGTTTAATGACCTAAATAGCAGCAATTAAGCATCCCTGTAGTGCCACATGAAACAGAAATATTTGCTTTCAACTAGAAAGCATGTTATCAGTCAGATGTGGGTATATATCCCGATGCAAAGAGGAGACAGATTACCGAGAACGTTAGATTCCTTTGCCAAATTAATGTCATTACATCCACTTAGGAGAATTCAGAGCGGAGGGCTGGGAGTGCTGTCCTCAGCTGGTCACAGGAGAGTGCCAAAGCTCCATTCACAGGCCTGTCTGCGACACCTGAAGGAAAGCCCGTGCTACAGGACTTCCTGTGCTGGAGGTCTGGCCTCGCAGCATTTGAGAGAAAGAAGAGCTAGCTCGTGCTGGTAAAAATTATAGTAGAAGACCAATCTACTCCATAACATCTCTAGATGTTAGGGACAGAATGATAAAGTGTGACAGGACTCTCTTGTGCTGTAATTATTTTAATCTTCGCAGTGCTATTATAAAAGATCTCATTTTGTCAAATTACTCTCTACATTCTAAAAACCCCTTTCAGCTAGATCTTTTTTTTTTAAATTTTTTTTTATTGTTGGTCGTTCAAAACATTACATAGTTCTTAATATATCATATTTCACAGTTTGATTCAAGTGGGTTATGAACTCCCATTTTTACCCCGTATACAGATTGCTGTATCACATCAGTTACACTTCCATTGATTTACATATTGCCATTCTAATGACTGATGTATTCTGCTGTCTATCCTATTCTCTACTATCCCCCTTCCCCTCCCCTCCCTTCTCCTCCCCTTTTCTCTCTCTACCCCCTCTACTGTAAATCATTTCTTCTTAACGGCTCCTGAAATCGTCCTCCCTGCTCAGCAGGTGGCATCCTCTTGAGCAGGTGGGAATGCAGTATGTGGACAAGACCGCACTTAACAAGTGGTTATCCTTTGAAATAAAAGGAAAATCACAGAGGTGTAACTCTTTGTTCTTGGTAATAGGAATACTTTTCAGTCATAAATTTCTTTTATAGAATTTCAATAACTTTATGCACTACAATTCATTTTTATGACTTACAGAGATGAATAATACATGATTCCTATTTTTTTTAGACAAAATCACTAAATCACCTCTGAAAAGATTGACGGCAGTGGCTGTGAGCCCAGCTAGCCAGCAGACCTATAGACTCTGCCAGAGAGGGAAGCATTCATCCCATTCCAACATCGGTTGCATCAGGACCACTCTCTGATATAAATTCACACTCGTGAGGGCCGAGGACCACAACCTGGTGCCATCACTCACTAAGCACAGGGGAGCTTGGAAGGAAGCTGGGATTACAGGGCCCTTGTGGAAAGATAAAGATGTGAAGGGAGGCCATGGACACATTCTCCAGAGAAACACAGCGAAATCACCATCTTCCACACGGTTCTGGGGGATGGTGTGACTAGAGATCTTCAGCTATGCGTGCACTTGCCATCTTTAAGACGCGGATTGGGGTGTTCTGCTGCTGTGTCCAGGGGGTCCTGGGCTCACCTTGAGGTGAACCCCCAGCTTCCTTTCTCCGTGTGATCTCAATGTAATATCACCCACATCGGACATTGTGGATTTCAAGGGAAAGAGATACTAAACGTGCGCTAGTATTTAAGTGGCTTATAATAAAGCATAAGGGTAACTAAGGATGTAAGTATTCCTACCCAGAAAGATTGCCAGGCCATTTAGTGAGAAACTAAAAACTTTATCAAGTGAATTTTTTTTTTACCCAATGAGCTATATTGGAATCTACAGAAAGAGTCAGGAATAATATGAATACTACACAGTCCTTGAGACTCACCTGGCAGTACTCCCCAAACTCCAACCCTGAGAAATCTTTTTATTAGTGTGGAAAATTTCATTTGTTGAACTATTAATCTTTGTGCTGCAGGCATAGCTGAGAAGATCTGAAGGACACTTGCAGGCAGGTGCGAGCACATCTGGTGATACAATGTATGGAGAGCACCCTGGTGTCTGGTGGAACTACCCCAGCGTCTTGGTTCTACGTGAAGCTCCAAGGCCTACAAAGCCCCACCAAAATGAACATTTTTCTCACCAGTCCAGGGAGATAAGGGCTTAGAATTAGATTGATAAAATTAAAGAAAAAATTTTAAATATTTTCTTACATACTTGAATTTATGTCAGGGCTGGCCCGACTCTTCCTATGGCTTGGGGTTTGCCCCTGGGGTTGCCCCACCTGACAGTCTGCACCCCCACCCCCACAGGGCATGGGCGGCAAGGCTGCAGCCAATCTTTCAGCACCCTGCAAAATACTCCCCTGGTTCTGTTAATTGCATAGAGAATAACGTCAGAGTGACAGGAGATATTGGAACTCAAGGTGGCTCTTTTAGTCCTGCCATGAAGGAAAGGACAATGGGCCCTCCCTCCGCACCCCCGAAGAAAAGTGCTCTGAATTCTCACTTGAGAGGATGCCGAGCGGATGGAATTGCAGTGTACTTCAGGTGGCCCTCGCTCCCAGTACCTCATTTGGCCACTCTGCCTCTCCAGCTGTGCTGCTGAGGGTCTCAGTCTACTCCAGCTGCTCCTGGAAGTACTTTGATACTAATTATATCCCAACTTGACCTCACACACCACCAACACCCCCTCCTCAACACCTCTTACTCAGGTTAAGAAACATGATGTATTAGTGAGCTTTGCGTCACTATGACAAAATACCTGAGAAAAATAACTCAGAGGAGGAAAGATTTGGTTTGGCTCATGTTTCAGAGGTTTCAGCCCATGGTCAACTGGCCTCATTGCTCTGGCCCTGAAATGAGGCAGAGCTTCGCTGCCAAAGCTGTGGGCAGAAAGCTTCTCAGTTCATATCAGCCAGGAAGCAAAGAGAGAGAGAAAGAGAAAAAAATGAGTTGGTGAGTGATACCTTACCAAAGCACTCCTCCAGTGATCCACTCCTCCAAGTGGGTCCCACCTCCTACAGTTTCCCCCACCTCCCAAAAGGTCATTGAATGATGAACCCTTGAAAGAATTGATGATTTGAGAACCTTCATGTTCCAATCACTTCCCCAAAGCTCCACCTCTGAACAGGACTGCATAGGGGACAAAGCCTTTGAGGGACATTTCCAACCCAGAGTATAATAGATGATAATCTAACATCTAGCATACAGCTGGCTGCCAAGGGTACTGGGAAAACAGGAGGTATCTTCTCTTGTAGGTGTTCTGGGAAGTGGAGGAACTCTGAGGAGGTGAAGTGAAATTGCACAATGGGTGGCTGCAGGTCACACACCTACAGCATTGTCTCTGGCCACCAGAACTTTTCTGTTCTACAAAATCCCCTGCCTCTCATCTTCTCTTCCGTGCTGGAAGAAGGTATTGAAAAGACAGTTTTATCCCACTTTCTTTTCTGGGCAGGCCTCATGCAAGTGGAGATCCTAGGATACACGGCATGAAGAAAAGGAATTGTGAAAGGAAAAGAGCATCCAGACATCTTCAGAGACACTTCAGAATGGCCTCTGTTTTTTTTTTTTATTTCTTTATTTATTTTTTTATTGGTTGTTCACAACATTACAAAGCTCTTGACATATCATATTTCATACATTAGAATCAAGTGGGTTATGAACTCCCATTTTTACCCCAAATACAGATTGCAGAATCACATCGGTTACACATCCACATTTTTACATACTGCCATATTAGTGACTATTGTATTCTGCTACCTTTCCTATCACCTACTATCCCCCCTCCCCTCCCCTCCCATCTTCTCTCTCTACCCCATCTACTGTAATTCATTTCCCTCCATGTTTATTATCCCGTTCCCCTCACAACCTCTTATATGTAATTTTGTATAACAATGAGGGTCTCCCTCCATTTCCATGCAATTTCCCTTTTTTCTCCCTTTCCCTCCCACCTCATGTCTCTGTTTAATGTTAATCTTTTCTTCCTGCTCTTCCTCCCTGCTCTGTTCTTAGTTGCTCTCATTATATCAAAGAAGACATTTGGTATTTGTTTTTTAGGGATTGGCTAGCTTCACTAAGCATAATCTGCTCTAGTGCCATCCATTTCCCTGCAAATTCTATGATTTTGTCATTTTTTAGTGCTGCGTAATACTCCATGGTGTATAAATGCCACATTTTTTTTATCCATTCATCTATTGAAGGGCATCTGGGTTGATTCAACAGTCTAGCAATTGTGAATTGTGCTGCTATGAACATCGATGTGGCAGTATCCCTGTAGTGCGCTCTTTCAAGGTCTTCAGGGAATAGTCCGAGAAGGGCAATAGCAGGGTCAAATGGTGGTTCCATTCCCAGCTTTCCCAGGTATCTCCATACTGCTTTCCAAATCAGCCGCACCCGTTTGCAGTCCCACCAGCAATGTACAAGAGTACCCTTTTCCCCACATCCTCGCCAGCACTTGTTGTTGTTTGACTTCATAATGGCTGCCAATCTTACTGGGGTGAGATGGTATTTTAGGGTGGTTTTGATTTGCATTTCCTTGACTGCTAGAGATGGTGAGCATTTTTTCTTGTACTTGTTGATTGATTGATTGTCCTCCTTTGTGAAGTGTCTGTTCAGGTCCTTGGCCCATTTGTTGATTGGGTTATTTGTTTTCTTATTGTCTAATTTTTTGAGTTCTTTGTATACTCTGGATATTAGGGCTCTATCTGAAGTGTGAGGAGTAAAAATTTGTTCCCATGATGTAGGTTCCCTGTTTACCTCTCTTATTGTTTCTCTTGCTGAGAAAAAACATAATGAACTTCAGATTATACATGCATTTTTAAGATTCTTCTGATCCTATTAAAAACAAAAATTTTTTAAGGAGCTAGATATCAAATCAGAGACTCTGCGTCTGATAGAAGAAAAAGTTGGCTCCGATCTACATATTGTGGGGTTGGGCTCCAAATTCCTTAATAGGATACCCATGGCCTCTGTTTTGTTTGTCCTCCTTCCTGCAAGATGATATGAACAAATCGTTTTAGGAAAGTAAAAGATTTTTAGCAGTGTAAGTCAGCTCTTTACCATTTATTGCCAATTGCTATAGAAAAAGTCACATTTGAAGGGCATTTGATTGCTACTGATACAGAATCATGTCTGCATTTGTTCCTATGGAATGGCTTTCTGATCAAAGCCTTGAAGGACTATAACATAACCACAATTCTGATGCGATGTCCACCTGTACATGGGCTGTTTGGCACTCAGCAGACGTCTTCTCCAGAAATGGTGGTGAGACAGTCAGGGCTACTGCTGTGGTTCAATACCCAGTGAGTGTGCAGGGCTTAAGGAGAGGGCTTACCTGGCGGCCAGGTGTCCAGAAGGAAATGCAGGAAGTCTGGGAGAATGAAAGGATGATAGATTCAAGGAACATGTGATGCAATTCCCATAATAAAGGCTCAGAGTAGGTGTTGGTAGGACAGGCTTGGGTCCATGTGAGTGATCTGGGGGGGGTGGGTTGGTGAGACCTTAGAATTCTGTGTTTAGGTAGGTAGTCTACCCCTGTGGCTGCAGACAGAGAGCATATATTCAGTCTTGTTCTTATACACTGGAGGCTAGGAAGTATCTGTTTATGGGTTCAAGGTGACCAGGCTTCTTGGATAGGGAGTCCAAACAAAGCAAAGTCTGAAAAACCTGTGTAATTCATGGTACTCAAAGTCAATGCTGCTGTATCAGCTAGGATTGCTTGATAACAAACCCAACATCCACTTGTGGAAGCTAGCCATTCACACCTGAGCACCCTGCCAGGTCTCTTGTTGATGAAGATTTATTGATAGCTCATAGAGTCAATCCCTCATACCTTGGCTCTTCTGAAAAGACTTATCTCTGCATTCATCTTTTCCAGTTCGTGCTGAAATACATATCTGTTGGAAATTAATTCACAGGGACAGTTACTTAGCTCATAACTTTCTACAAACTTCTGAAATAGAAATGCCATCATTTAAGTGGATCTAGTTTTTCAGAAGGAAATTAATGGACCTTCATTATAGAAAAAATATATTTGTGCTTTTCCAAGTTACTCTTAGCTATGTAATGGACTAATAACTCTTCACAGTGATTTTTGTAGTGTAATGAGTTCTAAAGTAGGTATTAGTTTAATGGCTTTCTATTTTATGTATCATGTTGAAAGTTTGTAGCAATTGGTGCAAATACAGATTTTAAGAGATCAAAATTCCATTAAAATCCCAATTAAACCCATACAGCTTTAATAGAATGATTTCCTTCCTATGCAAGATAATTGCTTGTTATTAATTAAAAATCTATTGTCCTTCAGTTTCTTTTTTCTTTTTTTTTTGGTACTGGTTATTGAACTCAGGGGCACTCAACCACTGAGCCACATCCCCAGCCCTATTTTGTATTTTATTTAGAGACAGGGTCTCACTGAGTTGCTTAAGGCCTCACCATTGCTGAGGCTGGCTTTGAACTCGCCATCGTCCTGTCTCAGCCTCCTGGGCCACTGGGATTATAGGCGTGCACCACCACACCCAGTTCCTCAGTTTCATTTTTTGATGGCCTAATGCATGGTCTATATTTGTTTTCCTAGTTGTTACGTTCTGCATTGTGTCTTCTGAAAAAGATATGTTGTCCTAACCTGAAGAACCTCAAAATGGGACCTTATTTTAGGATGGGGTCTTGGCTGGGTAGTCAAGTTAGAATGGGTCCTAATCCGGTACCATAGGTACCTTGTTGGGGGGGGGGGGTGATTTAGACACCAACATAGACGTGATCAGAGGGAAAGGTGATGTGAACAGACACAGAGAGCTTCAGAGTGGTGCCTCTGCAAGCTGAAGAGTGCTAGAGACGTGGGGTGAGCCTTCAAAAGCTAGGCAGGCAGGAAGGGAGAGTCTCCCCAGGTTTCAGGGGGAGCACAGTCCTGTTGATGCCTTGAGTCTTGGACTTCTGGCTTTCAGTAGATGTCTGTCATCTTAAGCCAGTTTGTGGCACTTTACCGCAGCATCCCTAGGAAAGACCAGGTTGAGCTTTTGTCTACTGAAAGGATGTTTCTATAGCCCTTTCTCAGCACAGCCACCATCCTTGCAGATTCATTTACTTCTGGATCAGAATCCAACCCCACACCCAGCTGAGAGCTTCATCCCATCTCTCTCTGCCCTCTGACATTTCAGAAGGGTTGCAAACAAGCAAATTACCAGAAGGATCACAAAACAAATAAAATTGGGTTACTTAAGGTAAACTCAAAATAATCTCGAAAGGACAGACATTTAATTCTCCAGAGTTCCTTGAGGAACACTTTGTATAATGTACCCAATGGATAATACAATAATTGTAAAGAGGAAGTGTACTTGAACTCAAAGAAATAAGTCTACTGTATCAAAATAGGACAGAGATGGTCAAATGGTATTTTAGCGCTATCTGTAACATTTTCTTTTTTCACATAATGTGCATGTTTTATTGCATAATTAAAAAGTCATTTAAAAAGAACTAATAGGACCTTCAGCTTTGTTGGTAATTACAATCTTTTACATTTACATGAAGATTTATCCAAGAGAACATTCTCTTAGCAGATTGGTCACAATAAAAATCAGCTATTATTTAAAGAAGGTTCTCGTGAAATGTTCTCCCAGGGCCCCTGGTTATCATTCTTCATTTAAGAGAATATCAAAGCCATGGGAATCATCTTCCTATAAGTTAGGTGCATCAGTTTTGAGCCCCCAAGTCCTCATCTCCTTATCTGATAGGTGGCTTCATATCCTCTCACCGCTGCCTGCCATGTTGCTCTGGCTCCACGCTGGGCCTGCAGCAACACTTGAAGACGTGTGACTAGGTCAGGGTGGAGGGCCTGCTCCACAGGAGCAGACCCAGGACTGCGTTCAGAATACAGTTTCCCAGTGTGTTTCCACGGATCCCTTGCTGTCCACAGTCCTCAACATGCCACAGATGAAGGGACCAAGATTTCCTGTTGCATCAGATAAAAGTGGTGGCCAGGCTCACAAAAGCTCCCTGGGCAGCCCTGTAGCTCATTCGAAGTCCCGAACAAAGCCATTCAGGGGGCACCGGACGTCTAGGTGTAGGGTGGGAACATAAGGATGGATTATGTGCTCAACTTTAGTAAAAGCCAATGTCTGTTTCTCTCCCTCTCCCCGCCGTCTCTTTCCTCTTTGCCCTTTTCCTCTTCTTTCTAATTCTAGGATGAAAAATAAAGTCTTCAAATAGCAAAGTAGGAAGACAAATACAGATGAGTTAACCAGAATCCAGAATGGGCTGGATACCTGATCAACCAGAACAGATCAGACAGGAGGTCCAGACTGCACTTGGTATGGAGGTTAAGATGGTAGAGCACCTGGGTAGTAAAGTAAGGCTAAGAGAGCACCCACAGGTTGGGCACAGTTGAGGAGCTGGCACCTAGTAAGGGGTGACAGTCTAAGCAGATGGTGTAACCCAGGGTGGAGTGATCTGTGGGCAGAAGCTGCCATTGCCCTGGGGTCCATTCTTAGGCAGAGTTCTAGGCACCAGAACCGGGTACAGGGACACAGTTCCTGGCAGTAGGGGAGGAAGTCCAGAGAAAAGAGAATGACAGAAATCTGGGGCCAGGAATCTGATAAGAAATCCACCCCTGGGAACAGAAGTGTCTTCCTTGGGGAGCACGTAAGTAATCATTGTGGAGGCCTGGGTCCTGGTCTGCATCCAATGAGCAGCAGCGGGTCTGGGAGTGGTCAGCTCTGGGTGAAGCACTGTGGCTAGTGGGGATGCTCATCAGAATGGGATGGAAAGATGGAGCCTGGAAGGACACCTCAGTCATGGCCTGCGCATCACAGGCACTGAGATGAGATAATTGGTGCTAACAGGAAGATGGTGCTGATGGAATTAGGGAAATAGAAGCGTGGGCCATGGTGTTTGTTTGGTGAGTGATGCCACATTTCTCTTGAGGGTGATGCTTAAAAAATATTGCATAAGTTTTAATCCTGAGTTAGAGTTTTCTTACCTTTTGGCATTCATAAAACTTCTCTCCAAGATGAACTACGCTGTGCATTACAGAGTATAAAGGTGGGTTTTGCCCACGTCCTTCCTTTCTGGTTCATGGGTCTTGATTCACAGTGTGCGACCAGTCAGTTTCCCACATTCCGCTCTCCTAGTGATGCCTTTTCAACTCTGACGCTTGGCAGTGTATCTGGCCTCCTATGGGAGCCTCCTACAGGGACATCCAGATGTCTGGGCCCAGTACCAATACTGTCACCCCTTTCCAGACTCGGTCTCTACACTGATCTGAAGGCAGGAACATTTAAACAAGATGGATTTTCATGTTCCCATTCTTTGAAAAAGGATTCTGACCAAGTAAAAATCTTGGTTAAAATGAGAATCTAAGTATTATCTGTTTTGTTTGAATTGTGTCCATACCAGAAAAAAAATCGTTAGTCAATACTTTTTTTTTTTACAATTCCCATACAATATGCTTGGACAGATGACAGGTTGTGCCTGGGAAACACCTTGAATCTCTTGTGTTGGAAATCATGACTGACTCTGTCACTTGGTCTTCAAGAAAGTCCCCCAGTTTCCCTCTTTGCTTTCTGAGTGCCTAGAAGAGAAAAATCATACTCCTTCATGTAGCAGGTGCACACACACACTCACAGACAAGAAACACACACACACACACACACCCCTATGGTCTAGACCTAAACAATGTATTTTTCCTGTTACTTCCTTGATCTGACCTGTTCTGTCAATCAAAACACTGGCTGCATCTCAAACTTGGTATGTCTTGATTTTGTTCATGGGAGCTTCTCTCTCTGAGAATCATTTATCCTTTTTAGTTCTTATTACAAACCATCAAAGTCCAGATCAAATAGCACTGCCTCTGGGAATCCCTCCCTTCCTCCCCCTTCTCTCTGCCCTCCTACCCAACAGTCATTCTACCCTTGAGTGCCCATCACTCTTTGCATAACTCTCTGCACTAGCCTTTATCATATCACATTTCATGATTCTTACCCTCCACTAGACTGCCTTTTCCTGAAGACTATGTAAAACCCTTTATTAACATTTGAAGATTTAGTATTTAGAAGGTGTTTATCATCTGTTAGGTATTAGATATGTACTAGTCAAATGAATAAATTAATTAACATAAAAATTTAACCCCACCTTATCCTCATTCACATTTAAATGCAATTGAGAGTTTTCACAGTCTAGAGTTTAGCAGCTTTCATGATCACCCATCAAGATCAGCAAAATGCTCAACATCGCTAGCAGTCAGAGAAATGCAAATCAAAACCACCCTAAGATACCATCTCACTCCAGTAAGATTGGCAGCCATTAAGAAGTCCAACAACAACAAGTGCTGGCGAGGATGCGGGGAAATGGGTACACTTGTACATTGTTGGTGGGACTACAAAATGGTGCAGCCAATTTGGAAAGCAGTATGGAGATTTCTTGGAAAGCTGGGAATGAAACCACCATTTGACCCAGCTATTCCCCTTCTCGGTCTATTCCCTAAAGACCTAACAAGAGCATGCTACAGGGACACTGCTACATCGATGTTCATAGCAGCACAATTCACGATAGCAAGATTGTGGAACCAACCTAGAAGCCCTTCAATAGATGAATGGATTAAAAAAATGTGGCATTTATACACAATGGAGTATTACTCTGCATTATGAAATGACAAAATCATAGAATTTGGAGGGAAATGGATGGCATTAGAGCAGATTATGCTAAGTGAAGCTAGCCAATCCTTAAAAAACAAATGTCAAATGTCTTCTTTGATATAAGGGGAGTAACCAAGGACAGGGTAGAGACGAAGAGCTGGAGAA
The DNA here is from genome assembly GCF_964194105.1 of Spermophilus citellus. NCBI lineage: Eukaryota > Metazoa > Chordata > Mammalia > Rodentia > Sciuridae > Spermophilus > Spermophilus citellus. The sequence continues at coordinate 51,029,266 of NC_138188.1, forward strand.
GAAGAATAACATTAAACAGGGATGATAGGCGGGAGGGAAAGGGAGAGTCAAGGGAAATTGCATGGAATTGGAAGGTGAGCCTCAGGGTTATACACAATTACATATAAGAGGAAAGGAGGAGTAGGAGAGAAATTATATAAGTGTAAGAAACGATTTACAGTAGAGGGGGTGGAGAGAGAGAAGGGGAGGGGAGGGGAGGGGAGGGGAGGGGGGATAGTGGAGAATGGGATAGACAGCAGAATACATCAGTCACTAGAAAGGCAATTTGTAAATCAATGGAAATGTAACTGATGTGACACAGCAATCTGTATACGGGGTAAAGGTGGGAGTTCATAATCCACTTGAATCATTCTGTGAAATATGGTATTGTGGTGAGCCGTTTCTGCGGACTGTGGTCGCCATTACAAGATGGCGCTGGCTCCGCTGTGGTCTGTAACAAACAACTCCTTATTTGGGAGAGTTGGCGCATGGTTTTTTAACACCCTATGAGAAAGCTCCACGTGGCAGCTTCGCATTGGGGCTTGAGATGCTTTATTAAGGCTGGGAGAGGCGTCCGAGAGAGAGAAGAAGAAACATCAGGGGCCTGAATAAACGGCTGAAAGAAGATTCCTGTTGTTGCGTCTTCCTTGCGGGCAAGGGGTCGCGACAAGTGGTGCCGAAACCCGGGAACCAGAACTTTCAGACGTCAGGGGTGGTGCACCGGTTAGTCCCAGGTAAGTGGGATCCGCGATCAAAGCGGGGATAGTCCCAGTAAGTGGGATCCGCGACCAAAGCGGGGATAGTCCCAGTAAGTGGGATCCGCGATCAAAGCGGGGTCAGCTCCTCTACAAAGAAAGAGAGAGCTTTATATTTTATTGCAGCTGCACTGTGTACTTTCACTTTTGTTTTCTGTGTTTCTTTTGTTGCTGTGTCATGGGTGCCGTATCTTCAAGTCCGCTTCTCCTGGCCCTAGATGGCCTGTTACGTTCCAAGGGCCTGGAAGTGAAACATAGAACTTTACAAAGATTTTTACAGAAGTTGGATATTGCTGCACCGTGGTTTGCATTTTCGGGCAGCCTTACCATACCTAGTTGGGATAAATTAGGCAAAGATCTTGACTTTGCTTCTGAGCAGGGCATATTAGAGGGCGGGGTGATACCCCTTTGGAGAATAGTCCGTAGTTGCCTCACAGAGGACAGATGTCATGACGCACTTACTAAAGGACAGGAAGTTCTAGAACAATTACATGAGGAGAAATCAGAGACGGCAGGAAGTGAGGTATCTCGGGAGGATGGAAGTGTGCGGAGCGTGAAACAGGGGAAGAGGCGATTGTATCCAGATCTCAGTGCGCTGCGCACACCTCCATGTGAAAGTGGGTCAGAGGAAGAGGAGAATGAGGAGGAGGAGCTTGGGAGGCTGTCTCGCCAGCTAGGGAGTTTAGCTGTAGGAGAAGGGAGCAAAGATAAGCAGGGGCTCAAGAAATGTGATCCTCCAGATCCACCGCCGTATGGTGGGGGTGTTTCGGGAAGAGCTTTCCATGCTCAAACATGGAAGGCTGTTCACGCTGAGATGGGTCTTGCTTATCCAGTTTTTCAGGACGATAATAGGGGAAGATTCCATGAGCCTTTAGATTTTAAAATTGTGAAGACCCTGGCGGAGTCTGTGCGCACTTATGGGGTGGATGCCGCCTTCACACTAACTCAGGTGGAGAGTCTGTCTAGATACTGTATGACTTCCTCTGATTGGGCTAGCCTTGTTCGGGCTTGCGTTTCCCCAGGTAAATATTTGGACTGGAGAGCATTTGTGTTAGAGGGCGCAATAGAACAGGCCGCCCAAAACCATGCGGCGGGACATCCTCATTGGGATAAGGACATGCTTTTGGGGCAAGGTAGATTTGCTAATCAACAGACGGGATTCCCTCTTGAGGTATATGATCAAATTAATAACATTTGCATTCGGGCATGGAAGTCACTTCCAAACAGAGGAGAGGTATCTGGTAATTTGACCAAGATTATACAAGGCCCTACAGAACCCTTTTCAGACTTTGTAGCAAGGATGGTGGATGCCGCTGGAAAGATTTTTGGGGATCCTGATAGAGCCATGCCCCTTGTTAAGCAATTGGTCTTTGAGCAATGCACCAAGGAATGTAAAGCAGCAATCGCTCCTTATAAGAACAAAGGCATAGAAGCATGGATGAAGGTGTGTAGAGAGATTGGAGGACCTTTAACTAATGCAGGTCTTGCAGCTGCTGTCCTTCGGATTGCAAAAGGGGGCGGTCCTGCCGCCGGAACGTGCTTCCATTGTGGTCAACCCGGTCATGTCAGACGTGAATGTCCCAAAAAAGACAATTTTACTGGACCTCCTCACGGTGGCCCTTCCAATGGCTTTCGTCTACCGGGGTTGTGTCCAAGATGCAAAAAGGGGAAGCATTGGGCAAGAGAGTGTAGATCAGTGAGGGACATCCATGGACAGCCTATTTCAGCTGGGCCAAAAAACGGCCAACGGGGCCCTCGACCCCAGGGCCCACAAATATATGGGGCAGTGGAGAATGTCACACCCGAACCCGAGACATGGCCATCTCTACGCCATCCCATGAAACGCGGAGAGCCACTACAGGTGCCGCGGGATTGGACCTCTGTTCCACCTCCAGACTCGTATTAACACCTAAGATGGGAGTCCAATTGGTGGAAACTGAGTTCAAAGGGCCTTTACCACCTGGCACTGTAGGTTTGCTAATTGGACGTGCATCCTCTATTTTACAAGGTCTTCATGTTTTCCCCGGAGTCATAAGTCCTGATACTGTAGGGATAGTAAAGGTTATGGTGGAAGCTCCAGGGGGCATTGTGTCCATCTCCCCAGGAGATCGGATTGCTCAATTACTAATTTTGCCTAGTTTGCATAATCACTTCCCTGCTGACTCAAGGTCACGGACAGGGAATGAGATTGGTGCCACCGGAGGGAATTGTGCTTGTTTGTCACTAGATATGAGCAATCGCCCTACTTTGGAATTAAGCATAGAAGGTAAATCTATTGTGGGATTACTTGATACAGGAGCAGACCGTAGCATTATAGTGCTTAGGGACTGGCCTAAGGGATGGCCAGTGCAGACTTCTGATCAATTTCTGAGAGGACTTGGATATGCCCAAGCTCCTCAGATTAGCTGTAGACATCTATTCTGGAAGGACGTAGAAGGACATAATGGTACCTTTCAGCCTTATGTGCTTGATTTACCTATCTCTCTATGGGGTCGTGATCTGATGAAAGACATGGGGTTCACTCTTAGTAATGATTATTCCCCGGTGTCTCAACAAATTATGCAAAGTATGGGGTATAGGCCAGGTTTGGGACTAGGAAAACATTTACAGGGACGTAAGCATCCTGTACAAGGTCATGAAAAGCTTGACAGATTTGGTCTGGGTTTTTCCTAGGGGCCGCTGGGGCTCGAATACCCATAGCATGGCTCACCGAGGAGCCTGTTTGGGTGCCTCGGTGGCCTCTTCCCTCGGTTGGATTGGCAGCAGCCCATGCTCTAGTTAAAGAACAACTTGACTTGGGTCACATCCAACCTTCTACTTCTCCATGGAATACTCCCATATTTGTCATTAAGAAAAAATCAAGGAAGTGGCGCCTACTGCATGATCTACGAGCAGTTAATGCTCAAATGCAACTTATGGGGCCCATTCAAAGAGGGCTGCCTCTGCTCTCCTCTGTTCCTCAAGGCTGGCACATTATTGTTATTGACATTAAAGACTGTTTCTTTTCTATTCCTTTGCATCCTAAAGACTCGCAGCGTTTTGCCTTCACCCTTCCATCGTGTAACCACGAGGAACCAGATCAAAGGTTTGAGTGGGTAGTGTTGCCGCAGGGAATGGCTAATAGTCCCACGATGTGTCAGATGTATGTGGGGGAGACACTCGCACCTCTCAGACAAAAGTATTCCTCCATCAAGATCATTCATTATATGGATGATGTATTATTGGCTGCTAAATTAGAGCAGACAATTCATGAGGCCTATAAAGACCTAGTGAAGTTGTTAGCTCAATATGGACTGCATATTACACCTGAAAAGGTTCAAACAGGGGATTCTATTAAGTATTTGGGAGCAACAATTGGGTATGGCAAATTACGACCACAAAAAATCACCATACGAACTCAGGATCTCCAAACTCTAAATGATTATCAAAAACTGCTGGGAGATATTAATTGGATATGAGGATATTTACATATTTCTAATGTTATGCTACAGCCTTTGTATGCTACTCTTAGGGGTGATCCAGATCTTACTTCCCCTCGTAGCCTCACTAAAGAGGCTAGAGCGGCCCTTATGACAGTAGAAGAAGCTATATAACATGCTACTTTATGCAGGCTCCAGAGTGATAAACCTTTCCAATTATGTGTGCTTGCCACTATGCGGCAGCCTACTGTTGAGCGTGCTCATCGCACCTTAAAGGAAACTTTACAAAAACAAAAGGGGGGAATAGGAGCTGAACATACTCCTAAAGAACGCCTGTCCTTAGCTCTCTTTACCATTAATTTTTTGAATTTGGATATTCACGGTCGCTCTGCGGCCGATAGACATGTGTCCCCTCAGCCCTCTGTGATTGGCTATGTTAAGTGGAAAGATGTTCTTACGGGCCAATGGAACGGCCCCGACCCCGTGCTGACATGGGCACGAGGATCTGTATGTGTTTTTTCCCAGGATCGCACGGAACCATTGTGGGTCCCTGAACGCCTGACAAGAAGAGTCTTGACGCCAGCTACTCAGCAACAAGAAATACCACAGCAACCCCGTGATGAGGATCTTCATTCTGCTGAGTGCTCTGGCTCTGGTGCTGGTGCCGATGACATGGACGACACCAATGCAGTGGTGGGCAGCGGCACGGGCTTGGCCAATGCCGATGCCGGTTCATGATTTAATGATTCCAGGAATGCCTCCCGTATCATTGGCGAATATTTGGCCAGAAATTGGTCCAGATAAAGCTATGATCATACAAGCTCTTGCAGCTTTAGAAAATGGCATCTCATCTCAAGTCTGGCTTGCGCAGATTAAACAGTAAATCTTTGACATGGTCGTTGCACCCCAAGTTTTATGAACATTGCACTGGGATCGACATGTCTTTCTTTGTTATTCTCTTAGTGTTGGAAAGCCCTTGCACTCTGCCGGCTTTACTGCCATTGTACGCAGATGGGTTTCCACACTAGTGCTTTTCTATCGCCTTAAGACCCGTGCCTTTCTTTTAGGGTGTTGCCAACTTGTTTGTCGTCGTATTTCTATACAGCCACAGTTCAGCCTCAGCCATCCCCCTTCGTCCACCATCATCACGATACAGGATGCGAGGCAAGGCACTGCACTTGAGTGATCCTTGAAGTGGACCTCAAGGAGAGCATGTCCTATTGCATGCGGGTTAGACGTGTCCGCGCCCCGTCCCACGAAAAAAGGCGTCGGCTGATATGGCCTCAGATCTGGGGAAGGGCCCTCCTTGGGGCTGAGCCATACTATGCAGCCACTTCTGCACAGTGGGATAGGACCTCTACTCTCGCCTGTATTGTTTTTGGAAAACAAAAGGGGGAACTGTGGTGAGCCGTTTCTGCGGACTGTGGTCGCCATTACAAGATGGCGCTGGCTCCGCTGTGGTCTGTAACAAACAACTCCTTATTTGGGAGAGTTGGCGCATGGTTTTTTAACACCCTATGAGAAAGCTCCACGTGGCAGCTTCGCATTGGGGCTTGAGATGCTTTATTAAGGCTGGGAGAGGCGTCCGAGAGAGAGAAGAAGAAACATCAGGGGCCTGAATAAACGGCTGAAAGAAGATTCCTGTTGTTGCGTCTTCCTTGCGGGCAAGGGGTCGCGACATGGTATATTAAGAACTATGTAATGTTTTGAACAACCAACAATAAAATAATAAAAAAAAAAAGATCAGCAATCTTGGCAATCCACAAGTTGCTATTAAACACTCATGCTTATATACATTCATACATTCGTATGTGTAGTTTTCTCCAGAAAGTCAAAACAAAGTCAAGCAGATTTATAGTAAGTGCTCACTGCAGAGTGCCAAATTTACCCAGTATTTATGGAATCATTTATACTCTTCGTCGCATTGTATCAATTCTTCATGTAGTTTCATTGTAAATAACCTTGAGTTGGCATGTCCATGGTAACCGTTACAATACACAGAGTGTAAGAAAGCACTATTAATTCTCTCTCTGAATGTCAAAATACTTCTCTGTATCGCTAAATGCCTAAGTTATTAGATTTTTTTTTATCCCTTTGAAAGTCTCTTTAAAAGGAGACTCTGTAATGTGGAAATTATTTCTTAAAAGCTCAAGAAAATTACACAGCAAAGAGCTCACATGTGCTTTGGATGATCTGTGCATTGAAATCACTTACAAGTTGCAATGTCATGTTTGTTAAAAAATACTTGTGTCTGATTTTCAATAGCTTTAGTCAAATCCCATTTAATTGAATTATCTTCTAGGAGCCAAAGTTGAAGGTGCCTTGATTAAAAAACAGAACATGGAAGTTCTTTTCATAGCCTTTTATATGACCTTTCAAGCCAGAGTCATGAAGTCCGTAAGAATAAGGACTGTGTGTGTGTGTGTGTGTGTGTGTGTGAGTGTGTGTGCACCTGGCAGGTTGATATTCTTCAGATTGATGCATTATTAATGCCCTGAAAGAACCCACAATTATAACAAGCTAGTTGGCTAGGCAAGGGCAAAGCTGAACCCTGAACATAGCTTTTCAAGACATTGTTTCTCACGTGCCCAGAGCTGCGCCCTGGAAAAACTCCTTCTCAGTTTGGAGCCTTAATGTCCTCACATAATGATTTGTGCCGATTCTGCCATGCAAAAAATGCAATGGGGGTATTTTAAGTGTCATATAATAAAAGAGATGAGAGTAGTGAGCATAAATACTCAATTAAAGGTATCTTTTCTTTAAAGCTCTATTTTCTTCCTGCCCATTGCTTATCCAGCCCATTTTTAGATACCAAGGCTAGATTAATCATCCATCTTTCCCCCATCGATCTTCTCATCAAAGGTCTCTGGTGGCTTCCACTGGCTAAAAGATCATGTTCTAGCTCTTTCCTGCTTTCCAAGCCTCCACCTCCAACAAAGTGGTGACAATCAATGTCCACCACTCTTCTCAAATGAGACCACAGCTCCTCCTCACTTTCATTTCTACTCCTCTGAGCCTCTCGGTACCCCTCATTTGACCCCTGTATCCACACTGGGGCTCCTTCTCCTCACATGGAGTCTTGAAGTATTTCTTTACTGAGAGCTTCCCATGTCCCCCTTCCCACTCTTGGCCTCCTTACTCCCTGGGTTGCTCTCTGTTGGTGCTTCTATCTTCTATCTCGTGTCTTAATTCCCACCATTGTTCTGCATCCTCTAAGTAGTTTAAGTTCTCTGAGGGCCCTACCTTCACAATATTCCTTTTCATAATATAGATTTTTTTTAATATGAAACGTGGATGATGAAAAAATGTAAATAATAATAGCCGCAACTCACCTTGCTTTGTTAGGGTCCGGTGGAGCGTCGGAGAAAGAGACCACACAAGAGACTGGCTCCATGCAATTGGCAAAAGGGGATTTATTGGGGATCCATTCCAGCGCGCTGGGACTCTGTGCTCACTCAGAAGGGAGAGCAGCCCAGAGCCCAGAGCAGAGGTCAAGCAGAGCTTAAGGACACTTTCTGGAGAGGGCGGTGGGCTTTGCCATACACCAGAACAAATCATCTTGAGGCACGGGAAAATTGAACAACAACTCTGAGACATGATTAGTCCATTCATTGGCGGGAACAATCTGGGCAGGGGTGATTGGTCATTTCTAAGAGGGGTACACATTTAAACTGATTGGTTTTGGAGCCTAGATGCTTATGTGCCATGCTACCTGGAGCCCTTAGCTATTAAACAACCAGGGAATCAATGGAGATATTTACTGGGCAGTTCCAGCATTGTCCTAACAACTACAGAGATTACAGGTTCCGGGGATAGCAGAGGAGTTGTAACAATGCCTTGTCTTTTACTTTTTAGCCCAGGCCTCGCCATTTAGAGACTTTACAATGCCCGGTCTTTTACACTTTAACTCAGACTTTTGCAGCTTAGAATCAGCTTAGAAATTTTACCTTTACAGCTTGTGTTTCTGCAACAGCGTTATTTCACCCCTGTGTGCTTCAGAGTTGAAACATGCCGTAATTTCCACACTGGAGGTTGTAGCGATATAAACTATATATGCATATTAAAAAATAAATGGCCCGGGGCTGGGGTTGTGGCTCAGTGGTAGAGTGCTTGCCTAGCATGTATGAGGCACTGGGTTCGATCCTCAGCACCACATAAATGTAAAATAAAGATATTGTGTCCACTGAAAACTTTAAAAAATAAATTAATAAATAAATAAATGGCCCACAGAAATTGTGCCCATGCTCTGAGGCAAAGGTTGAAAAGCTCAACTTGTGCCCCATGTGGCACGGATGTCTTCTGTGTGGAGGCAACATTTCCTCTTTATACACTTTAACAAGATCCTGAAACTTCAATCTGTGCATTTAGAGAACCCTAGGAACAAAGCCAGGCTCCAGCCTGAGACAGCTCCAGGAAAGCCTCAGGAATATTCTCCCAGTGGCACCCCGTGCAGGAGACACCAGAGATTTAATGAGCTGGCAGAGTGCTCTATCTGCACATTAAAGGAAGAGCAGAAAAGGAACTCGGTTATTAAGGTTTTATTGTTCCACTCTTCCCAGACATTTATTGAGTGACCCTATAAGATTTCTGGACACTCTGTAAGAAAAAGTAACATTATGAAATCTCAGTCCCTTTGAAACAAGAGTTCTGTCACAATTGCCATATGTTTTCAAAGTTGCATAGAGGTTTTTTGTGGTTTTTTTTTTTTTTTTTGCCTTTTGGCAAATCTTAAAATGGATACCGCCAAATCATGGAGCATTCATATGTTGAATTATGTGCTAATTACTAGGGCATTTCACAGTTGATGGGATGACACAAGAGAAGGAGCAAACCTCAGACAAGCCATAGGGTGCTCTCCACTTGAGGAGAGGCCAGACATGACCAGAAGACCAGGCTGCCTGATGGACACTGGGTAGACTGGCTGGCTCACCATACTCCAGAGTACTAAGAACAAGGGCGATATTTTTAATTTCTGAAAAGTCCTAAAATAAACAATGGGAACTTATAAAGGCACTCATTCCTTTTCCAGTGATACAAAGGGAAAATGGACGCATTTCAGAAAGACTCATGTGACCTCATAGAGGAAAGTGAGGAAATTGGTTGCTAAAGGAAGGATGTTCCGAACACAGCTGGATAGTTGGGCATGATGCCTCCTCAGTATTAATAAATGCATGATGCGGAGGCTATTGCTCACCATACTGGTCCCCACAATCAACTTTGGAGTTAGTCTCCATTTTACAGAGAAGGAGACAGAGGTACAGAGAGACCACGACCCTCCCCAGCGAGTCCTCTAGTACTTATCTGAGCCATTGAAACCCATGCAGCCTGCTCTTGTTCCTTGGCTAACATTTATGACTTCACGTCCAGGGTAAATGCAGAAGGTCCTGGACAGACCACAGGTCTGTGCCTGGAGGAGAACCATAGCCCCATGTTCTCTTTTAAGAAGGGGAAAATTGGGGTAGAACTTTATTTGAAAATTGTTCATAAAGCCAGCTTTTCTCTACCCTCTCCTAATTTTCTACACCAGAAGATGCACTTAATTTTACGGATAGAGAAACAAAGTTTTTATTTACTCCCTTGTCCCAACTACTGAGAGTGTTGAATAAAAATTTGTGATCTCTCTTCTACTTGAGCTAACATATGGGTCATACAACCTCAACAGATTTATTTCAAGTTCTTAAAATGGGGGATGATAGTAGCCTTTTATGTACAGAGAAATTAAAACTCTTAAAGCAACAAAATAAGCACGAATATCCAAGTAATGTATTCTGCTTTTCATGTTTGGTGTCAATCCCCTTAAAGATGTGCTCTTAAAGTAAGTGATGCTCAAGTATTAGGCACTGAAAATATAAGGCATTTCACATGCACACACACAGAAACACATAATTGCATGAAAATAAAGTTTAACTCCACACAAAAATACTATCTGCTAAAATACTATCACCTGTTTTGGTGAGAGGAAGGTATTAGAAATCATTCTCTTTACTGCTAATTCAGTACACCACCTGTGAAGCATTGTCACCAAGAAGCATCCACAAAGTGTCATTACTGTCTGAAATGGTGTTTGATGGGCAATAATGGGGTGATAAATGGATGATGCATATTTTTTTTAAGGACGCGGACATCTAATGTGTCAGGAAGTGTGGTGGACACATGGATCTGCCCGTGAGCCCCTGTGAAGATCAGACATCACAGAGAAAATGCAGGCTTGGGAGAGTCTGGATTCTTTGAGTTGGATGGGGCCTTTTTCTTGCTTTCTGTTGCTTCTCCACAAACTCTTTTTAGAAATTATTAAAAAAAAGATTTCATTTTCTACATCACATCAGCTTCATTTCTGCTTTCTTATAAGGATGGTCAACTTGTGGAAGAGGTGGCTCCAAGTCTGTACCAAGAGCTCCGTCAACTGAGGCCTTCATAGCGTTAGAAGGGTAAGCTAGTGAAGACAGAAACTACTCCAGACACAAACCCAGTGTAAAGCTCTGTACTATCTCAAGATGAGCTCTAAGGAATAGCATGTTACGATAGCTGATATGTATTTAGCCTCACACACGCATTAACACCTTCCACAATCTCTGTTCATTTCCATCGTACTCCATAAAAATAACCATCTGTATCCATAATAGTTACAGAGGCGTTATGAGAGAGGATGGGAGGAAAGAAACTGAAAATTCAACCTTTTCCTAAGGTCCAATGGTGTTTTTCCCTCTAATCTCCCTACACGACTGTGTTCCCTTAATAGGAATTGACCTGATCCCACCACAGTGCAACCTGAGCCCCGGAAGGGATACCAGGATAGAGGCCACCCCTCTGCACTTGACCCATATCTATGGTTCCAGGATTGCATTCAAGGTTTAGAGATCATGCAGAATAAATACAGATAGGTCAAAGATTCCAGTTCCGGCTATTTCAAGAGCTCAGCCATGAAGAAGCTACAGAGAACACAACACAATGGATGCCGTCTCCTCCCACAAGGTGTCCATGGTGTGAGGAGAAGACTGTAAACTGAAGCCCCAAGGTCAGTCCACTCTGTGCTCTGCAACAGCCATTGATAAAAAGATGCCGGGCAGGGGCAGCACTCTCCAGGGAAACTAGAGAAGAACGGAGCCCACACAGGCACTGACCCTGATCCTAGAGTCATCCTTTCTCTCTTGTGCTCTGGTCCTCTTCCAAACCATCCGACATGGTGACCTCTCGGAGAGGATGTTTTTGAAGTCACCTCTAAGCCATTCAGCAGAACCCAGAATAGCCATATTTTATGTTTTCCTTCCATAATGCCAACTTATAACGTCATGGTTTTATTATGCTTTCCCCTGAGGAACCATGATTTGCTGGTCCATTCTGATTATGGAGTAATTGTGTTTGCTGCTTCTATTCCCTACCATTAGTGTTGGCTTTGTAACACAATGCAGTGCTGTGATCATCCCGAGTCTACATTCATTATTAATCAAAAACGTTCCTGTGTCTGGATGACTGTATTCCAAAAACATAAATAATCTATCCAGATTTGCCAAGGGGTGATTTTGCTTCTTGCATGGTTGGAATTATTTATTTTTAAGATTCTTTAGAAGCAGGCAATTTCCTCCATTTTAATAAAGACCATTTATTCTCCCTCATGAGTCGCCATTTTATAAATAATCTTCCTTGATGCTTAAAAATGGTTCCTGTCTTCTTCTCTCTGAGTATTTTGTGAAATTTATGTATCTAAATGCCTGAAAAATGGGACAGAGCCTCCTCCGTGGCCAGTCTGGTGGAGAGCGGGTGCTGCGCTCTGCGTTCTGGAAGTGACTGAGTGTCAGGCGTGAGATACTGACCATTATTATAATTGTCTTTCGATCATAAAATGAGGTTTTCATGTGAATTAAAGCAAAAAAAAAAAATCTTCCCCGGTAAGGCAAATTATAGTCTCGAAGGACTGTAATTTTGGAACGCCAGGCTGAATCCACGTAGTAGGTGCAGATGTGGTTTCTGACAACCTTGAGGTGCTTTTCAAGCAGACGTCCCTCTCTGGGGAACCACCATGTGGCGTCCTCTGCATCAGGTCCCCTCAGTCAACCAGACAAGTAGGGAGGAGGGATGGGGAAGCCCAGGGCACTTCTGAGTCATGCAGCTATGGAGGGAAGGAGACTAAGGCATTCTTACTGCAAGGAAATGAGTAAAAATATCAATAAAACATGTGTAGCACCATTTTGTTTAAGATAAAATACAAGATGAATAAAACTACTCTTGAACCATCTATGGCATCTGAAGTGAAACTCCCGCTCTACAAAGGCCATTTGTACAAATGCTCCATTTTATTAAACTATCAAGTGTTTTCTCATACAAAAAAATCAATAATAATTTGCACTCCCAAATCACTTGTGCTGACCTGTGGGAGAGAGAAAAATCAGGACAGCATTGATGAAGAAGAAGGACACATGATTTATGAAAGGACAAGTTTTAACCTTCTGGTCTAAAACACAAGTTAAGATGTGTGTGAATTCAAATGAGAATGGCTGCTAACATTTTTAATGAATTCATTATTAGAGAAATTGAAGAATTGATGCAAACCAATTGGGAAGTCCACCTCTGTGCTGGTTGATGTTTGTGCATTAAAATCAGGAAGCAGGTCACTACAGGAAGATTACTCTAGCTCTTCGAAAACAGTTGTGTCAGGTGTTACAACTGCATATTCTAACATTGTGAGAAGCTGCATTTAAAGGACCACATCCTCCCACCTCTGATTATACCAGTGCTGAGAAAACTTTTGCCTTTTTTGAGAAAAGTATGACAATTTCTGTCACTTCTCGTTAAAACAAGAGGAGGTTCACTGGAACAACTTGAACAGGACATGGTTATCACAATCACATCATGTATTCACTGATGTGCCAAGTGTGAGGATGTTTGTTTTATTTTTTCCTAACAGGTACTTGGTTTCTATTTACAGTCCCTAACTCTCCCTGGTGGTAAAAAACAGTTTAATGTGGTCACTTATAAGTGAACTGTTTAAGGTTGGTATTTTCTTCTCATTTGAGTCTGAAACTGCCCCATAGAGGATTGTCCTCCAGGTGGAATCTTAGCTGGGCTCCATGGTGGAAAATTAACAGAAGAGCTGCTGGCCCACAGCCCTGAGCCTCCCCTGGCTGCCCTCCACCAGGAGGCAGCACCCACAGCCAGCTGCTGGACCCCGGTGTTCGTGACCCCCTCAATCACTGCAGGGCACTCTTTTCACCTTCCGGGAGTCCATGTCCTATCTCAGCCTCACAGAGTATGTGCTATTTAAGCAGCCCTGGGGGCCGGGGACTCTTTGGGGCTGCACTGAGGCCCACCCCTGGGTCCCACAGCAATGTCTACTCTACCACCCACTGAGAAAAGGAAAATCTCCCTGAGACGTGTGAGCTTTAAAGGCAAAGCGGAAGCAAGACACTTGGCCCTATAACTGTTCCCTTCTTCAGCCCAAGGAAGAAGGTGGCATGGCTCTGTCCTCGGCCCCAACATTCACCCAGGCCAGTGTCAGCCTCTTCCCCTACAATTTTCTTCTCTTCCCAACTCAGAGGACTTTCACAAATGTGAGGGACAAAACAAAATAACCCCCCAGCAAAGTAAAACATTAGTCCTGGCAGATCCTATTTGCCTTCAAAACTTTAAATTTTTTTCTGGGCTACTCATTTTTGCTTTTGTAAGTTTCTTCCATCACCACTAATGTGACTGCCTGGGGTGAAGGCTCCCTTCAAGGCTCAGCCTGCAGACCCTCCTGAACAGGTCTCACTTGACGCACAAACCTGAGGACATTAGCCTGGAATGGCCCCAGCTCCACCTCCCACCAGCTGGTCAAGGCTTGTGTTACAGGTGAGGTTGCAAAGGCTGGAGCTGAGGCAGGGGGAGGAGCTGCTGACTGGACACCAGGTCCTGGAGGGGCCTAGATGCACTGCGTTTTGTGTTTGAAGAGGTTGGGGCAGAGTGTCACCTGGTGAGGTAGGTGGGAAATAGGACCGGAGTCTATGTTTTTGCCTTCAGCTCAATGACCCTGTTCATTTTCATCAGAAAGTCCATCTTGGGATGGATGGATAAATAGATAAGTGAACCAACAGACAAACACACTCAATGGAAAAATGGAAGGTCAGAATGAGTGCTGCTGACTTTATGGGATCACAGTTGAACTTAAAAACTGAAACAGAAATGTATGTGTATCTACCCAGCGCAGCCATCTCTCATACAGCATGCATTCGCCATCTCCCCAAGAAAGGGAAAACCCAAGATGTCAGCGGCCACTGTTTCCACCTGGAAGCAATGCTCACCTCTCTTCAGATCAAATCACCCCTCCACACACACCCACATTGACATCTGCAGCTTAAAGATGAACAGACTCAGAACCAGCACTGTATCTTACGTGCAGGAGTAAGGAGACGGAGCTGGTAAGCTTAGCTAACATCCTCCTAATAAACCCCGTCCTCACACAGCAAAGGAAACGTGCAATCAGCTGCTTCAGTCCTCGTTTTTGCAGTGACTACGAGGCTGCCATTGGTAATTATAATTATGATGTTTGTTTCTTGTTCTTTGTCTCTTCCAGCCCTACAGACCACACAGGCTTTGGTGATCCAGAACTTCTTTCCTACAGGAACTCAGCTGGGAGCTCTTCTCTCACCTTCACCCCCGAGTACAGACACATTCTGGCATCCCCCAGAAACCCATTTCTTTCTGGGACAGGATCTGCTTGTTGCAACCGTGAGGCACAAGCCTCTGTCCCCTGGATGATCTAGATCCCTTGGCCACCCAGGACAGGAACAGCACCTTGCTTTGGCTGCCGAGAGCACATGCTGTGTCACTTGGACAAGGCTGCCATCGGCACAGGTGTCCTGGGCCAGGACCTCCACAGCTGGGTCTCCAGTTGCCCTCTCCCCATCACACCTGCTGCTGTGTGAGGAGGAGATGGCAGGATGGCGAGCCTGCTGTTGAATAAGACGTTTAAAATGTCATGCGCTAGCAGGGAGGGCGAGGGCCTGAGGCACCCTGTAATCTCAGTGACTCAGGAGTCTGAGGCAGGACGATCACAAGTTCACAATCCTGGGAAACTTGGTGAGACCCTGTCTCAAAATAAAAAAACTTAAAAGGCCTGAGGAGATAGCTTTGTGGAAGAGAACTTCTGGGCTCAACACCTAGTACTGCAGGAAAAAAAATTTAAAAGGTCTGTGGGTTATTCTAAATCTTCTATTGAACTAAGAATAGCTAAAACAATTTTGAAAAAAAGAAGAAGAAAGAGGAAGAACTCACTCTACTCAAAAGTAAGGTCAACGATTATAGGCCCTGTTAGGGTCTGTAAACAAGTCAGGATGGTGCCTGGTATTTTGCAGAGGGAGTGGTTTATGAAGTAATGCCAGCGAGCCATTAAGTGTGGAGATTCCTTATTGGTTGACTGCTGTATCTAGTTTATGTTAATTAAGATAAGCTGTGTGGAATGTATATATACCCCTCCTGTCCTACAATAAACGGCTCCCACTCCTGCTGTATCAATCTACACAAGTTCCTCGTCACCCCGTCCCCCCCCCCCCCCCCCCGTTAGTTTGCCCAGCCAGCTGGGCTGCAAGGCCCAGCAATCAAAATAGTACAGAAACTCACCTGCACAATAATCTGTCTGAGATCTGGCAAGAATGGGAAGGTGGCTCACTACAAAGGTGACTTTTTGATAAATGGTACAGGAGAACCTGGTCATCGCAGGCCCACCTAAACCTTACCCCTGATGTAAATGTTAACCTGAGTGGAGCATGGGGGCTGGACTGTGGATCTAGAATGTCCCCTTTAGGTTTCCAAGGTGTGGATGGTGGTCTGGAGGTAGACAGGGAGGTGGTGGCCACTTTAGGGGGTGGGCCCAGTTGGAGGAAGCAGGTCAGTGGGGGCATGTCCTTGAAGTGTATACTGGGACCTCTGCCCCCTCCTCTTTTTCACTGTCTCCTTCCTGGTCACCATGAGTTGGAGCACCTTCCCATCATTATGCTCTGCCTCACCACAGGTCCAGAAATTACACACAGAAGTGTGTTGGACTGAAATCTCTGAAACCATGAGCAAGAATGAATCTTTCCTCCTCTAGGTTGACTTCCTCAGGTGTTCTGTCACAGCAATGGAAAGCTGACTAACACAAGGGGCTTAACTGTAAATATAAAATTTTTAGAAGGAAATAGGGAGAAAAATCTCAGGGGTCTAGGCTTAGTCAATTTTTAGACTTGACACCCAAAAGATTTATATCTAGAAAATATGAAAAAATCTTAAAACTCATGGATTAAAAGGAGAAGAACCAAAACAATTAAAAAATGCCCCAAAGACAAAAGCAGACATTTCTCTGAAGAGGATTTGCAGATGGTGAGTAGGCCCATGAAAGAAGGCTGAACACCACAGAGCAATTAGGGAAATGCAATTTTAACCACCCTGAGATGTCGCTACACACCTATCACAGTGGCTCAAGTAATCCAATAACACAGCTGCTCTGAAGAATGCAGAGAAAACTGGACCCTATAGACATTCATGGTGGAACAGAGAATGGGACGGCCACTTGGAAAACTGTTTGCATTTTCCTGTAAGACTGAAATTGCAACTCCCCTATGGTTCAGAGCTTCTCTCTCAGGCCCTTGTCCAGATCTTTCCAATGGGTGGAAGGTCAAGCAAATCGCTGTGTATCCAGACCCTGGAATATTACTCAGCTATAAAGAGATGAACCACAGACCCAGGCAACAACTTGGACGAGTTGCCAAGGAATTACGCTGAGTCAAAGGAATCAGTCTGAAAGGTCACATGATTCCACTTAGATGACACTCAATTTAAAGTAAAATAAAATAATAGACATGGGGAACTGTTTAATAGTGGCCAGGGTTCAGGGACATGGGTACAGAAGACAGGGGGCTATGGCTATGGAAGGGCAGCTGGGGAGACCCTGTGGGGAAGAAGTGCTTGGTGTCTTGACCACACCATGTTAAAACACCAGTGGAGACAGTGCCCAGGGCAAGAGGATAACCAGCAGAAAGGCCAATTCATATCTGGGTAAATATCCATTCCAGGGCCAAACCACTTTTCACTCTTTGACAGAGGCTACAGTGCGATCAACCTGTCCAGCTGGCTGGGCGCCCTTCCCGGGAAATGGTGCACAGTGTGGGCTCAATACTGGACTTGCTGTTGGCAGGTGAGGCGCTCTGCAGTTAACCAGATTAACCTTGGCGAAGGCCACTCCTCTCCCTGAGGCCATGAGTAACCCCCAGCCCTCCAGGCAAATCCTTGAGTTCATTTATTAATGAGTCCACTGAGCAAGCATTAGACTTCTGAGCAAGCTCTTGTCCCCTGATTTCTGAGGATCTCCTCTGTTGTGGGCCCTCTGCCAGCCTGCTTTCTTCCGTTAGCATTTAACATAATTTTACACCTTCTGTGTGTCATTTATTTTCTTTGAGTCACTTTCAGATCATGCAGTTAAGAATCTCTGTATGTTTGTCTTGGGCTTATCTAATCTGACATTCTTAACTTTAATAAGAGGACTTATTCATATTTTAGTAAATTACCACAATGAAATTAATAAGTCAATATAATGACAAAAAATTACATGCTAACATGGTTTGCATACCAATGTCCAACAACAAAATCTTTGTAGGATCCTGCAAATTATGACTAAAAATTTCCAATCTAGTAGCGATAGCACCTCTAAATAGAAAGCTATTGAGAAAAACTCTACTTAATAGACTAGTTGTGTTGTTTTAATTACAAAAGTTATAATAATATTGATTTGATATATTGCATATATTAAAAAAGGACTACATAAATATGGCTTTATAGTTGAGTAGTCCTCCAGTTTCCTAACATCGACACAGTCATTTCTTCATCGAATAACAGGCAAAATCACACAGAGTGGTATCACCAAGCTCTGTGCCCGAGAAGTGAGGGAAAGTCTGTGCCCGAGGCTCCGACATGAGATCCAGGCTGAACCACCCAGGAAATGCTCAGCTTGGAACTGGGAACCTGAAGAGGGATCAGAAAAAGCAGAGGAGGACAGAGCAGCAGCCAGAGTACAAATTGGGACCCTGCAAATGGAGACATCAAGTTTCTGAGGAGAGAAGCAACAAGCCACGGAGGTGGAGGCAGAGAGGGAGCATCTGTTAAGAGAGAAAGCCTGTGTCCTGGAGGCTGCCCAGAGAGGTTCCCAGGAGGAACCACATCAGGCCCTGCAGTGAGGCCTGAGAAGAACCAGGGGACCAGCCATGGGGACGTGGTTGATGACCCAGAGGAGGCTGTTTCCTCTCCACTAACAATTTCCCAAAGGGGACACGGCCAGCAGCTGATGGCCCAGCCCAGGGAGGCCAGTCACTGAGTTCCAGACCATGACACTTAAGGCATTAGGACGCTCTGGATGGGGCATTCGCTCCACCTGACCCTGTGTTAGGCATTCAGGACCAACTGACCTGGTGGACACATGGGTGACTGCCCATCCGTCCACAGAGGACCATCGATGCCTGTGATGAAGCTCAGGTCAGTGGGTGATTGGCCTGAGATATCCAGTCAGCGAGGAGGAAAGCCAGCACCGAAGGCCTTTTTCCCCTGTCTCAAAGTGAGCATCGCGTCCAGTGCCACAACTAATACACTGACAGAGACAGGCACCTAGTCACATGCGCATCTTCATAGCAACAGCCCAAGGAAACATGGGGTGAAAAAGGAAGAAATGTAGAGGAGAAACTTAATGGCCAAGGAGCCCAGACTGAGAGGAAATTTGCCCCTAGATCAGATGGTGTTGGCTGCTGTTGGTAAAAATGTGAGCACTTCAAGGAAATGCAGCTAGGTTTATAGCCACCTTAGGTGGTGTCCCTCACAACTCCACCAGGAGAGCTATTCCAAGGAATTAAAGGAAGACAGCTCGTCCCCAGGTCATGAAGGATGCCAGCTGTCTCAGCCAACACCCCTAGAAGCCAGAGTCCAGCAATGAGCCAACAGGCACTCCGCCCCTACCACCCTACCCATGCAGGGGTGTGCTGAGGGCCATTGCCAAGTAGGAATGACGCATCGATATTTCCTTGCCAGCGTACCCCATGTTAAATGGACTTGCCTTGGAAATTTGCTGTGACCTTGCATGTGTGTTTGGGAAAGGTGACCCTGCTCAATGACCAGGGTGGATCCAGGTTTTAGGAAGTATCCGGGTTTAAGATAATTTGGTTTTAAGGCGTTCCCGGTTTAAGACAATAGGGGTTTTAGGGAAGTTTGAGGTTGAAGATTATTGCTGCCGGGATTAGGGGTGGGGTCCATTGTAGGTTAATATCTCTAGTTCTCTCCACATACATAACATTATCTATTTTCTCCAAATATTTATTTTATTCTATGTATATTTAATTTTCTATATTTTTTTCTGAGTATGTAAAATGCTCTTTGAGGGATTCTCTCATTAAAGTTCTCCTGTCATTGCGGAGGATCTTACAGGTGCATTACTATTAGTCAACTTCTCATTCTAATCTTCCTACCAATTCATGGAATTTTCCTTTTTTTTTTAGCACTGTGTGTGTGTGTGTGTGTGTGTGTGTGTGTGTGTGTGGCAGTTACTCACTGCAGAAATTTCACTATTTAGTAACAAACATGACCTCATCATGAACATGTCAAATTAATAAAATTTCTGTTCGGAGTATCTTCTTCCAGCAGCAATTCCTACACAGTGTTCACATGCATATGGATGAAACGGATATGACTTCCTGCTCTTTCTTTTCATCATTCCTGTAAGCCTGATTTTAGTTCATTATTTATAAGAGTTGCTTCCAGTAAGCAATCCATTAGTGCTCTCATTCACATAACACCAAGCAAATATGAAATGGAAATGCAAACTACAATACCATGTTCAGCCACATCAAAACTTAATTGTAAATAAACATCATAGAGAAGAATGTTCACTCTTGGTTTTTATTCAAAACATTTCAAGAATACAAAAACCCAAAGGAAGTAGGTGAAGATTACAATTATAAATATGATGCTAGAAAACAAGGGAACTAAGATTTAATTGCTCCATATATGCTGAGAACTTTGAAGGTAATTTACTCATTTATTCAGCAGACACCTATTTGGTTTCTATTGTGAACCAGGAGCATTTTGAGGTGCTGGGCATGTGTCATTCATGTGACAAATGGATAAATTCAAAGAAAAAGAAGGGGAAAACCCACACTCCAGTGGAGGTTTAATTCTCAAAACATCCTGTATCTTCAGTGTTATTTTCTCTGCTTTCTAAATGAGGAAATTTAGAGAATTTAATCAGCTGGTTTGACTTTGCATGTCTAATGAGAGAGCAAACTGAGTCATGAAGCCACAGACTTCCAGAATCCACTCTTTTTCTACAATATGCTCCTCACTATTACCAACTGCCTAAAAAGAACAAAAAATATCTGCTTTTTCACTCTGGAAAACAACCATAAATTTAACACAATACCAATAAAAATAACATTAGATTTTTTTTTTCCAGGAGTAAGACAAACTGATTATATAGCTGGAAAACTCTCAAACAACGGGTGTTGATGCGAGCCCGCCTGCCAGCCACACTGGCTCCAAACACAACCCTTCACGGTTTTGCAGTTAAAACCAGGCAGTGTTTGTGATTCAATACATAAATGAAGAAGGATACGAAATTCAAAAACAGACTTACCTCATTGCATATGGACCTACTCTATGGAATTCATTAACAGCTTATAAAATTCACATAACATAAAAATCATCCAGTTAAGGTGCACAACTGAATGATTCATGGTATATTTGCAGAGTTGTGTAGCCATCACTAGATTATGATTTTAGAATGTCTTCATCTTCTCCAGAGGAAACTGTAGCTTTATCAGTCACTTATCATTATCCTCAGCTGTAGACAACTACGAATCCACCCTTCCATCTCCATAGAGTCACCTCTTGTATACACATACAGCTCCTATCAAATGTAATCACCCAATATACCTTCTTTGGCAAAATGACTTCTTTCACTTAGAATGATGTCATCAAGGTTCTTCCATGCTGTGGCATTTATCAGTACAGTTACTCCTGGTAATGTAGAATGATCTTATATTTTATGGGTTTATGCTAGATTGATTGATCTATTCATTACTTGCTCGACATTTGGATCATTTCCATTTTTAGGGTATGTTGAAGAGAGGTATGAAAGTTCATGTCCAAGGTCCTCTAACTCTGTCTATCTACATTTCTCCTGGACGTATGCTTACGAGTAGAATTCTGGTGCATGGATAGCTCTGTATTCAGTATCTTGAGGAATTGCCAAACTGTTTTCAAAAGTGGCTGCACCATTCTCATGAGTGGATTAAGGTTCCAGGTTTCCACATCCTCTCCAACATGTGTCATTGTCTTTTTTTTGTGACGACGTCCTGGTGAATGTGAAGTGGTTATATCATGAGGGTTGACATTTTCATTTTCCTAACAATGCTCAACAAATTTCCATCTACTTATTCAGCATTCATATTTCTTCTTTGGACAATGTCTACTCGGATACTTTACCCAATTTCTGGGTGGATTCTTTATCTTTCTGTCACTGTTGATTTGTATTGTTATTGGTGGCAGTGTTGGGGATGGAACCCAGGGCCTTGCACATGTTAGTCAAGTGTTCTACCACTGAGCTACACACCCCACCCAAGTGGTAAGAGTTTTAAATATGATCTGAAAAAAATGTCCTTAACAGGTAGGTACCTAGTTTATCCAAATATTTTATCCCATTGTTCAGGGATAAAATTTTCTTGATGGTATCATTTGCAGCAAAAAAAAATTAATTTTTAGAGTACCTTTTATTTTTAATTGACCATAATAATTGTATATCTTTGAGATTTTGCAGTGTGATATTTCAATACAACTATATAAAGAGTGATCAGATCAGGGGATTGGAATACCCATCACCATTTGTCCAACACTTATTTTTTTTGTGTGTGTTGGAGACATTTAAAGTCCCCTCTACTAACTAGATTGAAATACGCAGTTGCTCTGGTGTGGTATTTTTGTCCATCTGGTCTCATGGGCAACCATCCCTTCTCCATCCTGTCTTCTTCCCCGCCTTTCCCAGACTCTGGTGTTAATTTTGATGAGGTGCAGTTTGTATCTTTCTTTGCTTCCTGCATCATGCTTGGTACTTTATCTAAGAAACCATTGCTAAGCTAAGGTAAGATCAGTCCTCTATTTTCTTCTAAGATTATTACAGTATTATGTTCTATGTCTTGTTCTCTAATACCAATTATTACTAAAAGGAAATAGAGTTCCTTGAGAAAGTGGCTGATTCCAGGTCTCCGGCAGGAAATGCACAGGACATCCTTGAATAGCTTGTCATGTAGGTAACCAGGAGCTCCAAAAACTCCCAGGTCATGCTCAAAGTATTCTAGAGCAAACCCAAAGAAATCTCCACTAGCCAAAACTGGACAACCTGACACCCATGTGAATAGTCTTTGAATCCCAATAACAACAAAAACAATTCATCGATGGCTTCTAGAGGCTGGGAGGGAACGGAAAAGCAGAGAAAAGAAGGAAAAACAAAATCCTTTTCCTGTCTTTCTAATATCTTGTTTCTTAAGATAGTCAAGTGTTTCCCAACTCTGATTAGCTTCTCTTTATAGAAATCCTAGTTAGCGAAAATCGGTTTTGTTGTCATCAAGCCAGTGAATGATTGGATTTATTCAGTCAATACCCAAGGCTGTTGGATTTATTAGAAAAGACACCCAGGATAACAGTAGGCTTAAGGAAGATGGCGGCTAAGGGAGTGCAACTCCCCAGTGCGCTGCGCCACTGTGAGGGATAAAGACGTGGTGAAACGGCTGAAGGCTACCTTGGTGGGAATCCCCAGTGAAATTGAGGTGCTCCAGAATCTAGAGAACAGACTTCCAGCGCGCGGGATTCGGCTGCAGGGGCTTGGTCACAGGCGATTTCCCCCGCACGGAGAGAAGCAGTGCCTGTCGGCGGCCGCCCCGCAGATGAAGTCTGGGACGCGCCCTGGATGATCGGCGGCGAGGTTCCAGAGCGGGATTGCAGCGAAGCGGATTCTGGGGCTCCTGCCAGTGGCGCACTGGCCGCGCTGAGTGCTGAGTTCCAGCCTTGAAACAGAGGAGAGAACCGGTCCAGTTCGATACCAGACACCGGTCGGAAAACGGAGGAAGACAGCAGCCGCCAACATGGAGAGCTGATGCAATCATCCCTGTTTTCTACTGATCTCAGCTCATTCAACTACGGAACAGGTGATTCCAGGCTGGTATTTGCCTGCGTCGCGCAGACAGATCGCCCAGGCTCCGGACGGGAATACCTGAGGAGAATACTCTTCGGGCTTCACCCCTGGCAAGGCGGGCGCCGGACTTTGAGCGGCCAGAGTCTAGTTCCCCGGGTTGCTTTGGTCCAGGGCGGGAGATCCGTCGGGGACTCCGGGCGGAGGCCAGTTCCAGGGGGACTGTGCGCTGAGGGGCGGCGTGGCTCGGGCTACCGGAACAGTTTGGCCAGAGGCTAGGGAGCCCGAGGGAACTGTGTCTTTGACCCTGCCCCTGGCTGAGCGTACACTGAGCTGGGAGAGATTGGAGCTGCCAAGCTCGGGCTCCCGGGGCCGTCTGGGCCTGAGGCTGGGGTTCCTCTGTGGAGCCTGCACCTAGCAGAGTGAGGCAAGGATCGGAGAGGCTGGGTTCTGGCTCCCGTGGCGGTTTGAGCCCAGGGCCGCGGAGCCTGCGGGGACCGCGAGCTGAGGCCAGCCTCAAGTGAAACTTGCGACGAGGGGCAGCGAGACTCTGTCTCCTGGAACAGTTTTGGCCTGAAGCTGGGGAACCCGTGGGAAGTGCGTCTTAGACTCTGCCCACAGCGGAGCGTGCACCGAGCAGGGAGAGTCTGGTGCAGCCAGGCCTGGGCACTGAGCAGGGAGAGTCTGGTGCGGCCAGGCTTGGGCTCCCGGGACTGCTTTGGCCTGGATTTGGGGAACCCGTGGCGGTTGCTCTGAGGAACCTACGCCTAGCAGAACGTGGCGGGGATCGGAGAGACCGGCTCCTGGCTCCCGAAGCAGCTCAGGCTCAGGGTTGGAGATCCTACAGGGTCTGCTTCTTGGTCCGGGTCCTGCTGGGTGCTGCGGAGGCCCGGGGGGCAGAGTGGAGCTGCCTCCTGCGCCCAGAGCAGGCTAAGGGTCCCGCCGGTGTGGTATCACGACACCCCAACTGCAGCTGGGGCCGAGGAGAGTAGCCGCCCACGCCTGGAACAGGACCAGCGACCAGACGGCAGGGTAGCCAAGTCAACCCACTTGGAGTGGAGGCAGTGAAGAGCTGCCGTCTGATCCTGCAGGGTAGGCAGTCCTACGTCCCACTGGCAGGACAGGCTCGGCAGCCTGCCAGTGTGGTGGACGAGTAGCATCAAGGCAGTCACGTCACACTGGTTGGAGTGGGGGTTGAACAGAGCCGCCGTCAGCGTCCGGAAGGAGCCCAGAGACCCGTTGGAGAGGCAGTTAGGTACCCCCACTGGGAGTGGGGGTTGAGCAGAACTGCCGCCCAGGCCCGCAGGGTGGGCAGATCTGAGACCCACCGGCGGAACAGGTTTGGAGGCCGACCAGCGTGGTAGACACGTCACATCAATTGGAGTAGGGGTGGAGAAGAGCTGCTGCCCACGTCCGGATCAGGACCAACGATCCGAGGACGTGGTAGGAACGTCACCGCAATTGGAGTGGGAGAAGAGTAGAGCAGCCACCCGTGCCCGCAGGGCGGGCAGACCTACGACCAACCAGCGTAGTGGATAGATCACCCTGATTAGAGGAGGAGCACAACCACTACCCGCCCTACAAGAGAGATATCCCAACTATACAAGAGCAATATAAATAAACAGGGGGAAAAATTTCAAAAACACAACAGTTCCACCAAGCAGAAAGAAACACAAGCAATATGAAAAGACAAGGAAAGAAAGGACCACAAGCATTGCAGGTCAACTCAACTCTAGAAGAGGTAATAGCTGCAACAGATGGAATGTCAGATAAAGAGTTCAGGATATACATGCTTCAGATGATCTGGACTCTCAAGGAAGACATGAGACAGCAAAATCAGACAATGAAAGATCATATTGACAAGGAACTACAGAAACAAATCCAGGAAGTAAAAGATCAATTTCACAGGGAGTTAGAAGTAATAAAAAACAAACAAATAGAAATCCTAGAAATGCAGGAAGCAATAAACCAACTTAAAACCTCAATTGACAATACTACCAGCAGAATAGATCACTTAGAAGATAGAACATCAGACAATGAAGACAAAGTATTTCAACTTGAGAAGAACATAGACAATTCAGCAAGAATGCTAAGAAACCATGAACAGAACATTCAAGAATTATGGGATAATATTAAAAGACCAAACTTAAGAGTCATTGGGATACAGGAGGGCACAGAGCTCCAAACCAGAGGAATGAACAATCTATTCAATGAAATAATTCGAGAAAACTTCCCAGACTTGAAGAATGAAACAGAATCCCATATCCTAGAAGCCTACAGGATGCCGAAAGTGCAAAATCATAAGAGATCCACACCTAGACACATTATAATGAAGATGCCCAACATACAGAATAAGCAGAGAATTTTAAAAGCTACAAGAGAAAGAAAGCAGATTACATTTAGGGGCAAACCAATCAGGATAACAGCTGATCTCTCAACACAGACTCTGAAAGCTAGAAGATCCTGGAATAACATTTTTCAAACACTGAAAGAAAATGGGCTCCAACCAAGAATCATGTATCCGGCGAAATTAAGCTTCAGGATGGAAGATGAAATTAAAACCTTTCACGATAAACAAAAGTTAAAAGAATTCGCAGCTAGAAAACCAGCTCTCCAAAAAATCCTTGGCAAAACATTACAGGAAGAGGAAACTGAAAATAACATTGACAACCATCAGTGGGAGGTAGGACAGTAAAGGGGGGAAAGTAATCAAGGAGGAAAACTATCAGGTTTAGTAACATAAATAAACAAATATGACTGGAGGAACAAACCAAATCTCAATAATAACCCTAAATGTTAATGGCTTAAACTCACCAATTAAGAGACACAGGCTAGTCGAATGGATCACAAAACAAGATCCAACAATATGTTGCCTACAGGAGACGCATTTGATAGGAAAAGATATACATAGACTGAAAGTGAAAGGCTGGGAAAAATCATTCCACTCATATGGACTGCGGAAACAAGCAGGAGTGTCCATACTCATATCAAACAAAATAGATTTCAAGCCAAAGTTAATCAAAAAGGATAAAGAGGGACACTGCATACTGCTCAAGGGTACCATACACCAACAAGACATAACAATCATAAATATATATGCCCCAAACAACGGTGCAGCTATGTTCATCAAGCAAACTCTTCTCAAGTACAAGAGTCTAATAGACCACCATACAATAATCATGGGAGACTTCAACACACCTCTCTCACCACTGGACAGATCTTCCAAACAAAAGTTAAATAAGGAAACTATAGAACTCAACAACACAATTAACAACTTAGACCTAATTGACATATATAGAATATACCACCCAACATCAAGTAGTTACACTTTTTTCTCAGCAACACATGGATCCTTCACAAAAATAGATCATATATTATGTCACAGGGCAACTCTTAGACAATATAAAGGAGTAGAGATAATACCATGCATCTTATCTGATCATAATGGAATGAAACTGAAAATCAACGATAAAAGAAGGAAGGAAAAATCATGCATCACTTGGAGAATGAACAATAGGTTACTGAATGATCAATGGGTTATAGAAGACAATAAAGAGGAAATTAAAAACTTCTTAGAGTTAAATGAAATCACAGACACAACATATCGGAACCTATGGGACACATTGAAAGCAGTTTTAAGAGGAAAATTCATTGCTTGGAGCGCATTCCTTAAAAAAAGAAAAAACCAACAAATAAACGATCTCATATATCATCTCAAAATCCTAGAAAAAGAAGAGCAAAACAACAGCAAATGAAGTAGAAGGCAAGAAATAATTAAAATCAGAGCTGAAATTAATGAAATCGAAACAAAAGAAACAATTGAAAAAATTGACAAAACCAAAAGCTGGTTCTTTGAAAAAATAAATAAGATCGACAGACCCTTAGCCATGCTAACGAAGAGAAGAAGAGAGAGAACCCAAATTACTAGCATACGGGATGAAAAAGGCAATATCACAACAGACACTTCAGAAATACAGAAGATAATCAGAAATTACTTTGAATCCTTATACTCCAACAAAATAGAAGATAGTGAAGGTATCGATAAATTTCTTAAGTCATATGATCTGCCCAGATTGAGACAGGAAGATATAGACAGCCTAAACAGACCAATAACAATAGAGGAAATAGAAGAAACCATCAAAAGACTACCAACTAAGAAAAGCCCAGGACCGGACGGGTATACAGCAGAGTTTTACAAAACCTTTAAAGGGGAACTAACACCAATACTTTTCAAGCTATTTCAGGAAATAGAAAAAGAGGGAGAACTTCCAAAGACATTCTACGAGGCCAACATCACCCTGATACCTAAACCAGACAGAGACACTTCAAAGAAAGAAAACTACAGACCAATATCTCTAATGAACCTAGATGCAAAAATCCTCAATAAAATTCTGGCGAATCGGATTCAAAATTGCATCAAAAAAATTATACACCATGATCAAGTAGGATTCATCCCTGGGATGCAAGGCTGGTTCAATATACGAAAATCAATAAATGTTATACACCACATCAATAGACTTAAAAATAAGAACCATATGATCATCTCGATAGATGCAGAAAAAGCATTCGACAAAGTACAGCATCCCTTTATGTTCAAAACTCTAGAAAAATTAGGGATAACAGGATCATACCTCAACATTGTTAAAGCAATCTATGATAAGCCACAGGCCAGCATCATTCTGAATGGAGAAAAATTGAAGGCATTCCCTCTAAGATCTGGAACAAGACAGGGATGCCCTCTCTCACCACTTCTGTTCAACATAGTCCTCGAAACACTGGCCAGAGCAATTAGACAGACGAAAGAAATTAAAGGCATAAAAATAGGAAAAGAAGAACTTAAATTATCACTATTTGCAGATGATATGATTCTATACCTAACAGACCCAAAAGGGTCTACAAAGAAACTATTAGAGTTAATAAATGAATTCAGCAAAGTGGCAGGATATAAAATCAACACACATAAATCAAATGCATTCCTGTATATCAGCGACAAATCCTCTGAAACGGAAATGAGGACAACTACTCCATTCACAATATCCCCCCAAAAAATAAAATACCTGGGAATCAACCTAACAAAAGAGGTGAAAGACCTATACAAGGAAAACTACAGAACCCTAAAAAGAGACATAGAAGAAGACCTCAGAATATGGAAAAATATACCCTGTTCATGGATAGGCAGAACTAACATCATCAAAATGGCGATATTACCAAAAGTTCTCTATAAGTTCAATGCTATCCCAATCAGAATCCCAACAGCATTTCTTGTAGAAATAGATAAAACAATCAGGAAATTCATATGGAATAATAAAAGACCCAGAATAGCAAAAACAATGCTAAGCAGGAAGTGTGAATCAGGTGGTATAGCGATACCAGACTTCAAACTATACTACAGAGCAATAGTCGCAAAAACAGCATGGTACTGGTACCAAAACAGGCGAGTGGACCAATGGTACAGAATAGAAGACACAGTAACCAATCCACAAAACTACAACTATCTTATATTTGATAAAGGGGCTAAAAGCATGCAATGGAGGAAGGATAGCATCTTCAACAAATGGTGCTGGGAAAACTGGAAATCCATTTGCATCAAAATGAAACTGAATCCCTTTCTCTCGCCATGCACAAAAGTTAACTCAAAATGGATTAAGGAGCTCGATATTAAATCAGAGACACGGCGTCTGATAGAAGAGAAAGTCGGCTATGATCTACATACTGTGGGGTCAGGCTCCAAATTCCTCAATAGGACACCCATAGCGCAAGAGTTAACAACCAGAATCAACAAATGGGACTTACTCAAACTAAAAAGTTTTTTCTCAACAAAAGAAACAATAAGAGAGATAAACAGGGAGCCTACATCCTGGGAACAAATCTTTACCCCACACACTTCAGATAGAGCCCTAATATCCAGAGTATACAAAGAACTCAAAAAATTAGATAATAAGATAACAAATAACCCAATCAACAAATGGGCCAAGGACCTGAACAGACACTTCTCAGAGGAGGACATACAATCAATCAACAAGTACATGAAAAAATGCTCACCATCGCTAGCAGTCAGAGAAATGCAAATCAAAACCACCCTAAGATACCATCTCACTCCAGTAAGATTGGCAGCCATTAAGAAGTCCAACAACAACAAGTGCTGGCGAGGATGCGGGGAAATGGGTACACTTGTTCATTGTTGGTGGGACTGCAAAATGGTGCAGCCAATTTGGAAAGCAGTGTGGAGATTTCTTGGAAAGCTGGGAATGGAACCACCATTTGACCCAGCTATTCCCCTTCTCGGTCTATTCCCTAAAGACCTAACAAGAGCATGCTACAGGGATACTGCTACATCGATGTTCATAGCAGCACAATTCACGATAGCAAGATTGTGGAACCAACCTAGAAGCCCTTCAATAGATGAATGGATTAAAAAAATGTGGCATCTATACACAATGGAGTATTACTCTGCATTAAGAAATGACAAAATCATAGAATTTGGAGGGAAATGGATGGCATTAGAGCAGATTATGCTAAGTGAAGCTAGCCAATCCTTAAAAAACAAATGCCAAATGTCTTCTTTGATATAAGGGGAGTAACCAAGGACAGGGTAGAGAGGAAGAGCTGGAGAAGAAGATTAACATTAAACAGGGATGATAGGCGGGAGGGAAAGGGAGAGTTAAGGGAAATTGCATGGAATTGGAAGGTGAGCCTCAGGGTTATACACAATTACATATAAGAGGAAAGGAGGAGTAGGATAAAAATTATATAAGTGGAAGAAACGATTTTTAGTAGAGGGGGTGGAGAGAGAGAAGGGTAGGGGAGGGGAGGGGAGGGGAGGGGGGATAGTGGAGAATGGGATAGACAGCAGAATACATCAGTCACTAGAAAGGCAATTTATAAATCAATGGAAATGTAACTGATGTGACACAGCAATCTGTATATGGGGTAAAAATGGGAGTTCATAACCCACTTGAATCAATCTGTGAAATATGGTATATTAAGAACTATGTAATGTTTTGAACAACCAACAATAAAATATTATAAAAAAAAAAAAAAAGAAAAGACACCCAGTTGGTGCCTGTCTCCTGATGGAAGGACACATCTTTCTTCCTTGAGGTGGTCTTGTAGAGGAGAACAATGGAATCCTACTGAGCCTGGAGATCTAATCACAGTGTTTTTGGAAACCTCCAGAAGAGGTAAGCACACTAAATGACATCACAGGGGATAGTCAACAAAGACCAAACATTGCCAGCACCTTGGACAAATCATTTCCTCCCTTTAACAAATACATCACAGGGGAAACTGATGAGGAGAGGATGCCCTAGGGATTGTGTGAGAATTAAGAGACACATGTCAATCACAACTGTGGATCTTAGAGATTCTGTTTCTAACAAATGGTAAAAAATAAATGTGACAACCAAGAACATTTTGAGCAATGATGAGCATGTTTGTATAACACCATGTGACAATGTTTCATTATTTTACCTATCATAACTATAACAGCTCTCATCTTTAGAGATGCATACGGAAACATTTACAGGTAAAATTATAAAATGTTAGGCATACACTTCAAAACAATTCAAGGAAACATACTGTATAAGGATAAAGATGCAACAAAACTGGTTATGAGCTAGGAGAAGGGTTGAAACTGCCATATTTGCAAGTTCATTTTATTATTTTAAAGTTTTCCACAATAAAGAGTTTTAAAAAAGCAATAAATGTTTACTAAGTAGCCACTCTATACCATGACTGTGATAAGCACTGTGGAACAACTATATATCTTGTGATTTCTGACTTCTTGCAAGAAAGTTTTGTTCTAATTCAGATAACAAGATGAAAAAATCATCAAACAATAGGTCATATATGAAATATTTAGTATAGTTTAAACATCTAGAGAACACTCTAATTCTGAGCCTGGAGAAGTTAAGGGAAACTATGCAGAAGATAAAGGATTCACACTGTCATTTTAGAGGATGAGACAAAATTGAACAGACAAAGAGTAGAAAAGAAATTGAACAATTTTCTCATTCTAGACAAGTTAATTTATAAAATACTTGTATTTTTGTGGGATATACTTCCCAATGTTTCATTCCTGGGCTGTCAAAGATAAATTAAGGTGATTTGAATGCCTAGGAGTTCTTCTTTGAACTATTTCTGAATATTAAATCATGGAAATTTCGTTGTTGAGTATGCATAGTCATTCTATTTTTAAAGGTCACTAGTGAAAATAAATTGGAAACACATATTTCAAAATAAAACAAAAGACAAAAGCCTTCCCTGCCACTTTCCAAAGGCAATCATTACACAAGCCATTCAGGAGTTGAATGTATTTTTATACACACCTAAATACCTGTCATTTTGATGTTCCTTGTGAAGAAATAAATCCATTAACAGGAAAGTGCTGTACACATAAAGCACTTCTGTTGCATCCTGAAGTGCCTGACTGTTTTGCAGAAAAGCTTTTGGTGACTATTTAAACTGAGAGACGAATTAGCCAGTTTGTTCCTGGAGCATAGCATCTACTTGAAAGATGACTCACAGCCATGTTATAAAATTTCAATATTTATCAGGCATTACTCAACAATAATCCATGCGGACCTTCACTTCAAGGAAATTGATTGTTAAGATTTGTTGCTGACAATAAAATCTGTCCTTTCAAGTGAAAATTGGAATTTTAGAAAGCACATCCTCCCGTGGCTTCCCAGGTCAGTAGTGATATTTAAAATATGATATTTTGATATTACATAAGAATATCTATATATTTCAGAGAACAAATATTTTACAGACAACCGATTCAAGACATTACAAAATCGGAACCTATAAAAGACCTGTTCAAAGTGCAAAATAGATCAATAGATTTTGAAGATAACAGAATAAGAAAAATTGATTAATATGGCTTTAGTTTACACATTACAAGTAACTTCTAAGATATTTAAAACATGTTAAGTTTTGGTATAGTATCCAAGAACACAGTGATCTAAAGAGGCTACTAAATGATTTCCCCATTCCAACTACACATCTCTGTGAGGCTAAATTTTTGTACAATTCAATCAAAATAATACAGCTCATCAGGTTGAGTGTAGAAAAAGACAAAAAATCTGGATGTTTTATGTTAAGGCAGATATTCAAGAGATTTGGAAAAATGGAAAACAATTCCACTCTTCTCTATAAGTGTTGTTTGAAAATATAGTCTTTTTATAAAACTAAGCTATTTGTCTTAGCATGTAATAGGTTCTTGTTATTTTAAAACCAATTAGTAAACAAATATTTTATGTTTTGATCATTACAATTTGTAATGTGATAAATAGTGAGAGTTGTATCACATTAACAAGGCTTCTGGAGAGCCCTAATAATTTTTAAGGATGCAAAGGTGTCTTCAACAAGAAGTTTGAGAACCATTGACCGAGAACAATTGTGGTTGGTTTGTAAATGTGCTTGTGATTTATTGGACCAATGAGTCAAGAGGAAATTTCCTGCTTTCAAATTCCTGGGAGATATTTTCTCTCTCTTTAAAAGACACACAAGAACATGAATTCCTCTTCTGACTTTTAATTTTGTTATGTGAAGGACAACAACAGGACAAGCCTGAGAACAAGCACCATTGGGTCAAGATGGGCAAAGCAGGAGGGATGTAGGAAGCCAGTCCTCATGACCTGGTTAAGAACCAAGCCCACATGGCCTCCTGACCTCTGTTCTGTGAGAGAGCAAACCCACCTATCTCCATGACATTTTGAGACAGGTCTTTTTGACACTTGCAAAAAAAAAATATCTCTAAGTGGCATAGAACATTTAGTTATTTATCTTACTGTGTTAGGTAGGGTTCTCTAGAGGAACAGAATCAACAGGAAGTATAATTATAAAAGGGGGATTTATTAGATTGGCTTACATGACCAGAAGCTGGATTGCCCACAATGGCCCTCTGAGGCTGGACAGCTGAAGATCAGTAGCTGTGCAATACAAGAGGCTGAAGCCTCAGAACAACAGGGATCAATGGTTCTGCCCTAGTCTGAGACCTAAGCCTTCTGGAGAATCACAGGCAGAGTCTGCTTTGGAAGAGTGAAAAAGCTAGAGTCCAATATCCTCAGACAATCGCAGCAGCAATCAAGAACTCCCTCAAGAAGAATCCAGCTTGCATCTGCTGCTGCTTCCTTATTCTTCCAACTTTTATTGCATCCAAGCCACCATCCTACTGGACGGTGCTGCCTACGCTTAGGGAGGGTCTCCATTTCAGTTGGCTGTCCCACATGCCAATCATTCCTAGACATACCCTCACTGACACACCCAGAAGCTTCTTAATCCTTGGCTTCTCTTAGTCCAATCAAGTTGAGGATTCAAATTAACCATTTCACTTTCTTTAGTGTTTCTATTGTAACTATTTGTTAATAGTCATATGTTTGGAATACGTTGAATATCTATCTTAATAACAACAACAATTTTGATTTAATGGTGAATAAAATGCTTTACTTAGTTGGTATTGTGTCTCATATAGCAATATATATATTAAGCATTCCAATAATTAATAAATCTTTTTGAGTTCATACTCATTAATTCCTTCTAGTTCCAATTCAGTTCCCATTCAGGTCAGCTTACATAGAAATATTGCACAGAATAACACAAATGGGTGTCATGTTTTATATGATTTTGTCACATCAGCCTCAGCAACTTAGTGGCTCTCAGCAACTCAAAAATAAAAAATAAAAAGGGCCAAGGATGTGACTCAGTGGGTAAGCACCCCTGGGTTTAATCCCTGGTAGCAAAAAAGAAAAAAAAAACCCTTTATATGTGAAATGTATTCCTGCTATATATTTTTTGGCATTGCGACATTAGACAAAATACTTAATCTCAAATACAATTTTATGGTGATATAGTTTTGAGATTTCTTATGTAATATGTTTCAAAATTTGACTTTAATAATACCTACGTAGGGGATGCCCTCCAAGATAAGCATGTTATATAAACCAGTATTAATGGTGACAGGGCTTTATCTGCAGGTCCATGATAATCAGACTTTAGACCAATCCACAAAACTACAACTTTCTTATCTTTGATAAAGGGGCTAAAAGCATGCAATGGAGGAAGGATAGCATCTTCAACAAATGGTGCTGGGAAAACTGGAAATCCATATGCAACAAAATGAAACTGAATCCCTTTCTCTCGCCATGCACAAAAGTTAACTCAAAATGGATCAAAGAGCTTGATATTAAATCAGAGACTCTGCGCCTGATAGAAGAAAAAGTTGGCTCCAATCTACATATTGTGGGGTCGGGCTCCAAATTCCTTAATAGGTCGCCCATAGCACAAGAGTTAATAACTAGAATCAACAAATGGGACTTACTCAAACTAAAAAGTTTTTTCTCAGCAAGAGAAACAATAAGAGAGGTAAATAGGGAGCCTACATCCTGGGAACAAATTTTTACTCCTCACACTTCAGATAGAGCCCTAATATCCAGAGTATACAAAGAACTCAAAAAATTAGACAATAAGATAACAAATAACCCAATCAACAAATGGGCCAAGGACCTGAACAGACACTTCTCAGAGGAGGATATACAATCAATCAACAAGTACATGAAAAAATGCTCACCATCTCTAGCAGTCAGAGAAATGCAAATCAAAACCACCCTAAGATACCATATCAGAACTCCAGTAAGATTAGCAGCCATTATGAAGTCAAACAACAACAAGTGCTGGCGAGGATGTGGGGAAAGGGGTACTCTTGTACATTGCTGGTGGAACTGCAAATTGGTGCGGCCAATTTGGAAAGCAGTATGGAGATTCCTGGGAAAGCTGGGAATGGAACCACCATTTGACCCAGCTATTGCCCTTCTCGGACTATTCCCTGAAGACCTTAAAAGAGCGTACTATAGGGATACTGCCACATCGATGTTCATAGCAGCACAATTCACAATAGCTAGACTGTGGAACCAACCCAGATGCCCTTCAATAGATGAATATTGAAAAAAAAATGTGGCATTTATACACAATGGAGTACTATGCAGCACTAAAAAAGACAAAATCATAGAATTTGCAGGGAAATGGATGGCATTAGAGCAGATTATGCTAAGTGAAGCTAGCCAATCCCTAAAAGACAAATACCAAATGTCTTCCTTGATATAATGAGAGCAACTAAGAACAGAGCAGGGAGGAAGAGCAGGAGGAAAAGATTAACATTGAACAGAGACATGAGGTGGGAGGGAAAGGGAGAGAAAAGGGAAATTGCATGGAAATGCAAGGAGACCCTCATTGTTATACAAAATTACATATAAGAGGTTGTGAGGGGAAAGGGGGAAAAAAAGAAGGGAGAGAATTAAATTACAGCAGATGGGATAGAGAGAGAAGATGGGAGGGGAGGGGAGGGGGGATAGTAGAGGATAGGAAAGGTAGCAGAATACAACAGTTACTAATATGGCATTATGTAAAAATGTGGATGTGTAACCAATGTGATTCTGCAATCTGTATACGGGGTAAAAAATGGGAGTTCATAACCCACTTGAATCTAATGTATGAAATATGATATGTCAAGAGCTTTGTAATGTTTTGAACAACCAATTAAAAAAAAAGAGAGAATGTATGTATAGGGCAGGTGTCTCAATCTTATCACTGTTGACATTTTGAGCCAGATGATTGTTCATTGTGAGCATCCCATGCCATGGTAGGATGCTCAGCAGGGTCCCTGGGCTCCACCCAGTAGGAACACATTCCCAACAGCTGCGATAATGAAAAATGTCTACAGACCTTGACAAATCAGCATCTTGCCTCGCTGAAAACCACTCATCTGTGAATCGGTTTATCTCTGTGTTTATTTTTTGCTGGTTTAATCTGTCACCGACACAATGGCTCAAAATCAAGATCATGTTCCCCTTGACTCTACTGTCCCCTCCCTGACGATGGGAGCTGAAGGGACCACAGCCTCAGAAAGGAGAAGGGTTGAACGGCATCATAGGGAGGAGACAGAGGGGAGGAGGAGAACATGATTCCACAGTTCCTCTGTGCGATTAGTTATCCAGTTCTTAAAGTTCTTTAGAGAATAAACATTTGTGTTAAATGATAAATGGAGTCTCCTGGTTCTTGATTGCCAGCCTACATGTGCCACAACTGTGGTGATCCTACCTGCCTACCTCAAAGTGGTGCCCCAGGGCCTCGAGGGGCACTTCCATCCTCGACAGACATTCAGGGCACATTCTGTAGGCAGAATTACGCTATCAGGACAGTGGCAAACTACTAATTACCAAAGCTCACAATGAAGAATTATCTGGCCTTATGCCATACCCAATCCATCAGCAAACCCTGCCTGTTCCAGGCTTACATTACACCCAGAGCCCCGGCCACTTGTCCACTCATGTCGGAGGCAGTGATCTCGACCCAGATGGCCAGGATGGCCTTTCCTCTGTGTGCCCACCCATCCCAGTGCACACTTCACCCCACAGGTGAATCGCCATACAGCAACCAGAGGGATCCTGTGCAAAGCATAAGCCACAGGTCACCTCTCTCCTGCAACACTAAAAGACTTGTGCTTGACAAGGCTCCTGCCCTCTTTCTCAGCTCCTGCTGACTGTGGATCCATCTTTGTTCAGGGCCTTTGCCCCTGCGGCTCCTCAGCATCATGCAAACTGTCCTTGACCTCTCAGGTCTGTGTGTGAATGCCATCTTCTCTCTTCAGCCTTCCCAGACTGTGCGACTGATTAGCCCAACCTGGGGTCTCCCATCGTATCCCACTGTCTAACTCCCTTCTCCCTACTGAGTTCAGCAGCAGCCGACTCTAAGGCTGCAGCATCTACTGTGTTCGTTTTTGTCTCCCCACAAGAACGTGCGTCCTGTGAGATAAAGGCTTCCTCTGTTCCTGTTGACCACTCTGCTTCCAGTGTCTCTGTGCCCAGCACGTAACTGGCCGTGTTCAGTATCTGTTGTGTGAATGCCGGGTGAAATTAACAAGGGATAGAGAAATGAACAAATCAAAGTCCAGGAAAAGCATTAATGAAAATGTGAAAAGGCACTTAATTTCATAATTAAGACATGCCCAGAAGTTCAGCAAGTATTAAACAGCCTAGCAAAATGAGTGTGATATACACCTTCGCACACAGAGACCAGAGGCAAAAACTGAAAAGCAACGTGGACCTATTTAAATTTTAAAATTAAAATTCACATTCTTTGTCGTAACTACCTATTTAGAAATGTATTTTACCAATGTACTTACACAGGAGAACACACACACACACAAACACACACACACAAACACACACACACACACACACAGATGTATTCCCTGAAGTGTTCCATTCAATAATGAAAATCTTGAAGCAATCAATGTTGACACAGGTTAAATAAATCATAGTGCAAAATGCGGGACCTAACTAACAAAGGAGATGTGTATGATGAAGAAGAAAAAATGCCCGAGGTGTGTCATTAAGTGAAGAGCTAGATTCCAACCACAGGCATGCGGGTCCGTCTGGGCTTTTCTGGAAGCATACATACATGCCCATGCCCACTTTTGCATGTTGTAGTAATGCTTTTCTGGAGGGTATAAACTCACTTTGCATTGTGTGAGTCCATGGCAATGGAGGGGGAGAAGTTTATTATTTAATTCCCCTGTAAATTTTGATTCAAATCATGAGTAGTGTCTAAGAACAAATTTGTATGTGGGTGAACTTCGAGCTGCTATGTTATCAATTTCTATGGTCACAATTCTTCAGCTGAGGATGTTCAAAAAGTCTCTGAGGAAACCTTTTAAAAATCTATTTAAAAATAAAATATTTAGAATTATTTTACTGTAAAATGTTTTAAAATTCTCATAACACATTATTATTTAAAATGATTTATCCAGAAGAAAGAAAATGCTATTCGAACACTACTACTAATTTTTTACTACAGCTGGGATACTCTTCTAAATCTTGCTTTAGAATATTTTTCGTTGGTCAACATCTGCTTCCACCTAGCCGCATTTCAGTGGAAAGCTGACCTGAATGTCAGCTTGAGAGTCCTGTGCACAGCATAGTAATCTGTAATTACAGAGCCACCTTTTGATAAGCTGGTCACAAGATTCAGCTGTGTGAAGCAGCATGCTGGATTCCAATAATAAAAAGATGAACTGAGGAGTTGTGAGACACATGAGGAATCACAAATAACCAGTCGAGGTGCCTGTTTTCTTTGGGCTATTTGGATTTGGTAACATAGTGTAATGACAAGGCCATTCTTGCATCTTTATCCAGGTTTTATTTTGGTCAGCTTTGCATCTCTGTGACCAAAATTCCTGCAAGAACAAAGTAGAGGAGGAGAAATTTATTTGGGGCTCAAGTTTCAGAGGTCTCAGCCCATAGCCAGCTGAGTCCATTGTCTGGGCCCCAGTGAGGCACCACATTATCAGGGTGTGGTGAAGGAAAACAGCTCAGCTCATGACAGAGTCAGAAAG
The DNA here is from genome assembly GCF_964194105.1 of Spermophilus citellus. NCBI lineage: Eukaryota > Metazoa > Chordata > Mammalia > Rodentia > Sciuridae > Spermophilus > Spermophilus citellus. The sequence continues at coordinate 51,067,978 of NC_138188.1, forward strand.
CAGAAGTGACAGGGGAAGATATCTCCTTCCAGGACATTCTCCCAGTGACCCACCTCCTCCAGCCACACCCCACCTGCGTACAGTTACCACCCAGTCAAACCATTCAAACTAGGATGCACTGATTAGGTGACAGTTCTCACAATCCAGCCATTGTACTCTGAACATCCCTGAATGAACACAGGAGCTATGGGGGACACCTTGTCTGCAGACATTAACAGATTTTAACAGATTTTCATGCTTAAAGAAAAGGTACTAATACTTCTATTCCCAGTTTTTGTGGCTGTGTTCTCTAAATACAGCTGATCAATGATAAAATGTTTCAACCTTTAACGGATTGGGGATCTAGGATGCAACCATTTTCTGACTCTTGCCATTGTAGAGAATTTTTTTTGCACACTGTTTGAGGCAAAGTTGCACCTGCACTTGTTTGACAATGATATGTGAAGCTAGCGTGCAGGAGGAGTTGGAGAAAGCACTGTCAAGGGAGGCCTGCAAGGAATGACTTCATGGAGAAAAATAGGGAGAACAGACTAATTTTCAGAGTCAAGTGACAATCCATTCCAAAGGAGCTTTCAAACGTGAAAGAGGAGTGGAAGGGAGTGAACCAGAAAAGGACACCAATCCTACAGAGGAAACAGCCACAGGAGGGAGCTTGGACAAACATTTCTCAGAAGAAAGAGGACAACTGCCTGAGGGGCTTGCAAAGCAGATGCATGAAGCAGAAGCACCAATTCAGGCCAAAGAGGACGTAAGGGCACAGGTGTGCAACCACGGACTGCTGGGCCACATCAGCCTTAGACGTGATTGCTTTGCTTGTAGGGTTCATTTCATCTAAAATGCTTTATTTCTATGTTTGTCTTCCTCAACCACAGAATGGCATATTCAGTGGAAGTGATTGGGTGCAATTGAGTGGCAGCTGCCTCCACAGGGCCAATCCAATCTTCCCCATGGTCCACAGTCCCCACCAGAGTCCACCCGGGGGCTCTGTGCAAGCTGGAAAGAGCTTCCCTTACCTGGACCATTTCCTGCCAACGTGCAGAGCATTCTCTTACCAAGCACTCGCCTACAAGGGCTACAAACGTGGTGGGTCCTGGAGCCACTCCAAGCCATTTGCAAGGGCCCCAGGCTGCTCCACTCAGCGTGTCACCTGTCTCCAGGGGACTTCAGGGGACCAGGGACAGAAGGAGAACTACGAGGTAGACCCACAGGGGACCCTACTTTCTGTCATTGTGGAAGCATCCCCTTTCCTTCCCTCCTTCCTGCCTTTCCCCCTCCCTCTTCCTTCCTCTTGTTTCTCCTCTCTCTCACATAGCGCACACACACACACACACACATGCACACACACACATGCATGCACACACGAAGGCAATGGTTTTAAAGTGCTGAGGTTGCTTACTCATTTCCTAATAATAACTTACCTGGGCGTTTATGATATACCTATAAAGAAGGTAGTGTAATTGAACTCAGGTGCATTAAAATTTGCCAACAGACTAGCTCAAAACACGATATGTGGCCTTGAGTGACTCAAAAGATCAGGAAAAAAAAGCTTTGTTCCAAACATTATTTCAGAAGCAGGAGAAAAGTAGTATGTAAATTATGTCAGATATATACCTATATATCTTCAACAAATGCAGCTCACAGTCCAGGTTTTTCTGTGCCATTATCAATTGCTTTCTGAGGGTGTATTCGAGGAGTCTGGACGACGTTCATCTGAGGTGTATCTACCTAGACCCCAGAGCATGCAGATCATTCTTGCCAAAACACATGAGCAAGAAATAAGGCTTAAAAAAATACAAAGGAAAAAAAAAAAACCCAGGAATACTGAAGTGCTCCGGCTTCTGTTTTGCTGTGCTCTCTTCCAGAAGATCTTGGCTTCAGCGGTCACCCAAGCTAGAGTGGGGTCTCCAGTGTCTCCAGGGAAACACCCACTGGTTTACCTTGGTTCTAATTATCCACATACCTAGTAAATTTATAGTCAACTCATGGTCTGCCTCATGCTGGACATTGCTCTGGGTGCTGGAAAATCAAGATCCAGCAAGAAACAGAGGTGCCCTCCTTGCTGCTGGGTCTCTGATCTGCTGGGGAGACACAGGAACCAGATAGGTTCAGGGAAGTCTCACGCTCCGCGGGTGCACCCATCCCTGCCCCTTCTGCTTCTGTGTGGCTCACCTGTACACTGTGTCCCCTTCATCCTCTATTACACCCCAGCACCCTGACCCATTCTGGCACATTCCAACTGACTGGTTCTATTAACTTGTTCATTGTACTGTGGTCAATGTCCAGGACAGCAGTGGGTACGACACCACAACAGTGGTGATGATGAGAATTCATGTAACACACGGGGGTGGCAGAGCTCGCACCTGCCACTGCTGAGCACATGTGTCCTGGTCCAGTGAGGCTTTTGAAAAATAAATAAGAATGCACTCTTACACCAAAGATCCCCAGTGCTAACGCTTTGGTTGTGTCTTCCCAGTTCTCATTCAGTGAAATGAGTATTTATAATGACGTCCTACCATATGTGCTGCTTTGAAACCTGCTTATTTCAGGAAATGTGATGTTTTGCCTCATTTACCTCCAAAAAGTTTGCAACCCACAGGTGTATAATTATGAATCCAAAACAAACCATACAAAAACTGATGAGCAGTGCCTTTGATATTCTGCAACAATGTGCACTTCCAGAGGTAAGTGTGGGGGGCAGGGCAGACAATGGACCCTGGCAGGTCACAGGGCTCGATAATGCCACTACTGCTTCACACAAGTTATCACTGAGACAAGCTATAGTCGCAGAAAAGTGTCAGTCCTAATGCTTCTCTGCATGGGCTCATTTGTTTTCTTCTCTACATTTAGATCCCGAGGCTACTGCAAAGGAAATGCCACCCTTCACACTTCTCTACTTGAAGTATTTTCTTTACCATTTATCCACATGCCATCTTTCTCCAAAAACAAAGAACTTAGGGTGTGTGCCAAAGATGAACATATACATGACAAAAGACATAAGTAAGAAAAATACAAGTTGGAAAGGAAAATGGACTCAAGAATTAAGCTAGGAAAATAAATCCCTCTACAATAGAAATGTTAGTTATGTCAACAAAGTTATCTATAAAATAGAAGAGTAGAAGGAATATGTTTTGTCTATATTGCTAGCCTATGTAAGGGCTGTGTAATCCTTACTAAAATGCTGCTGGTGTGTGTGTGTTAATGTGAAAGCAGTGTGTGTGTGTGTGTGTGTGTGTGTGCGTGTGTGTGTGTGTGGTGGGGAGACTGCGTGACTAGACAGGGCGTCTGTGAAACACGCTTTCAGGGGGATGACATCCAGATCTCCTGGAGATCAAGTGCTTTCATTCTGTTTTGAGCCCCACCCTTTCTTGGTTTTTCGTTTGTTTTCCACCCGAGCTCTGTGCAGAGATGTCCTTGTGTTGGTGACTTGCAGACCGTCCCACCTGCTTTTGGAGAACTGCTTGGCAGACAGGAAGCAGAGACCATTGGGACAAGGGCTAGTCCCTGCCAATCTCCCCTGCCCTGGAGGCTGCTGCAGCCCTGCTACTTCCTTCTGTTCTATTGATCATTCTCAGCTCTGTCACCCATCAGTTCCTGGGAGGAATGGAGGGAGGAAGACAGCAAAATACCACTAGCTTTTGACTCTGAGTGATTGGCCTGTTGGAAAGTAGATCCTCAGAGACAGATGTAAACTTTACCAAGCACGTGCCCACACGTGGGTGTGTTTAGTCAGTTCCTGGACTATCTCCTGGTCCTCACTGAAAGTAAGGGGAATTTGAACAACCTCCTTTCCTTGGTTGGTGTGGATAAGAGGGTGCCTGAGGCTGTGAGGACTGAAGGTGTCACACCTGTCACCTGAGGGGGGGAGGAGGGGCAGCAGGGGGCAGGGAGGACAGAAGAACACGGATGTCCTCCACTGTGTGCTTCTTCATCTTTAAATTCTTGACTGTCAGATTAAATTTTCAGCTCAAAAATTTAATTTAAAATCAAATAAAGAATGAGGCAGGAAAGAAGGAAGGAGGAAGGGAAGGGCAAGCTACCACATGCCTACAGTGAAAATATCTAATGTGGATAATGCGAGCAAAGACCCTCTACGCAGTTTTCAAAGTTACTTCAGGAGCCAGGTCCATTTCGTGACTACTTTTAGAATAAACTTTCATAAATAGCATCAGCTGATCTCATACAAACTTGTAGTTGGGGGGTATACGTTAAAAGTAAGGAGCTGTTCCTGTTCACCATGGAAGAGCCAGGTCCACGTTACAAACATACCCACTTATGAGTGGCTTCCTCCAGACCTCTGTGTCAATCACAGTAACCTATACATCTGCCAATATCCACTTTCCTTATAGTATTTACCGCCACTGTTACACGGACCATTGTTTCAGGCAGCATTCTTAAATACAGCCTCTTTCTTTGGAATGTACTTCTTTTGTTTGATCATATTATAAAGTTCATTTAGCAGGTGAGCCATTATTAACTCACCTGGAAACTCAGAAGCCGCCTCAAACTCCAGAGACCTGCAGAAAATCTGTTAACACCTTTTGCAATTATGAATATCTTCCAATTATGAATAATCTCCCCCAAACCTATTATTCTTTCCCTTTTTCTCTCCTTAGAAAACAGTGGAGATTTCTTTTCTTTTCTTTTTTTTTTGGTAAAAGTCTTCAATAACTGAAACAATTGAATGGGCTCCTTGGTTTTAGCCAACTGATGTAATAAAAGGCTGCCCTTACAAACAAAAGAAACAGAAAGTCAGTGTTGTTCTTTGAGCTGTGTTTTTGGTGGTATGCTGATACATCTTGAACAAAAGGGATTCTCCTTTTAAAAAAAAGTCAGTTCTTATGTTTTCCAGTCTATGTGGGGAGCCATTCTGACACGTGATTGGGTGACTCCCGTTAAGGGCCTGAGGCGCTCTGGCTGTGTCGGAGTTATCCCGACCCTTTCCTGATGAGAGAGCCCATCCGTGTGGGGGTGTGCGTAACCACTGACCCTGGAGACCCAATCACTGACCCTGACCTTGGAGTGCAGCCCCCCCTCAACCTTCATTGGATGGAATTCTCCCCTGAATCTCTTGTCCCCCCAAATAAAAGGCTACTCCCCGGCGTGTTCGCTCTCTCTCTCTCCTGCTAGCCCAGAGTAATCCTCGCTGCCCTGCTGGGCGGCTTGAGGCGGGAAACAGGGAGGCGAGCCGTCTCGGACCTACCAATGTAAAATAAGGTACTGTCTGTGTGTTTTATTTTGATCTCTTCTAACTAACTTAATGCCAGAACCTCATTAATGAAACCACTGTGCAGGCCGCGTGGTAGAAGTCTATACACAGATCCCTAAGGCCCTCATTCCCTTTCCTCTCTCTGCTCTGTGCTCACAGGTCACTTCGGCTCAGTCATCAGGGTTTCTCACTGATGAAGGCCATCCTGACCCAGTCAGTCCTGAGCCCTTCATCCGTCCTCAGCAATACCTTCCTAAGACACAGAGATCCACATCCGTGTCCTTCAGACAAGGCCCAGAGTCCCCCAGGGCAGGACGGTCCAGTTTGGTTTGGCATATGCCTGCCTTTCTCCCAGCCACACTGGATGGCTTAACGCTCCTTGAAAGCTGCCCCCCACCTCCCTCTGTCCCTAGCACCCTGTCTGGGCCCTCTCCTATGTCCCAATGCCTCCCCTTCCTCCTGCCAGGACAGCTCAGTCATGTTCTGGTTGAACTTCTCTTTTTAAGCTTCCCCTAAACACTGCACCTTGAACATATCTGTGTCCCTGCCTCCAGATACTGCATCACAATGATCTGTTCCTGAGCAGGCCACAGGCTTCCTGGGGAAAGGGGCCTCCTTTATTCTTCAGTCATCATGGAACATGACTCAAATATCAACATGATGTCCAAAGACTGCAAATACTCATTTTTTTTTTTGAGAGAGAGAGAGAGAGAATTTTTTTAAATATATTTTTTTCTAGTTTTTGGTGGACACAACATCTTTTATTTTATTTTTATGTGGTGCTGAGGATCGAACCCAGCACCCCGTGCATGCCAGGCAAGCACCCTACTGCTTGAGTCACATCCCCAGCCCAAATACTCATGATTTTGAGAATGTGTCTATATAGCATAGTCCCTGTAGAATGACTGTGGCTGGATCTAGTATAAAATAAGAGTTTCAGAATACCTCCAGCGTTGCTATCCTGTATCAACTTACACCTTAAAAAACAAAATCATTAGGAAATAAAATAGTATCTAAAAACTCACATTAGGTTTGCAGATGACCCCAAGGTAAGAGGAAGTGTTATTATCCTGGGAATTATGCTGAGAATTCAGAACAACTTTAATAAACAGGAGTCAGCAGAAATAAGACTTAGCAAGGGCAAGTTTAGAGCAATATCCTTTGGAATAAAAAATGAACAGCTTGGGCTGGGGATGTGGCTCAAGCAGTAGCGCGCTCGCCTAACGTGCGTGCGGCCCGGGTTCGATCCTCAGCACCACATACAAACGAAGATGTTGTGTCCGCCGAGAACTAAGAAAAAATAAATATTAAAAAAAAATTCTCTCTCTCTCTCTCTCTGTCCCCCTCTCTCTCTCATTCTCTCTTTAAAAAAAAAAAAAAAAAAAAAGAACAGCTTAAATAGAAGAAAGAAAGAGAGGAATTACAATAAGACAGTTATGCATAACTAGCATTTTTTGAAAAACATGAGAAGTCTTGCACAAACAAGAAGGGCATTCAACAAGCTGTTATTTTGATTAATTCATCAGCAGGACTTCATGGCCTACACTGGGCAAAGCCCCCACCAGGTATTGATCACCTAGGAGCTGACGTTGAAGCAGAGCTCCATTGCTAAATCGATTGGGAATGGAGCCATAAGGAGCACTTACAGATGTCAGAAAGGAGGAAATGGGAATAAACCAGAGAATAAAAATTGATCACATTCTCCAGTTTGGGATCCAAATTTGGACTCAGTCACTTGAAAATAGACATAAAGAATTTGAAAATGGTTTCCAAAAACATCACAAGAAGTTCCTAGCATTGGTTTAAAGGTTAAAACAATTAATTTTTTAAAAGAAACCAAAAAAATTGGTAGTATTTAATTGAATAAGGAAAAAATAAAAGCTGATTTCAAGAGGTCCACAATCTTTATTCAAAACAATTAGGTCCCCACCCCCCACCCCCGCCAAAAAAAATGTGACTTAGACTTGGGGAAAAAAAACCCTGTCCTCCAGTCCCTTCCATCAGGATCTGGGGCAGAACTCCAGTCAGACAGTAACATTTCTGCAGCCAGTCCTGTGCATAGTGTCATTCTGGATTTCCTCTTTGGCTTCTTAGGGTGTAAGAGAGCATTTAGAGGAGATTTTAAGAGTGAAAGCTTTAGGGAGGCTCAGCTGGAGTACTGATCTGAGCTTGTTGGCAAATGAAGTCATTTCAGAGTCATGTGCTTCTCTGTTTAACATTAAGTAAATGAAGCCAAGAGGAAGCGCTACCTCCAAGACACTGCCATCTTCTCACAATGGCCTTGTGTCTTTCTGGCCCACCTCCATTCTTCATCCTGGCTGGAACCAATGTTCAACTATTTTCTGCCCAACGATCCTCCACTGTTCTTGAAAATTCCCAGGTGAATTCCTTCAATGGAACCACCCCCCATCACACAAAGCCCCACCTCAGCTCCTCTGGCCCTAGCAGTGGCAGCCCTGCAGAATCTGACTCACTCTTCCCCTGGCTCCACCTGGATGTCGCCAGCACTGGGCTCTGCCCACCCAGAGCTGCTCCAACCTCATGAATGGTCTAGGGCTTCACATGTGACCACGAAGCAAAACAATGAGATGTATTTCAGAATAGGAGCAAATTTTAAAGTGACACATCTTGGATAGGAAAAATACTTTCATATATATTTTTTATAATTCAAGACTAAGTTCATTAAACACAAAAATTCACAAATTATTCACAGATCTCATAAAGTTAATCATCACCTGAAAACTCAGATTTTCTTCAGATAAAAAAATACACATATTTCTTCTGAGATTCAAAATAACCAAATGGATTACAGAGTCATTTGTATGGTTTTTCACAAAAATTTTAAGATGTAACTTATATTACAATGCTACATTCTACTATGTAGCTAAATATACATAAATGTATTCTACTATAAATGTGGGTGCATAAATATATATCTGTAATGTCTATGGTAACAGCTGTGACAAGTTTTATTTTTTACATATTTTCTTTATATAACAATCCAGGTGTTAATTTTATGTAAGTTAGTAAAAATTGGATATTTAAGGAGGTTTTTACGAATTGCACAGATTTTCTTGGTGCGTATCAACCACAGATTATTTTTAAAACATGGGAGGAAATTCAACTTCATCTAATAAATCCAACAAATCTTCTTAATCATACATTCTTCCCTTGTTTACCATTAGCCATAACACATTTCGTGCCTTTTGGTATATTGTGAATATTCTAGAACATGATTCTAGCACAAACTATGACAGTTCATCCACTGTATTTTGTGATCTTTTCCTTCCCTCCTGTGCTACATTTCCCCACTCCAGTGGAGACTATTTCGAATTTAACTGTAGGAAAGCAGTGTTATTCTCTCTTACAAGCAACAACAACAATTTTAAAAAAGTAAAGTTTTTCTAAGGTTTTACCCCAGAAATTAGATTTTCAATATAACAGTTTTCATATATACACATTTTTTGATTTCTGTGATTTTTCTGTTAGGCACATTTTTACATTACTTATTAACCATTTGGAACTTTTTTGCAAACAAGAGGGGGATTAGATTTCCAAATATGCCAAGTTAGAGGCAGAGTGTGGAGAGGGGTGTCAATGCTCTTGCTTTTAGCAGAAGGCAGCAGATGTTTTCCCAAAGGATATACACAGGGTGCCTGCAGAACCAGCTTTTATTGTTTTATTAAAAGAATCGGGATGTCTGTGGTTATGTGGACAGCATACGCCGGTGCTTCTGTGTGACTCAGAAACCGCTTCTTCACTAGAAAAGCAACAATGGTGTTTGGACCCGTTGTGACAGTGGCCTGCGTCAGCATGATGTGTGTGGGGAAGAGTTGGCAGCAACAGGAATTCAAAATGCTCTCCAGGTAGTTGTTGAAAGAGCAGAGCACTCTGTTTTTGAGAAATGTTTCCGAGAAGTCATGAGGCCAATAGATTATTTTATTGCAGATTTTTCTCAGCAACAAGAAATTGAACACTTTATTCATTGCTAGCATCTTAAACTCACCAAATCCTTTTGACTTTTGAATAGATGGTCAAGCAACTCTAAAATTCTCAGCTTTTTCAATACCGTGGAAGGCATTAAAATGAAATCATTATTCATTTTCAAGCATCCTAATTACCTGTTATAGAAAAAGGGGCTAATGTTTACTCTTCATTTGGCCTATCCATGTATCATAAAGGAGAAGAATTTTTAAAATCTTATCCTGGGATGGGGAGAGTGGCAGAAGAGAATGTTTTGTTTGGAATTGTCTTGGAATGCAGAGTTCCTGGTATGGGAGGATCCATTTCAATCTGCAGTTGTCTACGAGCAACACAGGATACAGGAGGACAGCTTGGTGGGTTGCAAATGAGATATCACCTGAAAGGTGTTCAGTGACAAAACCTGTCGGACATATTTATTAGACAAGATGTGCCAAAAGACAATGAAGGATTCAGGGTGATGCTTAGATTCATCCTGGCCTGAATCTATCCCTGGGCTTTTAACTACCCTTGCCTCCTCATCCCCCTGTACTCACCTGGGATCACCCCAAAACACCAGGCACACTCTTGCCTCAGTGCCTGGGAACTTGTTCCTGCTTCTTCCTGCCGAGGTTTTAAGAAATGGCTTGCCCCTTCTCTCAAGGTTATCTTTCCAGAGAGAACTTCTAGTACTCCCCTCTTGAATGTGGACACCATCTCTCATCCCCAGCATGGCAGATGACTATGAGTCTGGTGGAAGTTTTGCAGACTTGGGAGAATAAGAGGACTTCTGCTTTGAACTCATTATGATAAAGATGTTCTAAAAACAGCTGGCAAAGTCCATATTCTCTTTGCACATCTTTGCAAGCATGAAGGCTGTTCTCAGCAATCAGGCTCTCAATGTGACAGAAAAATGTAGGCATCACCCTGAGGATGCACAGTGATTGTGCAGAGCACCAGAGGAACCCTGTGAAGGGACTTTAATCACATAGATGTAGAACTCAGTCTCCTTAAAAGAAAAAGAAGACACTTGTTGACAAATTGTGGGGAGATAGAAAGGAGCTGGCTGGTGTCGGCATCAGGTGTAGTTGTGTGCAGAAGTGTGACACAGGGGACTTCCCTTGCAATCTGAGTTCTGCATGCTCAGTTCCCCTACGTGGCTATGCAGGAGAACAGTCTCTCAGTGAAATACAAAATGTCTTGGGTGAAAAATACATCACAGGGTTTGGATGAGGCCAGGCATTGCTTGCTTATTATCTCAAGCCCAGAAAGATGAGATAATTCTTGAAGGCAATGACATTGAACATGGATCAAATTCAGCTGCTTTGACTCAAGCAAGCCATAAAAGTTAACAAGGGCAGCAGAAATACTTGAGATGGTGTCTGTCTCTGAAAAAGGGACAGTGCCACAGGCCCATGGGCAAGACCTGAGAGTTGTTCAGCTGCAGTGACCACAGATGCCAGATGATCCCTGAGGACTAGCTATGATATTTTAGAGATGCAACATAGAAAAGAGAAAAGAAAAACAAACCTGAAGCATAGGCAAGATGTAAACTTTGTATCCTTTTAGATGCACTGTAAATAAAGGTAATACGACTATTGGGACTTTTGCCTCAGGGCAGGATGAAGTATTTGTGATAACTAGAAAAGCCAGACAAACCATAAAAAACGATTTTTGGGGAGGTATCATTGAACTGCTGAAGCAATAAGGCTGAAAGAGACTGAAATTCCAGAGAAGCAGAAGTAAACTCAGAAGCAAACTGATTTGTACTTTCCTTTCCCTCTGGGAATATTTGTTGGCTTGGTGTGAATTAAAGGCTGAGAGTATGACCATGGTGAAGACAGAGAGCTGCTGCTGGGCACACGTAAACAGTCACAGTCTGACCTCTATGAGGGTGAGCTGAGTGACCAAATTGGAGACTCAGGGGACCTCAAGCACCGCCAATCCCTCTCTCAAGACTTTGCTGTATTCTGAAGATGTGAAGAGCAAGTTCAAAAGACTGTTCACTTTTTATCACTGTGACCAAAAGACATGACAAAAACAACTTCCAGAAGGAAAAACTTATTTTGGTTCATGGTTTCAGAGGTCTTAGTCCATAGATGGGTGACTATGATAGATGCTCTGAGCCCAAGAACATCATGGTGGAAGGGCCCGGCGGAAGACAGCAGCACACTGATGATGGTCAGGAAAGCAGAGAGTGAGTGAGTGAGGTACAAAGAACAAAATATAAACCCCAGAGGCCTGCTTCCTCCAGCCACACTGTATCTGTCTACACTACCACCCAATGCAGTAGTCTTTCAAATTATTCACGCATGAAATGGATCAATCCACTGATTAAATTACAGCTATCATAATCTAATCATTTCAGCTCTGAATGTTCTTGCATTAACACAGGAGCTTCTGGGAATGGAGGCACCAAAGCCTAATAAAGACTAAATCAAAGAACTCTGAAAAGCAGAATGGAAATTACAATATTCTTGGTATTGAAAGAGTCAAAAGATCCACTGAATTTACAATTAAACCTATTGAAGGTCACACCATAAAACAGATGTAAATAGACTGATTTTTACCGAAAATGTGTCCCAGCCTGGAGACAGCCTGGGTATAATCCATGTTTGGGTGAAGGTGATGAGGCATCTATACTACTTTTATAGGTGTGAGGGTGGTAAAATCTGGTTTTGATGGAAGATACCCTCTTATTTGGAAAAAATAAAAAGATAACTCTACAGTGTCTTTTTCATACATAGTACGTGGCACTAAATTTCCTATGAGACAAGCCAAGTCATAGAAATAAAGAACTAGTAACTAAGATATTAAAGAGAAACAAAACCCCAGAAAACAGAGATTCATAGATGATGGATATTTTGTAGTTTACAGGAAAGGACTTGAAATTAATAATTCATATGCTTAAAAAACAGTGAAATATAAACAAGTTTGCAAAAATTTTCAAGAATATAAGTAGAGCTAAAATCTAGCTCTATTTGAATCTAAAAAGATCAAAGTGACCGATGAAATATGCTATTTAGGATGGGGAGAACTCAATGGAGAGTTTTACCAGTAGATCAGATATGGAGTAAGACAGGTTTATCGTCCACAAAATGGATCAATAGAAAATATTCAAACTGAAGTGCTACTGAGAAAATAAACCAGAAAAAGAGCATCAATAATATCAAAACACAGAGATTTAATACTTTCGCAGGGAGAGTGTCTAAAGGAAAAGAATCAGACACTGGAGTCCTATAAGAAAAGAATTGAAACAAGGTCATAAATAGACATTTTTTACAAGGTAATGGCTCTTAAATGTTAGTGAAAAGTTATCAACCCTCAGACATAAGAAGCCAAAGAACTCAATTTAATACAAATGGAAAGATGCTACCCAGCACATCAGACTAATTCCCCAAAGCCCAACGTAAGAGAATTTTAAAAGCATTACAGGAAAATGATAGATTACCTTCAATGGAAGAGAAACTAGACTTTCAGGTGACTTTCAGATAGGAAAGCCAGAGGACAATTTAACCACATCTCTGGAAGGCTGGGGGATCCTGCTAACCCAGAATGCTGTACCCAACAACCTTACCCTTCAGAAATGGAGGTGACCAAGGGGTTTTCAATGAGAAAATGAATTCCCAGAAAACCCTACTGTAAAAAATGTTAAAGAAATTTCTCTTGATGCAGGGAAAACAAAATGAGGAAACCTGGAAAAGAATTAATACTATTCAAAAGCACAAAAATGTGGATAAATGTTAACAAATGTTGATTATATAAAATGATACAAGTATCATCTTGGGAAGTTTTGAACAAACATAGAATTAAAATTGGCAATAATTACTCAATAAAATAGGCACTGGTATATGAAGTTGTTTTCTAAGGTTCTAATATTAACATAAAAGTAAAATTGTATTAGTCAATTATATCAAGAATATATGCTCTATCTCTAGAGTGTAAAACCTCAAGAAGAGTAATACAATGTGTTGTGACCAATAAATAAATAGAATAGAAATGTAAGAATAAAAAGATGATTTATCCAAGAGAAGTCTATACAGTAAAAGAAACAAACCCCAGATTATCCAAGGAGAAAAATAATTGTAAAATGGTAGAAATGAGCCTAATATCAGTAATAACATTGAAAGCAAATGGATTAAATATTAAAAATAAAATAATAAGATTTTCATATTGGATTAAAAATATTTACCTGATGCTTGCAAGAAATACATGTTACATATAAAAACAGAAAGAGTATAAGTAAAATGATAGAAGTTGATTTCATACAAACTCTATCCAAAAGAAAACTGATACGGCTAAACTCATAGTCAGACAAGGTAGTTATTAAGAAACTAGATTATTAAAGAATGACCCAAATAAAGGGGTCAGTATATCTAGATGATACATAGACTCTATGTCTGCATGCATACAACAGATTTAAAGTATATACAATGTAATTAGCAAACAGAAGAGAGATGCGGACAAATTTGCAATCATAGTGGAGATTCGGACACACCTTTTGCAAGAGCTGATAGAAAAAATGAGATAAGTACATAAAAGTTATAACAAAGTAATTAAACATGATCAATTGACCAGTATGCAATGCCTTGCCAGACAAAACCAGTGAACACTTCCTTGTCTACACACATGAAATTGTTCTCACATTCTGTACTGGTCAGGGTTCTCCAGAGAAAGAAAACCAGTGGTCCATATACAAGAAGATTCATTATAAGGAATCAATTCACAATATGGAAGAGGGCAAGCCCATCCCAGGTCAATCCAAGGCTGGAAACTGCGAGGAGAAGGAGAGGATGCTCCAGTTCAGTTTCTCAGCCAGGAGAATGGGTCACCAGAGGCACTGGTCCCCTTGTGTTCCACCCAGGACTTTGAGACTGTGGGATGCTACTCTCCAGCGTTATAGACAGCCAGCTGCTCCTCCCCCCTTCCCATTTTTTTCATTCAAAAGCATGCTCACAGAAACACCTAGAGTTGTTTTGACCAGAAATCCAACACCTCATAAAAATACTATAAGAAAAATAACAATCCTTAGGAGGGATAATGCTTAGAAGTCAGGGACAAATCTGGAGGTGAGTAAGGCAGACACATAGCAAAACCGGACAAGGGTTGTGATTGGGGAGAAACAGGACAGTTTTTTTTTAAGTCACTTTCCCAAGTTGAACTTTTTTTTTTTCCTTTTTTAAATTGGTTGACCTAACTGAAGCTGTAATTTTTACCTTTTTCTTTTTCTTTCTTTCTTTTTTTTTTAAAGAGAGAGTGAGAGAGGGGATAGGGAGAAAGAGAGAGAGAATTTTTAATATTTATTTTTTAGTTCTCGGCGGACACAACATCTTTGTTGGTATGTGGTGCTGAGGATCGAACCCGGGCCGCACGCATGCGAGGCGAGCGCGCTACCGCTTGAGCCACATCCCCAGCCCAACAGGCCAGTTTTATAAGACCCTACATTCTAAGGACCACATTTCTGGAATTTTTTTAGAGTTACTGATTTATTCACATTGATACATTCAAACTCATTACCAGATTTCATATCATAAGTAATTTTCATAATCATAAGTAAATATATCAAAAAGCTTCACTAACTATTACTTATATGTGATATTAGAATCCTTGTAAAGTTTTTTAAAAAACAATGTTTACATCACTTTTGTGATAAATACAATTAAAAAGCTTAATGACTTCATTTATGTATCACAATGTGACAAACTTTAGTACTTAATATTTATCTCACAATACAGATTGTGATTTTTTTAAAGGTACATGTAAGCTGAATTATTAAAAAGCACACTGGAGTCATCTCAACATTTAACGTCATTGTCATTTACGGATTCTCCACCTCACTCCACCCAAGACTTTGAGTTTAAAAGATATTCAGTACCTTTCCCTTCCTTCTCCATCTGGTATCCCCTCTCTTTATCCTTCCCTAGATCTTTTCTTTCTTCTTCCATGTGGTACAGCTTTGAGGTCAACATGTTACCACAAACATCACTGGGGGTAAGGGGGGTGTTCCCTCACCTATTAAGTGCAGCACAGTCCAACTAAGAGGGTTTAGGAGGTTTTTCTTTTGGCATGGGTTGTTTGGTTTGTTTGGTTGTTTGCTACTGGGGATTGAACCCAGGGAAGCTTTATCACTGAGCCACATCCCCAGACCTTTTTGTTTTTCATTTTGAGGCAGGATCTCATGTGGGAGGCCAACCTGACTGAGTTACACTCCCCAGCTGGGTGCTGAGGCGCTCAGTCACAGAAATGTGTCTTGCTACAGCCCCATGGGTGAAGCTATGCTCACCTGTTCCTTTGTAATATAACCCCTTGCCCTGTTTAGGATAGAATCTTCCATGGAAGTGCCTTGTGTGTGTCCCCTTCTCTTATTGTGCCCTTGGGTGTGGCCTACCCAGGTGTCAGTCAACCTGCTGACAGTGGACATCATGTAGACTCAGCCCCCTGAAACCTGACCCCTTGCCTCATTTGAATAGCTTCTCCTCAATAAAAGGGGTCAGCGCGTGCTCTCGCTCTCTCTCTCTTTCTGCAGACCCTTAAGGTCAGAGGAGCCGTCACAGCAACCCCAAAGAAAAAGGTATTTGTGTCTCTTGTGTGGTTATTTCGTGCAGCCCAGTTAGCCCAGTTTAACTAGAGTGACCCCTGAGCCTTTTAGTCTCGAGAACAGAAACTCGGCAATCTCACTCAGTTGCCAAGGGTCTCACTAAATTGCCGAGGCTGATCTCCAACTTGCCATCCTCCTCCTCCCCATCCTCCTGAGTCATTGGGATTACAGGTGTGCTGAGAGTTTTTAGTAACTCAGGACAAGAAAAATGTTTATCCTGTAGCTCATTACAATGCAGTGTCAAAGTAAGACTCCAAGAGCACTCTGCAACTTCAGACCGTGTTAATAGAACTCTTGCACAATTTTTAGTTGCACCTGACTTCAAAAGTATATTCTCTGAAAGCTGATGAGACCAAGATACAATCATTCTTATCAGACTCATCCTGACGAAATTGGGTCTGGGAAATAATGAAGTAGGAGAGCTTACCTGAAATAAATACTGTTTCAAAGACTTTCTAAAGAAATCTACAAGGAATTCCATCTCATTCCATACATGCTCCATGCTTATACATCTTATATAAATGCACAGATTTCTAAACAATGTATATCTTTAACATTCTTTAAGAAGATATCACTTCAGACAAGATGCTCTAGACAGAACACTCACCCAACACGCCCCCCTACCAAAGAGCTGAGGCCAGTTCCTGCCCTGGGTCTCTGAGACCAGTGGACCTTGTATCTAAATAGCTTCCACTAATTTCTCCCTTTTTGCCTTGAGAAACTTCCAAAGGCCTCAACCTCTGAACATGCCCCCAGTTTACCTTGGCATGGGTGTATCTATAGCCATGCTCTGCTCTTCCCAAAGAGCAGTAATCTCTATAGATCTGTTACCTTCATTGAGTTATCTTTTGTGAAATTGCTAAAATCAAAGTCACCAGTACAGATCATGCTAAAATTGAAAATAACCCCTGAAAGCTTTTTTATTTTTAATAAAGTAAGAGTCTGTCTCCTGCTTTTACCATATGGTACAAGTCAAGTCAACTCCAAGGTTGCAGAAATGACTCAAAGATCTACACTTCTCCTCTTTGTCTGCCATTTTGGAGTTCTAGCTCCTGACCAGGTGGATAAGAGAGGATGAGAAAGATCCTGAGGACCCATGGGAAGCTGGCAGTACACACCTCTTCCACACACATCCACAGCCAGAACCAGTCACATGGCCTCATCCAAATGGGCATGACCGAAGAAATTCCTCCCTGTGTGCCCAAGAGAGACAGGAAATGGCTTGGTGGTCACAACACTGTGCTACCAGAAGCTACGGTGCACATTCATTAAAGACCTCACAAATACAGTCCCTGTCCTTTAAAAGTAATTCTTATTATTATACTAGGACATGGGAAGTCATGCTTCATTGTCACGGTAATTATGGGGCCGTTCATATTCATAGGTAAACAGAAGTAAACAAGTATGCATGATTTATTTCCAGGCCAACTATACATCAAAATTTCAGCTCTTAAAGGCCCGTATCCTAGCTAGGAATAATTCAGGCTCTTTGAAAAATAACAGAAACTTTGAGCAAAAGTGCACAAAGACCCACTATCTTGCTTAAAAACAAAGCACATATTGCATGACACATATTGACTTTTTTTTCATTTGCAAATTATAGAGGCCCATGCTTCAAATAATTCGTCCAGCTACACACACAAACACACACACACACACCACACAAACACATACCACACCCCCACACACACACACAGACACACCACACCACACACCACATATTTCAGGGAATTATAGAAAACTTGAATCTAGTTTGCTGGGAGATAAAAAACTGTAATCTATGTGGTTCCACAAAGACAACAAAACAAGGAAACCAAATAGCGAGTGCCTGTCAAAACCACAATTTCATAGCAGAAAGCAAACAGGCAAAAAGTTAATCCTTTCACGGAAAGCCAATTTCTCCACCCCATGCAAAGAATGTCTGTGTTAGAAATTCAAAGCATTAATTGCTTGAGTTTAGAAACCCCTGGGATTTCTGAGTTTCAGAAGGTCGAAGTAGCAGCACAGGTGAGTGAAGGCTCGTTAGCATGAACTAGCAAGCGCTGCAGATATTCTGTATTTAATGAAAGGATAGAAAGGGAAAATAACCCAAGGGGACGGTGAGTTAAGAGGTGGTGGCAGCAGGAAGGCAGAGAGCAAAGCCGTCATTGCAAGTCCTTGTGGGCTGACTTCTTCAGAGCAGCTGAGGATGCGTGCTGACAGGTCTCAGGGTTGTGTCCAATTTGGGGGGTTTTGGTTCTTCTGCAGAGGTGGCAGTTCACCGCCGACCTCACATATGTACCCAATATGCAATTTTCCAAATGACCCCGAGGCACATGGAAGGTTGTTGAGGACACAGGCTGAAGGCCCTGTCAACTGAGAGACACGTTTCTTTCTGTGCTTGACACTTTATGTATTTCTGCAACTCACAACAGGTTTCTTACCCACTGCCCTCCTCAGAGCTTTCTCTGCCTCCAGTCTGCTCATTTTCTGAACAAACAACCTGCAGCCGCTCTGCCCCTCACAGCTTCCCCATCCCCCTGCAGGGAACAAAGCCAAGTGACAGGCACCCTGGAAACAGTGTCCCCCGCTGGAGTTGGAGGCAGAAAGGCGGCATGGCAGAGAGGATCTCTGACTCAGAGCATTTGAAATCGGTGCCTTTTTGGATTCAGATTGCATTTCTAATTTACCTGTAGGTTTTATTATAAGAGTAACATGATCATAATATAAATGCAGAATGTGGATCCCTCCCCTGCTCCCCGTTGAATCTGAAGAACTTGATGTGAGGCTTTCCCGGGACTGCTGTGAGCCTATATAAGTGCATAATACATAGGACTGTGTACTCATAGTTCTTAAAAATTAAAATATAGTTCACATGTAATAAAATGTACACCTTTAACACTTAGATTACAATTTAATGTGTTTGACAAATGTATACAACTAAGTCACTGCTACCCTGGTGATGTCATAGGATTCATGTATCACCCCAGATCCCTTTCCTGTCAGTTCCAACAGCCTTCCCTCTCCCACCCCAGATCACCACAACAACTCTGACCCGGATGTCAGAGATCAGCTTGGCCCTTTTCCTTCGCTCAATGCCATGTTTATGGATTTCCTCTATGTGTTGCATGTATCTATACAGATGTTCCTTTTTGGGGGGGCAAGAAGTATTCCATTTTTCACAAATACCACAATTTAAAAAAAATTCTATTGATGGACATTCATGCTCATACAATTTTTGTACATAAAAGGAATTTACTGTGCAGCTCCCTCTGTTAGTTTCTTTTCATTTTTCCACTCAGAATTACACGTGGGCATGTGTCCTCAAGTGTCCCCAGGGAGGGACCTGGCTCTTTCGTAAGGTTGAACATTCTTCCTCCATAGACAGGTGCTATGTGTTGGATCCTCAGGCCCCTATTCACAATTACATATTTTCTTAACAGCTTTGTAAATTAAAGTTATGCTTGCAAACAGCTGCAGACATTAACATGGCAAATATACACCCAAGGGGAAAAAAAAAACATGGAAATATCTAAATCAAAAAATCCTTTTTCACTTTCCAACCCCCAAATCCATTACCAAGATACAGTCACATTTAACAGGTTTTTATAATAATAAGCTGGTAGTTGTGAGACCATTACTTTGAATAAGAATACATATTTCAACTGTAGTTTATCAACTTTAGCAATATCTAATTCTCTTCTATGAAAGATGAAAAATTTAGAATTTTATATTACTCCAACCTGCTTTTCCTATCTCCGTCCCCAGATTTATGTTTTGTTTGGGCTGTTTCTTAACATCATAGACATCTTTTGTTCTACAGCAATAAATAGTTATGCATTTTGTCTAAACTTTGGATCTAAAAATGTAAGCACATATAAAAGTATTTCAAGTATATGATGATATCAATTTAATTCACCAAGAACCAAGTAGAATGAAAAGGGTGAACAAAGAAATGAAAGTAACTTTCCAAAAACTCTACTGTTTAAAAGTGAATAATATTGCAAGTGTCGAAGCGTGCAGCAATCTATTTTATCTACTTTTTAATCAGTTTTCTTTCAATTTTCTGCCTCAATTCTTATTTTTTCATTTTATGCGAATATCTCCATACAGATATTTTTTTCTTGCCAGGCACATAATGACTAACTTTGAGTCACTACACTTTCAAAATAACAATCTGCCCACATATTTGACTAAGAGTTTGGAGTGGTGCGCTGGGGAACAGGTCCTCAGTGGACCTCCATTTTATTTCCAAATAGTCTCCTCCATTGCTCATGGTGTTCTAAAGTTTCTGGCACCTGCACGTTTGGACCTCAGTCACTCATCCTGCCTGCCACTTGGTGAGTTGTTTTATCCACACACTGTTTTCTGCCTCTTCCTCTCCTTTTAGTGGATGGTAGAGCATCTGAGCTGATCCCTCATGTCACTTGACTTCTGAATTTTCAGTCTGTTTTTTCCTCAAATTCTGAGAATTGTTCTTTACTTATCTTCCAGATCCTGTTTTCAGCACTGCCCAGTTTCCTAGTTAAGTTTTGCAATCATGTTCTAAATTCTAATATGTCCTTGGTATCCAATTGCTGTTTTTACAAAGAGGTGCTATGGGAGGTACAGGTCTTACTGTTTCAAGTGCATTGTCAGTATTTGGAGTATGACAGCTTACTTCATCCTCATAGGAGCATAGCAGAATAGGCTCCGTTATTCATTCCAATTCTCTGATTAGGAAGCCAAAGCACAAAGAGGTTCAGTGACTTCCAAGATCACAGAGTTGACTCCGGGGCCTGTGCTTTGAACTGTTGCACTCGGCATCAGCTCCTGCTTTGCTGATGAAACCTTCCTCACAGTATGAATTGAATCATTTTAGCATCTACTATGGTAATCTTAATACTCCTGCCCTGCAGCATGAGAACTCTTAGCTACCTACATTCGCTTTTCTCTTACCAGTCACTTAGGTTGACAGTGCTAATGTGACTACACCAATGACTACTGTTCCTAAGATTAAATTGTGGAATCCCTCCTCAGGCTGTGGGTCTCCCAACCTGTCTCCTTTGCTCTCTTGTGGGTGAGGCTACAGTCCTCCTGGCCCTCATCCCTCTTGACCTTTCTAAGCTCTTCGGCTCTTCATGGAAATTGCTGTTCTTATTTACTCTGCCTGAAATCCTCTTGCCAGTTCTCTGCTTGGCTAAGTTTTTACCGTCCTTCAATTTTCTGCTCAGATATGAGCTTCTCCAAAAAGAGGGCATCAGCCTTTTTGCAAAGCCCAGTATCCCGTCTCAGAACCTGCTCCTTAGCAGTGCCTTCCACAGACCACGGAGCACAAGCTGATTTCTTAGCTTACCTGTTGATTTTCATCTCCTCGTCTACAAAGGAACTTTTGGTGCCTGGACCCGCACTGGCTCCCAGCACCTAGTGCTGTCCCTGGAGCACGGCAGGGAAGAGTAGAATTGATCCGAACGCACTGATCAAATGACCAGTGTTCTCAACTGACAACGAAACAAACAGCTGTCTCTCACAAAGGTTTGAAAAAGAGAAAACGCAGAAAAAACCATGGCAGAGGCATTTCATGGTATATTGAGCACTCATTTTTTACAAGAAAAAAAAATTCCACATTCAAGTTCAGCATCTATTATCTATAGAATCCGGCCTGTGTTTTAAAACACAATGCAACTGATACTCATTGAGTATAAGCTCTGCTTCTTTCTGTTGTCTAAATGTGCAGTTTTATTGTAAGTAGGGGCAACTTCCAACACTCAAGGTCTTTGGGAAATATCCTATTGATCAAAATTGAGAATCAAACAGATGACATTTATGAGGACATCACTACTTTGAGGCACCCAAGTGTGTTCCTATGGATAGAGGCCATCTAGAGTCTCCCAGTGGTGTCACTAACAATCTCAGCAGCGCATCCTTCTGAAAAGTAGGGCTCATCAGAATGCATCTTCCTCTCTGTAGGTAATGAAGAAGGGGTCAACCCCTTGGAGAACATAGATTTGACATGGGGGAGGGCAGTGGGAGTGGTAGTGAGCAAAGTACATGACCTTGGAAACTGGGACCTTCAAAACTTCTTCAGTTAATGCACATAAATATTGCAGAAATATTCTTCCAGGATGCAGTTTGAAGACATGTCTGTCTCAGGGGCAATTTTGCTAAGTTTAATAGGTAAGCCAAAGAATTCAAGATCTAATTTGGCCAGTGAACTTTATATACTGCTAAGCTAAAATAGCTTGCTAACAATATGGCAATATATCTTTGGCAACTACACCCAGACATAGAGCAATTAAAGACTCCAAGCCTTGTCTTTCCCATGGTCCCTAATTAGTTCATGAGATGATTCTTTCGTTTTTCCAAAATCTTAAAATTTAATTTCCCATCTTAATAGATGACGAGAAGCATAGTGCTGATGTCATTAAAAAATATTACTCAAACACTCTCTTTTTAAAGGTTATTAGAAACTCCAGTTCAATTGAAGCAGTCAGACCTGGGTGGGTTCCTTCCACCCACCGGGAAGGAAGCAGGAGATTGAGACAAATTAAGTGGACAGGATGTAGATCTGAGCTTCCAGACCTGTCCTGGGGCAAGGGTGAAAAAGCAGCCAGAAATAAAGAAATAAAATGAATCTTTGCATGGATAAAAGCAAGCATCCCTTCCCCACCGCAGCCTCTGTCCTGGGCTCAAAAGCACAGAGGCAGCAGGGGTATTACCAGCACACGTCTGCATGCACACCACACACAGGTGCACACAGGAGCAAGTGGGAGGACTCCACTCAGACAAGAGATAGCTATTTTCTATATTACCAAAGGAAACAAAGGCTAGAAGCGGAAGAGTAACTCCTGACCCTGGAACAGTAACTCAGGAAAGGAGGAAGGAGGAGCAGGCCAGGGAGACAGAGGAGCTCTGGGAAAGCACAGAAGCACGAGCCCAGGAGAGTGGATGAGAGGTACTCAGCTCGGTCAGACGCCGAGGGGAGGCTAAGCCAGGGCCCCGGACCTCTCCCATGGGGTGTTTTATTTTGCAAGCTTTCACTAGCATTCCCTTTAGAGAGGTAGGAAGGAAAGCCAGATGGTGGGCTGTGGAGCCAGCAGGAATGGAGGACATGGAGAGAAGGCGCGTAGGTCATTCTTTCCATCTGTCCTGCTGCACAGAGATTGCAGGTGGCTGGGAGGTCCCGGAGGTTTGGCTATTTGTTTCTCTGATATTGTTTTTAAGGAAGAGGCTTGTGCACATCTGAATTCTTATTGAGAGAAGCAGGACAAACAAAGTTGACAAAGGGAGAAAGAAACTGGGTAATCCGCGAGGCCAGGGCCAGAAGACGGCACCAAGCCCCGGAGGAGAGAAGGGCGCAGGCGAGGGGGGCGCAGAGGAGGATGCAGGCTCGGTGGCTGGAAGGTAAAGAGGATTCTGTCTCAAATTCCCTTCTCCCTGTGAAGTGAGAGGAAGGCCACATGCTGACAGCCACGGACTCAACATAAGAGGGTTCAGAATCATCAAGATGGGGAAAAGGCTCAAAGTCGCCAGGGAATGGCAAAATTGTCCCTCTGAGTGTTGGGATGAGAGGCCGAGCTTCCTGCGACCTGAATAAACATCTTAGCACACTATTTCCAAAGCATTGAAAGGCTCCGGAATGGTGGGCAGTTTGCCAAATGTGTCATCAGACAGGTAAGGCGGTGGGGGCAGGTGAGGACCGGACACAAGGTAAGAGGTTTGGAATGTCAGAAATGAGGCACCATTGATCCACGTTTTAGGGGAAAAGTGAACTTAGGGGAAAACTGACAGCAAAATAGCGGAAGGGTCAGTGTGTTAATGGTCAGAATGAGATGGGGAAAATGACTTAGTGGAAGTAAATTGAGCAGAAAATGAGGCTGTTAGAAAATGGCACCTCTGTATACCTACAGGTTGCCCGATTCCGCCATCATCATCCAGTCTGAGCCCCACGGCCAGAGAGAGTTCTGACCTACTTTTCACCTCCCTTCTCCAAACCCCTGTCTAATGGGCCATTAGACCAGGCACCCCCCCTGCTCTCAGAACTCCCACTCCTGTTCTTGTTTCCCTGGTCATTGGCACAGGGCCACCTCTAGAGGATAAGTCTATCCCCCAGGCCTGAGGTCACTGCTCCCTCAGGGCTCCCTGTTACACTTAAACAAAATCCAAACTCCTTACCAAGGCTTCAGGAGTCCCCAGAGTCTGCCTGCAGACTGCTGTGATTTCTTTCCCCACATCACTGATGACGAGGTCACAGGACTGATGGTGACCAGCATCCCAGTTTCACAGGGCCTGATACAATGGAAAGCTCCCCAGAGAGGCAGACCTCTAAGGGTCTGACCATGATTTTAATAAAGTCATAAAATGAATTGGGGGAAGGAAATGGGAATAGCTGTACTACAGACTCAAAAATGATATGAACCATGACTTATTCACATTTATATCCCCAGCAAATAGCACATTCCAGGTGAACCACCACCAGTCAGTTTTTATTGGTTAAATGAATGAATGTGGTTTTTTGGAACAGATGTTAGGATCCAGTGCTCCTAGCTTCCAGCATCTGGACAAAGTCCCTTTAGGACAGGGAGCTGGGGAGTCCTGCTGACTCCTGGGCATGTGGTCCAGTCTAAGCCAATCAGACTTCTTCTTCAGGAACTTGAATCTTCATCAGAATGAGGTTGAGAAAGGAAAAGTTGGAACTGGTTCATATCAACACCACCACCCTGAGAACCTTGTCCTTAGGACATCCCTAAATCCTGAGGACATCCTTCTTTCTCCACTCTTGAGAGGTGGTTCTTAACTTTTCCTACACTTATGAGTTGTAGTACAACCTTCCAATAAATAACTTTTGCCTTAAGTGTAGCAGTCATTTTCTGTGGCCTATAATCAAAGACTTCCAACTAAACATATTGGAAATCTAACATAATTAGGAAAAAAACATATTTATTTTAATAATGAGCATTGCTATGTGCCCAACAAAGTGGTAGGTGCCAAAAACAATTTTTCAAAATCCTACCAGAAACAGTCCTTGTCTTAAAACAACATAGGTTTTTTTTTTTTTAAGGAAATAAGGAGTATAATCAAGTACCTATAAGATAATATGGGATTAGTGGCATACACTGTAGAGGTGAGGTATCGAGGAAACTGGGAAAGGACTCTCCCCAGAGAGGGTTGTGGTAGACCAGCGTGTGGCCTAAGATTGGACATGGGCATGGCCATGTAGGGCAGGCCTGGAAGATCAGCAGAAGTGGTACCCCAAATACCTGTGACGGTCTACAAGGAGGTCAGTTTGCTACATGATGAACAAGAATAACCACAATTCAATTCTAAATAGTGGTTTGGAGCTGAAAAGTCTGGTGTGGAATTTGTTGGCAATAGGAACAAATGTCTTTCTTTATGCACAGTCATGCTTGGAAAGGCAAGGCTTGTAAAGTCATCTATGAAGTAACAGAGCGAGGAGGACAAGAGTAGAATGAAGAGGCAAATTCCAAGGTGTTGCAGTAGGTTAGTCAGGGGGCAATTCATACAAGAATGAAAACAGATTTCAAGAACTTGCCATCGAACTAGACACCAAAAAAGGCAGAGACGCCCTGGGCCTGATAAAGGCAGGAACTGATACAAAATATCCCACAGCTCCTAAGTCACACCCTCATTCCCAACTCCCCTTCCTGAGTCTTGGTCCCATGTTCATCTGCCACAGGCCATCTTCACCTGGGCAGATGAGTATCCAGGTAATCTGTCATGCCTGAAGATAAGCTTATGATGCCTTTGCTCCTTCCTGCAGGTCTCCTCCCCTTCTTTTCTTCCAAACATAGAAACCTGTCTACCTCCTCCTGTCCTTCAACCAATCAGACAGTCAGGCCTTGAGCTCCCCGCAGCAGCTTCTTCAAAAATCTCCCTGTTCCCATTTTGTCCCCACCATCCAGCAGAGCATCAATAAACTCTGTCTAAGCTGAGAAATGAAATCTGTAAAACACAATATAGCATTTACGGCCAACCAGATCCACTGGAAACACTGTTTAAAATATCACTTCCATGTTCAGGAAATTATAACAGAAACTACTTGTCCCAAATTACAGTGGATAATGCATTTTTGAGGTCCTCTATGTGTACGTGTGTCCTGAGGTGCGTGGGAGAGGTGTGATCGTGGGCATGTGCACACCCCGACAGCAGAGCCCAAGAAGGTGGGAGAGAAGATCTGGGCTTCCCTAGAGTAAAGGCCACATTCCCCAGGCAGAGGCCATCTCATGACCTTTCAGTTCCTAGGGGGCCTTGATAGGAAAAGGGAGAAATCGAAAAGTCAGCTGCTATACTTAGGTCTACTAGGTCAATCTCTGGCAGGTTAAACGCCTCTGTTTATTTGTTTATGTATTCAGAGACTTGGAGCTCAAAGATGTCTATCACTTCACACACACACACACACACACACACACACACACACACTCACACACACTCCAGATGTAATCCACGTTACTCTGAAAGAACTAGCCCTGTATAGCTGGAAATGCTTTGCAAATATCTTTTCAAACAGATCTATGCATATACTGACCCCAGCTCTGCACACCTATCCCCCAGCCCTGGCCCTGCCTGCATCTGGGCCTTCATACCTGCCACTAAGAGCAGCAGCTCTGACCCTGGGTTGTCCTACACCTCACCTCACACACACAGCCAGAGCCCACTAACCAGACTTCATGCCTTGGCCAAGGTAAGTGTGGGGGTCTGGTCCTACCTGCCATATCCATGCTGCACCAGGTCTCTGGGTACACTATCTAATGGTTTGGGTTTGTTTTTTGTTTTGGGTTTTTTTTTTTAAAGAAAGAAATCTGTTCATTCCATCATTCAAATAACTACATATTGTTTGACATCTGAAAATCATTTTTTTAAAAAAAAGAGTGAGATTCATTCTAGTAGAAAAGAGGTAGCCAAGAATAGTTTAATATGACTTTGGTATATGCTTAAGGCTTACTCAGAGTCAACAACCTAATGACAAGAAACGGTCTCCGTGTCTCCAGTCTCTGTTGAATATTGATTTTAAAAGTTTAAAGACATATGGTGTGATGGGCTTTGGGGAATGTCTGTAAAGGAACGTGGTCTCTGTTTGATGGTGGTGCTCAGGTCTGGGCCCGTATGGAGTCAGACTTGGGGACAAGCTAGAGTGTCAGCTTTCCTGATGTCCCACCCAGGCCCTTTCCTCTTGCTGCCATTCTGTGCCCTCAGGACAGGGCTGGGATGAAGTGGCAGTGTTCCAAGATATAATGAGCTCAGCCTTAACAAAGATGGACAGAGACTGCAGATTGCCACAGTGTTCGGTGGGAAAGGAGGACAGGAGGACAGGAGTCTGCTGTGAGACAAAGAGTTCCATCTGAATGCATGCATCAGTGATTATAGGACCCGGAAGTACTCTTTTGTAATCTAGTATAGATATAAACATATTATATTATATGTTAAACCTATATTTTTTTCTCACAAAGTCTTGAACTTGATTCCGAGGAAGCTCCAGTTTGAGACTATGGTTCATTACCCAAACGACTCCCGGCTGGCAGTTGCTGACTCCGTCCTGGCCCTGTTTCCAACATCTGGACAGGCTTGAAGTGAAAACCAAAGCCATGCTGGACACTGTGTCCAAAGCTCCTCTTCAGTGTTTACAAAACAAACAAAAAGGCATTTGCAGGTAAATGATGGAGCTGGAGAATATCATGCTAGGTGAAGTAAGCCAATCCCCAAAAACAAATGCCGGATGTTTTCTCTTTTCTCTGATATGAGGATGCTGATCTATAGTGGGAGTGTGGGGGAGGGCGGGGAGCATGGGAGGAATGGAGGAACTTAGGGCAAAGGGGAGAGAGGGGAAGGGAGGAGCAGGGGAAAGGTGGTGGAATGAGAGGGACATCATTATCTTAAGCACATGTATGAAGACCCGAATGGTGTGATTCTACTTTGTGTACAACCAGATAAATGAAAAATCATGCTCCATATGTGTACTATGAATTGAAATGCATTCCGCTGTCACAGATAACAAATTAGAATAAATAAATAAATAACAAGCATGCAACTGAATACAGTGAGGGAAGAAAAGAATGCTGAATAAATAATGAGGAGACTAAAACTAGCCAGTCTGAAAAAACATGACTGGACTGGAATCTTATTTAACAACATACTGCAAAGTAGTTTGCAGCTGAATTAAAGTGCATAGAAAATGTTTAAATAAATGACTAGAAAATACAAAAAAAGAAAAAGAAAAAGACACACGTAGCAGGGTTCACTGGGGCATCTGCTGCTGTTCCTTCTGTTCTGGAAGACTGACCCCTTCCTTTTCCCGTCCCCACACCATCATACCACAGGACAGCAAGGATGGACTCCACTATGGGCTTGTGTCCTCTGGACCCACAGCACCTCTGCATATAAATATGTTTTTAAATATGAAGCTTCTACATATCCCTCTCTTAGCCTAAGTTCCTTAGAAATAGTACTCATTGATTTACTCCATCAGCAGATATTTATTTTCTCAGATGTTATCAGGCACCAATAGTCACTGATCAGCATCAGTGTGTCCTCCCCTCAGAATTGTATGCATTATTGAGATTCCTGAGCAAACAGGAGGGTGAGTTTATTCTTAAGGATATACACACATGGCCAGTTTGCCTGCTGGGGTCCTATCTATCCTGGAGCCACTCAGAGCTGCAAATGCCAATATGAATGCAAGAGACAGACTTGTGTAGGTCACACAAATAAGTGGCACTTGAGCTCCTGTAAACCTAGGAAGTGGCCCTTACGCCAAACTCAACAATAGCCAAGGGGTTAGAAAGGGGAGGTGTGAAGAAAATTGAGGCAGAGGGGACCTCACTGCAGGAGTTCTGTCTTGGGAGGGACAGCAGCGTCCTCCAGGACCTGATGCGTCTCAGGGAACAGGACAGAACAGCCTTCAAGAGAGAAGGTGGCACCGTTCCTTCTTGCTCTCCTTCTCTCCAGAGTTTGAAGTCATCCACAGCAGAGGAGACAGTGATACCCAGTCTACCAGGGGTGGGGGCAGTGATGGAGCGAGTTCCACCAGCGTGTGGCTAGCTGAAGAGGGCCTGGGCAGAGTCACGAAGCTGACCAAAACAGAGAGTTTTAAGTTGTTTTTTTTTTTTTTTTATGGAAACGAGAGCATATCCCAAGTCACCAGCTCCCCTGTCACACATCCCCCATCCACCCTGACACACATATGGGACTGCCCAGCACCGAAGTAAGAAAAGCTGGTCCACACCCCAAGCTCCTCTGAGATCAGCTGGGCCACATACCACTGTCCACTGGGTTCCAAGGGCAGGCCAGCCCCAGCCCAAGCCACACAGAGCAGAGCTCCGGGAGTCCCCTCCTGGTATATCTGAGGATGTAAATATGAACAACTTGACTTTTTTGTTGGGTCCTAACTGAATAAAGAATGTCAAGAATTCATGCTACATATAGTTGTGATTGGAGGAATTGCTGGGCAAGCACTTGTCTAACCTTGTCATCTGCAGAGGGCACACTCCCCCAGCGCTGAGGACCTTGTATCTCCAGCTCGTGGCTCTCCCCCAAGGGAGAGCCTTGGGTTCTTGCTGTTGATGAAGGAAAAGAGCCAAGGAGAGCAAGCATAATGGGAAAGAGCAGAGAGGCTGCGGCCCCATGGGCCACCTGGACACCAGCTGGGAAGCAGGGTAACTGAATCAATGACCATGTTCTAAGCATCAGGTTGGACTGTGGTCGCAGAAGAGGAAAGGATAGCATGAGGCAAGAGTGGGTGAAACCATAGAAATGACACGATAAATAGGAGAAGAAAGAAGTCTGAGGTGACCGAGAGTAGAGGCACTTCCCTGGGGTCATGTAGGACAGTTGAAGGGTCAGGAAAGCTCAAGTGTGAAGGGTGCTGCAGACAGAACGAAGGCCACCAGCAAGGGCAGGGGCTGGGAGGGAAGAAGGGTGTGTCCCTGGGTGGGTCCCCAGCTAGGCACACAGCACAAGTCCAAGCAGGGAGCCAGAGGGGTGAGAGATGGGCAGCCAGGGGCCAGCCAGGTCTACGTCTGGAGGACCTTGGGTGGGTTCTCAGGGAACGGTGGAGGACAGTTTAAAGGGGACATGATACTCAGGGGGCAGAAGCTCGAAGGCCAAGGGGAGGTGGCAATACACAGTGGGTGGGGAGAAGGATCCAGAATCTAAAGGAATTCCCATAGCAACCCCTTCAGTGACTTGAGCGAGCATTTGTTGATGGAATGAATGAAAGGATCAATCAATTAATCAATCAATGACTCAATGATCTTCTAAGAGCCAACACAGCCAGAAGAAAAGATGGAATCGCCTATCCTTCCTTCCTTTCTCTCTCCCTCCCTCCCTCACCCCTCTCTCCTTCTCTTTCTTTCTTTTATCATAGAGCACAGTAGTTAGAGATAGTTAAGGAATATTCTTGTGACTCTACAAAAGAAGGTATTCAAAAGCATTGTATAGAGATCAAATTACGGATACTTGTAAAATTGTCCATCCAATGACTGTGAGACTGCTGAATTTAAATTAGTTAGATTCCTAACATTACATTCAACCCTAACTTGTAGTTATAATTTTCATTTTCCAGTAAAATATGATTTATCATAGCCTGATGTTGCCCTACGTGTCTGTCATAATAACCTGCAAGGCAATCCCAAATCTGACAGGTTTCTTGACTTTAACTGGCTCCGAATCCTTGGTTTGACAGAACGGTATTTTTGTTCTGTAAATGTATTCACCTTTATCCCCAGTTAACAGCCCCAAACTTCGTCCTTCTCTAAGATCCAGAATAAGTAAACATAACACAGGCCAGGTAGCTAGTGAGTGAAAGAGCTAGGTCAAAAATCACTCAGCCTTGCTGGGCACAGTGGCACTTGACTGTAATCCCAGGGGCTAAGGAGGCTGAGACAGGAGGATTACAAGTTCAAAGCCAGTCTTGGCAACTTGGCAAGACCCTGAGCAACTTAGTGAGACCTGGTCTCAAAATAAAACAAAATGGGCTAGGGATGTGGCTCACTGGTTAAGCACCCCTGGGCTCAATCCCCATTACCAAAAATAACCGACACCTGCTCAGCCTAGTTCTCCCTTACCACCATGTGGGCCGTTGGGCTCAGTGCTATGGTTCTGAAAAACACCCGCTTAATTGAAAAATAAATTTACCACTCTTCAAAGCTGCTCTGAAATCTGACCTGATTTTAATCATGAAAATGTTGTGCTCTATTAATATTGCATCATACAAATGAGCATTCATTATGCATAGCACCCCATAGCTCTGCTCTTTTGGAAAACTTTTAAACTTCCTTTAGAGTTATTTATCTAAGGCAGATGGTATTTTCTGCCCTTTCTTGTTAGTAAAAGATTATTTGATCTATGGTAATGAGAAGTATCCATTTGAGGGTTGAAGACTTAATTTCCCCCAGATAGAGGCAAGGATTGGG
Source organism: Spermophilus citellus (assembly GCF_964194105.1). Taxonomy (NCBI): domain Eukaryota; kingdom Metazoa; phylum Chordata; class Mammalia; order Rodentia; family Sciuridae; genus Spermophilus; species Spermophilus citellus. The sequence goes on from NC_138188.1 coordinate 51,099,128, forward strand.
GGCACATACACGGCACTTCAACTTATTTTTGGTCAAGTGGCTCTTTAATGGCAAACATCTACTGGTTGGCTGTCTATGGTAGGTTTATGAATTAAAAACATTTACTAGATAAGATCAATGAAATAATATATGTGGGTCACCAAATAGAAATAAACTGAACATGAGAAGCTGTGGAATCCTGAGTTTTGCAGCTTTCACTTTTAAAAGTTGAAATCTTACGGGTTTAATTTGAATTCATAGCATAGACTGACACTTGAAATGCCACATAAGGAAAGAAGCATTAAATTAATTTATTCTTTCAATATTTGCTGAATGGATGAATTGTATAAATATGTCCTTGCTACAACTGTATTAAATTCTAATTAATTTGAATTCAGGCTTTCACATTAGTAGTAGAATATAATACCCACAAGACACGTTATAAATTATCTTTTCAGAATACTAATTTTCTAGATGAAAGAGCCGCACTGCAGAGTTAAGGGAAAGCCTGATGGGTGTGTGAAATGATTTCTTTAGTATTTGTTTAAAGCTGAGTTAGGCTGGATCCCATGTTACATGCAGATGCTAATCCATATTCCCTGTAATGGTTAGTTTGATGTGTCAACTTGCCTGGGTCATGACACCCAGGCGATTGGTCCAGCATTACTCTGGATGTTTCTGAGGACGTTTTTTGGAGGGAATTTATATTTGGTTGAGTGCATTTGAGTGAAGCAGGGCCTGGGCCTCCAGTCAGCAAAGGCCTGAAGAGGGCGGCCCTCTGACATCTCCCCTCAGGCTCCCACTGCAACTGACCCTGAGTCTCCAGCCCGCCAGCGTCCCCAACCCATCAAACCCATCAGATCTTGGATTTGCCCAGCTTCCTCATCCGGTAACCCAATTCCTTAAGATAGGATTCTTTCTCACTAGAGATTTGTCTTGTGGGTTCTGTCTTTCTGGAGATCCTGACTACTATACTAACATTTTACTTAATACCTTAGAAGCCATTGTATTTAAAGATTTTGTTCCTGTTACTCAGTGTTTTAGTCATCTTTTTTTTTTGTGACTGTGACCAAAAGACATGACAAGAACATCGTAGAAGAGAGAAAGTTTATTTGGGGCTCACAGTTTCAGAGGTTCAGCTCACAGGCAGTGCAGAACATTGCCCTGGGCCCGGGGTGAGGTGGAACGTCATGGCGGAAGGGTTTGAAGAAGCAAGCAGTTCAGGACACGGCCACAGGAAGCACAGAGATCTCCACTCACAGGGACTAAACACATACACCCCAAGGTCAGGCCCCACGTGACCCACCTCCTCCAGCCACACCTACCTGCCTACAGTTACCACCCCATTAATCCATTCAAGTGGATTAATCCATGCTTGGGCTACAACTCTCATACCTAATCATTTCTCCTCTGAGCCTTCTTGCACTATTTCCACATGAGCTTTTGGGGACTCCTCATACCTGAACCATAACATCCAGATAGAATCAAGAGGGACAAGAGTAGCTGAAGAGAAACAGGCAGCTCCCTTTCACAAGGTCAGGATGGTGGTGCTGGACGCACCTCTGCTCCTCCCTGGCTGAGGGAATGCTGGTAAACCTTCCCAGGACTCTGCACTTTAGTTTCCTTGCCTACTACTCTGTTATTACAACTCAAAATGTTTTCACATATATTATATTGTTATTAAAGGAGTCCAGGCAGACAGATTAAGATGTATGCCTATGATCTCAGCGGCTCAGGAATCTGAGGCAGGAGGATGGCGAGTTCAAAGCCAGCCTCAGCAATGGCAAGGCACTAAGCAACTCAGTAAGACCCTGTCTCTAAATGCACAAAATAGGGCTGGGTAGGTGGCTCAGTGGTCGAGTCCCCTGAGTTCAATCCCTGGTACACACCTCCCAAAAAAAAGAAAAACTAAAATGAGGAAAACAGTTGAGTCCCCCACTCTCCTTCCTCAGGGGACGTCTGCCTTCCAGATCCACGTCCTCCAGGGGTTTGCCTCCGTCTTTGCAGGGGTCACCTGTGGAGGTTTTAAGAGCAAAACAGAAATTGAAGTAAATTGTTTTCTAAAATGACTGACAATAAACTGTTCGCGGCCCGTTCCATGGAGCCTCACTTAGTCACCTGCAGACACACACATGCGGACCTGGGCAGAGCGCGACCTCGGAGCTGGCTCTGCACACACTGTGCATGTTTGCCATCCCTCACGCACTGCACTGCTGTGCTCTGCTCTCCCCCAGGACTGACTTGCTGTTACCCCTGCTGTCACCTTCCTGTGGTTGGACCCCCAGGGCTTCAGCCTGAGCAAAACTCTCATAAATATTAAAGTAGACATCGGTCTGGATATGGCTCAGGACCTTCTGCCTCTAGAAGCAGCCAGGGGTGGTGTGTGATTTTGGCTCTCATGTAAGAGTCCTAACGGTGTCTGCCATCTTCACTTCCTGAATCTTGGTACATGAGCGTGAACTGTGAAGAAATGCTTGGCCCATGTACCAAGAGACCAGCTAACACCATCCATCAATACTCCTGCCTCTCCTAGCCAAAGTGGTGCTTCACCTGCTGTAGGGATATAATGAAGGGAGAAAGGGATTCCTGAAATGTACTCTGTACTAGGCTTGTCACCAACACCTGCAGCAGCATTATTTGGTTCTGATAAAAGCAATGGCTTCTTCTAAAAGCCGGTGGGTTTAAAATTTTTCTTTTTCTTTTTTCTTTTTTTCATTAAGCCTGTGACTTTTCTAAACTTTCAAGATATAAATGTTTTATTTCATGTAAATTTGCAAGTTCAGGGGCCTATTATTAGTTAAAACATTTTTAAATCAATGGTAATCTCCTAAGTTGTTTGCCTTCCAAAGCATTTGCAGTTGAAGCCCTACCATATATCGTCACTTGGAAAATGTTTATGTTGTCATACCATAACAGGACAAAATAAAATCTTTACTTGTAATATACGCTTTTATAAAAAGTTGTACAGATCATATACCTAGGTATAAAAAATATACCTATTACCTATATTTGTTTAAGGAAGTCTTGCTTTTGCCTCACAGGCATGAGGCCCTGAGTTCACTCCTAGCACTGCAAATAAAAGTTTTGCTTACCTAAATTATATTTAGAAAAAAAACTTTCATTAAAAATTTATCGTGTTCATGTGTTCTGAATAGTTCATATGTTGTGAAAAAATTGTAAATTGCATAGACTTGGTGAATGTTTATTTGATTTCTAAATGACTTCGTTTATTTTTTTAGTACTGGGCATTGAGCCCAGGGGTGTTTTACCACTGAAACACATCCCCAGCCCTTTGTATTCTTTATTTTGAAACAGGGTCTTGCTAAGTTGCTGAGACTGCCTTCCAGCTTGTGAGCTCCTGCCTCAGCCTTCTGCATTGTTGGGATGAGAGACTTGTGCCACCATACCAGGCTCTAAATGACATAACTTTGTAATAGGCATACTAAACATATTTTGAGGGCAAGGGTTTAGAACTTTCTACTGGATGTGTTGCTGAGAGATTTTGTCTCATGAAGCATGAGCTTCCATTTCACTGGCTCTTTAATAGGTTTGCCATGTGGGTGGAAAGATGGTTCAAGTGGACATCCTGGGTGGCTCTTTTGCTATCCTCAGTTGTTCATACTACTTGAGTACAGGCTGAGCTCTAGTCTCCTTGCCAGTGGAGTACCGTGATACGCACCTCTTTTTGCAGATCCTATTCAGAAGCTTTTGTAAGATGAGGATTGCCTTTCGCTTTTGTAGAGGTTTAGGCTTCAGAGTCATTGAAGTTGCTATTTTGGGTGCAGAGCTGATGGTGAAGGCAGATGCAGCTCAGGCCTTATTTCCTTACGGTTTACGCTCATGTACCAAGAGTTGGTCAAGGAATCATGCACCCTGCACAGAAGAAACTGAGGAGGCTGTGACATGAGCACACTGTCCTGTGCACACAATTGGGCTTTGAATGCAAGGCTATGAACATTGCACCCCTTATCCTTTTGATTACAGAGATCTGGACTTCCTACTCTCACGACACAGTTGTTTTATGTGGGTGCACCTTGCTTCTGCCTTATTTTACTCATGACCGGAATGGTCACTATGAAAATCATTTATTTTATGCAACTGACTTAATAGAGAAGCTGAAGGGAAAAAAGAGAGAGAAAACAGAGCCTAGAAAACCAGAAAATAGTTTGCCAAAGCTGGAGCCCTCACAGTAGAACCAAGGTCTTCAGAGAGGTTGAAACAAGAGTGAGGCTGGGACGCAGCCACCACAAGGCACCAGAAGTTCAGACTCCAGGGCAACTTTGCCACTCAGCTGGGGACTTCTCGGAGGTCTTTATCTAGTGAGCAGCACAGTACTGACAATTCCTTATACATGCTAGACAAAAATACCCCCATGAGGAACGGGCACATAAACATCCATACCCTGTGTGACCTTGAGAAATTCACTTCAACCTTCCAGAATTCAGTTTCTCCAAAGAGAACTAGAAGTCTTCAAGAGCTTGATAAGTCTGTCCCTGGATCACACTGTGGCCCATTGGGGTCTTTTCTGCCTCTGTTTAGTGGTTCCTCTGAATATTACTCTGATAATTAAAACTGATCTACAAATTCCAACATAGACCAATCTGGTTTTTAACAGTTTGACCATGTCTTCTTAATTTAATAGATACATTTCTGTCATTAGCATTAAATGTTTGCCGGTACATTTGCATGTGAATGATTATACTTGAAATTAATAGCACTGAATGTTCATGTACAAATTCAAGAAATATTTTTCTTCATTCATTTAGCGATGTTTCAAGATAGTTTGTTGAAGTCTATGAAGAAATAAATAAAGTGTAAGAAACAGATTTATTTTTAATATTAGGAAACTCCAGTTTCAATTTCTGGACAACCAGAATCAAGACAATCATATTGAGTGGCAGATTTATATCATACTTTTTTAATATCCAGCATTCTTGGGGCAAGATATTCATTTCAATATCCTTTACAGATGACCCTTTCAAAACATATTTTGATAATGACATATTAAGTCTAACTTTGGAGCATAAACTCTGTCAGGCCTCCTTTAGCTTTAAAATTTTATGAGAACACAATTATCTAACCAAGCTACAAATATTTCATTTGATTAATATTAATAGCAATTCTATTCATCTTGAGTCTACATAGAAACACTAGGTGAAATGGAAGTCTCTAAAAGGTATCTTGCTGATACCAAAGTTATAAAATGGTAAACCCACATGTTCAGAACCTGCCAACACAATTGAAATTCACAATGTGAAATTCTTGCACAGATGTCATGAGAGTGTAAGTTCTTTCAGGTGTGTGTGTCCAGAGCCTGTTTATTTCTGACTTTCCAAGTAATTGAATAAGTTTGCTTATCTGATTTCCCAGCCAAAAATATATTATAAGCAAAAAATAAATTCAGAATGAATAGGAGCTTTGCTAGAAGAGGAAGTGCACACTGAGCAATGAAATTGGATATGTTGACAATAAAAAGAAGAAACCACACAGTCTCTCTGGCAGTGGTCCTCGGAGTCTGTGCATTACAGCAATCACCTAACTCATGGTCATAATTATGAGGCACGGAAATTATTTATGATTACAATGTGTGTATACAAAATATATTATTTTGGTTTACAGCGTTTCCAATAAAGATGGTTGAAATGAAAGTGGTTTTTACTTGAAAAGCTTAACTTTTAGATCCTTCACATGTCCAGTTTTATAAACCTAATTCTCCAATGTGGCATTTGACTAAAAAATGGCTTTTTTTTAATATATCACAAGAGCCTTCAAAACCTCACCCCCTGAGGGTTTTCAAAGCCATGACAGCCCTGCGACCCATCAGAACATGGAGCTGGGAAACATTTACCTTGCATTGATTCACTAGGTGAAGGTTGTAGAATTTTTATGCAAACACATGACCCTCCATTTTAGTAAAAGATTAACTTCTGTAAGAAGTAATTTCCAATCTATTTTCTCAGGCTGAGTATTCAGTTAATTATTGTAAAATATAAAAATTTTACATTATTATTATTTACATTATTATTGTAAAATATGCAACTCTGGTAAAATGCCCTGTGGACTCAGGCTTGGCCTCTGTGGGCCAGGTGTGAAGGATCTTAGCATGGAATCCTGTTGCTTGAAATGATTCAGAAGTTGATCCCAAGAGCAGCAGAGCTAAGACATGACACAGAGCCCAGATGAAAATTAAAGGACCATTTCTAGTGCCCTCTCCAAACTTCATCTCCTCTACTGCAGTTCCTACTAAGCACCCTGAGTCACATCCACAATCCCTATATGGGACACCCTTAGACTCTCATACCTAGGAATTTCTCCTTTGCTTTAGGCACCCACTCCTATAGCCACTGTGCAAAACAGTATGGCGGTTCCTCAAAAAAATAAAATCAGAACTACCATATGATGCAGCTATACCACCCCTGAGTATTTATCATAAGGACATGAAGTCACCAAACAAGAGAGACACACACACCTGTAGGCCCACCTTTATTGCAGTACCATTCACAACAGCCAAGGTATGGAATCAGCCTAGGGGCCAGTCAACAGGCGAATGGATAGAAAACATGGTATCTATACCCTATCAGTATTTAGCTATATAGAAGATAAAGATGATTTCATGTCATGAGCAGGAAAATGGATGGAACTGAAGGACATCATGTTAAAAAAAAATAATGCAGGCACAGAAAACCAAGTATCCCATGTTTTCTCTCATATGTGTAAGCCCCCCCAAAAAAATGACCTAAAAGAAAAAGAGGGATTATTAAAGAATAAGAAAGGGAAGAGGGGGTGGGGGAGAGGGAAAGAAGATATAAGTAAAACCTGTGGGAGGGCAGCCGCTCTTATGAGTAGTGAAGATAACGGCCCGAGAACAACCTGAGGTTACCTGAAGCCAGAAAGCTAGGCACCTGTCAGGATGGGAGGACCCCATGGTGCAGTTTCCTCTTTGCACGGAAAGTTCTTCGCCTCATGATTCTCAATGTCACCTCAGGAGAAGTTCCAGAGAATTCCCAATGCAAGCTAAGGACAAGTTGTCTCCTTTAAAACTTTCCTGGAGAGAAGGCACTATTTACTGAGCGGCCAGCACCCTTAATATATTTCAGAAGTGTGGAGGTAGACTTTTAATTTTAAACTACATCTTACAAACACATATTTTTTCCAGCTATTACTTTGTAAGACACTGAAAAATCATGAATATTTCATATATTAATGAGGCACGACAAAGTTCTATACAGATAGACATCCATACCTGTGGATTCCACATTTAGAATTCAACCAACCACAGGTTGAAAATTATCATTCCCACTCTCCAAATTTGTGTCTGTACTGAAGATGTACAGATACTCTGTTTATCTTTATTCCCTAAACAATGAAGTATAACTACTACTTACATACTTCATCCCTTGGATTAGACATTGTATCAGAGAGAAAATTCAAGCATCCAGGAGATTAAGTGTAGGTTCTATGAAAATACACATTTTTTAAGAGACTTGAGCATCTGCGGGGTTTCGTATTCTAGGAGGTCTCCAAACCCATAGATGCTGAGGAATGACTGCCTTTCAAATTGTATAAGAGGAAAATATCAGTAAATTATTCGTTTAGTTATAATGAGAAAAGGACAGTGGTTTGGATTTCCCTGTATGGAGGCGGAAGTTTTCTTATTGTGTGTGCATGTGTGTACATATAAACATTTACATCATTCTCTTTGCTGGCCTCAGCCCTGGGCACCGAGGAAATCAAGGTTGGAAAGACTCATCAGGGACCCCAGAGAGCTCAGAAAGGGAACAGTGTGAAATCTCAGAATTACTGTGATTGATTTTCTGCTGACTTAGCCCTGCCTTCCCCCTGCCCCCGCAACGCCTCCCCCCTCTGGTTTCTGCAAGAAGTATTCTGCTTGAAAAATGTCTATTCTCCGTGTTCTTCTGAATCTCAGCAGCAGCAGCTTGGGGCAAAAAGCATTTCTACAAAGTTTTGTTAAGCAGAAGGTGGTCAGTATAACTTGTGCTCTATATTTTTAAGGTGTAGGAAAGGTGACAAATAGTATGGTGGAAACTTCTTCGATGACTCCCTGGTGCAAAAAATAACCATTTGATTTATTGTCAAGAAAGAAAACTATCATCAAGTGGTCAGTTGAGTGCAAGGCTGGGAGAGTAGCGGGGTGGGAAGAATCTCAAGCCACTCATCATTTGTGATGGAACTTTCAGAACCCCGTCTATTTTTGACATATCCCAGTGCAGCAGTGGTTTATGATATTCAGTAGACTCTATCTCTCAAATGCTTTTCTCACATCTCACAGACTATCTATACTTCAGGGCACAGTTTTAGAACCAGGTCCCCATGACTACTAGCAAGCCACGTCCATGATGCCCACTGTGTCTAAGCTTGTTGCTGTTCCGTCTGGAGTCTGGACACGACTCTCACTCAACTACAGTTGCCTGGTGAGTCTCTGGATGGTGGCCCCCTGGGAACAGGAGACAACATGCATGTCTTAGTGTGCACTCCCCTGCATCCAGTGTGGCCTGAAACAACGTGGCTTCTCACATGTTGATCCAATTTAATTCTTCAACTGAATTTCTAAATAATCGACAGTAAAGAGAAAAACCTTAAATCTCAGAAATCTAACAGTTCTTTCAGGTTATGCAATATGGCCTGGGATTTCTTTTTTATTATTATTATTTTTTCTTTATGCCTAAGCATTCAACATTGTGCCTGATAAAAAAGTTTGATAAAGTTCATTTGTTGGCTCATGGATACACACTATGTAATGGAAGAAATGCTATTAAAGATGTGTGGGAAGGCATACCTTTCAAACCACCCTGTATTTGCAGAGCAGAGGGTGGTCTCAATTTGCCCAGTACGGGAGATCTATACCTGCACAGTGATCGTTCAGCACCCACAACAGGAGAGTAAGTCATTAGAACATTCGATTATTTAGTGCATTATTATCTAAAACATCACCACAAAATTTACATGCAATGGACAATAATATCCAGAATCAAGGAGTCACAGTTCCTAGCAAGCCACCTTTACTCCAAAACTCTTGAGAGTCTGAAATTTTTATGATGTTTGGTAAATGAACATTTTAGCACCAAATGATAGCAGTAATTGTTCCCAAAATGGGAAAAGAAAAGGTAAGGGTGCAGTTGGGCAGGAAGAGGGAATTCTGATTTTGGTGGCAGTCTTTCAATGGAGTAAGCAGAAGTCACATTCACAGCTGGTGGATGCCACTGGCTTAATCCCTCTCTTACATTGTGATGCTGACACTATAAGGGTCACAGAAGATGACCAAGGGCTCAAGTGAGCATTGTGATTTTGCATTTCAGTCTGGTCACATTTTATCTTCAGGTGCTTACAAAATCCACATTTAAATTGTAATCTCATGAATATTTTATTCCTTGGCTTCTCCTTTAGAACTACATGTTCTCTAAAAGTTAGAGTATATACAGCTTCTTCTTCCATCAGAAAAAAATTTTAATGTGATCATTTATTTGACATGATGCTATTACTGTATTTTGGAGCATCAGAAACTATTTCAAAACTTTTACACCCTCCATCTTTTCTTTTTCAGCAAAAATACTACTCTTTGTAAGGATGTTGGTGTCACATGAAGTAGTTTGAGGAAGCATAGAACATTATCACTGTCATTTTGAGAAAGATTTGGATTACTCTGAGAAGGTGGAACACGACCACTCTTGACTTGCAGGGAATGGCTCCCAGATTGAACTCTTGCCCAGCTCCATGGTCAGATTGTTCAGCCCACACCCTTCCTGTCCCCCTGTGTACCCAGAATTAACTAGAAGTATTGTATAAGCCTGGCTTGGGGGGTGTGACTCCTCTTCGCAAAACGCCAAAAGCTTCCATCTCACTAAAGAAGACCAGCGTCTTCGCAGGCCCATGAAGACCATGGAGCCCTTCTGGCCCCATCTCCTGCCTCTCTCTGCCCACCTGTTCCAGCACGTGTCTGTTGTGCTATCCCCTGAGGCCCTCTGTCTGGGACGCCCTCATTCAGATGTCTGCGGTCCCCACTCATATCCTCCAGGCTGCTGCTCCAGAGAGATCCCCTCTACCTGCCAGGTACACCAGGACACCATTCCCTTCCTGGCTCCGTTGTCTTCGTAGCACGTGGAGCTAAGGGGCCTGCAATTTGTTTATTACCTGCCTCCACCCTTGGAATGGAAGTCCCTGAGCAGAACTTCCTGTCCACCATGCCCATTGCTGTGCCTTCAGTGCCAGATGAGTGTCCGGACACTGGGGGGCCCAGCACATAAGCCTCAGACGGATGGATTCACTGTTGCCATAGAAGTGCTGGTTATCAGTCAAGAGGCTCCACAGGCAGGTGTAAGATGGCATTTTCCTGTGAAATCAGTTTTCCATAAATTATATTTATGTGAAGTATAACCCAGTTAGCTGTCATTAAAGAATTAAACCACTGCCACTCACTAAGAGTACAAAGAGAGACCAGCTTATCACATTTACACATTTAAGAGTTATTAAGGTAAACATTAAGCTGTTTTATGCCTTCCTACCTTGATAAATAAGCCTCAGAATTTCAAAATCTTCTGGACAGATTTTTCAGGAAATTACTTGGAAATACTTGTTTGAAAATTCAGTTCCATGTCCTTTTTATTTTATTCTGGGATGTGTGTGTGCGCGCGCACACACATGGATGCATACAACTGTTTTTGCCAAAAAAAATTGATGCTCTTTGGCAAAGTGAAAGTTTGAGGTGTGAACTTTCAAGAGATGTTTTTATAAACTCCTCCATGGAGTCAGCAGCCACATTGACCCTGAAACAACCACCTTTTAAGTGTTAGGTCCTGTTGGCACATTGTCTTGGCCATCACGGTGCCAGGAGACCCTTTCAATCAAACCCGAGCTGGCCACTCATCCCAAAGCACCTCCATGTCACCTGGCAGCATTCAGAGCTCCTCTGCCAAGTCCCAAACTGCAAAATGACTGAGAGAAGCAGGTGGGAACGGGAAGGAACTGATCAGGGGCTTCCACCCCAGTGTGCATTCCCTTGGGAACAACAACACGTGGATGACAAGGGCTAACCCAGGGACCAGAAGACCCAGACGCAGAGACACGATGTGAAGATGTGAGTGATTCCCTCAAGGAAGCAGTTCCAGGATGGTGACAATGTGGTGTGAGCCATGATCCCAAACCCCCAAAAGCCCTATAAGGTAGAACCCGATGTACCCACTTTAATAAGTGACATGATAATAATAATAGAAATAATTACATATCACCGGTTCAATGACAGGCATTGTTCTAAGTACTTTTCATATTCAGACTCATCTAATTCTAAAAACAACCCCATGAGAAAGGTGCTATAATGATCAACTTATAGATGGGGAAAATGAGCCACTTGGAGTTCAAGTGACTTCCCAAAGTGGTGGGGTCAGGACTCACGTGCAGGCAGTGTGGGTCTGGACTCCACACTCCGCGACTGCTTTGCACTGCCCCTGATCTACACAATAATAACTCAATTAAAAGAATAGTAGTGGCTTAGTTAGAGAAGGGGATTCATGGTACACAAACCTCAGTCTGCATTCACTACCTTTCTGCAGACTTAAAGCTACTCTGAAAGCCAGGCTTGGTAGTCTATACTTGAAATCCCAGTGACTCTGGAGGCTGAAGCAGGAGGATCACACTTTAGAGGGCAGCCTAGACATCTTAGTGAGACCCTGTCTCAAAATAGAAATTAAAAAGACTGGGGATGTAGCTCAGTGGTGGAGCACCCCAGGGTTCAGTCCCCAGTAACAAACAAAAACTGCTACTCTATATAATCACATATGAGCATGTATATAATTCTTATATTACAAGAAACAATTTGTGCAAGTTTGAAAGATTTAGAAAATCAAAGTCAAGAAAAAAGATTCCATAAGTGAGGGGGAAGCAAGACTGCATGTCAATTAATAAACTCATGGGGCTTCTGGGGCTGACCCCTGCGGGGGTTGGTTGTGCAGATCACGTAGGATCCTCCTAAACACAGTTGTTCTTTGAGCAATTGGTGCTAATCACACACAGCTAGAAACATTTCCACAGCCACACTCACATGGACGCACACAGCCCCACCCCTTGTGCAAGGGCACCCTCGTGTGAGAAGACGCTTCTCCATGTTCAGCAAAATGGTGACATTCAGTCTGAATGAAAGATGGCTCCCCAAAGCAGGGTGTATGGTTTATACTGTCGACAAAAATGGATGACTCTGAATAAAGGGAATGTCTGTCCCCCAGATAAACTCCCTCCCCCTAGATCGGCAGAACACATTGTAGGTTTGCTATGAGAATTTTGCAAAGTTACCCCCATCATTGTTCAGTGGCAGTGAACAACCTCCGGTCCCTCTTCCTCTGCGCCTGGCCTCTGCTCAGCACGTGGCTGCCCAGTCTCCGTCAACAGTGAGAACAGCCCAAGCACAGAGGTGAGTCGTCTCTGTTTGATAGACACAGAAACCAAGCATGGTGGTTCGAGTGCCTCCTCCAGAAACCTTGCTGAATTTAATTGCCATCGTGACATTCAGAGGTGGGACCTTGAGAGTAGGGAGGCTCTGAGGGCCCTGGTCTAATGAATGGATTCATGCTGCTGTCAGAGAACAGTGAGAGACTGCAAGAGTAGGTTTGTCAAAGGTGGAGTCCCAGGTGCTCTGTGTGTCTTCTGCCTGCTCCTGGGTCCTCTGCCACATCACGTCGTAACTCGGAGGTCCTTGCCAAACAGTGGTGACATGGCCTTGGACTTCCCAGCCCCCAGAACCATAAGCCAAATAAACTTCTAAGGCTTATAGCTTACCCTGTCTGTGATATTCTGTTACAGCAGCAAAAGATGAACACCAAGACTCAGAGAAGAAATTTCTCTCAGGATACATATTTGCTACATATTATGGGGGCTTAGAGCCAAATCTGTGTGACTTGAAACCCATGCTATCCTGTTATCTCTTGGAAAACCATTTGAGGATGTTGATACTACAGCAAAGAATAATTACAGAAGTTATAAATTCAATGAGCAAAAGAAGTGAACGGTGAGCTCTTCTTGTAATAACTAAAAAGAACAAAGTGTGACCCGTGTGGTGAGTTACTTCTGCTTATGCAGCCACAATGAGTCAAGTTCTGTGGAATTGTGATTTTTATTGTGTTACAACTAACACGACTTAAACATTAATAGGATTGTAATAAAGGGACTTGAGCTATTGATCAACCGCTGTTATGTGAAATTCCGCTGGAGGTGACAAACTTGTGCTAAGATGGCTCCTGCAATACTTTCTCTGGGGTGGAGAAAGTATTTCTCTTGTGAAATCGGGCTGCCTTTGGCCTCAATCTTCATTCTCCTTCTTTGGGAGACCTGTTCTCCCATCAGATGCAGTCTGGAAGGACTTTCTGTCCTCCTGGGCCTTGGGGTGGCATGTGGCCCCAGCCAGTCCAATAGCACACTTACGTGCAATAGAGTTGCATGGAGCCCTCTCCAGGTCTGCTGCAAAAAGCCAATGTGTTTATGTGACTCTCTAGTTCTTGTCTTGTGAACTTGGTCCCTGACCTGTCCTATCATTTAAGCTCTCTCATAATAGGAACCATAATTTTTTTTCTAATTAACTAGAATCAGTTATTTAATTCCATATAATCATAGTAAATCCTATTAAATCATATTAGCTCTAGTTAATTCTGATTAACTAGAATAAGTTTCTGATGTTTACAACCCAGGGAGCTCAGCAGATCATTCCTTCACCAGACAGCTTGTGGGCTGAGGGCAATGCTGAGATGGAGGGTTACCGTGAGATGACCTTCCAGGCAGGAAAGAGCAGCAGGTAGAGCTGGTAACAGGTAAATAATGATACGAGAAGGTTTGAGATAATTTAGGACAGTCTAGAGGAAGACTATGGGTTTTTTTTAATTATCAATATTCTAACTTTTGAATTAGGTGATGGATTCTTGTATGCATATTTGATATTGAATAAATAAAAAGCAACTAGGCACAGACCAATAATGCAAATCTGCAGTGAAAGTAGAATTATAAATTTCCGAGTTTTGCTTATCAAAAGTAAAAAAATATACATTTCTTGGACATGTAGAAAATTTTACAGAAAATTTTAAATTAGAAACCACTGGAAATTGAAATACAATTTGCTGTTGAACTAATCCTTCCAAGGAGTTATTTTAGACAAATAATTGTAGCACCTAAAGGAAAAAAAGGTAAAAGGGGTTCACTCCAAAGATTATTTGATAATTCTCTAAATCCTGAAATCATGCTGCAGGGGAGACCTGGAGAATGAACACTGACCTGCATGCCACTCAGCGAGCTTCCTTCCTGTCTCTCCATCCTTCTGGGCATGATCCTTTGATTCAACACCAAATTGCATTTTAGCAATTCTTTCAATAGGGTCACCATCCAGAAACCCCACATTCCTCACTCTATTAAATAAATTTTCAACACAGTATTATCCTTACCAAAGACCACCTTGCTACCTTGTATTTTTTGAGAGAATTTTTTAATATTTATTTTTTAGTTTTCAGTGGACGCAACATCTTTATTTTATTTTTATGTGGTGCTGAGGATCGAACCCAGTGCCCCGCGCATGCCAGGCGACCACGCTACCGCTTGAGCCACATCCCCAGCCCATACTTTGTGTTTTTAAAAGGTGACGTAGACATAGTATTCTGGTGGAAAGATGCAGGTGAGATTCTGAATATCGACAGATGTGAGACACAGAGAAAGACAGTCAAAGGCACTGGTGCTGCTGAGCACTCGTCACAGTCACAGTTCCAACCAAGACCTTGACTAAAAAAGACAGGAAAAGTCTGTTTGAAGAATGCCATACAGTAGCAGTTTCCACCAAATTTTAAGGTGTAAAGTCGAGGCAGAATATCTAGATCCGCAGGAGAAGGAATGGTCAGCCAAGGAAAAGTGAATAATGTGTCAGGATTCCAAATCCAATACAATTTGCACCTATTTCTGTGTGGTTGCATGTAGACTCATCCCATGTAAGCTACACATCAAAGACTTAGTCCCATTCAGCTTCAGATCTGGAAGGGAATTAAGATATTAAGTAGGGTTTTCAAGGAAGGCTGTCTGAGAAAGTGGGGCTGGGATTCAGTTTGTGAAGAGGAGTCAGCTATAACTAAGTGCACCGTGAATGGTGGAAATGCCAAAACCACGGCTCTCTTTCCACTGGATAGAAAGTGCAAAATAACATCCCAGAAGCACCGTCCTTTAAGCCCTGTCCCCTTGCCCTGATTGATCCTAAAAGTCAAGTTCTTCTCATTTTTCACATTGTGTACACTTGACTCACTTGCTCAGGAAATCTCTCCAACGGAGAGAGACCACGTGCGTCAGTAACATGTGCACGCAGAATCTCACAGATTTGTAGAATGCTCTTGGACTCACTTTAAAATTTGATGTTGACAATGACCCTATGCAGTGGCCAAGGCAGTTATTGGAAGTGGTCCATGGTGGGATAAAACAAGCACCAGTCCTGAAACAAGGGTTCAGCCCTATTCCTACCACTTAGCACCCTTCATCCTCCAGCATAGAACTTGAACTTTCTGAACCTGGGGGTTTTCATTAGTCAAATCAAGAGAAATGTATCTTCTAAGAATAGCAATGATATTCTTCAAAACAAAAGTGTACTGGACTTATTTCACATACTTATTTATTTTCTTATTTTTAAGAAAAAATAACTGTCCTCTGTTTTTATTAAGGAAGGTGGGAGCCTCTGAAGCTTCAGGAACATCACAGCATGACAGTAACTTCAGTCTTTTCTTTGAAATTAAATTATTTATTTATTCTAATTTGTTGCACATGATGGCAGAATGCAATTCATTTTATATTACACATATAGAGCACAATATTTCAAGTTACTGATTGTACACAAAGTATTTTCACACCATTCATGTCTTCATACATGTACTTAGGGTCATGATGGCCATCTCATTCCACCATCATTCTTACACCCTTGCCTCCTCCCTTCCTGTCCCTCCCCTTTGCCCTATCTAAAGTTCCTCCATTGCTCCCATGCTCCCCCCTCCCATCATCATTAGGAATCAGCATCCTTGTATCAAAGAAAACATTTTGCCTTTGTTTTTTGGGGGGGATTGGCTAACTTCACTTAGCATTATATTCTACAACTCTATCCATTTATTTGCAAATGACATGATTTTCTTCTTTTTAAATGCTGAGTAATGTTCCACTGTGTATATATACCACAGTTTCCCTATCCATTCATCTGCTGAAGGGCATCTAGGTTGGTTCCACAATTTAGCTATTGTGAATTGTGCTGCTATAAACATTGATGTGGCTGTGTCCCTGTAGTATGCTGTTTTTATGTCCTTTGGGTATAAACCGAGGAGTGGGATATTTGGGTCAAGTGGTGGTTCCTTTCCAAGTTTTCCGAGGAATCTCCATACTGCTTTCCATATTGGCTGCACCAATTTGCAGTCCCACCAGCAATGTATGAGTGTGTCTTTTCGCCCACATCCTCACGAATACTTATTGCTGTTTGAATTCTTGATAGCTGCCATTCTGACTGAGTGGGGGTCAGATGAAAACTTAGAGTAGTTTTGATTTGCATTTCCCTAATTGCTAGAGATGTTGAACATTTTTTCGTTTGTTGATTGATTTTATATCCTCTTCTGAGAAGTGTCTGTTCAGTTCCTTGACCCATTTATTGATTGGGTTATTTGTGGTTTTTTGGTGTTAATGTTTTTGAGTGCTTTATATACCCTAGAAATTAGGGCTCTATCTGTTCTGCTTGTGGTAAAGATTTGCTCCTATTCTATAGGCTCTCTATTCACCTTACTGATTGTTTCTTTTGCTGAGAAGCTTTTTTAGCTTGAATGCATCCCATTTATTGATTCTTGGTTTTTATTCTTGTGATATAGGAGTCTTATTAAGAAAGTTGGGACCTAATCCAACATGATGGAGATTTGGGCCTACTTTTTCTTCTATTAGGTGCAAGGTCTCTGATTTAATTCCTAGGTCCTTGATCTACTTTGAGTTGAGTTTTGTACATGGTGAGAGAGAAAGTTTTAATTTCATTTTGTTACGTATGAATTTCCAGTTTTCCCAGCACCATTTGTTGAAGAGGCTATCTTTTCTACAATGCACATTTTTTGCACCTTTGTCTAATATAAGATAACTGTAACTATGTGTAGTCTCTGTGTCCTCTATTTTGTACCATTGATCTACAGGTCTATTTTGGTGCCAATACCATGCTGTTTTTGTTGCTCTGTAGAATAGTTTAAGGTCTAGAATAGTAATGCCGCCAGCTTCATTCTTCTTGCTAAGGATTGCTTTGGCTATTCTGGGTCTCTTTTTTTTCCAGATGAATTTTATGATTGCTTTTTCTATTTCTATGAGGAATGTCATTGGGATTTTGATTGGGATTGCATTTAATCTGTATAGTGCTTTTAGTAGTATGGTCATTTTGATAATATTAATTCTGCCTATCCAAGAACAAGGTATATCTTTCCACCTTCTAAGGTCTTCTTTAATCTCTTTCTTTAGCATGCTGTACTTTTCATTGTTCTTTCACCTCTTTGGTTGAGTTTATTCCCAAGTATTTTATTTATTGATTGATTGAGGATATTGTAAATGGGGTGTTTTTCCTTGTTTCTCTTTCAGAGGATTTGTCACTGATGTACAGAAATTCCTTTGATTTATGGTTGTTGATTTTATATCCACCTACTTTGCTGAATTCATTTATTAGTTCTAGGAGATTTCTGGTGGAATGTTTTGGGTCTTCTAGGTATAGAATCATATCGTCTGTAAATAGTGATAATTTGAGTTCTTCTTCAAAAATTGTCAACCAAATTCTGGCAAATTGAATACAAAAACATATCAAAAAGATAGTGCACCATGATCAAGTGGGATTCACCCCAGGGATGCAAGGTTGGTTTAACATAAGGAAATCAATAAACATAATTCATCACATCAATAGACTCAAAGATAAAAATCATATGATCATCTCAATAGACTCAGAGAAAGCATTTGATAAAATACAGCATCACTTCATGTTCAAAACACTAGAAAGACTAGGGATATCAGGGACATACGTCAACATTGTAAAGGCTATCTATGCTAAGCCCCAGGTCAACATCATTCTAAATGGAGAAAAATTGAAAGCATTCCTTCTAAAAAACTGGACAAGACAGGGATGCCCTCTTTCACCACTTCTATTTAACATAGTTCTTGAAACACTGGCCAGAGCAATTAAACAGAAGAAAGTAATCAAAGGGATATGGATAGGAACAAGAGACTTCAGTCTTTGTCATTTGCAATCTGTCATTCTAACCATTTCCTAATCACTGAACTAGAGAATTTCCCCTGCTTTGGAAACAGGGCAACATTCATGACCTCTGTCTCTTCTAAACATGAGGAGCTATGGATTCAGTTTGGCTTTTTGTCACAGTTGACAACAGTGGTACCAAGCACTTGGGGGTTTGACTTTTGTTTTTCTTTGTTTGGGGTCACACAAAGGACATTTGAATGTGCAAGCATGGGAGATGTGTGACATTAACAAAGCAATAATGGTGGTTATTTGGATGCAAGCATGGGAGATGTGTGACATTAACAAAGCAATAATGGTGGTTATTTGGATTTTGTGCTTATTCCTAGTTGAGAGGATTCATTCTTTCTGAGGTGAAGGAGAGTGCTGCAGTCTAGCTGGGCACAGAATCACGAGCCACTCAAGCAGGAACAAAACTTTATTTTTGAAAATGCCACCAATACTCCGTAGGCGCCCGGCAAGCAAGCCGGTCCACCCACAATCGCGTCTACCAGAACCGGAGCCCAGCACCTCCCCCGGAATTCCCTCCTACTATCCTTCCCCAACCAATGGGAACTCTCCAGGAGTCCCGTAGCAGGCCAAGGTGAACAGCAGGAGTCCAATTTCCATATGAATGTAAATCTTAACATAATCATATCATCTCAATGGCTAGCTGGTGTCACCTTACAACCAAAAGTGCCATGCATCATATTATTTGGTTGTGGCTCCTAGCAGGAGAGCTAACATTTCATAAGTAAATTAGAACGTATACACTGTGTCATGTCTATAACGTTTTCTCTTTATATATGTTTATGCAAGCCCTTTCATATTAATATAAAATATCCAACCACCTCTCTCATTACACCAATATCTAAGAGGAGAAAATTATTCTATTATTTCTTTCAACTTAGAGCTTTGAATATCTTCAACCTAGAAATATTCTGGTTGTTCCTTGAATCTTCCCTTAATTGAACTCAGATTTATTCATGAGTAATCCCACAGACAAAAATAAATACAATAAAGTTCCCCCAAAAAATCCATATTTCTGCAGGATTATTAGACCCCAGATTTATAGTCTTCATCTGACAATTACACCAGAAAGTGACTATCGTCTGTCCTTGGTCTCTACATCAGAAGGTCAGTGTTGATCCTCAGGAGAATACAGTAGGTTTGGGAAAGAAGAACAGGTCAAAGGCCTACCCAATGGAGTCCATGCAAAGATGCTTCATGGAACTTATAATTCATGGCCAATGCGCTGGTATGTCCACCCATGCTGTGGTGGAGAGACTGAGGCAGAGAAGGCACGTCATTTATGAAGGGCCACACAGACCAATTCTGACACAATCAGGATTCCATCTCTTGTTTGGATCTCCAGAGAGAATACTTTTTTCCATACAGGGTCTCGCCAACTTATGGAGTCTTAAAGACCCAGAGCAATCTTGCATAATTAGTTTTTACCCAACCTAGACTGAGTTCATTTAATTAACAGTGATGGAAACATGGCTCAATGCTGAAGAGAATGCACTTGACCACGGCCATATTCGCCATTTTCAATTTATGCTGCAATTACTCCCCAAATCTCAAACTTGAAAACACAAGCTCACTTGGTAGGGGAAAGAAGGAGGTTGGGAAGGACTTATAAGTACTGATTAATTTTCTAACATATGGCTGTGAAAGGCAAATTGCTTTCCTGCTTCCTTATTAAGCTAGTTAATGCTTATCATTTCATACACATGTCAAACGTTAATTGATGAAACTTTGAAAAAGGATGGAGGAGAAAAAAAAACTAGCATCTCACTTTGGAATATCTTTGAGAACTGAAAATTAAAATGAACATAAAATAATAGGGGGTAGAAGGAGCTCACACCCTCTTCATTTCAAACCAAAGCTCATAAAACACAGCAATTCAAACCTCCTACCTGCTTGCAAATTTGAGAAGACCAACATTCTGGCATGCTCTTGAGGTTATTTTTCACAAATCAATGATAAGTGAGCCTTTGTTTGCTTGTTCTCATTCAATGGTCTTGTGTTTATACCATTTTCCACATAACAAACCCACCACTCAGAGCCAATTTGATGTGTATTTTTAATAAAGTTAATTAGGCAGCAGGCAGTTTGGGAAGCTTCTCTGCATAGCATATTAGCAGTTAGGTAATTCCCCCAGGAGGAGTGGGAAGAGCCCTGGGTCTTTAAAATTGCAGCTACATCTTTATTGTCATCTTGTCTTGTTCCTTAGCAATGTTAACTTCAAGTGCACGGAGAAAAAGCTGGAGTTCTCTTGGAAATGAGTGCTGATTGCATGGTAATGAGCCAGGGATCGGATATCTATGGACAGAGACCTTGCTCCTGTCCAGTCCTTGATGAATCTCATGCAATGGGGAACCGCCCAAGGTGTGAAGAGTTCCAGGTAGACCCTCACACCTCAGGGTGCACAGTTCACATCCATTTACAAACCTTCCTCCCTGAATGCCCAGTGAAGGTCACACATGGACTTAATTGGGGAGGGGACTTCATTTGTTCACTACTGAAGACTCATGGTGTTAATTAAAGCTTCTAGGTTTTGCAAAAACCATTTAATGTCACAGGGCTTTGTTATGAGCCTGTTTCCATTTCCCTTTTTGAAGGTGGCTGAAATATTGCAGTGAAATAATGGGGACTCTAGTTGCCTCCAGTAATTAATGGGCTTTTCTAACAGGGCATGATGGAGTCATTAGGGAGGCGAAAGGCTCTTACTAGTGCCATCCATCGGGAGAACACTAAATACCCGGAGAATGTCACAGGTCTCTGAAGCTGAAGGCTGCTTCCTTGAAGCTCTCCATTGTAGATCTGTATGTGGTTTATTTTCATATCATTTTGATTTCTCTTTAATGCAGAGCAATTATCTGTGAAGGTCAGTGCCAAATTAGTTCAAGTCTGAAGAAAGTACCAATGTAAAGGAAATGTAATTTTGCAGCATAAAATTATACCAAGTAACTGTCAAAATCTTAAACAAGAATTTTTATCCATAAATCCACCTTTCATTTATTGTCTAGATACAAATTCAGTAAAAATTGTTAGAAAACATTTTTCTTAAAGAGATTTGCCTTTATTTTCTGCCACTGCAACTTTAAAAAAAAGTCTTGGTTACAAAGGAACCACAACATCAAAATAGAAAATGAATCCAGGAAGAATTATCACAAATTCTGAATTAGTAAAAACTAAGGTATTACTGTAGTGATAACAAGATTCGGTCATTCCTTTTTCAAATATTTATTGCCTATTTAACAGGTACAAGGCCCCTGTGCACATTTGTTCAAAGATTAAAACTGGTCCTGACCTTCCGGAGACAGAGGTGAACAACAAGAATGGCAGATAATTCGAAAGGCAGGACAGAAAGGTAAAATCACTAAGTGTGGAAGTCGGGGAGTGCGTGGGTGTGGAAGGGAAGCTCAAGTGTCAGGTTGGGCTAGTCCTCCGGATGCTGTCAAGGACCCAGATGTAGAAGTAAGAAGGTCGTGCCAGGTTGAGAGATGCCAACAGAGGAAAGGGCCAGATCCTCACCCGGCAGCAAAAGAAGGGGCAAGTGGTTGCCAGCAAGGGGCATCAGCAGACTGAGCGAGAGGGAGAGCTGAAAGAAGGGGACAAAGAGGCCACTCAGGGGAGGGACAGCAATTAGGAAAAGCAGTAGGACTCTGGTCTTCACTTAGTGAAGGGGAGCCCCTGGGGGCCGGGGTGTGAGCAAAGGAAGGACAAGCTCCGCCAGGCTTTGGGGATTACGCCCAGGGACACTGTACCCAGGAACTGCATCTCTAGCCCCTTTGTGTTTTATTTTGAGACCGGGTCTCCCTAAGTTGCTGGTCTCTCACTTGTGATCCTCCTGCCTCAGCCTCCTGAGGAGCTGGGATTAAAGGTGAGCTCTTAGTTTTGAATGGGCCTTTCTGGCTGCTCTTTGAGAATGGACCAGGGACAGGCAGGACTAGAAGCAGAGAGACCAGTTAAGGACTGAGAGCTGAGGATGGCTTGGACCACAGCAGGGGAAAGGAGCAGGCTTCCAGGGGACCCTCTCCAATCCCAAGAGCATTAGACTCCTGTTTCTCCTTGGCGCTATTACCCTGTGGCTGTTTATGTCTCTCCGCAGAGACCAGGAGCCCTGGAAGTCAGTCCCGCCCCCGCCCCCGCCAGTGCAGAAGAAGCGTGCTCCTCTTCAGCACAGCTCCCAGCGCCCAGAGGGCAAAGAGTTGGTGGACCGGGGGCGGGGCAGGGGGCCAGGCAGGGCGCCAGGATGGCTCCACTGTGCAGTGGCACAAAGCGGTGCCTTGCGCACTTGTCACCAGAGATGTCATTCACTTGGGGGATGAAGAGTAGCTCTCTCACGTTATTGCATTATTTCCACCAAAGCATAAAAATTTTTTATGGATGTTGAAGAAAAGTCCCAAACCCTTTGAGAGCCTGTTGTTAATGACGCTGGCGTCAGTGAGCCCCAGACGTGGCGTGCTGTCCCTCTCGCCCACACATGCCTGCTTTACGCTGCCCTCTGGGCATTTCTTCTAGGTTCCCCTTTGCCTTCCAGCGCCTGTGCAGCCCCAGCACCTCTCACACCCACTGTCCTCCCCGATGGGGCCATCCTGGGGTTGGGCTGGATAGGTCTTTGTCGAGGGGCAGATTCTCCATGCACTGTGGGGCATTTAGCAACATGCCGATCTCCACCCACGAGGTGCCGGTAGCAGACCTCCCCGACACCCCACATCTCCCTCAAGGGGATGAGCTCAGTCCTGGTTGAGAACCACTGCTGTATATCATCTCCCACAATCTGCAGGACCAGTAAGCATGGGTTAGGCAATTCAGCCAAGCTGAACTGTCACCAATCGGATAGGAGCATACAGGTCCTGATTTCAAATACATGAAGTGCGCATGCAGTGCTGATGAATGGGGATTTGGGGCTCCACCTGCAGCCACTGACTCGGAAGAAACACTCTAACAAGATCTCTGACCATCTGTGGGCACCGAGAAAGACTGGCAGGTGAACCTTCTCTCCCAAGGCTCATTTTAAATTTACTAAAATGAAAATTGGCTTTCTCTGCACAGGGAGGAGTATTTCACATTGTCATGCTAATAATCCTTTTTTTTGCAACGTTGGTCTGTTTATTAGAAGATCCCAGAGAGTGAGGTGAAGTCCATAGAAGGAGCCCTCCACCCCACGAGCTGTAGCCCTACCTAGCTGTGCAGTGCCTGACCTCACCTGTTGGTGGCCAGGCCATGACAGAAGCTGGGGCTGAGGGATACTCCAACCACAGTGGCCAGTGCACACTAACATACTTAGGAAATTCTGATACATGCTCTTCATTGCTTACTCCTTTGTAATCTAATCATGTTCTTCTGCCCCGTATAACACACCTGCAATAATTTTGTATAGTTGTAATTTTTTAAAAATATATTTAAGACTTTGGAAAATGTTGGTCAGCCAGTGGTTTCAATTGCTCAGCCATTCTTATTTTATGCTTAATTAGCTTCAGGCCTAACAAAGAAATTTTAAAATACAAATCCTTCCCATTTTTACGCGATTTAGTCAAGATGATGACAGTAAACATGATGTTAAATGTTGAAGAAAAAGGAGAAACAATAAGAGTATTTTTCCTGGTTTTGTATGGCATTCAGCACCCATATTTAAAAATATAAAGTCACTTTCCACAGCACACAAAGCCCAGTAACAGCTCATTAGAGTCTAAAGTCTCAATCATTTCTTACTACAAAAATTCCTCAATAAAATAAAATACAGCCTTGCCATGGACTCCAATTAACTGGAGGCTAGATATGCACCGGAGGGGATGTATGCCTCTGAAAGACAGCTTTAGCTGGAAGCATTCCAATCTTTTTAGTATGAGACTTCCAGATGAAGGAGGACTAGACAGCCTAAGTCCATCCAGTGGAGAAACCCAAAGACTCTGCTGCCCTGTCCATCCTACATTACAGTGAAAAAGGAAACAGAATCACAGAAGAGGTGGGCGGAGTGTGGTAGGGGACTGCTTAAGAGACAAGTGCAATCTCTGGGGTCTCAGCCTGTCCTTAATCAGGCAGAGGAAACACTAACTATCCGCCCTTCAGTTACCTGGCTCTCCTTCTGCAAAGACAACCCTGGGAAAGCTAAACCCCTGTCCTAAGCAAGAGGGAAAGAGAGGGGAAACTAAAGGATGTGGAGAGAACCTTGTTTTTCATTTTCTTCTCAAGTGTCTGTATGCAAACTGGAAATACACGGTGGGAGATTCAACAGAAATAAATACAAAGGAGTTTAGCATTTGCAGTGATGTCAACGCTTGTACTTCTTTTGCATGATGAATGCAGAAAACATCGCCTCCCACACTGGACAGCCAGAACTTCTCCCTGCACATTTATACAGGCTCAGAAGCCATCAGGACTTCATCTCACCATCTGATCTGACCTTGCAGCTTTGGTTCCTTTACCATCTCTCATTCTCTTGGGCCTGGCTGCCTTTATCTTACTGTTCTACATTCCACCAAGCTGAATTCTTCTTGCACATTGTTAATTCTTTCTGCAATTACATAACTGTGAACCTGTGAATATTCTCAAAGAACATAAAATGAATTGAGCCTTGGCTGACTTGTTAAACCGTTTATTAAAAGAACATGTTCCTGCTTAGACATTTGTGTATACCTGAAGTCTTTCATTAATACATTTTTTTTCATAGAAATGGGAAGATTCTAGAAAATACCTAACAAAGAAAACAAAAGGAAAGACTTTGGACCAAGAGAGAAAATAGAAAAGAGACAGCTTGAAACTAGTCATGCTGTAGATGTGCCAACCAAAATTTCCTTAGCTATAGAAAATGCCTTTATTCATTGTTTTTCTTGTGGTCCTTATTTCTGATGCCTTACTCTCAATTTGTGATTATAGTAATCAAAATAACTAACTAGAGAGAGACTTTAGTGTTTTGGCCTCATATTTGCAACCCCAGATGATTTCTTCAATGCTTCTTAATAAATATCTATTCCCTCCCAAAGCAAATACTGAATTCATATTCATATATGTTCTCATTTGTGTTTTCTTCCTACTGATTCAATATATCAATGTAGATGCCTATAAAGACACAATGAGTCCTGCCAACTCTTGAGAAGTTTCCATTTGTTCCAAATTATTGACCCTTGAAGTGGCCTGGGTGGTAAGATGCTTGCAGCCTTCATACATTCTGAGATTGAGGTGATTTTTGAAACTCCCGTGGCCATTAGGAAGGGAGCATCTCTTTCAACTGTCACCCCTAGAATCACAGTGGCCCTCTGGGTCTCAGTTTCCACGTTTGTAAATTGAGAGAACTGAAGCAGGGGATCTATGTGATTCATTCCTGTTTTATGATTCTTAGATCCAATGTTAATGTCTTTTAGATTGCCATTAAAATTAAGCAAACATAAAATGAAACCAAAAGGAAATGTAAAATTTATAATGATGGGGCTAGGATTATGGCTCAGCAGTAGAGAGCTCAACTCACATGTGCAAGGCCCTGGGTTCGATCCTCAGCACCACATAAAAATAAATAACTAAAATAAAGTTTTTAAAAAAATTATAATGATATGAGGTGGTATCTCATCATGGTTTTGATTTGCAATTCTTTAATGATAAATGAAATTTAAAAGATTATGTAATCGCTCACCATTCTTCTCTCTCTCTCTCTCTCTCTCTCTCTCTCTCTCTCTCTCTCTCTCTCAGAAATGTCCAGTCTAGTGCTCATTTTTAAATTGAGCCATTTGTCTTTTTGTTGTTAACTTGCAAAAATCCTTTATATGGAATACTGATTAGATATATGATTTGCAAATATTTTCTCCATTCTGTAGCTTATCTTTAAACTTCTATTTTTTTTAATAGTACTGAGGCTCAAACCCATGAGGCAAGCTCTCTACCACTGAGCTACATCCTAGCGCTATCTTTAATTTTCTTGATTGCATTTTTGGAAGAACAAAAGTTTTCAAAATTTATGAAGTCTATTTTATCAATTTTTCTTTTGTTGCCTATGAGTTTGATGTCAAAGAATCTGTCACCTTTCTAGGTCAGAATATGTTCCCCCATGTTTTCTTCTAGTGTTTTCATAGGTTGAGTTCTTACACTTGGATTTCTGATCCATTGGGAGGTACCATTAATATGTGGAGTAGAGTAACAATCAATCTTTATTTTTTTTAAATATTTTTTTGTAGTTGTACACAATAACTTTATTTTATTTATTTATATGTGGTGCTGAGGATTGAACCCAGGGCCTTGCACGTGTGAGGCGAGCACTCTACCGCTGAGCCATAACCCCAGCCCCTTTTTATTCTTTTCTCTATGATTATTTGGTTCTGCCATGTATAAAAGGAAGCTAGTTTTTTCCCCCATATGGAGTGGTCTTGTCACCCTTGTTGAGAATCAGTTAGTTGAATGTTTAGATTTATTCCTAGACTCTCGATTCTCTTCCATTGACCCACATGCCTGTCCTGTGCCAGTGTCCCTTTCTTTTAATTATGTAGCTTTTCAGTAAGTTTTGAAATAGAGATACATGCATTCTCTAACTTTGTTTTTTCTTTTTCAATACAGTTATGGCTATTCTGGGCCCCTAGCAGTTCAGGATAAATTTAAAGATCAGCTTTTACATTTCTCTTTGAAAGGCTATTGATTTTGTTGGGGTTACCTGGAACCCATAAATGATCTGGAAGATTGTTGTTTTAACAATATTATCTTCCCATACATCAATGTGATGAATTTCCATTTAACTATGTCTTCCCTAATTTCTTTCAGCCAAATATTATAGTCTTAGCGTACAAGTTTTCCACCTCTGCTAAGGACTGAATGCTTCCTTTCAAAATTTGTATGTTGAACTCTAATCCCTGGTGTTCTGGTATTAGGAGGTGAGGATGTGTGGAAGTGATTAGATCAGGAGATCAGAAGATCAGAGCCTCATGAACAGCATCAGTGCTCTTGTGAGAGGCCCTAGAGAGCTGAGTCCCCTTTCTTTCTAGGGTGCATGCTAGATGAAGAAGTGGCCAGCTATGAACCGGGAAACAGGCTGTGGTAGACTATGAAATCCATTGGATCTGACCTGATTCCTGCCATAGAGCATGATAGTGCCGCACTCCGGCTGCAGCAAAATAACGGGGGGGGGGGGGGGGGGGGGGGGGGGAGGAACTTGTGTAGATTGATACAGCAGGAGTGGGAGCTGTTTATTGTAGGACAGGAGGGGTATATATACATTCCACACAGCTTATCTTAATTAACATAAACTAGATACAGCAGTCAACCAATAAGGAATCTCCACACTTAATGGCTCGCTGGCATTACTTCATAAACCACTCCCTCTGCAAAATGCCAGGCGCCATCTTGACTTGTTTACAGACCCTAACATGATAGGAGTATCTTGTAATTCATAATGAGCCTCTCTGATCACTCCTGAGTTTATGCTAATGAACTCACTTGGGGTAGGGGCTTAGATAGACTCAGGATGGGGGTTAGAGTTAGAGAGTTGGAACTTTCAACCCTATCTACCAACCTCCTGTGGGTAGGCGGGAAGCTGAAAATCATGCTCTACAAATACTCATGAAAACAAGATTTTGAGCTTCCCAGTTGCTGGGCATGTGGAGGTGTTTGTTGCAGGGTGGCTCTCCCAGAGAAGGTCCTGGAGTTCCACAGCCCACTTCTCCCACCAAACCATGCTGTAGCCATCTCTTCGTCCAGCAGTTTGTCTTTCCTTTGTTATAGCCTTCATGAAAAAATCAATAAACATAAGTAAATGTTTCTGAGTCCTATGAGCCACTCTGGAAAATTAATTGAACCCAAGGAGGGGATCATAGGACACTGAGTTTGTAGCTGATTGGCCAGGAATGTAGGAGATAATCTGCTACTTGTGGTTAACATCTGAGTGGCAGTCTTGTGGGACTGAGCCCTCCATCTGTGGGTCCACACTATTTCTCAGTTAATGGTGTCAAAACCAAATTGAATTACAGGACACCCAGTTGATGTCCACTGGAGAACTGCTTGATGTGTGGGTAACACTCCTTCCTACTACCCCCCCCCACACACACACTTACCTGATCACAGAATTTCTCTGTGTTGAATATGAGAGTAGAAATGAAAAGTGGTTTGCTTTTCCTTTTGTATGGAACCCCAAATTTTAGAATCCCAGCTTCCAGAAAATTAACAAATACATTTCTTTTGTTTATTAGATACCCAGTGTATGGTATTTTGTTATACTAGTATAAATGGATTAAGACAACATTCTTGATTGAATTTATTATTAGGTATTTCATTCTTTTGGATGCTATTAGAAATAAATGTTTTTTTTAATTCCTTAGTTATTTCTTGCTGGTATATAGAAAGACAACTGAGTTCTCTATGCTTATCGTATTCATTACAGTGATGTGAAATTAGTAGCTCTAATTGTTTGTTGTTGTTATTTATTTGTTAATTTGTTTTGTGGATTCTTTGGGATGTACCACATTTAGAATCACAGAATCTATGAACAGAGGTAAGTTTACTTCTTCCTTTTGAACTTAGAGGTCTTGTATTTCTTTTTCTTGCCTAATTGCTCTGGCAAGGACATCTAGGACAGGGTTGAATAGCCATGGCAAATGTGAGCCTTCTTGTTTTGCTCCAGATCTAAGTGGAAGAGTTTTTGGTATTTCATGGATGCTAACTGAAATATTTTTTAATGCCCTTTTGTTTTTGTATTGAGGAAGTTCCTTTCTACTCAGTTTTTTTTTTGTGTGTGTGTGTATGTTTTATCTTGAAAGTGTGTTATAATATCCTTTTATTTAGATTTTTTGTGTATGTGTTTTATCACAAAAGGATATTGTCTAGGATGATCTTTTTGTTTCAGCTGGTTTGAGACATCTTCTGTTACTGCCAATTGTCAGCACCTTTTTTTTTCTCTTTGTTCTCTTTTCATAGAAATTGGTTCAACAAGTGGTGAAATTATTTCAATGAATACCAACAGACAATTAGTTTAGCAAAAACAGCCCTGAGAAAGGACCTTCTTAAATTACTGATTTTATTAGCTTCACTCACACGATTATGTAAATTTTGATTTGCATCAAGCTATGGAAGTTTGTGTGGCCTGAAACAATAAGAAAAGTAGCTTAATCGAAGTTTTGTTCTAGCATGTAGGAATGATGCTGATGAAAACAAAGCTGAGAACATGAAACATTTTTTTTTTCTTGGTGTTATTCACTCTTTTTGTTCTTCAGCTATGAAACAACCTTTGTTTTGGATGAATTCCCTTGGGGACCTCACTGGCTTTTGGCAGATCTTGCCCAAAGTCTGAGCCACAGTGATTGATTTTTCTGGGAAAAGATCTACTGAATGAGAAGAAAAAATGTTTGATGCAACATAAAATAGTAATAGCAGCATGTGAAGATGGAAGCCAGAGAAATTTTATCATTCCTCACATCTGAAACTTCTAATACATTCTTCCTTCTCTGGTGATATTGAGAAAAGACCTAGAACTCGTTGAAATTCAAGTGTAGAAATTGGAAAGACTGTAAAAGGGCCCATTTCTGTCCAGCAGTGCCCTCAGGGGCTCCTCAGCTCCCTCTGCCTTCTCATCCACTCACTAGTTCTTCAGCCATCCTGCCAAAGAGAAAAGATGCCCAACGCAACACAGTGCTTTCTCACGTGACAGATAAGTATCAGGAGAGCAATGTCGTCAGTCCCTTAAATTTTTCTTTTAGTCTTTCACATTGCAAAACATTTGTTTTATTCTTAATTTCCTTTATTCTTTAAATGAGAATGAGAGCTAGTCATGTGGTTGAGCACTTGACTAGCATATATAAGCCCTTGGGCTCGAGCCCCAGCACTATCAAAGACTAAAACAAACAAACAAAAAAATCTCTGATTGTCCCCAGTACCACTAAAAAGGACAGAAAACTTGGAAATGATCATAACAAGTACAGGTCAGAGTGAAGAGGAATGAGAGCCAGAATGGAAAAGAGGAGCTCCTTCTACGCATGTTCACGTGGATGAATGGGGTACACGCTCAGGGATATTTTGGAGAGAAAATGAAGCACTCTGTCCCCCTTCCACTTTCTAAAATGTCTTTATAATTACGTGCCCATCATTTTGTTAGTTCTCACTAGTAGATTTGTAAGATTCTTATGAGTAAGAAAAAGAAACATGATTATTACGAGAGATGTCATTTATTCTGTTGATAACAAAGTCCATTACCATCACTACCAGAGCCTGAAACATAATAAGAACATTAGAGCACTTTCTACCATTTGCCAGTAGCAGATCATGAGGATCTTTTTCCCACAGAGAGATAAAGAGCCATTATACTTATTGTTCACCACCCTCCAAAAGGAGAAAAAGAAAAAAAAAATCCCAAGTAATTTCCTGTAACAGACTTAAAACCTATTTCCCCTCCCTAGCCATTTAATATGATAAATTCAAAGACTTTTAGAACAAGAATGTACTAGAAGTCCTAATTGTTAAAATTGGATTTTTTTAGCAAAGCTTTTACATTTTCTCCAAGTACTCAGTAGGATTAAATATTCATCAGCTGAAACCAAGAAATATCTGCATAACCAGTGCCTGGCATACTTATTTCACGGCTCTTGGAACATTTACACTGCTAACAAGATCCTCCCTGGTGTTAGAGGGACATGAAGCATCTGACATTCAGCGGCCGTGCTGCTAGCGGTTGCAGGGGCTGGCCCCTCAACTTGTATTTTGCATTGTGGGAGGTCATAAAAAGACACAGGTGCCACTGGCTCCTTGTGCTGTTTTTGACCCAACCCATGTCACTGCTCACCTCTCCCTTCTAGCAGGATCAAAAAGAGCAGCACAGCTTAGACTTGGTACCACCAGAACAATCATCAGCTGAAAATCACTAACAAACAAGCAGATGCAACATGTAGTGAGTAGAATCCACAAGACTGGCTTTAAATATGAATGTGGTAAGCTGACAACATGCATAAAATTTAATAGGATACATTGTTGCCCTGTTGAGGTTTTTATTGCTATTGTCCATAAAACCTCACTATAAAATGCTCATTGTTTATATTTGCTTAATTTTCGTTTGAAAATATGTATGTGTAGAAATACTGGAGCATCCATTAAAGCCAATGACTCATATTCTAAAAACTAATTAATAAACAATATTATAAACCAAAGCTGATACTCCAAGCCAAGAGTGATAAGAAAAGGTGACTTATCCTAGAAATTTAACAGGAGTTTTCCAAATAAGTGTCAAATCCCCCCTCCTCTCCAGTGCTATTAACAAGCACTCTATTAATGGTGGCCTTCTATTACACCTGGTTCATATTTTGGTAACCTTTCTTGAAATAAGTCTTTCAAAAGTTGAAAACATTCTTCGCACACCTGCTATGGTTCACACTTTTGTGACTCTGAGCTATTATTAGGAGTGTTCACTTAGTGGCATGCTGATAATCTTGCAGGTGGTGTGGGACATGGGTACTTCCCAACTTACTCATTTGCCATCTCACCGGAAGTCGGAGTCAACAAAGGCAGCCATGATCTCCACAGCAGAACCCCAGGAGCCTGTTGACAGCATTGTTCAGTAAATTCAACCCAGAACTTCTTTCCCCTAAAAAAGAACCTTCTTTTTGTTGTTCTCAGTGACCTTTGCCTTCAAAGCATGTCCTTCAAATGTGACAGGATTTCAAGGGGTTATTAAAAAGGACCTGAAAGTTGGGAATCAGTGGAAGAGTTCAGTGGGAGTGGTCTGAATACAGTGAAGGGCTTGACTTCTCCTGACTGAGCCATTTCAGTTCTGCAGGAGAGGCTGCCCGTGTTCACTGCTGCACGGACATGGGGCACACAGTGCCATGATCACCTCAGACATGCTCATGGCCCAGTAGTCCCTGGACTCTGTGCATGTGTCTTCTTATACAGTTAAGTGACCCATTTAATCTCGGGACCCATGATGCCACGTCGTGATCTTCTGGGTTTCACATAATATTGGCATAAACAAAATCCAGCCATTGAAATATCAATTTGTACATTTCATATTTTAGCATAAACCTAAAGCCTCTGTCAAATGCATTTCAAGGCTCCAAATTTTATTTTTTGAGGGAGCATGTTATATTCACATTTCATATGCGTATTCATGTTAGTATTCAGTACTCCCTGGGTGTGGGAGCCAGGTTGGGCTTGGTGGAACACTAAAGCCAGAGAAACAGTGGTTATATAATTTTCCTGCCAATGAACAGATGATCTGTGAGCTACTTGACATTGGCATAGAGCATTCATACTCTGAAAAATTAGTTGCAGGTGTCCTTCTCCGTTCAACCTCTTTTCCTGCAACACATCTTTTCCTGCAGTCTCCTAGGTCAAGGGTACATTTACAAGGACCACAATTATTACCATTGTAAAGCAAGAAAATTGAAATAACGTCCAAGGTCATTTTCAGCTGTAAATCTCTACACATCATTTGTAGTGAGTTCCAACAACAAAAAGGTAGAGTTTAATGTTTTTCTTCATTGATTTCAACAATCATTTCTCTAGTGTGGAAGATGGGCCAGACACTGTTCTGGGGTCAGGATATATGGCAATAGGTAGCAGGTCTACTGTCATAGAGTTTAAATGCTAGCAGAGTAGAAAAACAAAATATAAACACTCAAATTAATAGAACTGTAATATCAAGTTGTCTGGTTGCTACAAAAAAATTGCAGGATAAAATGGAAAAATCCACTTAGAAATGGGATCTCTTTTAGAATTAATTGTACTTAATCTATATTGTTTCATATTTTTCACTTGATATATTCTGAGATTTTTTTTCTTATAGTTTCACCAGTTCTCTGGTTTATAATGTTGTTATAGTTCAATTATACTTTTAAATGAGGTTCCTACTTATTATTCTAAAATACAACTAGCTCTACCCTCTCAGAGGAACTAAGTGTAGTAATTCAATGCTAAGAGGCTTTAATACATGGAAAAAAAATCTATCATTTTTTATGCTCTTGGCAATGCAGATGAAGAAGCAAAGAGAATAGAAGGGTAAATAAAATTTAAAGCATGGGTTTAGCCACATAAACATTATGTTATGGGGACAGATCCTGTGGCTCTTTGGGGAGAACATTAACTCCAGTGATTCTCTCTTCTCCGAGGATGATTCTGGGGCATCAGGCTGGCCCCAGCCCTCTGTTCTCACTACATCTCCCCTACCCCTGCCTGAGCCCAGTGGTCCTGCAGCAGACTCTCAAGCTAGGCCAATCAGAGCATCCTTTTCGATATTTAAAATAAAGGGACCCAGAAACAAGGCATTGCTATTGCTGAGTCTTGAAATGCCAATTATTTCGAAGGGGTCTCTGGGCACACCGGGGTGTGAAGTAATGACCCCCTGACACTTCATTATCCATCTCCATATTTCAGTTTTGATTTGGTTTGATTCCAGGAGGTAGCCTCTTATTATTCAAAAAATTTCACCTCTTGGTTATGAGAGTGGGGACTCTTGATACTTCTTTTGCAGCAATTTGCACCAAACAGACTTTTGTAATTAAGGTGCCATTGTAAATCTGGACATATCTGCTCCTGACACCCATGAATGGTATCAATATGCAAAACATAGTCTTTTGATTAACAATATTGTTGTAGTTCGATTATTCACAGGTCTGAGCTGCTTCTGGCTTCCCTCAGACAAAAGCAGCCGGGTAAGGAGGAGGGGTACCTCTCTTTCTCCTGCATGATCCACAGAACTGCATCTTCTGAGAGCACTGCTTGGAAAAAATGCAAAAGATCTCTGAGACTTAAAACAAGTTCAGAAAATAAGATTTTTTAAAAAATGAAGTTAATTCAAAACATAAAGTGACTTTGAGATCTGAATGTCCCGTGGGGTTGCCATTAGCCACACGTGGCTGCTGAGCACTTGAACTGCAGCTGATTCAATCTGATAGATTCACTTCTTAGGAAAGAATCATCTGGTTTCAAAAATTTAGTATAAAAGAAAATCTGACAATTTTTATATTGGTTTCATGTTGAAGTGATAATATTTTGGATATTACAAGTTAAATAAAATGTTACTAAATTATTTTTACCCATTTCTCTTTATTTTTTAATGGGGCTATCAGAACATCTTAGATTGCATATAAGGCTCACATGAGGTTTTGTGGAGCAGTCCAGTCTCTAGACTCTGTGGACCATACTCTTCATAGGGGAAATGGGCAGCTAAAAGGCCTCCTTCAAATACTAAATGATTGTACATGTAATGTGATGCAAAAGCTGAGCATGCAGACTGAGTTTAGGCCTCTGCTCTGCACCTTTCATCCTGCAGAAGACCCCTTGGAGACAGTCTCTCCTGCCTCAGGCCCTTGGTCCTCTGAAAGCATATCAGCATTTTAATTCTGGAATATTGCAGCATCTTTCCTGCTGAGAATAGAAGTGAATCCCTACTAATAATTTATATCAGTATCAAAACTCTTTATGAGGGTTTTTCTAGGACACAAAACATAAGTTTTTATACTTTTATGTAGTTTCAGGTCAAGTAGTATAACTACAAGATCCAGAAAAAGTCAGGCACCAGCAATCATACAAACATACAGTGAACATTAAAGGGTGACTCATTTGACACAGTGTACTATACAGTGTCAAAGTGCACATAATCTCCCCTCTGCAATGGAGATAAAATACTTGAGGGATTTTAAATGGCCTTAGATGATCCATTGGGAATTATATCTACTCTTTTCCAAAATAATTCCTCTTTTACTCCTTGTTTTCCAAAACTAGCTCCATTTTCCCATATGATACCTCTTACTACTTGATGTTGTCATGTGTTTTTGTTGACCTGTT
This sequence comes from Spermophilus citellus, assembly GCF_964194105.1. Taxonomy (NCBI): domain Eukaryota; kingdom Metazoa; phylum Chordata; class Mammalia; order Rodentia; family Sciuridae; genus Spermophilus; species Spermophilus citellus. Next base: position 51,134,106 of record NC_138188.1, read on the forward strand.
TATTCCCAGAATGTCAGATTCTGTGGAAGGGACCTTCTTGTGTTCCCTGCTGTACTCCCCCATCAACAGCTGTGTCTGAGGCATATTTTGTTTCCCAGTAAATGCATGCTGATCAGTGAACAAAGAAAGACCTCTTTTATGAACATCTGTTTTGTTACGCCAAAGTCACTGCTCACCACAGTCACTTGCTGGGGTCCGCATCCTCAAGCCCACTGCACTTAGGAGCCAAGTTGCCACTAAGTCTCCTGCTGCTTTTCAATGCTCTCCATCTGATCCTGTGGAAGACAACTCTGAGCATTTCCAAAAGGAAAGGAGAATTTGAAATAGTAGGAAAAAAATCATCATCTACTCAATTGGATAAAAGGTTTTATTCAAAAAACAACTATTTTAGATAAAAAATAGTTTTGATGTTATCCTTGCCCTTATTTCTTGTCTTGGTCTTACCTTGCAACAAACTCAAAAAAAAAAAAATTGTATACCATTTGAGAGTTGACCTTTTCCTCTTTGGTTTTCTCTGAACATAATGTTGAATATCTTAAAATACCTACAACTTTCGCTAAATTCATTCTCTAAAGCATCGGCCACTCTAGCTTTGGTCAACGGACTACTCTGTGCCTTCACGATGCTGGCAAGCAGTAAGCTGATATGCACAGAACCTATGCCTTGCAGGGGGCACCAACTGCAGAGGACACAATTTTTTGGCTTCTGGCCATTATAATTTTGTGGCTTAGAACCTCTTGGCTCATGTCAAAAATTCAGAGTGAAACCCTGGATCACTAAGTCCTCTATGACTTTAGTTCTCACACCTCAGAACTACAGCTCCTTCTTCTTATCCAGATCAACTTCCTCATGACACTCTCAGATAATAAGAATTTTTTTTCCAAGATTGCTCTGAGAGGTCATTTTCCTCTACTCCTGAGAGATGACATCAAGTACAGAGAGGGTAAATATCAATATTTTTAATTAGTTTCACCTATAAATTATAAAACAGAATATGCAATTTGATCTCAGTGATGATTTGTTTAATTTATATTTCTTTAGCATGTTGTACTTTTTCAAAAATTGATTAACTGATTAATCAAGCTTTTAGTAAGAATGTTGCACAGATTTTGAAGATACAACATGCATGAGAGACGAACTGACAGACTAAAGATCAGAGAGAACAATGATAATAAAAAGGCTGTCCAGGGAAGACACAGTTTAAATAGCAGGGCTTAAGCAGGTAACGGGACCAGCGTGAGGGGGATGGGGACCGAGAGGGTGAAGTCGGGCATGGTTGCAAGGTTTCCTTCCGGGTGGGTGTGAGGAGGGTCCCGCTCACTGAGAGGAAGGGGAAGGAAAGGGGCACTCTGCAGGTTCACACCACAGATGCTCTGGGATCTCTTACCATGGGTTTACTTTCCACCAACACAGTTCACACCCTGCATCTCCAGACTACTGTTCTTAGCGTTAGAAACAGAGGAGGCTGCCAATAGGAAGCTCCACTGAGATGCCCCACAGCATCTCAAAAACACTTCTAAAAATAAACTCACTTTCCTCTCTCAAAGCCACTCCTCCTCCTACATGCCTAACCTCAGGGAATTTCTTTATCACTTAATCAGAAACTGAACATCTATGATTTCTTCCTCTCCCTCATCCCCATTTGGGTTCACCTCATCTTGTGCATCCTCTCTATGGAGTGCCTCCCTTCTCTCCCTCCCTGTTTCTGCTCTCCAAGTTTATATAAACCATGATCTCCTCAAGGATTATGCCACAAACTCAATTCCCTGGCTTCAGTCTTGCTCTATTTCATTTTCACTTGCCCTTCAGCCTGGCCAAGTTCATTCATGTTTCTAAATTACATTGCTACAACTCAGCTTTCTTTATTTCAAACTCTTACACAGCTTTCCACTGTTTTCATGAGATTAGATCTCCTTAATGTGGCCTAGTAGTTTTTGCAAGAGATGCCCTTATATCTCTCCATCCTTGTCTCTGAGTATGGCTCTTCTCTCAACTAAGCCACTGCCACTCATCTGTCACCAACATGCCCCTCATCATGGCATCCACACTGAATCACCCCTCATAGCCAGTAGCACAAGTTATACAAGGATTAAAAGTTATTTATGGAATTGGCAAATTAAAATAAGGAATGGAATCAGAAAACAAATTACCATGCTTCACATATTAAGTATCAGAAGCAATGAGGAAGTGATCAGAAAAGTCAATTCCTCGAGCTCAACAAGCATTGCCTAAATTAACCAGGTACCAGGTATCAGGCACATAACAAGGTAGATGCAAAACTCCAGACGGCCTCTTGAAGTTTATCAAGACTCAGAAGAAACTATTAAGAGTTCTCCAATTGGAATCTGGTCAGATGGTATCCAGAAAGCAAAGTGCTAGAAGAAGAGCATTGCCAAGAGAGCAGAGATGAACTCAAGCAGTCTTGTGATATTAAAACATAAAAAAGAGAGGATGGGAAATAACAATAGATCAGACTCATGAAGAAGGAGGAATCGGATCATGGAGGGCCATGTTTGCCATATCGAATACTTACAACTGATTTTTTTAGGAGATAAAAGGCCATTGAAATGCTTAGAGAGGAAGAGAAATGGAACTCAATTTTCATTCCCGACGGCTTGCTCTGCTGCAGGGTGGAGGAGGACTTTAGAGGAACAAGACTGAAAGGCAGAGAAGTCAGGGTAGGTAGGAAAGCAGAGAAACTTGGAGAAGGGGACAGAATCACAATTTTCCTGAAGCTGTGCAGCTTCTTGGTTAACTACAGGGCTAGGCAATTGTTAGCCCATGTTCGTAGTCCACCTGGCAGAAAAGGGGAACCAGAGGTCATGCCCTCTCTATGGCACTAGTTTCATGGCCAGTTTATGAGCAGAGTATACACATTCTTCACTTGGAGCTTAGAGTGCTTGGAATTGACAACCCTGGAATATTCATTGTTAAAGGATTTCAATAAAAATAGATTATATGACCAATTAAGCCATGGACCTTGGTTGAGGCATTAGGATGAACGTGTTTAATAGATGAAGAAATAAGTCCATGTAGTCCGCGTGTACTCATGAGTAGTACACACATAGGCATTTCCAAGACTCAGAGACTGGGGGCCTTGAGGCAAAGACGTGAGCCTAACACCCAGATTTTGGTTTCTAAATATCTTTAAAAAAATGAACAAGGCCTCCAAACTAAAATGGCCAATTCCAGGACGAAATCAGGGAAAACACCCAACAGGCCTGAAATATCCATGGTGCCAGAAAGTAAGAAAGTGCTCATGCAATTCCTCTTTTCTCTCCCTTTCCCTCCCACCTCATGTCTCTGTTTAATGTTATAACCGATGTGATTCTGCAATCTGTATTTGGGGTAAAAATGGGAGTTCATAACTCACTTGAAGCTAATGTATGAAATATGATATGTCAAGAGCTTTGTAAGGTTTTGAACAACCAATAAAAAAAAATAAAGTGCTCAAAAAGGAAGAGGCCATACCAAAGGGTCACAGATGCCAAGGAAAACAGTTCCCAAAGAACAAAATCAGAGTAATTTCAACAATAAAATAGATAGCAATGATACTGGACTACAGCCCATAGAATAAAGTGAACACCCATGAGCCCATACTAATAAATATGAATGCTGAATAAATCAATTTCATACAGAATTATATTTAATGGATAAAGAAGAAATTAGGGGACACAAAATTACCAAGTGAAAGTTTCAAGAGAAACAAGCTATCTGTACAGTCTTGAGATGTTTTCCCATAAGATAGTTATTCATCAATTATAAAAAGAAAATAGTAACATTACAGTGAAGAAACCTGGCAGACATCAGCTTAACTAAATAATCAAGGAACATCACCAGGAATGAGCCCTGGCATCGCACATGACTCCCTGTTTATGGTTTGGATGTGAGGTATCCCTTAAAATCTCCTGTGTGAGACAGTGTTGCAAGAAGGTTTGGAGGTGAAACGCTCAGGTTAGGAGAGCCTGAACCCAATCAGTGAATTAACCCACTGATAGAGGTTAACAGAGTGGTAACTGAAGGCAAGTGGGGTGTGGCTGGAGGAGGTGGGTCATTGGGGGCACGCCATGGGGTCTTAGCCTCCCTCTCTCCCCCCCACACTTCCTCCCTCCTTCCCTCCCTCCCTCTCGTTCTCTCTCTCCTTCTTAGTGCAATGCCCTGAGCCACTTTCTTCTGCCACACTCTTCCACCGTGATGTTCTGCCTCACCTTGAGCCCTGAGGAATGGAGCCTACTGACTAAGAACTGAGACCTCGGAAACTGGGATCCCAAATAAAATTTTTCTGCTCTAAAATTGTTCTTGCCAGGTCTTTTGGTCACAGCAATGAAAAACTGACAAAAAAAAAAAAAAAAACTGAGGAGGTCACAGTGTCACTTCTATGGTGTTCTTGCCAAAAATGTGTTGCCAACCTAACCAAGAGAAGACAGCAGAAGAGCCCAAATGGAGGAAAATTCTACCAAACAACTGCCCAATGCCCGCCAATCCATCAGGAGGACGGAAGACTCAGGAATGGCCACTGACTAGAAGACACTGATGCGGATTACACTGGGGGATGCTGGGTACCGGGGTCATAGATCAGAAAAGGACATTAGTGGAAAAAAAACCAAAATTTTTAATTTGCTCAAAAGTAATGCAGCAGTATTAATTACTTACTGTTGGTGAGTAGAGCCAAGATCATGCTCTTGAGCTTGCTACATAAGACGTTAGGAATGCTGGGTGTATGGAACTGTAAATCTCTGATCTACTTTTGCAACTTATTTTCTATTCTAAAATCATTTTAAATTAAAAGTTTAAAGAGAGTGGTGGCTGGTGCTGGGGATGCAGCTCAAAGTAGAACACTTGCCCAGCACATATAAGACCCTAGGTTGGAATCCCAGCACTTAAAAAAAAAAGCAATTTATCATGCCAGGCACAGTGGCACATACCTATGATCCCAGTTCTGCAGGAGAATCAAAAGTTAATGGCCAACCTGGGCAACTTAATGAGAACCTGTCTCAAATAAAAAAATAAAAGCAGGGCTGAGTGAAGAAAGAAACTAAAGAAGACTTGAAAGATGGAAATACCTGCCATGTTCTGGGATAGGTGGAATTAATATTGTCATCATACCACCAAAAATGCTCTACAGATTCAATGCACTCCTCATCAAAACATCAATGACATTCTTCACAGAACTAGAAAAAAAAAACAGCCCTAAAATGCATTTGGAAGAATTAAAGACTCAGAATAACCAAAGCAAACCTGAACAAGAAAAGCATGCTGGGGGCATCCCAAACCCTGATCTCAAAATACACTACAGAGCTTTAGTAACAAAACAACAGGGCGCTGGCATCAGAACAGACACAACCACAATGAAGTAGAATAGAGAGACAAACCCACGTACTTACAGCCATTTGGTTCTTGACCAAGTTGCCAAAAACATACATCGGAGAAAGGACAGGCTTTTAAACCAATGATGATGAGAAACTGGTCATCCACATGTAGAAGAATGAGACTAGATCCTTATCTCTCCCCCTGCACAAACATCAACTCAAAGTTGATCAAAGATTTAGGAATTAGACCCAAAACACTACAACTGCTAGAAGAAAACATAGGATCAATACTCCAATGTACAGGTGCAGGCACTGACTAACTATAACATTCCTAAAGCTCAAGAAATAAAACCAAGAATCAATTAGTATTTGAGGGCTGAGGATATAGCTCAGTTGCCAGAGTGCTTGCCTTGCATGCGCAAGGCCCTGGGTTCAATCCCCAACACACACAAAAAAAGAACCAATTAGTGGGATAACATTAAATTAACAAGCTTCTGCCCAGCAAAGGAACAAAGGGCATAAAAAGAGAGAGCCTACAGAATGGAGAGCATATTTGCCAGCTTCCAACAAGGGAATTAGAATCCAGAATATACAAAGAATTCAAAAAAAATTTCAAAAAAGAACAGTGAATGAAGGAGGGAAGGATATAGGGAAGGAATCAGATAATGAGATTGGTCATGTTGTGTCCATGTATGAATTCTACATAATGAGACCTAATATTATGTATAATTGTGGTGAACATCAAAAAACTATATGATACTTTTAAAAGAGCTGGGGATGTAGCTTAATGATAGAGTGAACCTGAGTTCAATCTCTGGTACAAAAGAAAAATCAACCCTATATCAAGTTTTTTCTTCCCTCCACCTTCTGTACTGAGCCCCAACACATTCTAAACAAGAGGGAGCCCAGTAACCTGCACGTGGTTTAAAATAAACTCCATGGAACTATAAACATTATGAGCAGGGACTCAGAGGTTCTGAAAGAGGAAGGGGCTCTTCCAGCTCAGGTTTTTTTGATAGACGGAACTCTGGACTCAAAGGACGTAAACCACTAGAAAAGCCAAGCAAGCAGTTCTTACTGGTTAACTGGAGCCACTGCAAATGCTGACGTCACAGGGTACTTATAAGAATTTCCTGAGACCGTGAGTTTATGAATGGCATGTCTGTGCTCTCCCCAATTAATACACTGAAACCCTCTTCCCGCAGTGGGGTGAGACTGGAGGCCTTTCTTTGGGAGGTAATGATGTTCAGGTGGGGTCATGATGGAAGGACTCACGTGATGGCTCAAAACCCTTATAAGAGGAGATAGAGGCGAATTTTCTCTCTCTGTCACATGAGGACACAGCTCCAGGTAACCTGCAAATCAGAAGGGCCGTCACCAGGAACCTGACCACACTGGCACCCTGATCCCAGTCTCCAGCCTCCAGAACTGTGAGGGTTGGAGACTGTGTAGACCACCCAGTCCATGGTATTCTGCTACAGCAGCCCTCACACATAGCTCTGAAAGCAGTCACTTGTGTTCATACCAATTAGATGTTATCAACCAAAAATTCAAGGTGGTGGTGAGAACATTCTTTGAAATACAAGTCAGTCCCCTTGACGCTCTGCCACTGTTGCTTTAGGTGGACGTTTGGGAGAGCAGAGGTACTGCGGTCCTTCTGCCTTGCACAGAGCACCATCCTCTTTCTCTATCTGACAACTGTTGAAAACAAACACCGGGATTTAGGAGCCTCCTGCTTAAACAGACAGTGACAGGCAGCCAACCCTGAGTCTAACTGCTGTTAATAATGTCCTAAGAGAACTGCGAGGTAGGAATTAATTACAGCGAGTTGGGGCACTGTCCCCTGCCTGGCGTCTGTCATCGCTGCATCCCTGAGATAGCAGGCTGATGTGATAGACGAGCTTCAGTACCCACACGATGAGCTACCAAGCCCCAGGAAATCTCTGCCAGCATCTCATGTCAAGGAGATTCGTCCCAATTCCCTTTCCCCAAACTGATGGATTATTTCTGTTGACAGTCAACTAAGTCACAGTGAGCATTTACTGGATGCTACGTTTTTGCTCTTTTCGTTTGTATGTTTTATTTTAAAAAGTGAGCACTGGTGTATTTATTTTCACCTGACACAAACACGGGAGCATTTTTCTTCCCAGATTCATCAGTGATAGTGGAACATTTGATTGAGGGTCCCCAACAGTGTCCTGGCTTCACTCCACCTCTTTTTCCACCCCTCATAGTCTTCATCTACCTCTTAAAAGTTATTTACCAGGCTGGGGTTGTGGCTCAGTGGTGGGCATGTGTGAGGCCCTGGGTTCGACCCTCAGCACTGCATATAAATAAATAAAATAAAGGTCTGTTGACAACTAAAAAAATATTTTAAAAAAAGTTGTTTCCCTAAGAATCTTAGATTCTCTTCCCTCCCAACCCTACATGTTTTCTGTATAGATAAAAGAAGGCCTGTCTGTACTTGGTGCCCCCCCTGCTCTAGACACATCGACATCTTTGCTTAATCATTACAACTGCTTCCCAGCCAGCTCGTCTTTGTGCCTCTGGCTCCTGCGCCATCCATTTTCTGCCTGGCAGCCAAAAGTCATCGTTTAAAGGACCATTGAACTGTGTCCCCGTGATGGCCAGTGAGAGCTCCTCACTGACCCAGGATGAAGCAGTAACTGCTATTTATCTTCTCTGTGATCTGGCCCCACTCAGCTCTGCCCAGATCTTGACCACTCCGTCCACTGCCCACGCACTCTACAATCTTGCATGGTTTTTTTTTCCTGTTCTATTACCTCTAATTGGAATTTTCCATTACATTTGTGGTAGAAACATTGTTCTAGGCATGTAGGTGCCTAATAAGTAATTATTAAATGAATTAATGTATGAATAAGAATGGCTACCTTTCACAAACCAAGCCATTGTAGAAATTAACAATTTAAATTCAAATACAAAAGATATCAGCAATTGGTCACTATAATTTGACTACAATAAGAAAAGGAAATGAATTTTAAAATGATCATCCTACTGTCATATTTTAAATAGGTTAAAAACATTTTGAAAGCATTATCATGAATTTGTTACTAAGAGAATGTGCCCTTTTATTTGCTGCAAGATGAACTTAAGCCATTTGGACTCCTGAAACATAAAATGTGTAGCGTGGACATTTCTGTAACCACACAGTGGAACAAAACCCCTGAGCCTATTCATTTTTATAGAGGGAAAAATTCTTAGTTGCTTCATAAGAAATTAAAAGAAGTCATTGACTCAAGAGGTGAAACACGGCGTCTTGGTGGCGTACAAAGCATGTTTCCTCTGTTACCCAGCATTCCATGGAGATACGAGCAGGTCCCATTGCATCTCGTGAACCTGTGTGGAAGTGTGAATGTCTCTGTGTGTCCCAGGGATGTTTCTTATTACAAAAGCTTGCTGTCGACCTCAGTGAACCGCCAGGTACAGAACGGCCCTCATCTTCCTCTTCAGAGGCAGATGGCAGGCATCCAAATTCTTACCCAACCACCCTCTCATTTTAACTCATTTTTAATCTAATAGCTTTCAGACTTTACTTTCAATCCTGTAAGTAGAAAAAGAAAATGTAAGAAAAACTGCGGTTCAATAGATAATTGCAACCCTAGCAGGAATATTGAGTGGGAAATTTCATCCTCTTGTAACTACCCCACTATTAGTACATCAACAACACTCACACCTATCATTGGAGCTATAAATCATATTTCATAATTTCACAATCATTGCTCTAGTCAGCTTTTTCACTGCTGTGACAAAAATACCTAACAAGAGCAATTAGAGGAGGAAAAGTTTATTTGAGGGCTAACAGTTTCAGAGTTCTCATTCCCGGACGGATGATTTCATTGCTCTGGGACCAAGATGAGGCAGAACATCATGGAAAAGGGGTGCAGAGAAGGCAGGCAGTGCGAGACATGGCCACCGGGAAGCAGAGCGAGCTGCTCATCAAGAATGAAACACCAACCCCAAAGGCACACCTCCCCCAGGACCTACTGCCTCTCACCACACGATCCCTGCCTACAGTTACCACCCTGTTAATCCGTATCAGTGAATCAATGCACTGATTAGGTTAAGGCTCTCATAATCCAATCATTTCACCTCTAAACTTTCTTGCAATATCTCTTACCTGAGCTCTCGGGGGACATCTTGTATCTAAACCATAACAATTATTGAGCTTCCTTTCTACCTGTGTGAATTACTCTGCTGTCCAGGCTGCATCTCCAAACAACCTGGAGTTATATAAATGGAGAACAATGACAAGAAACAGCTCAGCTACAACCTCACTAGCAAGTCCCTGCAGAACCAGCAGGAAACTTCTATTGACCTTCTTAAGGCTCTAGAGGCTAGTTGTTACCAACAGGCTTGCTGAAACGCACAGCCAATTTCTGCAGTCTGATCACCTTTCTGGTTTTTTCCTAAGTTAATATCTGATACAATATGAAACATCATCAGGCTATGTATTCTTCCTATTGCTGCTTAAAATTTAAGCCCATTTTCTATTGTATTTGAAGTTAAGTTGCTAGCTGAGAAGCAAACTCTTTCCATGAAAGTTTTTCCAAGAGAACAAAGAACATATGACTCACAGCCACAGCGTCACCATCGAGGTCATGTTCTAGAGCATTATGTCCATCGGAGGCAAAAACATTTAGAAAGGAAAATGATCAATGTATAAGTCTCAATTAGGTGATGAAAAGCATAAAAAACATGTAATATAAGGAACTCTTAACTCCCTGAATGTGAGCTCCCTGAGGGTAGAGTCCATATTTTCCACTGTAATTTAACCAACATGCAGAATATTGTTTGGCATATGATAGGTGTTCACTAAATAGCTGGTAACAAATTACCAAATGAATATGAATGAAAAAATGGAGAAGATGTGACTTAAGACCACAAAAATGGACGTGAATGATTCAAAAGCTCTATTTAAAATATTTCGAAAAGAAAATATGTGATATCTCTTATATAGCTTCAGATAGCAAGACTAAAGCCAGCCAGGCTGAGCTTGCAGAAGAACTTCTTAGAAAGCTAAAATGAAGTATCACGTGATGGGGTTTAGAACACACCATTCAAAACCACAGCACTTTGGCACTGGGGAAGGCAGCAGGAACAGGACAGTGTTTCTGACCACCCCCACCCTTCTCCCCCAAGAACCCACAAGAGAACTCCCTGGCCCTCCTCTAACACAGGGAGGAAGTCACTGTGCAGGGCGCCCTCCCTCCAGTGCAGGAAAGAAAGGTGCTGTCTCTGCAGACACAGGGCACAGAGGAGAATCTGGAGGGGTTGGCCTTGCTCTTCACCACTCATCTCATCTTGTCTCTGCATTAATACCCACTTCTCCATCACACGCAGCATAAAAACACACCTTCCTCTGCAGGGGTCTTCATTACTGAAGGTCCCCATGTCACGTTAAATATATAGTAAAAAATTCCCATGTTTTTATTTTGTTAATCTGACTTTTATTATACATTTCTTGGCTATGAACCTTGCATATAAAGTTCCTTTATTTTGATTGATAATTGATTGTATGGTTTTTAATATCCTTCCCAAAACTGAAGCCCTCTAACACAAAGAACAAATTTGTTTTCTAAGCTGTTTTGTTCATTTTGTTTTGCTAATGACTAAACCTGCTATTCTGTCTTTGTGAAGCTGTCAATATTTATGCAGATTTTATGTATCATGTATAAAACTATGTACATTTATCAGGAGAATTTCACCTAATAATGCATACAGGGATCAAAATATTTAATTATGTAATAAATCAAGTAATAAAAGTGTCTACTTATAAGTCACATTTCAAATATTTGGTGATGAATTTTCTTCACATAAAAATACATAAACTTTTTTTCTATTCTTTAGACACAATTTCAAGCCTAGAACTACTTATATAGTAAGATAAACTGACAGAATTAATTACCAATAATTCAAATTCTGTATGGCCAAAAAAAAAAAAACGTTTTAAACATTGAAAGAAAAAGAATGTATATTGCAACATTCTGAGGTTCTTAATTCATGATGTACAAAATAACATAAAAGGAACAATCCAATAAAAGATTAGACAAGATAAATAAGCAAATTATAGATGATATGCAAGTGATCAATGAATACTCCCAAAGAGAGTTTCTAATAGCAGAGAAGCACAAATTAAAGCAAAACACAATAGCAAAATTACACAAACCAGACATTGTGTTTAATCAGAGAAGCAGAACCTCTGTGAGAATTATAAGGAGTTTATCATAGGGTCTGGACCCCATGCAATTATGCACACCACACAGGTCCAGCAGCCTGAGGGAGCCGCCCTGGTCCCCTGCTGGGTCTGTTGTCAGCAGGACAGGGGATGTGACAATAAAAACTAGAACCCAGGAGGACAGCTCTCTTCAGAGAATTAGATCCCCACCCCCACCTCCATGCATTTCTCACTGCTTTCAAAGCTCTTGCTTCCTCTTGGGGCCAAAGGTGCACCTGTCCCTGGAGTTAGAGAAGCAGGAGCTGGAGAGGCTGCAGGCCAGGCTGCTGCCCTGCTCCAATGTGAACCAGCAGAGCCAGACAACCCAGGTGAGCCGCACCAGTGTCTGATCCAAACAAGGTTGCCCTGCAGAGTCCCCAGTAGGCACACAGATGTCTCCCTGGCCCGCCCAAATCCACATCACACCAGGAAGGGGCTCTGGGAGCATTATCTCTAGCTCAGCAGACACACACCAAAGTCACCTTCAAATAACAAAACCAAGAACGATGGTGACGTTCTGCATATCAAGCATAGATAGGTCTTGTTCCTGACTGCAGTAAACCTACTTTAAGATTCCATTTTATGCTTCTCCTTCAATCCACTTTCAACCATCTCTTCTCAAGGCAATCACCCAAAATATTCTTATTGTTTTTGCAGTCTTATAAGTCACATTTGCTTTTCTTGCAATTAAAAAAAATTAAATATGAAACGCTGCTGATTGTAAGACAGGTATTTCATGTGGCGCTAAGAAAGAGACAAAGAGCTGCCAATTAAACCGACACACTGATTTATCACAGATAATTTTTACGCAAAAGATTCTTTTAGACTTATTTAGGCATGAAGTTTTATCTTGTAAATTACTCCTATGCATATTTTAAAAGAAAACAAAAGCAAGGTAAATGGGCTAATGTGCTTTTTTGATTATCTTCATAACTGGAGCGATGCTTCTGAGTCACTTTGTGACAACACTGATACCCCTGTGTTCCCACCGGGCCCCGCCTCTGGCACCAAGGCCTGAGAGGTTTAGCATTCCTTCCTACAAGCAGAGCGCCTTCTGTCTTGAGGGCCATTTTCAGGCCCCTGACATCCATGGGCAAGTGTTGATGTGACTGCACAAGAAGGTGTCAGTGAACAGCTCCAGAGGACAACCAGGATGGACATTCCCTTTTTAAACTGTCCTTGAGTGGTTGGTGGACAGAATCCCTGATGGGTTGCAGTAGTCCAGCCATGACAGCAGGAACCAAGCCTGTGCCAAGATGGGCAATAACAACAGTGTCACAAAGACTGCCTGGCTTCAGAGCAACAGTAACACACTGGCAATCCTAAGACATTTTGCTGTTAAATGTTAATGCAAAATTAACATCTTAAGTGTTAAATTGCAGGACACATTTCTATTAGGCATTAAAATGCAAACAAATGTGCTCCTTGGAATCAATTAAACAGAACATTAGTATTATCATTTTATAGAAAGGAAATGAGGCTACATAAATCTCTTGTTGTCCATAAAATCACATTGCCAATAAGTGATTAAGCCGTGGGTCAAAGATAGGTCTCATAAAAGACTGTGTTTCAGATCCCACATGTGGTGCTCAGTAGTTATAATTTAGGTTTTAACCCCCTTTAAATTCAAGAATTCTTATTAACCAGATTTGTGTAAATTATTCCTCAACACCCCATTCCTACAAAGCCTTAGTCTCTATTTTTTCTAGTGGAATGTAAGACCTCTTCAATAGATATTTTTAAGTCCTCTTCAATAGACATTTTTACTCATATCTACTACCTCTAAATTTTCTGCCAACTGGGGAAAAGTTACATAATCAGGAGCAGTCCTTTTAACTGAAATCTGTGCATGAGCTGAGTTTCTCCTGAGTTTAATACTTAAGCTCCCGGAGAGGTTTCTTTTCATGTTCTTCTTCCTTTCTATTTTCTAGATGGTTGCAGATGCCCAGTGTGCACCCCCCACACAGCCAAGGCAGAGCCAGCCAGCTCTATTGCTCTTCTTAGTTTCTAAGTTCTATGCATTTTATGGTCCTACCATGTTTGCTAACTTAGGTTATGTTAATCAAGTCCTTTATCTCTTGAACCATTCCAGATTTACATAATTTGCCTATATTGCTATTTTGCCATGTTTACTTTTGCCCTAATTTTAACCAACAGAGATGTGTGGATAAATTATGAATAATTTACAAGCCTTAAAATGTCAGAATCATAAGTATCAGATTATTTTTATGATTATATATGTAAGCAAATGTGAATATGATATATCATAGTTATGATAATTTAATCACTTGCTCTTAATTTACTGTGATTTTTCTCTCAGATTTGTGATTTACACATTTGTGATTTTATATATCAATTTTTATATATATATATATATATATATGCAATTTTTAAACAACTAATGAATGTTCCCTTTGCTTTGCATTACAAAGTATCGAGTTACAAAAGCTACCAGGCTTTTTGTTCATACTGAAAAATAATATTCCAAAATGAAAACATGAAAAGAACGTTTATCCCAAGCTTGGATTCGGTCAAATCTCTGTCTATAGCAGAGGCAACCTATCTACCCTGTCAGCTGAGTCCTGTTGAGATGGCCGTGTCTGCAGCGACCTTCAGTTACCCAGATGCATCCTGTTCTTACATTATCTATTGTGTGTGCCTATTGTCTTACAGGTCATTTCATCTCTACATGCACAGCTGGATTATGGGAGTGTTTCTCCCAGGTGTTGCTCCTCGCTCAGTGTCTGCTGCTAACTCCTAGTGATGTTTGACAGAGCCCCAGGGCATTGTGATCCGCAGGCAGGGGTCCTCTCTGTACACACGGCACATATTGGACACGCTTGCCTTGACTTGGATGCTTTAACAGATGGGGCTTCCTGCCTGACAGTTAAGCAGAAAATCCCTAAGTCACATTCCCAGTGGTTCTGCTTCTCTGGGTAAAGCCCAGCTAGGTGAGAGTGAAATCGGGGCACGCGCTCTGATCATTCAGCGAGCACACCGCGGCTCTCTGTGCTGTCATCACATCCGTGTCCCTGACACATCGGAGCACCTCCTCATTATTCACCCACCGCTGCATACGGAATTAAAAGCAGTTTTTCTGTGTAAGGCGAGGAATGGGTGCGATGGGATTTCACCCTGTTCTTGTAACTTGGAGGGGCATTTCTTCCAGCCCTAAGTTGTTGTTTTCTGTTTTATTTCGTTTCTAACTATCGATGTCTTTAATTCCTTGCTGTCATCTTTTTGTGGGGCATTTATGGCCACCCCCACCTCCGGACACCTCCATCACTCACATATTGCTACTCCTAAACTTGGATAATAAGGATTAAGTTTTAAACATGTTTTCTTAGAGCTTGATAGTTATACGTAACAGTGGGTTCGTCTTGACACAATCATACAGGAATGGAACGGGACTTGCTCCTTTTCAATCTGCAGCCCTTCCTCCCCCAGCCCTTCCTCTGCTCCACTAGTCTTCCTGCTGTTTTTTAAATTGGTGCTTTACAGATATCCAAATTCACTGCTATGTTCATACATTCCCCATAATTGGGGGAATTTCTTTCCCTGGTTCCTCCCCTTCCCAATCCTCCTCCCTCCCTCTCAGTTCCCTTCCTCTATTCCACTGTTCTCCTTCCTATTTTCACCGGATCCCTCCCCACATTTTCCCAGTCCTTATTTCTCTCTAGCTTCAGCGCGTGAAAGAGAAATCCGACCTGGGACTTCCTGAGTCTAGCTTATTTCACTAACCAGATGGTCTCCAGTTCCATCCATTTCCCAGCCTGTCGCTGTCTCCACCAGTCTAACCTGCAGTCTGGTAACTTCTCAAGTTCATGATCCCTGGCCTCCGTGGAACCTTCCAAACCATGCAGGCATCTGGAATAGATAGTCCACTGCTGGTCATTTCTTCTACTCTGTGGCAAGCCCCCACTGACCCCCTGACTTTGTCCTTCCACGCTGGCTGTGACCTCCACAGTATACGATGCAAGGAACAAATCCCCATGCTTGGTTTTTTAATCCTATGGAATTGTCTCACGTAATACTTTAGTGACACGCTGGTGGCCTGGCCGACTCCAGGTCTCTCTGCCTTTGCCCTGTGCAGACCCGGCACCTTTCCCAGCACTCTTCTCTTCTTACTCGTGCTCTCTCCCTTGGCCATTCCCTCCCCATGACAGCTTCAACCACCACCAAAATACCCGCTCCACCTCTAGTCCTCATATTTACCATGCCAGCTGTAAACCGACATGCATCCAGAACCTGTTCTTCTACCCAGGATTTCCTCTGACTGCCAAGTTCACATTCACATGCTGAGTCCTACAGAGGCTTCCACTGACATTGTCAGTGTGTGTCAAACTCTGAGCATGTCCTCATCCCTGGTAAATTGCCCTGTTTCTGTCCAGAGGCCCCAGGATGAATCCGGATGTCATGTCTATCTGCTTTCTTGCCCTCACCACCCACAGCCAATTAGTTACCACATCTTAGCCTTACGACCCCCTTAATACCTCTCTGCCTGCTCTGGACCTTCCTTTTGTGTTTCCAGCACAAGTTCAGCCCTGTCAGCCCTTGAGAAATGCTGCACAGGATCCTTTTTCCTCTGCATGGATCCCAACACTCACACCAGAGTGACGTCCAGATGCATACCTTGGGTCACATCATTCCACTGCTTAATATCTTTCCTGGCTGCCCTTGAGCTTTAGGAGAAAAATGCATCACACAGAAAGCTTCAGAAATGGGTCTAGCCCCTGGGCACCATGCCCCACAGCTCCGGCACCTGAGCCTCTTTTCCTCCCCCACTGAGCCTTGGCAGGGCTCCCTCCTGTGTACACCGTCTCCTTGGCCTCTCTTCCCCTTGGCCTCTCTTCCCCTTGGCGGCTTCCCCTTGATCTTTCACTGCAGCATTGAGTTTCCCTGGGCCACGATGCTAAAGTGTCACCTTCTTCTGTGCTGCTACCACGATTTAGGCACTTGTGTGGCAGAGAGGCCATAACCTGCTATCATAACTCTCTGTCCATACTCCTCAGCAAGAAGACATTTATTTCATTTCTGGACCACCCCACACCAAGCACTTGCAAAGAACTCAGGCTCTGCCAGGGACAGGTCTGATCATAACCATGAAGTTATAGGAAGTTAGTCTATTAGTATATTCATTGCCTTTCCTTCATTGAAAAACATGGCTGAAGGGAATTTGGCTTGTGTTGCCAATTCAAATGAATTCAGGAGTTGAACAACTCCAGAATAATGAAAAGGTCAGAGTGAAAACAAAAAAAGAAAGAACTATAAACCAAAATTATGAGTTTCCTTTTAGAATAATTTTGTTTATTCTCTTTAAAGATCATTTAAGTATATTTGATTGATCTATGTATGCCTGGAGGTGATATTCAATTTGATATTTTAATTTAAAATGTTAAGAATATAAGATTTGGTAAACTCAGGCAAGAACAGGGACAAATGTAATTGTAACCTTTTCTACCAACAATCATTTATGGCTTTCTGGATTGCAAAAATCAATGTGAATTTTCAAATAAATATGTAACAGAATCGGTCTACAATAGCTTGGTGGTCCCGTCTGCTGGTATCTGAATTTCAACAGCATTTGTGATTCACACTTCACCTTCTGCATGCATCAATGAATGCCACAGTCTGACATGGTGACTGTGGCTTCCTCATACATCCATCATCTCAGCTGTGTTTAAAGCAACTTCAAGAAAATGCCAGGGAAGTTTTAAAAGCTCTAAGCTAGAAATTCACTTTTATGTTAAAAGTACAGATTACTTTTGATATTTTGTGTTAAGGATTGCAAAAGCTAACGGTGATTTGATAAAATAATAAAAAGGAACCTAGAAACTCGATGTGAAACTGCCATATGAAATAAGAAGACATACCAGGAGACAGGAAGGATTTCACTGTTTCATTTGCTTATAAATCACTGTGTACTGATTTTAATGCGCCACATGAGATCCAAATATGAAAACTAGTACAAAGTTTACAATTATGCTTATACTTTTGTGATAAGTAGCTATTAATGTGTTCTGATACACATAATAGCTCCAAGCTATTTCCATAAAGAGATTATTATAGCACCTGAGAGAAAATTACAAATTTATTCCTTATTAAATGTTATAGATAAATACTGAGTCATAATTAAATTACTTCTGATACAGTAGGAAATAAAAAGCAATGTGTTAAACATTTTAATATATTAAAAGAAATTAAAGATGCTCTGAAGTAATTATCAAGGAAAAGTCATATATTTAAAAATAGAATGGAAAGTAAGAGAAATGGTTGAAGTCTCTTGAAATAGGTTAACATTTTCCAGATTCAAAAAGAAGATGGAAAATCTGTTTACAAGTAAGTGCAGGGTAAATAGAAAAAAAATCTACTTTTAAACATGAAACCACACATCTAAAATAAGAAAAAAAAATCTTACTATAAGTCCTGAAAATTTTTCTAGAGAGTAACTGGACTCTATATTCTCATAGAAGTGCATATCCTTGAACACAGAAATTCCTATCTAGAACCTGTTCCTAGTTAATTTGGGGGTAAAATATTCAAATATGTTTTAAGAAAGACATTGACCATGTAGAGTGATAGAAATTGATACCAGCCTGTGTTTCAATAATAGGAATTTCATGACTACAGCATCGTATATGCATGTGGTAGAATGTTACTTTATCATGAAAAGTTCCTCCCAATGTCTATTTATTCATTTAAGGTATATTTCTGGGGTGTTTGCTAAATGCTAAGTCCTTGGGCACAGTTCTTGGGCTAAGGTCAACAGAACAGATATTGTTTATTTGCAAGGGAAGTAAGATACACTTTTTAACCTAAAAGTAGGTTAAAAACCAGAATTATAGTCTCAAGTCTTCATCCATTTATTTGTACTAGACAAGCATAGGTGTTTACACATGTTATATATGTGTATATACAAAATAACACATCTGGACAGAAGTGTACTAACTTGCTGGATTAGTCCATTTTCTATTACTATGAGAAACACCTGGGGCTGGATAACTTTATTAAGCAAAGAGGTTTATTTAGCCCATAGTTCTGGAGGCTCAAGGGCATACTCCAGGCATGAGCCCAGCTCTGGTGAGAACCTTATGTGATGGCAGAAGCTGCTGTGAGAGGAAGCCATTGCCTGTCCAACCAGAGAATGCCGGATGGGGCCAGGTTCACTCTGTAACAACAACAGCCCTTTTCCAGGAGTTGACCGGGTCCCAGGAGAACTTCCTGATCCCTTGGTGGCAGTCCCCAGTGACCTCCCACTGGGCTCCCTCTCCTCCAGGTCCACCTGGTCCGACATCCCCATGCAGAGCACCAGGCCCCCACATGCCTCTGGTGGACAAAAGTCAGCCCTTCCACTTGCCAATGAGCTTTTCCTCTGGGAGGGAGTTTATTTATTAGCATGCATAATGTCTAGTTTTCTACAACCAACATGATTGACTTTTTATAATGAAATAATCAACTTTTTAAAAAATTTACCATGAAAGTAATAGTCCAAGGATCAACTGGATTGACTGGGTAAGTGGAATCACATGAATAATAGATTTAGAGTCAATAACATCTCGTAGGTAGCTAATAAACACACGCTCAGCTGTGGGAGTAATGCTAGCAATAAATGCATAGTCAGTATCAGGTCAGTGCTGGCCACTGTCCCAACGTCCAATAGGCCTCGAATCCCTGATCTCAGCACACCTCCTGGGTAGGTACCACTGCTCCTGTGCTCCACAGGTACAAGCACCCGGGCGCAGAGTTTAGTAGATCATCTGTCCCTCTTTCAAAGCTGGCGATGACAAACAAGCCTTGAATCCAGGCAGCCTGGTTCCAGGAGACCACACACGGAGCCACTCTGCTTCTCTGTAAAAAATATCCAATCAATCTGGTGAAAAATGGAACCACACACCTAAAACCATGAAACTAATGGAGAAGCAAACTATCAAGAAAAATTTTTAAAAAGCCGCTGCATGAGTATATAGGAAGTAGATTTGTAAACTAAAATAATACCAGACATGAGAAGTTAAAAGCAATCTTTAGGAATTACAGAAGCGTAGAATCTAAGGGTGATACACGCCATATAAAATCAAATGATGACTTCACACAGACACACAGCACCCCACGCAGTGAGCTTCCCCAGAAATGTCTGCATAGGCCTTCCTGTTCTCTTGGGCTTGTTCAGAACTGCAGAGATTCCTAGTGTATGTACTCTTGCAGAGAGTACTCTTCTCGGTCCGGTCGAGAAATCCAATATTTGGAATTTTCTAAAGTTGGACAAAACCCCTTCCTCAAAATGCTGGTACAGAAGAGTGCTTTAGAGATACAGGTGAATACTAGGTTGGAAACCTATCACGGGAAAATTGGTAAATTCTTTCCTGAAGTCAGAATCTATTCTCTCTATGGCATCCTCCTAACTACCCCTAAATAGTAACTCAAAGGAGAAAAATATGATGCTAAGTTAATATTCTTTACCCTTCGGGTCAGTCCTGCTGCCCACTGTCTGGTCTGTACCCTGGGAGGGGAACTCTGAGCAGCTTCTGCCCAGCTCCATTCCACTGGGATTCCCCTGTATTCCCCACTGAGTCCCCTCCTGGTACACACCATAGGAGACCAGCGGGTAGAAGGGCGCGGCCAATTCAGGGTTTGGCAGAGGCCTTGAACCTTAGCCACCAGTGACCGCCCTCTTTCCTTGTCTCGGCAGGGAGATGGCTCCCCTTCACCACTCCTGTTTCCCTCAGCCCTATGAGCACTCTGTACCCAGTCTGTTAGTGACAAAGACAACCCATGTGTTTCCAGTTGCCCTTTGAATAATCTACCTGTCCTGCTGGGACTCCCACTGGGATGACCCTTCCAAGAGATAATCTGGATCATACTTTCCTTGGAACTTATGCTCCATAATCACTGTCAATTGCCATTCTTTTCTGGAATGGGGCTGGGCAGTCTGGAATGAGAGGAAAGGGATGGGGAGGAGGGAGTGAGAGGGGGCCACACGTCTCTATCTCTTTCCTAACTATTCTGAGTTATCTATCTCAACCTCCCCTCCATTCCCCTTAGCACCAACGCCAGCCTTCAGGATGCAATCTGTCAGAGTGGCCCTCCATCTTCTCTCCTGCAATCCCAGATTCCTTCCTTTTAAATAGTCTTAGAAATGGAGTGGGTTGTCTTCAGATAGCATCTTATGAAAAATGGCTTTTCCTTGGGCCTCAAGGTGGACTATAGGCTATCTTAGCTTCTTATGCCAGGAGTACAATGTCAGGTAGTTGATTCTGACATGAAGGTTGTACATCAAGATGAACTTCTAAAGATGTTTCCCTGGCTTAAACTCTCCTCCCATGCCAATAATCTGAGTCATAAGGATTTGTGGGAAACATCTTTTTTTCTCAAGTCAGTAAATTAATAGAAAAGAAACATGAGCTGCTTTGGATATTTCCTGTAGAAAATAGTGAGAAAAGCACTCTTTTTAGTGGGAAACTTTGTGGATGGAATATACATCATTTTCTCAGGAAAAGGAAAAGAGGCTATCTTCTTCTTTTTTGCACTTTAATTATATTTTGCATTAATCTATGCAGTTTAAGTTTCTAGGAGGCAAAACATCTACTCTATAAAAATCCTAAAACATATTAAAGTCCGTCTTGGGGCTCCCCACCTTCCCAGGTATATCTAGCATTCTCTTTTAAGTTAACTTCTGCTTCTCTTTCCCAACCTCAGCATTAAAAAAAAAAAAATCAGTTGACCAATGCTGTATTTTATGAATTTGTTTTTTCCAAAAGTATCTTTATAGGAAGAAATGGCCTTTTAAAGGCACTTCTATTTTTATCACAAGCCACCCTGAGTCCTAAGTCTAACCCAGGAGACTTAGTTCTTAAAGAACCGTTGGGTGAGGATCGGAGCACAGTTCTACCTGGTACCAACATGGGACTTAGCATCTCAGATGTGGCCTCTGTGGAGCCCCAGAAACCTCAGCCACTGCCAGAAACAGAGTGACTTCATTAGGAGGCACCAACATTTATTTAACGCTTTGGAAATTAATGGACGCATCTGCCAGCCCAGTGGATTTCCAAACAATTTCTGAGGAAGGTTTGAGGCCTAGCACTCCATTCCCCAAGTTCTAGGCAGACCTGAGGGAGATTCTGAGAGCAACAGCAAGTGGGGGGCCATGGATATGAGGACCTGGTTCCAGCAGGCCAGCAGCTCACTGACCACAGGGAGAGGAGCCTCAGAGATTCCCCACAACAACACAAGAGGTGAGCTGGTTTCACCCAGGGGCTCCTCCTCTGGAGTTCCAGAAATAAAAGGCTATGTGGAAATACCTAATCTTTCCTGAGAAGTAGTTTCTGAAATGCCTTAAATTTCAGCTTTTAGTGAAAACAAAACTACAGATGAATACCTTTTCCACCGGTTGCTTCTAGAATTAATAATTGTAGGTCATTCCATGACAGGGGATTAGACAGAATTGGGAGGCACACAGGAAAAGGGGTGAGAGATTAGGAAGAAACACCTTCCACTCTCAGTTTACAACTAAAAGTGAATAAATTGTAAGTAAATTATATGTATATCATAAATATAAATGTGTGTGTGTATGTATATATATATATATATATATATATGATTTGTTTTCTATGGCTTCTCCTTCAACTGGTTGCCATGTAAACTGTGAGATTTACAAGACTGAGCCCTTGAGATCCACAATACTTATTGGGTTAAGACTGTGCTAAATTCATTCAGACTGCAGCTGGCACTGTCCTTGGAGTCACTGTCCTTGAAGTCACTGGTTACAGAAGCCAGCAAAAGCAAGCTCTGAAAAATTAATGAAAAAGACAATTTCTCAGTGATTGCAGTACAATAATAACCACACTATTTTTTTTATTTAAAAGAATCACAATAAGTCAAGGACAGAATATGAATCTTATCCAGATTATCAAAATGTTGTCTATATGTGTGGAGATATATATGTATACATATACAGGGAAAACCATTCTGAAAGCTTGGGATAAAGAGAAAGTTACAGTGGAACATCACTGATAATACAAGCGAATTCTATTATGTAATGTCTTGTTGAATGGGACTTTTGTACTATTTTTCTCATTAAGTGAGACTTAAAATATGAATTCTCTTTAATAACCTACTAAACTAATTTATGAAGGAAAAATTTCTGAATTGTGTTCTACTCCTCTTCCTCCTTTACTTTGTACCCCCAGCCCCTGTCCAAGTTCTCCTGCTTCTGCATACTGAACATTTTCCCAACCCAGCAATCTTTTCTGCATACTACCCAGGCTCTGCGTAAGTTGAAACTTACCAGAATCAAGGATTTTTTAGAATTTTAAGGACGTGGAATAACATTGAAATCAATGCAGGGTGGAAATTCCCTGCGGATGAGAGCACCCCTGACTGACGGCCACCTGTTCTCAGTAGGAGCAATTCCAATGGAAGGAGCAAAGAGCAAGATCCAATTCCCATGTGTTGCCTGCTGAGTGACAATGTTGCCTACCAGGCAGATGACTCGACCATTTATTTGCAAAAGAAAGTAAAACACATGAAAATTCTTATGTGTCTAAAATTTGGGGAAAATGTGCTATTATGATTTGATTCATTTTTGTTTCACCAATGTACTCCACTTCTATCTCTGGCTATTATAAACCATATTTCCTCCCTTAAAATGAGCCAAAGGTGTTTCCCTAAAGCTCATCTTGAACAACACCAACTAGGCTGATAGTATTTTTGCCCCTGAACATTGCAGGAAGACGTGCCTAGCATTGTGCCTAGGACCCAGGCCAGCCATAAAATCACCAAGAATGATGTCAGTCAGATAATAATGAGCTGCTAACTTATTTCAAAATTTTCATGAAGCATTACAGATTACGTCAGTACCTAGGCACCTCTTAGTTCCTGATTTCTTCCAACCAAGTCTCACACCCATAGGATTAAATACATGAGCTCAAGGCTAACACCATGGTAGGGATTTCCAGGCGGTGTCTCTGAGTGTTCCGTCCACATCTCATAACGTCATGAGCCCCATGTGATAGACACTTGTTTCTAACCTCATGTCTTTTGTTCACAGTAATAAACAAGTTTGGCAGAACTTCACTGGAAGATTGGTGCTGATTCTCACCCAGAACTTCAAGTCCTGGGATCCTGATTGCCTGCTTGCAGATGTCCCTTCCTTGGAGAACTTGCCACCTCCTGTCCCACATGGTGACTCCCACTTCTCTGTGACAGCTCTGCTCTCTGCTTATACTATGGCGAGCCATATTATTGCCTATCCCTCCTGATGAGTCATGAGCTCCTTGGATGCTTGATGATGTAAAGAGTGACTGAGTAAGAACAGATGAATCACATAATAACTAGCAACGAGCAAGCACAATTTCCCTCTGCTATGTCATGTTCCGAACACTTTCTGTGTCTTCCAAGTAGGATAAGATCCCTGACCTGCAATGGTCAATAAATCTGAATTTATTTATTAATATTCATTTTATTTTAGGAAATATTTCAGAATACATTCAAGCTCAGAAAAAGTTTAAGTTTCTAGGTTTCTTATGTCTGGAAACATTTGATATACTCTGTTGAAAAAATAGCCTTCTTTTCTGGAAATGGCCCACTTTTGAAGAAATATACCTTAGTGCCATGGTTTTCAGATTGAGAGAATCTAAAATTCATAGGATAAATACAGCAAAGGTTCCTGGTTTATCTACTTTAATGATTCAGAAAAAAATCATGTTTATAATTAAATATGAAGAGATTATATGTGAATGTGTTGTGGCATATACATTATATTTATAATAACAATTAGAAGGGAAATTTCCTATTATTCCAAAAATATAAAACTTAAAAATATTGCAGTTGGGACAGTCCCTTCAGACTAAGCTTCCAGGGTCCAGAAACCTATTCATTCTTTCTGTTTTCAGGTGAACTCTGTTAGAGAACTGCAGGAATTAAAAGGAAATAGCTATATTCCCTTTTATGGGTGACGAGTATCAGCACCTCTAAGAGAGCCAACACTGAGCATATCTTCCTCAGAAGATAATCTGGGCCTTGTGCTCATCACTTTGAGGTCCTTTATGAACATGAACTTGGGGTCAACAGCCCTCACTTGGTTGAGCCAAAGTGCAGAGAGGGGTACAACAGGTGCATGCTCAGGAGTGAGTCAGACATCCCACTGGCAGAGGGCCTCAGTACAGTGGGACCCAAGAAGAGCTGTCAGCTAGTCCTCCTGAAGCAAACAGATATGCATTTTTCCTTGGATCTTAAATTGAGAAAAATGAAAACAACGTGAATTCTGAAGGCAGCCACAGAGAAATTTTTTCCAAGTTTCCAGCACTTTCTTTGTAAACATGCTCAGCAGCTCCTCTGCTGCAGATAGGATTCTGAAAATAAATTTAGAGCTGGCCTTCCTTTTCTTCATGCTCTGGCAGTAAGAGTGAAGCTCTGATTGATACCTAGAGCCCCTGGTTCCATTATAGCTGCAAAGCGAGATTTTTGAGAAAGCCATGGACCACTGAGAAAAGGGATTTTGAATACTTTAGTGCTTCTTTGAGAGCCATGGCAACCAGGAAGCAATGTGAGAATGAGAATAGTTTGAATTCAATATTTTAAAAAAATACAGTGTTCTGGGCTTCTACACAAAGAAATCATAAAATTCATCATGTTGAGAAGGAAACTATATTATATTTAAAGTTGTATTTAAGGTTTAAGAATTTGAAGTAGTCCCTTTGCCAGGGAGTGACTGAAAAAATATGGATTGATTAGAATTTTTACATGCTTATCATTTTTAGAGTATTTATAATAATTTGCAAAAAAAAAAAAAAGCTATTGAGAGATTGAAAAATGTCAGGCATTTAGGTTTTATTCCAGACTGTGATTTGAAGCACAAATACATCATTACACTAATGAGTAGGTTTTTCCCTCTTTTGAAAAAAAACATCTGGATCTTTCACCCCTTCATTTTCAGTCTATGTCCAAAGGTCTCAACAAACCTCCCCAAGCTGCTAAAAACATCATTCCAGATTTACTGTTCTGTTTAGAAATGCAAGTGTTATGTTCTTACAATTGGAACTAAAAAATGAAATTAATTCCCTTTTTGAATAACTCTTCTCCAGGACTTAAAACTGCTTAATGGTTCAGTGATGCTTTGTCATATTTATTTATATCTGAAGGGGGATCAGAGTAAATTCTAAAACTGATGAAAACACAGGGAGAATTTTTTTCTCTAAAGAAAAAAAGAAAAAACATGTTCGTCTTCATACATTTTCTTATCAACATATTCGCATGTCATTCAGCTTGTAATGGAATTATAGATTACTCAGGGCAATATGTACAAAGATTTCACTATTATTAATGGTCTCAATATTGTAAAGATTAATGTGTTATTACTGGAAAATCGATAGCTTCAAATAAATTTAGAAAATAATTCAGTTGAAAGATGATTGCAGCTGCATCCAAATGAAACAAACCTCTGAGTACCAGAGAATCATGCTTCATAACTTTCAAGTCCAAGTTTATTGTTTTACATCCCTCTCCCCACCACACTCCCAACAGCAAGACCCACTTTTGAGATGAAGGAGTAGAAGCCAGATGTGGTGCCACTAGGAGCGAGGCTCAGCAGCTTAGCAAGGCTCTGTCTCAAAATGAAAAATAAAAGGGTCTAGGGAGGTGGCTGACAGGTAGCGAAACCTGGGTTCAATCTCCAGGGCAAAAAAAGGAAAATAAATGAATAATTGGACACAGTGTCTCTCTACTTAGTACTGTCGAAAACCAAAAGCCAAGGAATGTGGGTGTCAACATCCACATGTTCTTAGCAGTTTTGCAGGTATAGCTCCAAGAATCCCTATCAGATCTCAATGTTTGCATTTGGAAGCTCTGACCTTCATGGACACTAAGATTTGTTCAAGAGATTGATCAAAACACTAAAGAGTTTTTCTTTCCTTTCCTCCTTACAACATAATCACTGGTTTGTTAGTATATTTACTCTGTTACCTGTTCTGTAAGACAAAACTTCTACTTATTCATTTTTTTCTTTTTTTTTTTTTTTTTTTTTTTTTTTTTTTTTTTTTTTTTTGGTACTGGGAGCTGAAGCTACCTCTGAGCCCCATCCCCAGTCCTTTTTATTTTTCATTTTGAAACAAGGTCTCACTATCATTCTTAAGCACAATGAATGTTATTCCTATGTACACTGTTAGTCATAAACAAAGCTATGACAAACCTGAAAAAAAATAATCACCACTAAACAGATGCACCAGTCTCCAAAGTCGTGAATTCCTGGGGGTGAGCAACTCTGTTGCCTTTGTGTGACTCACCCACACCTGCATGGCTTTGATAAACAGCAGTGGGTAAAGCAAGACCTCCTATCCCTTAGCCACATTTACACATGTGAAGAGCATCCCCAGGACTGAGGCAGGGGACTCAGTACCTGCCCTCCTTCCAAATGTCTTGCAGAGCTTGGCTCAAAGTGCACATGAAACTGTGCCATTGTGTAGGACAGGCATTTATTCTTTCTTCCCTTTCTTTCCTTTTAAAATTATATATATCCTATATGTTAGTGGGCTTTAAACATGAGAACAACCCTGATGTGTGTTTCTTTATATTTCCAAACTGCAAATCCAAATTGCAAATACCTACTCTCAGTAAATAAATCCAGATTGATACATAATGTTTTATTTTCTTCCCAAGGTATAGTCATTCTTTTATAATCTTCATAGTTTTATCAATGAATTTGAAAATTTACTATAATAGCAATCCATTAATTAAAGATATGTAATTTACATATATATTAAGATTAACCATGTTCTGATGATTTTGAAGCTATTCAAGATAGAGAATTATCGAGAGGAAATTCATGGAGCAGAGTTCCTCTCCTCTCCCTTCCTACCTCAATCTATTTGTCTTTTCTGGCCAAATGCCTCCTGGGAGCTGCACTGAGATTTTGGGTTCACCCTGGAATAAAGACCTAGTGTTGAGCTTTATCCATAAAGTCTCAGTCCCAAGGTCAGGAATGGAATGTAGCAGGAGCTGAGAAGATTTTGCTACTTTAGAGGTCCTGAAGTGGAGTCACTGCTGATCCCTTAGGAATGTGGCTGTCGTTCTCACCCTGGAAAGGTCAAGAGTGACTGGGAGATCCCAGGTTTCCTGCTCAGAGGTTTGGGCACAGGAACACAATAATCAAAGAGGCTCTGCAAGGCGCCTGGCCTTGCAGCTGAGGTCTATATGGCAGAAACCCTTCTGCCCCAACCTCTGGAGCTCCCCCATTTGAAAGATCCTCACAGCCAGACCTGAGCTATGATAGCCAACAAAGAAAAGTCACAATTGTCTATGAGAGACCTTGAGCCAAAGAACCACAGAATAAGTTCCCAGGGAGACAGTTACTGGAGGCAGAGCAGGTCCTGCAATAGAAACTGGTGATGAAGTCCTAGGACCCTACTTGCACCACACTACCCCAGCTCCACCGCCCCTCTCCTTCCTGACTCCACGGCTCCCGGGTCTCTCCTTTGTGTGCTGGGGGGCCTCAAACAATCAATACCATTTTAAAATGTTTTAAACAATTAATATCGTTTAGATTTATCCTCATTCTTTCCTGCTTCCTCTAGGATCATTATTATTCTGCCTGAAGACTATCTTTTAATATTTCCTTTAATGTATGTCTGCTAGTGATGAATTTTCAACTTTTTTGTTTTCTGAAAATACTTTATATTGCCTTCATTTGTGAAGGAAATTTTGACTTAATTGTGGAATACAAAGTTGACAGTTATTTTCCACCTGTATTTGAAATATTTCAGTCCACTGTCTTTGACTTTTCATTTGAGTTTTCACCGTTTTTTCTGTTGATAAATCAGTCATTGCCTAAATGTAGCTCATTTGAAGGTAATTCGCCCATTTCCTTGGGACACTTTTTAAATTTCACTTTATTTGGGTTTTTGAGTAGCTTTACTTGGGTGATGTGATTTCCTCTGCATTTGTTCTGCTGAAAATTCATAGGAATTCTTGAATTTGTGATAATACCTGTCAGTTTTGAAAAACTATTGGAAATTAAATTTTAAATTATTTCTTTTTATTACCTCCAGTTAAATTAGAAATATATTGCTAAAGAATACTGTAATTAGATATGAAGAAACATCATCCCACATGTCTCTTTCATCAAAGAAAAGGGAAAGCAATAAAAAAAGAACACTCCATAGAAGGCGAGCAGCTTGCAAGCATTGCAGGACATGAGCATGTTTGTGGCGGAAGCTTACTGGGCACACACGTGTACATAAAACAAAGGGGACGCTGTGAAAAAGCAGCATTCAGATAACACTAAAGGAATTTAATACCACTGAAAATTAAGATAACAAGAATAAATCAAAAAACTATGGAAACAGAAAATCAGTAAAAAGAATCCTAAAATTAATTGTTTTTCTAAAAATGGAAAAACATAAATCCAAAATCTGGCTTTTTGAAAATATAAAAATCACTGATTAATCTGATAAAGAAAAAACAAAGAGGGAAACATTTTAGAGTTTAGGAATAAGGACAGAGTCACGGCACTGATCAAAAGTGGAAATAATCATTGGAAAATGTTATGTGTGACTCTATAACTCTAAGTTTTGGTAACTGTGGAAAGAATGATTTTCTAGAAAAACAAAAGCTACTGAATTTAAGAAGAAAGTTGAAAATGTAAAGAAACTTATTACACCCAAGATATTGGAAAGGTGGGAAAAAGCTTTTATCACTAGAGAAGAAATCCTATGGGGTATTGTTGACAGACAGCAGCAAGATGAAGATGATTAAGATGAAGGTTCACATTCAGAGAGTACATCCCATGTACCAGGAGAGCACAGTTCGTTAAACAGAGTCCCATGAGTGAATCCTTAGGCTCACATTGCGGGTGAGGAGACAGAAACAATCCAAACTCGCAGACCCTGTAAATGGCAGGGCCAAGATTTGCACCCAGCTTGGTTGGTGGTAAAGTTTGTGTTTTTAATCACCAAGCTCCATGAAAATGTGGATATGTGGTTTATGGTGAATCCAGGTTTTGAAGCAGCAGCAAATGTTGTACATGCGTATACACATACATTTACTAATATGAAAGATGTTTATATAGGATGATGTGAACATGAAGGAAAGCACAGTGTGTTCTCGTTTCTTCTACCTGATCCACATTACAGAGAAAGAAAAAGGAGAGAAGGTAATGTAAGCAAAACAGAATCAGAAGAAACGATAAGACAAATACAATGTCCTTAGCAACGGTATGACCTTAAAATATCACATTCCCTCTCTAAAACTTGTCCTTCTAAGATAACTAGGACTTCCTAGAGGATGAACTGAGGCTAGGTTGGCATGAGAGATGCGTGGAATGAACCCGGACTGTCTTGACACACCAGCTAACAGAGGCTGCTCAGGCCACATTGAAAGGATTCAGAAACAAGTCCAAGAGTCTCCTCTGGCTCTGTGTCCAGATATGCCATGGTTTGGAAAGATAGGAACATTACTAACAGATGTAAAGAGGACAGAAATACGTACTTTCAAGAAAAAGACAAAGATATGTGGGCGGTATCTTTCCCTTTGAGAAATAAAACTAGCATTGTAAAACAAAATCAATTTTCACCAAGTAAGTCAGTCCTTAATTTGGATGCGCTTCCAATCAAAACCCAGAGTTCCTTTTCTCACCTTTATGGTAAAATGGAGTTACTATTAAATAAGGAACTAGACAAGAATATTGCCATTATTTGAAGATAAAATAAGTATCTACATGGGAAATTTAAGAAAATTTATCATCATACATAGAAGCAAAGAAAGAACTTAGCAAGCTGCTAACCGTATGTTCTACCTACCAAGTTACTGGCCTTCCTCACCACCCACGCCAATTACAAACTGCTACGAAGGAAAGGTTCCAAAACTACAGGTTACCTAGGGACTGTGACTAATGAAAACATATGCAACAGTTTTACTTTAAATTTATAAACATTACTGAAGGTTAATTTGATAAAATTAGGATAAATCAGCATGGATGGAGATGTTCTATCCACGGAGCATCTCATGTACAACATTTGGGGCTGCTTCAAAACCTGGAGTCACCATAAACCAATTATGGATAAATTAATTTACAAGGTGTAATTTAAGTAAGAACGTCATCTGTACTCTTCATGGAACGTGACACACTGATCCTAAAATTTGTATGCCTAAAGGCTAAAATAGCCAAGGAGTTTGAGTAAAAAGAAGAGCCCACATATCAATACAGAATTAATTTGTTAATAACTAAAGCATGCATGATGACCCACGCAGAGGGAAATTAATCCAAAAAGCTGAAAGGAAGGTCTAAACCCAGATCCCAGTGCATATAAACTTTGCACTACGACTGAAGAAACAAGCCACACACTGGAGGAAATCATGTACAACTTATCCAGCTTTAGTATCCTTTAAAACCCTTGCCCAACTCCAGAGGGGAAATAACCAAACAGAGAAGATAGAAAATGATATGAACAAATTATGATGGTTCCCAACATGTGATGTTTCAACTTTAGATTTTTCTACTTTACAATGGTGCAAAAGGGATGTATCCTCAACAGAAACTACACTTCAGATTTTGAACTTGGAGCTTTTGCCAGGCAGGCAATATACAGTATCATACTCTGGCATCACAGGGCAGTAGTGAGCTGTGCCCCCAGCTCACTACAGGTTCAGGAGGCAAACTATCTGTACCCTAATGAGACCTGGAACCATACTGGGATGTGTGGTAGGTTAACTCACTAAATGCATTTTTAATTCATGATATTTTCAACTTGTGTGAGTTTATCAGCATGTAACCCCATCATAAGGCTAGGACCATCTGAGTTTCCAAAGAAGAAATTGAATGGGAAAATAATAATGAATGAAAAGGTGCTTGAACTTGAACTTGAATTACCAAGGAAACAAACTTGAGTTACCAAGGGAATCACTCATTAGATTGATGGAAATGTTAAAGTCTGATGATTAAACGGGGTTTCAGGAGTGGGGAAAGAGGAGACTTGGATGGATTGTAAGGGAATACATTGGAACAATCATTAAGCAGAATACTGAGTGTCCCCCTTTCTAGAAAAATGACCAACATATAAGCCAAAGAGCCCTTCCAGCATGTGCTAACCAAGGTGCCACCACAAGAGCACCCCACTCTCCTTTGCAGAAGACTGGGGAGCAGAGCGGGAGACCTCAAGACCTATGGTCTCCAAGGAAGTGCAACGTTCACATAGCTTTCCTTCTTGTCGTAAAGGAAAAAAGGCTGACTCCCTGCTCTAAAGAAAACGAAGGCAATGAGGTTCCAGAAATTCACAAAAGTATCAGGGTGTTAGCGAGAAGGGTGTACTGGCATCTCACACCATAGCTGGTGGCAACATTCGGATCCAATGCTAGAATCATTGCAGGAGCACAGAAGGTAGAGCACAAGGAGGTCATGAGATGGGTGGATGATAGGAAGATGACAGATGTGATGGATACATTAATTAAACAGACAGATGATAGATGGATGGGTGAAGAGATAGATAGATAGATAGATAGATAGATAGATAGATAGATAGAGTTACCTACATAATAAATGGAAGTGTTTCTCACCCAAGGATATCTGAAGGACACAGCCCTGATAGAAAAATTACAGACCAGGGCAGGTGAGCACCATAATATTGTACATCTGGAAGGAGAGTCCCACAGGATAGCCCTCTGAGGCTGCAGGAAGAAACTTAGTGGTTCCCATGGCAACGTGTGATGGAGAACAGAGCAAGGCCAACTAAACAAGGAAAAGTCTTTGGGAGGGATTTGGGAACATGGACCCTGACAGGGAGCCATGGCTATCACTCAGAAGGTCTCCTAGATGACTGTGGGGGCTGCAGTAAGCTGAACACCAATCCCCAAAGATCCATGGACACTTTTTACACACAATAATGGAAATGACCAAGAGTAGACAGAAATACGGTAATACGTGAGAGAAGAGACCCTTCCACCAACTACAGATGAGCAGGATGTGAGAGGCTCTCTGTTCTTCCTACCTCAAACAGTGAAATGAGGGGCTGGGGATGTGGCTCAAGCGGTAGCGCGCTCGCCTGGCATGCGTGCGGCCCGGGTTCGATCCTCAGCACCACATACCAACAAAGATGTTGTGTCCGCTGAGAACTAAAAAATAAATATTAAAAATTCTCTCTCTCTCTCCCCTCTCTCACTCTCTCTTTAAAAAAAAAAAACAGTGAAATGAACTAAGTTGCAACCATTGAAAGTGACCATAAAGTCATGGAATCTGCTCAGGATGCCACTCAGGAGTCTACTATCCCAGCTAGGAAGCAGCTCAGTGATAGAGCTCTTACCAAGGGTGCCAAATACCAAACAAGAAAACAAAAAGTGTGCTCTACCCAGCAGAGAAAGGAGTTCCAAGAAATAAAGTTGTAAGCAGTTATTTGGGGAAAAAAATCTTTGTATCTATTCAAGTTTGCACCGTGGGATGAAACAGTTACAATCACCACAAGAACAAGCCAGTATCCAGCAAAGCAGCCAGCAGCAAACAGGGTTCCCTGGCAGCCCGTAAAATGGGGCTGTGCCACTAGGGCACAGGAGACCTGAACTGTTATTGCAGCAATATTTGCAAAATATTGAGAATCTGAAAATAATCTACATGTTCTTGGGAGGAGAGTAGATAAATGCATTGCAATATGTTCAACAAAGGAATATAAGAGTTAAAATGGACACAACTCAGAAATACGCCCAATGATAGAAGCAAGGTGCAGAAGATGTCAGTATGTAAAACCAGTTATATAATTTTTTTTAAATAAGCAAGAGTTAAACGACTCAGTCATTTTAGACACACAGGTATGCAATGAAAATATTAAAATATGGGTTGGAGCCACAGTAACTTCCCAGTAACTGCCTTCAGAGAGAGGAAGGATCACGCAGTGCAGAGGGGACTTTCATTTCAGTTCTCATGATTAAAAAAAAAATGTAAACCAAACACTAGCAAGTGCCAACATGTTTTTAATCTCTGAAAATGTGCTGATTTTTGTGATCTTGATGATCTTCCTTCTGCTGCCCTCTTGTCCCGCAGGGCTGCGTCTTCCTGAGAAGGGCCAGCACTATCTCCCTCCCTCAGCAATTGTCCAACAGCAGTCTGGTTTTTAGTGCAAAGTTGAGCAGTTCATGACTCTAATTATCTAACTATTGCATCCATGTCCATGTGCACTTTCAAAACATTACAGATGCTGAGAACTGGCAGCTGCTTCTCTACCCTCCGTCTGTCCTTGGGAGAGGCTTTTCCCCAGGCTCCTGGAATCCATCTGCTAAGCACCTTTTCCTATGCCTATTGTGATTCAACGCCAGCTCTGCAGAAGCAATTAACTTGAGCGCTGTTTTATGATTAAATGATCACAAGAAACTTGCAGAGGGAGACTACAATATTCATAATACTTCATATAATTGCAGGAAGGCATGCCTGAGTTCCCTGGATGGAGAGGGTGAGGGAACACAAGACAAGTCCCAGTTTTCCTTCAGAGAACCTTTGATGGAAGGATCCATCGTTAAGAAAATTTAGGTAGAGGGTGGCTGATTTGGAAGTAGGCACTTGACACTCTCAGGGCTGCTTCTCTGTCAGAAAGGTCCAGAGGCCCCCGGCTTGTTCCTGGTGTGCACAGGCTGCAGAGCAGGACCTAACCCCTTGGCTATGCACAGACAGGCAACAAGCGCTTGCCGTATGGCCGACTGGCGCTGGATCAACTGCTTCCCTGTTTGTGCTAGATTTAGGTTTTGACCTCATTTTACCAAGTAATTTTTAACATAATTCGAGATTCTTTTAAGGTGTGTAAGCAACATCATTGTGATAAAAATAAGCAGCCTCTCCACCAGCAAATCCACTGCAAATGTCCCACAGTGCAATTTCTTTTGGAAATTCTGGGTTTTCCCACAACCAATACAGCTTAAAAATCCCCAAACTTGATTTGATAGCCCTAACAGAATACTCAGTGCCTGTCATTCTTTTTTTTTAATGTATTTTATTTGTTCTAGTTAGTTATATATGGCAGTAGATTGCATTTTGACACATCATAGATAAATGAAGTATAACTTCTCATTTGTCTAGCTGTACATGTTGTAGAGTTACACAGGTCATATAATCTTATATGCACATAGGGTAATAATGTCTGATTCATTCTACTGTTATTCCTACCTCCATGCCCCCTCCCCTCCCTTCACTCCCCTCTGTCTAGTCCAAAATACCTTTATTGTCCCCCCACCCCATTGTGAATAAGCATCTGCATATCAGAGAAAACATTCAGCCTTTGGTTTGGGGGGATCAGCTTATTTCGCTTAGCATAATATTCTCCAGTTTCATCCATTTACCTGCAAATGTCCTAATTTCATTCTTCTTTAAGATTGCCTGTCATTCTTAAAAAGGAGCAGATATGCTAACTCAAACCTTCTCCTCACTAGGCATTCTCAAGCCACAAGAAGAAGCCAATGAAAAAATGAATTAGAGATTAGGGAAATATTCGAAACTATCAGAATATTAAAGATAGTACATGTCCACTTATGTTGATTTTTGAAATGAAAGTATGATATATATTATTTAATTTATCAGGCATAAATATATTAAAATTTAATTTTTATAAATGTTCTGAGAGAAGAAATTATTAAAAGGAGATCTGTAGCATCACCTCAATCCTAAAGTCTTTATAAGCATCACAGGAGATTAGTGAATTTGAAAGGCCTTTTACAAACATAATAAGAAAATTTGGCACAAAATTACAGTTGGTTTTTGTAATTTATGATGCAGCTAGACACTGAAAAGAAAATAGCCTTTGAAACACATTTATGTGTGCTTTATCAAATTTTGAGGCTCTAAAATGGGGGATAATAACACATAACTTTGGGGGTTATTTATATAATTATAAGATATACAGAATACCTGGTATACAAATGTTAATGTTTCCGGTTCCTATCCTTGGGAAGATTGGCTAGGGAAATTAAAAATTGAAGATGGAATCCAAAGAAATAAAACCTTTGGCCATATCCACTAAAATTAGTGATTTGAATGTTGTTTACTAAGCTAAAGTTTCTCTTAGGAAACTGGAAATCGTTCTATTTGAACGGGACCCGTCTCATTTCTTACATGAAGACCATTTCTATTTAATGACTAAATTGCATTTTGTTTCATTATAATGTTTTGCATTTTGTTCAAGACTTGACTGCACAACAGCCTGATGTGTTTGGGAAGAAGCAAAATGAAATTGTGTAAATGTGTCTTTTCCTCAGTTAGCCCATGCTCATTGAGGGCAGTCAGTGGGGGATATAGCATGATCACTGCCCTGCAAGGGAGGCCAAGGATTCAGTAATGTTAGATTTTCTGTATTCTTACTCTATCTTTTTCTCTATGGAGATTATCTTGCAACCCATTTCAGCATTTATTGAGTGGTATGATTATTTAACTTCTCAAGCCTCAGTTTCCCTGTCCGTGAGAGGGGCTAACAAAACCCAACTGGTAATCTTTGGAGGGTAAATGAGATCTCCCATGCTTCCTGGGTTTAGACCTCAGATGAAAATTATTTCCTAGTTTCACTCTCATTATTCAGAAAGGGTTCACAGGCTCACAATTAAAACAACCACCAACACGAGGAATAAGATGATGCAGGTATGGATGTGTCGCCATTCATGTGTGCTGAAGCAGGGATGTCCACGCCACAGGCATCCAGTGAAGGTTTGGAGTATCAGACCTGGAAAGGACACTGAGACCTAGGACACCTGGAACGTGCACCGAAATGTAAGTCAGTTAATTAGGTAGATACTACTCTAAGGCCAAGCAACATGGGGATCCTAACATAAGTCTTAGATTCAGAAACCAAAATACAAGTCCTGGGAAGACAGGTGAAAAGAAGCCCAGTTCTGTTCTAGGAACTGAGATGACTTTTAGGTTGTAAATGCATGATGCAAATTAAAGGGATTGAAATTATAGTATATAAAAGAAATTTTATCATAGAAAGAGGTACCAGTCCACCTCTTTGGGAAAACATCCTGGAAGGACTGGGTCAGTCGCTGGACTCCAGCCCTCTCCTTCAGTCATGGGGACAGTAGTTGAGAAACCATTGGCCCTGGGTCACACTTCTCCCAACATCAGAAGAATGTACAGCTGGAAGCAAAGGTCCCTGGATATACTGTGCTTTGTTGTCAGGATTGTTGACTGTAGTATAACCTAATGTTGTGGTTTATACAAGGTATCCCCGAAAAGCTCATGTGTGAGACAGTGCAAGGATGTTCAGAGATGCAATGATTAGATTGTGAGAGGTGTGACCTGATCAGTGGATTAATCCACTGATATGGATTAACTGGGTAGTATCTATAGGCAGGTAGGATGGGGCTGCAGGAAGTAGGTCACTGGGGGTGTGCCCTTGGGGTTTGTATTTTGTCCATGATGCACAAAGCTCTCTCTGCTTCCCAGCTGCCGTGTCCTGAGCTGCTTTCCTCCTCCACACTCTGCCTCACCTCAGGCTTAGAGCTATGGAGTTAGGGGACCATGCACTGAACCACTGAGACCATGAGCCAAGATACACCTTTCCTTTCCTGTGTTGTTCTTGTCAAAAGTCTTTTGGTCACAGCAGTGAAAAGCTCATAAACTATGGACCATGGCTTAAGTAAAGAATGGAGCTAAGGCCACGTTGTGTCAGAGGACTAGTGTGATGCTTAAGTTGGAAGGTTCTAGCCCTGAGGCTGTCCTGTGCTGATGAGACCCAGTGCTTGCCATTTTCGTCTCTCATGACGGAAGTTCGTACCCCGTGGCAACTGGGGCGGCAGAACTGCATCTGGGATTCTGCAGTCTCCATGAAGCTGTAAGCATGGGTCTGTGATCCTTGTGCTCTGTCCTTTCTTAAACATGATGACCTAGTGCCAAAGAAGTTTGCGGGTGTGGTGGAGTCATAATCTAAAGCTGAAACCTCCCTGGTTGTCTTACAGCCAAATAACTCAGCTGTGAACTAAAATACCGGCTTGGTACCGAGCCAACTACTACACCAGCACCCTTTAAAGTACTCCTAACTAGTAGAGCATCGATGCTATGATCTTGGGTGAGGATGAGCCTCAAGATGAGTGGACAGGCATGGTGGCACACACCTGTAGTACCAGAAGCTCAAGAGGCTGAGGCAGGAGGATCCCAAGTTCAAAGCCATCCCTAGCAACTTAGTGAGGGCCTGAGCAACTTAGCAAGACTCTGTCCTAAGATATTGTTTTTAAAAAGGACTGGGGATATGGCTCAGTGGTTGAATGCCCCTGGGTTCAATCCCTGGTATTAAAAACAAAACAAAACAAAAAAAGGTTGACTGAGGTAAGTGTCCTAGATTTGAGGGTGAGGTGGCAAAATGACATTGACAAATAAACAGCAGGCCCTTCAGTTCCATGTCTATCTATGCCTTCTTAAGTGATAATCAATGGAGTGCAATGAGAGCTGAAACACCCTCCCAGGCAAGGCAGGCCATGCAAGTGGTCATGCCATCTCCTGGAGAAGGGGAAGTTGCTTTCCCCCGTAAGTCTCATAATCAGGTAGTTGCTTCAGATGTTCCTAAGGCGTTAATGACCACTTAATCACTAAGATGATCCCTAAGTTAATTAGAAGAATTAGCTGTGTAAGCATATGGTTTAACTTCACTCCAAAATTAAAAATACGATTACCATATTATCTGGCACTTGCATTTTGTCATTTGTACCCAAAAGAATTAGAAGCAGATATGTATGTGCTTCAATCCAGAGCATTAATCTCATTATTCACAATGGCCACAAGATAGAGGCAACCCAGCCCCGCAGTGTCCACCAACAGATCTAACATAACTCGAAGGTGGTACGTGTACATATACATGACAGATTGTTATCCAGACTTTAGGAAGGGAATTCTTACCCAGCCAAAAAGTGAATGAACTTTGGAACCATTACGTTAAATGAAGTAAATAATCATAGAAGAAAAATACTGTGCAATTGATCATTACATGAGTTTCCTGGAGGAGTCAGAGTCAGATTCAGAGGAAGTAGAATAGTGGTTACCGGGGAGGGAGGAAGGTGGTTGATTTTTGATGAGGAAAGTTTTGCAGAATTAAGAATTCTGGAGATGGAAGGTGGTGGGGTGCACTAAGGAAATGCACTTAATGCCACTAAAATGTACATTCTTCAAGGATTAAGATGATCCATTTTATATCATATTTTTAACCACAGTTTAAAAATATTTGTATAGAAAAACAGGGATTGTTTCAATATTCCCCACCACCTCTTTTCAAATAAAATTAAACCCTCTAAAGCTTAGGCACTTTAATAAAAGGGTAGAAATGAGGGGAGCAGGGGATGAGAGAGGAAGGAGGGTGTGTATGAAGGTGGAATAGAGAGAAGGAGAAGGAGAGGAGATGAAGGAAAGGAGAAGAGTGGAGGGGGAAGGAGAAAAGAGAGGAGCTTTCTTTGTTGGATAAAGGGGGAAGAATCACCACCTACCACCAGATGCTGTGGTTCAAAGCCCAAAGCTGATTTTTACCGTAGTCTAGACATTGTTCATATAAATGTATCGGGTGGTGTCCTTGGTATTCATAGCAACCCTGGGTCCAACACTGAGCTCTCAGAAGCCTCTTGGCAAGACTGTTATTCCGGGAAAGGCTTGGGGAGTAGGGTTGAGTTTCAGGGGTTATTCTAAGTAAAACAAATATGGTTACCAGGGCAACAGCCACTTCAGGCAGAGATGAGGGCTTAAGCTTCCCTGTAGAGCTCCATGGTCCAGGCCCCATATAACAGCACTAGGTCCACACCTCAGACTCATTCTCATACCACCAAAACCAGAGGCTTCCTTCTCCTTGTTGAAATTTGTCTTATATTCTGTTCCCCACCCTTCCTGGAAAGCAAGATTTTAATTACTAATAGGAATCAAGACATCCAAAGAAATGTCATCTTATCTTTCTTTTTTTGGTACCGGGGATTGAACTCAGGAGCACTAGACCACTGAGCCCCATCCGCAGCCCTATTTTGTATTTTATTAGAGACAGGGTCTCACTGAGTTGCTTAGTGCCTCGCTTTTGCTGAGGCTGGCTTTGAACTCCTGATCCTCCTGCCTCAGTCTCCAGAGCCACTGGGATTATAGGCATGTGCCACCATTCCCAGCTGAAATGCCATCATTTTAATGTATATATTAAACTCTGGTTTCCAAAGTGGAATGCATAAAGTAATACACTGGCTAAGGAAAAAAATATTATCACTAGATATTTGTTTTATAACTAGGGGGCAGAGAAAGCCAGATTCATTGATAGCTTATAGAATTGGCCCTGGGGTCCTCAGCTGACCTACCTGCAGAAGATCCTGCATCATATCTAGTACACTGAGGAGAATTCTATAATACCTAGGGGTCCCTAAGAGTCACCCTCTGATGTGAATGCAACTCACAGCAATTAATGAGCAGCCCCATAAGTGCTGGGTATCTGACTATATTAAACGACCCTCACAAAATAAGCAACTGGCATAAAAGGAATCTATGGTGGAAGAGGACACTCATAATGTAAACGCAAGAGAGAAGCGAGAAATGACAGGACTCACTCTTCCCGGACTCCTAGGGTGAGCTCCTACGCTGACAGCAACAGCTGAAATAAAGGTAAGAAATAACTAACCTGATATCAACCCAAAGTAAGTCAGTCTCAGAACTTTTATATATATATATATATATATATATATATATATATATATATATATATATATATATATATATAAAAGATTGCTTAGAAAATGGATCAGTCAGTTTTGCATCACTGTGACAGAAATGCCTGACACAAACAACTCAAGGGAGGACAGATTTATTTTGGCCAATGGTTTCAGGCCACGGTCAGTTGCCTCCATCACTGTGTCCCTGAGATGAGGCTCAGCACGGTGGAGGAAGGGCACGGTGAGGGGAAGCTGGCTAAGAAGCAGAAAGAGAAAACAGGAAGAGACACGGAGAGTCCCCTCCGACATGGCCTCAGGTGCCCACTCCCTTTAACTAAGTCCCATGTCCTGTAGTTTCCACAGCCCTCCAACAAGGCCAATGAACTGTTCATCTGCTGACGAAGCCAGAACCCTCAGACCCAACCACTTCCTCAACGTCCCAACTCTGAGCGTTGCTTCCTTAAGGACCAAGGCTTCAACACATAAGCCTTAGGGACACTTCATATCCAAACGTCACAGAAAACAAATTAATTTCCAGTGTCCTTGAAGATGAACATGAACCCAAGGACATTTTGCAGTTTAAGATATTAATTAACCAAGGTTATATTTATACAAAATATTTTTATAAAATAAGTACACAAGAGCACAGACTGGAGGCATACGCCTTCAAAATAGAACAGATACTATTGCTTCAAGCAACTAGGTTGATTATTATAGATCATATTCAATTTTTTAACATAAGAAACCTTAGTTAATAGTCTTTCTAACAACCGAATGAATTCACTTCGATTTCTGTACCATTTAATATCAGGTAC
Source organism: Spermophilus citellus (assembly GCF_964194105.1). NCBI lineage: Eukaryota > Metazoa > Chordata > Mammalia > Rodentia > Sciuridae > Spermophilus > Spermophilus citellus. The sequence continues at coordinate 51,175,070 of NC_138188.1, forward strand.
TACACGATTTACAATATTAAATGGTAAAAGTCAGATTGAATAGTTTTATTAGCTCTACTTTCTAATGATATTTTGCTCTCATAAAACCTGAAAATTTCTTATAAATATTTATAAACTTCTTCTTCCACTATAATGAAGTAAAATAAATGGTTCTTGAAGATATTATAATCATACTGATAATTTAAGAATTAAATGCAAGCCATATGCTCAATTTCCTAAATTTAAACTTTTACTGTTGGTAAATATATTTAGATGCATAATAAGCCCATGAATTGTTGGCTCTGAAATTTCAGTAATCATGCTTCCTAATAGAATGATCCCATAAGTCACTTAGCAATAAAATCATACTAAATGCTCTAACAGGGTCATTTGTTTTCATTTCCATGACATTTTGGTTTGGAGATACTCACTCAGGCTTAAATTTCCACACTAACTGATGTTCTGGGTTTGATATCAAGAAGCTTTAATCTTATAAGCCTACAACACAGAACATTTGATAGCTCTGTGAATGCTGTTGAACTGGAGAAATGACGCTAATCACTAGCATTAGTGATCAAACTAAATAGAAAATTTATAACTATAATCAGTGACTGTGGGTTACTCTTACTTGATTTGCAGAGGAAATAAAATGTAAAATATTCCCTTGTGGGCAAAAAATACAAAATCATATTTTTATAGGAATAAAGAAAACAAAGCAAATCTTCCACATGTTCTAAAGCACTTACAAACTTCTGATTTATGAATGAATCCAAAATGAAATACCTAGCCAAATAAATTGATCTGAATATCAGATATACCCGTCTCCCCAAAATGTAATTCATTTTCATTCAGGCTGGGACTCTCATGGCATCGAATAAATTTTTTCTGTAGTTATTAAAAACTAATGGTAGCTACTAAAAGCAGGGATAGGGACAGTGAACATTCTAGCTGTGGAACAGTGTGTCAGTAATCCTTTTCCCCTAAATAAGAAAAACACGTTGCATTTCCTTATGAGCCTGTTGCTTCATCAAGTTGCAGATGATCTGCACATAGAAGTTTGCCTCATTCCCCAAAAGGCTTTAAAATAAATAGTTCTAATGTACTTTAGAATAAATGCTTTTTAAAATTACTTGTTAAACTGTTTGTGTTTTAGTTAAGGCAACACTAGTTGTCATACTATCTAAACTTTAAAATGTCAAATAACTCAAATATAGGTTTTTACTGTCTCAGCTGGAGTCGGATCAGGATGGGAAAACTGCACAGTAATTTGAAAGAGGAAATTTTAACATAAAGAATTGTTGAGTTTCTCAAGAGAAAACAACCCATCTCCCCTGTTTTGCCTGGCAGAACAATTCAGACACTTTAATTTAGTTGTTGTCTAGTTCCCTGCTGACACCAATGTCGGGGTCTTACCTTCCACATCCAATGTGTTTATTTGCACCCTGAGAAAAATCCATATGCTGGCTGTCAATATAAAATTTTAATGTTATTTTGTACGAAGCCAAAATGACTTGAATGCTGTCCACAGAGTGTGTTGAGTTCTACCAGCTCAGCATGCCCAGGAAGTTCTGTTGTGTACCACTCCTGTGAGAGAAGTTATAGCAAGAACAAAAAAAAACATGTGCGATGCTTGTGAGAATCCCTGCACGTCAGAGATTCATATCACATGTTAAGTATGTTGGAAGCTGTTGGACGCCTTGTACTCTCAAGTCTCTGCAGGTCTACAACCACGTGGATTCCTTTCCCTGATGTCCCTGTCATCCTCACATCTCCCCAGGCGCTGGTTTTCTTACATCCATTTTAAAGAAAGCCAAATTCTGCTTTCCTTAAATAATTCTTCCCCTAGATCCCATCTTACTTTTCTCTGGCTCCACCCTTTGAGTTTCTTCATTATGTGCTACTTAAACAATACTCCCTAGGAGCACATGCCTGGAATATCAAAGAGATTTGGATAAATATTCTAAATGAATGGGTGAGTGAATGAAGGAATACATAAATGAACTAAATCTGGCTCCCATTCTCACAACAACTTTCCCCCAATTTTCTAACATCCTCATAGCTAAATTCCGCAACTCTTCTCCATCCTAAACAACCTCCTCCTCCTCCTCCTCCTCCTCCTCCTCCTCCTCCTCCTCCTTTCTCACCCCCTTCACCTCCTCCTCCTCCTTCTGCTTTTCCTTGTCTTCTTTCTCCTTTCATTTCCATGACGTTTGGGTTTGGAGATACACACACAGCCTTAAATTTCCACAGTAGCTGATTTTCTGGCTTTTATAAACCTCCTCCTCCTCCTCCTCCTCCTCCTCCTCCTCCTCCTCCTCCTCCTCCTCCTCCTCCTCCTCCACCTCCCTCTCCTTTTTTTTTGGCACTATTAACTTCTCCCTCCTTTAGATCTTGTATGTTTGCTTTAGTTTCTTCTTCTGTTCACATTATCACATTTCAATCAAGGAAATGTCCTATTCCTTGCCCTATCCCACTCACTCGTAACAACTTTGTCTATACTTAATCCCTAAGAGCTCATCCAGTTTCCAAATTTAAATCACTCTTAGGAATCAGACCTGCTGCTAATTCATAGGACACCTATATGAATGCAAAAAATTAAGAACTTCCTAGAGGACACAACCCTATGGATGCACAGATTGTGAGCAGGAGAAGCCTTTGAGCTTCGAAAGATTCACCCCTTCCTTGAGCTTACCCAGGAGCACAAATTATGTACCGAAGTCTTAGGAATGGTTTCCAATTCTATATTTCTGTAAAGGACATCATAAGTCGACTATCTACAGAGAGTGTCTGTGAATACTCTAAAGTCATGTGGAATTTGATATGTCAAATATAAAAATTAATTTTCCCCAACTAAATTTCCCATTCTTTCAACTCTCAAGATCTCATCAGTTTATCCAAGACCTAGCCTTTCTGATAAATAACTTTCTTATGTGTCCCATCATTTTTAGGAGACCACCATACCAAAGGAAAGACTCTACAATCTGATGACTTTGTACTCTGTACTCTTATGTCAGAGATCTTACCTGGTCACCCTCTCTGCTTGATGACTTTCCATTTCTCTTAGAATAAAATCTACAAGACTTGGCATTTCTAACTCCCACGTCCCTCCCTAAACTTCCATATTAGAATTAGTCTGTGACATCTCATAAACCTCATGCTTTCTCTTGATAGTCCATCACCATTATAATCAAGCTACCATTGATTTGCAAACCTTTCTGTTTTATGTTTGTCCTCACAGAATCACATCCACCTATAAAAGTAAGGATTGTACCATCTTATTCTTAAACAGGTAGAATAAGACCTTAACAAGCATCCAGCACATAGTAGGTAACATATATTTGTCCAGAAGGAAGTGCAAACATCAGATCAGCATTATTCTTTTTTTTTTATTGGTTGTTCACAACATTACAAAGCTCTTGACATATCATATTTCATACATTAGATTGAAGTGGGTTATGAACCCCCAATTTTACCCCAAATGCAGATTGCAGAATCACGTCGGTTACACATCCACAATTTTACATAATGCCCTATTAGTAATTGTTGTATTCTGCTACCTTTCCTATCAGCAGCATTATTCTTTAAATTGGAATGGGTCTGGTTAAATATAGCTGATATGGACACGGCCAGGAGTAATGGAGTGCAAATTCTGCTGTAGGAACAGAGGATGAAGTAACTATTAATTATTCTCACAATTTCACAGATGTCTTGTTTCCTCCAAGAACATCATCAGTCACTGCTAGTGGTACAGACCTGGCATTTCAGTATTGCACCACGAGAACCCTACCTATTCCTTACTAGCTGATATGAACGTCTGAATCAGTCCATCTCGCTGTATCCATGGAGCTAGTGCTAACTCCAATAGCTGGAGGGAGGAGAGAGCTGTTTAAAAAACGAAACATTTTTATTCATCTGTTTAATATTTTAAAAGGTAACATGACAGGAAGCTAATGAAAGTACAACTGAACAAAATATTCAGAGTTCGATTATGGGGACCAAAAGAAAAGGAAATCAGTGTAGATTTATTTATTTGTTGCTAAGTATCTGAAACAGCCATGCCAGAGCCAAAGCTAACTGTAGACCTTTCATAGTCAAGGAGGCCTCCACCACACCATTTCCTGTCCATCCTTGGGTTAATGGAGCTTTTGACATACAACTTCACTGTTTTGGGCCAAGCTATATGGAGACCAAACAGACTCCATTTTGCCCTGAGACTCCTCGTACGTAAGAAATGCTTCTCCCAGGGAAAGCCACGCCTCTGTACCCATCAACTGTTGCTTAGCTTAGCATGTTTGGCAACACAAAATGGCAATTCTTATACAGTGTGAAAGTGTTCTCTCTTTGGTTCCCATTTTTCTTGGACAATGTGCCCTGTCAGAGATTGATTGTCTAAATGTTAGTAATCATTCTGTAACTTGTACTCAACTAGGGACGTTTAGGCCCACTCCCTTTCCTGCTTATGATTTTGAGTCTCATATGATGTTCGTTTACGGTTTTGAATCATAGCAACAGACACTTATGCTTTAATATGGTTTTGAACTATAAAAGATGTACTCAAACCCTGGGAGGGGATGGAAGGGTATAGACTTGCAGCCTACCCTTTGGCCCACCAGCTGGTGGATCCAAACTGCCAACTGGTGAATAAAGTTTCGATCTCCTGTTTTAAGATCAAATCAGTGATTTATTGCCATCTTGCCTTAACAGCTATTTCAAAGACTGAATGTGCAACATCACATCTGTGCCTCAGTTTCCTCATCTGTAAAAGTGGGATGATTCAAGAATTTAGCCTGTTGTTTTTAATGAGATTATATGATACACTTAAGGTATGTATCCTAGTGTTCAACATATAGATCTCATATGATGTTTGTTTACGGTTTTGCCTGGTAACTATTGTTTGTGTTACTATGTAATACTTAGGAGATGTGTGGAGATGTAACTTTCTTATTATCAGATTTGAGTGCCAAAACCAGTTCTATCAGGAACTCTTCCTTGGCTAAACAAAAAATGTGTCCTGACAGTTTGAACTCATCAGGACCATTTGCAGAACCAGCATTTAGCTTCATTCACCCCTATCTTTGGTAAGCAGGTCTTGACGCACTCTCTGCCCTTTAGCCCTAGGGCTCCAATTTGCATCTACAGGGCACTACTTTAAGCGCTCCACATTTGCAGTCACACATATGACACATGTGGAAATCTGATATGGATCACCAAAACAACAAATATTTATTTTCTTGAGCTTATTTTGCATAATAGAAGTGATCCGGCTCCCTATACCACGGGATGGAGATCCTTTACCAAGATCAACTCAGTGATTTATTGCCATCTCGCCTTAACATAGCTATTTCATAGAGTGAATGTGCAACACCACATATGTGCCTCAGTTTCCTCATCTGTAAAAGTGGGATGATTCAAGAATTTAGCCTGTTGTTTTTAATGAGATTATATGATACACTTAAGGTATCATTTCATCATAGCAGTTCCCATTCTTGTGTGGACACCCAGCCAATATCTAACAGAATTGTAGGGTATTCTCTGTTAGAGCAACCTCAGCACACACTCCAGCACAACCAGGTCCAAGTCTGCAAGGGACCATCTGGAGGAATGGAATCTCTCTGTTCCCCTGACTTGGGAATCCCACCTACCCTAGTAGAGTCTGTGAAAACACCTGCCAAGCCCAGCTGGCTCTTTCCATGACAGGCCTCACACCATAGCATGTGGCATTCTACATTGGGGAACATGAAGAAAGGCCACCAAGAGGCACAGGACTCTTGGCAGTCCCTAGGACTTCTCTAGGACCCAGCTGATTGGAAATGACCTAGAGAGCAGTTCCTCAGAACTGACTTGCTGCCTCAGTAAGAGTTAACTCCAAATGAGAGTTTGGAGGAAAATAGAAGACCCTTCTGTCTGGAGTCCTTGAACTAAAATGGTCCAGCCTAAAATCTGAGAGCAACAGCTTGCAAAGTCCTGGGGAACGGCTTCCAGTACTAGGCTAGATTCTGTTTTGCATGGGCATGCCCTACTCCTCTGATGTTTTCTGAACTTAGACTGGCTTCTGGTTCACCTTGGAGGATCTTACACAAGGAATCTACCTGCAGGTGGATCACTGCACAATTCCCTGGCTGGGTCCTCTGCAACCTCTATCATGACCCGGGTTCTGCACACAAGTTTCAGATACTGCTGATGTCAAGAGTCATGTCTGCTTTCTTTGCAGATTATCTCTGTCCCTGTGCACCTAGGAAGTCCTCCCAAACCAGAAGAATCAGAGACCCTGTGAACAATGCACTGTGCACAGAGAAAGAGCTTCACTCCCAAAACACAAATGTCGCCAACTACATAGGACTCAGTGACTGCATTATAGGATCAAACCAAATAGCAAAGGGAGCAGGGCACACAGTTTCCTACTTGTGACCCCAGCCTTTCAGAGAGACTTGGGCAAAAAAAAAAAAAAAAAAAAAACACGTCGTACTTCTCAGCCAGTTCTCTTCAGATCAAGCAGAGCTAAATTCTTCTTATGTAAGTTTAATTAAAAAACAAACATTTACTTTGTAAATTTTTTCTTATGGACTTCCAAATCTCTTTATAGCCTTATTCTTTGTTTCCATAAAGGAAGACATTACATAATTTATAGTCAGATAGTTTTACAAGACTTGAGGGGAAAATTGAAAGTCTCTTCTACCCCATTTTTCAGCCTACATAAACAACTATTTTCAATTAATTCTCTTTCATAATTCTCGTAATTCTTGACTCTAAACAGCAAGCATATTTCCTGTTTTTCAGCTTCAGGTGTTTTTTTATTGGTTTATAATTAACAATTGCATAATTTTGAATTCATAGGAATTAGAACAAAAAGTTGTCTATAATAAACTCCTCACAGCTATTTTCATTAAACAATTGAGTGACATAATTTCATCATTTCTCTCCTGTTGGATATTTAACTTATTCCTAACATAGAGGAGACAGCTATATGTACATAACGTAAAAAAAAAAAAAATGTAAATATACAATCCCAGTTTAGGGACTGAGGCAGCAAGAAGACATAAACATTCCCACAGAACAAGGTAGCAGAATACAACAGTCACTAATATGGCATCATGTAAAAATGTGGATGTGTAACCGATGTGATTCTGCAATCTGTATTTGGGGTAAAAATGGGAGTTCATAACCCACTTGAATCTAATGTATGAAATATGATATGTCAAGAGCTTTGTAATGTTTTGAACAACCAATAAAAAAAACCCCAACATTTAGCCTAGGAGTGACAGTTATCTAGACATCTGACAGGCGACACTGGTTTCAAGAACGAGGTTCCACAGAGCTGGAAGACTTAACAGCACCACCCAAAGAAGCAACGCCCAGGGTGCCAGCTGGAGGGGTCAGGACTCCTGCTGTCTTTCTGGAAAACAAAAGCAAAATAACTGAAAAGATGCCTTGTGGCTGAACACTACTTTGCATCTGATCTCAGTCAAAATGCGTGTAAATCTGAAGTCCTCTGTCCACAGGAGGCAGTAGAAGGTGATGAGTACTTTATCTAAAGCACCTCCCCTTCCCCAGAGTGAGGCTGTCCTGCCTTGGCCGTGAGTAATGCAAAATAAACAGGAACAGAGAGTCTTGGGATGCCTAAGGGACAGCCCACCAGACCACAGCCAGCGGTTGGCTTTGTGAGACATGGAAGGGCCACAGGTCCTGCTCCCATAGAGGGAAAGTCCCTCCCTTCCAGGGAACTGGGAAGAGTTCCCCTGGGCCGCAGCAGAGTCCCAAGGCTGCGGTGTAACAGATGGCTGCAGCCAGGAGGCCTAGCAAGTCACGTGAATGAGCTGAAGTCTGTCTGAATGTCATTGCTGAAGGGGCTCAAGAAAGAAAATGTCATAATCTGGAGCACCCCTGAGTGATGGCTCGGGCTGTACCAGAGAAGTGCTCCGTGGAAATCCATGAGGATGACTGAGGGATAACTCAGAGGAAATATAGTGGGGGACTTATTGACACGGGGCTATGTGTGGTGAGAAATAGATGATGAATTGAGAAATGGTGACGAAGTAGACCACCTAGGTCCTGGTGACTGGCCGTGTGGCAGTCTGGAGGAGGCACGCGCAGGACTTCTGCCCTGGGCAACTGGTCAGTGCTGTGGCTCATTAAAGAACAGGCATTGACATGCACCTACCGTCCCAGTTGCTAGGGATCCTGGGGCAGGAGAGCAGAGTGCAGGGCCAGCCTGGGCAAATCAGTGAATTTCCTCCTCAAAATTTAAAAATAAAAAAAAAAGATCGGAAAATGAGGAAAGGTGCAGTTTTTGTGTTTATAAAGCACTTCCTGAAAATAAAATTCATATTTACATAGTAGCAACATTGATAATAGTATTATCTCAAGGTCCTTTACTTTGCTGTCAATCACAAATTATACATACTTTATAGGCAAAGAATTCAAGGCTCCAAGAAATTAACTGAGGTGCCTAAGATTACTAAGTGCCTACATAAGGGCCCAAGGACAGCAGCCGGATCTCACCTCTCCAAGGCCCTTGCTGGTAACACCTGCTCCTCTCCCAGAGAAGCTGCACAATCCGAAGGAGGGATGATACCTTTAGCAAGAGTTCCGGTGATTTCCCAAAGATGTTCTGATGTCCTGAAAAGGATGGCGTTTTCTCCCAAGTGTTCTCAGTGAACAGTGAAACAATAATGGAAATCCATGTCATAGAACTTCAGAGAAAGGACAGAGCTCAGGAGAAAAGTGAAGATGAATCCAGAGAGAACACAGCATTGAGCAGACTAGAGAGAATGAGATCACTTCCCGAGAGACACCGTGAAAGGAGGGGAAACTAAGTCAAACTGAAATGCAGGGGAGAGACAGAAGGACCGGGAAGTGTTAAGAATTTCAGATAGGTTTAAAAGAATCCAACAATGAATAAAAGCAATCCCTACAGGGGGCGGGGGGGGGGGGAAACTAAGGAAACAGAACAAATAGGAGAAGCCATAATTGAAATAAATCCTTATATTTAAAAAATTGAATCTCTATTTTGAAAGAACAGTCCACATATGTGAGTCTCTTAACTTACACAAACCAATGCCAGGTCAAATTCTAATGAAATTATTGGATTTTAATGAAGAAAAATATTCTTTTGAGCAAAAATAAATAATCACAAATAATTTCCAGATATTAAATTGGTAGCAGACTTGTTTCAAGAGTCACACTTTCCTCCAAAACAAAAGGAAAAAAAGAAGATGTAAGCCAAGGATTCCAGATAGAGTATTGTCAACATGTAAGACTTCGGGAAATGCTGATCCTGCGAGCCCTCCTAAGGAAGGTGCTGGAGATGAGCTTCACATAGCCCAAATGACTGACAAGAGTCAAACTCAGGGGACACACAGTAGCATGGACACATAAGGTGTGGTTAAATGTGGGTTAGAGCAGAGTACATGTGCAGTGGTAATCAGGACAGGAGACGTGCTAAGTGGGGAGACCATATGCAGAGTCTTCTAAATGCTCCCCCATGAATTATCATGCTTATTATAAAAAATATAAAGTCAGTGGCTATTTAAATATAACTCTTTCCTGTGCCTTTAGGAACTGAGAAGTAGAAATACAGACAAGGTCATGTAGAAACCCTGTAGTGTGAGTCTGAACGGCAGGTACCCGTATGGAAGAGTGAGTATTGTCTACATAAATGATGTGTGTCTCTGTCCAATTAGGAGTCAAGAAGCAATGACCTATGCAGTAGCAAGGAGCATTCCTTGCACCCAGATGTGGGCTTCAACTGTCTTTCCCCCAGTAAAAGAAACCAGAACTTCCTGGAGAAGTGGCTGATTAGAACCTGGAGGCTGGGAGAGAAAATGCTTATGACAAGCCACATCTTGTTACACCACATAGCAAAGAAGCTCTCAAACTTCCAGGGCCATGTGGAAAGGACGCAAGTGCCAATCTGAAGATCACTGACATGTTAACTGCTCCTAACATCATAAATGTGATGCGTAGTGTCTGACAGAGGAGCACACCTCCACCTCATCTGGCCAGAGGAGTCAGCCTGAATTTAACTGTGTGATATTTCCAGTTATCAATTTTCAAAGGACAGAGGAGCACGAGTAAATTCACAGTGAAGATGCAATCAGTCAAACCCAGATGGCAGACATATCTGAACCTTTCAACAGAAACAATGGGAGAGAGAATCTGTAGACCAAAAAATACTCGGAAAACATTTCAGATGAAAATCTTACATGGCAAGACTAAAGAGCATTTCCAGGGATTCACACTTGGGCAACAAAACTATAAAGAACACCAAGTGATTGCATTAGCAGCTGGAATGGTGGAGGCTTTGGGGGTGCTACACCTATGGAGGGCCTTCCAGGAAGCTGGCAAAAGCCTCTCTGGGGACGTGCCAAGCATTCACCTTTAGTATGTCAATAAGCTACCCATCCGTTCGTGAAGATTTTCTGTATTTTATTTTTAAACGATTCTTTGAAAAATCCAGTGTAACATGTAATTGATACAAGAGAAAATACTGTATTTTATTATAACTATTAAAATAACTTTATAGTGAAAGCATGATTCATAGGCTGCATAGAGACCTAGGTGACTCCAGCTGAGACAATCCGTTCTCCGACATCTGAGATCCAGCTTAATGGGCCAGGAGTTCCCCCACCTGGGACACGTGCTTCATGCTGACACTCACAGCCTGGTCAATGATTTTTGTTGTGAGAACCAGGGATGCTTTTCATACTGCTCCTTTGGCCTCACGTTTGAAATCAACACCTGGAAACAGGTGCCTGCTCATTGGGCAGACTTCACCAGGGAAAGCCACACAGCAGGGGAAGCATGCCTATGCTCTGTGACCTCTCTCTGTCATCTGGGGACAGCTGTAGTGGACAACAGGGAGTACCACAGAAGCCACCTCCCACCTAGCACCAGAAAATGCACACCTGGACTTGGGTAGTAGAGAAATAAAAACCAATATCAAGATTCCAGGGAAAGTAATGCAATGTTGTGGTTATCTAATTGGATGTTCAGACTCTAGGATCTATTTCACTGATACCCATTTTTAATTGTGATGCCAGATCCCCCAACTATCTTCCATCAGGGTTATTCAACTGCTCTCAGAACTTTTTCTTCCCCTTATTCTTCCACATTGGAACTCTGGTTTCATTTTGAAAGTTCAAAATCTCTACTTCCTAAACATGACTATTACGCTCGATGGCTTTTTAAAGAAGCATTTTGAGCAGTTACATTTGCTTTCCAAAATCTCTACCTTTCTCTTAGAGAACTCCAAAATAGCTCATGTATCTAAAACATACTTAATGCTTAATTTTTTTTTCCTCTGAGAATTCAAGGCCATTTCTATCCTGTGCCCTGTGGGACCTCATAATGTCTCTGGTCAACTCCATTTTGCGGTTTCTGGCATTATTATTAAACTTAAACCATTTTTCCTAGAAATAATTTGGTAAATTTCAAAAATACAAAGGTAGGTTGACCTTCGCTATCATACTCTTTTGTTAGTCCTGAGCGCCTAGGTGATTATGATCATAGGATCTTATGCAGAACTCAGAAAAAGTTATCAATCCAGAATAGGCAAGGAATTTGCTTATTTTGTAATTAGCAGCCTTAAACCTATTAACTCATCCAACTTCAGAAACCTTAGCTCATCTGGAGCTCAGAGTGTGTGAGCAGAACAGATATGGATCCTGTTGCCATCTGGTGTCATGTAGACTCAGGGCAGGGAAGGGGCCTACTCCTCTATAACAGCACATCTGTGATGGTTGGAATATGTTTTTTTTCCCCCATGAAATGTGTTGAACTTAATTCCCAAGATGAGACATTAAGAGTCAGACCTTTAAAAGCAGATTAGGGCTGTACTCTCCTGAAATGATTAATCCTTCATGTGACTGAAGGCTTAGCGGATCGATGGGTCATTTCAAAGGGGGATCTGCTATAAGAGCTGATTTGGTGAGGCCTCTCTCACTTTCCCTGTCTCAAGCCAGGGGACTCCTTGTACTTGCTGGGGACTCTGCCAGCAAGAAGGCCACCACTAGATGCAGCTCTTCAACCGTGACGCAAAACCAAGAGCCAAAACAAACCTCTCTTCTTTATCACTCTCCCAGCCTGTGGTACGGTGTCGTTAGAGGCAGGACACAGACGAACACATTCTCCAATGCAAAAAACAACCCAGAAGTTCAAGTCCCCGACAGAAACGCAGAGTGACCAGAGAGGTAGAGGCCCAGGGCAACGTTCACTTAAGGAAGTAACAGTGACACCACTCGCCACTCCACAAAGGACAGCCTTCCAGCTTCCAAACCCAGCTCTACAAACATGTCTGACCACGTGGGTAAAGAGGGCAAAAACCCACCCTGTGCTCTGTTGGCCACCTCCAAACCCTGACATGGCACTGCCTACCCCAGCACGTCGGCTGATAGCCAAGCCATGCTCTCCAGGTGGCTGTGCCCATCAGAGGGAGGCTGTTCCCTACTTGCCACCAAGATCTTGCAGACCAGTGGTGGGGCTCACTCGCCTCCACCCTGGAGTGGTGCCCGCCAGTTGTGAAGTCCTCAGGTGATGCCCAACCATCCCTGGTGGCTACGAGCGATCTTATAAACAGTACAACTCTGGCACGAAACCCGTTCAGTGTGTCGGCTCAGGGTTACAGCCATAAGAGGAAGTCTCGTCACCCAAGCCGAGCACCTGCAGCTCTCTCCCCGAGTACTCTGAAGTTCATCCCACTTTGGCTGTCTTTGTTTTCTTTGTCTCTCATGGAAGACAGAGTATAATCCATAAGGACAAAATGGAGTCCATCTTGCATTATATCTGAGTCTAGGACTGTATGTGGCATGGATTCAGGAATATTTCTGAATGGATGTTTGTTATGGATGGATAAATGGGTGGGTGGATGCATGGAAGAGTGAATGGGTATGTCCAGCTGAACCAGAGGAGTTGTATATAATTGTTATCCTCAGAAAGCATGGGTTAAGTCCAGGTGGCAAAATCAACCGTCTGATACCTTAAAAGTCTAGACACTGTACCACATGACAGATAGATGTATTATTAAACAAATCATTTGATTTGCTCTCCATCAGAATAAATGGTCATTTTGGCATTGTGCAGAAACAACTTAAATCACAATTTACAGAAATTATAACACTGAGAAAGAAAGGATAATAATATAATAACATTCAAATACTTAAGTGTGGGAAACTTGGAGAACATTTGCTTCAAACTGACATTGCTGGTTCAGGGAAGATAGACATAATTAAAAATTCTTATTTAAAGAATGAAGAATGTCCCCAAGGAAGCCATCAGCGATGGTCATGACTAGGCTTGCAACAGCCTTCATGTAGCTGTCAAGGTAGACTCTCGGCCGAGGTGACAGCATGAGACAAACATGTACTTATATTCATGTAAGTTTGAGATCTCTAGCTTCATCTGGTACCACCTGTATTTCACTGATTTGCTAATTTCTGTTATGGTTTGGATATGAGGGGATCCCAAAAGCTCTGTGATAATGCAGGAATGTTTGGAGGCAAAATGATTGGGTGGTGAGAGCTGTCACCTGATCAGTCCAGCCTATTTTGAATGGAATGACTGGGTGGTAACTGTAGGCAGATGAGCATGGCTGGGAGAGGTGGGGCACTGGGGACTGCCCTGGAAGGGTGCTTCTTCCCTGTAGTCCCATCTCTCCCCTCCACTTCCCAGCTACCATAAGGTGATCAGCTTTCCTCCACAGCACCCTTCTGCCACAATGTCCTTCCTCACCTTGGGCACAGAGCAATGGAGTCAGCTGACCATGGACTATAATACCTCTGAAACTGTGAGCCAAAACAGACTTTTTCTCCTCTAAGCTGTTCTGATCGGGCACTTTGTTCACAGTTGTGAAAAACTGAGTAACACAGAACTTGATACTGAGAAGTAGGGTTATTGCTGTGATTAACCTGACCATGTGGTTCAGAATCCTTTGTAAATGACTTATGGGAGGAATTTGGAAATGTTTGGAGATGTAGGTTGAAGAAGACTTATAATTTTTAAGCAGAAATTAGTGGGCAATTAAATTTATTAAATTAAATTACGAATACATAGGTTAAATTCAGGAGGCAACAAAGTCAACCAACTGATACCTTAAAAGGGAGCTCAGAAGACCAGAATACAGACAATAAAGCCTGTGCTCCTGAGTTTTCAGATAGAAAGGAAGACCCTATTGGGAATTGGACTAGAGGACATTTGTGGTACATTCTGGCAAGTTGCTTGTCTATATTTTGTCCATGTTCCAAGGTTATATGAAGCTGAATTTGAAAGTTAAGGAATAATTAATGTAGTAGAGGAAATTTCAAGGCAGTACAGCATTCAGTCAGTGGCACAGATTTTGCTGGAAGCTTTTAGCCAGATTTACTGTGATAATCAGGAGCAGAGAGTAGAAATGAAGTTTTTTAAAAACCTGCAGTTTGGCAGGAAAAGTGTGGATAAATCTGGGGCCAGTGAAGGTGTACTTGTTGAAGAGATTCTAGGCACTAAAGAGATGCTAAGTACTTTTCACAGAGAACAATATGAAAAATGGGTTGAGGGCATCTCAAGAATTTGCTGGACAACACTCATTGCAGGCTCAAGGATATAAAAGAGAAAAAACTTTGAGAAAAGACCCCCAGGCATAGGAGAGCCTAGGAAGTTGTTTCACCATACATAGGTACTCAGAGGTCCAACTACTCCTTGAGCTGGTGGCAGACTTTGGCACAGTCCATGTGGTGCTGGTTCTGCAGAAATGCAAGATGTTAGGGAGTCATGGAGGCTTCCACTGAGATTTCAAAACAAAGCCTGTAAGGCCAGGAAAAGTGCAGCAGGGTTGGAATCCCAGCAGGCTATCCCTGAGAGATTAATGCATGAAGCTGGGAAGGTGAAGCTATAGCTGGAATGCAGACACCAAGTATTAAGAGATGCCACTGATGTGGACTATCTGTCAAGAAAAACTCCTGGCTGTAGAGATAGCCAGGCTAAAACTGAGGCCATATGCCCTGACACCATCAAGGACAAAGGCACAGGACTGCCCAAGCCCTTCAGAGAGTACATCTCACTGTCATGTGTCCTAGATGTTATACACAAAGTTATGAGACCTGTTTCCCTTGCTGTTTTACCTTTATTCTTCCCCCTTGAAATGGGAATGTCTACTCTGTACCACTATCTATGGAGTATATGTACCTTGCTTTTCATCTTGATAGGGGCTCACAACAAAGAGTTTGCTCTGAGTCTCAGCTGAGACTTTGGACTTGAACTTTTGGTGATAAGCTAAATGCATTTTGCATTGTGAGATGGAAATGAGCTTTTGGAAGCCAGGTTTGGATATGGGGTATATCCCCAAAATGTTGTGTTAATTCAACAACATTCAGAGGTGAAATGACCATATTATATTATGAGAACTGCAACCCAATCTGTCCATCCTATTTTGAGTAGAACTAACTGGGTGGTAGCTAGGTGGGTATGGTTGGAGATTGTGGGCCACAGGGGTAAGCCCTGGAAGAGTTCATCTTCCTGTGTCCCCTTTTCTTTCCCTCTCTCCCTGCTTCCTGAATGTCATGGGGTGAGAAACTTTCCTCTACAGCACCCTTTTGTCACCTTGAGCCCAGAGCAATAGGTTCAACCGACCAAGAACTAGACCCCTAAAACTTTGAGCCAAAATAGCTTTTCCTTCTCTGAGTTGTTTTCTTGGGCATTTTGGTCACAGCCATGAAAAGATGTCTGCCACAATTTCCTTCTTCAAAATTAGCTTATTCAACTGTACTATTTCATAAAATTGTGTTTGAAAGACATAGAGGAAGTACCCAATGGTACAGGGCATACAGCAAACACAAACATATGACTCTTATCCACTGTCCCACTAATTGAAATGATTGCTGTTCCCTACTGTAGCAGGAACAGGTCTTCCAGATGTGTAAGGAAGCCAACTTCCTCTGTCTGGAAGAATCAGAAGCAGAGAAATGACATGAGCTTATATGGAAGATAGATATGGAAACTTAGGAGGGAGAGAGTCAGGAAAAGACAGGCTTATTTTAATTTCAAAATGCAGAGTTCAAGCTTATACAGTTCCCTAAAATATTTACTTGCTTCTTCTGTCCTTAAATCGTAATTTGGGTCCGTCTGGTTTAGAGTGCTCCATTCTCTCTCTGGTTCATCTCTGTTCACTACCTCTTCTCCGCCCTCCTGGAGACAGAACCCCTTGGCCCCACTCCCATGACCCCCTGTGTTCTTGTCTCCTTCTTAGCCAGCTGAGTACCAAAGGACCATGGCTAGCAATGCTCTCCTGCTTGGACTATTAGCTCCCTGCTCCTCCCCCTCTCTTCCCTCCTCCTTCCCAAAGCTCTAACTCTGGTTAACTCTCCCTTCTCCCTTTTAGCTGAATAAAGACATACAACAGTGGTCTCCCTTTAAGTTTGAAAATACAAGTGGGTTCTCAGCACTCCCCTGCAGTCTTGCCTTCTCCTCCTAGGAAATTAGCTTTCCTCCTCTCTTAGAAAAGCAATTCACACCTTCGTTGTTGTCCTCAAATTCCCATTATCTCCTCCCGCCTTTCTCACTCTCTCTGATGACCTTGCCTCTCATTTCTCTGAGAAAATTATAAGCAATAAGGAAAAGGAAAGCTTCAGCTTCAAACACCACATCTGATAACCCCCTGCTTCTGCACCCGACACTCCACCTTCCTGCCTGCGACCCTGTATTCTTCACCTGTCACTCATGAGACCCCTTAGCAGTCTAAAGAAACCTCTGGACTCTTTTTAAGAATAATTTTCTCAATGCATAAAATAAAATGCCAAAGAATACAAAGGAAGCCAATTATAGTTCATGTCAGAAACCAAAATATTTTAAACTTGCATTGTGATAATATATATGCTTCTTTATTAATGCATTATATAAGATGATCTAGCAGGTGGTCTAACCACCCATTTTAATATAGTGAGGACAGTAAATGATATTTCGATATTCTGTTGTATGATTTGAAAATGTCTGATTTGTTGACTATACTTATTATTGAAGAAAATGTTAAATTTCATTTTCTACCATTAAAATTATTACTAACAATAAAGATGTAGGGTTTTTTTTTCCCATTCAAATTCACAAATTTTATTCTACCTGTGGTATCCTTGGAAGTCTATGGATTCCAGGTTAAAAATCCCAGGTCAGGCAAACCCCTCCATTTATCCCTTAAATTCTGATTCTTTACATACCTACTTAAGGAATATAGTCCTTAAAGAATCCTCAGCTTCTCCACTCTCTACTTATTCATCACCATTAGCATGAAGACATTTCTAATGTCACCCATCTTAAAACAGAACAAAACAAAAATGCTACAATTTTGTGTCTCTCATTTTTCTGTTCCCTGTTTTAACAAATCTTCTCAAAAGAAACTGTTACAATCATTGGCTCAACTTCTTTGTCTTTCACATTAAAGTTAAGATTAACTTTTCTAAATATTAATAAGTTAAATTTTTATCAAATATGTCAAAATATTTTATATATATATATTGGGGGGCGTGGTGCCAGGGATTGAATTCAAGGGCACTCAAAACTCAAACACTGAGCCACATCCCCAGCCCTATTTTGTATTTTATTTAGAAACAGGGTCTCACTAAGTGTTTAGCACCTCACCATTGCTGAGGCTGGCTTTGAACTTGTGATCCTCCTGCCTCAGCCTCCCAAATCGCTGGGATTACAGGTGTGCACCACTGTGCCCAGCAATGTTGCTTTTTACTGTCTCAATCAGAAATGTTGCTTCCAAGCTGTCACTATATGAATGAAAATGAGTCTACAGCCAACGTGCATGGGGGAGACATATTGTACAGAAGTGCTAGTTTGGCTCTGGAATGTGCTCCAAAGACCCAAGGCCTGCAAAGTTAATCCGCGACTATTGGGATATGGTGGAGACAAGGTGGGGCCTAGAGGAAGGAAGTGAGGTCACAGGGAGGCACCCTGGAGGGGACTGGGCCCCAGTTCCTTCCTCTATCTGCTGGCTGCCATGTGGTGAGCAGCTTCCTCTACCAATGACTCCACCATGTTGTGCTGCCTCACAACAGGCCCAAAAGCAGTGTGGCCACCAACCATGGATTGAAACCTCCAAAACTCTTAACCAGTATAAAACTTCCTGCTTTTTAAGTTGAGTATCTCAGGCATTGTGTTATAATATTAGAAAGTGGACTAATACAGTAGGCAGAATTCAGATAGTTAATAAATTAATATATTACGAATGTTTTATTTCAAATTTTTTGTTGTATTTGGAATTTTTTCAATTTTTAGATGTATTTTACAATGCTAAGTAATACCATTATTTGTAACTTTACATTCTTTCAAAAGTGGTAATGGCAAAATTTTAAAAACTTCAGGTCCTAAGAACCTAGGTCAGGTCTTTAAAAACAGAAGTGATATTTACAGAAATAATGGCTGAGAATTTTCCAAACTGGTGATAGATATCAATCGATACAGCCCCAAAGACAAGCAAACCCTGAACAGTATTAAAAGTTGTAGTGAGACTATAGAAAAATAAAAGTGTGGAAGAATCTAAAGAATCTAAAGATGCTAAAGTAGAGAGCATAGAATTTCTATGCTCCTAATGTTCGTGCACCCTTCCCCTCAAGCTAACTAAGTAACTAAAAATGTCACCAGACATTGCCTAATGCACTAAGGGGAGAGCACACCTGGTTGAAAGCCACTCCTCTGAAAAGAGCAAAAATTGACTAGTACCACTTCTTAACACAACAATGAAACCTGAAGACAATGGAATATTTAGCAGGAATCTAAGCAAGGTCTTAATTTCCACGAAATGCAGTACCTAGGGGAACAACTTACGCGATATCAGAGACAAACCCAGCAAATGGGACAAGTGGCCTGATCTCTTCAAAAATTCACATCATAAGGGAAAAGATGGGTGTAGGGAGGGTCGTTCTAGATTTCAGAGAATAAAGAGACATAACAAATGCAGAGTTCTGATGGGTACAGAAAAGGTGTAAGAGAAGTTTTGGGGACTTTGGCAGAGATTTGGATATGGACTAGAAAAATAATACTAGAAAACCATGTCATACTTCTTAGCTGTGATAACATTGTGCTTAAGTAGGAAAATGTTCTTTTTGTAATTGGGGATGAAAGAGCACCTCGTCTGCAATCATTATTTTGAAGTAGTTTGAAATAAAATCCTAGTAGTAAATATTTAACCACACGTGGATAGGAGTTATGTGTCTCTGTGTGCATAAAAATGTAAGTAATCTGCAGAATTAAAATTTTTTTATTAAAAATCTTTGGAAACAGCTGAAAGATTTTCAGACTGGATGACATGTGTTCATGCACGCACACATCAATGTTGTTGTGTTGGTCAGTTTCTATCACTGTAACTAAACACATAAGAGAGTCAACTTACATAAGGGGAAGGTGTATTTTATCTCACAGTTTTGGAGGCTTCAGACCATGGTTGGCTTTTGGGTCTGTAGGGAGGCAGCATATCAAAGTGGGAACCATGGAGAAAGCTGCTCATATCATGGTGGCCACCAGGGAGAAAAGAAAGAAAGAGGAGGGACCAGAGTTCCAATATCTCCTTCAAGGGCTCCTCCCTAATGACCTAACTTTGTCTCACGAGGCCCCTTCTCCCACAGGTTCCACATTCCAGTAGTACTACCCGGGGGACCAAGCCTTTAACACATGAGCCTGAGGGGCACATTCCAGACCAAATGCAGCAGTCGTTCACCAGAGAGGCACGCAAGATGCAAAGATACGTAACGGCTGGGTTAACGGGATGGGAAGTTGTATGGTGGCAATCATGAATCAGTACCCTTGAGTATTAGGCCATGTAGCTATGGAGGCAGAAGCATTACTAGGCACAGAGACTCAGCATCACAAAATGTTCAATCCATCAAGAAGATGGGAGGTTTCAAAACGTGCATAGATATTGACAGCACCACAAAAATAAACAGTCATAAACACTAGTCCAAATTTAGCAGAATACTTAACCCTCCTGCCTCAGTGCTTAATACACAAGAGACATAGGATCAGAAACAGTTGCAGAAAACATATTTTCAGGCAAATCACTTACCTAAATTGATCATATGCTGGACCTTAAGGCAAATTTCAAGAGATTAAAATCTGGCTTGAAGGCAGTTAAGATAGAAATCAATAGCAAGATAATTAGAAAATACTTTTGTATTTGGTGATCAATATTAAATGACTGACATATCAAATAATGAACTATAATTTAAAAAATTTAAATATTTATCTGAATTATAATAAAATTATAACAAAATATACATCAAAATTAATGTGATATAAAGAAAGAAGTGTTAAAGGAAATTCATAGTCTTCTATGCATAAATCAAGAAAGAGGTCTTGAAAATTAAAAAATTAAGCATGATCTGAAGATGTAAGGAAAACAGAGCAACCTAAAGAAAATGGAAGAAAGAGCAGAAATTAATGAAATGAATACACATTAGAGACACTGACAAAGTCACAGATCAATACTTTAAAGTGACGAATAAGTTGGTAACATTATTATATTAACAATTTTTAAAACCTTAAAAGATAATACACACAACCAAGGGAAGCTCACTATAGATCTGTCAGAAGTGGAAAATACATGAGAGCGTATTATAAGTGCATTTATAGTCAGAAAATATTGAAAACTTAAGTTGTGTGGACTAAATTCTAGTATCCAGCATTTACCATCATGAACAAAGAAGAAGCTTTAAAGTGTCGTCCTGTGGGTTCTTAAATCCACTACAGAAAACCTCTCTCAGAGAAAGCTCCCGGCCACAGTGGCCTCCTTGGTGAATTCTTCTCAAGGGAAGCAGTTCTCCCTGGTCTTAGGGACCCCTTAGAACACAGGAAAACCAGTCCCCCACCTGGTTTGAAGAAGCAAGCATACTCTCAATGCCAAAACCTGTGCAGGAAAGGAAACAGGAGAAAAATCACACCCAGCCTCAACCACAAACATAGACAGGAAACTCCTTATCAAGATGCTAGCAAACCAAATTCAACAAACATGGAGTGAATAAGTGATTCATTGATTCACAAGTAAATGAATTAATTAAAGTGATTTTATGTCACATTTATGTGGGTTTATTCCAGGGAAGATAAATTCTTTTAATGCTTGAAAAATATGTTTGTGTAAATTCAATATATTTATGAAATGAAGGGGAAAAGCATGTGATCTTGGAAGTACAGAAAAAAAGTTTCACAAAATGTGATATACATTTATAATAATTTAAAATATTCAGCAAAATAGAAGCTTCCTTATTAAGATTTTATTGTGCAAAAAAAAATAGTCCACAAAATAGTAAATAAATTTACTTTGATTAGTGAATAGGAGATCAAATTTCAAAAAGCCTCTTTTCTCCCACACAATACCAGCAGCAACCATTTACAAAGCACGACCAGTCACAGTAGCATCAACAGTTATCACTCAGATCCTCTGTTCCCATTTCCTGAGTGATGGAAAATATCCTAAGGAACGCCAGGGGGCAGGAGTGGGAGGAGATGGAGGGGGAGCAGGGGATGTCGTATAAGGAGCAGAGGAGGGAGGCAGGGTGCTGGGGGTAATGAGAAAGTACCCCGGACTGAAAGACCAATATGAGTATAGAGGAAGCCTATCCAATATGGCGGCAGGTTTGGCAGAATTGCTATTGACATTTCAGGTTATATTCAAATACTGGAGATAATGACTTAGCTATAGCATAGGTGCAGAAAGATTGAACTTCCTTTTGAATATGAGTTTTGAAAAACATGCTCAAATAACCAGCACAGCAAGGTAGAGAATACTGCCACCACCCCGGAAATTTCTACTGGTCTCACTGTTGATCCTCCCTCCTCCTCACTCGATCCTAGCCATTGGCTAAGGTTGCTATGATTTATGCTCTTATGGTTTTGTGTTTTAAAGAAATGTCATGTCCTTTGCTTCTAAAAATATCTTTGAAAGAATACTGATATTTCTAAAATATTTCAAAATCTCTTCATTACAGCAGCATTTATCATAGGAATATCTGACGACTTACTATTCTAACCACATTTCTAAATATCAACTCCATGTACATGTAGTCATATTATTACAGCCAAAAAATTATAGCACTGATAAAAATACATAAAATAATTTTGAACATAGTCTTTTCTATGTGCTGATACTTTTTCTAAACATTTTAACATATATCAACTCTTTTCACTTTCAGCAACTATAAATTCGTTCACATATAATAATTCACTTAGTGCAACAGAACTATAAGAAAATTATTAAAATCCTCATTTTATCAATGAGGAAGTTAAGGCTTGACAAAATAATCTGCCCAAAGTGATATAATTAGTAAACACCAGAACCGGGATTCAAGACCAGCAAGTTGATTCTGTATACTCTCACTCAAGATAAACAGAATATAATGTTCAACTAGAACAGGCTGAATCACAGCAACCTGGAAATGGAGACTAACTGTTCTCCAGTCTTTCCCCTGTGTAGTAAACTAACACATTAATCAAAGGGCAGCAACTGCCCGTGGCAAGAAACCTACAGCTCATCCTGTCTAATCCCCTCACTCTGTCCCTGCAGAAATGAAGGCCTGGAGGAAAACAGGTTTGTCCAGCATTCCCTGGCTGACTTATGGCTGACCTGGCAGCAAAATGCAGGCATCGTCTCCCACTCCATTTCAAAATATCCTTAGTCACCTACAGGCTGATTCTGTAAGCCAGTAGCCTGTCTTGTACCCTGTTCTCCTCTGAAGACCTGGATGCCTTCCTTCTCACAGCCCCTCTGAATGACCTCGCAGTGGGATTCCCCAACACAGGTGATGATGCTTTACCCCCATGATCTTGCAAGCCCAGCACCTGTGTGTGACCAAAGGAGCCCACATGGCCCTGAGCTCTACAGAAGGGGGAGCAGAATATCCGGTCAATCCATTTAACCCCCCAGAGATCTCAAGTGAGAGATGCCAACATGGTCGGCAGGAAGAAAGTGGCACCAAGACAGAGGGTTGCAGATACTAAAGCAAAAAGCAGATGCTGTGATGTACCAGATTGAAGAAGTGAGTTAAGGATTTGAGATTTCAAATGGTAACTGGATCAGAATAGAATCAATCAGCAATATGGAAGCCAAGTTGAAGGACAAAATCTGTATTCTAAGACTCCTCAGGGTTCACAGAGTAGCTTTTATACTACTAGACTGGTGGAGTAACCAGATCATCTGGGAACAGTTAGAAATGCAGACTCTCAAAGCCTACCCAGACTAGCAGGACCCAGGGTGGGGTGAGGCCCAGCACCCCAGGGGATTCTAATAATGACATTTTAAGAATCTCAATACTGGTCAAGGACTATGTGCTGCATGGCAGTTTGAAAGACATTGCTTTTCCATGAGCTCCTCCTGTCTATCTTTCCCCAAAATCCTTTAAAATAAAATCCTACTTCCTGGAGTAACCCTGTGGCTTCTGTTCTTTGCAGGAATTTAATTGAAACTCAGATTCAGGGTTGGAGAGTTGTATATAATCCATAATAGACTGGAGAAAACATGGCGGTGGGAAGGGAATGAGCCACCCGGTGCCAGCACCACCACACCTGCAGATCTCACCAGTCGGAATACTGCATCTCTGAGAGTGTTAGAGGACCCCTACATAGCTGCTCTCTGCAGAAATCACCAGTGCTGTGATGCCGTGCAGGGCTCCAGGCCTTAGCCTTAGAGTAGGACGCCTGGTGTTGGACCCAAAGACCCAAGTTTTAGCCCAGGCAAGACTCAGGCGGGCACCTTAGCAGAATCACCCATCAACACATCTGGAGACCACCAAGTCTTCACTCTGCTCCCATGAGAGTCACTCAGCTGCTACCTACCCACAGCACACACAATCCCAGGCTCCCCTCACCTCACCAGACACCCCGCGCTGAAAGCAGACGGCTGCCATCTTGGCTCAACGTTCTCACTATTCAGCTGGGGGCAGCTCCCAGATCTAATCTCCAATGGCCAGGTACCAGGTTTCCAACCTTCCCTCCTCTCCAGTGGAGGTAACTCAAACAGCAGCTGCCCAACACTGGGTGCAGTGTGACCAGGGAGCTGCCCTCAGGAGCCCTGGGGTGAGAGTTTTCTCAATTTGGAACTTCTGGGGGAGAGGGAGAGACCACAAACTGGGAAATCTCCAGGCAAGAGAGGGAGATAGTACCGGACGCTCAAGTCATATGAGTGGTCCCAAAAAGATACCCGTGAGGTGCTGTCTTTCTGCAGGGACTGGTGGGTGTCACTTCTCACATCTAAGCACCCTGAGCCAGGACCAGTCTTCCCACCCTTGTTACCTCCACCATCCAGAGGGCAGAGACACCAGCTTACAATAGCCGCCCCACCTATTGGATGAGATGAGAAGCAAGAAAGATAGGGATCTCTAAAGCTAGCTATAACCCTGGTTTCTTCCTTCGAATTTCTTGTTGGTTTCTTTGGTTGGTTGGTTTTTTCTCTTCTACCCCTCCATCCTCTGGCCCTCACATCCCCAACATATGTAAAACCAAGAACTTTGCATGAAATAGGACTTTGAGGACTGAGTCATCTGAATGATATAATATAGAGGTGTTGTATATGCCCTTTTTTTCTTTTCTTTTTTATTCTTTATTTTTCTTTCTCCCTCCAAATTTTACTGTTTTAAATCCGTATTTTTCTAAATACATATGTGTGTTTGTTTATGTACTCCACTGTCATCTCATGTACTTGCCTACCCTAAATTACTTCCTGTATATTCTTTTGCTACTAACCCTCTTCATTAGATTTCTCCTTCACACTTCCTAAGATATATTAACTATATCCTCACATCCAACCTCCTCAGCATATCATCCTACGCCCACCCCCAGTTTATTGTCCACCGTCAGAAACTGTAAACCTTTTTACAAAACTACTGATTATATTTTAGATAATAATTGAATCCAACACTTCTGTACATCAAGACTAAACAATAAACATCTAAATAACAACAAAGTGTTCATAGATGGTATATTGTTGATATTGGGATCTGTTAACATTGTTCTTCCCCACAAAGGAGAGGTCTTGGAACCCTACAAGAGCACTACAAAGCTATAGGGTAAAAACAATAACAATCTAGATCCACAGAGCTGGAAAGGAAGACATACAAGCAACATGAAAAGACAAGGGAAGAAAGTGCCCCAAACAAATGAAGACACCACATCATTAGACTCATTGGCAGCCACAGCAGGAGGAATGACAGAGAAGGAGTTTAGGATGTACATGGTTAAAATGTTCTAGGAACTCAAGGAAGATATAAGAGAGCAAATACAGGCAGTGAAAGATCACTTCAACAAGAAGCTATACAAACAAATACAGGAAGCAAAAGATCACCACAACAGGGAGATAGAGGTGCTAAAAAATAACCAAACAGAAATTCTTGAAATGAAAGAAATAATAAACCAAATTAAAAGCTCAAATGAAAGCATCACCAACAGAGTAGACCATTTGGAAGATAGGACATCAGACAATGAAGATAAAATATATAATCTTAAAAAGAACATAGAGCACACAGTGATAATGGTAAGAAACCACAAGCAGAAAATTTAATAAATATGGGATAGCATAAAAAGACTAAATTTAAGAGTTATTGGGATAGAGAAAGGCATAGAGGTCCAAACCAAATGAGTGAACAAACTATTCAATGAAATAATAGCAGAAAAAATTCCAAATATGAAGAATGAATTGGAAATCCAAATTCAAGAAGCCTACAGTGGGCTGGGGATGTAGCTCAAGCGGTAATGCACTCGCCTGGTATGCGCGGGGCACTGGGTTCGATCCTCAGCACCACATACAAATAAAATAAAGATGTTGTGTCCACCAAAAACTGAAAAATTAATATTAAAAAATTCTCTCTCTCTTCTCTCTCTCAAAAAAAAGAAGAAGAAGAAGCCTACAGGACACTGAATGTACAAAATCACAACAGATCCA
Source organism: Spermophilus citellus (assembly GCF_964194105.1). Classification (NCBI taxonomy): domain Eukaryota; kingdom Metazoa; phylum Chordata; class Mammalia; order Rodentia; family Sciuridae; genus Spermophilus; species Spermophilus citellus. Next base: position 51,200,937 of record NC_138188.1, read on the forward strand.
CACCAAGGCACATTATAATGAAAATGCCCAACATACAGAATAAGGAGAGAATTCTAAAAGCCACAGGAGAAAGGAATCATATTACATATAGGGGAAGACCAATTAGGATAACGACAGATTTTTCAACACAGATCCCGAAAGCTAGAAGATCCTGGAACAACATATATCAAGCTCTGAAAGATAATGGGTGCCAACCAAGAATCTTGTATCCAGCAAAGTTAAGCTTTAGATTTGAAGATGAAATAAAAACCTTCCATGATAAACAAAAGTTAAAAGAATTTATAGCTGGGAAACTGATATTACAAAACATCCTTGGCTAATGGCAAGATGGTAAGGAATGCAGAGCCAAGTTTTGTGATTTTAAATAGGGTGGTCAGAAAGACGACTCCACTAAAGTGACATCTGGTTTGTGTCTACCTGGGGAAGGGAAGTCTCCAGGATTACAGGGGCAGCCAGGAGGTCAGTGTGGCTGGAGCTTAAGGAAGGATGGGGAGACAGCAGCACTGAGCCAGAGAGGCTGATAGGGGCCTTCATGGCTGCAAAAACCCGGTATGTGATACATGAGCTTTGCAAGGCACGGATACCTTAGTTCCTCAGTCACAAAGCTTTGGGATTCTTTATTTAATCAAATAAACTCCTTAGCTTTGTAACCACGGATGTGAAGATCTGCTATGCTATTAGACACTATCAGAAGGACTTCATAGCCAGCCCTGGTGAAAGAGGAGCCCAAACAGTGGCCTGAATGAGCTGAAGTACTTTAAAGGGGGAATCAAGAAGTCAACCTTTCTTCTGGTTCGCTGCAGATAGATGAATTCCATGTGGCACTTTGGGTAAAGGGACTTCATGTGAAGGGAGAAGATTGCAGAGGGAAAGCAGTTTTCTTCGGGTAAATCTATCATTGTGTTCAGAGCACACAGGAGTAATGTCTAAAGATCTTCTGATGCCAAGCACACAGAGAATTATCTGGAGATATCCAGCTTGAGGCAGTGCTGAGGCCTAACATCACCCTAAGACGGGGTGGTCATGCTGTCCCTGCACGGTAGGAGTCAGCATGGAACACTGCAGATAGCATCCACCGGACCCTACAGTGCCGGAGACAAAATCGCACATAGACAATGACCAGGCTCGCTCCTGACAGCCAGGAGTGCAGGAAAAGGGCAGCCGGGGAAGGGGTGACTGGCAGTGGTATGGCTCTCCAGGCTAGATTATGGTCAGGGGGACCCTCTCCAAGGGTCTCAGTGCTGAGAAGAAGCCAGCCTTGCAAAGATCTGGGACCAAAACCAATTTTGATGAGTTATGATCTGCAGTGCCCTCCCTCCCTTCCTTCCTTCCTTCCTTCCTTCCTTCCTTCCTTCCTTCCTTCCTTCCTTCCTTCCTTCCTTCCTTCCTTCCTTCCATTTCCTTTTGGGGAGGCGGGGCAGAGGATTTAGGAGTATAGGCTCTTGCTGTGTTACCCAGGCTGGCCTGAACTTCTGGGCTTAAGGGATCCTCTTGCCTCAGCCCCCAGGTGTCTGGGACTCCAGGCATTCCCTACTCCCTGCTATCTCCATGACTGATTCTGGTATTCAGGTCCATGTTAGGGTAAATTTTCCTTCAGTTTCTAAATGTCTGTAACAAAGGGAGGCTATATTTTTATCAGGATTATTTTATTCTCTAGTATTATAACATCAACTACATAAATAGGAAGTTTTCCCTTAGGTATTCTGTAATTATATAGTCCTTTTGGGTGTTTCATCATGATAAATTTCAGGGAACATTTTTAAATTAGGCATGTTAATTATAAGGAAGAGAGGGCTTCATTGTGGTGTCTTCCTAAAGGCACATGAGATGTTTTGATCTTCTCTGCCATACTTGCTCTTCACCCTCTACCTAACCCCTTTATCTTCACTAATAGTCTTCATTTTACATTCGTATCATCCTGTTTTCTAGATTGTACGTGTGAGAGTAAATATGGGATATATCTGTCTTTCTGAGCCTGAGCTAACATGAGCTTCACAGGATGTCCCAGTTCCATGCATTTCCTGCACAGGATGTGATTTCATTCTCCCTATAGTTGGATGATGCTCCATTGTGTGTATACACCATGTTTTCTTTACCCCTTCCTGTCTCTGGACACCTAGGCTGACTCCTTAACTTGGCTGCTATGAATAGTGCCGTGATAAACACAGGTCTGCAGGAACCTCCACAGTAGACTGACTTTAATTTCTTCATATATAGGCTGAGTAATGCCACAGCTGGATCCGATGATCGCCCTATTTTTAATTTCTTCCAGAACCTTTATTCTGATTTCCAAAGTGACTCTACTAATAGACCTCCCCGCCAAGAATGCATGTGCTTCTTTTTCTCCACCTCCTCACCAGAATTTGTCATTTGTATTCTTGACAATTTTGATTGGTGTGAGATGAAATCTCAATGCAGTTTTGATTTGCATTTCCCTGATGATTAAAGAGATTGAACATTTTGTATTTAATTATTCACCACTTGCACTTCTTCTTTTGAGACGTGTGTATGCATTCCTTTTGCTCATTTATTAACTGGGTTATTTGGCTTTTTGGTGTTAAGTTTTGTGAGTTCTTTATTTATTCTGGATATTAATCCTCTGTCAGAAGAGAAGCCTGCAAAGAGCTTACCCATTCTGGAGGCTCCTCTTCACTCTGTTAATCATTCCCTTTGCTGTGCAGTTTCTTTCTTTGATGCCAACCCATCTGTCAATTCTTGCTATTGTTTCCTGAGCTTTAGGAATCCTATTCAGGGAGTCCTTGCCTGTGCCAATATATCGAAGTGTTTCCCCTATGTTTTCTTCTAGACATTTCAAAGTTCCAGCTCTTATACTTGGGTCTTTGATCCATTTTGAGCAGATATTTTTGTAGGGCAAGAGACAGGGTTCTACTTTCATTCTTCAACACATGGATGTCCAGTTTTCCCAGGACCATTTGTTAAAAAGATGTCTTTCCTCCAACACATGTTTTTGGCACCTTTGTGAAGAATCAGATGGCTGTAGCTATGTGGGTTTATTTCTGTGTTGGAAAATAAACTGAAGATCTAGTCTTGTCTCATCAAATGAGAATTCATTCTTTGTCTCATGGATCCCAGAAGACTACAAAAATATATTCAACTACTCATACCACAATTATGTTCATAAAATGTACTGAAACATTATATTTGGAAAGTACAGGATAAAAAAATTAACACTGAAGCTGATTTTATCACAGTGATCTATAATAGTACATAGTGAGCCAATGTGTATCTTGTAGGCTTTGGAGAAAAACTCCACACTGACCTTTCCCAGTGCAGAACTCCACACAGTATCCATTCCTCAGAGCATAAGGCAGAAAAAAACAGGGGTAATGACAAAGGTCAGAGGTGATAAAAATCAGACAGTTGGTGCACATTTTAATGATAATAGTGTTAAAAGAAAGGACAGTTATTTACTAGCAGTAAACAGTTGTATACTAATTATAATGTGCCAAGGACCCGTCTAGCATAGAGCTCAGCTACCAGGCAGAGGGTCTGACTCTGAGGTCGTCCTTTGTAGTAATCTTATAGCATTCAGTAATGCATATATAGCATTTGTGTACACATGCTCACACATCCTAGCAAGTTGTTGTCTATTAGCATCCCATAAAATACTAGTATAGGGTACATGGTATCTCATATCATAAAGATTCCATAGTCAAATAATCTTAAGAAGCCCTTTGTATTGAATCTTCAGCTTACACAAGCACGAAGCATATTATTAAATAAGAATTCAGAATTCTTGCTTCTAAAAAAAAAAATGTGTTGAATGAGTATTTTCCAAAAATGGGTTTGTCTGTGCATTATAATACTTGATAAAATCTTAATAATACCTAGTTTGGGAAAAAGGCAACACTCATCTTACCAATATGCAAGTATGTTCTCGTAAATTCAGGGTAAGAATTCAACTTCACATGAGTAGAGGTCAAAACTGTCTTTAAAAAGTGTCATGGCATCTCCCACTGTCTTGCACCCCAGCTGTCGCTCCTGCATCCTCTGTGCCCACTAGCCAGCACCCATACACAGGGACACAGGGGCTTCATAGGTAACCTGCAAAACTGTGAAACATAAGACAAATTTGCTGTTAATCAATAAAAGTTTCATTTTCAAATAATGTGCTCAATATGTCCTCATGTGGTGTATTCCTAAAGTTAAGGTCAGGAATCTGATTGTCAATTTAGAGGAGCAGAAAGGAAACACTGCTTCTTGGGACGGGTAGGCTTTTGGACCCTGCATTGCTACTTCATGTCCAATTACTCTAACCTGAGAATTTCTGCCAGTGCAGAAAAATAGTAAAAAACAATTTTTTCAAAGCAAAACTTTTCTCCAGTATGTGAAAGAGTTGTAATTTGTATCAGCTAATTCCCCATTGCAGCAAGTACTTTAGAAAATTGTCCCTGCCTGTTAGAGCTGGTGCTCCAGAGGGCCAACTCAGCCGAGAGGTTACACTAGGGAGTCTCAGTGTCTCACTAGCTCCTGGATTCTTTCTTTATCCTGCATCAACTTGTGTACACCCCTCCTTCCTCTGTCTGCTAAGCCTTTGTCACCCTGTGCCCAGCTTCAGGGGAAGTTTTGCAGCTCCATTGTCTGCCAATGTCTTGGCTGGGCACAAGATCACGAGCCACTCAGCTTTGTAGATTCAAACAGCAATTCTTTATTCCCGAACTCACACCGGCCTCTACACACGTTCTGGGGCAATCCCAGTTCTGCTGCCGCCCAATTCCCCTACTCCACGAGGCTCTTTTCCCAAAATACTCTCTCAATCTCACGAGAACTCAAGGGAGCTCAGGCAGCAGGAACGCCCTATTTCCAGCACGCAATAATCTTCAACCTCCAACTTCCCTAAAACCCATATTGTCTTAAACCGGGAACGCCTTAAACTTGTCTTAAACCGGGAACGCCCTAAACCCAAGAACCAGGATACTTCCTCAAACCTGATCAGCTCTAAACCCGGATCTGCCCTGGTCCTTGAGCAAGGTCACCTTACATGTAATGTCAACAGTGAAATTCCAAGGCAAGTCCATTTAACATGGGGTACGCTGGCAAGGAAATTTCGATGCGTCATTCCTACTTGGCAATGGCCCTCAGCAATTGTCCTCACTTCCAAGGCATGTGCCTCCTCTGCAGAGAGCTTCTTGCTAGAGTATTTCCTTGGAGGTGGACCGCCAGGCTGGTTGCCACACTGACCTTTCCCAGCGCAGACTCCACACAGTATCCATTCCTCAAACTTTGAGCCAACTATTCCAAGGAGGGGAAGACTCCTGTCAGGAAAGCTCTACTGTCCTGGGTTAAACAGGAGACACTGGCTTCCCTGGCATACAGCTCTGCCCTGTCAATCTGTAAGGGAGGGCATTCTGTGCAAGTTCCTAAAACCTGCTTGACCATGGAGACCTTTTATCAAAGAACATCTCACTGGCCTAACGCTTCTTAGAAGTCATTTGGAGAATGGCTGACTCAGAATAAGAAAAGTAAGTTCTTGGGCCTGGCTTTCAGGCCTTTGTTGTTGACCACATCCATTCTCTCTGGCTTGCTTCCACCACTCTCCTTAATGAGCCCTGTGTTAAGCCTGCATGGGGTCCAGAAAACACCATAGCAGAATACATGCTGGACATGCTGAGCATTTTACCCTAAAGCACATGGGAAGGCCTTAGATGCAACCTCAGGACCAAGGTCTCTGTGACCTTGTCCTGCCCTCCTGTCTTTGATCCCTCATCCTCCCCTGAAGCAAGATGCAGAAACCAGAATGCCTCTCTTCCAGGTCAGTCATGAAATAGACACCCCACACATACTTTCTCCAAAACAAGTCATAAAACCTAAAGCATTACCTCAGCCTTTCCCCATGTTCTATCTAGGAGCTGGCATGAAGAAATTCTCTAACCTATCTTTTCCAATAAAACCCTGAAGACTTTCATCCCAGGGGGTCCTGACCTATACCCAGAAGGAAGAAATGCTATAAAAGAATCTGAACAGGCAGGCATTGTGGGGTTTTCCCCATCCAGTCTACCACATCAGATAACACCCATTCTGTCCAATCACATTTCTGATAGCTGTCCATTTTTCACTGAGCCTAAGCATAAGAATGGATAGTTTTCCCTGGGTATCTTCAGTCTTTATTCCTGCACTCCCCCACCCCCAAAATAAATGCTTTTATGAAACAGATTTGTTATGCTTTTCTCTTGCTGCCTACCTCTTGCTAGGGAGGGTTAGCTGTACCCTGAGAGGGATGAAAAAGGCATCATACCTTCCTCCCTCCTATCGGCCTCCTCACCCTACCCCCAATGAGCAATATTTATTAGCTGTTTATTCATTCACTAAATACTTATGGAACATCTGTTATGCGTTATGCACTGTGATACCCTCCCAGCCTTCAAGAGAAGGAGACAGACCGATGGAAGAAGTACACACTGATAGGCACCCATGTTGACAGAAGGTAGCAGTGGACACAATGACAAATGCCAGGGAAGATGGGATGCAGCCTTGAGAAAGCTTCCCAGGAGAGCCATCAGGAGGTGAGAATATATTGGTGAGTAAGCAAGGTAGGACAGCTGAAGGGCTGTTCCCAGCAGAGGGCTCATGCAAAGCAATGTGCAAGACCATGTGGGATCTGGGCAGGAGCCAATTGATCACATGGCAGCCGAGCACCTGGGAAGGCAGAACAGATGGGGAACAAACATGCTGAAAGTCAGACTTGCTGGGCCTCAAACACAGCCCTGTCACAACCTGTGTGATGACCCCTGAATCATCCCCAGATATATATGGTGAGAGGACGGGAAATAAGTCAGACCAACAATGATAGAGGAAAGCAGGACTCGCTGGGAAAGCCAGCCCTGATGAGGTGTGACTAACCCAGAGCAGGCTCCCCACGTTGATTATACAGGATTAAACACCAAAAGGATTTGCTTGAGAAAGCTTCTCCAAGAAAAATGAAAATGAAATCTCCATACCGCTTTCCAAAGCTGGGAATGGAATCACCATTTGACCCAGCTATTCCCCTTCTCGGTCTATTCCCTAAAGATCTAAAAAGAGCATGCTACAGGGACACTGCTACATCGATGTTCATAGCAGCACAATTCACAATAGCAAGACTGTGGAACCAACCTAGATGCCCTTCAATAGACGAATGGATAAAAAAAATGTGGCATTTATACACAATGGAGTATTACTCTGCATTAAAAAATGACAAAATCATAGAATTTGGAGGGAAATGGATGGCATTAGAGCAGATTATGCTAAGTGAAGCTAGCCAATCCCTAAAAAACAAATGCCAAATGTCTTCTTTGATATAAGGAGAGTAACTAAGAACAGAGTAGGGAAGAAGAGCATGAGAAGATGACTAACATTAAACAGGGATGAGAGGTGGGAGGGAAAGGGAGAGAGAAGGGAAATTGCTTGGAAATGGAAGGAGACCCTCAGGGTTATACAAAATTACATACAAGAGGAAGTGAGGGGAAAGGGAAAAAGAATACAAGGGGGAGAAATGAATTACAGTAGAGGGGGTAGAGAGAGAAGAGGGGAGGGGAGGGGAGGGGAGGGGGGATAGTAGAGGATAGGAAAGGCAGCAGAATACAACAGACACTAGTATGGCAATATGTAAATCAGTGGAAGTGTAACTGATGTGACTCTGCAATCTGTATACGGGGTAAAAATGGGAGTTCATAACCCCCTTGAATCAAAGTGTGAAATATGATATATCAAGAACTATGTAATGTTTTGAACAACCAATAAAAAAATTAAAAAAAAAAGAAAAACGAAAATGAGGCATGTGAGGGGAACAGCCCAATAAAGCTTATCAGCTTAAACCCATGTCTCTTCTACCCCCTGGGCTGCTGGCATTTGAACCTAAAGCTATTTGAACCAATAATTTCTATGAGACACAAAACTTCTTTAAACAAACGGCCACCAGCAACTGAGCAGCCTCAATCAGTACATTCCCGAGAAGAATTCTCAGAGGGCATCACTTCTGCATAGAATTGGTTCACAGAAACCTGTGATTCATTCACCATTCCCAACACAGCCCTTAAGTACTTAGACATTATATGCCATGGGTTGGCAAACTCTTTCTGTAAAGGATAAGATAGCAGGTATTTTAGGCTTGGTGGGCCACATGTAATGCTGCCAGTATAGTGTCAAAAGTGTATTGCACAATAGGTAAGCAAAAAAGATGTGCCCCTGTTCCAATAAAACTTTATTGAAAAGCAAGTAGCAGACTAGATATGGCCCAGACGGTATGCTCTGCTCCCCACACCTACTCTTGCTTTCCGAAGTTTTACCTGAGATTTGCAGCTGCAGCAGAAGTTAAGAACTTGTGAGAAATGCAGAATCTCAGACCCCACTACAGACCTACTGAATCTGAATCTGCAATTAACAAGGTCACATGTGCTCACTGAAGTTGGAGAAGCCAAAAGAAAAGCACTGAGGGCTTTACTCCAAGAACAACTTAATCAGTATCATTCAGCCTGCAGGTGGAGTCTTTCTGAATTTTCCTCATCAATACCTCCCATATCATCGGACTGTCTGCCTGTTCAAGCCCCGTTTAGATCTCCCTGATCCATGAAACCATTTACCACCAACCTGAAATGATCACTTCCTTCTCTGAACTCTTAGACTACAAAAGCAAGTTTTATAAGTTATTTGTTTCTTTGACATTCATAGGTGAAAATCTGTTGAAGGATCAGAACTGTTTATACAGCCAGGCACAGTGGCACATGCTATAACCCCAGTGACTTGGGAGACTGAGGCAAGAGGATCACAAGTTTGAGGCCAGCCTCCACAATTTAATTGAACCCTGTCTCAAAAATTAAGAAAAAAAATAAGGGCGGGTACCAGGTTTCTGTTCTCACGACTAAAAGGCTCAGGGGTCACTCTAGTTAAACTGGGCTAACTGGGCTGCATGAAATAACCACACAAGAGACACAAATGCCTTTTTCTTTGGGGTTGCTGTGACGGCTCCTCTGACCTTAAGGATCCGCAAAAAGAGAGAGAGCCAGAGCACGTGCTGACCCCTTTTATTGAGGAGAAGCTATTCAAATGAGGCAAGGGGTCAGGTTTCAGGGGGCTGAATCTATCTTCATGATGTCCACTGTCAGCAAGTTGACTGACACCTGGGTTGGCCACACCCAAGGGCACGGTAAGAGAAGGGGACACACACAAGGCACTTCCGTGGAAGATTCTATCCTAAACAGGGCAAGGGGTTATATGACAAAGGAACAGGTGAGCATAGCTTCACCCATGGGGCTGTAGCAAGACACACCCATTTCTGTGACTGAGCGCCTCAGCACCCAGCTGGGGAGTGTAACTCAGTCACCCGTAAGGTTGGCCTCCCACAGGCGGGGGTGAGAGGTGCAGGGTGAGACTGAGGGTGTACCTCAGAGTTTGTTACCAGCACACTAGGCAGGGGTCCTCAGGAGGTTCCAGGTCTAGGGTCTTGGTGACCTACACACAGAATTGAGAGAGATATGGGACATTTGCAAATAAAACAAAGGTTTATTGAAAGTGAAAGTACTCTTGGAAAGCAGAGTAGGACCAGCTGACGAAGTAGCTCAAGTCTACACAGTGAAGTTTGAGGCCCACTTTTATTGGGCTGTGCTAGTTCTACCCCTTCTTCCCTGGATAGATCTGGGGTTGACTGACACCTAGATTGACAGCTGAACCTGACATAGTTTCTACTGTGTATGTAAGTTTCTTTTCCCCCCAGAAAAGACACAGAAAGCAGCAAACCTCAATGCTAATGATACATTAACTTCAGGTCAGTCCCTTGGGCTATTGCTCGTGCCCAAGATTGGGGACTTCCCCTTCAGGGTCTTGAATTCCTCTTGTGGTCTTCTAAGTTTCTCCCATTAAGCACAAGAAAGTCCAGTTCTCCTCACAGGAAGTATGATGTGTAGCGTTAGGTGGGGCTGAGGGCCCTGGCCCTTCCCTATGCCCTATCTCCTACCTATCAGATTTGATCCTTAGTACCAAACACAAAAGAAACAACAACAACAACAACAACAACAAACCAAAAGAACTGTTGACACATCTTCTGTAATTCCCACCAAACCTAACAATGCAGTGTGTGGGGTAAACAGTATCTTACCAAAGAATCCACCAGTTAAGTAATTGACCTTGGAAAATTAGACTGGGACTGCAGAGTACGTGGCTTTGGCATTGCCTTAGTGGACCATGGTTTCACAGCCCACGGAAGCTGGTTACCACTGGGCTGGGAAAGTCCCCTAGAGGTTCACCTCTGATCCATGAGTTCTCCTGAGTGTGAGACACTAGTCCAGAAAATTGCCTGGTGCCAGACAGACCCATCTAGTGACTGAAGGGAAGAGGCAACTCTGAGCAAGAGGCTCTATCTATCCCACTCCTGCAAGTCTGCTCCCCAGAAATACCTACCAAAATATGTTTCACTGTGCCAAGAGACACAAACACTATCAAACTAAAACCCCAAGGCGTAGACCCAGGGTGAGTTCGCCTGAGACATTTGCAGAGTTTGTTACGCTCTAGTTAGCATGAACTGAGCAAGGTATCCAGCATCCTGGGGTCAGCTCCAGCTTAGTCCTGGTTGAAGGCTGCTGTTTGGATCCCAAGGCCCAGGTGATAAAGGCTTAGTCCCCAGAGTGGTGTGAGGAGCCTCGAAGAAGTGGGGCCTAGGGGGAGACTGGCAGGTCACTGGGGGTGTGCCCTGAAGGGGACAATGGAGGCTCTTTCTTTCAAGTCCCATCCTAGAGGGTTACAATTTTACTCTGCCACTCACTCCCACCATGATGAGCCATTATAGGCCAAAGCAAAGGGACTAGCTAATCCTGGACTGAAATCTCTGAAACTGTGAGCCAAAATGAACCTTTTCTCTTTATAAATTTATTATCTCAGGTATTTATTCCAAGTACAGAAAACTGACTAACACCAGGGTCTAAGTTGACACCAGAGGCCCCCTTCAAAAAACCTTGAGTCACCTTGTGAAAAAATGGTCATGGGCTCTAGTTCTCCAGAAAAATCTCCAGACTGGGAAGACTTGGGTTCTTGCTCTCCATCTTCAGAAAAGCCAGGTCTGAGGTGACTCACCAGAGCCAAGATTCTATGTAGCAGGATGAAAGAATAAAAGAAAGACCACTAAGGACAAAGCCAGAATCAGGACAAAAAATACAAGTATAAACCATCAGAGAGATTACAAAAGAGAGACACCATCCACAACTCTGGGAGCAGGAGGTGGGTGGTGGGACAGACAGGGGTTCCCAGACCTGAGAGATGTGACCACAGGATTTTATAAGTAGCCAAGATTTTTGTGGGAGAAGACAGTGTAACAAATACACCCACATTGAAATCATACGAGTTTGCTCTAAGTTGAATACATTTCTGATCTAGTATTATAAGACAGAAGGTGGGAAAAGGGCAGACCACTTACTCCAGGGCCAGCTCTCCATAATGGACATCATGAAAGGTTTTTCCTTTTTTTAACTCTTTCTCAAATGGCTTTGGGGAGGTTTGGGTTTCTGACTTTTGAAAGCAAACAGCTTTAAATCCCCTTCTGTGGACAGCCAAACCCTTTTCCCATGCCCCTCTAGAATGAGGGCACTGAAACATAGTGAAGTCCCACTGGAACCCAGCCCTGGCTGCCTCAGTTCAATTTAATGTTTTGACATTATCAAGTTTTCTTGAAAGAAATGCCATTAGGGAGGCATTAGTAAAGCATGGCATTCCAGAAACTGTCAGCGAAAATGGCCCCATAAATCATGGTAATGGAACAAAGTGAACTGTGAGCACTTCTGATACCCCAGGCCTCAGCACTCAGTACGATGATTTCATTGTTTTCTTACAAAACCCTTTTAGGATAAGTGTCAATGTATTTCCCATTTTCCAGATAAGGAAGCTGAGGTACCAAGAGGTGAGCTCACAGAGGGCCAGTCTGCCCTCTGCTTCTGCCCATCACATGGGGTGGCTCCCCAGCCTGCCAAACATTGTCTTCTGCAGCGACCACTTGTCTAGTGGAAAAGTCCATCATCATTAGCAGAGATGCTTGAGACACCCTGTTTTATCAAGTCTCACAACTATAAAACAGTTTCAATTAAATTACCCACTCTATATACCGATGGCAGCTGGTTTTTTTGCCCAATTCAGCATCAGTGTTGCATGTTTTGTTTTTATATTGCACATAGGCCTGAATGTTTCTCTGATTGCAATATTTCCATCCATTATTCTTAGATATCTTCCTACAAAAAGGGAACTAAAATATCCCAACAATACTGAATTGAATTAGCATGCAGTGATCCAGAGTACATTTCAGCATTAAGCCCACGAGGCTTCCCTGTGAATATTTCAGGTTGGAGTATGACAAAACCTCAATAGAAAATAAAGATAATCTTCTCAAAGTACAACAATCAATTGATCTACACATAGCAAATGATAACTAAAGAAACTCTTCAGAATCATAATTTTTTAATGCTTTTTTAAATAAATCTGTAGAAAAATGACAAAAATACATTATTTATCAAGGATAGTGTTTAGGGAATACATGTATATTTACTAGTTCAGTTATCCTCAAGAATCGTGGAAACTATGGAATTATAAATATCCATTTTATTTACCCATCTAGTTGCCAGAATAAAAACCAGTTTAAGGGGCTGGGTTGTGGTTCAGTGGTAGAGCATTTGCCTAGCATGTGTGAGGCCCTGGGTTCAAACCTCAGCACTACATAAAATAAAATGAATAAAATAAAGCTATTTTTTAAAAACAAAACTAATTTAAAGCATCTCATTATTTGATTCCTTTCAAATCAGGCTTCCTTTAATTATATAATCCATATTTTACAACCTGGGATTTTACCATAGATTCTAAGGATTTTGATGGACACTGTGTGGATAAAATGTTTGTGAGATTTCAAAGTGAATTGACAAACATTTTGAGAACCAATTATGTATCGATTACACTAGACTTTTATACATTATCAAAGAAGCTGTGTGAAGCCCATTGTGACCTCTAGTTACAGTTGAGAAAGCTGAGGAACTACCCAAAGTCTCACAGCTACTAATTAAAACTCACTACCATTTGCCCCACACTTCCTCAAATATCAGATGTTTCTGATTTGCACAGACATCAGGAAGAAAATTTTTACTAAATAAACATAAGAATTAGTGCTAAGATGTAAGAATAAATGCTAATGATGATGATCTAATTTTAATGGTTATGATGTACCAGACATTTATATATATATATACACACACACACACACACACACATATATATATATATATGCAAAAATATGTATATATGTGTGTATGTATTATATTATATATATACACATATATATCATCTCACACAATATTAGGAATGTTATAGGCATTTTTTAAATTAAAAGAGACAGAATGTTAAGAAAATTGTCTCCCTCCAAGTTCAATATCTGAACCACAGTTCTATGTCATCTCCTCAAGATGAAACATAAATGTGTGTGGGAATTTTTTCTCAAATTTAATTTTATATAGCGTATTATAAACCTGTTAAAATTATAAAGCCTATAAAATATAACATAGAAAATGCTAGTGATATGATAGATTTAAAAAATCTGTACGCTTACTTGAATGAGCTTTCTTATTACAACCATGTTTTTAAAACATCTTATGAAAAGAATACAAGACACACATGTGGGAAGCAGAATTGTCAAATGCCCTCCGCTGACCCATGCCCTCAATGAGTCCTGGGTGTGTGACAGGCTCTGGCTCCTGTTACTGTTACTGCATATGACAAAGGGAATTTTGCTGAGGTGATTGAGGTTCTTAATCAGCTGAATCCATCAAAAGGGAGATTATTCTAACCACTCCAATCAAATAATCCCTGAGAAGGGGTCTAGAGGTTAGAGATGCTCCCGAGACCTGGAAGAGAGCAGATGCCCTGTGTGAACTCCTATGGAGGCCACAGGGTGCCATCTAGGAGCCGAGGGTCCCAGTCTCATAGCTAGTAAGGAGATGGGGCTGTTATTTGTGTAGCCACAGGAACCTGAATTCTGACACCTGGAATGAGTGTAGGAGAACTTTAGCCCAAGATGGACTGCTATTCTGGCCCACAACCCTGATGGCAGCCTCCTGGGGCAAGAAGGCAGGAGACGCTAAATAATGCCCAAAGCCAAAGCTATGCCTCAGTTTTCTCACCTGTTACATGGTATTTTAAATAACAGAAAAGTTGTCAGAAGATCAATGAGTCAATTCTTGTGCATTGTTTGAAACATTGAGCTTTTGCTAATTATTATTGTGTAAAAAACTACCCCACAACTTGAAATGACCAACATCTATCACCTTCCAGTTCTGGGTCAGGAAGCTGGGTACAGTGTACCTGGTCCTCAGGCTGAGTGTCTCCCATCCCACATGCTGGGGCTGAATGTGGGATGGGAGAGACTCAGTATCTGGCACGTGGTACTTAATAATAGTATCTGGCACATTTATTAAGTACCGTGTGCCAGATACTATCTGGGGCTGCAGTCAAGTCTGAATACAGAAGTTCACTCTCGTGCTTGTCTGCCGGCTTCAGTTCCTCTCAGACTGCTTGAGAATACCTTTCAATACTGACTGTTGGCTAGTGGTCACCCTGGGCTCCTTTTCATCTGGCATAGAGCAGCTTGCTTCATCAGAGAAAGCAAGTGAGAGAACACAGGAGGATGGAAGTCATTGTCCCTTTGTAACCTGCACTCAGAAGTGACATCCAATCACATCTGCTGCACTCCATTCATGAGGAGTAGGTTACCAAGTTCAGACCAGAGCAATGGGAGGGAGCACTCTAGGGCATGAACACCGAGCAGGACTTACTGAAAGCCATCAGACACCCTATACAGTAGGTCTCAATAAATGCTCACCACCATTACTACCACTAAATGCCTTTAAGAATAAGCTGGAGGGGAGCTGGGGTTGTGACTCAGAGGAAGAGCACTTACCTAGCATGTGTGAGGCACTGGGTTCAATCCTCAGCACCACATAAAAATCAAATAAAGGTTTTGTGTCCACCTACAACTAAAAAATAAATGTTCTTGAAAAAAAATAATAAGAAGAAGAAGAAGCCAGGGGCTGGGTACAGTAGCACATGCTTATAATCCCAGAAATTTGGAAGGCCGAGCAGGAGAATTTCGAGTTAGAAGCCAGCTCAGGAAACTTAGAAGACTCTATCTCAAAATAAAAAATAAAGAAGAGACTGAGATGTGGCTCAGTGGTAGAGTGCCCCTGTATTCAATCCCCAGCATCAAAAAAATAAAAAAGTTGAACACAAATAATAATGATAATACCAATAGTAATCTATCCTTTGGGTAGGCTTGGAACTATTTTAGTGAGTATTTATTAAGTACCATGTGCCAGATACTATCTGGAAATGTAAGGTTGCAAAAAAAAAGATATGAGGTATGGATAGTTTCCTTTTAGAGAGCTCATGGTTGAGAGGGGTGGTGGTGGGGTGGGAATGAGCCCTCGAAAATGTCATTTGATGTGATGGAAGTAGGCAGGATTCAACAGGATTCAAAGAGTAAGAGAAAGGGCATCTTATGAGTGGGGCGATGTTTGAGCTCAGTCTTGAGAAATAAAGAGTCGTCCACAAGATGGTGCAAACCAAGGGAAGCTGTGGACAAAGAGAGGAAGGGCCAGAGAACGTGGCATATTTCAGGAACCACCCGTGAACCAGGGTGGCTGGGGAGGTACAGAAATAACCTGCCTCTTCAAGCAAGTAACTGTGACAGCATGCTTGCAAAAACAAAGGAGGAGAGAGTTACTTCCTCTCACAGATTCAGAGGCTTGGGTCCATGCTACGCTGGCTCCCTTGCTTTTATGTCTATGGCGAGTCAAAAACATTATGGCGGAGGAAGAACACTCATCTCATGACAGCCAGGAAGCAGGGAGAAAGAGAGAAAGAACCGGAGGCAAGACATACCCCTCCAAGGCACATGGCTGGTGACCCAGTTCCTCCAAGTAGGCCCCACCTCCTAAAGCCCATCTCCTCCCATGGATGCCATCAGCTCATCACCATCAATGGATTAACCCACTGAAGAGGGTAGGGCCCCTGAGAGGCAATCACTGACCAAAGGCCTCAGCTCTGAGCATTGCTGCTCTAGGATCAACACGTGACTTCCACAGGATTCTGAAGGTCACTTCATATCTGGACCATAACAGAAGGTATAGATTTCCAGGTGTGAAACAATTATGTTTAGCTTTGTATATGGATGTGAAGATTATAGGTGGGACATCTAGGTGAAGAAGCACAGGAGGCACAGATGTGCGTGGCTTGTAGCTGAAGAGGCTTTTGAGTTGGAGGTGTTGACTTCATAATCATCAGCAACCAGGTGCTGATTGAAATTCTGGGAATAGATTAAGTTACCTGGAGAAGATATATAGGATATTACAGAAGAGTCCTGTGTTGGGAACCTTAGGAAACCAATGATTAAGGGGCAGGATAAGAGCATAAGAATGGGAATGGACCACTCAGTGGACCAAAAGGATCATCAAGAAAGCAAGTCTTAGAAACTAAGGCAGTGAAGATGTTCAAAAGAAGAGAGAGGCCAAAAGCACAATTACACACAGAGGAGGCAAATATAAGTGACCATATGGAATGCAGATTGTCAAAAGAAACCTACCTAAGCAGGCAGGAAGAAAGGGTCAATTCTCAATTAATACCAAATTCCTTTGTCCATCAACTCATGGTCAGTATGGTTTCCAGATTCAATAATCCTAGCAAAGCTAAGTACTGGGCCACATACCATAGTTATAGATGGTGGGGGCAAAAGTTGATCCCCCAGCTTTCAGATCCAGAACCCATTCTTGAACTCTTCATAAAGTTTGGATAAAGAAGTGTAATGGGTTGAATAGTGACCTCCAAAAAGAAATTTCTAGGTTCTAATCCTCTGAACCTGTGGATGTGACCTTATTTGGATGAAAGGTCTTGGAAGGTATAATTAGATGAGAATCTCAAGATGAACTCATCCTAGATTACCTGGCTGGGCCTTAAGTCCAATGACAATTGGATAGACAAGGAGAAGAGGACAAAGCCACATGAAGATGGTGGTAGGTACTGGAGTGACGTGGCTACAAGCCATTTCATGGCCCTATCCAAAGCTTGAAAGGCAGGGAAGGAGTTTTCCCAAGAGCCATCTGAAAGAGTACGGCCCAGCATCTACCTTTGTTTCACTTTTACCCTCCAGAACTGTGAGAACGAATTTCTGTTTTTGTAAAACCACATTAGTGGTGATCTTTTAAGGCAGCCCTAGAAGCTCATATTGCTGGTGAAGGTGCCCTGCCCCCAGCACATTGTAAAAGATTTTCCTAAGAAAAAGGAATTTGATTAATCAGATGAGCCACGGTTAAACAAAAACTTCCTGATTAATGCTTTTTAAAGGACTGTTACTATGCATATGTTTTAGAGGGTCAAAAATGTTTTTCTTATTTGAACTTAACATCTGTCACTGGTGCAGCAAAATCCCATAATAAGCCATTCAAACAATGGCTTTGAACTAAAGCTTTTGATTGTCATTTATAAAAATGCCTTTGAAGAAAACAGAATGTTTTCTTCTAATATTTCAATAGTTTATAGAAGAAATCAAGCATATATTTTTCTATTTTTTTGTATCATATCTAACCAAAACTTTTCCAGAAAAAAAATCACTTATTTTAAGAATATTGAGATGTCCTAGCATCAGGTAAACTGCCCTTAGTTTGGCTTTTAGAAAGAATGGAGATGCCACAGGAAGCAGCATGTGTGATACCCAGCTGGTGTTTTCCCCGTGAGTCAAATCCAAGTTTCTCAGCCCACAATGGTAGTGTCCATTTTTAGTTTTTAAAGGCTGCATTTTTCATTTTCTATGCCAGTTGGCATGTTTCCATTAATAAGGCACCAAAGACAATGCAAACCCTTTATATTCACAACACTCCTTCTCCAGATTCCTAAAGGATGATGACTTTTTTTTTTCTGATTTTATTTATTTATTTATTTATTTTTTATTTATTTTTTTATTGGTTGTTCACAACATTACAAAGCTCTTGACATATCATATTTCATACATTAGATTGAAGTGGGTTATGAACCCCCAATTTTACCCCAAATGCAGATTGCAGAATCACATCAGTTACACATCCACAATTTTACATAATGCCCTATTAGTAATTGTTGTATTCTGCTACCTTTCCTGTCCCCTACTATCCCCCAAGGATGATGACTTTTGCATCGTACATTTGGTTTCATCTTCTTTTCTTACCTAATGTTAAGTAGCATAACTCACTCAATATAACTATGCCCTATTTCATAGCCTGCTACATGTGTTATGTTCTTGTAATCTGAAAGCATCCACAGGATAAATGCTCATAAATAAATGTATTAATCTCATTAATATCGCTTCAGGCAAAGCACAGATAATATTAAAACTGATGGGATTTTTACTGCTAATGACACACACATTACAGCAAATATAAAAGAAGTTATTTTAAAGATTAGTTATGTTATATTCGTTTTCAACAACTAAATAGATAATCTTGGAAATTATCTGTAGTGATCCTGCTTCACTGGGGATCAATGCAAAATAAACAGGTATGGGAATGAAGTTAGGGGATGAGAAATAAAGTGCATTTTTACACTCTGACAGCAATTTCAAGGAAATGTAGCATGAATGCAGAGACTGCGATGCTCCTCTCCAGCAGACATGGCTTTGAATTTCTTCTGCACGCTCACAGCGGGATGGTACAGCACATGATAACTGACCTCTTTGAGACGTTATTCGTATCTCATAATGGGAGAATATCTACTCCTCTGGGCCATTGTGAAGATTAAATAAAATAAGTAAGTAGGACACCTAATAGCGTGTGACAGATAGTAGTAAATAGTCACTACGTGATTGATGTTGCAACTTCATCTTTGGGATATGAAGCAGCCCAAGGACAGCTGCAGGATTTGAAGTCTTCCTAGACATGATATCACTTATTCTTTTAGCCAGTCTTCTTGGACTTTGCTACCATTTTTTGGAAAATTGCTTTATTGTTTGTAGGATCAATTATGAAGAGCATATCAGCACTTTAAGATCTGTCTCAGGCAACTGGCTGTGTCATTATCACTTGGCTTCTTAATTATTTTTCTAGATAAGAAGACTCAAGTTTCCTGAGGGGATAGTTAGCTAACGCAGAGTATGACGGAGGCCTCACCAGGGGAATGAGAGACTTGGCTCTTTTTGCAAGGCGTGGAAATAACTTGCAGGTTTTCAGTTTGGAGGATTTACTGCTTTCTTATGCATAAAAAGTTATTTTGAAAAATATCCTATTATGTGCTAAAGGCGGTATCTTTCCTCTCACAGAAACCAAGGGCCTGTGATGTGGTTTCTTCAGGTGTATGACTGTTGTCAAGTCATAACACTGACAGCTCTGAAGTCATCTTTAGGAATCAGAGAGGGGCTTCTGGAGACTCTTCCAAATGGGAAGTGAGGTAGAACCAGCCCACCTCTGTGGCAAGGAGCCAGGCAGAGATGGAGGCCTTTCCCACAGAAGGGCAGCTCAGACCCCAGGAAGCTGCCTACAGAGAGAACCAATCCCCAGAGGGGTCAGGCAAAGAGGTGAGCGTTGATCCAAGGCACCAGGTCAGCAGTTAAACATGAAGAGGACAGAGGAGGCAGGTCTGACGGGGCTCTCATAGGTGCAGCCAGGGGCCATGTGACATCTCCTGTGGACCTGAATGAAGACATTCAAAGTGTCAAGTCAGTCCAGGAACACAGTCAGGAGGGACTTTCGCTCTTCCACAGTTCACTTTCCAAATTTTGGTTTAGAAGGGGTTTCCAGCTCTGTGTTGCTTCATCTTAAGCTCTCCCAGCACCTGTGTTACAGGATCATCTACTCAGTGACTTTGATAAATCAAGTCAAGCTGACACTGAAACTTTCCTCCACTGCAAAATAATTCATTGCCAGTTCTGGAGCAGAAAACATAAAAGATGAACCTTGCATACTACTTGTTATCACACCAAAATGCTACGAAGCTATTGAAGACTACCATAGTTGTGTCCAAAGGATCCAGGCACCAACTTTAAGAAGCTCTCACTAGGCAATTACAGTGGCACACATCTGTAACTCCAGCAACTCAGGAGGTTGAGACAGGAGGATCAAAGTTCAAGGCCAGCCTCAATGACTTAGTGAGACACAGTCTCAAAAGAAGAAACAAAAAGGTCTAGAGATAGTTCGGTAGTAGAGCACCCCTAGATTCAATCACCAGTACCAAATAAATAAATAAATAAATAAATAAATAAAATAAAATTCTCACTAGCCAAAGATGCAAAACTTTAAGTAATGTGAGTATAAAGAAAATAATTGTAACCAACACAAAACATTAATATATTTATATCTGCAAGTTCATTTAAATACTTTGAGGATAATAATAATTAGCTACCTTTGGAGAATCTTAGGGAATCAACTCATTTTGAAAACTGGTAAAGAAAGGGAAAGAATCAAAGAATTGTTTCTGCAGTTTCAAAGCGTCTATACTAGACTTCATGGTCACTGAAAAGTTGATGAGGAAGTCTTTCTTTATATCATTTTCCCAGCTGAGAACAAAGATGAGACAGCACAATATCACTATTTTGCAACCTCTGATGGATGCATGCATCCAGGTAGTGATCTCCAAAGGTTACTGGCATCACAAGAGCACACCTCCAGCTATAAGGTGAGTTGGAACACTGCCAACCCTCTACATCTAACTTCCAACTCACAAAGCAAGAAAAACCAAGCACTCTGCAAAATCCGGACTGTGGAGAGCCTTGGAAAGACAAACTGTGCATGTCTTCAACAGATAAAATGCAAGGAAAAACACAGAAGAAGGTGCTATAGATGCAGAGATACTTAAATAACAAATGACTTCAGTGTGCAGATCTTATTCAGATTCTTATGAAGCAATCTGTTTAAAAAGAAGAGAAGAAAAACAGCAATTAGAGAAATAAAAACTCAATCTAGATAGATACTTGATGTCAAGGGCTTGTTAATATTTCCTAAGGTTGATGATATTTTTGGAAAGCATCTTTCATCTTTGAGAAATACATGCTATTTTCAGATGAAAGGCATGATCTCTAGAATATGATTCTAGTGGATGGTGTGTGCAGCAGGGTTTGCAGTGTTGATTGTGGCTGATGTTAGAAGATGGAGGCTCATGATCTTCTTCCACTTTTTAATGTATAAAATGTGCTTAATGAAAACTGTTTTCATGCCAGGTGTGGTGGCACATGCGTGTAACCCCAGTGCCTTGGGAGGCTGAGGCAGGAAGATTGCAAGTTCAAAGTCAGCCTTAGCAACAGTGAGGCACTGAGCAACTCAGTGAGACCCTGTCTCTAAATAAAATACAAAATAGGGCTGGGGACATGGCTCAGTGGTCGAGTGCCCCTGAGTTCAATCCCCTGTACTACCCCCCTCCAAAAAAAAAAAAAAACTATTTGCATTAAAAACCCATGACCTTGTTGATATTCTTTTCTGGATAAGATTTTATGGTTAAAACCACTATTCTAAACAGGTTAAAAGCTATTAAAAGGAAAGAATACTTTTATGACCCTTCATGCAATTATAAATAACACAAATAAAAAAACATGCCTAACCACGGCCGTTCACATAAAATCTGTTCAAAACAATATGGTCATTACTGTCATCGGTTGGACTAAGATGAGTGCCACTGAAAAGACAGAGCAGAGCCTTGTTGGTGATGTGGTCAAGTGAGATGCAGCCAGAAGCTCTGCTCTCCGGCCCCTGCTTCTCAGCTGATGATACTCGTCAGCATGTATTGAGAGACTGCTCTGTGCCCAACACTGCTCCAACTACTCACTGTCCCAAATAACTGCGAGGCCAGTAGTCATGGTCGCCTCCTCCAGGGCTGACAACACTGAGAGGCTGCTCGGGAACGCAGTGCAGAGATAGAGAGAACTAGTGTACTTGACATTTCTTACCTCTGTCTGGGAGTGTACCTGAAGCAATCAGAATATAATTGAATGAAAGTCAGAAACCGTTTCACATTATGCTGAATTGGGGTATTTTTCCAACAGTGAAAATAGGTACTGGAAATACTGAGGTTCCATTAGAATCTATCATGTGTAATGTCCAACAAAGCCAGTCATAGAAATCCCATTTGCACTGCCCATGACGGGTTTAGGGATGAACCTTTAAGGCAATTTTGGCCAATGATATGTTAGAGAAAATTTACTATTGAGATTTTTTTAAAGGTGTTCTTTGATTTTACAGAGGAAGCTTTGCTTTTCTGTTGTCTTCTATCAGTAGGGTGCAGGGCAGTCATCTTGAGACCATGAGGTAAACCCAGCTCAGAGAATCTGTGCACTGTTGAGAGCAGACCTGGAGCAGGGAGATCCTAGATCCCTGATGGAAGGTATTCCACTGGTCAACTACCCTGGGCACCACTGCTTAGACAAGACAGGCTCAGCCATGTTGTCCCCCCTTTTGCAACATTAGGTTCCAGAATCCACAGGCAGCAGTCAGGGGGTTTCCCTGGGTCCATATACCCACCCACTGAATAACAGAGGGGGGCACACGCCATAAGGGTTAATACCATCATCAGTGCACACAGCAAAGGAGAAGGAATTCTCTACAAGCAAAAAGAAATGTGGGATGCTTTACCACATGTGGGAGAATTTAAAAAAAATAAAGAAAAAAATTCATCCTGTGGAAAAATATTGAAGTGGGGCTAAGACTGGAAGGAAGGACACCGGAAGAAGGATGTCAAGAGGGGAGAAGCAGGACAAAGTCGAAGGAATGGAGGGGAGGTGGTGGGTGCTGAAGTGAAGGCAGGATTCAGAGGACTGTGAATGGTTAGGAAGTGGGAAGTGGAGAGAGAGGAAGGAGAGGGGGACAGGACCTGAGATATTCCTAACCACCTGGGGCACCTTTTAGAATACAAATTTGCAGGCCCATCCCACGCTGTCTTCATCAGAAACTCTGGGCCCAGAAAGCTATGTTTAAAAAGTTGTTGTGGTTGGGATCTGAAATGTCCCTTGAAAGCTCATGTGTTGAAGGCTTGGTCCCCAGGGCAGCGAGGTTGAGAGGTGAAACCACAGGCAGTGACTTGATCACAAGGACTCTGACCCACGGATGGATTCCTAGCTTCAGGGACGGCTGGGAGGTGCCAATTGGAGGAAGCAGGTCACTGGGGGTGTGTCTTTGTACCTGCTCCCTTCCTCTCACTCTGTTTTTGCTTCCCGGCTGCCAGGAGATGAGCAGTTTGCCCACCACATGCTCCACTGAAATGCACTTGCAACCATTGGTCTCCAGGTGTATTTGAATATTGGAATGAGTCGGGCAGCTCAGGAAAAGAAAACACAGCGCCCAGAGACTGTGACTTAACTGGGTAGACTGACTCGGGCATCAGGAGATAGATGGATCTATCTATCTATCTATCTATCTATCTATCTATCTATCTATCTATCTATCTATCTATATTTTGGTACTGGGGATCTAACTCCAGGGGCACTTTACCACAGAAGTACCACTCTGGTCCTTTTTTAATTTTTATTTTGAGGGAGAGTCCCACCAAATTGCTGGAGCTGACCTCAAACTTGCAATCCTCCTGCCTCAGCCTCCCAAGCTGCTGGGATGATAGGCACGTACCATGGCCCCCAGAAAGTCTCTGAAGTTTCAAAAGTTTCCCCAGACAGCATCACTGTACATCAAAGTAGAAATCATGGTGGACCACTGATGCTGGCTAGGAGGTTCAGTGGATGGTACTGATTCTCACCAAGGAAAAGAAGCAGGCTTAAGAGAAAATCAATAGAGTGAGATATTCAGCATGAACCAAGAGGCCACTCAGGGATTCTCTAGTTTGAGGGAGACAAGTTGCACCAGGCAAGCCTCACGTGTGCCTCCAGGGGACAGATGTGACATTTGAACTAGATGGCAGAGGTCTTGGAGGCAGGTACATGGCTTACCAGCCTGTATTCCCACTTCCTGCACAACAATTGCCCTATCATTGTTCAACAAATATTAGTTGCATAAATATGCATGAAATTCGTTCCCAGCAATAGAAAATCAGAACTTTTTTCACATATTAATATAATAATAATAGTTGCATAAATAACCCCCTGCAGGGGTATTCATCTCATCCACTGGTTTTTACATGCAATATGACATTTCCTGTATTTTCCATAGGAAGAGAACTTTCCATAGATAGAGAATTTCTGATGTAGAGAACAAGTTTGGGGAAGGGCAATTAAGCCAGATGCTCCCAGATGGAGGCAGAAGGTAGACAGGACTGTAGCTATGACTGGACGAACGTCACCCAGGTAGAGCAGAGCTTGGGGAGGACCTGTCAGAGTGCTGAGGGAGGCAGAGAGAGGGAGATGAGGCTGGGATTGACAGTGGAGGGGAAAATCACCAGCAGGTCATTACTGAAGCACTTTTCATGGGCCTAACAGAAGAGAGAAACTTCATAATCTCAAAAATGCTTCCCAGAAGTTAAAGCATTATCTAAGGCTCGGTGGAGCTGGACTCCAGGCCAGCTCTGTCATTAGCGAGCTCCTGGCCCCTGTGAGTCACTTCATCCCTCTGAGCTGCAGCTTCCTCCTCTCCAAACCAGGCACTGAGTAATGATTCCGAGTCCTTTCAGCGAGGCAGGTCTTTGATTCTAGCAGAAGACTGAGAATTTAAGCTCTTCCAAGGACAAATAAAATGCTTTCTTTTTAATTTATTGAGCTATTCAGAGACCTATCTCAATCTGTGTGCAATACTACCATTTCCCTTAAAATTCATTCTGTTTTGGGCTTTTACTTATGAGAGTGACAGATCCCAGTTTGGGATAATTACCCCCCAAATTCAGCTTAATGCACTCGGCCAAATTTAATTTTAATTTTGACCCACTCACCACAATTCTATAATAGCATAATACCATCATAATCCTAAAAGTCTCTGAAAATTCTTTGTAAAAATCATTCTTAAAATATTATAATGCTAATTTAGTTCTTGAACATTTCTTATTAAAACTTGAAAGGCTGCACCCCTCATTTGAGTGTGGTTTCTCTTTAGAAATACAAAAACAAAAACAAAACAAAGTCAACCACTAACTAAGAGATGAGTAGATAAGAACAATGAGTCCCAGTTAGATGACTGATGTTTACATGCAAATCATACATCTAGGAATTGGTGTCAAGCTTGAGTTGAAATGGTGGAAACAGTTATCTATGTTTACCTGATTCACAGGGGCTCCGACACCAGACTTGAGGTTTTCACTACCAGACCTACTAACCCCCGGGATGTGCCATCTCTAGTTATCTCTAAATTGAATCTTAATTGGCAGAAAAGTTCACCACATAAGGGCTTGTGGTAGCCTCAGAGAAGCTCCATCACATTCCAGAGGCCATACCTGCAAACCACAGGCAGACCCCAGAGTACCTTCCACCCTTGGTCACAATGCCGCTGCTCCTGGGGCTACCAAAGTCACAGCCTCAGAACCACAGAATTCAGGCTGAAACCAGTGCTTTATTCTGCTAACTCCATGGGGAATGTTTCTCATATTGTTAAGATTTCTAAAGCCCCATAAAATATGATGGTCCTGTCAACATCAACTTTATTTTTCCTCCAAACATGAAATCAGTTCCCAGCAATAGAAAATAAGACTTTTTTCACATCGGGTTATGATCCCCTGCTTCTGCTAGCAGCTGTGGTCTGCCTAAGGTTGTAGGCCTCTGTAGCCAAGAGGTGTTGCAGACCCAAGCAGCTCACTGTCAGTTTCTTCTTTCTGGCTTCTTGGCTCCTGAATTTGAAGAATGAAATCCAAACCAAGAAGAATGCACATAAGAGTAGGATTTACTGAAAAATAGAAACAGGACCGCGCAGTGCAAAAGGGGACCCTACAGCAGATATTTTCCCTCCAAGGGTACTAGTCTAGGGGTTTATATAGCACCAATGACTGCTATTGGTGCAATTTATGCTAACTAAGGTTTGGGAAAAGTACCAATGCTATTGGTTCAAATTATGCTAATTAGGGTTTGAGAAGCACCAATGATATTGGTCAACTCTGAGTACCGGACTTCCATTCAGGTCTGCCCACTTCTGTTTCCTCCTGGAGGTCAGAAAGCTGGAGGCTGAGGTCTGTGGATGGGCTATGCTCTTAGGTTCCTGCTGCCGCACGGGCTATGCAGCAGGAGTCTCCACCATGCCCAGGCCTGGCTGCCAAGGCATGACAGGTGGGTACAGCATGACTCACAGCACATCAGGACTTCCATACCTGCTTGGTGGGCTTGAAACATGGACTGTGGTTGTCACCCATGCTCCAACCCAGCCAGGCTCTACCACTTTCTCTGCACTTCTCAGAAGGGACCAGTGGGATGGCTGTGGAACCACGTCACTTGGAGCTTGTCATTCCCAGTGAAACATCCATCATTTTGAATATATGTAAGCAATTACAAAAGCTTCACACATGTTTTAATTTATCAATAGTTTTTTCCCACTTTGTCCATGACTGGCATTTTGCATATGTGTGAGACACGTAGCCAGTGAGAGAATCTAGATAAACACCCAAAACCTCAGTGTCTACACGGTTTTGAAGTTACCTTCTTGCAATTCTTACGAAATCAAAAAACATTGTTCTTTATTAAAGATGACCTCAGAAAAGTGTCAAATGCTTGTGACAGTGATTATGATGCAGAGGTTTATAAGCTTTCCAAGAAGAGACAGTGGGGGAAACTATATGCCCTAATAAATCATTATATACACTCCCCCAAATTTAGAACATAGCTATTGCAGATGTTAAAAGTCTACTGTCAGACGCAAAAGACAAATGATAATGAATGCTATGTAGGTACGTGCAAGATCTATATTTAGTACTGTATGTAAACTGTATGTCAATGAAAGTTTAATGCACTATAAATCACTTTGCAAGTGTAAAAATATCAATAGCTGTGCAAAGAAAAATACCAAGATGCAACCTTATCCAAGGGTGCTAGAGTGTAACAAAAAGATAAAAGACCATTTTTGTAATCTTTCTGATAAAACAAAAAAAGTCTCAGTTACATTCTGCCTCTCTGGACTTCATGTTTCCACAGGTTTCTAAAAGGGAATTGTTTGGGAAAGAATAAAAAACTAAAGAAAAGGGCTAGAAAAGTCATGGATTGTACATATTTAATCACATTATGTATTTAAGTGGAATAATAAAAAGAACATTTTAAACTTTTACATTATGCTTGTTGACCTTTAAATAAGATGATAGGAGCTGTGTGTTGGTTATCGGCTGCATTGACCCCCTTCCAGCTTTGTAAGACACAAGTGGGTCTTACTGGTTTTATCGATCAAATATTAACTAGCCTAGGATTTTATTACCTCAGAATCTTGTAGAAGAAGTTGAACTCTAATGATAATTTCCACATCTTGTTACCAAAGCCTGTATTTTTATTTCTAAAAGTATGTTACTTTAATAAGATCCAAGAAATGTATTTCTGCATCTCAGATTTTCAGAATTGAAAGAGGCTTTTTTTTTTGTGGCCAGACTGATCTTCAGCTGAAATCATGACTTATCTCTAAACCCTTCCACATGTTCTTAGGACATCTTCTGGGCTAGGGAATCTCACTGCATCTGGAGATCTTTACTTGAATTTCGAGAGTTCTAGTGTTTTTAAAAAATCTTACGTTGGCCTTATATCATCCATTTCTAATTGCTACCACTTAGTCCTAATTTCTCCATTTGGAGATTCAAAGAGTAAATCTAATTCATATTTCATATGAAAGCCCACAACTGTGGAAACAGCTATCTTAAGTGAAGCCCTGAGAAGGGACTTTGTCTAGTGCATTTCGACCATGCAGTGAACGAGTTAGTATTATTTTTATCAACACCTAAACTTCTTTCTTTATTAGATATTCCATACAAAGCTTCTTCAAAATTCCGTTATTTAAAAGGCTTGAAAGACCCCAATCTACATCAACATCAAGCTGTGTTTAGGATGCCGAGATTCTTTCCAGAGAGCTTGAACACTTGGCTAAGGTAAGAAGATGGTAGGCTCTGTATTCACCTTTTATTCTTTCATAATCTTTTATACAAAAACAGTTTAGTTTGACTCAGTGAAATAAGTATTTCTGGTAAGACTGCTCTTTCACCCAGTCTGAAGCTCCTTGCACTGTGGCTCTGAGAGAATTTATCTTGCAAGTTTCCCTTTTCTCCTTCAAAATCATTATTTATAGAACTTTTACCCATTATCAAAATACATTAAAATTAATTTTCATAATATTGATCATTTATCTTACCAACTGTTTCTATCATTGGCTTTATTTCAAAATTTTGGCTATAATATTCAAATACTTAAAATATTTATAAAATATATAAATGGGTACTCATTTCTTAAAAGCCAAGTCCTATGACAATCAAAGTCTATAAAAACAATCAAGCTTCATTCTAAACATACTCTAAGAAGATCCTAGGAATCTTTGGGATAATAAAATCCCACCATAAACAGGACTGGAAAATTCCTGTGAAATATTATCACAATTTTATTGTACTAATAATTTTATTGTAGAACATAACTGTTTCACCATAGGATCTTTGATTTGTAGTAACTAAATCCTTGGTTTCCAGATGTTTAACTTGAAATGGTTATTTCAAATATTTAGGGGAATCTCTGATCAACGATAGTTTGAAAAGGTATTTTTATATAAGTCTCTATAATATGAATAAGCCCCACCCCCAAAAAGAAAATTAAAAACATACAAGAAAACTCCACCTTTGAAGCAGTCATCTGGTGCAATGAGCCTTGTATGAAGGCACTGGAAGATTCCAAGAGTAAGCACAGGTCTTAGGTGTCATCCAGGAGCAGAGCTATCCAGAATTCAGGGCCCACAGCCATTTCTTAAAGTAGAGAATGTATCTTCTTTTCAAGTGCTCATGGATTTTTCATAATAATGAACCAAATATTAGATCATCTAAAATACTTAAATCCATTACAAAATTTAGCAATAATGTGGATCATTTTTCTCATTTAATAAAATAAAACAAGAAATTATATAAAAACATGAAAAATATTCTCCCACCTGGAATTTCAAATGAAAATTCCATCAAATGATTTTCAGGCTGAGTAAAAAGCAGTTCTTACTGCATATAATTTTTTAACTGATGATAATGGAATCCTTATGATGCCCCTACTTTATCCTTTGCCTTCCAGGTCGTGTTCATTCTGTGCACATCTGTACTGTGCTTTATGAGGAAGCCATCTAAAAAGAATGCACCATGGCCAGGGAAAATCCCTGGGAATCAAAGAAACCTGAAAACAGAAAGGTACCCATTATCAAGCAGCAAACAACTCCTATTGTGAGTGTCAGGGTTTGTCCTTGAGATTAGAAAAGTATTAATGATGATCAGTCATTCAATGAAATAAACATACCCACACAGTTGGAAATGGAATAGTGGGATTAATTTGAGCTCCAAAGGGAAAATGCTATTGATCCAATATTCATAATTGGAAACTCCCACCTAGTTTAAGCACACACAGTTTAACATTTCTGCTCTCACTCCCAGTCAGAACCAATGGGATGCAGCCATAAATTTAAAAATAACCATAAGCACTCACATTCCTAAACAAGAACATTGAATATGCAATCTAAGAAGTTAAAAATAAGAAAATTAATATAAGGAGTTGAAGAAAAACAGAATAAATAATTTCAGAAGCTGGTATTTTAAATAAAACAATAAAATAGATGATTCACTACTTTCTAATCCAGAAAAGAAAGGGTAAAAACACAAATAACTAAAATGGAATTTAGAAGGAGAGAAATAGCCAAGACATAGAAAAATCTTAGGGACTGTTAGAGAATGATTTGTGCAACTCTGCACAAATAAGTTTGAAAACCCAGATGAAATGGACAATTTTTCCTCTTCTCCCTTTGTTTCTAGACTCCATTTCACTCCCTTAGGCACCTGATTCATCTTGTTCCATATTTACACCTTTGTCTAAGTCTCTACAAGGTGTGGATTCATGCTCTGTGGTTGTTCCATAGACGTCTGCTTCTTAAGGATCTTTGCTTCTGTTAACAGCAAGTTTCTAAAGCGCACCCCTGTTGCCTTGAGCCCACCTCAACAATGCTTTCCCCACTTGTGCCCACCCCTTCTCCAGTGCCTTCAGCTCACCACCTACAGGGCCACAGCTATCATGAGCACCCATTAGACATCCCCTCATGAATCCATAGGACGGCTTCACACTCCTACCAGATTCTAGGTGTGGACTTAGGGAATTAGTTTCCCTAACTTCCCCGAGAAGTGCTTTCCCAGGGTGATCGCACCTCCAGATTCTCCCACCAGCAGTGCAAAAATGCTCCTGTGTGTCCTCTAAATCTTGGCATTATTGAACTTCATCTTTGTCAGTCTCAAAGCTGTGTGGCTCATGTCAATTTGGGTTGCCCTAGCACGAAGATGCCTTTCTGTACTTCTTCCCTTTTAGAGGTACTCCTTGGTAAGTTGCCTTCATATCATTTAACGTTTCTTTTTGTCATATCTCCCTAAACCTTGTTCATGGTTCTTTTGAGCAGAAATTCTTAAAAATTTTGATGTAAAAAGCCTCAACAATAATCTTGTGTTATAGTTTATGTTTCAAGCTTTAATTAATAAGTAAGAACTTCATAGTTTCAGATCACAATGAACTTATGATTTGGTCATTTTGTGTTTAGATATTTAATCCATCTAGAATCACTCTGACCCGGTAGTGGTTAAGATCATTTTTATGGTTCTCCATAAAGTAAGTGAGGTTCGATCGCTACCTATACTACAGCCAGTGCTTCATGCAGCACGATTGTGAGAATATGCACAGGGCCTGTCTCTGAACTCTCTCCATTCGGTTGAATGGCACACCACATTTCATGTGCTAATATCTCACTACGTATGTAAATATTGCTTTGTTTTATGTGTTGTTACTTTTCTATGACGCTGACAGTTTTTGTCAGCTTTTCATCACTGTGACCAAAAACCTACAAAGAGAAACTTGGAAGATGGAAAGTTTATTTGGAGCTCACAGTTACAGATGGGCCCCTGCACTGCTCTGTGCCCAAGGGAAGCAGAGCATCATGGGGAAGAGCATGGTGGAGAAGTGCTGCTCACCTCACAGCAGTCAAGAAACAGGGAAGGGAGGAAGGGCCACAGGGAACATGCACCCCTCCAGGGCATGCCCCCAGTGACCCACCTCATCCAGACATGCCCCACTTGCCCAGAACTGCCACCCAGCATGTAGTCTTTTCAAATGAGGATGGACTGATCAGGTTAGTTCATTCCTAACCTAGTTGTCTCACCTCTGAACAAGCCTGCGTTATCAGGAGCTTTGGGGGGACTCCTCATATCCAATCCACAGCACTGGATCAGCTCTGCATGGAGGTCAGTTCTTCCAAATAAATTTTAAGTTTATTGTATTCTTCAAGAAATTAAACTAGAATTTTGATTGAGGTATATGGATAAACTTAGAAATAATATTACTTCAATATTAAGTTACTTTACCTAGAACCATGGAATATCTCTCCATTTACTTAGATCATATTTATGCACTTTTATTATTCAAAGTAAGTATTGAGGTTCCTGGTTAAATTAATTCCTTGGATTCTTTGTAATTTTTAGTGCTTCAAGGAATAAAATCATGAAAAATAGTATTTTTATTCGATTTTCTAGTAGGTTGTTTCTGCTACTGATTTTTAAAATTTATCTTATACCCCAGAATTAAAATTTGTTTGGGGTGTAATCATTTGTCTGTAGATTCTTTTTGCTCTTATGTGTATGATCATATCATCTACACATTATGATGGATTTCTTTCTTTACTTCTATCGCTTCCCAACTCTTATTTCTATTTTCCTCGCAGCCCTGACTAGGACCTCCAGGAACATGTTAAACTCTAATAGTAATGGTAGATGCCATGTCCTGTTCCTGGGGACAGGAGTTCTCCATCGGTATCTCATTTCTAGATTCTCTTTTCACTGTTGTTTTTATTGCAAACAGCTTTGGAAAATAAAGAAACTATCTTCTTCCAAGGTAAAGGCAGGATTGTTCACAGCTTTGGAGGACAGAGAGCTTCTCCCTCCACAGTCCAGAACAGGAACGCCTATGCCCCTTGTGAATTATTTGCATTCCCTCAGCTCATGATTGTTCTCTTGTAACACAGCCGTCATTTGTGCAGGTGTTACCTGACCCTATGCATGTGCAATTTGGGCTTGGGATATTAGCAATATGAAATAATAGTTTTCTGGCTACTGCGGTTGCATTCTTCTTTCTAAACCAGGAATCTCATGTGTTCTGTCAAGAAAGGAATTACTTTGCAAGCAGGATAAAATTTACAAACATTTGTTTGTAATAGCCCTAAAGTGGCAATAAAACAAATGTTCATCCGTGGTTAAATTGATAAATAAATAGTGAAGTGTTAATGAATTTGAATGCTATATACACTGAAGACAAAGAACAAGCTGCTATATTAAAAAACATGTCTGTTGTCCATTCTTTGTCTTTCTGAGTGGGGAGAGGTAGTACCTGGAAGGGACACAAAGGACGTATGACACTCTAACCTTGTGTTTCTTTTCATCAAATGCTGTTGAAACAGGTAAATTCACTCTACGAAATTTATGGATGTGTACGTTCTTGTCATTCCTACATTTTCATATATTCATACTGTATTTCAGTGGGATTTATTGAAGTCTTATTTCATTAGAAAGGAAATAATAGAAAATGATCTTTGAGTCAGAAGTGAGACTTGCAAATAAACACAATTAATTTGGGAAATTGTACTGTATTAAAGACATCATATCAAAGCAGTTGGGAAACAACAGATGACATGAAGTTACATTGGAGCAACTGGATAGCTACTTGGGCAATAAAAGTAAAGTGACCTTCTTTTTAAATTTCTTATGCCACAATAAATTCAGCAGGTAAAAATCTAAATGTCAAAGTAATATCAATGTCTTCTATTTTCAGAAAAGAAGTGTTGGTGAGGGCGGGGATGACCTGGAGTCCCCGTCCACCGCTGGTGTGAGTTCCAATGGTGCCATTAGAGAAAACATGAGGACAGCTCATCAGAAAGAGAGAAGCAGGACCCACGGTCCAGCAATCTCACTTCCGAGTGTAGATGCAAAACCAGCAGAAGCCGAGCCAGGAAGCAGTGTCTGTGCCTTCTTGACAGCACAGTGCCCAGCAACCAAGAGGGGGACACCAGCCAATGTCCATCACAGACAAGTGGACCAGCAAAGCATGGCGTGGACACGCGGTGGAGCATCATTTCATCTTGCAATGGAGGAATGTAGTCACGTGCTGCAACACGGGTGGGCTTCAAGGACATCAGCTCAGTGATGACACAGGCTGTATGATGTCATTGACATGGGGATCTAAGAGAGCCGCTGCATTCCTGGAAAGCAAGAAGAGCATGGCTGTCAGGTGCTGGGGGAGGCTGTCAGGTACTGGGGGAGGCTGACAGTTGCCGTTCCACAGGCAGAGAGTTTGGGTTTTGTCAGAAGCTCTGGGGCTGTTTCTTGGCCCCCACCGGCTCCTTTTCATTGCAGTCTGTTAACCTGAACATCTAAGGAAAACTGGTGAGGGAGGGACAGTGACTCTGGGACTCTGATACTCACCAGAGGTGGAGAAAGGGAGCACTCAGTACATGACAGCCGGGTCTCTCCTTGTCGCCGGCCTGGGCACTCAGAAGCCCAACTGCTGCTAATGGAGACAAATGAGCCAGAAATTAGGGTTACTTCTCCTAGGCTCTTAGGAAGGTTCCTAGTAGCCCTTTAAAGTGCCTCAGGATGGTTGTTATTTTCCAGTGTATGGAGGGGAGGAACTGGACCACAGGTGAGGCAAAGTGGCTTGGGGATGGGCCAAGAGCAAGCCAGAGGAGACTGGAAACATCCTCAGGCGGGCAGACGCCAGCTCCGCCCAGTGACTGGAGAATGGCCACTGGGCGCCTCCTCTCTGCAGGGCTCTTTCTCCTGGGCCTCTAGAAAGTTTCTCTTTCATTCAAGATTCTAAAATCCTTCATAAGTAAATCACATTCCCTCTCCGTACTCCCCAATCCCAGGCACTTCTCAGCATAGCCCAGAGAAGCTCCTTCCTGGATGAGCAGATAAGGAATGAGGAGAGCAAAGAGGATTCCCATTTCCACCCCAGTGGCTGCCTCTAGGCTCCTCTTCAAGAAGTGATTTTGTTTTCATGCTCTGGCTTCTCAGCTGCAGGGTTGGGAGGGAACTTTTACTTCCCCTGGGGATGTAGGAGCTTTGGAGGTAATTTCTATAGTCTTTGGAGCTCAGTGATACTCAATTGGAAAAAGAAAAAGTGGGATGGGAGGCCTTCTGCATCTAAGGGTTCCTGATAAAGGATGTGTATATTCTCCACAAATTCTCTTTCCCAGCACTTCCTCTGATTTGTTGAGGCTGACGGGATGTTTGCCTCTGCCTTCTCAAGAGATCTGGAGACCAGGGTAGACCATATGGCACATGCACCCTGCCTCTGTGAGCTGGAATATGCCTCTGGATCACCAGGCTCAAAGCCCAGTCCCTCCACCCCAGTAGTGTGATGTGCGGTACTTTATTTACTTTCTCTCTACGTCAGGTCTTATGTCTGGAAAACCAGCCAAACCTCGTGTTCATGTGGTAAGATTGCAAAATTAAATTAGTTAATAGATGTAAATAGCTTAGGAGAATTTCCAGGATATTATAAACAGTAGAAAATGTTAGCTGTTGTAATTGTTTGTTGCTATTGATGTTATTATCAATTATTATATATCATTTTTATAAGTGTAATATATCATTGGTTATATAATACAATATACTACCTAAATTAAAAAGATACAAAATGCATCTAACTCTCACAAATGACCCAAACATTCTACCATTCAGAAATGAGTTAACTCTGAAATTCTCTTCCAGGTAAACCAAGGGTCTTTTCAATGGGGCAGCTAGTATGTGCTTTTACATAGTAAGTTCTATTGGACCCCTGGCTCACACGGACTCTTTTAAAACCACTCATAGTTGAATTCTGTTGTAACTTAAAGCAGCCATTGAAAGAGGTAAATGAATGGGTGTGACCATGTCCCCTTAAAATCTTCCTTACCAAAACAGACTGTAGTTTGACAAGCCCTAAAATAAAACCAAGAAACCTTTCAAAGTCATTGTTATTTATACTTAGCCAGAGAAGCTGGAACCTCAATAAGAAAATTATTTTTCCTGCCAAAAGACATCAGATAAAATGTATTTCCAGTTACTGCGGTCCCCAGGTCAAGATAAGGATGTTCCAAGAGGGCACAGAAAACAAAGCTACAGCACTGAACACAAACCAGCTGCCTTCCAGGGTAACGAGGGGGCATTCCTTCCACAAAGAATCAGAGCACCCACTATGTTTGAGAATGTGGCTGATGAAGGTTTGATACCTGGAGCTAACTTTGAGCAATTACAGATTATCCACTGAGATATATCTGAAAATGCTAAAAACAAAACAAAACAAAAAAAAAACCCTTCATTTCAAAGGAAGTCATACCTCGTATCCCTGGAATGAGACAGGAACAATGAGTAGGAATGTCCCCCAATAACCAAGAAGCAGGGTAACATGGACCATGCAAGACAAAGAGAAAGTTGGATCAGACCAGAGCCAAGAACTGTTCTCCCAGCTCTGAGAATTTTCACCAGCTCCCTAATAAGAAGAAATAAAAAGATTGTGGGAGAGATGGCGGCCAAGGGAGTCCAGCACACCAGTACGCTGCGCCACTGTGTGGGAGAAACACGAGGTGAAATGGCTGAAGGCTACCTTGGTGGGAATCCCCAGTGAAATTGAAGTGCTCCAGAATCTAGAGGTCAAAATTCCAGCGCGCGGGATTCGGCTGCAGGGGCTTGGTAGCGGGCGATTTTTCCACACGGAGCGAAGCAGTACTTGGTCGGCGGACCGCCCCGTGGATGGAGTCGGGGACGCGCCCGAGTTAATTAGCCGCGAGTTACCAGAGAGGGATTACAGCGAAGCGGATTCTGCAGGCTCCTGCCAGTGGCACACTAGCCGCGCTGAGTG
Organism: Spermophilus citellus; assembly: GCF_964194105.1. Taxonomy (NCBI): domain Eukaryota; kingdom Metazoa; phylum Chordata; class Mammalia; order Rodentia; family Sciuridae; genus Spermophilus; species Spermophilus citellus. The sequence goes on from NC_138188.1 coordinate 51,236,890, forward strand.
CTGAATTCCAGCTTTGAAATACAGGAGAGAATCGGTCCAGTTCGTTTCCCGACACCGGTCGGAACACGCAGGAGAACTGCAGCCGCCATCATGGGGAGCTGACGCAATCATCCCTGCTTTCTACTGATCTCAGCTCATTCAACTACAGAACAGGTGATTCCAGGCTGGTATTTGCCTGCGTCGCGCAGACAGATCGCTCAGGCTCGGGATTGGAAACTCTGAGGAGAATACTCTTCAGGCCTCACCCCTGGCAAGGCGGGTGCCGGGCTTTGAGCGGCCAGATTCTAGTTCCCCGGGTTGCTTTGGCCCAGGGCGGGAGATCCTTCTTGGCTCGGGGCTACGGAACCCGCGGCGACTGTGTCTTTGACCCTGCCCCTGTCTGAGCACACACTGAGCTGGGAGAGGTTGGAGCTGCCAGGTCCGGGCGGGGGCCGCCTGGGCCTGAGGTTGGGGTACCTCTGTGGACCCTGCTCCGAGCAGAGTGTGGCAGGGATCGGAGAGGCTGGGTTCTGGCCCTCGTGGCTGCTTGAGCCCAGGGCCACGGAGCCTGTGGGGACCGCGAGCTGAGGCCACCCACAAGTGAAACTTGCGACGAGGGGCAGCGGGACTCTGTCTCCTGGAACAGTTTTGACCCGGAGCTGGAGAGCCCGCGGAAAGTGCGTCTTAGACTCTGCTCCAAGGGGAGCGTACACCGAGCAGGGAGAGTTTGGTGCGGCCAGGCTTGGGCACCTAGCAGGGAGAGTCTGGTGCGGCCAGGCTTGGGCTCCCGGGGCGGCTCTGGCCTGGGTTTGGGGAACCCGCGGCGGTTGCCCTGAGGAGCCTGCTCCTAGCAGAAAGTGGCGGGGATCGGAGAGACCGGCTCCTGGCTCCCGAAGCGGCTCTGGCTCAGGGTTGGGGATCCTACAGGGACTGCTTCTTGGTCTGGGTCCTGCTGGGTACTGCGGGGGCCTGGAGGGCAGAGTGGAGCTGCCTCCTGTGCCCAGAGCAGGCTAAGGGTCCCGCCGGTGTGGTATCGCGACACCCCAACTGCAGCTGGGGCCGAGGAGAGTAGCCGCCCACGCCTGGAACAGGACCAGCGACCCGACGGCAGGGTAGCCAAGTCAACCCACTTGGAGTAGAGGCCGTGAAGAGCTGCCGTCTGACCCTGCAAGATAGGCAGTCCTGCGTCCCACTGGCAGGACAGGCTCGGCAGCCGGCCAGTGTAGTGGACGAGTAGCATCGAGGCAGTCACGTCACACTGGTTGGAGTGGGGGTTGAACAGAGCCGCCGCCAGCATCCGGAAGGAGCCCAGAGACCCGTTGGAGAGGCAGTTAGGTACCCCCACTGGGAGTGGGGGTTGAGCAGAACTGCAGCCCAGGCCCGCAGGGTGGGCAGATCTGAGACCCACCGGCGGAACAGGCTTGGAGGCCGACCAGCGTGGTAGACACGTCACATCAATTGGAGTAGGGGTGGAGAAGAGCTGCTGCCCACGTCCGGATCAGGACCAACGATCCGAGGACGTGGCAGGAACGTCACCGCAATTGGAGTGGGGGCAGAGTAGAGCAGCCACCCGTGCCCGCGGGGCGGGCAGACCTACGACCAACCAGCGTAGTATATAGATCACCCTGATTAGAGGAGGATCACAGCCACTACCCGCCCTACAAGAGAGATATCCTAAATATACAAGAGCAACAAAAATAAACAGGGGGAAAATTTTCAAAAACACAACAGTTTCACGAAGCAGAAAGAAACGCAAGCAACATGAAAAGACAAGGAAAGAAAGGACCACAAGCAATGCAGGTCAACTCAACCCTAGAAGAGGTAATAGCTGCAACAGACGGAATGTCAGATAAAGAGTTCAGGATATACATGCTTCAGATGATCTGGACTCTCAAGGAAGACATGAGACAGCAAAACCAGACAATGAAAGATCACATTGACAAGGAACTACAGAAACAAATCCAGGAAGTAAAAGATCAATTTCACAGGGAGCTAGAAGTAATAAAGAACAAACAAATAGAAATCCTAGAAATGCAGGAAGCAATAAACCAACTTAAAACCTCAATTGACAATACTACCAGCAGAATAGATCACTTAGAAGATAGAACATCAGACAATGAAGACAAAGTATTTCAACTTGAGAAGAACATAGACAGTTCAGCAAGACTGCTAAGAAACCATGAGCAGAACATCCAAGAGATATGGGATAACATTAAAAGGCCAAACTTAAGAGTCATTGGGATACAGGAGGGCACAGAGCTCCAAACCAGAGGAATGAACAATCTATTCAATGAAATAATACGAGAAAACTTCCCAGACTTGAAGAATGAAACAGAATCCCATATCCTAGAAGCCTACAGGACGCCAAAAGTGCAAAATCATAAGAGATCCACACCTAGACACATTATAATGAAGATGCCCAACATACAGAATAAGGAGAGAATTTTAAAAGCTACAAGAGAAAGAAAGCAGATTACATTTAGGGGCAAACCAATCAGAATAACAGCTGATCTCTCAACACAGACTCTGAAAGCTAGAAGATCCTGGAATAACATATTTCAAACACTGAAAGAAAATGGGCTCCAACCAAGAATCGTGTATCCGGCGAAATTAAGCTTCAGGATGGAAGATGAAATTAAAACCTTTCACGATAAACAAAAGTTAAAAGAATTCGCAGCTAGAAAACCATCTCTTCAAAAAATCCTTGGCAAAACATTACAGGAAGAGGAAACTGAAAATAACATTGAAAACCATCAGTGGGAGATAGGACAGTAAAGGGGGGAAAGTAACCAAAGAGGAAAACTAATCAGGTTTAGTAACATAAATAAACAAATATGACTGGAGGAACAAACCTAATCTCAATAATAACCCTAAATGTTAATGGCTTAAACTCACCAATTAAGAGACACAGGCTAGTCGAATGGATCACAAAACAAGATCCAACAATATGTTGCCTACAGGAGACGCATTTGATAGGAAAAGATATACATAGACTGAAGGTGAAAGGCTGGGAAAAATCATTCCACTCATATGGACTGCGGAAACAAGCAGGAGTGTCCATACTCATATCAAACAAAATAGATTTCAAGCCAAAATTAATCAAAAAGGATAAAGAGGGACACTGCATACTGCTCAAGGGAACCATACACCAACAAGACATAACAATCATAAATATATATGCCCCAAACAATGGTGCACCTACGTTCATCAAGCAAACTCTTCTCAAGTACAAGAGTCTAATAGACCACCATACAATAATCATGGGAGACTTCAACACACCTCTCTCACCACTGGACAGATCTTCCAAACAAAAGTTAAATAAGGAAACTATAGAACTCAACAACACAATTAACAACCTAGACTTAATTGACATATATAGAATATACCACCCAACATCAAGTAGTTACACATTTTTCTCAGCAGCACATGGATCCTTCACAAAAATAGATCATATATTATGTCACAGGGCAACTCTTAGACAATATAAAGGAGTAGAAATAATACCATGCATCCTATCTGATCATAATGGAATGAAACTGAAAATCAACGATAAAAGAAGGAAGGAAAAATCATGCACCACGTGGAGAATGAACAATTGGTTACTGAATGACCAATGGGTCATAGAAGACATCAAGGAGGAAATTAAAAAATTCTTAGAGATAAATGAAAACACTGACACAACATATCGGAATCTATGGGACACACTGAAAGCAGTTTTAAGAGGAAAATTCATTGCTTGGAGTTCATTCCTTAAAAAAAGAAAAAACCAACAAATAAATGATCTCATACTTCATCTCAAAATCCTAGAAAAAGAAGAGCAAAATAACAGCAAAAGAAGTAGAAGGCAAGAAATAATTAAAATCAGAGCTGAAATTAATGAAATTGAAACAAAAGAAACAATTGAAAAAATTGACAAAACCAAAAGTTGGTTCTTTGAAAAAATAAATAAAATTGACAGACCCTTAGCCATGCTAATGAAGAGAAGAAGAGAGAGAACCCAAATTACTAGCATACGGGATGAAAAAGGCAATATCACAACAGACACTTCAGAAATACAGAAGATAATCAGAAATTACTTTGAATCCTTATACTCCAATAAAATAGAAGATAGTGAAGGCATCGATAAATTTCTTAAGTCATATGATCTGCCCAGATTGAGTCAGGAAGATATAGACAACCTAAACAGACCAATAACAATAGAGGAAATAGAAGAAACCATCAAAAGACTACCAACTAAGAAAAGCCCAGGACCGGATGGGTATACAGCAGAATTTTACAAAACCTTTAAAGAGGAACTAACACCAATACTTTTCAAGTTATTTCAGGAAATAGAAAAAGAGGGAGAACTTCCAAATACATTCTACGAGGCCAACATCACCCTGATTCCTAAACCAGACAAAGACACTTCAAAGAAAGAAAACTACAGACCAATATCTCTAATGAACCTAGATGCAAAAATCCTCAATAAAATTCTGGCGAATCGGATTCAAAAACATATCAAAAAAATTATACACCATGATCAAGTAGGATTCATCCCTGGGATGCAAGGCTGGTTCAATATACGGAAATCAATAAATGTTATTCACCACATCAATAGACTTAAAAATAAGAACCATATGATCATCTCGATAGATGCAGAAAAGGCATTCGACAAAGTACAGCATCCCTTTATGTTCAAAACTCTAGAAAAATTAGGGATAACAGGATCATTCCTCAACATTGTTAAAGCAATCTATGATAAGCCACAGGCCAGCATCATCCTAAATGGAGAAAAATTGAAGGCATTCCCTCTAAGATCTGGTACAAGACAGGGATGCCCTCTCTCACCACTTCTGTTCAACATAGTCCTCGAAACACTGGCCAGAGCAATTAGACAGACGAAAGAAATTAAAGGCATAAAAATAGGAAAAGAAGAACTTAAATTATCACTATTTGCAGACGATATGATTCTATACCTAACAGACCCAAAAGGGTCTACAAAGAAACTATTAGAGTTAATAAATGAATTCAGCAAAGTGGCGGGATATAAAATCAACACGCATAAATCAAATGCATTCCTGTATATCAGCGACAAATCCTCTGAAACAGAAATGAGGACAACTACTCCATTCACAATATCCCCCAAAAAAATAAAATACCTGGGAATCAATCTAACAAAAGAGGTGAAAGACCTATACAATGAAAACTACAGAACCCTAAAAAGAGACATAGAAGAAGACCTCAGAAGATGGAAAAATATACCCTGCTCATGGATAGGCAGAACTAACATTATCAAAATGGCGATATTACCAAAAGTTCTCTATAAGTTCAATGCTATCCCAATCAAAATCCCAACAGCATTTCTTGTAGAAATAGATAAAACAATCAGGAAATTCATATGGAATAATAAAAGACCCAGAATAGCAAAAACAATGCTAAGCAGGAAGTGTGAATCAGGCGGTATAGCGATACCAGACTTCAAACTATACTACAGAGCAATAGTAACAAAAACAGCATGGTACTGGTGCCAAAACAGGCGAGCGGACCAATGGTACAGAATAGAAGACACAGTAACCAATCCGCAAAACTACAACTATCTTATATTTGATAAAGGGGCTAAAAGCATGCAATGGAGGAAGGATAGCATCTTCAACAAATGGTGCTGGGAAAACTGGAAATCCATTTGCATCAAAATGAAACTGAATCCCTTTCTCTCGCCATGCACAAAAGTTAACTCAAAATGGATCAAGGAGCTCGATATTAAATCAGAGACACGGCGTCTGATAGAAGAAAAAGTCGGCTATGATCTACATACTGTGGGGTCAGGCCCCAAATTCCTCAATAGGACACCCATAGCGCAAGAGTTAACAACCAGAATCAACAAATGGGACTTACTCAAACTAAGAAGTTTTCTCTCAACAAAAGAAACAATAAGAGAGATAAACAGGGAGCCTACATCCTGGGAACAAATCTTTACCCCACACACTTCAGATAGAGCCCTAATATCCAGAGTATACAAAGAACTCAAAAAATTAGATAATAAGATAACAAATAACCCAATCAACAAATGGGCCAAGGACCTGAACAGACACTTCTCAGAGGAGGACATACAATCAATCAACAAGTACATGAAAAAATGCTCAACATCGCTAGCAGTCAGAGAAATGCAAATCAAAACCACCCTAAGATACCATCTCACTCCAGTAAGATTGGCAGCCATTAAAAAATCCAACAACAACAAGTGCTGGCGAGGATGTGGGGAAATGGGTACACTTGTTCATTGTTGGTGGGACTGCAAAATGGTGCAGCCAATTTGGAAAGCAGTATGGAGATTTCTTGGAAAGTTGGGAATGGAACCACCATTTGACCCAGCTATTCCCCTCCTCGGTCTATTCCCTAAAGACCTAACAAGAGCATGCTACAGGGACACTGCTATATCGATGTTCATAGCAGCACAATTCACGATAGCAAGACTGTGGAACCAACCTAGAAGCCCTTCAATAGATGAATGGATTAAAAAAATGTGGCATTTATACACAATGGAGTATTACTCTGCAATAAGAAATGACAAAATCATAGAATTTGGAGGGAAATGGATGGCATTAGAGCAGATTATGCTAAGTGAAGCTAGCCAATCCTTAAAAAACAAATGTCAAATGTCTTCTTTGATATAAGGGGAGTAACCAAGGACAGGGTAGAGACGAAGAGCTTGAGGAAGATTAACATTAAACAGGGATGATAGGCGGGAGGGAAAGTGAGAGTTAAGGGAAATTGCATGGAACTGGAAGGTGAGCCTCAGGGTTATACACAATTACATATAAGAGGAAAGGAGGAGTAGGAGGAAAATTATATAAGTGGAAGAAACGATTTATAGTAGAGGGGATGGAGAGAGAGTAGGGGAGGGGAGGGGAGGGGAGGGGTGAGGGGACAGTGGAGAATGGGATAGACAGCAGAATACATCAGTCACTAGAAAGGCAATTTGTAAATCAATGGAAATGTAACTGATGTGACACAGCAATCTGTATACGGGGTAAAAATGGGAGTTCATAACCCACTTGAATCAATCTGTGAAATATGGTATGTTAAGAACTATGTAATGTTATGAACAACCAACAATAAAATAATTAAAAAAAAAAGAATATTGTGCAGGATCATTCTGGAGAGATGAATGCAAAACACTGGGGAAACACTATGCAGCAAAAAAAAAAAAAAAAAAGAAGAAATAAAAAAAAAAGAGAATCCCTTGCACATCATTTACGGTGATAGAAAGTAGTTCACAGTAGCATTCTATCCTTCAGATGCATTCTATCCTTCAGATACAGAGACATAGGGAGCATTTCTTTGAAACTTTGTGGCTCCAATGCACCTTGTCAAAGTCAGGGGCAGAGATCTCACCTGCAGTGCCTCATTACTAATTTAAAGTTTGGTCCTTCCATTTTTCCCAGAATGATCGCATCCCAAGCATTAAACATTTATTGAATTGGATCCCTTGGGAAGAAAGGTAATTTTCAAAGACAGAACTGAAGGAAGAAGATAGCTCACAAAACTATTAGACTACAAGATTCATAAGGGCGGGAACTGTAGTATTCTGTTTGCCATTAATGCACATTTCTGGAATTTAGATACAAATTTATCCTATACATAATTATTGTATATAATTATGTATAGGATAAATGTATATTATTTATATTTTCAATCTATGGGATGGGTTCTGCCACTCCTAATCCATTCAATGGCTTCATACAGATCTCCAAAAAAAAGTCTCCTCTAGATAATTGTCTTTAACATATGGCTAGGTCGACTATAGTCAAGGTCTAGGTCTAGAGTAAGTAAAACAGACCACCAGCAACAGCCCTTCCACATTTACTTGCATGCACACACACATGCGTGCATACATGCATACCTCTGACTTTTTGTGTGTCTTTTCCATGAAATAGGCTAAAAATATGGAATTTCCCCTTTGAGACCTTTGAAACAATCCCCATAAATGTCAAGGGCTATTTTGGCTTGACAATGAATTTATCACTTCACTATAGGTTATATTCACAAAGTTAATCTCTCTGACTCAGAGCCAAGTTAAATCATGGCCTTGTGGTAGTTACACAGTATTAAGAAACTGTAGGTTTCTAATAAGATGTTGAAGAGTAATAAAATAAATTACAGCATTTGGGCTCTCTTATGCAAAGTGCCAGTCACTTCTTTGGCAGCAGAGCAAGAGTACCTGTTATATGATCCAGATAGGTACACAGTTTTATCTTCTTTACATAAAACTCTATATGGTGTAATATATCATTGCATATACAACTGTATATTACTTATGTTTATTATATACTTATATTTTATGTTATCTGTACATATGTAAACATGTAGATAATTGTACATATGTAGATAATTATCTCATGATAATTTATGAGATCTTTCATTGAAAGTTGCAGATAAGTTAGTATGAGTCTTAAATTGGACCAATATTATAAAATGCTTTGACTGCATAGTGCTATATTTCTAGAAATAGAGAAGTGTTGTACTTTCATGATTAACTTCAAATTTTTATGTTTTATAATACATGAAGTATAAAATTATGTAAAGCTAAGCATAAAGGTTTTATAATGCATCATTTTTCTAATGCATATAAATCGTTATAATACATATAATACATTATAAAACATATGCATTTATGTATTATATAAACATAATGCATTATAAATTATGAAGGTTGGTAAATCATTATAAATTAAAATTCTGGAAAACGAAACATTGCAAACATGCTTTGCAGCAAAGCAGATGATAATCAGCATCCACTGGATGTATCTCTGAGGAGGCAGCACTAAGAAGAAATTATTAGGAAATGCATCTGTTGTAATTAAGAATGTAAAGCCCAACCACAGTTTTAAAATCTGGCTACACCACTTGACTAACTATGTGACTGGGGACAAATTAATTAGCCTTTTCTTTCCTCCGTTTCCTCACCTATGCAACAGGGGCACCTAATTATACTAGGATAAGCTAGGATGCCAGTAATAACCACCAGTAATAACCACCAATAAGAGCCACCGCCCAAGCTCAGTGGTAACATACCACACATGACTTCCCACTCATACAGAGCCTTCCCAGGTCCACACAGATTCTCAGGGTGGCCGAGATAGATCCCTGAGCTGGCCAACACGGCAGGCTGCTTGACTCCTACCATCCTCACCCTGACAGGCACCGTTGGGGTCAGAGCAGGGAAAGAGAAAGAGAAGACATGCAGACGCAGAGCAATGGCTCTTAAGCTCCACCTCCTATTAGATGACAGTTTTGATTATTGTGAAGTAGGCAGAAAGAAAATTAAGATAAGGTTAACCCGAACTTAAGAAAAACATCATCCAATTCAGAACTAGAAAGTTCTCTAAAAATAAACCAGTCAAACCCCTTGTAACGCAGAAACGGTCAGAGAAAATATGAGAATTTTTGCCTTAGTTTCCCACCCAGCAAGGGCAGGCCTGAAGTCAAACTCTGCTATCTGTTCTAACTCCCTCCTGGTTGCAGTTCCTCAGCCAACCTCTGCAGGTGTGTTCAACATTCTTGACTCTTCGGGAATATCGTGGAGGCCAGAGCAGTATGGTAGTTAGGTGTCCCCTCCAAATTTATATTTAAAAGAAAATCTAGAAATGATGGTAATAATGGAGAGGGTCTTCCAGATCAGAAATTATACTGCAGCCACTATGAACTAATTATATCTTATTTTAACTAATTAAAACTATTAACTAATTATATCTTAACAACATGATATTTATTATCCAAACCAATTGAAGATTCCAGATTAAATACCATCCTGAAGAAAGATAGTTTTGTTCTGACAAGAAGGAATAAGAATGGAAAGTGTCATGGAGATTCCCCAAAAAACTTGGAATGGAACCACCATTTGATCCAGCTATTCCACTTCTCAGTTTACACTCAAAGGACTTAAAATCAGCATATTACATGATGCAGCCACATCAATGTTTATAGCAGCTCAACTCACAATGACTTAACTATGGAACCAAGCTTCCTTCCGCAGATGAATGGATAAAAATAAATTATATATAATACACACACAATCACACACACACACACACACATATATATATATATATATATACATATATATAAGATGGAGTATTACTCAGCCTTAAAGAATGAAATTATGGCATTTGCCGGTAAATGGATGGAGATAGAGAATATCAGGCTAAGCAAAATAAGCCAATGCCAAAAAAACCAATGGCCAAATGTTTTCTCTGATATGTGAATGTTAATTCACAATAAGGGGGAAGCTAGAAAAGAATAGAGTTACTTTAGGTAGAGGGGAGTGAAAGGAGGGGAGGGGATTTGGGGGTAGGAAGGACAGTAGAATGAATCAGACCTTATTACCCTATGTGTGTATGCAACTATGTGACTGGTGTGATTCTATATCATATCCAACCAGAAGAATGAGAAATTATACTCCATTGTATATGATGTATCAAAGTGCACTCTACCATCATGTTTAACTAATTAAAACAAATAAAAAATTTTTTGAAAAAGGAATAAGATCTGCAAAAAGAAGTGACATGACATACGTCAGAACTCTGAAAGCATTCAAAATAAGGTCTGTTGATCATTGCACTTTCTGAATCATTTTAAAATGATCATACCCCCCGGCCTTGTCTTACTCACACAGCTCAGAAAGGTGTGTGCATTCCTAACAACAGGGAGAGCTAGACTGCTGAGCTAGATGTCACTTGTGGGTTTTGTTTCTATTTGTTGAGTGGAGAGGAAAACCAAACAATTGGTGAGCCAAGCTGAGTGAACTGCCTAGTGTCACTGAAGGGCGTGGCCAACAGTGACTAACACAGTCATTTTCCACTTGAACAGGTTCAGGTTCAAAATGTAACTTCAGTTATTTTAAAATTGAAAGGAATGATTGCAGTTCTATCATCATTTCCATTCATGTAGATCATCGCCATAACCAACGGAGCCCTCCAGCACTGAGCCCAGAAATGCAGCCATCGGATCACAGGCAGAGCCAAGGAGGTATGCCACTGTCAAGTACCCAGGTAATGAACACCCAGCCAGGATGACAGCTGTCAGTCACTTCTTGGCTACACTTCTCATCTTATAAAGTCGCCAACTCAGAGATGCCACCATTGCACCCCAGTACCCCAAATACTCCACTTAAAAATTTGTGTGTGTGTAGTGACCTTCCTTCAGACCCTTTATAATGGCATCTGACCTTATGAACATCTAGAAATGTCATTGATTCAAATGACCGCTTGCTTACTTAATGACATTGATAGAAAATGAAGCCTAAAGCTCATATAACTCTACCCCAAGTCCTCCAGAGTCTTGTTAATTGTAATGAGGGACATGTGACATCCTGAAATACAATTTTATATATGGTTGGCACAAAATACCTATACATATTTATGGTGTACAGTTTGATAACTTAATTTATGTATACAATGTATATGATCAGCATTTCTATCTTCTCAAATATTTATCATTTCTGTGTGTTGGGAACTTTTGGACTCTACTACTTATTTTTAAATACACAAGAAATTCTTATAGACCATTCTTACCCTACTATGCTACAGAACGTGAGAATTACTCCTATCTAACTGTATTTTGGTAACTTCCCATCCCTCCCTCCCTTCCTAGTCTCTAGTAACCACTATTCTACTCCTTAGATCAACTCTTTCAGTTTCCACAGAGTAGGACATGAGGCATTTGTCTTTCTGTACAATATGTTTGTAAAGAAAAAACTGGTACATCCTACCCTCGTAAATGGTATGGATGATGTTCTTCTTCCAGTGGGTTATGGAGCAGGAAAGTGGAGATGAGATAAAAGAAGCCGTGTACCTACTGGAGTCCTTTAGCCCTCTCAGAGGCGACATTTGTACTTCACATCAAGCCTTATCCAGTATCTGGACTAGTTTCATGTGTCAAAACCAAAGGGGAAGTCTTGCCAAGGGCACTGGTTTTGCTTCAAGTGAGGCAGGCTGAGAAGATACACATCATTTTGTTCACACAGAACTCCCCTCCCTTTTTCCCCTGCTTCTTTCCTGCTTGGAGCTGACTCCTCCTTCCTGCAGCTCAGAGGATCACAGGCTGATTGAAGAACACAAAGGTTCCTATGGGAGCCTGAGTACAGGCTGGCTCTGCTTGCTCATATTCATTTTCTCTCTCTCTCTCTCTCTCTCTCTCTCTCTCTCTCTCTCTGCCATAAAAGCTGAAACCTACCTGACAGTCTCTCTGCTTCTGAATCCAGCTCTGGAACCAAATGCATCCTTTTATTGCTCTAAAAAGTGAATAGTTTGATTACATCCAGCTACGGGCTGCTTTCCTCCATAAGAAGGACCCAAAAGGACCTAGACATCACTGATTGTCAATCTACCTGAGGAGTTCTTGCTTTCTTGACGGAAATTTGGTTGTGGAAAGGAGTTTGGAGTTTGTCTGTCTTTAATTGGAATGTTGAAAAGTTGCTTATTGATGCCTGAAATGGAACTCAGTTTTTAGATATGGGTTGAGTCAGATCTAAAGAAGCCATGCCTGACCATTTCCTGCAGGACTGAGGGACACCTAGAGGGAAACTTGGTAGGAGAAATGACATCCGATTGGCAACAACCATGCTTTATTTTGAGAATCATCAGACTCATTGAGAAGGGAAATTAAATATTGATCAAGGACAATGTCTTTCTTTCTCAGTAACTTACTAGCAAATGACTCTAGCCTGTGGAAAGAAAATCATAATTCTACGGACCTTTTAAATTCACCAGGAACTCTGAATATCTATCTTTTTTGCCTGACATTTTTGATGGCTCTTGCAGCCCTAGCGGGCAGCATTTTTTCACTCGTGTCCCTGCTGGGAATGCGGAACAGAACAGTCGTGTCCATGCTCGTGGCTTCCTGGTCTGTGGATGATCTCCTGAGTGTCCTGTCAGTGACCATCTTCATGTTTTTGCAGTGGCCAAAAGAGCTCCCGGGCTACTTCCAGTCTCTGTGCACCACGTCCGCCTTGCTGTACTTATGCCAGGGCCTCTCCAGCAACTTGAAGGCGACTCTCCTGGTCTCCTACAACTTTTACACCATGCACCGGGCTGAGGGGAGCCCAGTGGCCTCCGGCAGACCTGGCCAGGTGCTCGGCGTGGCGCTCACGGTGTGGGCAGCCAGCCTGCTGCTCTCCGCGCTCCCGCTATGCGGCTGGGGCGCCTTCGTGCGCACGCCCTGGGGCTGCCTGGCCGACTGCTCCAGCTCCTACGTGCTGCTGCTCTTCTCCGTGTACGCCTCAGCCTTCGGGCTCCTGGCGGGCCTCTCGGTCCCGCTCACTCACCAGTTGCTGTGCTCGGAAGAGCCGCCAAGAATCCATGCCAACTACCAGGAAATTTCCCGTGGGGCTTCCACTCCTGGGACCCCTTCTGCTGCGGGGAGAGAGCTTTCGCTGTCCCCTGAGGATGCTCCGGGCCCCGCTCTGCGCTGCGCTGGGGGATGTTCCCGGAGTCCCGACACTGCCTTTGGACCAGGTCCGCCGGCGGCCGCAGGGGCGGGAGCCTGCTGGCGTGAGAACCGGGGGACTCCGTACGGCACCCGGAGCTTCACCAGGAGCGTTGCACAGAAGCGCTTCGCTTTGATCTTAGCGCTGACAAAAGTCGTTCTCTGGCTGCCTTTAATGGTAAAAGTGCACTTGCTCCTAATGCGCGCGTGTGTGCCAGGCAGTGTGAGTGCGTGTTGAGGCCAGCGTCGCGGGTTTGGGAAGCCACCAAAAGATGCGCAGTGAAGTCCTTTTCCAGAGGTGCCTCGCCAGGTTTTAGACACTCGCTGGAAGGAGGGCGGCTTCCCGCTGGGAGCAACCCGCCACCAAGCCTTTCCAGCCAAGCACTCCTCTCCATTCAAAACTGAGGGGCTTGAGGAGCACTTTCAGTAACGGGCGACTTAGTTTTTCTATCTCTGTTATGATCAATTTCCCAGCAAAAAATTTGGAATTTTCAGAACAGGAGAGAAAGGTTCTTTCCACCTTCTGTCGCCCTTTTCTCTGTGCTCCTTTCCTGCCAGGTGAGGACCGCGCCCAGGCCCAGCAGGGAGACCAAGGAGGGGCGCATGTGCTGTAGAGCGACAAGAGAGGGGGCCAACCAGGCTTTTGTTCTGGCCTCCCGGGCGAGCCCGCGGGAGAAGTGTCAGTGGCGCCTTGCTCTGACAAGAGCTCCTGGGTGGAGATGAGGCTCTGGGGGCTGACAAAGACCATTCGGCGCTGGGTACAGGTCCCACAGATGCTGCCCATTTGCCTGGGCAGCGACCGCATGTTGTAAACTGTACCTCCCTGGTGGAGATTTCAACAGGCAGTGAGCTCACCATCCAAGAGCAGAATCCACCAAACCTTGGAGTCTGGCGCAGTAGGGTGTATCCCAAGAGCCCACCACCAAAGCCTAGCACAGCAGCCCAGAAGCAGAACTTTCTCAACCAGGGAAGGAGGCTGGAGAGGGAGACTGGGGCCGTGGGCTTGCGGGGAAGGCTTGGGAAGTGAAATGAGATTGGAGTTAGGTCTGAAGTTCTCTCCCCTTTGCAGATCCACATGGTGGTCAAGCACGCGGTGGGGCTTCAGAGCCTTCCTTTTGAGACGCTCAGCTTTCTACTAACCCTGCTGGCCACCACCATAACCCCGGTGTTTGTCTTGTCCAAACGTTGGACCCACTTGCCTTGTGGCTGCATCATCAACTGCAGGCAGAGTGCTTACTCAGTGGCATCAGATGGCAAAAAAAGTAAGTCCCCTACAATGTGGCTGTTGGGAGCAATATGCATTCCCAATGCAGAAAAGTGGCCCTTGAGAAAGCTGCCTAGTAGAGGATGAAGAGTCAAGGACAAATGTAAATGGCAAATAGAAAAACAATTATGTGAAACAATTCTCAGCTCAGTGTTGGAGTAGCTTTTCAACCAGCAGGTTTTAAGCAACTATAGAAGTACTTGTGCAATGATGATTTTTCAAGGTAAAAAAGGAAGAGAGGACTCAAGGATGTCAACAAAGGCTCTTAAATGTTTTATCTAGGAAAGTTCTCAGTGGAAAATAAATCCCCTGCCAGGACTATGTGTCACCAGCCACATTGCTGAGAATCCTGCATCTGGTAAGAGAGTATTAACACTCTGGAAAGAATCAAACACTGATTATGCTGGAGCCCACACTTAGTCTTTGGAACAGCAAGAAACACATCTTTACTATTTTGCAGAGTCACTGAAACAGTCCCCAAATGATTCTCTGCTATTAGTAACATAAACCTGCAAAGCCCCAACCAGGAAGCAAAACTCCTCAGTTCCAAGAAGGGAGTAAGGTGGCAGACTTTGTCATTGTGTATGCATATATGAATCTGGCTTTGCTACTGACTTAAAAAAAATATGTCCCAAGGATAAGCATAGGGGATAGGCACAGGTAGGTTGGGGGTGGGAGGCAGATGTAAGGGTAAAGCTCTCTCCAGTGTAGTTGCTCCATATCATAAAACAGGAAAAACAGAAGAATGAGCTGCATATTTTGATCTGCCAGGAAGAAAAAAAATGACATTATTTTGTCATTCCAGACATAAGATACAATGTTCGGCCACTTAATAAATCTAAGTATACACTGAATTAATGGTCCCATTAATTGTTCTTTTTCAGAATAGGCAAGTGCGTTATTCTTTGATAGAAAAATTATGTTAAATAAATGCAGTTTGTATCACACTATTTTGGGGTTGTAGAAATTGGAAAATATCAAAGTATACTCTGAATCAATTCTACAACAGAGTTATTTTATAAATATCAGTCATGAGCTGGCCGTTTATCAGGTATTGATAACATTTAGATATTTTTCAACAGACAAAAATGAATTTTCATTGTTAAGAATATCATAAAGTTTTATTGTTAACATATGCCAAGTTCATTTTGTCTGTGAAATGACCATGGGACATATAATAATGATGTTCTTTTGGAGATTAATATGCAGAGCAACAACAGAAAAAAATTAATAATGAATTTTTATGCTTCACTTTAAAAAAAAAAAAAACATAAAATAGGAACTCATTTACAAGCCTGCTCTAACAGTGAACCAATCCTGTCAGTCTCACAACATTTACTATTGTGACAGAGACGAGAGTCCAGTGCTGGTGACAATGTGAAGCCTTGGTGAAGTGTTTGAGTGCAGGCTTTCTTAAGAAGTGGGGAGCCCCCATACCAGAGCCTAAAGTAAGACAATGACCTGTCACTGAAGTGACCTCCTCAATGTTCCATCCTGGGTACTGCTCAAGCACTGCTCAAGATAGAAAAGCCCACAGCCTGGTTAGCACAGTCAATGATCACATCACTATCGAATTTGAAATAAAAAACCTGTCTTTCAGAGTAACATTTTCCTCTAAAATTGCCACAATTTTATTTGCATTTATTTAAAAATTCCAAAGGAGGACTTGAAATATAAAAGCTTTTTTTTTTTAAAAAAAAGGTGGGTTTTCAAACATAAAACATTGTGCCAAATGATAGTTTAGGATCTTTATAGGATCCATGCCCTCTTAGGATTCAGGTTATGCCATAGGGAAATCTGATAACAAGAGTGTGTTTTCACTGTATGAAGAGCCAGCATGAATTTTTCTATTGCTACAGTGACACAATGACATTCTGAGCACCCAAAGGTGGCTCATCCCCAAGAAAGGGCAGGGGTTTTATCAGCTGTATGACTTAACTCTTTAAAAGTTTCATGCTCAATTTTTCTCCTTAACAAACTAAGATCCCTTTTCTTTACATTCTTTTTCCGTGAAGGACACAGAAGCAAAGAAGGGAAAATAATTGTTCTGACTCACATTTCCTATAGGTTTACCTTTCAGATGTAAGCACATACAATTTGCCATTTCAGCTTCACAGAATGGTAATAAAGAGACATGCAAGCAGAGAAATGATTGTCAGTACTGGGAATTAATTTACAGAAATAAGAATTAACTTTGGTTTCTGACAGTCATCTGCATTACTAGGATCTCCAAGCAAAAAGTGTTTTTAAGTGATTTTTAACACAGAGATCTCAGATGGTTGACATAAGAGATGGATATAGCCTTGAGATTCCTTTTGTTTGTCTGACATATTTTCTTTCTGTACATAAACAGCTAAAAATCAAATACTTCATATAAAGAGCAGATATATTTGGCCTTTATTCTTTCACAAAATCAGAGTATCTGTTAAGTGATTATTAACCTCAAAAATTATTCATTTCATAAGCTGATATAATTACTTTAAAATTATAGTTGACAAAATGTGATTAAAAGAAAAAGACTAGAATTACTTCATGTTTTAGCCAAGGTTAGTGATCCTATAAGCTCTTGCTTTGCAGAACAAATAAATTATATTTATTTTTTTAAAGAGTGATATAGATTTCAGAAAATAATGGACTGTATTCTATTGTTCTTTAAGTTTCTTGAAAGCTACTAATCAATGAAAGACCTCTCACTACACAAAAAGTTTTAAAAACAGCTCAATATTTTTTAAGCAACATAAACATAAGATTCGGAAACTTTATTACCCTCAAGCCCAAATCAATCAATTTTAAAATGTACATAAAGATAGCAATTTTAAAAGATATCATTTCTATTAACATGTGTGCCATTCAGCTTGCCTCACAGAGTCAGGCTGTCCTGACAAACACCCTGCCACACACAGCTGGGTGGTTACCATGCGTTATTTCATTCATTCACTCTCTCAGCCACTCCTGCACAATGTCCTACAGGGAAGTCAATGCCTTTCCAGCAAGGCACCGATAAGTCATTCCTGGCCTGAGCTGATTTTGACTCAAAGACATGTTTTATTTTGAACCTACCTTTATACTATTTATTTGTTGTGGGCAGGGGGTGCCAGGAATTGACCCAGAAGCACTTAACCACTGAGCCACATCCCCAGCCCTTTATTTATTTATTTATTTATTTATTTATTTATTTGTTTATTTATTTAGAGGCAGAGTCACTAAGGGCCTTGTTAAGTTGGAGAGGCCAGCTTTGAAGTCAGGATCCTCCTGCCTCAGCCTCCTGAGCCACTGGAATTACAGGCGTGTGCCACCACACCTGACTCTTGATACTTATTTTTAACCAATTTTAATTATGGGCCAAAATTTTAAGATCAAACTCTATGCTTCAGCTTCATCTTTTAAAAATCAAGATTGCACACGCCCCCTTGGTGGCTTCACTGGAAGGGACCAAGATGGAGGGTCGCTCCCCCACTTGCTGAATACACATGCCCCTGTCAGTTATTACTGTTGCTTGACTGGCCCCTTAGTCATGTGGACTTTCTGCCGTTTGTTAATAATAATGTTAAAGAGATGTAGTCTTTGTTCTCAAGGAACTTAGGGATGATCAGGTTTGACTCTGATACTAACATCTCCTTCAATACTGTTTTGATTATTAAGTGTTTTGATTTTTAACATATTTTTCTAGCCTTCCTCAAACACTGTCAGCTCTGTGATGTCATTATATCTTGTTATGTCCATTGGTGACCTCAGTCAGATTTTACCTTTAGCATTAAGGAAATCAGTAACAAAACAAAATAAAACAGAAAAAAAGTTTTTGTGGGTTACACTTTATAAATAAAATTCTTCCTCCGACCTACAAATAGCATGTCCGAGTCATTCTGCTTAGGCTAACATTTTCCTCATGGGTCTGATTGGCAGTAGAGAAATTTTTTCCTATATAGGATAATTACTTCAATTCTGGAATCAGCATCAAAGTCAAATCTTTTTGACAGATAAATCATCTTAGCTGGATTTCCTCTATGAGCCTCAGTTTTCTCAACTGTAAAGCAGGACCAATAAAACTTTTTGTCGTGCAGGGCTGCTGGTGTGCCAAATGATGTGGTCTACATGAACAGCTTGGCCCTGGAAGGTTCCGCCACATTGTAGTCTCTCTGGCAGTCCAGCTGCTCCTTAGAGCCTGCCTGGGACTATCTCATCATGTCCTGGCTCAAGTCAGAGTCTCCATTAACATATTCTACAATGCCTTCAAAATATTGCTCATTTTTACATAGTTCAAAATTATGACAGCTAATAAGCTATCTAGTCAGACATCAGTTTTATCAAGTATTAATCAAGAAGTTGGCATTTTATGACATTTTTGTTTTCTTAATGTTCCTGAATTACCAATTTGTCACTCCATACCTTTTGTTTGGAGAAAAGGAAGCCCATCAATAATTAAATAATCTTTTCAGTTCCCCTCACCTTTGACATTCTTAAAGTAGGTCTAAAATCCTAATTTAATTTTACTGGACTAGATTAATAGGAATCCTAAGGAGAAACACAAATGAGGCAGTGTATAAAATATGATCATCTGTTTCTGTTTTTCCATTTTCTCTGAATAGAATTTTTTATTTGTTTGTGTTCTGGTTCAAATGACAATGAATTATACAGATAAATTCTATTTTTCAGTCAGCAAAATTGGTTTGTAAATCTCTGGTTCTGGGAACATTTCAGTAATAGAATCAGTATGTGAACGAAACTGGAGTGTATTAGAAAGTGAATCAAATATTTCATATGACTCCCATAGAAACTTTATAGCTTTTCCTAACTTTTGCCACCAAAGATAGCAATATGTCGGACTATAAAACACAGAACTATCAAAGTAGAAAATTTCTTTGAAACAAGCAATGTTTTCAAAGATGACAACTAAAGTATTAAATTGCATTTTGTCTACCACTTGGCTATAACTTCATTCTTAAAATATATTACCTAATATTGAATGGCATTCACACACAAACATTTTATCACTTTCTGCCACAGTCTTGTTATTCTACTAAGATTTTGCATCGTACTCACTAACAGTATTATGTCTAAAATTCTAGAATATTTTACCTTATTTAAATCATTATTTAGATTTTCTACATTCCTGCTAATTAATCAGCTCTGTGCATACTGTTAAATGCTTCAGGTCACAGAGATATACATCCATTCACTTTTTTAGCCAACTATTCCAAAATGATTTGTATAAGAAATGTACTCGCTATTTTAAAAAAGTTTAAAAGCCGCATGGCAGCATGGTATAATTTTTAATACAGGCATTCATAGTCACACAAATATCAGAAGTGTTATACAGCAAAAGTTTTAAAGCAATTATATCTGTTTGTGGCATTCTTAACTGAATAACATGTAATCTTAATGTTACTTGATAATTAACACAATATGTTATATTCCCAAATAAATAAATTTCAGAATTGATGGACCAAAAAACTAAAACTGAATCTATTTGAGAGATTCCTAATTTATGGCTAAATTTTTGCTATGTGGATTATCCTAAAGAATAAAGGAGTTCTTCAGATTGTATGTAATTCAAGCCCCTTCATGTGCAATGGAGGAAAATTAGACCAGAGATAAGACGGTTGCATTTTGTAAGGAATAATTGTTTCACATAATTGACAAGAAGTAACTGAAAATAGTCAGTTAGATAGCAATCTTGTTGAAAGCACTTCCTATTGTTACTCACACTGTACACCCAAGGGTTGTTTATATCCACCTAACTGTGGGATTTTTTTCTCATTTTCACCTAGCCAAGAGGAGAGGCTTTGAATTCAATCTGTCATTCCAACAAAGCTATGGGATCTATAAGCTAGCACGTGGGGATTACTATGACGATGATGAAAATTCCACATCCTGTCACCACCTGATGAACCCTGAGTGCGCGACTGTGCTAGACTCTCAGAGAGACAACCCCAGGATCTTCAATGCCATCAAAGTGCAGATCAGCACCACACCCTCTCTGGACAGCGACAGAGTCAGCAGTTTGGAGAAATGCATCAGTGCTGACCTTGCGGAGGCCCAGGGAGGTTCTGACCAAGGAAAGGGGGCATTTTCTGAGAGATCAGGAGGTGGTGTTGACGATGAAGAAACCACCTTCTCTGAAGGCCCAAAAAGAAGGCTGTCTCGTGAAGAGAATCAGAAGCCAGACCTCTCAGACTGGGAGTGGTGCAGAAGCAAATCAGAGAGGACTCCTCGCCAGGTACAGTAGATGTTCTTCCTGAATACAAGAGATGTGAAAATCATTAGATCTGCTTTCATTCAATCAGTCTTTAATTTTTTTAAGTTAGTTTTACATTTTCATTCAAAATCTATACCTTTGGAATAAACAGAGTTCAAGGTGCTTCGAGAAGGGTGAAGCATTTTACCTTAACCCCAAGTGATCTGCTTAAATTCAGACTAGACTCTCAGAACTCATGCTTCTGAGTTAATTAGTTAAAATAGTTGACTTGTAGGGTTTATTTTTCTCTTCTCCATCCCAAAGCTGCCTCACAAATCCCAGGAGAGGTTTTCTTTTTTCTCTGAAGGAAAATATTTATACAACTAGTAATAAGGAGGCTTGTCCTTACTGGTCTGAGTAATAACATAGCTTGCCTCTAAGTCTTGCAAAAACTAGTCTGTCCAGTACCCAGCATGAACAAAATTATTTATTCCAGAACATTCTCCTGAGCCATTGTAAGCCTTGCCAAGTGTCTACTTGCACTGAGTCTCCATAATAAAAAATATAATTCCAAACATATTCTGCTAGGAATAACATATTCATTGATCTAAATTGTGACCACATCTCATCAACTATGAATATGAGCAGGATGATCTAAGATTTCCTTTTCTCCTGCAGAGTAAGCAGAACTATTATTGTTCTGATATTACTATTTAAGAAGTCAGTGGAATAGTAAAACAAACTACACAAAACACATTATTAGAAAAGATGATCATGCACACTGTTTAGCCAGTAGGAATCTCAGAAGAAATCAGTAAATATTTGTCATAAATTGAAATATATATTGGAAAATGGTAGTCAAAGAATACAGTGCTCCATATAGTCCCTCAACTCAGAGGGGATTCCTACATTCTCATCATTAATTTGTTCCTGAAGAATCTAAACCTGCTGGTTTTCTAGCACTTAAAAATTAAGTGATATTCATGATGAAGTGTGTGTGTATGTGTGTGTGTGTGTGTTCCAATAACTTGCAGCTACCTTGTGAGCTGTTCCCTATAACCATTCTAATGCAGACCCCTTAGAGGTTACAGCAGTCATGGATCTTGCTCATACTTTTTTTTTTCCCCTGCTTATTTTATCACACATGTTTGTACTTCTAGCACAATACAGTGTTTAGATTTTCTAAGTTTTAGCCTTCTAAAGATGATAGTATACTATATACAGTCTGATGGGACTTTTTTTCAGTTGACATTACTTTAAACAACTCAATTTATATTTTTTTCAGAACATTGCGGTTTAGACAGGCATGACCACGTGCACCTGTGATTCCAGTGACTCGGGTGGCTGAGGCAGAAGTATCCCAAGTTTGAGGCCAGTATTAGCAACTTATTGAGGCCCTGTATCAAAATATAAAAAGGACTGAGGATGTAGTTCAGTGGTAAACTGCTCCAGGATTCAATCTCTCATACCAAAACAAACAAAATTTAAAAATTGGAAATTATCATGTCAAATATAACAATACATAACCCTCATTTTAAAATCTTATTTATAGTTTGGAAGTTATAAACAATCAACTATACCTAGAAAAATGTGAAACAGTCAAATCCTGTTTACATGAAAGTATATTGTTCTATGAGAATAATGAAGTACAACTCGCCCCAAACCCTCTTTAAATCAAAATATAAAATGATGTGTGGAAATAGAAAACTTTGCTCAATATAGATAACCTTACAACTGTAATGATTTGTTTACTAAATAATTAATATTTTAACATCAGTGATAAGCAAGAAATTTATCCAAAAATGGTGACTATAGGAAAAAAAATGACTAGTGGTAAATAGATAGTGCAATATCCAAAAAATAAAAAAAAAAAACCTCTGTAGAAGTCTTGATGAAGTTAGATGGAATATTATCATAGATTTTACAACAATAGTAAGAAATTCTTAAACTACAAGCTCATGGATGACTCCCTTATCAAAATTGCCTATGATCTTTAAGGTTAGCATGAAATCAAATTATTAAATGTTAACCAATTTTATAAATTTTACCAAACATTTTCAAAACTTATGAGAACTTTTCCTAAGAATGAAAAAAATAAAAAAGAAAAGAAAAATTTAACTCTTATATAATCTTGAACAGCAGATCTCAGGTGAGAGAGAGTACATGGTGAGTCAGCACTTTCATTTTTAGCTTTTCTTCCAAGTGGCTTCTTTGCTCTGAAAACAACATTAAGTAGTATACATAGTAGAGAGAATGATAGATCAAGCTTTAGCAGGCACTGCATTTACTCCATGAAAAAATACTACCTATTGATTTTCTGTATTTGCACTTTCAAATATTTAGGCTCAATTTTTCAGCTTGTATCTAATGTTACTACAATGAATAGTGTAGTAACATTTGATTTTAAATTATTTCATGAGCTTTATTTTTGCAATATACATTGCTTAATTTTTATGTTAGCCTTTATGTTAGTAAGTAAACTCTCAGCACATCTTGTTGGAACTCATAGTAGGAGTGAGTATATCAGGTCAAAGTTACTGTGTAAAAATGATAGTAGTGGAATGGCCTTTTTGGATTTAAATATGATCCAATATGAGGGTGTCTGTAAGACTGAAATTCAGTATTAAACCTGGCACACAATTGGCTTCTTTTTGGCCTTCTAGTAGGTAGAATCAGAAGTGGTTTACCACTAAAATATTCAGGAAGAATAGTCAGGATGCCCTATCCTTCTGTGAGAAAGTTTTAATATGGGGTGAGGGTGTGGTTCAGAGGTAGAGCACTCGCCTGCCATGTTCAAGGCCCTGAAAATCTAATCTTTAGGTGGCAGTTATATTATGCCACCTAAAGCTGTTCTTAATCCTACCATCACAGTATCTGAGAGACGAAAGGTCACCAGGAGGGTTAAAAAGCAGATTCTGAAGCAGTCCTCAAGTGAGACAGGATGTGCCAGTAAATGATGGGCTTTGAATTCACCACACAGCCAATTAAAGCCAATAAAAACAAATATGAAAGCCACCTAAAAAATCAAGGAAATTTTTATTTTTATTTTAGGGGAAATGTTTTGACTATCTAAAAACATTTTTACAAGGCAAAGCTAAGCTTTCTCATTTGCTAGTAGAGTTCAGTGCCAGCTTCAGCTTCTGTGATCTTTTAAAAGTACCATTCTTTTGTGAACTAATTTTCATAGGAAACTAGAGAGACCCAAAGTCAGCTGGACTGACTGAGTTCTTTAGACCAGAGCTTCTCAAATTTTAATGTGCATGCAGGTCAGATGGAGATCCTAGGAAAAATGTAGATTGTGATCCAGTAAGTATAGATTGGGCCCAAGATCCAGAGTGCTAGAAAACGTCCAGAGGATTCCTGTGCAAAGTTGTGCTTCCACCCAAGACCAGTGTCATCAAAATTCCCAAGCTGGTTCACACAGGAAAATTTAAGGAGCACTGTGTTATATATATTCCGATTCCTGGAGAATGGATGTCAGTTTAAAAAGCAGGACAAAATTAATTCTTTCCATTTCATATATGACCATAAAATAAGACCCAAAAAAAAATCCTAATGGATAGTTCTTTTTCCTCCCCCTTAAAAAAGTACTTCCTCTCTTTTCACTTATTTTTTTTTTTATTGGTTGTTCACAACATTACAAAGCTCTTGACATAACCCACTTCATACATTGGACTGAAGTGGGTTATGAACGCCCAATTTTACCCCAAATGCAGCTTGCAGAGTCACATCGGTTACACCTCCACATTTTTACATAATGTCCTATTGGTAATTGTTGTATTCTGCTACCTTTCCTATCCCCTACTATCCCCCCTCCCCTCCCCTCCCAGCTTCTCTCTCTGCCCCATCTACTGTAATTCATTTCTCTCCTTGTTTATTTTCCCATTACCTCACAACCTCTTGTATGTAATTTTGTATAGCAATGAGGGTCTCCCTTCATTTCCATGCAATTTCCCTTTTCTCACCCTTTCCCTCCCATCTCATGTCTCTGTTTAATGTTAATCTTTTCTTCCTACTCTTCCTCCCTGCTCTGTTCATAGTTGCTCTCATTATATTAAAGACGACATTTGGTATTTGTTTTTTAGGGATTGGCTAGCTTCACTAAGCATAATCTGCTCTAGTGCCATCCATTTCCCTGCAAATTCTATGATTTTGTCATTTTTTATTGCTGCATAGTACTCCATTGTGTATAGATGCCACATTTTTTTATCCATTCATCTACTGAGGGGCATCTGGGTTGGTTCCACAGTCTAGCAATTGTGAATTGTGCTGCTATGAACATCCATGTGGCAGTATCCCTGTAGCATGCTCTTTTAAGGTCTTCAGGGAATAGTCCAAGAAGGGCAATAGCAGGGTCAAATGGTGGTTCCATTCCCATCTTTCCCAGGAATCTCCAAACTGCTTTCCAAATTGGCCGCACCAATTTGCAGTCCCACCAGCAATGTACAAGTGTACCCTTTTCTCCACAACCTCTCCAGCACTTATTGTTGTTTGACTTCATAGTGGCTGCCAATCTTACTGGAGTGAAATGGTATCTTAGGGTGGTTTTGATTTGCATTTCTCTGACTGCTAGAGATGGTGAGCATTTTTTCATGTGCTTATTGATTGATTGTATATCCTCCTCTGAGAAGTGTCTGTTCAGGTCCTTGGCCCATTTGTTGATTGGGTTATTTGTTGTCTTATTGTCTAATTTTTTGAGTTCTTTGTATACTCTGGATATTAGGGCTCTATCTGAAGTGTGAGGAGTAAAGATTTGTTCCCAGGATGTAGGCTCCCTGTTTACCTCTCTTATTGTTTCTCTTGCTGAGAAAAAACTTTTAAGTTTAATTAAGTCCCATTTGTTGATTCTTGTTGTTAACTCTTGTGCTATGGGTGTCCTA
This sequence comes from Spermophilus citellus, assembly GCF_964194105.1. Taxonomy (NCBI): domain Eukaryota; kingdom Metazoa; phylum Chordata; class Mammalia; order Rodentia; family Sciuridae; genus Spermophilus; species Spermophilus citellus. The sequence continues at coordinate 51,262,652 of NC_138188.1, forward strand.
TTAAGGAATTTGGAGCCCGACCCCACAATTTGTAGATCGGATCCAACTTTGTCTTCTATCAGATGCAGAGTCTCTGGTTTGATATCAAGTTCCTTGATCCATTTTGAGTTAACTTTTGTGCATGGCGAGAGAAAGGGGTTCAGTTTCATTTTGTTGCATATGGATTTCCAGTTTTCCCAACACCATTTGTTGAAGATGCTATCCTTCCTCCATTGCATGCTTTTAGCCCCTTTATCAAATATAAGATAGTTGTAACTTTGTGGATCAGTCTCTGTGTCCTCTATTCTAAACCATTGGTCCACCCGCCTGTTTTGGTACCAGTACCATGCTGTTTTTGTCACTATTGCTTTGTAATATAGTTTGAAATCTGGTATCGCTATACCGCCTGATTCACACTTCCTGTTTAGAATTGCTTTTGCTATTCTGGGTCTTTTATTTTTCCATATGAATTTCATGATTGCTTTGTCAATTTCTACAAGATATGCCGTTGGGATTTTGATTGGCATTGCATTAAACCTATAGAGAACTTTTGGTAATATCGCCATTTTGATGATGTTAGTTCTGCCTATCCATGAACAGGGTATGTTTTTCCATCTTCTAAGATCTTCATCAACTTCTCTCTTTAGGGTTCTGTAGTTTTCATTATATAAATCTTTCACCTCTTTTGTTAGGTTAATTCCCAAGTATTTTATTTTTTGGGGGGATATCTTGAATGGAGTGTTTTTCCTCATTTCCGTTTCCGAAGATTTGTCGCTGATATACAGAAATGCCTTTGATTTATGCGTGTTGATTTTATATCCTGCCACTTTGCTGAATTCATTTATTAGTTCTAGTAGTTTCTTTGTAGACTCTTTTGGTTCTTCTAGGTATAGAATCATGTCATCTGCAAATAGTGATAATTTAAGTTCTTCTTTTCTAATTTTTATGCCTTTAATTTCTTTCGTCTGTCTAATTGCTCTGGCCAGTGTTTCGAGAACTATATTGAATAGAAGTGGAGATAGAGGGCATCCCTGTCTTGTTCCGGATTTTAGAGGGAATGCCTTCAACTTTTGTCCATTCAGAATGATGCTGGCCTGAGGCTTAGCATAGATAGCTTTTACAATGTCAAGGTAGGTTCCTGTTATCCCTAATTTTTCTAATGTTTTGAACATAAAGGGATGCTGTACTTTGTCAAATGCTTTCTCTGCATCTATCGAGATGATCATATGGTTCTTATCTTTAAGTCTATTGATGTGGTGAATAACATTTATTGATTTCCGTATGTTGAACCATCCTTGCATCCCAGGGATGAATCCTACTTGGTCATGGTGCACAATTTTTTTGATGTGTTTTTGTATTCGATTCGCCAGAATTTTATTGAGGATTTTTGCATCTAGGTTCATTAGAGATATTGGTCTGTAGTTTTCTTTCTTTGAGGTGTCTTTGTCTGGTTTCGGAATCAGGGTGATGTTGGCCTCATAGAATGAGTTTGGAAGAGCTCCCTCTTTTTCTATTTCCTGAAATAACTTGAAAAGTATTGGTTTTAATTCTTCTTTAAAGGTTTTGTAAAACTCCGCTGTATATCCATCCGGTCCTGGGCTTTTCTTGGTTGGTAGTCTTTTGATGGCTTCTTCAATTTCATCCATTGATATTGGTCTGTTCAAATTGTGTGTATCCTCCTGACTCAGTCTGGGCAAATCATATGACTTAAGAAATTTATCGATGTCTTCACTATCTTCTATTTTGTTGGAATATAGGTTTTCAAAATAATTTCTAATTGTCTTCTGTATTTCTGTAGGATCTGTTGTAATATTGCCTTTTTCATCCCGTATGTTAGTAATTTGAGTTCTCTCTCTTCTTCTCTTCGTTAGCATGGCTAAAGGTCTGTCGATCTTATTTATTTTTTCGAAGAACCAACTTTTAGTTTTGTTAATTTTTTTAATAGTTTCTTTTGTTTCAATTTCATTGATTTCCGCTCTAATTTTAATTATTTCTAGCCTTCTGCTACATTTGCTGTTGTTTTGCTCTTCCTTTTCTAGGGCTTTGAGGTGAAGTGTGAGCTCATTTATTTGTTGGTTTTTTCTTTTTTTGAGGAATGACCACCAGGCGATGAATTTTCCTCTTAAAACTGCTTTCATTGTGTCCCATAGATTCCGATATGTTGTGTCTGTATTTTCATTTATCTCTAAGAATTTTTTAATTTCCTCCTTTATGTCTTCTGTAACCCATTGATCATTCAGTAACATATTGTTCATTTTCCATGTGATGTAGGATTTTTCCTTCCTTCTTTTATCATTGATTTCCAGTTTCATTCCATTATGATCAGATAAAATGCATGGTATTATCTCCACCCCTTTATATTTACTGAGGGTTGCCCTATGGCATAATATATGGTCTATTTTTGAGAAGGATCCATGTGCTGCTGAGAAAAAAGTATATCCATTTGATGATGGTTGATATATTCTATATATGTCAGTTAAGTCTAGGTTGTTGATTGTGATATTGAGTTCTATAGTTTCTTTATTCAATTTTTGTTTGGAGGATCTGTCCAACGGTGAAAGAGGTGTGTTGAAATCACCCATAATTATTGTGTTGTGGTCTATTTGATTCTTGAACTTGAGGAGAGTTTGTTTTATGAATGTCGCAGCACCATTGTTTGGTGCATAAATATTGATAATTGTTATGTCTTGTTGGTGAATGGTTCCTTTTAACAGTATATAATGACCTTCTTTATCCCTTTTGATTAACTTAGTCTTGAAGTCGATTTTATTCGATATGAGGATGGCCACTCCTGCTTGCTTACGAGAACTGTGTGCGTGGTATATTTTTTCCCATCCTTTCACCTTCAGCCTGTGTATGTCTCTTCCAATCAGATGTGTCTCCTGGAGGCAGCATATTGTTGGATTTGTTTTTTTAATCCATGATACCAGCCTATGTCGCTTTATTGGAGAGTTTAGGCCGTTAACATTCAGAGTTACTATTGATATATGGTTTGAACTTCCATCCATGTTTGAATGTTTATCCTTTTTTTTTTTTAAATATTTAGTTTGTTTCTCCGTGATTATCTTTCCCCTCGCCCTCTGTCTTTACTGAGGCACTTCCCACTGATGGTTTTGGTTATTGTTTTTCATCTCTTCCTCGTGTAGTGTTTTGCTCAAAATGCTTTGCAATGCAGGTTTTCTGGCTGCAAATTCTTTTAGCTTTTGTTTATCATGAAAGATTTTTATTTCGTTGTCGTATCTGAAGCTTAATTTTGCTGGATACAGAATTCTTGGTTGGCATCCATTGTCTTTCAGTGTTTGAAATACGTTGTTCCAGGATCTTCTCGCTTTCAGCGTCTGTGATGAAAAATCCGTTGTCAACCTTATTGGTTTACCCCTAAATGTAATCTGTCTCTTTTCTCTTGTAGCTTTTAATATTAATATTTTCTCCTTGTTCTGTATATTGGATAGCTTCATAACAATGTGTCTTGGCGTTGGTCTACTGTGATTTTGTGTGCTCGGTGTCCTGTATGCATCTACAATTTGTATATCTGTTTCCTTTTTTATTTCTGGAAAGTTTTCTGTAATTATCTCATTCAGCAGGTTATTCATTCCCTTGGCATGAATCTCTGTGCCTTCCTCTATCCCGATGACTCGTAAGTTTGGTTTTTTTAAGTTATCCAAAATCTCTTGGATGTTTTTCTCGTGATTTTTAACCAGCCTATCTGAGTTGGCTAGACTCTTTTCAAGTTGATATATTTTGTCTTCATTATCTGACGTTCTGGCTTCTACTTGCTCCACTCTGTTAGTGATACTCTCGATTGAGTTTTTAATTTGGTTTATCGTTTCCTTCATTTCTAGAATTACTGTTTGATTATTTTTTATAATCTCTATCTCCTTATAAAGATGCTTAACTTCTTCTTTTAGCTGTTTATGTAACTCATTCTCAATGTGTTCTTTCGCTGCTTGAATTTGCTGTCTCGTATCCTCTTTGAGGTTCCATTCCATCTGTCTAAGGTGTTCCTTGAGGTCTTTATATGACCATTTTTCTGATGACTCTAGGTCCTCTTGAATATTTAGGCTGTCCTGCATTGCTTGTACTCCTCTTCTTCCTTGCTTCTTGAAGCTGCTCATGTTGCTTCTTGTTCTGGTTGACTGCTGGGTTACTGTTATTTTCCTATAAATTTATTTGATGCTAGGGAGGAAAGGTATTAGAAGGGAAGGGAAGAAGTCACTAAGGAGAATGAGAGTAGGCAGGTAGAATTCAAGGAAGGGGGGATAAGAAAAATGAAAAGACAAAAGAAGAAAGAAATAGGAACAGATCCCTGCAGGACCCCTCTTCATGGAATTCTGCTAGAAGTTCCTCAGTGTGAAGACTGCCGCTGTTCCAAAGGGTCTTTTTGATCCCGTTAGTGCAGAGACATCAGAGTCGCTGCTTCCTCCTCGGCGGCCATCTCTTTTCACTTTTAAAAGAAAACTACTTATAAAATGAATCAGGCATAGATGTCAGTGCTTCCTGAGACATTATTACATTAATAATTACCAGTGCTTGAAATTGTCTCTTGAGTGATTATTGACATTATTTCTACTGAAATAGTCACAGTCAGAAAAGTTCACTTATCACCTCCCATTTGTAGTTTCTACCAAGTCATCCTAACACAAGTGATGATCCAGAGTATAGACGTGTTATTTTTAGCTACCTCTACTCATCTGAAGTGCTTAGTTCATTACCCACTATCCAGAGAAGTGAAAAATTGTCATGTTGCTTTCTTTCAAAACATTTATAATTTTTATTATTTTCATTTTATTGAGGAAATTTTAGAAATCATTGATAAGCAAAGAGAAAATCACTTTCTTCCACTGCACAGACTTAACCACTGTTTATATTTTGTCCTATAAAACATGAGGCTGTTTCCTATACATGTATTTTTACTTTGACAAAAATGGGACCATACTGCAAATACTATTTTGGAATGTTAGCCTTAACAGGTGTGTCCTATCTACACCCAGTAGTTTAATTTTCACCTCATTTAAATTGTTGAAATCCCATTTAAAAAAATATTTTTTAGTTGTTGATTGACCTTTATTTTAATCATTTATTTGTATGCAGTGCTAAGAATGGAACCCAGTGTCTCACACATGCGAGGCAAGTGCTCTACCACTGAGCCACAACCCCGGCCCTGTTGAAATGCTTTGTGTCATTATCTTGTATAAGACTGAACACTCATCAATAAATGTGTATTTGTGTATTTGTTCTCAAGTATGTAATGTCTTGGAAGTGAAAACAAAGATAATTTTATTCTGAACTATTTCATAATGCATGTTGTGATCCTCAGATTGTGTACCATTGGCTGAGATGAGCTAGCAGCTCACTTTCTATAGTCAAGGGATTAGCACTGGATCAAAGCTCATATAGAACCCTCTATTTGCCCTTATAAACCAAGAATTCTGTTAATGTTCTTGAAGAAATCTCATGGCTTAAGGAGAACTTAAAGGCTAACAAACCACCGGGCTATGCCTTGAATTTCTTCTACAACCGTCTATTGATTGATTACCTCCTATTTGAACTCAAGTGGCTGGGAACTTGCTATATTTTTAAATACTTTTACTGTGAACTAATTTTAGACTTAACAAAAAAGTTGCAAAAATAGTACAAAAAGTTCCAACATATTCATCATCTAGTTTCCACTAATTGTTAGTTAATTGTTAATTTGTTACAAAATAACAATGCAATCATCAGAAAATTAACTACAGACTTTATTTCAATTTTGCCATTGTCCTGCTGATGTCTCTTTCTGGCCCAGGATCTAATCCCTCATCACATGTCCTATGTTCTTAAGGCTCCTTGTTCTCCCCAGCCTATAAGAGGTCCCCAGTCTGTCTTTGTCATGCATGGCTTTGATGCTCTGAAGGACCACTGGCCAGTTTTGTTGGTCAGTTTTAGGATCATTCATCAATTTGTGATTGTTATTTGTTTTTTATTGATCAAATTGAGCTTGTGAATTTTGGGTAAGAATAATATAAGTATGTTAGCCTTAACTGGTGTGCCCTATCAAGAAGTACAAGATGCTGGTATGTCTTACAATGATTCCATAAGCTTTGATCACTGTATAAAGGTGGTGTCTGCCAGATTCCTCCATGTTATTTTTTTTATTTTAAATTTATAAATATCTTGTGGGGAGATATTTTGATAAGGTGCAAATATTGTTTCATATTATACTCTTGCCTACTAACTTTTGCCCATTCATTGATGAATCTTTCCTGCAACAATTATGAGGCTAATTTCCTATTTCTATCATTCCTTCTGTGCTGATTGATTGTTAGAATTCTACTGAAAGGGAAAGCTGTCTTTTCTTCTTCACTTAGTTATTTGTCAGTATGCACCCACAGGCATTTGTTCTAATCTATAAGATGTAAGTCCTGCTGTTACTATTCTTTTGTTACCCAGTTTTTCTACATCTAGCCACAGGGAGGTCTTTCATGTTGGTTTCTAATGGCCTTCAGCAAGCCATTATCATCTCTTGACCATTTCTTTACTTGCTGGCAGGTAAGAAAAGCCACATCTTGTATTTTCCTTAACCCAGACCTAGAATTAACCACGTCTCCAGGGATCTCTTTTGTTGGGAGATTATGTTGAGAAACCAAGGTCTGGATTGCAGGTGTGCTCACTGTCCCTGAAGTCTCTTGCTTCCAGAGCCTGTCATTGCACAGTGCTGGGTTCACCTAAATATTTCCTTTTTCTTATTTGTGACTTCTTATTCTGATTCTTAGAAAACTCTTACTTACCTGCATAATTCTGGCAAACACAAAAAGTAATTCTAGAATAGCTAACCCATACCCCTGGAGAAAATATTAACTAGAGAATTATAGTTGTGTATACTTCTTTTTATCTTTCATAGCTTACAGCCAAAACATTATCGTCCAAAGTTATTTAGGTCAGTTGTTTTCTTCTCCATTCCCTTCGTTTTGAATAACATTTTCTGTTCCCCTTACAAATACATGTGTATCCTTCTTACACATAGACCTGTTTTTGCAGCTTGCTTTTTCCACTTAACAATATATCCAAGAAATCACTCCACACCAGTTCAGAGACCTTCCCCACTATTCTTTATAGCTATATAATAATCCAAAGTGATATGACGCAATCCATTCAACCACTCTCTTTAGGTTGCTTGCAATATTTTGCAATTAAAAAAGTACCACAATGACTATCTTTGTGCATAAGTATTTTCACACTGTTGGAAGCTAACCTTCAGGATAATTCTTATAATTAAGATTTCTGAGTTGAAGAGTAAGTTCAGTTTTGTTAGGAATTGCCAGATTCCCTTCCCGGAAGTTCATGCCAGTTTGTATTCCCCCCAGCAATTTGTGATGAGGTCCTTAACCCTCATCTGTGTAACACTATAATACTGTCATACTTTCTAATTTATCTATTTTGACAGGAGAGAAATGACAGCTCAGGGTTGTTTTAAATTTCACTTATAAATTTGAAATGTTTTTATATGCTTAAAGACTTTTAAAATCTTTTTCTCTTTTATGAAATGTTTTTTAAACTCTGCACAATTTTTCATTTCTTTTTGTTTTTCATATATTATCACTATTGTTATTTGAGTTGTGTGTGATAATTATACATAAAAGCAGGACTCCGGGTATATTGTACATGGATGCCACATAATTTGGTAGATTTAGTTCCCCAGTGCTTCCCAAGTCTTTCCGTCCTCCCTTCCTCTCAACCCCCTTCCTCTATTAGTATCCCTTCTCTTTTTGCAATATTCCTTTTTTATTCCTTTTTTTCACTAGCTTTTGCATATGAGAGAAAACATTTGACCTTGACTTTCTAAGTCTGGTTGATTTCATTTAGCATAATGTTCTCCAGTTTCATCCATTTACTAGAAAATGTCATAATTTTATTCTTTTTTATATCTGAGTAAAACTCCAGTGTGTGTGTGTGTGTGTGTGTGTGTGTGTGTGTCACATTTTTTTTTATCCATTCATTTGTGAACGAGATAAGATAGCTGGCCTCATCCAGCACCTGGGCTGGTTCCATAACTTAGCTCCTATGAATTGCACTGCTGTAAATGTTGGGACTCAAGCATCACTATTGTATGCTGATTTTTAGTTCTTTTGGATCATAACCAAAGAATGGCATAGCTGGGACACATGGTAGTTCCATTTTTAGTCTTTTAAGGAATCTCCGTACTGTTTTTCAGTGATTGTACTAATTTGCAGTCCCACCAACAAAGCAAAAATATACCTCTTCCCCCACCTCCTTGTTATTTGGTTTTTTGATGATTCACAACTATTAATATTTTCTTTAACTGCCTCTGTTTCTTGAGTCCTTATTGGAAAGCCAGTTTAATCCAATTAAAAAGCTTCTGCAAAGCAAAGGAAACAATTAAGAATGTGAAGAGAGAACCTATAGAATGGTAGAAAATGTTTACTAGCTACTCTTCTGACAGAGGATTAATATCTAGAATACATAAAGGACTCAAAAATTTTTACACTAAAAAACCAAATAACTCAACTAATAAATGTACAAATGAATTCAACAGACACTTCTCAAAAGAAGAAATACAAATATCCACCAAATATATGAAAAATTTCAACATCATTAGCAATTAGGGAAATGAAAATCAAAATTACACCGAGACTTCATTTTACTTCATTTCACATATCAAATCTAATTTCAAGTGAGAATGGCAACACTCAAGAATATAAATAATAATAAATGCTGGAGAGGATGTGGAGAAAAAGGAACACTTTTACAACTGTTGGTGGGATTGCAAAATAGTGCAACCATTATTGAAATCAGTATGGAGGTTCCTCAAAAGACTAGGCATGGAACTACCCCAAGACCCAGCTATCCCATTCCTAGGTATTTATCCTAAAGAATTAAAGTCATCATACTGTACTGGTACCTGCATTTCCATGTTTATAGCAGCATAATTCACAACAGACAAACTATGGAACCAGCCTAGGTATCCATCAGTGGATGAATGGCTAAAGAAAATGTGGCATATATACACAATAGACTTTTATTCAGCCATTAAAAAGAATGAAATTATGTCATTTGCAGGAAAATGGGTAGAATTAGAGACCATTATGTTAAGCGAAATAAGCCAAATTCACAAGGTCAAGGGTCATATGTTTTCTCTTATATGTGGAAGCTAGAGAGAAAAAAAAAGAAAAGAAAAATGGGGGGTCAGGGATCTCCTAAAAATCAAAGGGAAATCAGTAGGGCAAAGGGGCCAGTAGTGGGAGGAAGGGAGGGAGGAAGGGGGAAAGTGCTGGGGAGTGATATTGACCCAATTTTTTGTTGTTGTTGTATTGTGTGCATGTACGAATATGCAACAACAAATCCCATCATCAAGTAAAATCACAATATACCAATAAAAGATGTGGAAAGAAGAAAAAAAGCCAGCTTAAAAGGAATTTACCATGTTTTCTTCTGGTGTTTGTATAGTCTTAACTTTTTGCATTTGGATTCCAGATCCATTTGGACTTTGCTTTTGTACTTGGTGTAAGATATGGATATAATTTTCTCTTTTTTCCCTTTGGTGGTTTAGCATTTATTAGAAAGTGCCATTATTTAAAAGTCAATCATTACCCAGAGTAAGCTGAGATCTCATCTTATCCATATTTACTTGGGTCTATTTCTGGTCTTTCTGTTCTGTTCCGCTGTATTCATCTGTTTGTTACTGATGTTTCACGGCTCTAACTGGAGAGGTTGGTACAGTGATTTTCATGCCTGGACAAGCTGGTCACCTGCGTGTTTTTCTTTTTCAGTCCTTGTCTTGCATATTTGTTTTTCATATCAAATCTAATTTCAACTTGTCTCACTCCATTAAAAAAGCTTAATCAGGATTGTGTTAAACATGTAAATTAACCCATGGGTGTGTTTTAATTTCTAGCTGTTCTATCAAAGAGCCAGGCATGTCTTGCCACTGTTTTACTCTACACTTGTGCCTTTCTCCTGAAACATTTTTAAATTTGCTTCCTATACATTTTACATGTTTTTGTTAAGCTTATTCCTAAGCATCCATTCTTCTTTGTTTCTGTTGTGTTTTCTCTACTACCACGTCCCATACCTGATTAGTGTGTATGTATAGTAAGGGTACTAATTACTGCCAGTTAATTTTATTTTTTTTCCTTAAATTTTTTGGTGGTGTTGGGGATTGAACCCAGAGGCTTTCAACCACTGAGATATATCCCTATCCCTTTTTATTTCTATTTTTTAAGACAGGGTTTCACTATGTTGCCCACGCTGGCCTCAAACTTTTGATCTTTCCGCCTCAGTCTTCAATGTCTCTGGTATTACAGGCATGGGCCACTGCATCTTGCTCTGACTTAATTTTACATCTGCAACCTAACTGAATTATTATTGCTTAAATTAGTGTTACCACTCTCTGGGGTTTCTAAGTATAACATTATATCATTGTTATGTCATTATAGAGACTGTTTTATTTCCTTTTTTTCCTGTTCTTTTACCTGCTTAATGTTTTTTTTGTCTGACTCCATTGGCTGATACTTTTGAAACAACAGTGAATGGTGTCAGAGCAGTGAGTCTCCATCCTGACTTTGTTCCTAACCTCAGTGGAAAGGTTTCTCGGGTCTCCCATTAAGGAAGCTGTTAGCTGCCAGTTTGTGGAGAGGCTGATTAGAAATTTGGATGATGACGGTGATGACGATGATGATGACAAGGATGACACTGACAGTGATGATGACAACAATGATTAAAGGATGATGTGACTGCCAGTACTTACTGAGCACTTGCTGTGCTTCACAGGAGAACTTAAGCACTTTACGTATAATTGCTTATTTTGTATTGATTTGATTGGTAGACGCTGTCACCCAATTTTACAGATGGAAATATTGAGGCATAATCAATTAAGCTTAAAGTTCTCAGAGCCTAGGAGCAAATTTAAATCATCTGACTGCAGAGATGGTCACATATCCACTACCATATACTGCATCAGAGAGACAGTTTTGATGGCTGGAGAGTCCTTTCTTACCCTGGGTTCAGCTCCATTCCCTTCATAGAGGCAAGTTAATAGCACTTTTAAAATGCCATAATCCCTTTCACAGAAAGCCTGATTTAATTGCCCTAGGGAGATTTGTGTATGAGTATTTTTTAAAAGCTCCCCATAGATGGATATTTGCCAAAGATATAATCAACAAAGATTTTGATTCTAAAATATATCATTTACGTAGAACACCAATAAATCAACAAGAAAGCAGCAGACAAACCAATAGAATAAGAACAAAAGATGTAAACAGGTACTTCATGTAAGAGAAAATCCAAATAGTCATAAAGGCATAAAAATAACCTTTATTAAATAAAGCTTTAACAATCAGGAAATGTTCATTGAAATGGCAATGAGAGATCACACCACTGCACACCCACAGGAAGAGTTCAAATTCAAGTCTGACAATTTCAGGAGTTGATGAGAATGTGGGAAAATAGGAATTCATATAAACTATTGTTGTGATAAATTCTTAAAATCACATTGGAAAACAGATTATTAGGGTCTCAAAGTTAAATACAATGCATGCCTCACTTCGGCCACTTTCAGTTACACAGCCTAGAACTGCATTGTCCAGTATGGTGGCCCTGTGTCACATGTGGTTATTTTAAGCTAAATTGACTTAAACCTCTTAAAAAGTTAAACAGCCACACTTAACTCAGTAGTCCTTGCTGTAGCTCCAGTGCTCACAATCCACGTTTGGCTCATGGCTCCCGTGCTGAACCACAGAGTGTTCCCATCTTCACAGTTCTCTTGGCCAGTGCTCCGTAGAGCATGCTTACATAGCTGATAGCTCAGTTTTTAATGGTCAAAATGTTTAGAAACAGCAATGAGAATGGATAAGCCGTTGGATGTTTTGGTCATGGAAGAGTGCCTACAGAAGAGTGTTTACCATGAAGCCAATGAGGCCAAAGCTCGTGGCCTCGTGCTGGTCTGAGCTCCTCCTAGGCTCCTAGAATCCTCCTAGAATGTGCTCACAAAAGCAAATGCATCTATTAAATTAGCAACAAAGGAGATTTACCTATTCTTTTTCTTAAAGACTACAAGTCATGTAAACTTCAAGCCCCTTAAAAGTTAGTTCTACTCCTAACTAAAAAGCAATGAAACTTAACAAATTAAATCTGCACAAAATGTCAATGAGCTTCAGTAACATAATGAAATAAAAATCACAGAAACTTTGCTACAGTTAACAAAGCCTGGAAGCAGACAGAGTCACGTCCACTAGTTCAGGAATACCTGCAAAAGGGATCAAAGCAAGGAGAGCTGTGGCTGCCTGTCCCAGGAGCCTGGGCATGTGGGAGAGGCCCACCTGGGCCTGAGGTGCTCACAGGGTTCTGTGGCCACCCCAGGGAGTGAGTGTGCTCCCTCACACTGCATGTGCACCCTTAGGGCACTATTGGGTGTGTGTGTGTGTTCATCTCATAATTTAAAGAAGTTAGAAATAAATCAGTAAAATGTGTCCAAATGCTTCTAGTGAGCATCTTCTGCCTCTGGCCTTTTACTATGCCCTACTTCTCTCTCTTGGACCCATGCAGAGAAGCCTATCTCCTCTGTATGTTCTTTTATCTCTATACTATGGTTACAAAGGAAGGAAGAGGACAGATGGACATCCCAGGTAGTTTCCCCAAATCTACTGAGTTGCTTTAAATTTCCCTCAGATGTTTTAAGCTCACCTAGAAAACTCCTATCAACTATATATAGCTTACTTCTGTGTCCGAAGGAAGGTAATTTTGCAATTTCCAATTTATTGTAGTGAAGATGAGGCAGGACCCACTCAGAAATTACATCATCTAACTCAACAGAACACAGTGCAGTATGGCAGGAAGGGCCCTGGAACCTACATGTAGAAAGAGCAATCGGAAAGACAATCCTGCAGAAGGGATTCCTAGAGGACTTAAAAAATGATGACTGACAAATTTTTCAATCTTTATGGGAAAAGATAGGTTGTATCCAGCTATTTTTATCTGCAGAATATTAATCTCATAGATTTTATTTGCTTTCTAATATTACTTCAACTCAACCTTACATAAGAATCAACCTCCTGGAACTAATCCCTGCAGAAACCAATTACCAGTTAGCTGAATTTACCAATCACCAAACTTACCAGTTGTTTTTTTTGGGGGGGAGGGTCCTAGAACCAATCCCCTATAGAAAACAAAAGGCAACTTTACTAGGGAATGATTGAAATAATTAAAAAAAAGAATCCTGGTTTTGTTTGCATAGGAGGCTCACTGGTTTCCACTAGAGGACACGTTTATTGAAGTGGCTTTGAGAACACAAGTGAGTTATACTGAGCAGGACACAAGAGCCTCCCCCAGGTTGTACAACCCCTGTGAATCACATCTAAGGCAAGGAATATTACCCCTCTGTCCCTTAGTAAGCTCCCAGGACTGCTATGAAGATTCAGTACTAATTGACATGTACACATGACTACAATAACAAAGAAGCATCAGGAAGGGAAGCCTGAGGTTTGTATGTCTGCATGCAGTGGGGAATCAGTTACATGCTTTCGAATAAATTAACACTTGTCAGTGAAGGCAATTGTGCCGTTCAGTCTCTAGCATGGAGGTAACTTAGGTTTCAGTAACAGAGCTGTTTTTCTGCTCTTTGTGAAGAACACCCAGGGTGTCAGATACTTCCTAATAATAGTGTCACCATAACACCTCAGGCCATTCCCTTAAACACTTCCAACAGTCTTAGCTGAGTAACTGCATCATCAATCTCTGGGGCAGAGGAAAGCTGCCGCCGACAACTCAGGAAACATGCTCAGGGAATTCAGATTCCAACGCAGAGATGCAAGTCCAAGAGAACTTTAGCTCCAAGAAAGGATGCAGAGATTAGAAAGGAGGATTCCAAGCTTACTCTGAAGTTGAAGATGATAACATTCATTGTAAAAAGTGATGTGAAGATTTTAAAATATTTGCAGGAAAAGAGGTTACACCTGGCTGTTCTTATGTATAAAATATTAGTTTCATAAAATTTGCTGGCTTTTTAATATTATTGTAAATAGATCTTTTACATGAGATTTAGCTTTGTTTTGTCTTATTTTACAAAGATGGTAAGAAAATCACTGTATCCTGAATCTCTGACAAGATAGTCACATTGCAGATGTGAGCTCTGACTTGTCCTTCACCAGCCTGAGCTCTGGAGAGCACCTGCTAAAGGAAAACACTCTGCGTCCAGCCAGTGGCCCACAGCCTCATCTGGGTATTAAAATCACACGAGGTACCTTAGAAAGGCCCCATTTCAGACCAATCAAAGGAGCATCTCAGCAGGTTGTCGCTGGCATTGATGATTCCTAAACAAGTGGTTCCAATGAGCAACCCAACTGGAGCACCACTCCTACGTACTTTATAAACCAAAGTTACCAAGTAATTAGATCCCTTCCTCCTCCTATCATCTTTAACGGAGTCACATTTAGCTCTGCCACTGGGAGGAGGCACAATTCCACACTTGAGCAGATGGTGAAAACGGATCAGGTCACCTTTACCCAGCCTTTCTCCAGCCTGCCAAGCCACTGGTGGTTAGAATGGAAGAAGCATCCCTGGACCGGGACACTGCTTCCCTTGAGTCAGTCCCACACAGAACAATGCGTCATGGCCATTACTGATCAACTTCAGATCCAGGAGGACATATGGAGGTGGCTGGGCTTGGATGTGCCATTCTAGCCAAATTCCAAAAAATCTGGAAATTATCCTGCTTGCCTCCTCTCATGGTGACTACAGGGCTTTTGCTGTTTCTTTCTTTCTTTATTAATTGCACTCACAGCTTCCTGCTCTCAGCTGTGTATATTGGGAGATCATATTGGTTTCAATTTAGATATAGATGGAAATAATCATTCTGAATAATCTATTTTGTAGCTTAAAGAAAAAATAACTGATAAAATCAAGAAAAATAGAGAGAGATGAAATCCACACAATTTTATCAACTCCATGAAGAAAGTTTCTTTCTCATCAAGTTCTTCACTTTAGAGTCAACATTCTTTCCTTTTTTTTTTTTTTAGGCTAATAGCTGAACATTTTAATTATAATCTGTGAGATATTTTACAAGGAGATAAAGATGATAGTCATTTTTAAAGAAAAAATTTATGTATTTTTTGGTACTGAATCTAGTGTGCTTTACCACTGAGCTCCATACCTAGCCTTTTCAAATTTGTTCTAATTTGTTATACATGACAGCAGAATGCATTTCAGTTCATAGTGCACAAGTGGAGCACAATTTTTCATTTCTCTGGTTGTACAAAAAGTAGAGTCACACCATTTGTGTCCTCATCTAGGGTAATGATGTCCATCTTTCCTGACATCATGCCCTCTCCTTTTTTCTCCCTCCCCTTTGGCCTATCCAAAGTTCCTCCATTTCTCCCATGCTCTCCCACCCCACCCCCCATTAAAGAAAACATTCGGCTTTGGTTTTTTGAAATTGGCTTACTTCACTTAGCATGATATTTTCCAACTTCATCAATTTACCTGCAAATGCCATGATTTTTTTCTCTTCTAACACTGAGTAATATTCCTTGTGTATATATACCACAATTTCTTTATCCATTCATGTATTGAAGGACACATAGGTTGGTACCACATTTTAGCTATAAACATTGATGTGGCTGTGTTATGTTACTGTAGTATACTGTTTTTAAGTCCTTTGGGTATAAACCAAGGAGTGGGATACCTGGTTCAAATGGTGGTTTCTAAGGATTCTAAGATGGATTTCTAAGGATTCTCCATATTGCTTTCCAGATTGGTTGCACCAATTTGCAGTCCTATCAGCAATGTAAGAGTGTGCCTTTTCCTCCACATCCTTGCCAACTATTATTGTTGCTTATAGTCTTTTTTATTAAATTATTATTTATTCTAATTTGTTATATGTGACATCAGAAGGCAATTTCATTTCATATTACACATTTAGAGCACAATTTTTTAAGTCACTGGTTGTACACAAAGTATTTTCACATCACTCATTTCTTCATACGTGTACTTAGGGTAATGATGTCTAACTCATTCCACTGTCTTTCCTACCCCCAAGCCCCTTCCCTTCCATTACCTCTCCTTTGTCCTATCTAAAGTTCCTCCATTCCTCCCATGCTCCCTCTGCCCATCACCATTATGAGTCAGCATCCTCATATCAAAGAAAATATTCAGCCTTTGGTTTTTTGAGATTGGCTTACTTCACTTAGCATTATATTCTCTAACTCCATCCATTTACCTGCAAATACTCTTATTTTTATTTTATTTTAATGCTGAATAATATTCCATTGTGTATATATATATATCAAAGTTTCCCTATCCATTCATCTACTGAAGGGCATCTATGTTGGTTCCACAATTTAGCTATTGTGAATTGTGCTGCTATAAACATTAATGTGGCTGTATCCCTGTACTATACTGTTTTTAAGTCCTTTGTCTATAAACCAACGAGTAGGATAGCTGTGTCAAATGGTGGTTCCATTCACAGTTTCCCAAGGAATCTCCATATTGGTTTCCAATTGGCTGCACCAATTTGCAGTCCCACCAGCAGTGTATGAGTATGCCTTTCCCCCCATATCCTCGCCAAATCTTATTGTTGTTTGTATTCTCGATAGCTGCCATTCTGATGGGGGTCAGATGAAAACTTAGAATAGTTTTGATTTGCAGTTCTCTAATTGCTAGAGATGTTGAACATTTTTTCATATATTTGCTGATTGATTATATATCCTCTTCTGAGAAGAGTCTGGCCCATTTATTGATTGGGTTATTTGTGGGTTTTTTGTGTTAAGATTTTTGAGTGCTTTATATATCCTAGAGATTAGTGCTCTGTCTGATGTTCTTGTGGTAAAGATTTGTTCCCATTCTGTAGGTTCTCTATTCACCTCACTGATTGTTTCTTTTGCTGAGAAGAAGTTTTAAATTTGAATCCATCCCATTTATTGATTCTTTTTTTTCTCTAGGAAAAAATTTTTTAATAACATTTTCCTTTTTTATATTTTTTATTTGTCTTAATTAGTTATACCAGCCAGTAGAATGCATTTATGCACTTTGATATATCATACATAGATGGAGTATAATTTCTCATTCTTCTGAGTGTACATGTTGCAGAATCATTGGTCATATAGTCACATATATACATACAGTAATAATGTCTGTTTCATTCTACTATCTTTCCTATCCCCACATCTCCTCCCCTGCCCTCCCATCACTTCCTTCTATCTAATCTAAGGTAGCACTATTCTTTTCTGCTGTATTGTGAATTAGCATCTGCATATAAAAGAACACATTCAGCCTTTGGCTTTATGGGATTGGCTTATTTCATTTAGCATGATATTCTCCAATTCCAACCATTTACTAGCAAATGCCATAATTTCACTCTTCTTTAAAGATGAGTAATATTCCATTGAATATATATATATACCACATTTTCTTTATCCATTTATCTACTGAGGTTGGTTCCATAGTCTAGCTATTGTGAATTTAGCTGCTATAAACATTGACCTGGCTTAATTACTGTAGTATGCTGATTTTAAGTCCTTTGGGTGTAAACTGAGGAGTTGGATATCTGGGTCAACTGGTGGTTCCATTCCCAGTTTTCTGAGGAATCTCCATACTGCTTTCCACAGTGGTTGCACAAATTTACAGTCCCACCAGCAATGAATGAGTGTACAGTTTTCACCACTTCCTTGCCAACATTTATTGTTGCCTGTATTCTTGATGATTGCCATTCCGACAGGAGTGAGATGAAATCTTAGAGTAGTTTTGATTTACATTTCTCTAATTGTTAGAGATGTTGAACACTTTTTCATATACTTTTTGATCAATTGTATTTCTTCTTCTGTGAAGTATCTGTTCAGTTTCTTAGCCCATTTATTGATTGGATTATTTGTTTTTTCGGTGTTAAGTTTTTTGAGTTCTTTATATATCCTAGGGATTAATGCTTTATCAGAGGTGCATGTGGTAAGGATTTTCTCCTAATCTGTAGGCTTTTTCTTCAC
This sequence comes from Spermophilus citellus, assembly GCF_964194105.1. NCBI lineage: Eukaryota > Metazoa > Chordata > Mammalia > Rodentia > Sciuridae > Spermophilus > Spermophilus citellus. The sequence continues at coordinate 51,280,597 of NC_138188.1, forward strand.
ATTATTAATCGTTTCCTTTGCTGAAAAGAATCTTTTTAATTTGAAACCATCGGATTTATTGATTCTTGATTTTACTTCTTGCACCTTAGGAATCTTATTAAGGAAGTCAGATCTCAGACCAACATGGAGATTTGGGCCTATTTTTCCTTTTGTTAGACACAGGATGTCAATTCTAGTGCCTAAGTCTTTGATCCACTTTGAGTTGATTTTTCTGCAGGGTGAGAGATAGAGGTTTAATTTCATTTTGCTATGTAATGATTTCCAGTTTCGCTGCACCATTTGTTACATATGCTATCTTTTCTCCAGTGAATGTTAAGGTTAGGGTTAGGGTTCAGTGAATGAACCCTTGCCTAGTATGAGATAACTGTGTTTATGTGGGTTTGTCTCTGTGTCCTCTACTCTGTATTATTGGCCTACAAGTCTATTTTGGTGCCAATACCATATTTGTTTGTTTGTTTGTTTTACTATAGCTCTGTAGTATAGTTTAAATTCTGGTATTGTGATGCCTCCTGCTTCACTTTTCTTGCTAAGGATTACTTTTCTGGATCTCTTATTTTTTTCAAATAAATTTCATGACTGCTTTTTCTATTTCTATGAAGAATGTCATTGGGAGTTTAATAGGAATTGTATTAAATCTGTATAATGTTTTTTGGTAGTATGACCATTTTGAAAATATTAATTCTGTCTACCAGGAGCATGGGAGATCTTTCCGTCTTCTGGGGTTTTCTTCAATTTCTGTGTTTTAATTTTAGTGTTCTGTAGTTTTCATTGTAGTGATCTTTCACCTCTTTTGTTAGATTGATTCCCAGTATTTTTGTTTTTGTTGTTTTGTTTTGTTTTGTTTTGTTTTGTTTTGAGGATATTGCAAATAGAATTTTCCTAACTTCTCTTTCAGTGGATTCATCGCTGATGTATAGGAAGGTGTTTGATTTATGGGTGTTGATTTTATATCTTATTATTTTGCTGAATTGATTTATTAGTTCTAGGAGTTTTCTGGTGGAATTTTTTAGATCTTCTAGATACAGAATCATATCATCAGCAAATAGTGATCGTTTGAGTTCTTCTTTGCTTATTTGTGTCCCTATAATTTTTTTTTCCTTTGTCTAATGCTCTGGCTAGAGTTTCAAGGATGATATTGAATACAAGTGGTGAAAGAGGACATCCTTGTCTTGTTACAGTTTTTACTAGAAATGCCTTCAATTTTTCTCCATAATTCTGGCCTTGGGTTTAGCATATATAACTTTTACAATGTTGAAGTATGTTCCTACTATCCCACGTTTTTCTAGTGTTTTCAACATGAAAGTGTGCTGTATTTTGTCAAACTCTTTTTTTTCATCTATTGAGATGATCATATGATACTTGTTTTTACGTCTATTAAAATGATGAATTATGCTGATATATATTGATTTCTGTATATTGAGCCAACCCTGCATCCCTGGGATGAATCCCACTTGGTCGTGGTGCACTATGTTTTTAATATGCTTTTGTATGTGATTTGCCAGAATTTTATTGAGAATCTTTGCATCTACGTTCATCAGGGATAGTGGTCTGAAGGTTTTTTTTTTTCCTTGATGTGTGTTTGTCTGGTTTTGTTATCAGGGTGATATTAACCTCATAAAATGAGTTTGGAAGGGTTCTCTCCTTTTCTATTTCATGGAATACTTTGAGGAATATTGGTGTTAATTCTTCTCTGAAAGTCTTATAGAATTTGGCTGAGAATCCATCTGGTCCTGGGCTTTTCTTGGTTGGGAGGCTTTTGATGGCATTTTCTATTTCATTTCTTGAAATTGATCTGTTTATAAATCATGTATGACCTCCTCATTCAGTTTGTATAGGTCATATGTCTCTAGATGTTTGTCGATGTCTTCTATATTTTCTATTTTATTAGAGTATAAATTTTCAAAATAGCTTCTAATTATCTTCTGTATTTCAGATGTGTCTATTGTGATATTTCCTTCTTCATATTGTATTTTAGTAATTTGAGTTTAGTAATTTGAGATAAACCCATGGCCAGGGATTTATCTATTTTATTTATTTTTTCAAATAACCAAGGTTTTGTTTTTTCAATTTTTTCAGTTGTGTCTTTTGTTTTGATTTCAGCTCTGATTTTAATTATTTCTTGTTTTCTACTTCTTTGGGTGTTGATTTGTTCTTCTTTTTCTAGGGCTTTGAGATATAGTGTTAGGTCATTTATTTGTTGACTTTTTATTCTTTTAATGAATGAGCTCAATGCAATAAACTTTCCTGTTAGTACTGCCTTCATAGTGTCTCAGAGGTTTTGATATGTTGTTTCTGTGTTCTCATTTACTTCTAAGAATTTTTTTTAATTTCATCTTTGATTTCTTCTACTGTCCATTCATCATTCAATAGTGTATTATTTAGTCTCCATTTGTTATAGTAGCCTCTATTTTTATTTTATCATTGATATCTAATTTCATTCTATTGTGGTCTGAAAGAATGCAGGGTATTATCTCTGATTTTTTGTAATTACTCAGAGTTGCTTTGTTGCTTAAGATAAGGCCTATTGGGCTGGGATGTGGCTGAAGTGGTAGCGCGCTTGCCTGGCATGCATGCAGCCCGGGTTCGATCCTCAGCACCACATACAAACAATGATGTTGTGTCTGCCGAAGAAAACTAAAAAATAAATATTAAAACACTCTCTCTCTCTCTCTCTCTCTCTCTCTCTCTCTCTCTCTCTCTCTTTTAAAAAAAAGATAAGGCCTATTTTAGAGAAGGAGCCATGTGCTGCTGAGAAGAAAGCATATTTGCTATTGATGGTTTAAATATTCTATATATGTTGTTAAGTCTAAATTACTGATTATATTATTTAGTTCTATAGTTTTCTTATTTAGTTTTTGTTTGGGAGATCTGTCAAGTAGGAGAGAGTGTGTTAAAGTCACCCAGTATTATTGTATTGTGGTCTATTTGACTCTTGAAATTGAAAAGAGTTTGTTTGATGTTCACAGATTCTCCATTGTTTGGGGCATAAATATTTATAATTGTTATATCCTTCTTATATGTACTTCCCTTGAGAAGTATGAAATGTCCTTCTTTGTGTCTTCTGATTAACTTTGGTTTGAAGTCTACCTTATGTGAGATGAGAATGGAAACCCCTGCTTGTTTATGCAATCCATATGAGTGATAAGTTTTTTCCCATTCTTTCACCTTCAGCCTGTGGATGTCTCTGCCTATGTGGTGAGTCTCTTTAAGACAGCATATTGTTGGGTCTTGCTTTTTAATCTAATCTGCCGGTCTGTGTCTTTTGATTGATGAGTTGGCCATTATCATTCAAGATTATTATTGAGATATGATTTGTATTCCCTGACATTTTGATTTATTTCTTGTTTTTGATTTGTCTTAGTGACCCATTTGGTTGAATGTCCCTTTAGTGTAGATCCTCCCTTTTCTGGTTTTCACTTTTTTTAATCACTTCAACCTCATTGAATATTTTGTTGAGAATGCTCTGTAGTGTAGGCTTTCTAGTTGTGAATTCTTTTGATTTTTGTTCATCATGGAATGTTTTAATTTCATTTTCAAATCTGAAACTTAATTTTGCTAGATACAAAATTCTTGGTTGGCATCCATTTTCTTTCAGAGCTTGAAATACAATATTCCAGTATCTCCTAGCTTTGAGGGTCTGGGTTGAGAAATTAGTTGAGATTCAAATTGGTTTCCCCCTATGCATAATTTGATTTTTTTCCCTCTCACAGCCTATAAGATTTTATCTTTATTCTTAGTGTTAGTCATTCTCATTATAATGTGTCTTGGTGTGGGTCTTCTATAATTTTGTACATTTTGGTGTCCTGTAAGGATCTTTTACTTGATTTTCCATTCCATTCTTTAGGTTTGGTAAATTTTCTGCTAGTATATCATTGAAAAGATTGTGCATTTCTTTGATTTGTATCTCTACTCCTTCATTTATTCCAATAACCCTTAAATTTGGTCTTTTCATGTTATCCCATAATTCTTGAATGTTCTGTTCTTGGTTTCTTACCATCTTCTCCGTATGTTCAACTCTACTTTTAAAATTATACATTTTAACTTTATTGTCTGAGGTTCTGTCTTCCAAGTGGTCTAGTATTTTGGTGATGCTTTCTATTGAATTTACAATTTGTTTTTCTGATTCTTTCATTTCAAGGATTTCTGCTCATTTTTTTTTCACAATCTCTAACTCTTTATTGAAGTGGTCTTTCACTTCCTGTATTTTTTCTTTGATTTCACTCCTTATAGTATCCTTTACTTCACATATCAATTTAACTATATATAATCTGAACTCCTTCTTGGACATTTCTTCTACTGAGTAATCAGTGGCTTCTGTTTTGAAGCATCTTGGTTTGCTTGGGGTGCTTTATTCCCTTGTTTTTTTTTTTCATGTTTTTAATGTGTTTAGCTCCCACTAAGGCGTCTACTGCTTTCTTATATTAAATCAAAATAATGAGTTCAATAACTATCTAAAGTACAAACAGAATATTTGTTTAAATGATTTACAATTTCAAATGGTGGACGAGAGAACAGAGGTAGTATAGTATGCAATATTTGCTATGGAAGAAGAGAGAAGCTAGAAGTAAAATTTCACAGGAAGAGTGGAAAAAGGGCCAACAGATTGGCTGTTGGATGGGGGAAAGTTGGAAAGAAAATAGACAAGAGAAAGGAAGAATATGAACAGAGAGAAAAAATTGAAGACATAAGAACACAACAAGAATGCAAAATACCATTCGTATATCTTTGTCCTCCACACCTGATGGGATAAAAAACATTCTGTTCCAAATATGGTAGAGATTAGTGAATCAAAAAATAAAATAAAATAAATCTTTCTGGAAAGTGGAACTGTCTCTGTCAGTGTTCAACAGATTCTCACCAAACCTACATCAGTGCTCACAAACCCAGTCTCTATCTCATTGATCTGGGCTTCAGATATCCTCAGGCTCAGCCACACTGCAGTACCAAGATCTCAATGCTGCTCTCACTTGCAGAGAGACCACCAGAGATAGACTCCTGCAAAGGAGCAACTCTGATATGCAGCAGCAAGACAAGGGCCAACAGCACTCTCAGCAGGAAGACCCCAGGCTCCTCCAAACCCACAGGCACCCCGCACTGCACCTGTAGGTCCCACTGGAGTCCCCAGAAAGAGACTCTTGTGGTGGTAAACCTGCTGGCATCTGGGCCCCAGGCCTTGGCTGGTGGCCCCAAATGGGTGCAGCAGGGTGCAGCCAAGTGCAACCAAACCTGGATCTCCCTGAAGCAGTCCTCTAGGCCATGGTAGCAGTGGCAGTGGCTGTGGTTTTTGGCAGCAGGCAGCGTGTCAGCGGTAGTGCAGCTGCAGCTGTGGAGGCAGCGTCACCAGGCTATCTCCAGCGGTTAGCAGCAGTGTTGGCTTCAGATGCATCCGGGACAGCAGTTTCTTTTTTGGTAGTAGCACTCAGAAAGAAGACCTCCAGGCCATCTCAGGCTGGCAGCAGAGGAATCAGAGACAGCAGCAATGGCAGTAACAGTTCAGGTGGCTGTTGATTGACAGGAGACTTCTGGTTCAGTGGCAGCGACCTTGGAGGTAACTTGGGAATTCATGTCCGATGTAACCAAGGTGTGTCCAGAGAAGAGACCTCCGGGCATGGGAGTGGCATCTCCCATTTATTGATTCTTGGTTTTAATTATTGTGCTATAGGAGTCTTATGAAGGAAGCCAAGGCCTAATCTGACATGATGGAGATTTGGGCCTACTTTTTTTCCTATTATGTGCAAAGTCTCTGGTTTAATTTCTAGGTCCTTGATCCGCTTTGAGTTGAGTTTTGTTCATGATGAGAGAGAAATTTAATTTCATTTTGTTACACCACATGGATTTCCAATTTTCCTAGCACCATTTGTTGAAGAGGCTATCTTTTTTTATGTTTTTGGCACCTTTGTCTAATATTAGATAACTGTAATTATGTGGGTTTGTCTCTGTGCCCTCTATTCTGAACCATTGGTCTACAGGTCTATTTTGGTGCCAATATCATGCTATTTTTGTTGCTCTGTAGTATAGTTTAAGGTCTGGAATAGTAATGCTGCCAGCTTCACTCTTCTTGCTAAGGATTGCTTTAGCTATTCTGGGTCTCTTGTTTTTCCAGATGAGTTTCATGATTGTTTTTCTATTTCTATGAGGAATGTCTTTGGGATTTTGATTGGGATTGCATTGAATCTGTATAGTGCTTTTGGTAGTATGCTTATTTTGACAATATTAATTCTGCCTATGCAAGAACAAGGGAGATCTTTCCATCTTCTAAGGTCTTCTTTAATCTCTTTCTTTAGAGTTCTGTAGTTTTCATCATAGAGGTCTTTCACCTCTTTCGTTAAGTTTATTTCCAAGATTTTTTTGTTTGTTTGTTTGAGGCTATTGTAAATGGGGTGGTTTTCCTAGTTTCTCTTTCTGAGGATTTGCACAGATGTAAAAAAATGTCTTTGATTTATGGGTATTGATTTTATATCCTGCTACTTTGCTGAATTCATTTATTAGTTTTGGAAAATTTCTGGTGGAATTTTTTAGGTCTTCCAGGTATAGAATCATATCATCAGCAAATAGTGATCATTTGAGTTCTTCTTTATCTATTTGAATCCCTTTAATTTCTTTCATCTGTCTAAAAATTGCTCTGTATAGAGTTTCAAGAACTATGTTAAATAGAAGTGGTAAAAGAGGGCATCTCTGTCTTGTTCCAGTTTTTAGCAGGAATTCTTTCAATTTTTCTACATTTAGAACATTCTTTCCTTTTTAAGTCTTGAAGAAAGTCAGGACTACAAGAAAGTAGGTCTTTTATTTGACCTAATATTGTTTTAATTTTTATTTATGATTATTTAACAATGTAGAAAGAAATTTTAAACTTTAGACTTTCATTGCCTGGTTTTATTCTTTCTCTTCCTACTCACAGAAGATGTTTATTTTTGTTTTAATATATAAGTAAATTGAACTAAGATTAACGTTTCAGGGGTGTGTAGCAATTATTTACCTAGCTGTGTGGGCAAAATGTGTGGGTGCACTTGTGTGTCTACGCACACATTTATTCATTTATGCATGTAGATGCAAATGTATACGTTTATGACAAATTTAACTGATATAAAGGATGCATAGCACACAATTTACAAATGATATTAAAATGTGTATTAACTACATATAGCATATGTACATATAACATATACTGTATCATTAACTACATATCATTAACTACTAATGTATCATTATCTACATATCATTAACTACATATAGCCACTTGATTCTTCCATATAGCCACTTCATACTCACAGAATACTTTGGTTGATTTTTAGCAAAATTTTATATCCAAAGTCAGATTAAAGTTGCAACTGATAGCATGATGCTGGTTACATTTCCACACAACAATGAACAAGATGAAAGTGAGACAACAAAGACTTTTGTTAAACTCATTTTTCAATAACGTAAGTTACTTTCCTATTGAATCAAATAATAGTTTTCATATATATAATTTTCTGTGCTGGTTACAATGTAATAACTACAAGCAGGACAAACTATTAATTTTACTATGTATTATTAACTTTTTCCCATTACTATCTTAAGTCTAGACAATCAATAAAACAATAAGTCAGGCTCTGATTTATAGCACTTGCTGAGTGTCTTGGAATAAGTGCTCTCACTGTGATTGGTTTCACATTACCAAAGGGACATCACTGAGTCAGAGTTGGAAGAGACAAGCACATTATAGTGTTTCCAAGATACAAAAGAGCATGTCATCTCAAAATCACAGATAACAGCAAAGCAGAATCAATGGGGAGTGGTGAGTTTTGATATTCATTACCCTTGTTTTAAATGTAGCTTTTTAATTCATAATTTAATGTGTATAATATATTTTAAAGTATATCATAGGTTTATATAATTTAATTTTTAAACACTGGCTCACAAGATTCCTGAATATTTCATGAGCCAGAACAAGCCAACCGCAGCACATGACTGGTGTAGTGCAGTCTCTGAGATCCAGTATAAAATACACATGGTAGCATCCAGTGTCTGAACACAAGCTGTCCTCCTCCAAGCCCCACCTGGACCTCTCCCTTGCCTGGTTTCTCTTACCATGACCTTTTCTAACCCTGCCTCTTAAGAGTATGAATCTTTGACCTGAGCCCAGTGACAAATGCCTGCAATCTCAATGGCTTAAAAGGTTGATGCAGGAGGATCGAAAGTTCAAAGCTAGCCTCAGCAATTTAGCGAGGTCCTAAGCAACTCAGTGAAATCCTGTCTCTAATAAAATATAAAATAGGGCTAGGAATGTGGCTCAATGGTTGAGTACCCCTGAGTTCAATCCCTGGTACCCACCCCCCAAAAAAGAGTATGAATCTTGTTCAACAATTACTTAGAAGCTTGCCTTTCTTACTTAGTGTCTGTTTTCTGTCTTATTAAATGAGAGTAGTTACACTGATCCCTCACTCTACAAATATTCCCTAATAAATAAAAAGCTTGATCTGAATAAATTAAAGCTCATTAGGGGAATGTAAAAAGTTTTGCTTGGTACAAAATGTTCCAGTGAGAGTCTTTCAGAATTTAAATGACCTCAGTACCTTAGATTCAAAATTAGAATCACAAGCATATTTATAATTCTTGCTAGCTGCTGTCACTATCTGAGCCTAAGGATCTGGGAAAGCATTAGTTGATAAATACTTTTCAAATATTAAACATTCTGAAGCCTCTGGATGTGTTTTCCTATCAAAAAAAAATTTAAATGATTCCCATGATTTTTTTTGAGAGAGAGAGAGAGAGAGAGAGAGAGAAAATTTTTTAATATTTATTTTTTAGTTTTTGGCGGACACAACATCTTTGTTTGTATGTGGTGCTGAGGCAAGGCGCTTGTCATGCCAGGCAAGTGCGCTACCGGTTGAGCCACATCCCCAGCCCTTTTGGGTTTTTTTTGGCTATGTACATCAAAGTTTGGAGAATACCACCTTTACTTATCAGAGTGTGGACTTTTTTTGGGCAACCATGGATTAGTCCCACTCTCAAAGTTACTATAAAACCTGATTTTAAAGTTAGTTACCCAAATCTACCTCCTTAACTTTCTGCTTACATTGTAAGAATATAGTTCTTCCTGGGATTCTTATTCATTGCATCTTTTAGGCTGGTTAGTATCCTAGCACTCATTTATTTTTCAAAAACATTCCAGCTTAAAACAATCTTCCTTATTATAGTTTTTCATTTACATGAACTGTAGACTTCCTCATATGAGGCATTGTATGTCAGCCTTGCAATCTTTTTTTTTTTTATCTTTTACCATGTTTATATTTCAGGAAAAAATAAAGACTATTCAATTATTATTAATACAAGCAACAATAAATGTTGGCAAGGATTTGGAGAAAAGAGTATACTCATGCATTGCTGATGGGACTGAAAATTGGTGCAACCACTCTGGATAGCAATCTGTGAGAAAAAAATTATTCTTTTACAAAACAAGAAGGGAGAAGTCACCTTGCATAATAGACAGTAGACAGAAGCTATTGAGAGCTGGAATTCCACTTAGAAGACAGTTACCTTCAGGCCTTGGGCAGCTACAGATTCATGCCATTCAATCAACGTCCACACGTCTGTATACTGCATTGAAGACTTTTAGGTTTCTGTTAAGTCTTACAGTATTTAAAACTATTCTCAGTTTTGTTCTGGCATAACTCATAGTTGTTAACCTAGTTAGTCTACTTTTTTAGCTTACTTTTTTCTTTATTTTTTTAAATAAATTACAGCTGAATGCATTACAATTCTTTTTACACATATAGAGCACAATTTTTCATTTCAATAGAGCATAATTTTTCATATTCATATGTTCACACCAATTCGTGTCTTCATACATGTACTTTGGATAATAATGTTCGTCACATTCCACCATCATTGCTAACCCCCTGCCCCTCCTTTTCCCTCCTATGATCTAGAATTCATCTATTTCTCCCATGCTCCCCTTCCCTACCCCACAATGAGTCAGTCACCTTATATCAGAGAAAACATTTGGCATTTGGTTTTGGGGGATTAGATAACTTCACTTAGCATTATCTTCTCCAACTCCATCCATTTACCTGCAAATGCCATGATTTTATTCTCTTTTATTGCTGAGTAATATTCCATTGTGTATATATGCCACATTTTTAATCCATTCATCTACTGGGAGCATCTAGGTTGGTCCCACAGCTTAGCTATTGTGAATTGGATGGATTCAAACTAAAAAGTTTCTTCTCAGCAAAAGAAACAATCTGTGAGGTAAATAGAGAGCCTACATCTTAGGAGCAAATTTTTACCCCTCACACATCAGATAGAGCACTATTCTCTAGGGTATATAAAGAACTCAAAAAGCTAAACACCAAAAAATCAAATAACCCAATCAATAAATGAGCCAAAGACCTGACCTGAACAGACACTTCTCAGAAGAGTATATACAATCAATCAACAAATGTATGAAAAAATGTTCAACATCTCCAGCAGTTAGAGAAATGAAAATCAAAACTACTCTAAGATTTCATCTCACTCCTGTCAGAACGGCAGCTATTATGAATACAAGCAATAATAAGTGTTGGTGGGGATGTGGGGGAAAAGGCACACTCATGAAAAGCAGTATGGAAATTCCTTGGAAATCTAGGAATGGAACCACCATTTGACCCAGCTATTCCTCTCTTAGGTCTAAAGGAGTTAACCTAATTAATCTAAATTGGCCATTTCTTCTCAGATTTCTGGGACCTAGCCTACACTCCTTAATAATGTAGCCACTGGCTACATGTGGCTTTTTTAATTTAATAAGATTAAATAAAATTTTAAAATATGTTTTGTAGTAATAATAGCCACATTTCAGGTACTCAGTAGCTACACATGCCTTGTGGCTGCCTCACAAGACAATAAGGACATAGAATGTTTCCATCACTACAAAAATTGAGGGTTAGGGTTGTGGCTCAGCAGTATAGCACTTGCCTAGCACATGCAAGGCCCTCAGCACTACATAAAAATAAATATATAAAATAAAGATATTGTGTCCAACTATAACTAAAAAATACATATTAATAAATTTTTTTGAATAGAGCGGCTTGATAGTTTTTTCATCTTGACTTTCATTTCAGTAGCTGAAATCTAATTCTATCTTCTCATCTGTTACTGGCACAGTAGGTGGTGTTTAATTTCCAAATTTTGTGAATTTTCCAATCTTTCTTCTGCTGTTGATTTCTAGTTTTATTTCACTGTGATTGGAAAGGACACAGCATGATTTTGATCATTTTCAATTTGTTAAAACTTGTCTTTCGACCTAAAATATTATTCATCCTGAAGAATGTCCCAAAGGCACTTAAGAAGAATTTATTCTGTGTGACCGCTCCATGGAATGTTAAGTGTAGCTCCCTGATTCGTAGTTTGGTTCCTCAGTTTTTTTACTGATCTTATTATCCAAATATTCTACCCATTATTGAAAGTAAGACATCATGGTTCCCTGCTACTTTTGTTTGCGGTCTAATCCTGTCTTGAGTTCTGCTACAGTTTTCTTTATGTACTTAGGTGCTATGATGTGTGATGCATATATATTTATGATTGTTAAATCATCCTGATGAGTTGACCCCCATGCCCCCATAACCCCTTCTAAAGGTAAATGGTGCTCAAACTCCTGGGACAATCATCTCCCACCTCTTTTTTTAGGCTTTTACCACTTTTGTTTGTACCCCTAAACCACTTAATTTAGTTGTGTCTGATCTCAAGCTTTATCAAATGTAATCATAGAGCATAGGCCTGAAATACACGCTGAGCAAAACCATTTCTAATTTTGTTTTGTTTTTTTCTTTTCAGGATAGATGTTTTAGTACTCTGGAAAGTGCCAAAACTTCCCTGATATAATGATAATATGGTACTATAAGAAATTTTAGGGCTGGGGCTGTAGCTAGGAGGTAGAGCTCTTGCCTAGGATGTATGAAGCACTGGGTTTGATTCTCAGCACTGCATATAAATAAATAAATAAAGGTCCATGAACAACTTTAAAAAAAAAAGGAAATTCTAGCTCTTTAGATATGGTTCATTTGTTTTCCACCATTCCTATGAGGAAAGAAAAGTCACAACTTTTGAAGTTTAATGAGACACCTGGAGATAGCAGATGATTGAACTAGGGAAATGATTTAGACTCTACCAGCTTCCTAATTTTGTAGGTTTTAGTAACATCTTTCACAGGAATAACTTATTTACAGAACACCGTCTCTCTAAGGCAAATCCTAGTGGAATCAAAAAAGTGGGAGGTGGTCCCTTCCTGAGAATAAGATGCACGCTGCTTTAGGGAATTGCTTTACACCATTAAGAGCTTCCTGTGCAAGGACACAGGCTTGGTTTTGGAGCTCCTCTTCTTTTAAACGTCTGTATATGGCTCTTTGTTATGATCATAGAGTCCCACTGTGAGTCAGCACCTCCCACCCCTCAGCAGGGTATACCCTTGAGGTCAGGCCTGTACCTCATCAGGTACAACACTGACACTGTTGTAAACAAAGGCAGACAGGCATTCTTGGATCCTCAGAAAAGATGTCTAGCTCTTTGCTACTGTATAAGTTGTGATTCTGGGTCTTTAGAGTTAGACTCAGGTGCCTCAAAACTGGAACTTCCTACTTCTGAGTCTCAGCTATTATGAGATCTCTTTTTGACTCTCAGCTCTATCAACTAAAAAGAAGGGTAAGAATTGAGGTAAAACAAGCTGAAAATATGAAGCAGCTTAGGGGTTTGTCATTCACTGAATATGTATTTATTCATGTTCAACTAATATTTGTTAGGAGTCACTAATCATTTCCCTTATCCGCACCTGAAGAATCAGATAATTAGAGAAATTTGTCAAAGTTATTGCAATGGACATGTGTCAGAGCTGTTTGTATTTTTCCAGGCCAATTACCAGTTCCTAAGGGTAGAGTCCAAGTTTAGACTTGATAATAAAGAAACAACAAAAAGCCCACTAAAACCACACAGCTAATGAATAGTGGGGTCAAGATTCGACCTAGAGTGACAGGTTCCAGAATTCACTTTTAACTGTTTTACCTATTTACTCTTCCAAGAAACCATGGAAATAGTAGGCAGTCATTCACAAAGAAGACAAGGATTGGATTTTGGAAATTATACAAAGAGTTTTACCCAAGGGGACTGTAGCTGTACTGCTTCTTTTGAGTTTTAAGCTTCTAAGTGCTCACACACTGTACAAAAAGTAGTGTACCCATTCTGGATTTTACATCTCCAGGGTCTCCCCGAATAGGAGATGGTAATCAGACAGCATAACCTCCAAATTCATTACTTTTGGCCTGTCTCATACCAGACATACTGTGAGTTTCCTTTCAGCAAATTATGCCTCTGGCTAACAACACATAAGAATTAAGTCTCCAGACAAAAACTGGCCCAGATACAACTCAGAAACTCAAATGTGCATGACCTACTTGAACTGTTTAAGAAACACTCAGCTGGGCACAGTGGCACACACCTATGATTCTAGCTCTTTGGGTGGTAGAGGCTGGAGGATCCTGAGTTGGAGTCAGTGTATGCAACATAATGGGAACCCCATCCCCCCCAAAAAAGCATTCGTATCTTCATAATATATATTTCCCAAACACAAAAGCATGTACTCACCCATGCTCACAATAAGATAAGAAACATGCATTCAAGGCCATGTCAACTTACATATCAATTCAGTCCACAGAAGTTTCCAGGAGAGCCAAAGAAGAGATAGCAATGGCTCACATGTTACCTTCTGCCTAAAAGAATCACAAATAATGATTCTACATTTTTTCCAGAGAGAGTGGTCAGCCTGAGAATGGAATTCCAACTAAAGACACCTGAATTACCCTGACTTGGCACAGAGCAAATATAGCTAAGTCACATAAACCCTGGAATCAAGGGTGGCTTTCCTGTTGCTGGGCAGAATTTGGACTCTGGCTCTGGTGCTGGGACATAGGGCAGGCTTTCTGTCTGTTTTCCCTCTTGTAAAATGGGGCATTTGAGAAAAGACAACACCTGGAACTAGGTGAGCCCAGGTTTTTTTTTTCCACCGTAAAATGCTATAGTCTGTAGCTCTCTTTCATACTCTGGACAGTCCCCAGATTCCACTTCAAAGAGTTTCTCTCTTCATAGTATTAGGGCTTCCCCAGCCCAGTTACATCCCAGCTTTATGTTCCACGACAACTATGTGATCGCCTCAGCTGGTATTTCTTTTTGATGTTGTTTATATCTGTTGCAGAGCTACACACTTGTGATTATTAATGAACCAAGTAGGCGTTACTTTTGAATAATCCTTTTTATATTTAAGGCATTCTGCTACATAATTAAAAGAGCCTGAAAATATAGAAACAATAACAAAACAGTTTTCTTTACTAGTTAAAGCTATTTATAATTTGCTTTTCAAATTTAATTTACTCGAAATAAAGCCTTATGGAAAGCTTTAGGAAAATGCCTGCAGGTTTTTAATCTTCAGAGGTCTCTGTCCCTGTTGAACTTCCAGCACTCAGAGAGGAAAGGCCCTTGCTTCCATGTCCCTCTCATACGTGGCTTTCTTTCTTTCTTCCTCTCTTAGCCTGCTTAGGCTGCTGTAACAAAATGCCATAAATAACCACATTTTTCTCACAGTTTTGGAGTCTGTGCAGCCTCAGGTCAAGGCGTCAGCAGACACAGCACCTGGTGAGGGACTGCCTTTTGCTTCACAGGTGGCCCACTTCTTGCTGTGTCCACCTGTGGTACAAGAGGCAAACCAGCTCCTGGGGGCCTACTTTATAAGGGCACTAATCCCATTCATAGGGGTAGAACTGTCCCCAAAAGGCTGCACCTTCTAACGCCATCAACCAGGGGGTTAGGATTTAGACACATGAGTTGGGGGGCACAGACATTTAGGCCATAGCATCTCTTCCAGGAACAAGGGACGTCATGGTACCTCTGTGTGCCCAGCATGTACCTGTTGACCAGGGGACTGAGTCCTGGTGGATCTGCCACCACAGCACCAGTCAGAACTTGGCACAAGAGAGGCCATGAGTGACTTGATAAGAGTTCTAGAGAGTCCACACGTCATGGTACCAAGCGGAGGAATGTTTCTTGAGTATTCCAGAATAGCTGTGGATGGCCGAGGCAAAATCAGAAGGAGAAATCCTGCTTCCTTCCTAGGAGAGAAACCCTGTGTTCAAGCACTGCTCGAGCATCTCCTGTGCGTGGTCTTCTTGGCTTCAAAGAAGCCAAGAAGCAGTGTGTGATCTGACTGGGTTTAGTGTGGCCTCCTCAGCCTCCCCTGGTTTTCAGTCCCTACCGTCCCCAGTTCTTCCAGGCTGGGTCAACTCACTTAATCTTCTGCAGGTCCACCTCACTGTTTTTAAAGCAATTTGGGATTCAGCAGGACATAGAGAAGTGGCCTGAGGCACAGGGTCTCCACTTGTCCAGGCTTATTGCAGTGTCCGCTTTCCTGTAGGCTGGCCCCAGGTGCACAGGTCCTGTGTCACCCTCGCTGCAGTCCCAACCAGAGCTTTTCTTCCTCTTTCAGATCTTGCAACCCCCATCCCAGACCTAAGCCTACCCCCCAATTCCAGCCCAGATAGAAAACAGAACAATTCATCTAAAGTCAATTCCCTGAAGGAGAAATTTTTAATAACTGAATTGAATATATATACCAATATATCAGCAATTTTAAAGGAAAATTTTGTTAATTTTATTTTTATTGTGTAAATATTTTTCTGATTGGAATTGCTTTATCAATTATTTAGTTTAAAAGCTTTTCTTAAGCCCCTAGAATTTAAGTTTCACAGCTGTATTTCATTTTTTCAATTCTTTAATTATTGTGGGCTCCAATTATTTTCATTGAGAGACTTAGTTTATTAAATATACTTTGCAGTACTGTTACAGTACAGTCATAGTTCTTAATAGGCATAACATATATAATTTATATATACACAAAATACATATACTTTAATTTCCCATAAATTATTTTTATTAATAAATTACTTTACATATACTAAATGAATTTGTATATATTCTTACTGATAATATATGGAAGGATACCTTTTGCTTCAATGTAATCAAAAATATATTCTTTGAATAGATTTAATTAATGTGAATATTCCTATGAACCTTTTTCTTAGGAAAATATAAGAAATCTAAATGATCCTTATGATTCATCATTTAATAAATTGAAGATTATTTATATTACACCTAGAGTAAAATACATTTACTAAATATATTCAGGAGGACTTCTCTGCTCTCTCTTAGGTGGGCTTCAAATCATTACTTTTATTTCTTCAACTAAACCTAGATAAATTAAGTGAGTTCTGCCACATATCCTTTTATGTAGCATAGCCTCACTCCTACCACTGCCAATATAAAGACTGTCAATAAGTTAAAGCAATCAGATATTTCTGTTATGGTATGGAATATTTCAAAATAATTGTTAGTTATAAGAAAAACTAACCCTGAAATATTTGAAGAACAGAGCTGAAATAGTTTCTAAATATAGCACATCAAAGATTAAAACTTTATTTTGTTGACACTCAAGGAAAATATTAAGTGAAAAATCTTGGCTTCTCAGATCAAAGTGATCCATCAATTGTCGATTGGCAGCATTGAGATGCTTTGTTACCTGGAAAACTGCACAGAGAGCATCCAGGGCACATCCACTCAAGGGTTTTTTTTCTGTCAGGTTGTGGCAGAGTGTATGGAATAGATAAGTTCATGGGAATGACAGCAAGTGCTGGTGTCTGTAGCTGGCTCTGGTGCTCACAGTGGCCTTTCAAGGAAGCCAAGTAGTTTCAATATTTTAACTGGAGAAAGCCTCATTTGCATCAATCATGACATCACACTGAACTGCCTATTCCAGTTTTTGTTTACAAAAGTGGCCCTTCAAACTGCATGTGATTCTAGCTGCACATTAGGATTACCTAACGATGTCTGCATAAACTAACTCAAATCTTGGAGTGTGGAATCCTGGTATTTGCATTTTTAAATCATTCCCCAAGCCATCCTTGTATGCACTCAGATTTGGAAAACACTGGTTTGGAACATAATATCTGTGAGATTAAAGAACAGAATAGCTGTAGGAACGCTGCTTCAGTTTTCTGTCCCTAGAGCCTGGTCATTGGCTTTGCTGTTCCCATTTCTTAAATCCTATACTTGACATTGCCTTAGCTCAGAAGAAGCTGGGCTTGGGTTTGCTTGAGATTTATTTGGATACCTGGCCTAATAGCAAGTGGATTTTCTTTAAAAAAAAAAAAAAAGAAAATAAAAAACATTCATACAGCAAAACTCTGTATGAATAACAAACTCGTAAATGCTTTTATAGGATCACATCTTGGCAGTTTGAATTTAATTTATCTAGACACACAATTTTGACCCTAAATTAATTAATTTGTATTACATATTAGCTCCAAATATTAAATTTGGGATGTATTCATTTCTAAAAGTAGGGGGAGCAATTCATGAATACATTTTAAATTTAATCTGACATTGAAGGGCTTCTTGAAGAGTAAAAGAGGCTATTTACACAAACACATTAGGAAGGAATATTTTCCTATGCCAGATTAGGGTCTACTGATTCTCATCAGCACAAATGTTTATTTTAGTTTATCTTTCACAAGCAGCTCTCTCCGCATTTTAGTTAAATTAAGGCACAAGAGAATCACAAAGTGCTTCATGAAGATGGGGCAAGAGGTGTGGCACAGTTGCTTGGACACCTGGAATAGCCATAAAGATTGGCATCTAGACAAAGCAACAGTTCTGGTGTCACCATTGGGAGCTGCCTTTTGGGCTATTCATACTTAATTTACCACCCATAAATAATGTTTTACCAGCCATCTGGGCATTCATTAATCCAGTCACTCCTTTTGTTGTTGTTGGTAGTGGTTTTGTGGAGTGGTTGGTTGTTTTTCCCCATACTGAGGATTGGTTTATTCTGAGATAGCTTCTCACTAAGTTGCCCAGGCTGGCCTCAAACTTGCTCTCCTCCTGCCTTAGCCTCTCAGGTTCCCGGGATTTCAGGGAGATACCATGCCTGGCCAAGTCCACTCAAGTCAACACATATAATTAACTGTATACTTTTCACAATCAGGGACAAGAATATTCATCCATTTTCAGCATAATTCATCTATTATGATTTTTGCTAAGCCTGACTGCCACTGAGGACTACATTTTATTGCATAATAACTTTCAGTATTAGGATACATTTAGCATATTAACAGCTAATATTTTGATACCTGTGGTCCCCGGGTGAAAATAGTGTTCCAGTTTGAAGTTAACAAAATAACCTAAAGGTATTTCAAGCCAGAATTTATACAGAGTTAATACTGACAAAACTACCCTGTAGTAAGTGATGATAATGGTATTGAATAAAGTTCAATGGGGAGAAAAAAAATCTGTTTAAAAAGAAGAACATCATCTGAAAAAAAAAACCACAATCTTTACTAACTGTAATGTTTTTCATGGTATTATTGAGGGTGAGATATTCTCAAATCATTTATTAAATGCTGTAAGGTTACATTTCCTATTTAACTCTAAGTTGCATTTTAAAAGAGAGAGTACATTCATAGGAAAATGAAAAAAAAACAAGCAAGCAAGCAATATTAAAAACCAGCTCTTGGGTGAATTAAAATTTTATATTAAATATTTCCCAGGGAGCATATGATATTTAAATTTCAAGGAACAAACCTCTGTCAAAGCTGCCACACAGCTAGTTTCTAATATTTACATCTTTTCCAATTGTACCACATCCAATAGCCTGGAGGGATAGCCAGAGAAACAGCCTACTAAGCCCCTGCACGGCAGGCTTTAGGATGGTGGGTGAGGGCTGGACCACAGTGAGTTTTTATCAAACATAAGGATTACGATTGCTCTTTTCCTCTTCCTTTCATCTGTTAATTGGATAAATGTTTATTAAGGCCGAACTGTGTTCCAGACACTCACTAATGCACCGAAAATATAGAATGAATAACCATCTTTTCTCTTCATGGTACTTTACCTTACCTAAAATCCCACACATCAGTCTGATGGACAGGGGTTGAGATTAGCCTGGACCAAGCATTTCTGGGGAGGTAGAAAAGGACAAAGAGTTCTGGATCCAATCCACGTAGGTTCTTGTCTAGGTTTTCAGTGTAAAGAGGGGAGGAGGCAGGATGAGCTATAGCTCTGTCATTTCCTGAACTACAGAAAATGGAATGACCAGTTCTAACATATGTTTAAAGAGGGCTTGATAAAACTGGAACTGACAGTTAAAACTCAGGCTTATTTAATCGGAATGCTTGGTAAACACTGATGAAGGCTCACGGATTTCTTCTGAAATCTCCCAGGGGCATTTCAGTGTTGGTTTCATTAGCCAACCCTGAAGGAAGAGCCCACATGTTCACCTTGGCAGTGATCCCATGGCGGTGGCCAGATTTTCACCTGCGTGCCTGTGTAGTCAGGAACCGATGAGCTGTCCCACCCTGACCTCCTGTGCGTTTCAGGAGCTTCTGTGACGTCACACCTCCCTATGTTTCTCCCTCCTACTTGGGGGACTCCTTCCCAGCCTCCTTTGTGGTCCCGCCTATCTCTTGCTCATTCTTTCAATGTCTGTGTCCTTTCGGACCTGATTCCCACTCACACACTCCTCTGATGCAATTTCATGTCAAATACATACTCCAGGTCAATTCTCTCCTGAGCCTCAGGCTCCAATATCCAACCTCCTGCAATTTACCCAGCTGGAGATCCACAGGCATTTCAATTTCAGCTCTTCAGTGCTGAACTCCTGAGCTCCCTTGATTCAACTACCACATCCCCCAAACTTGCCTCTCACCTGTGTTCCTTCCCTTAAGAACTGAAACCCATCATCAATCCAGTTTCCCAAGCTAGATATTTAGTGAACATTCTTTTCTCTTCTTTCTCTGTCGCACCTCACATCAAATTCTGTACCTTAAATACATCTTGACATGCCAGTGTCTTACCACTGTTGGTGGCTCTTCTACTCACCATTCTTTCTCACTGCCCTCCTTACTCTGTATCTCCTACTATCTCTTTATTTGAATCCATGGTGTTTATTCTACACATCACAGCCCAGAAAAAAAAATTGCAAAAAAAAATGTGACTTTCTTTGTGTCAACCCTTGACAGAGTTAAAACTCCTTAATGTGGCTTACGTGATTGGTCCTCTAGCTTCTTCTCCCCTTCGACTCCTTCTTCTTGAACACCCTGCTCTGTTAATTTGGGTTCCTTGAACATATCATGCTTTTATGCTTCACAAGACCTTTGCATTCTCCGCCCACAATGTTCTTATAAGGGATTTTTCACAGATTATCTGATAATGTGAATCATCAAGTGATCCCATATGTAATACTTCTCCAGTGGAGTGTCTCTAAATGGGCCTGATATTCCTGCTCCTTTCTTAATATTGACACATTAGAAATGAATGGATCCAGGATGTGTGGGATTTGAATACTGTACTTTTCATGAGATTATAAAAAAGCATACAAATCATAACTACAAAATTAGGTAAGAAAACTTGCATTATTATCTAGCCCTTCTGGTAATTCTTATTTGGTCAGGTTGCCACCAAATTAAGATTCAAATTTGGAAAATACTGGATTAAAAGATTGAAGGACAGATGTAAGCTTGAATCCCCAAAGAACAAATAGTTCCAATCAGCTCGTTTAATTTTCTTCAAACACTTTTGTAATACAGAGATCACTGGTCCTAAGAACTTAGATGCCCTATGTTAGATTCATAAGACTGTTTCATTACCACATTCCATTTGTGCAGAAACCCTATCAGTTTGTCAGAGAAAAACCTGCTATGAACTTCTCAGAACTTTTAAAAAACAGATTTTGGAGCAGCAACAGTATTTACCTCATGAAACTAAAACATGCATTTGTGCATATGGTTGTCTTGTCCACTATGCAAATAACTAATGTGAATTAAAACAAATTTAACAGAAAATATTAACACAGAAATCTTAGTAATTTCATCAATTAAAAAAAAACTAGCAAACATGTTCTGAGGAAACCATACAACTATTTTAGGTCAAGGACTTGAATCTGTTCCTGATGTTGTATATGCTGTTCTCTACCAAGGAATAAGAAGAATCCAGCAGTCACCACTTATCTGCAAATTTCCTTTCCACAATTTTAATTACCTGAAATCAATAATAGTCTAAAAATATTAAATGGAAATTCAAGCAATAAAAACATTTATAGATTTTAATTGATGTGCCGTTTTGAGTAGAGATGGGATCTTGTGCAAACCTGCCCGGTCCCTCCTCATCCATGCTCACTAGTCATTTAGGAGCTCTCTTAGTGACAGAGGTACTGTCTTGATATCACAGTGCTTCTGTTCAAGCAATCTTTATTTTACTTAATATTGGTTCAATGCACAAGAGTAGTCATGCTGGCCATTTGAATAAGACAGAGAAGTCATAAAATAGTTCCTTTAAGTGAGAAGACTGAAGTTCCAAATCTAAAAAATGAATAAATCACATGCTGAACCTGCAAGGCTCTGAGGTAAAATTGTGAAATTGTGAGGAAGGCAAAAAGAAATCCATGCTTTTACTCCCAGGCCTCGAGGGGCCACTACTGCTGAAACCACATCCTAACTAAGTCATAAGTTAACTTTAGATGGCACCGGTATTACATTTGTATGCATATTTCGGAGAAGTCATGGTGTAAGTTTTGGGTTTGGTACTACCTATGGTCTCAGGCATCCAGTGGGATCTGGGAACATGTGTCCTGTGTATAGAGGGACTACCACAGTCCAAGATGCCATTTCACCTTCACAGGCCTCCCTTCCTCTGAAGGGAAGTGGTTACTTTCTAAGACATGTGCATACAGGTGCACATTCATCATTAGCATTCTCCATTTTTGAGATCCAATAATGTTAGTAGGATTTTTAGTTAATTTTTTCTAAAGACTCTTTGTAATACTGTATTTAAAAAGATTGCTTTAATATTTGCTAAGTAGGATGGGTAGATTTTGGAGACCTTGTCTTCCAAATTAGTTTTCAAAAATAATTTTTCCACGCACTGTGTTCTATTGCTATGGAAGTAGTGGGAGTAAAGAAAATTTAAGAGTGAGAAGAAAGAACGAAGCTTCCTTTTTATACTCTTTGAATTGAGACCTGCAATTTTACTTTGTATTTTCTTCAAAAGAAAAAAAAACTGAGTTGCATTCCATTTTGTCTTAAGAATAATTACTTTATTGTTTCTACAAAATAGCATATCCTCATTATTTTTAAAATTCAAGCAACACCAAAAAGTACTCAGAGGAGGGCGGCAACTGAACTAAAAATCAAACTATTGGCAAAAAAAGAAAACATAGATTTCTCTGCATGCACAGAGAGAATAAGGGATGGATAGATGGATAATTACTCTTTGTCTTCAATTCCTGGAACAGGGCCTGGTTCTGATTAAGTACTCTGTTAAAAATACAGTGAATGGATGAATCAGATTGTACTATTTTTTTCTGGAGTCATACTGCCCAGATTAGTATCCCAGTTCTACTGCTTACTGTCTGTTTGACCTTTAAAAAATATCTCAGTGTCCTCATTTGCAAAACGGGGAGATGATATTCTCCTTCATCAAAGAAATCCTTGGTTTATTTTTTATTCTGTGTTTTAGTTATGAAATATACAATGATTACCAACAGCACTTGGAATCAGTGCCTTGCTTCATGTTAAAGTTCTGGAAGTTTTATCCATTACTGTTTTTGCAACATCAATTAAAATGCCAACACAGGGAATACGGCAAAGAAAGCCTTAGCAGTGTTATGAAAATAGTTCTGACTGCACAGATCTCTGGAACTGTGTGCAGAAACGATCTGCAGAACAACCAAGCACTTCAAATCACCTCTTGCCAAAGTAGAGGCTATGGTCTAAACTCTTGGAGCCCTTGGAAGTCATCTTCTTTATGTACAGCTGCTTGTGGAGGTGGATGCATGCTTTGCCTCTTTTTGTAACCACTACTTCTAGAGGTCTATGCTTGGGACCCAACTCTGCCTTATTGTATTGTTGCTAGTAAATCCATGGCCGTTCCTTTATTCTTCATTTTATGACTGGCAGAGGGAGAGCCTGTGATTGGAACATGTTTTTCCACCTTCATGCAGAGTATGTTTGGAGTTTTGAATTAGTTAAAAGTCATCACTGTTTTAAACTATTGTGCTTGGATTTTCCTTTTCCTTGCAAATAGGAATTCCTGTTAGAACAGAAGCACTGAGTATTATAGGATCAGAAATTGATCTGAGAGTTTTGAGGAAGTCAAGTGAAGGTCTTGAAGACAAGTTGGAGGATTAGAGATGGAGCCTCACCTATTCAGTGTGAGAAGCCAAATATGTCTTGTCACTGAAGGAGCATAAGGAAGAAAAGGTTTTAGAGCTGTCCATGAGAAGCTGTTGTCACTGTGTGTCCATAGCCAAGCTTCTGGGGGTGCATCCGTGGGCACTGACAGTCTCAGTGCCACAGTCAGGAAGAAGAACTGCAGAGCAGAAAGAAGATGACAAACTGGCCTCCAGTGGGCAGCTCTTCTTCTGTCTCTGCCTGCCTATCAGAAGACCATCGATGTCATAGTCACTGCCTTGGTTCCACTTTCCAAATTCCATCCTAGTTCTTCTCTTGGCCAGCTCCAGTCTGGCACACAGGGAGGGAATTGTGGTGATTCCCAGGTTAGTTGCACCAACAGGTAAAAACCACAGAGGATAACGCCAAGTATTGCCCCCTTTTTTTTTTTTGGTATAAATATTAGATTTATCAAATAGCTGTCGAAAGAAGAAATATCAAAGACTTTTCTAGAGAAATTTCCTCCATTTTGCAAAATTTGTAAAGCAAATTGCATTTATTCAGATTAACATGTAGGATCCATATAAACTATATAAGATGAACCCTTTTTTCATAAGGATTAAGAATTTTTAACATTAAAATCACATAAAAGTCATTCTTAATTCGCTATAACCTAAAGAATGCTTGGTGCATATTCATATTCTTCAAATACTGTATCAGTTTCAAAAATTAATCAGTAACATATTATTTTATCATCAAAAAAGTTAACTAAAATTATTTTATATGCACACACATACAACACACAGATATATAACACACACATATGCATACCCATAGGTACCCATATTTGCAGAATCCCACAAGGTCTCTTAGCAGTATCCAGTGCCCAATAAATGTGTCCTATTGGTGGAGGGTTTAAGTTAAGACAGCATAAGCATCAGTAAGTCCTGCTTATTGATTTCTTTCTAGGTTTACAAAGGTCTTTGTCACACATAAAACATTGTTTATAATCAGCTTCACTTTCTCCCCTATTATGCTTTCTCACCATACATGTTTTCACTGTGGCATGCATAGTGACTTGGATTTCAGAAATTTTGAAAGCATGAAAACATTCCATAAGCCACAGTGCTTCATTAATTAAAATAGTGTCCTCAGAAGTCTTAGTTCCATAATATCTCTTGGCAATCATTAATAGAAATTTTGTGATTGCAGTTTCCTTTAGAGGAGCATCCCTTAGATACTTGTCAAGAAATGAAAGTGGGCTTTCTTTTATATTGGCTAAAATAGATTAAAAAAATACTTTGGGATTCACCTAGCCCTACCCCATCCTCATAGATAATGAGACAGAGACCTTTAGTGAGAATACTGTTTGCACGGTCATGCACCTATTTAGTGGTGGAACAGTGTGTATTTCAGGGTCTCCTGAATGTCATTGAAGTTTAATAAAAAAAAAAAAACCTTATCAAAGAATATTTGCATATTGTATAATTTACACATTTCAAGCACACAGCTCAGTGATTTCTAGTGTTACTGGGTTTGAAACATCCCTATGGATCCATTTTAGGACATGTTCATCACTCCAACAACATCTAGTGTGCCCATTTACTCTGTCCCTGTCACCATTCCCCTGTCCCAAGACATTCCTAATCTCCGTAGGTGTGTTTTTTACTTTGATGCTTTTTTTGCTACAATATGCTGACACAAACATTCTCATCATCTTTCATAAACACCATCAATGAACCTTTTCTGGCATAGAAGTCTTATCCAAATCAATGTTTTTATCTTTTGAAAATGTCTTACAAATAAAAATATATCTTTATTCCTCATCTAATCTAGCCAAAAAGATATAAGAATATTTTTTCTTATAGTCATTTTTAGTAGGATATTTACAACTGATACAACACCCCTATTAAATGAATGTGTATCATTAAAATATGGGAAATTGGCTGGGCACAGTGGCATATGCATATAATTCTGATAATTCAGGAGGCTGGTACAAGAGGATATAAGTTCAAGGCCAGCCTTAGCAATTTAGCGAGGCCTTAAACAACTTAGTAAGACCCTATCTAAGTATAAAAAAATAAAACACAGTGGAATATTATTCAGCCATAAAGAAAAATGAAATTATGGTATTTGCTCATAAATGGATAGAACTGGAGGCTATGATAATATGAGAAATAAGCCAATGCCCCCAAACCAAAGGCCAAATGTTCCCTCTGATATGCAGATGCTGACTCAAAATAGGCAGCAGGGAGGGAGGAGTGGAGGTTCACTAAATTAGATTGGGGTGGGGGTAATGGCTGGAAGGGAGGGAGATGGGAATGGGGAAGACAGCAGAATGAATAGGACGCAACTTTCCTATGTTAACATATGAATACTTAACCAGTGAAACTCCACAGCATGTCCAACCACAAGAATTAGAAGTTATGCTCCTTGTATATATGATATTATGCATGATATTGTCAAAATATATTCTACTATTATTTGTAACTAACAAGAACACATAAAAATTCTATGGAAAAAATAAAAAATAAAAAGGGTTGAGGTATGATTCGGTGGTAAAGTGCCCTTAGGTTCACTCCCTAGGACCAAAAGA
Organism: Spermophilus citellus; assembly: GCF_964194105.1. Taxonomy (NCBI): domain Eukaryota; kingdom Metazoa; phylum Chordata; class Mammalia; order Rodentia; family Sciuridae; genus Spermophilus; species Spermophilus citellus. The sequence continues at coordinate 51,306,409 of NC_138188.1, forward strand.
GAAAAAGAAAGAAAGGAAGGAAGGGAGGGAGGGAGGGAGGGAGGGAGGGAGGGAGGGAGGGAGAGAGAGAGAGAGAGAGAGAGAGAGAGAGAGAGAGAGAGAGAGAGAAGAAAGAAAGAAAGAAAGAAAGAAAGAAAGAAAGAAAGAAAGAAAGAAAGAAAGAAAGACAAGAAAGGCAGGAAGGAAAATCAAAATCATTCTAATTCTTAGGATCCACTTATTTCTGATGAAATCTTATTTTTCTAAATTAGTGTGCCATTCCTTTCAAGTTACTCAATTATCTCAGAAAAACAGAAAAAAACTTGATAGTATATGGAAATAAGCTTGAATATATACCACATTTGAGTTGAAATGTCACTTTTAGAGGCAAGATATTTAGTTTCTATTAGATCAGAGAAAGGGAAAAAAACATATCTAATAATCCCAAGAGTAATGACACACTATAATTCAAAATTTCTGTAGGATTTTCTATAGCCTGTGATGGCTGTGCTTATGGACTCAGACAAGTTTAAAAGTATGAATTGAAAATATGAGAACACAATTCCCATAAATGTGAAGTAAAGTGAATGCAATGACACATCCATTTCAGCAGCGCTTATTGTGCTTATACGGTCAGTGTAGAATGGTTTCGACAGGGCGCATTGTGCCTACAAGGTCAGTGTAGAATGGTTTCATGCTGCACTTGACCAGTTTTTCATCAGAGAGGTTCATCATTTGCCATAAAATTTTGAAAAATGCTTTAGAACATATTAAAGGTATTTGAAAAGGTAAGATTTTGTTTTGTATTGTATTTAGCTATAAGCAGGCATTTAAGGGATTTCTATTATTCCCTAAATTGAAATTGAATTCTCTTTTACTTCTGTACATTGCTTACACTATAAAATAACAAAAACTACTTATCTGTGAAGTCATGTAATTTTAGAGCTGTAAGGAGCCAAGCATTTTATTGTCTCCTGATATTCAAGTTTGGTCTGTGAAACACAGCCTTAGCATCATCAGCTGGGAGCTTTTAACAAGTGCAGAATCTCAGGTCCACAAACAGAACTACTGCTTCAGATTCTAACACAAAACCCAAGTCTTTAATTTTGATGAAGTCCAACTTATGGAGTTACCTTTTATGAATCTTGATTTTGGTTTCCAGTCTAATACAACATTTTGCCCAGCCTTAGAGCTCAAAGATTTTTTGCTACATTTTAAAACAGAAGTTGTATATTTACATCTTTTTGACTTCAACAGTAAATTTTGAATAAAGTATGAGATAGATATAGGTTAATTTTTTTCCTCTACTTGTGTCCAATTGCTCCAGCACTGTCTGTAAGAAAGGCTCTTTTATTTCTACCGAATTGTTTCATTATCTTTGTAGAAAATCAGCTGCATATGCATGTGAATCTACATTTGGATTCTCCATTCCGTCCCACTGATCTGTGTGTTTAGCCCTCTATCAACAACATAGTGTCGATTATTGTACCTTTACTGACATTAGGAATAGGAACACTGATTCCTATCACCATATTCATTCTTTTTAAGAGTAATTTTTAGCTAGTTAATTTGCCTTTCCATATAAACTTTAAAAGACTCTTGTCTAATATCTGCAAAAATGTCTTGCTGGGATTCTGATAGGAATTACATCAAACTTATGTTTTGATTTGGAGAGAATTGACATCTTTACTAGTTGAGTCTTCCAGTCCATGAACACCATAGGTGTCTTCCTTTATTCATATCATTGATTTAAGAATGCCATGTAGTTTCCAATATGTAAGTACATATGTGTTTTGTATGATTGACATCAAAGTAACTTTTTTCAGCAATTGTAAATGGCGCCATATTTTCAACTGTTTATGTTCGCATGTTCATTATTGGTGCATATAAATACCAATGATTTTGTACATATACTTTGTATCCTACAATCCTGCGTAGGATAATCATTCTAAGAGTATTTTGTAGATTACTCAGGATTTTCTACCTAGACTAATCATGTCGTCTCCACATAGTGACAGTTTTCTTTCTTTCTTTCCTGTTGTATAACCCGTTTCCTTTTCTTAACTTTCTGCACTGGCTAGAACTCCCAGCAGTGTGTTGAATAAAATCGATGAGCACCTACATCCTCGACTTGATATGGTCTTAGGAGGATTGTAGTCTTTCAACATAAAATATAACGTTAGCTCTAGAGTTTTATGGATGTCTTTATAAAAGCGAGGAAGTTTTTTTTCTATGCCCACTTTTCTGAGTTTGTTTTTGTCACAAATGGATATTGGATCTTGCTAAATACTTTTCTGCATCAATTGATAAGATCATGTAATTTTTCTTATTTAGCCTACTAATTGATCACATCAATTAAGTTTTGAGTATTGAACCCACCTTGCATTTTTTAATAATCTCCATGTGGCCATGGTGTATAATTATTTTTATAGATTTCAGAATTCCTTTTGTTAGTACTTGTTAAGGATGCTTGCATCTATATTCATAAATCAGATCAATCTGTAGTTTTATTTATTTTGTATTGTTTTTGTAGTTTCGGTATCAGGGCAAGCCTTGGTTTATTAGATAGATGAAGAAGTATTTTTCTATTTTCTGCAAGAGACTGCAGAATTTATATTAGTCCTTCCCTAAATGTTTGATAGATTTCTCCAGTGAAACTACCTGGGCCTGAATATACTTCTTTTTTGGCATTTTAAAATAATGATTGCAGTGGTCTTAATAGGTATAAAGGAAATTCAGACTACCTATTTCATAGTGTGTACGTTGTGGTAGTTTTTGTGTTTTTAAAGGAATCAGTCCATTTCATCTAAGTTGTCAAATTTAAATGTGCAACATTGTTTATAGTATTTCCTATCTTTTCAATGTCTGCAGATTCTGTGTTGACTTCTTCTGTTTCATTCCTAATACCGGAAATTTGTGTCTTCCTTTTTTTTTTTTTTTAATCTATGTTGCTAAAGGTTTGTGAATTTTATTGATCTGTTAAAAAAAAAGCAACTTTTTTTTTCATAGACTTTTTCCCCTGTTGTTTTTCTGTTTACAATTTCATTGATTTCTTCCCTTATCTTTATATTTCCTCCTTGATATTTGCTTGGTATATTTTGTCCTTTTTCTAAACAATGTATTGAGGTAAGAGCTTAGATTACTGACTTGGGACCATTTCTCTTTCCTAGTATGTGGATTGAGTGCTTTAAATTTCCTTGTCAGAACTGCATTAGCATGAATTTTGACGTGTTTATTTTAATTCAGTTCAGTGAATTTTTTAATTTCCCTCATGACTTACACTTTGACTCATGGGTTATTTATAGGTGTTTTGTTTAGTTTCTGAGAGTCTGAAGATTTACCTGTTAGATCTTTCTGCTATTTTTTACTACCATGATTCCATTATGACCAGAGAACAATAGTCTGTATAATTTAATTTCTTTTAAATTTATCTGCGTTTGTTCTATGGCCCAGACATGGTCTATATTAGTTTATGTTTCATGAATACTTGAAAATACAGTGTATCCTGCTGTTGTTAGGTGGAATTTTCTTTTATAAAATTTTCTACAGATTGGTGATCAGATCATACTGGTGGATGGTGTTAATCTTCAATCCATGTAGTCTATCAGTTGTCCACAGGGAGTGTCGAAGTCTCTTTTATTGCAAACTTGATTCTTTCTCCTTTCAGTTCTACCATCTTGTCTTATTATTTTACAGCCCTGTTGTCTGCTATATGTACATTTAGGATCGCTATGTCTTCCTGGTGCATTGATCCTTTTGCTACTCCATGATAATCTTCCTAATTGCTGATAATTTTCTTTGTTCTGAAGTCTCTTTTTTCTCATATTAATATGGACACTCTTGTTTCCTTTGATTGATTTCTGCATAATATGTCTTTTCCTACTCTTCTATATTCTACCAACTCATTTTTACAATTATACATAGTTTGGACATGATTTCAATCCATTCTGCTAATCTCTGATTTTTACTTGGTTTATTTAATTTCTAAGAATAAAAGGAACATGCTAAACAGGAGATAAAACATTGTTTGATAGCATTGACTTACCTACTTCTTCCTCATCTCAACCACTGGTACCAGGCATGGGGAAAGAAGTCTGGAAGACATCTTGGATTCCTCTCGCTTCACCTTCCAAAAACAACTAATGTCTTTGGAGCACTTGCTATGTGTGAGGTGTCCCACTACTGTTGCAGGTGCATTCACTTGCTTAACATTCACGTTCTGCACATGAGATGGCTGAGGCTTAGAAAGTTGAGGATTACAGAGATAGTGACCATGGGGTTTAATGCCCAGTGCACGTCACTCCACAGTCCACAGTCCCAAGAGTTCTACTGCCTTTCAAGTCCTCACCAGGTTTGCCACTTCTACTTCCAGTACTGAAGTCCAGATCCTTACTCTGCACATGAGATTTTTAAAACCTCTAATAGCTCCCGCTGCTAGCCCACTGTCCTTCCTCCAATGCACCCCTCACAGGATCCTCAGTTGTCTTCTTTGGTCCCGAGAGGCACAATGGAATGGTTTTGGAATCTTGAGTTTAGTTTAGATCAGAGTTCCAACTTCACTTTCCTTCTGTGATTTATTTATTTATTTGTTTGTTTGTTTGTTTGTTTGTTTATTTATTTATTTTGCTGGGGATTGAACCCAAGGCCTTGTGCATATGAGGCAAGCACTCTACTAACTGAGCTATATCCCCAGTCCACTCAACCTCAATTTCCCTAAGGAACCCTGCAAGTTAGTTACCTCTTCACACCTGACCTTCTGATCTGCAAAATGAAAATGCTTTTACCATGCTTACAATTACATTAAACGAGGATTTACACGCAAAGTGCCTAGGGCAGCACCTGGTAGTAGTGTATCTGACTTGTTTCCACAATTATAGAAATGAGAAACAGAGGTTCTTCCTTGTCTGTGGGTTACAAGCAAATTCACATCTGTGTTCAGCTTCTCATCCCTGAGTCAAACCTGTCCTGACCCACTTTTCACTTCCTATGTGATTTTCCCAACTTCCAATTGCCTAGAACATGCTTGTCTCACTTTTCTGCCTATTAAAACTACCTTTTAAAGGCCATTTTCTTATGGTTCTTCTCTGAATATGCCCTCACATCCTAATGTGAATAAATGCTTTCTCTCTCCTATATCCACAAGACACTGCAGGAATTAGAGAGTGGGATGTCTTCCATCTTTTATCTCAGGCTTCTAGCTGCAGTGGGAGAGTGAGAGGCCACCCATATTTTCACTACACCTTGAAATAGCATAATTGCCACAGTTTTGGCTGGGCACAGAATCACGAGCCACTCAAGCAGGAACAAAACTTTATTTTGAAAAAGCCGCCGATACTCTCTAGGCGCCGGCAAGCCAAACCCTGTCCTCCCACGCGGGCGTCTACCGGAACCGCGCACCTCCCGGAACCGGGGGTCCCCCGGACCTCCCCCAGAATTCCTTTCTACTATCCTTCCCCAACCAATGGGAACTCTCCATGAGTCCCGTAACATAAGTCCGGTAGCAGGCCAAGGTGAACAGCGGGAGTCCAATTTCCATATGAATGTAAATCTTAACATAATCATATCTCAGTGGCTAGCTGGCGTCACTTTACAACCAAAGGTGCCATACATCGTATATTTGCTTGTGGCTCCTAGCACATAATGGCTAACAGTAGAGGATCTGAGAAAGTGACTTTGGATTTGGATTTGACTCTGCCAAGAAATGATTTGTTTTACCACCTATAACTCAGTTATATCATTTGTGTGTGTGATGGTGACAATCAATGTCTCTCATAAGATTAATGTGAATATTAACTATGAGAGTGGAGGTGCTCAGCAAGAAGTCTGACCTGTGGCTTGTGTTTAGCGGTATCAATAAGTACTTGCTATGAGAATATCAATCTTAAATCAGTTATAGGCTTTGTATCATTATAAAGAAAAGGCTTAATTTATGGGCCTAAGTCCTGGGAGAACTAATGGTGAAGTGTGTTCACATGCCTGGCCCTTTCCATGCCAGTGGTGGCCTTTGATCAAAGCTGTCCTATCCTGCCTCTAGCAGCTCTTGTGTGCTCTTACTTGGGTTTACTAAATATTTACATGAATATGGCAGTATACTGCAAAGAAACTTTGGGAGTTGAATAAATAAGTAAATAGAAAGACAGCAACCACGTAATTTTACTTACTGAGTAAAACTCCAAAGAGCAAATGATTAAACATTGGCTTTTCCTTTCCTCACCAAGTTCTCACTCTACTTTTTTCCTTTTAGTGTCTCTATCCCTTTTCCCCAAAACCATTTTAGGTGGTCTTGCTTGACTTAAATTTCTCAGTTTGTACATTTTTAGAGACTAAAAGTCATCTAAATCACCTATAGGTCATCTATATGAGTTTATTTATATTTGCGTTGTCAATCACTTGGATTATTCATGAGTTAATGATACAGTCCTCCTTTCCAGGGCAGAAAACCCATGACCACCTCCCAGATCATTGAAAATGGGTATGATGTTACCTGCTATATTATATCTTTCTGAAGTTGAGTGATTCAGATCAACAGAATATTTCACCTTGTTAGGAGCGAAATTAAAAGGAACTCTTTTTATATTGTAATTTCACCCTGAATTCACCTAGAGGCGTATAGCAAAGAAATAAAAAGTATTCAATGTACCCAAGGTCAGTAAGTCTGAGTCAAATAACACAGTAGATTATTTGTGCTAATGTGCTCACATGGCATGTTCCCCCTCCTGAAGTATTTGTGAGGTTTAGATACTGCTTTTCATTTCCAAATAAAAAGGCTCCCTGCCACCCACTCAGGATTACAGCGATAATGGATCATCATTATTTCTGACAGCATATGCTAATTCATTGACTTTTTGATGGAAAGAAAACAGAGACTATGAAATGAATCATTTTATGTTCTCTGAATCTATCATTCTTTATCATGCAATACATTTTCACATGCAATTAAGTTCTATATATTTTATTTTTAAAAAGAATACATTCTAATATAACATTCTGATGCACTTATGACTGCCAATACATATTACATAGGACTGTCAAAATACAAAAATAAAGTTGTAAATGCAATATTTAAAAAAAATGATCCTATTTTTTGTGCTTTAGAAGGTTAAAATATGGAATCTAAAAATCATGTAAGGTCAATGTTACAGATGCATTTATTCATGCATAATTATAATCATTCAACAAATATTTTTTGAGGGCCTGCTATGTGCTAGGTACTGTTACAAATGTCAGAGAAAATAAAGATCAACTGGAAATGTTCTTTTCCCTTGAGGAGATTATATTTTCTGTGAATTGGAGAAAAGCAACCACATAGCCTGTCTCCAAGAAAAAGTGGGAAGTTGTAGGACTTTGCAAAATAAAGTCATTTACATATAAATTTTTGTACCTATTTGCATAAAACATTGTATTGCATTTTTGCTAGACAAATCACCACAAACTCGGGTGGCTTAAAATAATAGAAATCTGTGTTCTGAGGCCCAGAAATCTGAAATCCAGGTGTCAGCAGGGCTGTGCACTCTCCTGAGGTCCTTTCATGCTTCTCTGTATCTCCCAGTAATCCTTTGTGTTCTTTGGCTTGTGGTTACATAAATCCAACCATTATCTGCATCCTCGAATGGCCAACTTCTGTGTGTGTGTGTGTGTGTGTCCAAATTTTCCTCTTCTCCTAAGGATACCAATAGCTGTGTGAGGGCCCATTTGAATTCAATAACTTCATCTCAATTTCATTGCACCTGCAAAAACCCTATTTTCAAAAAAGGTCACATTCACAGAGGTGGGTAGACACCAATTTTGGGGGGACACTATTCAGCTCAGCACCAGTGTAAAGATAGATTAAGCCAGTATTGATAGGTTTTTGTATTATCTCTTACTTCACACAATTAATGTTCATTTTCTCATAAAGCTTTATTGCCATTTTCTGTTGGTGTCTTTTCAAAATTATTCTTGAGGGGCTGGGGATGTGGCTCAAGTGGTAGCGTGCTCGCCTGGCATGCATGCAGCCCGGGTTCAATCCTCAGCACCACATACAAACAAAGATGTTGTGTCTGCCGAAAACTAAAAAATAAATAATAAAATTTCTATCTCTCTCTCTTTAAAAAAAAAAAATTGTTCTTGAACTTCTGAATGGGTTGCAAATCCGTGGACAGCACGGCACTATGGTTGTAATTCATGTTCCTTCTCTATTTTTCCCCAGGCAGAACTCTTACATTTACAATGATGGACACTGAACTTGAATATTTATAAAACAGTTTTTCCAGTAAAATTAGGGAGGAGATTCTGACTTATTATAGACTCTAGCACTCTGAGAATGCTGTAACTTTTTGTCTAACTAGAGCCAGAAGATTATTTTAATAGACTGTGATAATTCAACTATTTTAGTGGCATTTTCTATTCTTTAAAATGTGAATAAGAAATTAGCTATATACCCCAACTGGGACTCTTATTCCAATCAACCAAAACATGAGGGCAAGATTTTGAGACATAACCTTCCATCCAGAGTATCTTCTGTTTCCTAACCTAATAAGAAAGCAAACTCCAAATGTAGTTTAGAATCCAACTCTGGAGGCCTGGGGCTGACACCATCATGAGTAAGAGTCTCTGCCTCCTCCACTACCCAATACATTTCCATAACTGAAATAATAACCACAGTAACAAAGAAAAAATGATACAATTTAGAGATGAAAAAATCTTAAAATAATGTTGAAAACAATTGTCTGGTAGTCTTTCAAAATTTTTTCTAGGCCTATAGTATAGAAGTACCGTGTATCTACTTTATTCCTATACTTGAATAATTTTCTGGCTTGATTTCTGGTGGGTATTTTTCTACAAGAAAACTATAATATAGATTTGCAGTTGGCTTTTATAATGTAAATTGTATGGAAGTGGTTTTACCCATGCAGCCTGTACAGCCTTACCTCATTCATTCAGCAGAGTTCCCAGTATATAACTCTACCACAATGTATTAAATTATTTCCCAAACCATGGATACTTAGGTTGTTTCTAACCAGGGGCTTACAAAAGTGCTGAAATAAACACTACTATGTGCTGACATTTGGTGGAACAGACTCACAAAAATAAGATTGCTGGTAAGTATATGTAGTTTTGTTTTGCAGTCAAATATGGTCAAAAATGTACCCTAAAGATAACATCAATCTTTTTATTTCTTCTGAGATTTTTTTTTGTTGTTGTTGTTGTTTTGTTTTTCATGGAGGGCAATCTGAGAAATTAAGATGATTCATTGTTTCTACTTGCTTTTTATTGTTGGTGAAATTGATAATCTTTTTGTGCATTTGCCATGTTTTGTTCTTTCTTTAAACTTAAGCTTAATTTCCCTTTCCACTTTCCTGCTGGAGATTTATCATTGATTCAGAGGAACTCTCTATATTTTAACTAGTAAATGCTCTCTTACCTAGGCTACAGGTATCTGCCCTGTGGTCCTTCTGTCTTTGTTTATACTATATATTCTACAGGGGAAATTCAATTTTTGTTCTTTTTTGGCAATCAAATATGTCGATCTTTTACTTCATGACTCCCAGTTTTCAGTCCAGATCTGAAAAGTTCTCATTGACCTAGGCTTTTAAAAGAATTAACAATTTTTTAAAATGTTCACGTGAAATGAAAAGGGATCTAATTTTGTAATGTACAGCCGATGACATGTAAAGAATTCATTTGAATCCTTCTCCTATTTATTTTGATTTGGGGGTTTGTTGTTTAAAGGACAATTACCCCACATACGTTGAATTGCCGTTTTCATTATATACTAAACTAGCTTCCTGACTGTCTAGCCTCTTTTACATATTTATCAAATCTTGCCATTAACACCCTCTATTAGCTACTATAACTTCATTTTCTATTTGAAAGTCCACCTCATTAGTCTGCTTCCAATTTTCTTGGTTATTTGCAAGCATATTTATTCCAGCAAATAATTCTTGAGCAGAATTTTTTAAGTTCCAAAATAAAATTTCTTTGGGATTTTTGATTAAAACTTATTTTAATCAAATTTTTGTATCTAAATATAGTTTTCTGATGAGAAAACATTGTTTGTAATTTCTTCTGGATTTCTCATTATTGTAGTGTTTTCTTCATAAAGTGTCACACACTTTTATAGCTTTGTTATTTCTGAATAGGACCATCTCAAAATATGCTTTTTGTTGGCAAAAACTGTTTACTTATCTAGCACTCAGTCACCTTACTAAACTCCCTAATGAGTTCTTTTTTGGATGTGCTTCTCTAGAATTTTCTACAATATTTTCATCTGTAAATTATTTCATCTGTAAGATATTCTTGTCTTTTTCTACTCAACATTTATGCTCCTTATTTCTTTTTCTTGATTTTTGCCCAGCTAGGACCTCTAGAAGAATGTTACACAAAAGCATTTATATCAGATATTTCTACTCATCTGTAAAAACTGAGTCATGACATAGGAAGTTTCCTGGATTTTCTTATCCCTTGATCTATCCAGGTTAAGGAACTTTTTCTCCAATATTTTCATAATAACTCAGCATGGGTATATTGCGGCATGAATCACATGGAGTAACTGTTCATGAACTCTATAACCAAAGCAAATTTATACATTAAATATTTACACCCCAGCATGATTGTAATTAATAAATTGGCTTAAAATGACGGGTAATACTGTTTTGCTGAAATTAAGTTGCCAATTTTGGATTAATAGTATAAATGGATGCTCATATCTGTTTCTATATAATCTGTCTCCTAATTTTTCCCCCTAATTTTTGAATTGTGGTAAAATACACGTAAAATTTACTATCTTAATCAATTTTAAATGTATAGTTCCGTGGTACTAAGTATATTTATATAACAATGCCATGACCATCACCATTTATCTCTAGTACTCTGTTCATTTATTGAAACTAAAACTCTATGTGCATTAAACAATTACCCCCTGCCCCTTCTGCCATTACTCTTTCTCCCCAGTCCCTAGAATCTATTATTTTACTTCCTATCTTTACATTTTGACTATTCTAATTACCTCATAGAACTGGAATCATACAGTATTTATTTTCCCACAATAGGCTTATTTCACTTAGTATAATGTCTTTGAGGTTCATCCATGTTGTAATATATGGCAGAATTTCCTTTCTAATCCTGAATGATATCCCATTATATGTATATATCATATTTTCCTTAACCACCCATCAACAAGTCGACACTTAGATGGCTCCCACATTAGCTATTGCAGATAACGCAGCCATGAACATCAGTGTGCATATATCCCTTTAAGACCATTTTAAATTCTTTTTCAGTATATTCCCAGAAGTGGAATCGCCAGATCATGTGATAATTCCAATTTTCAACTTTTTGAGGAACTTATATTCTGTTTTCTGTAGCAGTTACCACATTTTACATTCCTATCAACAGTGTGTAAGAGTTTCAATTTCTACACATTCTCCTCATTTATGGTTTATTTTTTAAAATAACAGTCAGACCAACAGGTGCCATGTGGTATCACACTGCAGTCTTCATTTGCATTTTCCTAGTAAGAAGTGATGTTGAGCATTTTCTCTATGCTTCCTGGCCATTTGTAGATCTTCTTTAGAGAAGTTATCTATGAAAGTTTTTTGCACATTTTTAACCAGGCTGATTTTTGTTGTCGTCTTTGTGTTCTTGCCCCTATGTCTTTTAAATGGAGACCATCCATTTGAATGAGAATGCTTCAGAATGATTTTAATAACTTAGGTCTTTGTATGTTATTTCAGGAAAATCAGGCTTTATACTTAACCAAACCCTGGTTCTATGCAATTCTGAAATGCCAATTTTAATGAGCTGTCATTTGCTACCTTAGTGAGGTTGGTTTAATCCTTTGAAGGGAAGGTTATCTTGGGGGAGTTATTGCAATGTGCATTATGTGGAAATATAAAATCAGATGCACATAATTCATCATCTCATTTGGTATATATTAATGGCTTTTCAGTGGTGCAAGTTGGTACACATAAGAACATGGTACGTGATTACGTGGTAAATGGTCTAGTGAAAATTCTCCCTAGACAGACATGTCTAAACCACTGAGGACTGCCTAGTAACTAAGTTTCTGTAGCATATTTTTGTCTTAAGCTAGTATAGTCCATAGCACGTTGTTTACATAATGTATCACATCATGTAAAAAATGTTAGAAATTATTTATGAAGCACTGAGGTAGATTTTTTTTTTCTCATAACAAAGTATCATGTAAGGGAGTTCAGTTTTCAGATTTACTCTCAGAAGAAAGAAAGAAAGCTGTATTTATAAGTTTTACTACATGACAGTTGGATTTTCTGATTGAGTAATGTTTCATTCAAGTTTTATTTAAAAAATAATACAGAAGTTTCTGTCTTTGATAACAAAAGTGTTTTGGGACATTTTTTAGGATAGTCCTTCAACTTATGAGGTGTCACTCAGAAATCAAGGCCTGTAAAGTCTGATACTAAGGACGGTAACACTGATGTTTATGTCATTTAAAAGGATATATGTAAACTAGCTTCACAATGTGATGCTATAAATTCTTCTTCATAATCAGCAAGAAGTGTAACATGTATGTAAATAAGCTAAAATGGCTCAATATCCTGTTACATTTTGTATTGGAAGGAAGCAGACAGGCAGGCAGACAGGCAGGCTCGCTGGCTGGCTGGCTTTTAAAACTACAAATCTTTTTATTCTTAAGGTCAATTTCAAGTGCCACCCCTACATTTAATCTCTCCATCAGAGGTAATCATTTTTTGGATCCCATAGAACTTGGTAACTCAGTTACTACACCTAAAGCTAAAAATGTTTTATCTTGACATGTCTTACTTGTTCAACCATCTGTGGGATCTCTGCACTCCCAATGCTTGCTAAGATTCTGGCATATAACAATTAGCAAATGTTCAATGAATAGATTAATAAACATGGAGGCCATTTTCTCTTTGCCAAAAGCTGCCACCAAACACCACTATTTACAGCTGTGAAACTCAGTGTTGTTTCCAGCTTCATCCACATCATTCAGTGGAGCTGATGAAGTCCTCGGCCTCGGCAGAAGGCCAAACTGAACTTTATAGAATATGCTGTTAAAGTTTTTGGCCCCTTGGAGTACAAGGCCCTGAAGTCAGGTTCCCAGGTCCATTTATGGATAAATGGAATTCAAAACTTCTCCACAGGGAGTAACTGGGAAAATCTGGAGACATGCCATACACATACCAGAATGCATTCTTCATATTCCCGAAATTCACTGAAGGAGCACAGTGTAAAAGCACCCAAGAAGTTTGTGGTACACTTTGTCATACAGACTTCTCTGAACAGAAGAGAACCCAAGCTGCTCTCCAAAAGTGGGACCTGATCCTGTGCTTCCTCTAGTCACTCTTCTTGGGTCTAGATACAAAATGTTCATGGAAAACAGGTAACCAAGCTCCCACTCTCCACCGCTCAACAACAATTTGCCTAAGACTGAGGAATTTCTGGAAATGCAGAAATTTCAATGCTATAACAGTCCTAGGGAAATTGGGAAGGCTGGCCATCCCAAACAGGTAAAACACCAGTAGCTACCTATCAATTCCCCTGGTAGACAGAAACAGTTAGGTAAATCCAGGCTTTTAGGGTAGTAAGCACATGTATAGAATGTCAGACCAACACACCCTTCTTTTATTGAACTGTGACATTTCTGTAGTTAGAGCAATGTATCTCAAACTTTACTAGAGAACCGCATCACCCAGAGGGCTTGTTAAAACAGACTGCTAGACCCTGTGTTCAGAGTGTCTTAATTTAGGAAGTCTAGCATTCAGCTTTAACACTTGCATTTCTTACAAGTTATCAGATGATGATGATGGTCTAGGAACTTGGTTTTGAGAACCATTGTACAGGGAAATTTTGCATATTGCCATCTGCTTGTGAGACTAATTAACATGCAGGGGAAAAAGGGTCAGTTGAAAGTATAAAGGGATGAATTAGCAATATGAAGCACAGACTTTCACAAGAATTAATTTTATTTTCTTCTCCATTTCTTAAGCACATCTCAGTGGTGAGTATGGTTTGAAAAATAACAATATACAAAGTATAATAGAAAAGATTTAAACTTCTATGAAAGATTTTGCAGTGATGTAGAGGGGTTTTCCATTGTTGGGTTACTTTAATGACTGTGGTTTCTCTGGAAAGAAAGCCACTGCAGCATAGTTCTGATGACATTTAGTTCCTCTTACGAATGTTCAAACCAAAAAGTTGAAATAGCTTTTGTACTTAATTGAGTCACCATTGTACAATCATCATTCTCTCAGGCATACTAATTAGAAAAAAAATTACAGGCTGATAATGCAGTTGGCATTTCTTTCAACCTATGCAAACTTTTAAATGTAAATGAATATTTAACAAACATATAAAAGCAACTCTATATTGTAAATATGCATTCAATTTTATGCCCAAACTCTTCACTTAGAAACTTCTATTCCTTCCCATCAGTACATTCATTTTGCCTTCAACTGTGGAAATATGCTCCTTATCTTCAAAGAAAGGTTCCTGACTGTGCTCATTTAGAGGCTGTATTTGAACTTGGAGAAACTGAGCTTGGTACTTTTGTGACATGATTCCTATATCTATAAACAGTTTCTAGGGAAATGGTTCTGAAAGAGAAAAATTTTACTATTCTGATGCATAAAATAAATTTGTAAATATGCCTCTCTCAGAGACTCATTTTCCATAACAACATGTTGTTTCTGTCCGCAGCGTGCTGGTGGTGGGCTCGCCATTCCCTTGTGTGCATTCCAGGGGACGGTGTCTCTCCAGGCACCTACAGGGAAAACCCTCTCTCTTTCTACATATGAGGTAAGCGCAGAAGGGCAAAAAATAACCCCGACCTCTAAGAAAATAGAAGTCTATCGATCTAAAAGCGTTGGCCATGAACCAAACTCAGAGGAGTCTCACTCCACATTTGCGGACACCAGTGTGAAAATACACCTCGAGGTTCTTGAAATTTGCGACAATGAGGAGGCCCTGGACACTGTGTCAATCATCAGCAACATCAGCCAGTCCTCCACCCAAGTCAGATCCCCATCTCTGCGCTACTCACGGAAAGAGAACAGATTTGTTTCATGTGATCTAGGGGAGTCGGCTTCCTACTCCCTTTTTTTACCCACCAGCAATCCTGATGGAGACATCAACATCTCCATTCCAGACACCGTGGAAGCTCACAGACAGAACAGCAAGAGGCAGCACCAGGAAAGGGAGGGCTACCAGGAGGAAATCCAGCTGCTCAATCAAGCTTACAGGAAGAGGGAGGAGGAAGGCAAGGGGACTTAGCAATGGGCCACTCTAACAGGCAGAGGGGACCCTGCCACCACACACTGCGCACCAGCCCTCCTTCCAGGGCTGAGGTCCTGCCATCTCCCGTGGGTGTGAGCTTCACTGCTCTACTAGTTGATTATGCTCAGTGTGAGGAACTGGAACCAGTGCAGACACTGAGTGCATCTTATGTGCTACCTAAGATCACACACTGTGGTAATTAAATGATTTCCTGTCATATCTGATTTCTAAAAAAATCTTTTCTAAGTCAAATCCTGGCCTAGTTTACTAATGTGTTTGCCTGTGTTTGTCATGTGCATATACTGATCCCATGCACATGTTTCTACACCCAGTGTTGGCCTTCACAGAAAGGGGGGAAAGAGGCATTTTGACAATGGAAGCAATGTAGCAAAACTTCAAGTTATATTTGAAGAGCCTTGTCTAAATGTGGCTAGCAAAGCAAGCTTATTCCAATTACTGTGTTATCTTTACACCTGTGTCTGGGAAATACATTCTTGTGTTTAAAAGCAAATTAGCTTCCATCTTGGAAATACGCATGTCTCTAGTTTATAAATAGTTGTTTCTTTCATTTCTATAAATGCTGGTTCTTATTTTTCTCTCTCTCTTAAATGTAACAGCTAGCCTATAAAACTAGTATGTCGTATGTTACAGGTGTAATTCAAAGTAGTCTCTAATTCAAATATTATTGTAAAAGTTTGTGTTAGTGTTCCTTTACTATAATACATACCTGACATAATCAACTTACAGAGAGAAAAGGTCTATTTGGCTCACAATTTCAGGGACTCCAGTCCATGACTGGTTGGCCCAATTGTATTTAAAGCTATGCTGGGCAGCACATCATGGTAGCAGCATGTGGCAAAGCCACTCAGGTCAGGGTGAGCCAGGGAGCAAGGGACAGAGGAAGGACCCATCCCACACTCCCCTTCAAGGGCATGTCCCAACCACCCAAGGACCTCCACCAGACCCTATAGAGTCACCCTTTCTTCCCAACAGCACTTTCCTTGGGACAAGACCCTACTACCTGAATTTTTAAGATCCAAGCTTCAACAAGGCTGTAATTGTACACTTCATCCTGAACTGTCTGGTTTATTTGAATGGAAATTTTTTGGGAAAACTTCCAGATTAAGTCCTAAGAGGTGCAGGATAAAGTAGAGGGAAACCCTCTAAGTCTAAAACAAAAGTGTCCCTAAGGTGCAAGTTGGGTGAATTACTTAGACATTCTTGAAGCACAGTTTTATTTCAAATATTACTTTAAGTTGAAGCACTGTTTTCTTTCTTCCCCAAAGATATGTTCTCCCAAAGAAATGATTCAAAATATGTTCTATTAAATGACTGTAAGGTAGACTTTTCAAGATTAATTTCAAAATACATTAAGTTGCAAAATCTCCTTTGTCAGTTTATTATGATGTATATTTCAAACATTATGAAGTGATTTTTCCTCAAACTGCTTTATTCTTCTCTTCTGTATGTGGATAGTAAATATATCACATAAATACTTCCCAAAATTACTGAAATGACATTTTTGTGGCCCACCTCACTCACATCTCATTTATTAACTTATAGATTGAGTGAATTGTTCCCTGGAACAGCTCGTTTTGGTGATTTAATTATACCAAACTGAAATCCCAAGCTGATTCAAATGGGCTTTCAGATGACTTCATTTTTAGAAGGCATTTTTTGCCACCAAGAAAAAATAATTTTCAAAATGATGATCTCAGTGGACTTTCTCCATGTTTTACATAACTACTCAATATCTCGTTATCTAAATTTGGGAAGCAAATGCAATGCCATTAGTAATGCTTGCAATCAAGTCTCAAATAAGGCATACCTATAAATTCAAATTTTAACACAATGACAAATGTCAAATCAGTCTAATGTTATCAATCATTAACATCAAATGTCTTTTAAAAATAAAGGTTAATGGAATATTCCAATAATGCTTAAAAGACAGACTGATAAATGTAGACATATCATTTTCTAAAGAAGAGGTATATGATACTGCTACTTAAAAATGCAGTTTTGGGCAACAAGGAAATTAGAAACAGGATCATAATAAAACTGAAGAGACAGTAAAGAATGCAAACAAACCCCTTTTAACTGGGCACAGTGAATGGAAAGACGATAGAAATCAGGTCAGAAGAGCAGAGGAACTGGGCTAGAAGACAGCACCCACTTCCCTGCTGTCTTCCACATTCTTTTCACTGGAGAAGAACACAGCTGGGGACTGAGAAAACGAAACCCACTAGGATATACCCTGAACAGCCCTTGGTACTGAACGACACAAGAGGCACATTTCAAAATTCTGCTGTATGAAGAAGTATTGGGATGATGTAGCCCAAAGAAACCTGCTCATCACAACATAGGGCTAAGCTGTGACACCTCGACCCCTAAACCAACAGTGGCTGGGTCTGCAAGAAAGACCAGGCAGATCTGTGAACAAGCACATGTGGCTCCTCCAGACCCACATGGACAGTGGAGAGGGAAGTTCACTACACAGTCTGCTCAGGCTTGTTTACTCCTTAGAGTGATTCTAATGATCAAAACGTGTTCCTGGCACAGGAACTACCCTTACTGATATCTTGTGATAGATATATTCCGATCTCTTACTCTTGTAAAATATGATCACATAGTTGCTCTTATTAGGAAGTACTTTGGATAGCTTATCTCTTTTCTCCATAAATTGATGTATCTGAGGATAAAAACAACTTGCTACCTAATAAAAATGTCACCATCTGGTGGCGACACTTACAAACTGCAAACATAATTCCTACACCTCTCGAATAATAAAAACACATAATCTTCCAAACTTCCAAAAGTTGTGACTGTCAGAGACAACTCATTCTGAAGACAGAATTTCTCAGAATATAATAAAGGAGAACTTGGTTATGCATCTCTTGGAGGCTTTCTTAACATGATTCTACAGGGTTGGATTTCACAGATTTCCTCTTAATTTCTGTACTTTTCCATTAATTCCATTCATTTCTTCACTACAATAGATGACTACTACATATTACAAATTATTCTAGTTACTTGGAATTGTAACTGGGAAGAAAACAAAATACATACATAAATATACATATTCTGTGAGTCAAGGAACTGCAGTTGGTGAACACAGACCATATAAGACTGCCTCCCTCTTGACACAACTGCAAGTTCACAGGGTTCTGTTTGCATATTCACTTGATGGAGTCATAGAACTCATGGGAAACTACATTCATGGTTATGGTTTATTATGGGCAAAAGATTACAAATTGAAATCTGCCAAGGTTAGAAGTATATAGAGCAGAATCCAGGAAAACTAAGTGTGGAATCTATGTTGCACCTTTCCTGTGGTGTCATGGACAGCAATACTTCCCTGGCATCGGTGTGTGACAACATATGCAGAATATTGCCAACCAGGAAAGCCATCTGAAACTGAGTCCAGTGTCTTTAATGGGTTTCATCACAGTAGGGGCAGAGGTAAGCAGGATGGACTGCTCACCAGACTGATGCTAGTTTCCAGCCCCTTTGGAGGTCAAGCCAGCACTATCAAAGCCCCAAAGCCCCCACTATCAATCACATTATTACTGTCTGTCTGGGCCAAGGACCTCAAAGACAGCCTGATCAAGCATGACATTGTAGGGCATTAGAGACTACACCTCTCTGGATAAGATCAGGTTCTTTACTACACATTACATATATACATATATAAATGGTACCAACATATAGTGATCCCATTTAAAAATTTTGACTTTATGAAAAATATGCAAAATCCATACACATTCAGCAGAAACTATACTTCTAATTTTCTGACCTTTCTCCAAGCTAGTGAAACATGGTAGGTTAATCTCTTGAGAAGCTGGGAGGCATCACTGCGCTGGAGTGCCCAGTTAGCCCAGGATCCTCAGGCAGACAACGGGACTTGGAGGGTCGTGTTGCTAAGCTATGACGTTTGGCAAGTTAGGAGCATCAAACACATTTTCAGCTTAGGATACACTCAATTTCTGATGGATTTATTTGGATATAACACCATCATGAGTAGTGAATGTGTATGTGTGTATGCATGTGAGCATGCATGCATGTGTTAAGTACCAAGGAGACCAACTAAAAGCAGAATCAGGTAGTAAGTGCTGAGGAAAAAAATTAGAGTAAAGGAAAATACTGAGAGCATTTTCTAATAATTCAGTCAGGAAAGGTTCATGAACAAGAGACTCAAAATAGGATGCATACTGTGATTCTCTCGGGAAATCCTAGCCCAGCAAAGAGAGCCAAAAGTTTCTGGAAGCAGGAGGGTGCTTGTGGATGCTGTGGAACCATCCAGGAGGTCAACACAAATATAGATAAGTGAGAGAGGGAGAGAGTGCAGGCAGGTGGAGGCAGACTGGTGAGGAAGGGAAAGGCAGGTCAGTAGCTCCCTGTAGGCTAGGTATGGACCTTGGGTCTTATTCCAGATGTGGTCCCAGATGGACATCTGTAACCGTCTCAACTAGTAAAATGCTGTGTGACTTCTGAGGTTAGTTAATGCCAAACATTTCCTCCTTGCTCTATGACACCTGCTCTTAGAACCCAGCTGTCATGCTGCAAGGCTCAAAGGAGGCCACACAGGGAAGCCAAGGGAGGGGCTACAAGGAGGCCTCCCAGCCCACAGCCAACCAAGCTCCAGCCAAAGCCTGCAGCCACCAGCAGATATTCCAGGGAAGATGCCTCCAAATGATTCTAGATGCAAACTAGTAAGCCTTCCAGAAGAGATACCACCCATCTTGCAGCAAGGAAAAACTCTCTTCTCTATGCCTTGTCCAAATTCCTGATGCATGAACTACATAAGCATAATGATTGTTTTTACACCAAATTTTCAGGTGGCTCACTGTACAAAAAAAAAAAAAATACTTGTAACTGCACTTTAGAACCTTCCTCCCCACACACGTAGCTTAGGAGAGATGCAGAAGCTGCTGCTTACTGCTCAAGAGATGAGGAGGCAGGTGATGATCTAGCTAGTGTTTTTGCCAGAGAGACTGCTGAGATGAAGCAAAGTGAGCCAGAAGCTGAAAGTCTCAGGTGGGCTACCTGCCAGTGAACCAACTGGAAGGGAAAGCCCACTGCAGGGGGCCCAGGACACAACTCCTGAAGCAAGACTAAATTAGCCAGGGCCAACCACCAGGCAATGATGGGTATGAGTGCATTAGCAGAAACTTCATTAATGAGCACAGGCCAAAGCACCAGATCAAACCAGCAGCCTCAGAAGAGCAGTCAATGACAGGGCCTGGGATGCCAGACATCTCAATCATGCCCCATCTTAGAGAAAGGGAACAGAGAGAAAAAAGCCTAATAGGAAGTGGAACTTCAAAATTACCTGAAACAAGACTGTCCTAAAGAGGCTGGGTGCAGTAGCACATACCTGTAATCCCACAGCTCAAGAGGCTGAGGCAGAGGACTGCAAGTTCAAAGCCAGTCTCAGCAACTTAGGGAGGCCCTCAGCAACTTAGCAAGACCATGTCTCAAAATGAAAAATAAAAAGGCTGGGAATGTAGTTCAGTGGTAAGGTGCCCCTGGGTTTGGTCCCCAGTACAAAAAACAAAACCAAAAACAGTAATGACAACAAAAAGATTGGTTTGAAGAAATCGACAAATATTAGCTAGCAATTTTAAGAGGGTCCCACTATTCCCGTTTTGCCTAGCAAGGAGGGAACTTGGAGAACAAATTAGTAAAAACAATAGTAATACTTTTTAAATCGGTCAATTTCTTTGCCCAGCTGATTTTAAGTTAGTTATGATTTTACTGTACCAGTTATAGTTAGGAAGAGCTGTTCTCTACAAATTCATTTTCAAGGTAATTAAAATGTCCAGTTTGTTCCAAAATTGAACATGGGAATCTACTAATTTATTTTAAAAGTTTTTCCATATTCTTCCTGATGTGACACAGAAACATTTTCTCCCTTTTTACCTCTTTTCCCTTCCTCACAAATATCCATACTTTTATAATCTATACAGAGCTAGGGTCACATTCATCACCATGTCTTCCTATCATCCTTATCTCCAAGTGGAGGCAGGGGTCAAATAAGGGCTTTATCTTCCAAAGGGAACAATAAACCTACTCCTAGACCTTCATAAATATCAGACCCAAATGTCACCATGTCAAGATAAAGAATGTTTTACCTACCCAAACATAATTATGATAACATTTAATTCATAAATTAGGTAATTAAGTTATTAAAATTAATTACTAATAAAACAATTATGAAATATACTGTAATAAAAGTGATATGAATGTGGTATCCCTCTTCTCTTTCTTTCCCCTCTTAGACTATCTCATTGTTCTGAACTTACCTTTCTAATGATGTTGAGATGAAACACTCCCACATTGTGAGCTGAAGCCAGACACGGTGCTTTTGGGTGCAACCTGTTGCTGTCAACAGGAACATGTTTTCTGTGCATGTCCTTCACCTAAAACACAACCACTTTTCCATCTTAACTAAGCACATATTCTGCACTGTGGCTGTAATTTTTGTAGTATGAGGTGCAACAGCAAAATTAGCATGAGTTTCTTTTTCCTTCTTCACAATTTTAGAGACGGATTTGTTCTTACCATATAGCTCAGCAACCTCAACAAGATTTTTTTCCCCTTCTCTGATTAAGCTGAGAACTTTCATTTTTTCATTTATGGCTTCTTTTTTGGCATATCTGAAGTGCCAGAAGCACTACTCTTACACTTTGGGGGCCATTATTAAGTAAAAAACAAAACAAAACAAAAGGTTACATGAACACAAGCACTCCAATACCACCACGCTGGATCAATTAACTAAGTACAGGGCCGGCAGCCTACACTATGAGGATACTTCACAGGGGTGACTCATATTCCCAGCAGGACAGAGTAGAACAGTAAGAGATTCCAGCATTTTGGTAAGACTATCATACAATTTAAAACTCAAGAACTGTTTATCTGGAATTTTCTATTTTGATATTTTTAGACTATAGTTGACCACAGGTAAAGTGAAAACATGCATAAAGTGGGCCAACTTCTTCCTGTCTGATAAGGGAGGGGAAAGGGAAGAAGGACACTTTAGGGAAAATGAATAATTTTAGGGCGGATAAAAGGGTCCACAGGATAAATGGGAGCTATGATAGTTTTATACTTAGGCAGTATTGACTCCTAGTCTCTAGTGATGTTTGGGGACAGACAGATGCAAATATGGGAACATGAGATTAAGACAATAATTCTATAAAACATTGTGCTGATCCCCACATGCTTTCTTTTCCAAGAAGCACTTTACCTGCAGCCTGGTCTGGCCTAAGTAGACAGGACAGGTCACATTCCTCAGCAAACTAATCTGCAGGAGAAAATGCAGCCCCAACCCAATGGGAGAAACCCAGGAGACTCTTGTGACCAGATCCTGAAACTCAGGAAGCTAGGGATAATTTTTCCCAATAATATAATATGTAAGAATGTAGGTTAAGACTCCAATTAAAACTGGTCAGCATGGACCAAGATGACCTAGAGTTGCCATGACAGTGGGTACTTGACAACCTGATGTCATGCTGCTATCAGCCAAAAGCCAAGAGGTGGGCCTGGGCGGGACTCTCTGGAAACTTCTCTGAGATCCCCAGTAAAACTGGAGTGCAGGAGAGGCATGCTGTCCTCCTCTCTGAGAGTATTCACTATTTTCCTTAAGTGTCCTCTTCCCCTATTCCTTCAATAAACTCATTCCTAATACTCTGAGTAGCAGGTCTGAAATCTTTCTGAATTGATCATAAGATTCAGGGTTTGAAGAAGGGGTTGTCTTCAAGCTGCCTGTTTCTCAGAAAATCTCAGCTCTACAACAAGGAGACTCTGATCTTTTCTGGTTCCTTTCTTAGCCAAGGGATTTACAACAACTGAGCTCTCTTAAGTTCTTTTGAGACTCAGTTTGGGGATAGATAAGACTTCAGGAACTCAAATATCATCTATTCAGTACTGAGCAGAGTGATCTGGCCTTCTGGATGGCCTACAGCATTTCCCTTTAGTTCATAGCACAATGGTTTCTGCCCATACCTCCCACTCAGCACTAAGAAATGAAAGCTCATCACACTTGCCTTGTTCAGTGGGTATCTCCAGCACTTGTGGATCAGTTAGACTTATGAATGAACTGGATATTCTCCAGTAAGCAGAAAGCCTGTGTGGGCCAATCTATCAGTCCAGAATAGTTTGTACCAATCCCCAGTGTCCTGGTTGATAGTATATGATTTCAAGTGAGTGTCCAGATCTTAAAAGTGCTGTTCATTTACGTTCCCAAGTGCCATGCACTGAAGGTGGGTACACATGCTGCTCTTAGACTACTGGAAAAAGGTGGCAAATAAAGATAGTGCTTTGATGAAGCGTAAAATTAATTACATATGTAAATGCGGTCCAGGCTGTTCGTGACAGATGATGAACTCATTTCTTCACTTTTAGTACCACGTACTGAATCACAGGTTCTTCTGCTTGAATTGATGTTGGAAACAAACTCAAGAATGTTATGGGGTGCCCACTCAGAAAACACTCTTAAGTCCAAATTAAAAGCCAATTTTAAGAATTTTTATTATCTGGCCAAAGACTGTCCCTCACAGAGTCCAAGGGACCCTAAGGGAGAACAACCTCATGCTGTCTGTGGCCAGAGTGTTTAAGGAAGAAAACCACATTCTATGGACTCTGCAAGTTGCAAGCAAACCGAATACAGGGGCCGAGAAAGCAGTTAGCAAAATAAAAACAGACAACCACATGCTGGGTTTGACCACATTTGTGGGCATACATCCTGGGTTCGGGTACATTGGTGGGCAAGCACATGAAGTACAAACAAACAATTTTTAAAATTTTAATTTAATTTTTAATTAATTAAAAATTAATTAATCTTTAAAAATGCTTACATATCAAGTTCATAAAGGGGTTACTATGGCTACATTGACTTAACCTTATTCATACCATGTTAGCCTGTTAACCTGTACTTATCTACAATCACTGGCCTACTTATCTAAACCTTATAGTGTTTTAGATCTTGTTTCCTGGGGCTTACATCCTATGTCTTATGGTTACATGATTACACCATTACTTGGATGTTGTAGTGTGATCTGATAAATACAATCAATAAGAGTGTAAGTTATAGGTTATAGATCAGCAAAAGATATAGATTATAGATATAAGATTTTGATAAATGAGATAAGACAATTATAAAGCAAGAACTGTCATAGGCCTAAGACTCCATTTTGCTGCCTTCTTTATTATAAAAACTGTTAAAAGAGCTGTTTCTGAGAAACTGAAATGAAAGCTATTTTCTTATAAAAAATTTTCTTTCTGTACTTTGTACCCCATAAATTGTACCCTACTCAGAATGCAGAGGTGGTCCTAGTGAGCTATGTCCTGGGTTTGAATGCCCTTGTTGGTCTACATGACTTTTGAGGTAGATTCGCACACCACTCCCCACCCTGACCCAAATTCAGGATGCAACTGTCTGACACCTGCTTGAACCCAGGACTGTGGACCACTGAACTGCAAAGCTAATGCTTTTCTTTTTTTGCTTCTGTTTTATCGTTTGCTTGTGTTATGCCAGATTCGTGGGACCCCAATAGACCTGCAGGAGCCGAATCCGATGCAATCACACAAGAGTTTTTATTGCAAGCTGGAGCCTGGACTCACAACCATTCTTGATGCAGCGGTACCAGGGAGTGAGTCCCGGTCCTTTGCTCAGTGAGATTTTATAGGTTTGGGGGGGATACTCTATGTGTCACAACATCACACAGCAAATCATTCCATACTAGGGGAAAATCAAACAACAACTCTTAACATTGATTAGCACATTCTATGGCGGGAACAAGTTGGGTAGGTGTGATTGGTTAGTACAATAGTGGGATTCGTTTGAACTGATTGGTTTAGGCCACGAGGGATGTACGTGCTGAACTACATGGTTTCCCAACATGTTATCAACCACCATAAACTACTTGGGGGCATCTGGCATTCCAGGTATTTTCCCTGTCTCATGCTGATTGGAGGTTGCTAGGGGGGGTTGCTATGGGTCCTCACCTAGCCTAACTGAGTCAGGGACACCTGGTGCTACAGACCTCTCCTGTTATTTACAGACAAAACAACTCAGCAGGGTGGGTATGTGCTTAGGAGTGCTCTATGGGTTTTTCCAAGGCAAGGGTCACGCCCCCTTCCTTAAGACAGGCCTTGAGGTAGAAGCTGCTGTTATTTATTTTAAAAAATGGAGTCACATCAGTTTCTCACTTGCTGATTGGAAAATTCCATTCCTGCCTAGAGCCCACAGGTCCCCCTTATTAACGTTTTAATTTAGTAATTAAGTCTATGATTGGCTAGCTTACATGACAATAAGCAAGTCACTGAGTTGTGGTTCTTGTGCTTATATTCTCCTTGGATGGACCAGAAAGCTGCTGTCCTCCCACAGAGCTGAGTCTCTGCAGTGAGTGACAATCCCTGGCCAAGTAAATAAAGCTCTCTTTTGATTTGAATTCGGACTTACAGTGGTTCTTGAGGCATCTTTCCATAACTGGGCCCATTCCTGCCTGACGAAGGTCTGTTCTATGCTCACTTCTAACTTATTACCAGGGCAGTTTGCTCACCTTGTAGTGCCCATTTCTATTATCCTATTTTATCTGACCTTACTTACTCTGCTTATCAACATCTTATACCTACAATCTATAACATTGATTAGACTCAGACCATAATAAGTAGGCTCCAGAACCCACGCAGGACTCCAGCACAATCCCTTCAGCAGGTACCACGCGAACCAGCCAACGGCCGCCTGGCGTCACCGGAAACGCCTGCCTGTGACGCCAGCGGCCCGCCCCCCGCGCCGGCGCAAGAACGGAAGTGGACGCACATCCGCTTCCGGGACTGGACGCCATTTCCAGCGGTTGCGGCTCTTCACCCGTTGCGGCCCGCCGGGACAATGAGCTATGACTCCCATCAGAACTGGAGCCGCGACGGGGGATCCCGAAGCTCTGGCGGGGGCTACGGCGGGGGCCGCGGGGGAAGCAGAGGACCTGGGGGTAGTGGGGGAGGGCGGGGCGGCCGCGGCCGGCATCCCGGGCACCTGAAGGGCCGCGAGATTGGCCTATGGTATGCGAAAAAGCAAACGCAGAAGAACAAGGATGCCGAGAGGCAGGAGGTACACCGAGCGCGGGGCGGGCAGGTCTCGCGACGCGCCGGGCCGCTGGGTCGTACGTCGCAGTGACGTCAGCCACGGCGGACGGGTGGGCGGGGCCGGCTGAGCACGTGCGCGCAGGTTCTCTGCGTGCGGCGCTCTGTGCACTGTGGTCCAGGGTTTTACCTGGCTCAGTCTGGAGTCTCGACCTTGTGCGTTTTAGTTACATTTGCGTAGGACCAAAGTGCCATGCGCTGTTTAAAATGTAGGTGGTTCAGGGAAATTGTCCCGCTGTTTTCGTCAGCGTTAAAATTAGCCATGAACCCAGAGATTTTGTTTTTATGTTGGGGTGGGGAAATTTCTGATCAGCTGCTCCTCCTTAAGAAGGAAACTTAGGCATCTAGAAGTGAAAGAAGTAGGATATATGATTTGGCTTAAGTTTTTTTTTTTTTTAAAAGAGTTTACTATTTTGAAGACCAGCACTATAGGAAATATCAAGTTTCCTGAGTGTCTATTCTAATAAAAACGTGATTTTTTTCATTAAACAAAAGTTGGCTTAATATAGGCCTTAAAACAACTTTTAGTGACTTGATGGAAAGCATCTTTTATATTAGATACAAAGTGTAATTAAATCATCTTTTGAACTATTTTTCTTTATGTCATTTTCATTGAAATGATTTTGGGGCTTTATCTTCACAACTTATCACATTTTTATCTTTAAAAAAAAGCTAATTGTTCGTTGAATAAACTTTTTTGAAAATCCAGAGAAACACATAAGCCATATTGAAATTGGAAAAGTAATGGAATTAAGTCATAACTAAAATTATGTACACAGTAATTTAACTTTTATTAACCCCTTTTCAAATGGGGCTCTAAAGACATAGCGATATTCAAGGATTTTATAGTGTAGTTGGAAAAAATAGACCTAAACAGATGAAAAGTTAAATAAGGAAAAATATTGATTATTATTTTCACATGAAAATATTATGAGTGGAATTCTTGATATTTAGCTCCATCCTCAAACCTCCATTTTAATAAATCTCACTACTGTGTATTTACTTATAGCCAAATGGTATGTATCTTTCATTCTGTTAATTCTAGCAAATCTATCTGCTCTGCAGCTTTAATGCATCCTAGATCCAACCACTTATCTCTATAACAATTACCATAGATCAGACCACTTTTTGTTTTCTGTTCATAGACTCCTAACTAGTCTTATAGCTTCTACTCCTACACGCTATTAAACTGACCTATTAAACCACTGTTGTGATCTTTTAAAAGGAAAGATTTGCTAATTTCATTGTCTCATTCTCTTGCTTGCAACTTGAGATCTGAAGCTAAGTCATTTCTGTCTCATTTTAATACATTTTGATGCTTCTTAGCATGTTTTCTGGGAATCTTCATGATTCTGGCTTCAACATATCAGGTTTCCCTCTCTGTGCTTATCTTTTTGAGACCATGTCTCCAATTTGAAGTAATTATAGACTTTGTAAATGTATTTTATTTTTGCTTCTTAGTATTACACATCATTCTGCTGTCAGAAATGTGTGTATATTCTTGAAATATGAATACTTTTTAGTTGGTGTATTCTAACTTTTCCTTTGACTGCTTTCAACCTGGTATGATTGCTTCCTCATTAGAGTTCCCATAGCTTTTACTTTTAAAATAACCCATGTAATTGTAAAGTAAAAGCATTCTGCTAATAGAGTCTTACAGTTCTTTCAATAGATGATCATGGAGGACTTAATTTGAGACATTGTCTTAAGCCTGGTGTTAATAAGGTGTAGAACATATTTACCAGAGAGATTGTTAGGGGGTATGGACAAAGTGCAGTGTTAAAGTATTAAGTTATGGACAGTATGGGTTATCTTTTGACTTAGAGCTTTTAGAAGATTTTGGAGAAGCAGTAATCCTTAAGCTGAAACCTGAGCTAGAGCAAAGTGTATTTATCTCTGTGTTCAGGATTCTGGAGTTTGGTAAGGATTTTTGGACTGAGGCAGAAGTATGTGCCACAGCATGCATAGAGATCAGGAAAAGCATGTTCAAAGAACTGAATGATAAGAGCCTGGAACTTAGAGTTTGGTGGGTAGAACAGTGAATTTCAAACTTGTGTGTCACTTTACACAAAAAGAAATGTGTTACAATTTAAAATTCAGAACATACTTAAACCAAAAATTTCACAAAGTAATAATTATCTGCACATTGTTCTGTTTTTGTTGTTGTTGTGTTTTTGTTTTTGCACTGTTTCTGCATTTTTAAATTAATGCATTAATGCAAATCATGATTCTTTAATAAAATTGTACAAACACTAGCTTGAAAAGTTCTGGACTTATATTTTTCTAGTCCAGAACTTGAAATTTATTGACTTTTCCTAGAACCTGGGAAGTACATTAAAACATGAGATAAAAAAAAATGAAATGATTGGATTTTAAATTTTTTAAATTCACTCAGCAATGTAGGATTGAAGAGAGGTAATCCTGGGGTAGGGAGACCAGTTAAGTATCCCTTGTACTAATTAAGATAAGGATTGGCAGCTTGATTAGAATTACTGAAAGTAGAAATGGACATATTGAAATGATTTAGCAGATACACTGAATGATTTTGTATTATTATTTTTTTAATTTGGAAGGATGAGAACAGCAGTATTAATGGATGACACCTTTATGACTATATAGATATCAGGCTTGTTGGAGGAAGATGGTGGGCTCAGCTAAGGACATTGTGAATTTATACTGTATGGGGGCATAAAAAAGAGGATTTCAGAATGTGTCTGATGCTTAGAGAATTCTAGACCAGAGGTAAGCATTTGATTGGTCATGGGTCCACATGTGGTAGTTGAAGGGTGAGAGTAAATATTGAGAAGAGGAATGGACCCAAGCCTGAATTCTGTAAACAGTTGGTGTCTCCCACTTGAATGTGCATAGGAACTACCTGCCTTGTTAAAAAGTAGGACTGGTATGGAGCCAGAGATTTTGCCTTCCTGATAGACTCCCAGATGATGGCAGTGCTTTTGGTCTGTAGAGCACTCAGGCTGTAAAATACAGAACACAAATAATTAGGAGATGGTCCAAGGAAGAAGAAGGATGCAAAAGAATCCAGGTTAGAGCAGTCAGAGAAGTGAAGAAATGAGGAGGTGGGCAATATTTTGGAATCCAGGAGCAGTATTTGAGAGAAGAGTATATGAAAGAAGAACTAACAGTGGCAAGACTGCATAGGCCTGAGGTGAGAGTTGAGAATGTCTTAGATTGGTTAACAAGGTCATGGGCAACCATGGTGAGATCGCCTCTCTGAGTGGAGGGATTGCAGCCTGATTGCAGTGGGGCCAGAGAAGGAAAGATGAGAAGGGGAGTGTTTCCCGACAGTTTTACTGTGGTGGAAGCAAAATAGTGCAGTGGTTTTTGGGGTGGAAGGATTCAAGAGAGGGTTTTTTGTTTGTTTGTTTTTTAAGAAGTTTGATGTTTAGGTACTGATTTGTTTTTCTGCTTTAGCCACCCACCAATGCCAGACTTTGTCAAAGTTCTTCCTTATCTCTATGGAGATGGTGTTTTTTCCTAAATTAAGAAAATTCGTGTATCTGTGTAATTTCAATTCCTGGCCTTTTGCTGAGCACTCCAAAATTTATATCATGACTTTAAAAACATAAAGTCTCTCCAGAGATCAAGGCTCATATTTCCATCTGCCTAATGATTACTGTAGTTAGGAAACTTCACTGTTGTTCTTAATTATCTAAAGTCGTCTAGTTCTTCATTGCCTAAAATTCAAGCTTAGCTCATCCTTTGACTGCCACCAAAAATTGGGTTTGGCATTCATTCTTTTACCTTGGCCTATAATTTCTTAGATGCATACTTAAGGTTTCTAAAAGTTTTCATGGCTTACCAAGGATCTTATCTTTGTCAAAGTTGGTGTTTTATTTAGTTTTCTGAAACAACTGCATTTGTCATCTCCATTAGTACTTATCGATTTTATTTAGTCCCTCTTGGAGATCAGCCTTCTTACTTCCCAGTTATATTTGTTTTAGTGTGAGAAATTTCAGATGCTCATTACACCCAAAATATTGTTTCCCAGTGTTCAGCTTTTTTTTTTTTTTTAAGATAGGACGTTTAGAATTTAATAAATGAAAATTTAAAACAGGAAAACATCTGTCATATGTACATGAGAGGAAGCATACAAATATGCTTTCTTTCCCAGTCATATTTACAGCTATTTCTAAAACTAGATGGTAAGAAAAGGTCTCTAAAGATAGATTTAAAATGTTAACATTAACTAGGTCTAGGAAGTAGGGTTGGGCTAGAGGGCATGTATGGATAATTAACTTTTTTTTATGTGTTTGTTGAACATATGTTATTTTGCCTTTATTTTTCTTTTTAGTTATCAAATGGTTTTGCGCATGCTTTCTTACATTGATAAAGACACTCTTTCCATTGCACAAAATAGAGAGCTGTGGTACACATGGATGAACGACGAGAAGAGCAAATTGTGCAGCTGCTAAATTCTGTCCAAGCAAAGAATGATAAAGATTCAGAAGCAGAGATATCCTGGTTTGCGCCTGAGGATCATGGGTAAAACAGAGAGCATTCTTTTAAAAAAAGGGCAAAGAGTAGCACTTCTTTTATAGCATAAGCTGGAAAATAGTGATAATAAATATAATATTATTAGGCTCTTCAATAAGTAGAATTTACTCTTGAAGTAATTCATTTTTCTTATGTTAATTAGGCAGATATTCAGGAAAAATATTAGATGGCTTATTCCCATAGGAAACCCATGCAGTGGGAATGCATAGTGTGTATAGATATGAGATGTACTAGTATTTCCTGTGCATCAATTTTGTATTTTCTTAATTCTTCTGTGGGGGAGGTCTGCATAAAGTTAAATTGCTTCTGTTTTACAAATTTGAAAAAACTAAATCATTGAGAGGAAAATTTAGAAGTATTTCAGAGACTGTATAATGTATCCCATTTGTACCTCAGAAAGGAAGAAAATAAAGTTGTGAAATACAGCAAGTCCATAAAAATCAGAAAAAAAATTGCTATGGAAGAATAACTTGTGGATTTTTGTTTTTAATTGTCACAAAGAACAACTCATCTGACAGTATCTGTTTTAAAGGAGGAAAAATCTGAATTTATACAGGAATCTAAGTATATTTCATTACTGCTTTATAGAGCAAAAATACAAGCTTTAAGTTTTGGTGATTTTTGAAATATTTAGACAGCATATTATTATGTTTTGTTCCAGGACTTGAGTGTCTTTTCATCTGACCTGTTTTTACTCTTTATTTTGTCAAAGTAGATATGGTACTGAAGTTTCTGATGAGACAAAACCAAGCTCAGAGAAGAAACTTGACAGCCAGGAAAAGAAAGTGAAAAACCAAGATAAAAAGACATTTAGGATCAGGGACAAATCATACATTGACCAAGATTCTGAGTATCTCTTACAAGAAAATGAACCAGATGGAACCTTAGACCAAAAGTTACTGGAGGATTTACAAAAGAAAAAAACTGACCCTCGTTATATTGAAATGCAGGTAATAGAAAGCAAGACGTGGAAAGAAGTTTTACTTTTCGATCTCTCCTTAGACATGAGAGAAATGGTTAAAAATAGGCTGCACAATGTAGATATGTGAGATTTCTTAAGAAACCATTCTCTGGGAATCTTTTGCTTTTCAAGTAGTAAAAAGAAACATTGGGAACAAAAATTACTACATATAACCTGCAATTTCCTATCTCATCTGCAGAAGCTTGTGTGGTGAGAAGAAATGTTTAAGAAATGCTAATGCCAGTGAAAACAAAATCACTCTTAACTTCTTAGGTCTGTTTAGTGAAGGTGATTAGAATTATGAAGTTTTCAGATCATTTAATCATCTCCTTGTATAAATGAAAAAAATTTTGTGATGTTCATATATTAACCAGCATTTTAAATATAAAACTATGACAAGAACTGAAGTTCCCCTGAGTGATTCTAATATTTTCTTTTCATATTAGGCAAGACATTTCAAGGTCTCTTATAGTTATAAAATTGTACTCTTTGGGGCTGAGGATATAGCTCAGTTGGTAGAGTGCTTGCCTCACATGCACAAGGCACTGGGTTCCATCCCCAGCACACCACACACATACACACACACACACACACACAAAAAAAAAAAATGTATGCTTTGTGGGTATTCTAGAGATAGATGTAATAAAATATATGTGTATGTGTGTGTATGTATGTATATGTGAATATATATATAATATTGAGGGAATTTTGAGGAACATATCTTTATGCAAATAATGTGTCATTTTTTGAGAAAGGCAGCTATCTCCTGTAAGAAAGACAGGATCAATTCATTGATTTTTTTCTTTGATAAAAATTGGATTTTTTGGAAGCTGTGATTGTCCATGAGCCAAATCACGTAACTCTTTGATACCTATGAGATTAAAATACAAATTGAGGAGATGGAGAAGATTTTGAGGTGAATTAATTCAAAATATTGTTGCTAAAAGATTAGCTGCTTTTGTAGACTTACGAACAAGGAAAGTTGGTTGTTATCTTGCTTTCTATTGTATGGTGGACAGAACTCATATGTTCTTAAAGACTGAAAATTGATCTGAAACAGAAAGAAGAAATGCATAAAATGTAAAAACAACTTGTCTTTATTTCCCAGACAATTTGTAAAGGCTTAATGTACACAAAAAATTAAGGATTCTCAAAGAACTGTGTTTAAATACTTGGTAATATGCAATATTCTTTCTTTATTTTATGGTTTGTATAAGTAGCATTAACTTTCTACTTGCTATATGCTAGTTATGCTTATCTTCTGAAGAGTAATAAGACATTCCCTTTCTTCACACTGCTTATAATCACATCTCGTATCTTGGCCATAGCCAAAATTTAAAACAGAAGATTTGGTGGCCTTGGGAAAGAATATTGGGCCGTATCTTTCTATTTTAGCAGGATTCACATACATGGGAAGCAAATCTGGATATTTCTTGTTTGAAGTGCAGTGGGGTAATGTGGACATGCTTACATATTAAGATGGTTACATTTGATGCAGTGGGTATTAATACTTTCAGATGTTACATCAAGAAATTTTTTTTAATTACTACAGCAAAAAAGTGGTCACTTATTACTTCACTGAAGTCACTTTAAATCATCACATTGTCATTTTTATGCTACTGGGAAGGATTACTTGACTATATCAAGTGTGGGAGTAATTAATTACCTATGGCAATTCTAATTTTGATTTTATTTATTTTAAAATCAAGTTTCTTTTATTAAGAGAGTGTTAAAACACTTATTTTTATGCCACTGGAGGTTCATGTCATATGCTGTCTCTAGTTAAATATAAATCTTAGTACTACTTTCTTAGTGTTTTTATGTAGTAGGATATAAGATTCTATAAAAACTTTCAGAATTAGCCAGAAATTGTCTCATAGTAAAAGAAAATATAGGAAAGA
The DNA here is from genome assembly GCF_964194105.1 of Spermophilus citellus. Classification (NCBI taxonomy): domain Eukaryota; kingdom Metazoa; phylum Chordata; class Mammalia; order Rodentia; family Sciuridae; genus Spermophilus; species Spermophilus citellus. The sequence goes on from NC_138188.1 coordinate 51,340,165, forward strand.
ATCATTCACTTCCTTTTTAGTATTTCAGTTGTAATCCAGCAAATTGTAAATTTGTTCAGTATCTTATTGTGTTAAATTGCTGTTTGTGTTTTTTTAATAAAAATATGTGGCAGCCCTATAAAATAAAACCTTTGAGGCATTCAGACTGTGTTTGAATTAACTAAGAACACAGTTCTGAAATGACTGTATATTCCTTCTTTTAAGTTTTCTTTTACACTCAGAGGCATCTACCCTAAAACAATCTTTAAATCAGATCAAGAGCCTACTGCATTAGTGAACAGTTTACTGATGAGTAGAAAAAAGAATGTGATGTTCAGATCAAATCTGAGATGAATGTATAAATCAGAAGGTTATTTGAGAATTAAGTAAGTTACAATATCTCACACAAGTTATAATAAAAATACTTTTGTATTCTAGCACATTTGGTTAGGTTATGTTATTACTGTGGTTCCAATTTGAATACATTGCTTTTATAAAAATTACTTTTTCTTACAATTTCAGCATTTCAGGGAAAAGCTGCCTTCATATGGAATGCAAAAGGTAAAATACTTTATACTATTTGATTTGTAGCATGAGTACAATTTTTTAAAATAGCTATATGTTGAAAAATATGTTAATGAACCTTCTAAAGGGAAGTAATTTTTTTTAAATTTTTGCAGGATTAAAGGAAAAAATGATAATGAAATAGTTTTTTTAGAAATTTATCATTTATATCTACAATTGAAATCTTTGGAGTTAAAAAAAAATAGAATTTTTTTGTATAATTTCCTTTGGATAAATACCCTGATCTTAATGCAAGACTAAGCATTTTAGTTAAAATGAAGACATTACTTACTTTAATTGTTAAGCTTCATAACACATTTACCTTATATAGAATGAAGAAGTACCCCATCCTTCTCTGTCCTCCCACCCTTATTTATTTTTCTTTTACTTTTCCTAGCACTTATTACTACCTGACTGTCTTCCCCTCCTAGTCCAGTGTAAGTTCTTCAGAACTGGGTCTGTTTTGTTTATTCTGTATTTCTTTACTCTAAACATTATATAATGCGAAACTCCTGGCATTGTACAGCCATCCAGTAAATATTTATTGAATGAATGAATAGATTACATTCCACTTCTTAGTACAGTAATCTCTTGGTCTCCACAAAAATTGGTGCCAGGATGTTTTATGAGTACCATAAGTATTCAAGTCCCTTTATATATCATGGGACAGTATTTACATATAATCTACACACATCCCTTGTATACTTTAAGTCATTTCCAGATTACTTATAATTCCTAATGCAATATAAATGTTTTTATAAATAGTTGTTGGTACTATATTATTTAGGGAATAATGACAAAAAATGTTCAGAATAGATGCAGTTAGTTTTTCAAAAATTTTCCATCTATAGTTGGTTGAATTCACAGATGCAACACTAATGGATAAGGATGGACTCACTATATTTACCAACTATATTTTCAGAATTCAAACTTGAAGTGTTTTCCAATTTACCAAATAGGTTTAGACAAGAAATGTTTAAAACATAAGTTTTCAAGTAACATTATTTTGTAGTTGAAAATATAACCCATGATTTGTTTTGAAGTAACAGGAAGATTTTATTAATACAGTGAATGTTACTATTCAGAATGCTAGTATACATCAAAAATTTTTAAGGAAAATCTTCCTAAAGATGGAGTTTTCTAGACACCTAAAGTTTATCCATTTAATTAGGTATTTAAAATCTGTTTTTATTTTAATTATTTGAAAGGAAATAATCTGAAAATAACTTAAGCAGTGTGTAAAATTTGCCTAGTACTTTAAACCATATTGATGAATTATGCTATAATTCCATGATATCCTCAGTAGTTACGCAGGCAAGAGATTTGCTTTCAGTTTAATGTTAACACTTATGTTTGGAATTCATGACCTGTTTCTTTCTGTTCTTATCCATGTTTTTAGTTGGCAGTACCTTCTCTCTGCTTTATAGCTTGATGCTTTTTGTTTCTTGAAAATTGTAAGATCTAGGTATCGAAACTGCCAGCCTTGTACATGAGAAAATTTAAAAAAGCATTAATATGTTTGTTAAAAATGTTTATATTTTCAGTCGGGTAGGATTTTGATTAATTTCTTTTCAGATTTACTCAACATTCCTTATTTTCCCTTTTGAAATAGGAGTTGGTAAATTTAATTGATAATCATCAAGTAACAGTAATAAGTGGTGAAACTGGTTGTGGAAAAACCACTCAAGTTACTCAGTTCATTTTGGATAACTACATTGAAAGAGGAAAAGGATCTGCATGCAGGATAGTTTGTACTCAGCCAAGAAGAATTAGTGCCATTTCAGTAAGTAATTTCTCACCTGTTACAACTCCCTCTTTTAATTCCTATTCTCCTTTAAGTAATTTTGTAAGGTTTGAAGTGATTCTTAATTAGGCATAGAATTTGTTGCTATGAAAGTACATATTTGCTTGACAAATACTTAGTAGTAAAGGCCAAAAGAATGAATGACATCTGCCTAATAGATAGTAGATATTTATGAATTCAAGATAAATTATTAATCCAGGAAATTTTCAGTATAAATCCACAAGAATGAAAACTAAATAAAATATTTGTAGAATTGATGGCATCCTCCAAATAATCTTCAACATTAGATGCTTTAAATTTTGCAACTTGGTTTATTTAGTATTTCTTAAATCTCTTTTTTCAGTATATAAGTAAACTGAATAATGTTGAAGGTGGAAAGCCCCCTTTTTTTGAAGCAACATTTTAGTAGTCGGTGATTTTCAAATTCATCTACTTATCAAGAGGGAGCTTATCAATTTTTCAGGTTAATGTTGTTTGCTTAAGTGACCTAGAGTTGTTTGTATCTGTAAAAACAAAGTTTAAGATAAGCACAAGTAATAGTTATAAGTACATGTTTTTACAAACAACAGTTAGGTCTTTTAATGTTCTTTGTGTAGTTGTTTTAGGTAACCTTATTTATGAGTTATGTATCCTTTAAAGATTTAGGGTGGCTTGGGGATGTAGCTCCATGGTAGAATGCATGCTAGAGGCCCAGGGTTGAATCCCCAGTATCAAAAGGCATTTTGGGGTTTGTTATCATATATAGTGAGTATGTGAGTTTATTTTCATGTTATATAATGTAGTTCTGTGTATAAATTTAAAATATAAAGATTTGTGGTTGTCTTTAGTTTTATGATGGTGTTATCACATTTTCTAAGTAATTTAATAAGAGTTTCTGATTAGGGACTCATTACCAATTATTATAGCAATACTTGTTGATAAATATAGCATACCTTTAAGCAATGTATAGTGTACTTTTTAAATAGAGCAACATTCTTCACACTATTTTGGGGGAGAGCCATGTTCCTGTACATTGCATAAGATCACACAGTGGTAAAAATGGTAACAGTTATATAGCTGGACTTAAATTTTTAATAATATATATTGACAGTAGGAATTAATGCTAATTCGATTTTTTTTCGTTTTCTAAGATCTGTTTGAATATGGATGTGCAGATTAATATGTTCTAAGTGTATTTTGGATATACTGGTTGAAAAGTTTTACTTCTGAAGTATTATAATGATTGTCTTTTGCTGTTTCTAACATCAAATTGTCACTGGTCTGTCACAAGGTGACTGTTGATACTTTTAGTTACACATATCAGTATTGGATTATAATAACATTTGTCCAGAGTTTACATTTGACAGCCTTTCAACTATACATAAAAACTAGGAATTAAACAGTACAGTTTTTTTTTTTTTTAAAAGATTAAAACCAAACAAAAACTACGAATTGTGTAAGATAAAGATAAATTACCTTGATTTCCAACTCTTGTAGAAAAAAGTCAGGTAAGATAGAAATTTATCAGAGGGTTCCATAGAAAAGCATTTTGAAAGTAATGATGAAAGAACATTTGGCTTTAAAGGACTTTATAAGAATAAATGAAAAGAATATATAAAAATCAGGTAGTCTACAGCTTTTAAGAAAGGAATGCACAATTTAACTATCTCAGATTTTAATATCTTTTTAAAATTTATCTGAAAATCTAAAGAATTATTTTTCAACAATCTTAGATTTTTCATGGATATTAGGACATTTGTCCTAAAGGAAATGGTATTTTCTTTGTAACTGTTTTATTTAAATTAAAGGTTGCAGAGAGAGTGGCTGCAGAAAGGGCAGAATCTTGTGGAAATGGAAACAGCACTGGATACCAAATTCGTCTCCAGAGGTAAAGAATGTTTATTTCTTGTGTACAGATAGATTAAGTGAAAACGTTGAAACTGGCGATTGAAAAGAAAGGGGATTTTTTTTTCATTTTTATTCTTGTCATTACTGTTAGAATTAACATTTAAAACCATTGCAGCATATCTGGCTTGCTGCTGCTAACTCATCTTTTTTCCCCCAAATTGCCATGTTAAAATGTGCTTTTATATTATGCAGTGATAAGAAAAATGACTTTTTAGTTGAATATCATCACTTCTCCTCAAAGGAATTGGTATCCTATTCTTTTGATACCTCATGGCCCCTCCCTTGACTGGCTTTATTTATTGATTTTGATATCCTTACTCTAACCCCACAGTCTCCCCACTGAACTTTTGCTCTTTTCTGGAACTTCAGATTCCTTTTACCTATTTAAATGATTAGACTTTTCAATCACTGAACCAGAAATTTAGGGCATATAAATCTCTGTTATTCTCTCTATTATTATGGCATTATATTCCTCATTAGTCCCCATTGTAGTAGGTGTTGTTATAACTAAATATGAAATATGAAGATTTTCTATTAAACTTGTATGGTACTTAGTAAATTATTAGAAAAGAAACTCCAGAACTATTAACTATGTCTTTCATCCACAGTCGGTTGCCAAGGAAACAGGGTTCTATCTTATACTGTACAACAGGAATCATCCTTCAGTGGCTCCAGTCAGACCCGTGAGTATGTTTCAACTGAGAAATTGTTAATATTATCAAAAGATGTAATTATTAAATTGAATGTTGCTGGTTGTTAAAGAAAAATTGTGTTTTTAAGTTTTATACTGAGTTAAAATACTTCACACTTCTGTTGTAGGCATTTGTCCAGTGTTAGTCATATTGTACTTGATGAAATCCATGAAAGAAATCTACAGTCAGATGTTTTAATGACTGTGATTAAAGATCTTCTCCAGTTTCGATCTGACCTAAAAGTAATATTGATGAGTGCAACACTGAATGCTGAGAAATTTTCAGAATATTTTGGTGAGTAAACTTTGATTATTAGAAAAGGTACCAGAAAACCACTAAATTTAATTTTTAAAAATGTAGAATTGGTATAGTCATAATACATGTCATGTAATTTGTTGCATTTTAATAATATCTTAACTCCCCCCACCCCCACCCCTGCCTCCATTTAGTTTCTTGGATTAGAGGAATATTCTGTTTTTAAATGGTGGTGGCATTTCTGATATCAGTGACAGCAGGTTACTGATGTTACCACCAGACAATTTAGGTGGTATCATGGAAGCAAACTACAGACATAGTAGGTTATAAACATCTGTTTGTGATTCTTCTGTGGCTAGGTTGATAGTTGGCCAATAGCACTAATGATCAGTTAGGGAATACTGAATGTGTCAGGTAGTGTGTTTGACCCTTTGTTTTCAGTAACCTGAATAATACCTTATATGGTAGCTAGTGTTACTACTCATGTTTTTAAAAGTGAGAAGGCAGACTCAGAACTGTTAAAATAGCTTATTCATGGTTGCATAATTAATGGGAGGACAAAAATCTAAAATTAGATTCAACTAGCTATAAAGCACATTCTTTTAAAATTAAGTTCACTGTCCTTTCTGCTTATAATTGTGGTGAAGAAGGGGAAAAGGGAGAGAATCAGTGTAGGTGACAATATTTAATGCTCTTGTTTTGGCTTTTAATAACTTCCTTAAAATACATACCAGTTAATCCTTAAAGCATTATGAGATTAGTTGAGGCAGGTATTTTTTCCTTTTGTCTTTTTTTAATAGATATCTGCAACTAATATTGAAGACCTTGGCTCAATTTGATACAGGCCAGAGATAGAGCAGTAGTAATGGTGGCTTGGATATTTTAATCTCTGCTGTCTTAGCGTTTATTTAGAGTGTGTGCTGCTTGTTTTGCTTGCTATGAAAAGCATTTAAATAACAGTACTGTGGTGATTTTTTTTTAATTAGTGATTTTGAAATAGTAACAATTTAAAATTGAAGTAGGTCTTGTTTTGACTCCTTTTCCCCTCTAATTCTGGGTGCCACCAGTAGTAAGACTTCTTATCTAGGTTTTAGTAAAACATGTATTCTTCTGTGGTACTATCTTGGTTTAATAATAACAATGTAGACTTGTAGTAGTTTCTGAATTCAGCTTAAAATAGCTCTTTTCTTTTATATCTTACGTTATATTTTATGTTATCGTGTAGAACAGTGAGATCTGTAGGAAATAGAGTAGAGCTATATTATAGGAACATTTTTGTAAAATTCAGAATATTGTCTTAGTTTATGGTGTGTTGATTATTTTTATTTATATACATTCAAGTACAAATTTATGTTTATTTTTGTCTGCCTTAATAGGTAACTGTCCAATGATACATATACCTGGTTTTACTTTTCCGGTTGTAGAATATCTTTTGGAAGATATTATTGAAAAAATAAGGTAAGTAAACATTAGGAATAGAAGAAACTTATAGCTACTAGAGTGCAACCTTTCTCATACCAAATTTCAGTTAGTTTTAGATACTCAGCATTGACCACTTCCTTCTACTTCTCCGTGGGTCAGGGATTTTCAGACTTATCTACATGTTGAAATTACCTGGAATTTTTTAAAAATTCTGATGCCTGTTTCATTTCATTACGAAGTTTGTGTTAGTAGCCATAATCTTTTTTTTTTTCCCCCTTGTACTAGGTATTGAACCCAAAGGGTCTTACCAATGAGCAACATCACCATGCTTTTTTAAAAAATTTTGAGACAGTGTCTAAGTTGCTGAGGGCCTTCTATGCTGCTGAGCCTGGCCTTGAACTTGGCGATCCTCCTGCCTCAGCCTCCTAAGTTGCTAGAATTACAGGTGTGTGCCACCACACCTGGTGGAATCAATGTTTTAGAAGTCCTTGGGCAGCAGAGTTTGGGATCCTCTATCTTTAGTGTTTGTGCCACTCTTCTGGTTTTCTTACCACCCTTTATTATTGTATCCCCTCAGGATTCTCAAGTCTTTTTCAGTGCTTTGTGTTTTCTTTCTGCAGTCTTGTCTATTTACATAATTGTAATTGACTATTTCCACAGCTTGTATCACTAGAGCTTCAGGACTGAAAAGCTCTTCCTGAATGCTGAAATTTTTTCTATTCAGTAGTATTGCAGCACCACAGACACCTTGGACATCATATTTTTCAAGTCCAAGTTATTGTCGTATATTTGATCCCCACCTAGCTCCCACCAGTAAAAATAACAACGAAAACATTAATCCTAAAACAGTTAACAATACTATCTCCTGATCAGTTTTCTATACATTAAATTAAAAGAGCAAATACTTATCAAGCATTTATATACACTGAAATGTGCCGCTACTTTATATGCTGAGTAATCAGTTTACTCCAGATGGTTTTGTACTTATTCTCCAACACCCAAACCATGAGTCTTTCTTTTGAACATCCCTTCTTATTATTACTGGAGGTTCTTAATCTGTCCTGTGCTAATATAATAGTTCTTTTCTTCGGTATTATGGACTTTACTGTTCCAACTGAAAATAAATATGATCATGTAAGCTTTCTCTTGCTGCACAAGAGATTCCTTTCTGCTTATAATTTTATCTTTGAAAACTGAGCCTTTATTGGTTTAACAAGGCCTTTAACAGAAAAGCTCATCTGACTTGCCCTCAACACTCTGGACACTGGCTTTTAACTGCTACCAACTTTTCCCAGCAACCTGTACACAATTATATTTGTATTCCTTCAAAAGAAAAAGATTGAGAAAGCCCAGTACCCAAATTCCATCCCAGAGCCCTTTGCTGTTTGGCTGCATCCTCTTCTTCAGCCTCATTTTCTCTGTCAGACGTCCCCTATCAGTGCTCAATGCACCCTTCCCTAATGTGCCAGGTCCTGCCTTTTCTTTATGCCTTTGTACTTTGCTACATGTTATTTTCTCCATTTAGCCTTCCCTTTGCTATTTCATCCTTTCATCTGTAAACTATTGACTAAGGAAAATTTCATCTTCATTTCCTGTAGCATTTGAATCTATTGTTAACACTTATGTTATTGCTATGTAGTCTATCTCTGAATTTGCCTTTTGCTCTAGAGTTCATGCTTTTCAATATCAAAGATTTTGTCATCTTAGTTAATAGTAGCATAGTGCCTGGCCTATAATGAATATCAGAATAAATAAATGATAGATTTATGATTCAGCTCACCATTACATGAGAAAACCAGAAGGTGAGAGTGGGAAGATAACAGCAAAGGTCCACCAGTTATTTTACATGGAGAAAAGACAACTAGATTTTGACTAGACATTTATTTAACAGTTATTTAAGTTTTACTCTGTGTGTTGCATAACGCCAGATTTTAAGCATAAAGCAAGGGAAGACTTGGTGTACACTTGTATATCTCGACAGCTCTGTGAACTGTTATATAAAGTCTGGGGAAAGTAAAATGTGTTTTGGAAATGAGTTCATATATCAAGCATGGACTAGGAAAGTGAAGGAAACGATGAAAGCAGAATAGAAAGGAGGGAAATCGATATTTCAGAGAGGGAGGAACTTGTTCAAAATGAGAGACAGAGCATTTTATCACTTTTATTATTATTATGCCAATTGCTCTTCCATTCTTTGCTTTTTTTCCTTAGTGTCCATAAATATTCTAGGTACTTGTTCCTCAATTCCACTTTGTACAGTGTGCCTTACTTCCCACCATGGCACATGTAGCAATTCATTTCTAAGGGAATAATAGGAATAGCTTGATAGTACGAAGGCAACATTGGGGGATCAGTAATGTCAGTGCCTCTGTATGTATTGAAGATTTAGGGGACTCTAGGTTACAGGTTTGAATAGTGAAGGGGCTTAATACTTTTTTTGGTGTTTATATATCAGGCACTGTACTTTATCACTTTTATTATTATTATGCCAATTGCTACTATAAAAGTATCAATCACTCAAATAAGATAAAGCACCAGAAGATTTATAACCTTGTGTAAGGCCACACAGATAGTCAGAGGCAGAGCCGCAACATCACTTTTGTGTAACTCCAGAGCTTGTGCTCCACCCCCGTCATTCCATCTTAGATGCCTTCTTTAGGTAAATTCTGAGAGGTTTGGGGGTTGAAGTGTAGGTTTGTTTTTCTTTATCTCTATCTGGCATGCTTCTCAGAACTCAGTGGAAGGAAGGATTCTTACAGATGTGCCCTCTGTTTTCATCAGTCACTACAGCTTGTTAGAGTTATTGTAGCACTAGATTGACACACAGTATACTTGAATGCAGATTCTGGATCTGCCATTTGCTGTAATTATAACTGAGCAGAATTAAATAGTTGTCTAGTATGGGTCTATAGGTCTCTTAACGTACTATCTGATTTTCTCAGGGTCACTAATTAAACTTCTTAGACTAACAGACCTAAATGTGAATCAAAAGGTATTGGGTTTGGTAATTTGTATTTTATGAGCTCCCCAGGGGATCCTTATATGCAATTAGGTTTGGAAAGTTTCTGTTTTTAAAATATGAATCTATTTGTTATTTTCAGCTCACCTTAAAGTTAACTTTTGTTTTAGAGCAAACTTAAAATTCAAGGTAAAAGTTTCTTTAGTATTTTTTATTTTGACTGCTAAAGGTTTGTCTGGAGGTTTATATACTCCAGTAGAGAAGAATAATTATTATCTGACTTGTCAAGTTTCATTTAATGAACACCTCCCCAAAATTGATATTTTTATATTTTTTCTGGAAATTATAGTAAAAATGTTCTTTAGGACCCTTTTATAAATCCTCATTATAAAAAGCTTCAGATATTCAGATGTTAGTTAGAACCAGAGACTTTAAAAAATGTGAAAATGTTGAAGATTCTTTTTATTTCAGATACGTTCCAGAACAGAAAGAACAGAGATCCCAATTTAAGAGGGGTTTCATGCAAGGACATGTAAATAGACAAGAAAAAGAAGAAAAAGAAGCAATCTATAAAGAACGATGGCCAGATTACATCAGGGAACTGCGAAGAAGGTGAGTTTATGTTATTTGAAGGTGAGGCCACTGTGGCTGAATCGCTGAACAAAATGTCAAGTAGTCTTTTTATTTTTGCATGCTTGAAAGTTTTGTGAATTTCATTCCAGCTAAGCAATGCCAGTTTAACTTTTAAATGCTATTTATTGTTTCAGCATGTTTCTGTTGATGATTTTTTTGTTGTTGTTTATAGATTAAGTTAATTTTTATAGTACATTAAACCACAGGAAACTATCAAGTACTTCATGACACTCTTTTTAACTTTGATAGGTATTCTGCAAGTACTGTAGATGTTATAGAAATGATGGATGATGATAAAGTTGATCTGAATTTGATTGCTGCCCTTATTCGGTACATTGTTTTGGAAGAAGAGGTTAGTTTTGTTTATTTTTTTCTTCAAGTGGCACCATTTTAATTTTATTACCATTAAAACCGTGAAAAGAATAATTTTCTAAATGCTTTCAAAAAATACATTTGTAGAAGCAAATGGATCAGGGAAGGGATGAAGGAAAGGAAAGGTACTGGTGAATGAGTTTAATCAAATTATGTGCATACATGAAGATGACTGAATGAATTCCATTTTTCTGTATTATAAATTATAAAGCAATGATTAATAGAAAAAAAAAGTCCCAGATGTAGTTAGCAAAATTTTTTCCCAATAAAAAGACTAGATTTGTTGAAATTGTTTTGACACTAGAAATAATCTCAAAATATCAAAGAATTTGGGAATTTGACCTATCTAAAGAAAAGACTAAACAAATTAAGTCTTTGGATTATAAATCATATTTCTAAAAGTGATTTTGTAGCTGAACATGGTAATGTACACCCGCAGTTTGGGAGGGTAGGCAGGAGGCCAACCGGGGCCATTTAGAGACTGTGTTAAAATAAAAATGTAAAAGGGCTGGCGATGTAGCTCAGTGGTATGCATCCTGGGTTTAATCCCCAGTACCACAGTTGATCAATCAATAAGATCTTGAATGCTTTTAGATATTAATAAAATTATCCAGAGCTAGTATAATATTTAAGTATGTACAGAATTTTATGGTGTAGCATGTTTTGTTGATGTCATCCTTTGTAATAGTTATTTCTCCTCAACATAGGATGGTGCAATACTGGTCTTTCTACCAGGCTGGGACAACATCAGCACATTACATGATCTCTTGATGTCCCAAGTGATGTTTAAATCAGGTATTATGTTAATATATTTTATAGTAATTTAACAGCAATAGTTGCAACATGTATTTTTTTCCCTTTAACTTAAAGAAGTATTATTTCTGTAGCTTAAGAAACTTGATGATATAAATCTACATTGCTATTATTTTGTTTTTGTTTTTTTAAATAAATTGGGGTCTGAATCTCAAGTGAAGCTTCTGGGCATGTAGTGAAGCTCTTTATCTAGCATTATGAAGAGAATATTTTACCTCTTTTTCTAAATTTACCTAACAAAATTGAGCTCTTAAGTGAGTTAAAATGTTGGTATTGGGGTTTTTAATTTTTTTTTCACCTAGTACAAGTTTGAATAATGATGGGGATCGAGTTAATAACATTTATTGGTGAAATTTGAAAGGATCACTCCAGCTTTTGAGCATTCTTTAAGAATTTGAGGGAAATGCTCATTGTCACAAAGTAAATTAACAAAATAAAATGTCAACTAGATTCTGCTAGAGTACTCAAAAAGCAAAAATTCTAGAAAACTAAGTTGATCTGATTATTATGTAGAAATGTAAATTAAATATTATGTGATTCAGTATCTGAATTCATTATTTCATGTTTGATGAGTTTTTATCTCTTTATAAAAAAGTTCAATTTACTTTTTTAATTTTCAGATAAGTTTATTATTATACCTTTGCATTCGCTGATGCCTACAGTAAACCAGACACAGGTATGTTGTTAAATTTAGTTTTTCTTTGTCTTTCCAACTATACAAGTTTTAACTGCTTGTTGTGTGTTTTCTTTTTTTTTTTTTTTTTTTTTTTTTAAGGAACATTTTTAAATAGTAATCCATTATAACAAATACTTCCTTGAGAACCTTTGCAAATAAGTTTTCAGGGGATGTTTGCACAAAAAGTTGAACAACAGAAGGTAATCCACAAATCACATTAGTTCTGTCAACATTAGGCAAAAGTTTAAAGAATTGGTTTACCTAACTTGTTGGGTTTCCTGAATAAAAGAAAAAGATATGTGAATGTCACTAAAAAAAACAACCTAGAAAACAGTTCTCTGTGACATAATACAGCTTGATGTTTGAGATGTTCATTTAACACTATATATTAGCAGGCATGGGAGTTCCTTTGTTGTCAGTGACATATGATGAATCTTAGCTCTGTCAGATACAAAGGTTTCCCTAATTAGAATGAACTCTTCATTCTCAAAGGAAAGGCAATTTTCTGGATTACAGTGTTTCAGGCCATAGGAGAAAGAAATTGATCAGAAAAATCTATCTTGTTTCCCTCTACTTTTTCCACTCTTCTTTTTGTAGGAAAATATTAAGACTCTTTAAATACTCTATTTGTGGGTACCTTAGCTCTGATTAAGATTCAGCTAGCTGAATTAGATACAGGTATATGGGTGAGGGAAGAAAGGTGGGAAGCATTAACTCCTGATATCAAAGACTGGATGGAAGAGTACCAATGTGGCTATACCTCTTTGACCTCTGAATTTAGTAAAGAATGTATTTCGTTGCTGGAGAATATGTGATAAGAAATGACATTTGCTCTATTGATTATTATATAAGTATATGCAGTACAGCCAGTACTGCTTGACACCTGTCTGTCTGATCCGTTGGTAGCATTGTCAAGGACAGTATTATTTTTATGAGTCAGTTTTGAAGAGGAGTTTTTATTCCAATCTACTCTCAAACTGATACACAGTGTTATAGCCAGCTGACATCCAGTCTGATGAGTTAGGCATCTGTCTCCTGGTCCCATGTTCTTACCTATTGCTTATCTTATAGTTCTTACCCTTAAACTGTACTTCTCTTCCTCTGCTTCACGCCCTCAGGCTTTTGTGTTATAGGGAAATCCCTGTTGTCTCCCTCTCACCCTTCAGGAACTCTGTCCCGTCTCACTTAAATAAACCCTCTTTTATGTTCAAGATATTTTTATATACATATAAAGCACATTTTATTTGCAATGCTTTTTTAGTGTTTGCAATGCTGTTTTTGATAAAATTACATCTGTGGGAACTGATTTACTAAGAGAAGAATTTTGTAGTATTGAAAATGAAGGATACTTTATAAATATGTCTATGGATACATATCATCTAACCAACACAGTGTTAAGAGTGAACAGTAGCTAAAGTAATAGTGTAATATAAAGTAGTCTACTTTTGGGATTTTGATGTATGTATTTTTACAGGTATTTAAAAGAACTCCTCCTGGTGTTCGGAAGATAGTAATTGCTACCAACATTGCTGAGACTAGGTAAAGAGAGTTTAAATATCACTATTGATGACATGAATTATTAATAAACCTAGTCTTGTTTTCTCTACCAGATTTTTGTAATTACTTAAAAATATTTTCTTTTTAACTTAGTCATAGTGGTAAGCATAGCTTTATTTTGTTTTATTTATAATACCTGTCATTTTTTAGCTCTCTCATTAAAATAGCTGTTTAAGTGATATCCTTTTCAGACCTTTTATAACAAAGCATGGGAGCTGAGATAAATTTAGGTCTTTTTGCCTCTTCCCGCGTTGGGTAATGTTATTATTTGGTATTAGGTGTTATTACATACAGGCTTTAAAATTGCTTATGTTCTCTTGGAGGTACTAATATACAGTTTGGTTGCTGGAACATTTTACCTATAGCAACTGATACCAAGTCATGGCACTTGGTGCCCATAGAGCTCGGTATGAAAAGGCCAGAAAAGCTATGAAGTATGGTTTTGAGCCAGTAGGAATTGCCACTCATGCTGCCCACTATTAGGGGCTCGATCTTGTGGTGTTGGTAAGTTTGAGAAGATTGGTGGAAATCCTGAGCTGCAAAGTACAACTTGATCTAGTAACCCTATTTGGTAGGGCAAAGTGGCACATGCTTGTAATCCAAGCAGCTCAAGAGTCTGAGGCAGGAGGATTGTAAGTTCAAACCCAGTCTCAGCCACTTAGCAAGGCCTTAAGCAACTTACTGAGACCCTGTCTCAAAATAAAAACCAGCTGGAGATGTGGTTCAGTAGTTATACACCTCTGTTCAATACTTGATACAAAAAAAGAAAAAATTGTAGGTCTTTTATAGATTAATAGAGCATTTGAAAAAAAACAAAAAAAAATAGAGCATTTGATGTCTGATAATTTGTTTTATTTTCCAAACAGCATTACCATAGATGACGTAGTTTATGTGATAGATGGAGGAAAAATTAAAGAGACACACTTTGACACTCAGAACAACATCAGCACAATGTCTGCTGAGTGGGTTAGTAAAGCTAATGCCAAACAGAGGAAAGGTCGAGCTGGAAGGTAAGATGGGACTTCATTCAAAGCCTTTAGAAAATATAGTTTTTGTGTAGCAAAATGTGTTGTGATTTAAAATATTTATTGGGAGAGTCACCTTTCATATTACTTTGAACTTACTATGACATTTTTTTTTTTGTCTCTCCTTGTTTATTTTCCCATTCCCCTCACAACCTCTTATATGTAATTTTGTATAGCAATGAGGGTCTCCCTTCATTTCCATGAAATTTCCCTTTTCTCTCCCTTTCCCTCCCATCTCATGTCTCTGTTTAATGTTAATCTTTTCTTCCTGCTCTTCCTCCCTGCTCTGTTCTTAGTTGCTCTCATTATATCAAAGAAGACATTTGGTATTTGTTTTTTAGGGATTGGCTAGCTTCACTAAGCATAATCTGCTCTAGTGCCATCCATTTCCCTGCAAATTCCATGATTTTGTCATTTTTTAGTGCTGCGTAATATTCCATGGTGTATAAATGCCACATTTTTTTATCCATTCATCTATTGAAGGGCATCTGGGTTGGTTCCACAGTCTAGCAATTGTGAATTGTGCTGCTATGAACATCGATGTGGCAGTATCCCTGTAGCATGCTCTTTTAAGGTCTTCAGGGAATAGTCCGAGAAGGGCAATAGTAGGGTCAAATGGTGGTTCCATTCCCAGCTTTCCCAGGAATCTCCATACTGCTTTCCAAATTGGCTGCACCAATTTGCAGTCCCACCAGCAATGTACAAGTGTACCCTTTTCTCCACATCCTCACCAGCACTTGTTGTTGTTTGACTTCATAGTGGCTGCCAATCTTACTGGAGTGAGATGGTATCTTAGGGTGGTTTTGATTTGCATTTCTCTGACTGCTAGAGATGGTGAGCATTTTTTCATGTACTTGTTGATTGATTGTATATCCTCCTCTGAGAAGTGTCTGTTCAGGTCCTTGGCCCATTTGTTGATTGGGTTATTTGTTATCTTATTGTCTAATTTTTTTGAGTTCTTTGTATACTCTGGATATTAGGGCTCTGTCTGAAGTGTGTGGAGTAAAAATTTGTTCCCAGGATGTAGGCTCCCTATTTACTTCTCTTATTGTTTCTCTTGATGAGAAAAAACTTTTTAGTTTAAGTAAGTCCCATTTGTTGATTTTTGTTATTAACTCTTGTGCTATGGGTGTCCTATTAAGGAATTTGGAGCCCGACCCCACAATATGTAGATCGGAGCCAACTTTTTCTTCTATCAGACGCAGAGTCTCTGATTTGATATCAAGCTCCTTGATCCATTTTGAGTTAACTTTTGTGCATGGCGAGAGAAAGGGATTCAGTTTCATTTTGTTGCATATGGATTTCCAGTTTTACCAACACCATTTGTTGAAGATGCTATCCTTCCTCCATTGCATGCTTTTAGCCCCTTTATCAAATATAAGATAGTTGTAACTTTGTGGATTAGTCTCTGTGTCCTCTATTCTATACCATTGGTCCACCCGCCTGTTTTGGTACCAGTATCATGCTGTTTTTGTCACTATTGCTCTGTAATATAGTTTGAAATCTGGTATCGCTATACCGCCTGATTCACACTTCCTGCTTAGAATTGCTTTTGCTATTCTGGGTCTTTTATTTTTCCGTATGAATTTCATGATTGCTTTATCTATTTCTACAAGAAATGCCGTTGGGATTTTGATTGGCATTGCATTAAACCTATAGAGAACTTTTGGTAATATCGCCATTTTGATAATGTTAATTCTGCCTATCCATGAACAGGGTATATTTTTCCATCTTCTAAGATCTTCTTCTACTTCTCTCTTTAGGGTTCTGTAGTTTTCATTGTATAAATCTTTCACGTCTTTTGTTAGGTTGATTCCCAAGTATTTTATTTTTTTTTGAGGATATTGTGAATGGAGTGTTTTTCCTCATTTCCGTTTCAGAAGTTTTGTTGCTGATATACAGGAATGCCTTGATTTATGTGTGTTGATTTTATATCCTGCCACTTTGCTGAATTCATTTATTAGTTCTAGTAGTTTTTTTGTAGACCATTTTGGGTCTTCTAGGTATAGAATCATGTCGTCCGCAAATAGTGATAATTTAAGTTCTTCTTTTCCTATTTTTATGCCTTTAATTTCTTTCATCTGTCTAATTGCTCTGGCCAGTGTTTCGAGAACTATATTGAATAGAAGTGGTGATAGAGGGCATCCCTGTCTTGTTCCAGATTTTAGAGGGAATGCCTTTAACTTTTGTCCATTCAGAATGATGCTAGCCTGAGGCTTAGCATAGATAGCTTTTACAATGTCAAGGTAAGTTCCTGTTATCCCTAGTTTTTCTAATGTTTTGAACATAAAGGGATGCTGTACTTTGTCGAATGCTTTCTCTGCGTCTATCGAGATGATCATATGGTTCTTATCTTTAAGTCTATTGATGTGGTGAATAACATTTATTGATTTTCATATATTGAACCAGCCTTGCATCCCAGGGATGAATCCTACTTGATCATGGTGCACAATTTTTTTGATGTGTTTTTGTATTCGATTCGCCAGAATTTTATTGAGGATTTTTGCATCTTGGTTCATCAGAGATATTGGTCTGTAGTTTTCTTTCTTTGAGGTGTCTTTGTCTGGTTTCGGAATCAGGGTGATGTTGGCCTCGTAGAATGAATTTGGAAGAGCTCCCTCTTTTTCTATTTCCTGAAATAACTTGAAAAGTATTGGTATTAATTCTTCTTTAAAGGTTTTGTTAAACTCCGCTGTATACCCATCCGGTCCTGGGCTTTTCTTGGTTGGTAGTCTTTTGATGGCTTCTTCAATTTCATCCATTGATATTGGTCTGTTCAAATTGTGTGTATCCTCCTGACTCAGTCTGGGCAAATCATATGACTTAAGGAATTTATCGATGTCTTCACTATCTTCTATTTTATTGGAATATAGGTTTTCAAAATAATTTCTAATTGTCTTCTGTATTTCTGTAGCATCTGTTGTGATATTGCCTTTTTATCCCGTATGTTAGTAATTTGAGTTCTCTCTCTTCTTCTCTTCGTTAGCATGGCTAAAGGTCTGTCGATCTTATTTATTTTTTCGAAGAACCAACTTTTAGTTTTGTTAATTTTTTCAATAGTTTCTTTTGTTTCAATTTCATTGATTTCCACTCTGATTTTAATTATTTCTTGCCTTCTGTTATATTTGCTGTTGTTTTGCTCTTCCTTTTGTAGGGCTTTGAGATGAAGTGTGAGCTCATTTATTTGTTGGTTTTTTCTTTTTTTGAGGAATGACCTCCAGGCTATGAATTTCCCTCTTAAAACTACTTTCATTGTGTCCCATAGATTCCGATATGTTGTGTCTGTATTTTCATATATCTCTAAGAATTTTTTTATTTCCTCCTTTATGTCTTCTGTAACCTATTGATCATTCAGTAACATTGTTCATTTTCCATGTGATATAGGATTTTCCCTTCCTTCTTTTATCATTGATTTCCAGTTTCATTCCATTATGATCAGATAAAATGCATGGTATTATCTCCACCCCTTTATATTTACTGAGGGTTGCCCTATGGCATAATATGTGGTCTATTTTTGAGAAGGATCCATGTGCTGCAGAGAAAAAAGTATATCCATTTGATGATAGTTGATATATTCTATATATGTCAGTTAAGTCTAGGTTATTGATTGTGGTATTGAGTTCTATAGTTTCTTTATTCAACTTTTGTTTGGAGGATCTGTCCAATGGTGAGAGAGGTGTGTTGAAGTCACCCATAATTATTGTGTTGTGGTCTATTTGATTCTTGAACTTGAGGAGAATTTGTTTTATGAATGTCGCAGCACCATTATTTGGTGCATAAATATTGATAATTGTTATGTCTTGTTGGTGAATGGTTTCTTTTAACAGTATATAATGTCCTTCCTTATCCCTTTTGATTAACTTAGTCTTGAAGTCGATTTTATTGGATATGAGGATGGCCACCCCTGCTTGCTTCCGAGGACCGTGTGTGTGGTATATTTTTTCCCATCCTTTCACCTTCAGCCTGTGTATGTCTTTTCCAATCAGATGTGTCTCCTGGAGGCAGCATATTGTTGGATTTGTTTTTTTAATCCATGTTACCAGCCTATGTCGCTTTATTGGAGAGTTTAAGCCATTAACATTCAGAGTTACTATTGATATATGATTTGTACTTCCAGCCATGTTTGATTATTTATCCTTTTTTAAAAAAAATTTAGTTTGTTTCTCCATGACTATCTTTCCCCTCGCCCTCTTTCTTTACTGAGGCACTTCCCACTGATGGTTTTGGTTATTGTTTTTCATTTCTTCCTCGTGTAGTGTTTTGCTCAAAATGCTTTGCAATGCTGGTTTTCTGGCTGCAAATTCTTTTAACTTTTGTTTATCATGAAAGATTTTTATTTCGTTGTCATACCCGAAGCTTAATTTTGCTGGATATAGAATTCTTGGTTGGCATCCATTGTCTTTCAGTGTTTGAAGTACATTGTTCCATGACCTTCTTGCTTTCAGCGTCTGTGATGAAAAATCCGTTGTTAACCTTATTGGTTTACCCCTGAATGTAATCTGTCTCCTTTCACTTGTAGCTTTTAATATTTTCTCTTTGTTCTGTATATTGGATATCTGCATAACAATGTGTCTTGGCGTTGGTCTACTGTGATTTTGTGTGCTCGGTGTCCTGTATGCATCTTCAATTTGTATATCTGTTTCCTTTTTTTATTTCTGGAAAGTTTTCTGTAATTATTTCGTTCAGCAGGTTACTCATTCCCTTGGTTTGAATCTCTGTACCTTCTTCTATCCCGATGACTTGTATGTTTGGTTTTTTTATGTTATCCCATAACTCTTGGGTGTTTTTCTTGTGATTTTTTACCAGCCTTTCTGAGTTGGCTAGACTCTTTTCAAGATGATATATTTTGTCTTCATTATCTGACGTTCTGGCTTCTACTTGCTCCACTCTGTTAGTGATATTCTCAATTGAGTTTTTAATTTGGTTTATCGTTTCCTTCATTTCTAGAATTATTGTTTGATTATTTTTTATAATCTCTATCTCCTGATAAAGATGCTTAACTTCTTCTTTTATCTGTTTATGTAATTCATTCTCAATGTGTTCTTTCGCTGCTTGAATTTGCTGTCTTGTATCCTCTTTAAGGTTCCATTCCATCTGTCTAAGGTGTTCCTTGAGTTCTTTATATGACCATTTTTCTGATGACTCTAGGTCCTCCTGAACATTTAGGCTGTCCTGCATTGTTTGTACTCCTTTTCTTCCTTGCTTTTTCAAGCTGCTCATGTTACTTCTTGTTCTGTTTGACTGCTGAGTTACTGTTTACTCCTATAAATTTATTTGATGCTTGGGAGGAAAGGTATTAAAGGGAAGGGAAGAAGTCATTAAAGAGAATGAGAGTAAGCAGGTAGAATTCAAGGAAGGGGGAATAAGAAAATTGAAAAGAAATGAAAAGACAAAAGAAGAAAAAATACGAAAAAAAAATAAAAAAAATCGGAAAAAAATTTAAAAAACAACAAGAAAGAAAAATGAAAATGAAAGAAAAAACCCATATCAAAAAAAAGAGAAAAAAAAACTAATAAATGCAGTCTTAGAGTTTGATTAACATCTCTTCCAGTAGGTGGTGCTGTGCCCACCAGGCCAAGTTTCTCCTGTCAATACGCGGGAACCAATCACTGTGCAGCAGCTCCTCCTCCCAGACTGGGCGAGTCTCCAATCCTGAGTGCCTAGGGCCTCCTCTTGTGTCTAGTCACTTCCCCACTTTTCCTCTAGCCAGGCCCCTCTCACCGGTGGCGCTCACCACAATACTGGCTACACGCCAGGTCTGCTGCTCCCGGGAGCCGTGTTTTCATGAATGACTGGGCACACTCTCCCTGTTTGCCATTCCCTCAGACCCTAAGTTTGTAGAGCTTGGGGCTGAGAATCCTCAGCAAATTTTACTTGCCCTCGGGTAGCCACGCCCCCGATAGCTGGTGCAAGAGACCTCAGTTGTCAGCACTGGTGGGAGCGGTAGCCGGGAGTTCCGCGCCGCTGGTCCCGCGCCACGTCTGATTCCCTCAGTCTGGCTATCGCGCTCACGGGAGAGCTGGGAGGGGCCCTTATGACATTATTTTTAAGTGAGAAAATTGTTTTTATTTATAGTTTATTTGGATTTGGAAGATTATCTGCCATGTTTTCTACATTATGAATATTTTACCTGTAATTCTTCAGTCTGTTTAACTAAAATTAATATTTTTTATAATCTTGTTTCCATTCCCTTTTATAAAGTGCATATTAATCATAATAACATCTAGTACTATTTGAGTGTTAGGTCATATGTATTGACTTTGCTTAATACTCACCACAGTGGCATATAATAGGCTATTGTCTCCATTTGTAAGAGCAAGGAAATAAAGATAGAAGTAATGTGTCCAAAGTCATTCAGCTTTTTAAGTAACAGAGCCAGGATTTTATTTCTGGGCACTCTGGCTCCGCATTCTAGGCTCCTAGAATGTTACCAGGAGAAAAACATTAGTTACTAGGAGAAAAACAAGGAAAGTACCTTTTCTGCATTAATGTAGTAGTATACAAAGTAAAAATTTCTCACTCAATGGTGGGATAATTATTTGCCTTGAGAAATAATTGGACTTAGAAATGTGTATTCTGCAATAGTTTTACACTCATTCATGTGTGATAGAATCATTCTGGAGTTGCAGAAGAGAATTTTTCTTTTACTTCTTACAGGAAGAAAAGATATCCATTAATCTTTATATATGGACTATTTAAGAAAAGGAGAGGTAAAAGAAACCTTGTTGACCATTTTATCATCCCAGTGAGATTACTGGAATTTTGTTTTAAATTTGTACTATATCTGTAAAGTTTTGACTCACCTATACTTCATGGATTTTCTCAGTAGAATTTGATTTCCAGTCAGTCAATTAAACGATTATGCAGTTGATGTTGTTTAACCAAAATTATTCCTTTAGCAAAGCCCAATTTCGATAGTTGGCTATTTAGGAGGCCGGAAAACGCCATCCTGTATCGTTCTCAATGGATGTACTCTTAGTTTCTAGTAGGGTCTTTCTCAGACATGTTATATAATGGTGGGTCTAGAAAGACTTGGCAAAAATAACTAAGATTTTTAGATTTTATTTTTATTCTTATAGCAGAAACAGCCTATAGAAATATTTATTCCGTTTGAAAATGTATGCGTTACTGTCATCTCTTCACATTTGTCCTCATCGTTGTCCAAAAATTAGTATACTTTATGTCACTAGTTACAAACATAAAACAAAAAATTCCAGTGCCCCTCTGACAAGTCACTGAATAAAATGTACTTAAAATCTTTAAACACACACACACACACACACACACACACAGGTTAACGTAATACTAGTGTGTGTTAAAAACAAACTTTCAAGGCATAGTTGAGGTTGTACCTCTTGGCCTTGGCTTAAATAGATTGCTGTTACTAAGCATAGTAGTCTGGAATCTATCAGAAATAGAGAACCAAATTATTGGAAGAGGGAACGGAGCCTTAATTTTTTTCTTAAACTGGGACATGGCAGATACTTAAATATGATTAGGAGTTACGAGTTCTAGTTCATTGTAAGGTGACTACGATTCACAGTATCATTACATAGTTTCTGAAGAGCTGGAAGAGAGGCTCTGAGAAGCTTCACACTTGCATTAATGAAAGTGAGATGGAAATGCCAGTTATTTGGTTTGCTCAATATCAACACACTGAATCCCAGAAATATGTATAGTTACTACATATTAAATATTTAAAAGACAGAATAAAGTTAAAAAGTGAAAGACAGGACAAACAATTCAGGACATTGGGATAGAGGATTTAGGATTTTATTCCAAACAGAGAAGAATGAAATTGGATTCATAGAATTGAAATAGTAATTACGTGCTTTATGAGAAGTAGATATTATACTGGCTGCTTTCCCTTCCTCCTTTTATTTGGAGTTCTAAAAGTCATTGATACCTTTTTTTTTTTTTTTTTTTTTTAAGAGTTCAACCTGGGCATTGCTATCACCTGTATAATGGCCTGAGAGCAAGTCTTCTGGATGATTATCAACTACCAGAGATTCTGAGAACACCTTTGGAAGAACTTTGTTTGCAGATAAAGGTAAATTAGGTGGCATAGTTAAGAAACAAAGTGGAGAGTAGTGTTTTTATTTTCAACATCTTGTTTCGAAGATGTTAATATATTAATCTTCAGGAAGGAATTATTACTGTATACTTGTTTTTGGTTGTTTCACCAAATTTCCTTGAGTTGTGTACTAACGAGTTTTAAATCAAGTATTGCTTTGGAGCATGGCTGCCTCTCTGGATCCCCCTTGCCCTCTAAAAGCTCCTTCTATTACTGGGCAGATTATCTCTCTTCATATAAAATTCTCAGAATTTCTGATACAGTGAGTGCTCAATAAATGTTAGCTGCTCTTATAATAGATATCTTTTCCTTGTTATATGTTACTCATCTCTTTTAGCATCTTATTTTACATATTTTGATATAACTAGCCTTATTTTGAAGATAATAATTGACGTGTTGAGATTTTAACGGGCTACTACTTTTCTCACTCACAGAGTTGTTGGTAGAAAGCAGTATATAGGTTTTTAAACATGTTTTAGTAAAATCACACATAATAATTCATTTTGGTAAAATAACTAGTTTGAAAATTGTAAGATTAGTGTTTTGTTTGAGAGATCCATATAGGTAGGAGGACTAAATAATTATGTTGATGTGTGACATATGTTTAATCATATTTTCTTTCCCCAGATTTTAAGACTAGGTGGAATTGCTTATTTTCTGAGTAGGTTAATGGATCCACCTTCAAATGAGGCAGTGTTACTGTCCATAAAACACCTGATGGAACTGGTAAGTTGGGCTTTTTTGTTTGTTTTCTTTCTTTCTTTTTTTTTTTTTTTTAATCTAACTTTGAGTCAGAGTGTCAGAGCAGGTAAGCCAACTAATTATAAAACATTACTGCAGAGTAGACTGGTGGAAGGTGCAGTGTTGACTCTGACTAACCATGTGGCTCTCAGTTTAGTATACATGATGTGAATTAGAAAGTTATAAAATGATACTTTTGTTGTGTTCTTAGGATACTGGGTCCTTTCTACACTTTTTTCCCCCCATTGGAGGCCTGATTTAAAATTGCGTGACATTTTGAAAATTTTCAAGTATGCTCTTTTTGTAGATTCTTGAAATAAACCTCGTTGGTTTATTCTATTATTTCTTATTAATATAATTTGTTATCACATCCAAATAATTTAATGATAGCATGGTCGTTTTATAAAGGCAACTCTTACACGTTTTTTGAAGAAATACTAGCATGTAGTCTTTCTCCAAAATACTAGTCTTCAACCTGTCATTTTACTATTGCTTATTTCTGATTTCATTAGTTACTTTTTGTGAGATTAGTGGTTTGAGAAACCACGTTCAGTTTATTGACCATTGAGTGGGTAGACACTTCTGCAGAGGACCATAGCCAGAGAGGCTCAGGAGTGGCTGCAAGTTAATGCCCAACCTGGGCAGAAGGCCCATAGGGCTAGAGCTGAGACGTCCACTAAACGTGAGGCTGGATGTGCCAGTTTAAATTATGCATTAATTTAGAAAGTCTGTATCTCAGTTCTACTCACACATTTCAAATGCTCAGTAGCATATACAGCAACCATACCGGACAGCACAGAAATAGACATTTCTGTCTTTGCTATAAATTCTCATGGTTAGTGATGGGTTGGAGGCTGGCAAAAAATTGTTTTACATATTTCATAAGTTTTCAGAATCCATTCATGTAGATAATATTTGGTAATTTAAATATATTGGAACCACATAATAGTGCTTAATATAGTACCCTGTTAAACAAAAAAGCACTGATCTCTTGGAATTGGATTAAGTTTAGTGATATTACTAGAATTGAGGAGTAGGTGTGGAGAGCTAGGTGGTTATCAGAGAATCAATAGACAACCAGGGGAATCAGCTGGACTCTGAATCCTGAATGAGATGACTTCCTGTCTCCTGACTGAATAAAAGAGCCTTTTGTAGCTGTTTGTAGGAGGGACTGAGGTCCAGTTTTAAAAGGCTTTATTGTGAAATACAGCATCATGCACATCTAGCAAAAGTGAGCAAAGTTAGATTGTGTACCTTAAGGATGCACCACAAAGTAAGCATGGGCTGGTGCCTGTGTTGAGAAGCAATGGACATCAGTAGTGTGGTACAAGCCACCTTCCTGCTCTCTCCAGTTGCTCCTGTCTCTTAATCCTGAAGCTAACCTCTGTCATGACTAATAGTAACCCCTTGATTCTTTTTTCTTTGTGGTTTTTCCTACAAACGTGCATTCCTGTAAAGAATTCAATTCAATTTTGTCAATTCTATGAACTTCACATGATCTTACATAAGATTACGGATTTTTTTCCCCTGCTTTGGGCGGGAGAAATAGAGTTGTGGTTTCTTTAATTTAACTTTATGGATTCATGTGCACTGTTACTTTTAGCTGTTATTCGTTTTCATTTCTTTGGCATGTATTATTGTCATGGCCTATATTGGGCTACTGTATATACACTGGTATGAACATTCAATAATCAGTGTTTCCTGGTGAAAATGTTCATGGGTTTGAATATGTTCTTAGGTTTGAATCCACTGGGTCATAAGGCGGCATTATGTATGGTAAAGTTTGGTAGATGTTGCCCTGCAATGTTCCAGAGTTGTCAAAGCACTTGCATTTATCCTAGGGGAGAGTTCTCATTATTGCTCTGTAACTTCACTAACCTGAGTATTACCAGCCTTACTCTAGCCATACTGGTTAGGTATGCACATGTTTTAATTTGTGGTTTTAATTCTCATTTCCATGAATTTGTGGGCAGTTTTCATGTTTATTGTCCATTGGAAATTCCTTTCTACAAATTGTTGGTCCCTGTTTTTCTGCTGGGTTGAAGATGAGATATACTTCTCAGGGACTCATGTATATTGCACATATCTGTTTTTTTCCCTTTTTTTTAAGGTCTTGATAAACCAATGCCTGACTTTAATCCAGTCAAATATATCAGTCTTAAAGGTTATTGCTTTTTGCCCCACAGCATGTCTTCTTACTTAATTATGAAGATTTTTTTGATCAGATACCCTTTATAGAAGTATCTATCCAGTTTTATTCTGAGGCCTTTGTCATTGATCAAGTGTTTATGAATTTGTTCATCTCTTTCTATGCAATCTATTGGTTATATTTCTATCCTCATCCAGGGCTATACTGACTTAGCAATTTGGGGAGAATTGACATATTTATAATGTGTTATTAATAAGAACAGTATCTACCATCTTCCTTTTATTTGATTTAGAATTTCCATTTTTAGGGTTTTATGTGTATTTTTAAAGATTTATTTCTAGGTTAGTGGTATGTTTGGATTCTACACTAACTTTTAGGTTTTTCCTTTTCTTGTAAGTCTGATAGAAATGAAATTCATTTTTAATATTGACCTTGTTTATAATTATTAATGCTGCAAAATGCATTGATACTAGTAACTATATTTTTTTCTGCTTTTGAGTTTTTGTTATTTATGTGTTGAATTATTTTGATGTTTCAGATGTTAAGCCAGTTTTCATTTCTGAAATCAGTTGCTAGGATTCACTTGCCTTTGCAGTATTTTGTATTTTTCATGTGTAAAATTATTTGGTAGTTTTCCTTTGCTCAAATGTCTCTGTCAGAGTTAGGTATTAACACTAGGTTCAAGAATTAGGGCTATTATGATTTTACTGTCTATGAGAGCTTTTCTTAAGATCAGTGGTATTCCCTCCCAAAGTATTTAGAAATTTGTGTCCAGTGGGATGCTTATGGATTTCTTTAAAAAAAAAAAAAAAAAAATTCTTGTTTGTATTTGTGTCTAGTTATTTTAACTATATATTGGAAATTCTATTTTCAAAATTATTTGTAGATTAAAATTTGAAATCTGAATGATGACTTTTTCCAGAGAGCATTTATTATTCTGCCAGGAAAAGAGGCCTGACCTCTGAGCTTACCTCACCGAATCCATATTTTAGACTTTTAATTCTTATAGGTCTTTCTTAGCTTCTTGGTTTCATCAAGCCACTTTCTAGCTGTCCACAAGTATGGTTGGACCAGAGCCTAGGAAATCAGAGCAGAACTCATTCCCATTTCCCAAGGTTCTAAATAGGCCTTTTATCTTCTGCCTTGCTATCTCCTAGCACCTAAACTAGTAGAATCTAGGGGCTCTACACTTCATCCAAATATATAGTCACGTCTTTTTTTTTTTTCTTTTTTCCACCACTCTTGTGCTTTATTGGGTGATTCTTTATTTGACTGAAAGTTTGCTAGTTTGTTATTTCTCTCATACCATTTCCAATAAAGCCAGATTGTGGACTAATTTTGTTATTATTTAAATAACTTTCTAACCTTTAATGACATCATAATTTATGTTTTGATGAAGAAAATTGAAACAACAATATTGAGGCATTAAGTTATCTTTTTTAAGAAAAAAACTAAAATAGCTTTCATGTAATGCTTTACCATGTCTATTTTTAAAATAAACTTTCTTTACAGAATGCTCTGGATAAACTAGAAGAACTGACACCTCTTGGAGTCCACTTAGCCCGGTTACCAGTTGAGCCACATATTGGGAAGATGATTCTTTTTGGCGCTCTTTTCTGCTGCTTAGACCCAGTGCTCACCATTGCTGCTAGTCTCAGCTTCAAAGATCCCTTTGTCATTCCATTGGTAAGAAGGACGGAATAAAGGATGTGCATTTTTAGATACTGAAAATTGCAGTTGATTGTGTAATATTTTTTCAGCACCTTTTTATTAGAATATTCTCTGTTATAGTATCAGAACAATTTAAATTGATTTTTTAAATTTTTATTTTAGGGTAAAGAAAAGATTGCAGATGCAAGAAGAAAGGAATTGGCAAAGCAAACTAGAAGTGATCACCTGACCGTTGTGAATGCATTTGAGGTAAAAAAAAAAAAAAGAAAAAAAGATCTTGTTCTAGATTGTATTCAAGTGCAAAGCTGACAGTAGAACAGGAGCATATTTAACTTTTAAAAATCTATATTATAGATTCAGGGGGAAGGGCTAAGAATGTTTGAAATTAGGCGAACATTTGAAAAAATGTATTTTTAGTTTTGAAATAGATTGTTACATTTACCTTTTTGGAAAAAAGATTATTTAAAAATTATTATTATTATTATTATTATTTGGTTGGGGGGAGCAGGTACAAATAAACCAAATGAATTTGTTTTTATATTTGTTATCATTCTTTTGTATTTTTGTCTTACTGACGTATATGACAGTCTTTATTCATTAATCAGTTACTCTTGTATTCAGATTTAACATTTTGATAGAATATCATAACCATGTACATGATTTAGATTAGGAAAATGTTTTCTGCTTTTGTAAGTCAGGCTTACCTGAACAGAAATCTTTAATACTCTTCTTTGAAAATGTAGGTGTCATTTAGTCCTGTTATGTATGGTATGATGCCATTTTGTGTAAAGTACACAATCTCTTACTCTTGACTTTTACTTATTTGTATAAAAACCTGGAACTTGAGTGACAGATTTCTTAGGGACCAGCATCATAAGTGTGATTTTTACTTTGTAAATTTTGAAATTCTTTGAATTTTTTTTACAAAGAAAATGAAACATCAATGGAAGATTAGACTGTTATTAAATAAAGAAGGAAACTAGTAAATAATCTTTGCTCCAGGGATTGCTATGAGTAGATTTCTTCTTCTTTTTTTTTTTTTTTTTGCCCCATAGGGCTGGGAAGAAGCTAGGCGGCGTGGTTTTAGATATGAGAAGGACTACTGCTGGGAGTATTTTCTGTCCTCAAACACACTGCAGGTAATGATGAATGTTTTGCAGTAATTACCATATTGGAGTATATCTGTATCCATTTTGTATAACTGGATGTGTAGTAAGATGTGATATGTACAAAGTGTATGTACTTGTATGAGATATGAATGAAGAATTCAGCCTAATTTAAAAAATGCTCAGTCATTAGCAAACTGAAAATTGACTTGACAACTCTGAAAGATATTGAGGCTAAAGAAAAAAATGAATGGAACCTAGCATCTTTCAACAGAAGAAATCTTAACCATTTTATGATATGAAATAGTTTAATGTGAATATGTATTTCATAAAGCATATGAAAGAAAATAAGCCAGTAGAAGACTGCTGAGCTAGGAACCCAAATTGAAGACCAAAAGAAAATCATAAAGAACAAAATGGACACCCTTGAAAGTAATTATTGCCATAGAAGAAAGGCTTGAGTTGGTCAGTTTATGAATTTAGCTAAAAAAAACAAAACTTAAAGTGAATTAGAAGTATAAAAGATGACTTAATTGAAGTGTTGAGATATGTCTATTAAAGATACTAATTCAACTCTAAAGACAAAGGATGAGCATTTAAGAAAGCCCTCAAGAGATACTGTGCCTGTGAGCTTTTGAAAAACTCATTGATAGTGAAATGCTTCTTACTAAGAGTTGAATCAAATGAAGATTTAAGGAATGGAGAACATATGCTGAGTCAGCTGGTAGTGTACTTTTATTTATATAGAGAACTTACACAAAGGAGCAAAGGGGTGAAGGAGTTATACATACAGAGCAGAATGTAAAGATCTTTATCCTGAATGGTAATAGGAACCAAGATGACAAAGTCAGTTATAGGGAACAGTAGATAGGAAAATGAAATCTTGCATAGAGGTGACCCAAGTCTGTTTTATAATCTCCTAAGCTTAAAAGGAATTCAGTAGAAAATCTTTCTTGGGATATGAAACTGTAGACTCATTTAATGACTGTTCACTTTCTTGTCTGTAGTTTCTTCAAATTGGACTGAAGTTAAAGAGTTTTATAAAAATAACTATTGTTTTTAAAACTGATCTCATTATTAGGATATAATTTGTTTACATCTCTGCATAATGAATATCTGCAGTCTTGTGTACTTAATAATGATTATATCTGAAGATACTTGAGATGAGGGAAGTTTCTTCATTAGTATTTCTATTTTTTGAATGCTTTTACTGAGCCATGTATCATTTGTACTCAAATCATAATTTTCTTAAAAGTGTATGTGCCCATTCATTAACAAGAGTTCATTCTTAGTAACAGAAATATGGGTGTTGGTTAATGTTGATTATTTTGTGTTTGGTTCACCCCCCCTAAAAAAAAAAAATATGGAGTGAGGAGCAGTTATTGAAATTCTATTGATGACTTTTTTGCAAAATGAAATAATCCTTAAATATCAGTGATTTGCAAACTTTGTCTATAAAAGGCCAGAATGTACTTCACGCTTTTAGGCTGTATAGTCTGTGTTGAATTATTCATCTTTATAATTACAATTCAAAAGCAGCCTTACACAATATGTAAATGATACAATGTGACTGTGTTCCAATAGCATTCTATTGACAAAACCTAGTTTTTATATTTGCCAACACCTCCTTTAAAAATATTATATTTTTGTAAATAAGTGTTCTCATAAAGCAAGGACAGTTTATAATTAACTTATGAGTATATGCTTTATACCCCCAGTGTGTGAACAGTGTTCTGGTTCTGCTTGTTACCATTGCTCTCTAGATGCTGCATAACATGAAAGGACAGTTTGCTGAGCATCTTCTTGGAGCTGGATTTGTAAGCAGTAGAAATCCTAAAGACCCAGAATCTAATATAAATTCAGGTAAAGGAGAAAACAAAGTGTAAATAACTTGTACTGTTGTCCATTGTCTCAGTATTTTACTTCTTTTTCCCTCTCTACCTTTCCACCCCCCTAGATAATGAGAAGATAATTAAAGCTGTCATCTGTGCTGGTTTATATCCCAAAGTTGCTAAAATTCGACTAAATTTGGGTAAAAAAAGAAAAATGTAAGCATTGAAGATTACTAAGGATTACTTGCAGTTCTTTTCCGTGAACTTTTGAAGTCCTCTAATTTAATAGGGCTTTTAATTGTAAAGTGTTCTTACTCATATTTAGGCCATATTCTTCATATATATACATACATACATACATATATATATATTTGGGGTGGGTACTGGGGAATGAATCCAGGATTGCTTCACATCCCCCAGCCCTTTCCTTTTTTTTTTTTTTTTTTTTTTTTTTTGAGATAGGATCTTGCTAAATTGCTGAGGTTGGCTTTGAACTTGTGATCCTCCTGCCTTAGCCTCCCAAGCTACTGGGATTACAGGTGTGCATCACCGCACACAGCTTCATCTTTATTTTCATCACTTAGAAGGCAGCAAACTCAGAACATATCCTAAGAGTCACCTATCTGATCACTCATTAATTACAAAGAAAGTTAGTAAACTAACATGATACCAGTGTAAATATTTGAAAGCCAGTCAGCTTTAAAAAACAAGTGCCTACATGCAGATTGGTTAATGTTTGTTTCAGTGATTGTTCTTACTGCAAAATGGATAACAACTCTTTAAGTTTGTGGTAATTTCACTGTTTTGAGAAATAAAGTATATCTAGTATAGAAACACACATAAGTAGCCTCTGTAGTAATTGGGGACAACTGTGAGGCATATTTCTGCCCAATAAGTAAATTCCATAAGTACAGAGAAGCTGAAAGTCACCAATGACTAGTGGTATGTGAATTGTTGCCACACTTTTGGAAGGCAAGTCTAGATTTTAATTATATATATCAGGAGTCATTAAAATAGTCATTGACCCAATGCACTGATAATTATGCATTTTAATTTACTAGTGGCATTGCAAACAACATACATGTCTACTACCAATGGGAAAATGAATAGC
The DNA here is from genome assembly GCF_964194105.1 of Spermophilus citellus. Classification (NCBI taxonomy): domain Eukaryota; kingdom Metazoa; phylum Chordata; class Mammalia; order Rodentia; family Sciuridae; genus Spermophilus; species Spermophilus citellus. The sequence continues at coordinate 51,371,487 of NC_138188.1, forward strand.
TTTGTGATCCTGTAGTTCTGTAGGTAGGCATTTAAACAGTCATTGTTGAAGAACATGTAAGATATTAAACTGATGTTAAATGAAAATGTTTGGTACCCCGCCAAGCCTGGGCAATCCCACCCACCTGGGAGGTTGAGCCAAGAGAATTGCCAAGTTCAAGGCCCACCTGGGCAACTTATTGAGAACCGTCTCAAAATAAAAATTAAAAAGAAAAGAGACAGGGGCTAGGGATGTAGCTCAGGTAAAGTGTTTATCTGATATGAGCAAAGTTTTGGGTTCGATCCCCAATACAACATACACGTATACATACACAAAGTTGAATACCCTGTGATTTATAACCTGAAAATAAAGACTGCAAATATATTTGCAAAAAAAAAATGTATATATATAGAGCATGCCAACACTGTTTTGAGGCAGTGGTTTTCACTGGGGGTGATTTGTCCCCTCCAGAGAATATTGGACAATGTGTAGAGACATTTAAGGTTGTCAAAACTGGGACAGTGCTTACGCTTACAAGAGGCCAGGGGTACTGCTAAACATTCCATATGAACTCTCCACAGTTAATTGTTACCCAATTCAATTCAGTAGTGCTGAGGTCAAGAAACTCTATTTAAAGGTATAAGATTATAGATAACCGATGACTTTTCATCATTATGGTTGGAGTTATCTGTATTTTAAGTCATATAACTACAGTACTTTGAAAGATTATTTTCTTTATATCTAACTTTATGGGTAGGTTATCAGAGAGACTCTTTGAAAACAAATATTTTATTATCTTCCTCTGTCATTCTAGGAGGGCTTTATGAAAAAACAGTTTTCTTTGGATTGGCTTTGTTTTGTTCTAGAATAGACTGGTCAGTAAATTCTGGCTTAAAGGCCAAAAACTTTTCTTTTAATAGAGCACAGCCACACTCATTGACATGCTGTATGTCCGCCTTCCTGCTGTGCTGTGTTGGGTTGCTGGGTCTGAGGCTGTAGAGTCAGATGCTGTGTAGAAATTTGCCAACAGTTGTAGAATGACATTGGTTAAATTAACTGTTGGGTCAGAAAAAATAATTTGATTTATTCTGAATAATGAATCTCATAACTGTGTATTCTTAGAACTTAAAAATACTCTTAAAAATAATTAGGAAGAATTTGTGGATTATAGCTTTTATGTTCTTATGGAATACAAGAAATTTCCATTGCTACTTAAAAATAAACTCCTGAATAATATTATAAGCTCTTATAAATTGTGATAACTTATTAAAGAAAAGACCCCCCCCGTAAGAATTGAGATATTGAACTGTCAAAATAGATGTATTCTAGATATTTCTGTTTTGAAATTGAGGGATTTGAGTGACTCTGAGACATTTAACCATATTTTAAGTTAGATTCTTTTAAATCGGTTTTTATCAAAACTCGCTTCTCAACAAAATTCTGTTTTTAGTGTATATTCATCTGTGTACACACCCTGTAAAATTTTTTAATTAGTCATTTATTTCAGATTTTTCGTTGTTCTTCATTCTTAGTGGTATAGTATATATTTAAAATAAGGAATATTGTGTTAACTTTTTTGGTAATATATTGAGTAATTAACACCTATAAGAGTTAGTTATATGGTTTAGAGTGTTCCTATTTAGCTGATATTTCCCCATGTATCATTAAGAAAATCATTCTTTCCTTAAATGTAAACTTTGACATTTATATGTTGCAAAAATTTACCTGTGGAATTACTTTTTGGTTCTGGGTTATGTTTGGAATTTGGGGGAAAAAAAAAGAATTTCCTAAAAAACTTAACAAACTGCATTTTAACTTTTTTAAAGGGTAAAAGTTTACACAAAAACAGATGGCCTGGTTGCTCTTCATCCTAAATCTGTTAATGTGGAGCAAACAGATTTTCACTACAACTGGCTTATCTATCACCTGAAGATGAGAACAAGTAGTGTAAGTGAACATTTAAATAATTATGAATCTGAACTATCAGTCTTACTTCCTTATAAATGGATAGTGTTCAAAATAATGAATAATTTTGCTTCTCACATAAATTGCAACTTTATTCTTTTAAACAGATAACCTATGCTTTTAACTGTTGTGGTGGAACTTTATGTGTTCATGAAATAAGATAGTTATATTTGGTTTGTGTGATTTTGAGAGCCTGCTTTCAAAAGATCCTTGCATTTTATGGTGTACAGGAGTTTACACTGTGGGCACAGTTTTGTTAGCACAACAGTATACCTCATAAGTACTGGTCAGAATATTAAGTGTGGATTCTGTTTATTTGAGATGATTTTTAAAATGCTGAATATATAGGTAAAAATAACTTCAGCTACACTAGTGTTTTGCTTTTGACATTCATAAAATATTTTGTCCAAAGAATAGTGTATTTTAAATTAAAACAAAAATATGAAATCTGTGTTTTCTGGATTGATAAAGAATATTTCATTTAAAATTATATTTCAGTGGCACATGCCTATAATCCCAGCGGCTTAGGAGGATTGCAAGTTCAAAGCCAGCCTCAGCAATGATGAGGTGCTAAGCAACTCAGACCCTGTCTCTAAATAAAAAATACTAAATAAGGCTGGGAATGTGACTCAGTGGTTGAGTGCCCCTGAGTTCAATCCCCAGTAAACACCTTCAGCCCCTCAAAAAAAGATTTCTTGGAGGTAGGAATATAACTCTGTGGGATACCATTTACCTTATATATAAGGAGGCGAAGGCTTTCCTGGGTTTGAACCACAGCATTGCAAATACGTAAATACTTTAGAAGGTGACCACGAATAAGAGCAGTATTGATGATGTTATCAGATTAGCCTGGTAATCATCCTTTCAGACTCCTAAATACACTGACTAACTTTAATTCTCATTACAGATATACTTGTATGACTGCACAGAAGTTTCCCCATACTGTCTCTTGTTCTTTGGAGGTGATATTTCCATCCAGAAGGATAATGACCAGGAAACCATTGCTGTAGATGAATGGATCGTGTTTCAATCTCCAGCAAGAATTGCCCATCTTGTTAAGGTGACTGATCTCTATGTGATTGTCTTTAGGTGTCTGTGCCAGTCAGCAGGTGATCTGGTGGTTTTGTTTCATATGATATACAGTAAAGATTTTTGCTTCATTTCAGCAGAGCATATAGTGTTGAGAAACTGATCCACAGTTTTTCCAAGTAGTTGTGGTTTTTTTGTTTTGTTTTTGGTGGTGCTGTAGATTGAACCCAGGACCTTGTGTGTGCTAGGCAAGCACTCTACCAAGTGAGCTAAATCCCCAGCCCTCCAAGTTGTTTTTTGAGGTAGTAACAGACCAACTTCAAAATGGCTCAGTCTGATGAAATTTGGAACTTTTTAACCACACTTCGTTTTTCACTGAATATTTCATGTTTTTTTGTGTGTAATAGCTTGTGAATCTCTTTGTATGAACTAAAGTTATTTTTATCTATTACATTATTGGATAATATACCTTGCCTTTGTTGAATACATATAATTTTTTTAAACTTAGGAATTAAGAAAGGAGCTAGATATCCTTCTACAAGAGAAGATTGAAAGCCCTCATCCTGTAGACTGGAAGGACACGAAATCCAGAGACTGTGCTGTCCTGTCAGCTATTACAGACTTAATCAAAACACAGGAAAAGGCAACTCCCAGGAACTTTCCACCACGCTTCCAGGATGGATATTACAGCTGACAACTTTTCTGTGGTGATCTGAAAAGCCAGTTTGACAACCATTTTCCTCATGGTTTAACTTCTGGCTAAATGCCAAACTCTGGGACATGACCAATTTTCATTTGTAAGGTAGAAGCCTTTAGTGAGTAGTAAAGATTTAATGTGCATGACTTGATGATGTTATCTGTAGCTATTCTAAATATGCCATAAAAAGCAATATGTTCTCTGATCATAGTCTGTTGGGTCATGCCCACTCTTTGGAACTATTCCTCTGAGTCTTGTACCATAAGAAATTCCTTTGTTCTGTTATAAAAAATTAATTTTCTGTTCATAATTAAGTGCAGAACCAGTAAAAATAAATGGTTAGCCAGAAAGCAGGGTCAGGTAGGAATTTGAACACAGCCACATTTTTAAAAAAATGAAACTTTGAACAGAAGTAAATTTGTTGTACTAAAGCCCAGTATTTAATAAAATGTACAGTATGTAAAGTCTCAGCTAACTTCTTGGCTTGGTTTCTACATCTCCACCCTCCCTTGGTTTCTTTGGTGTTTATGCTATTTCTAATATACAGGTCCTTCTCTTCATGCCTGGTACAGCATGATGTGGCAGCATTAGAGAGCATGGGTCTGCACCCTGATTAACCAAGTTCCAATCTCAGCTGTCAGTTAACTAGATGTCTTAGGCAAGTTACTTGGCTTTTCTGTTTTCTTAAATATAGGTAAATTGTGAGGCTGCAATATGTTGATACTGTTAAGCATGTAGACTAGTGTCTGGTACATACCATATCCTCACTGAGTCTTATTTATCCATGAAATATTTTTTAAATGTATGGTTTCTTTTTTTTTTCAACACATGCTTTACTTTCTTAGCCAGTGGAAGCTAGTGTGAGGACAGGTAATGTGTATTTTCAGCCCTGTCAGATTTTGACAACAATTGTTGGTTGTTTTCCAATAGCCATTTTGTCCCTCCCTTCTTGCTTTCTTGTCAAAAGTATCCCCATCCCTGTGGGGCCTTGGGCCCTCGGATGTTGAACTCTTCCCCAAGAGTGAATTAGGTTGTTCTGAGCCAATTGTGTGTGATCTTACTCCCTTTATAAGTCATTTGTTAGGCGTGAACATGAGTCTGTCCATGGCAATAGCAACTAAGAAGTGATCTGCAACGGGGTGTCTGAGAAAGATTTTTCTTGCTAATTGACATAAAAGAGAAAACTCTGCTCTCTTTCTTTGGACATTGTCTTGTCAGAATCTGATACTGGCAACTGCTGTAGCCAACTTAGGATCAGCTATATTCTGAGGTTGGCTCGGGTGGAAAGGGGACATCAAAGTCCTTGATCATGCTGGGTGAGCTGCAGAATTTAAGTGATTCTAGAACTGCCTACACATGGATTTATGTTAATAGAATAAGTCTTTCATTTTTTTTTTAAGCCCCTTTTAGCAAAGTATTTAGCAGAAAGCATATTAACTGAAACAGTGTCATTGAGCTGTGGTCTCCTTCTGTTTATTGTGATGTGACAGTTTTGACCCTTATGTCTGAAGGTACTTAAAAACCCAGAGAGAACATCCTGCTATACCCTAAAGAATACAGATTTCATTGTGCCTTCCAATAAATTGCAAGGAAACCAAAGGAGTAAATGTATCCTTGGTGATGGGTTGTATTGATGATGGTATGGTGTTCTGTTAATAGCACTGGTTCAGTTCCCACTCCCATCTCTGGGAATGTGTGTCACCCATCATTGCCTACCAAGGGGTCACATGTGCTGTGCCTCCTCAGTCCATTCTCTCAGCTGGTCTCCCACAGTGAGTATCTGGACTGAGTTATGTCACAATATTGTACATATTAGTTTTGCCCATAAAGTCAAGGTGACCATCGAGTCCTGTTTGCTCTAGAAGAGTGTTTATTATTTGTAGGGATTTTTTCCCTCATATTATATAGTTTAATTACTTGGTCACTTGACCAAATGGTCTTGGAAGACAGGATTTAAAGATTGTTAAAAAAAAATTATTAGTTGATTCCATCTTTGCAAACTGGTATTTAGTCTTCCTGTGAATGGGAGAACTGCTGAGGAAGAATTAATAGGTGAGGGATTCACAGAAATTAAAGCAGTTACTGTCACCTCTAGTTTATTTCTTGTTTCTGATGCAGTTGGAAATCTTATTGAAGGTGCTACTGATGTTGTTTCTTTTGTTTACAGAATAGGGCATTGCTTCATGGAAAATAAGTTCTATATCTGAAATGTGTTTGCTGTGTAGAGATTTTAAAAGAATAAAGACATTAAGTTAAGAAATCAAATGTCTTACCATTCTGAGCAGTATAGAGAATAACTTGAAAAATTAACAGTGAAACAGCCATATATGGGGAAAACATTGAAGAAATAAACCACTGTATAGGGTTTAAAAAGCACACAAAGAAAGCATATAACACCTGCCTAATTATTAATTATGGCAAAAACTCTAGATAAGTTGATACCAGTTAATTACAAGCTATTCTCTATTTTTACTGAATTTTTAAAACAAAAGTCCACCCCTACTAGTTATTAATTGTAGAAAAATTTTAGAAGGGATTTTAGTACCCCCTCATCCAGAGTAAATAAATAGTAGATTTCCCTCCATTCTTAGCTCTGAGTTTATATTTAGTTTTAAACAACTCTGATTATGTTGTATAATCATGTATTTGTGATAATGTTAATTGTTTTTAAATGGCATTTTTATTCTGATTTTTAAAACAATCCATCCTCACTAAGGAATCTTTGGAAATTCAACATAGAAATTAAATCATGTTACCATTTGTTATGTTATGATATATTTCCATACTTTTTTTAAACTTTCAAGTATTTGTATACAATGAACTTAATCGGTTTAAGTGTATAAGTCAGTGAATTTGTCACCTGTATAAAGTTGTGTAATTAATGCCACTACAATCTTGATACTGAATATTTACATCACCTAAATATTTCCTCATTCTTTGTAGGCAGTTCCCCTTCCCCACTTCTCCCTGGCCTCCATTCATATGCTTTTTGTCATCAGTTTTTCCTTTTCTAGAATCTCCAATAAATGGAATCATGTATATCGTCTTTGGTGTCCAGCTTCTTTCTCTTAATGTACTGCAGAGCTTCTGAGATAAGCCATGTTGGCGCATGTGTTAGTTCTTTTGTTCAGTATTGCACTTTATCATTATGACAGTATTTGTTTACCAGTTGGTGGACATTTGACTTATTTTCAGTGTTTCTGCTATTATGAATAAAGCTGCTATGAATGTGTGCATACAGTCTGTGTGGTTATGTTTTTGCTTCTCTTGTTTAAATACCTAGGATTAAGAATGTAGTGTCATGGTAAGTGTATTCATAAGAAACAGCCGAGTTTCTCAGAAGTGACTGTTTTTAAAATGCTTTCAAAATAGAGAATAACTTATAATTCACTGGTATCAGCTTATTTAAGGCTTTTGCCATAATTAATGAATTACATGCCTGTCTTGCATTCCTAACAACAATGTGTGGGGTTCCAGGTGTTTCATATTCTTGCCAGTACTTGGAATTTTTAGTTGGTTTTTGGTTGTTTAATACTCACTTTTAGTGGATGTGTATCCTATTTCATGTTGTAGTCCTGTTTCATGTTATCATTTTTGCTTCTATGATTAATGATGGGCATCTTTTCATGAGCTTGCTTGTTGTTTTTGTTAATTGTCTTACATCCTGTGTGTTTTGATTTTGTACCTTACGTTGAATGGTTGGAAGCTGAACAGTATGTCTGAGTAGGGGAGAGAAGTTTATTTACTTTAGATATACAGGAAGTTATTCGTGTTCCTTGACAGTTAAAATGTCCAGTTGTGCTACTATTCAGTTGGCTGCTACAGCTCAGAGGTAAGCCATGATATGAAGTCCCAGAGGAAAGGCAGTCATGATGGCAAGATGGTGCATATTCACCACAAAGTGAAGGACGGGCCAGGGACAAGACAAGTGGTGGAAGTGCGTGGGAGCTGATCCACCATAGCTGAGGGAATCCACCAGTCCTGCTGAGCTAGGAAATCTGTGTGTCGTGACTACTCTTCTTCTAGTTCTTTATGTCTGGTATCAATTTTCAAGTTTTTTCAAGACAATGGTAAGTGGTATATTTCTGAGTCCTTGCAGAATAGATTGTGTTACCTTCACACAGTGAACACAACTTGGGCAGGAATAATTCATTTAGGAAAGTTTTAAAGAAGAGTCTTTGGTGACTTTTTTCTTTGTTGGCATTCTGGCTCAGTTTTTGACCACTGAATAACATGCTTGTGAAGAACCTCCTGGATCAGCTTATATGCATATTTTGGGGGAGAAGATTTGTGATATTTTGAAAAAAGGTGCAGGTGAATCATATCGCCTAGACACGTTGAAAAGTGCTCACAGCAGAGGGAAATGCAAAGATGCAGCACTGTCTGCATCGAGTAATCCTCTGCACTAGCACAGCACACTGGGACACTGCAAGCACTGCACCGTCCTCCTGTGGCTGTCAAATGAACTCCTTTCAGGTATCCATTTGAGGCACCACGTGGGTGGTCACAGACATACCTTTGGGTATGCAGTGCATCACTGTATATCACGGTCACATGTGATCTCTTGGTTCCATTTTGCACCATATACGAATGGTAAATATAACATACAAAATACATGTTAATTTGAACTGTTCATGGTATTCAGTGAGACTTCCAGTCATCAGTAGGCTATTACTAAGTGTTGGTTAGCTCCCCCTACCACTTGTTATTCAAGGATAAGCTGTGTGTTTCTTTTTTTTAAAATTTTTTAAATTTATATATGACAGCAGAATGCATTATAATTCTTATTACACATATAGAGCACAATTTTTCATATCTCTGGTTGTATACAAAATATATTCACACCAATTTGTGACATCATACATGTACTTTGGATAATAATGACCATCACATTCCACCATCATTTCTGACCCCATACCCCATCCCTTCCTCTCCAACCCCTCTGCCATATCTAGAGTTCCTCTATTCCCCCCATGCTCCCTCTCCCTACCCAACTATGAATCAGCCTCCTTATATCAGAGAAAACATTTGGCATTTGTTTTTTGGGGGATTGGCTAACTTCACTTAGCGTTATCTTCTCTAAGTCCATCCATTTACCTGCAAATGCCATGATTTTATTCTTTTATTGCTGAGTAATATTCCATTGTGTATATATACCACATTTTTTAATCCATTTTTCATCTATTGAAGGGCATCTAGGTTGGTTCCACAGTTTAGCTATTGTGAATTGTGCTGCTATAAACATTGATGGCTGTGTCCCTGTAATATGCTGTTTTTAAGTCCTTTGGCTATAGACTGAGGAGAGGGATAGCTGGATCAAATGGTGGTTCCATGCCCAATTTTCCAAGAAATCTCCTTACTGCTTTCCATATTGGCTGCATCAATTTGCGGTCCCACCAGCAATGTATGAGTGTGCCTTTTTCTCCACATCCTCACCAACATTTTTTTTTCAAATATTTATTCTTAAGTTTAGGTGAACACAATATATTTATTTTACATTTATGTGGTGCTGAGGATGGAACCCAGTGAGTGCCTCTTGCATGCTAGGCGAGCACTCTACCACTGAGCCACAGCCCCAGCCCCATCGCCAACACTTATTGTCTTCATAATAGCTGCCATTCTGACTGGTGTGAGATGAAATCTTAGAGTGGTTTTGATTTGCATTTCTCTGATTACTAGTGATGATGAACATTTTTTCATATATTTATTGACTGATTGTATATCATCATCTAAGGTGTCTGTTCAGGTCCTTGGCCCATTTATCGATTGGGTTATTTGGTTTTTGGTGTTTCACTTTCTGAGTTCTTTATATACCTAGAGATTAGTGCTCTATCTGATGTGTGAGGGGTAAAGATTTGCTCCCAAGATGTAGGCTCTCTATTCACCTCACAGATTGTTTCTTTTGCTGAGAAGAAACTTTTTTGTTTGAGTCCATCCTATTTATTGATTCTTGATTTTAATTCTTGTGCCACAGGAGTCTTTAACGAAGTTGGGGCCTAATCCTACATAGGGCCTACTTTTTCTTCTATTAGACGTAGAGTCTCTGGTTTAATTCCTAGGTACTTGATCCATTTTGAGTTTAGTTTTGTGCATGGTGAGAGATAGGAGTTTAATTTCATTTTGTTGAATATGGATTTCCAGTTTTCTCGGCACCATTTATTGAAGAGGCTATCTTTTCTCTAGTGCATGTTTTTGGCACCTTTGTCTAATATAAGATGATTGTAATTTTGTGGGTTAGTCTCTGTGTCCTCAATTCTGTACCATTGGTCTACCAGTCTGTTTTGGTGCCAGTACCATGCTGTTTTTGTTACTGTTGTTCTGTAGTATAGTTTAAGGTCTGGTATAGTGATGCCACCGTCTTCACTCTTCCTGCTAAGGATTGCTTTAGCTATTCTGGGTCTCTTATTTTTCCAGATGAATTTCATGATTGATATTTCTATTTCTATGAGGAATGCCATTGGGATTTTGATCGGAATTGCATTAAATCTGTATAGTGCTTTTGGTCATTTGGTCATTTTGATAATATTAATTCTGCCTATCCAAGAGCTCTTATATAGGCAGAATTAGTATTATTTTATTGTCTTCTAAGGTCTTCTTTGACTTCTTTCTTTAGGGTTCTGTAATTTTGATTATATAGATCTTTCACCTCTTTCATTAAGTTGTTTCCCAAGTATTTTAATTCTTTGAGGCTTTTGTAAATGGTGTAGTTTTCCTTGTTTATATTTCTGAGGATTTGTTATTGATATAGAGAAATGCCTTTGATTTATGGGTGTTGATTTTATAACCTGCTACTTTGCTAGTTCTAAAAGTTTGGTGGAGCTTTTGGGGTCTTCTACTATAGAATCATATTGTCAGCAAATAGTGCTAATTTAAGTTCTTCTTTTCCTAAATGTATCCCTTTTGTCTGTCTAATTGCTCTGGCCAGTGTTTCAAGGACTATGTTAAATAGAAGTGGTGAAAGAGAGCATTCCTGTCTTGTTCCATCCAGGTTTTTAGAAGGAATGCCTTCAATTTTTCTGCATTTAGAATGATGTTGGCCTGGGACTTAGCATAGGTAGCCTTTACAATGTTGATGTATGTTCCTGTTATCCCTAGTTTTTCTAGTGTTTTGAACATGAAGGAGTGCTGTATTTTGTCAAATGCTTTTTCTGCATCTATTAGATGATCATATGATTCTTATCTTTAAGTCTATTGATGGGATGAATTACATTTTCCATATGTTGAACCAACCTTGCATCCCTGGGATAAATCCCACTTGATCATGGTGCACAATCTTTTTGATATGTTTTTGTATTTGACTTGCCAGAATTTTATTGAGAATTTTTGCATCTATGTTTATTAGAGATATTGGTCTGAAGTCTTCTTTCTTTGATGTGTCTTTGTCTGGTTTTGGAATCAGGGTGATATTGGTCTCATAGAATGAGCTTGAAAGTGCTCCCTTAATAAATTGAAGAGTATTGATATTAGTTCTTCCTTAAAGGTCTTGTAGAACTCGGCTGTGTATCCATCCAGTCCTGGACTTTATATCATCCCGATTTAATTTGGGAAAATCATATGACTCTAGAAATTAGTGGATGTCTTCAATATTTTCTATTTTATTGGAGTACAAGTTTTCAAAATAATTTCTAATTCTGTATTTCTGTTGTGATATTTCCTTTTTCATCCCATGTGTTAGTGATTTGAGTTTTCTCTCTCCTTCTCTTCATTAGCATGGCTAAGTGTTTGTCAATTTTATTTATTTTTTCAAAGAACAAACTTTTTGTTATGTCAATTTTTTCAATTGTTTCTTTTGTTTAAATTTCATTGATTTCAGCTCTGATTTTAATTATTTCCTATCTTCTGTTGCTTTTGGTATTGATTTGTTCTTCTTTTTCTAGGTCTTTGAGATGTAATGTTAAGTCATTTATTTGTTGACTTTTTCTTCTTTTAAGGAATGAACTCCATGCAATGAACTTTCCTCTTAGAACTGCTTTCATAGTATCCCAGAGATTTCGAGATGTTGTATCCGTGTTCACATTCATCTCTAAAATTTTTTAAATCTCCTCCTTGATGTCTCCTGCAACCCATTTTTCATTCAGTAGCATATTATTTAGTCTCTGTGTTGGAGTGGATTTTATTTCTTATTTTATCGTTGATTTCTAATTCCATTATGATCTGATAGAATACAGGGTAGTATCTCTACTTTTTTATATTTGCCAAGAGGTACTTTGTGGCATAGTATATAGTCTACTTTAGAGAAGGATCCATGTGCTGCTGAGAAGAAAGTATATTCTCGTTGAAGGATGTAATATTCTATATATGTCGGTTAAGTTTAAATTACTGATTGTATTATTGAGTTCTATAGTTTCTTTGTACAGTTTTTGTTTGGAAGATCTATCTAGTGATGAAAGAGGCGTGTTAAAGTCACCCAAAATTATTGTGTGGTGGTCTATTTGACTCTTGAACTTGAGAAGAGTTTGTTTGATGAACATAGATGCTCCATTGTTTGGGGCGTATATATTTATAATTGTTAAGTCTTGTTGGTATATGGCTCCTTTGAGCAGAATGTAGTGTCCTTCTTTATCCTTTTTGATTGACTTTAACTTGATGTCTACTTTATTTGATATGAGGATGGAATCCTCTGCTTACTCCCGCAGTCCATGTGAGTGGTATGTTTTTTCCCAACCCTTCACCTTCAGTCTGCGGATGTCTTTTTCTATGAGAGGAGTCTCCTGGAGGCAGCATATTGTTGGGTCTTTTTTTTTTAATCCAATCAGCTAGTCTATGTCTTTTGATCAGTGAGTTGAGGCCATTAATAGTCAGGACTGTTATTGAGACATGATTTGTATTCCCAGCATTTTTGTTTGTTTTTGATATTTAATATGACTTGGTTTCTCCTCTGATTAGGTTTTCCTTTAGTGTAATACTTTGTTGGTTTTCATCATTGTTTTTCATTTCCTCTTTGTGGAAATTATTGCTGAAGATGTTCTGTAGTATAGGCTTTCTTTTAACTTTTGTTTATCATGGAAGCTTTTTATTTCATTGTCAAATCAAAAACTTGGTTTTGCTGGATATAAGATTCTTGGATGGCATCCATTTTCTTTCAGAGCTTGGTATATGTTGTTCCATGATCTTGTGGCTTTGAGGGTCTGGGTTGAAAATCTGCTGAGATATGAATTGGTCTCCCTATATGTGTTCTGATTCCTCTCTCACGCAGCTTTTAAGATTCTGTCCTTATTCTGTATGGCAGGCATTTTCATTACAATATGCCTTAGTGTTGATCTGTTGTAATTTTGTACATCTGGTGTCCTGTAAGCCTCCTGTATTTGGTTTTCCAATTCACCTTCATGCTTGGGGAATTTTCTGATATTATCTCATTGAAGAGATTGTACATTCCTTTGGTTTGAATCTCTGTGCCTTCCTCTATCCCAGTAACCTTATATTTGGTCTTTTCATGCTGTCCCATAATTCTTTGATGTTCTGTTCATGGTTTCTTCACTGTGTGTCAACTTTATTTTCCAGATTGTATACTTTGTCTTCATTATCTGATGTTCTTCCAAGTGATCTAGTCTGTTGGTTATGCTTTCTATTGAGTTTTTTATCTGGTTTATTGTATCCTTTATTTCAAGGATTTCTGACTGTTGCTTTTTTTTTTTTTTAAGAGTCTCTATCTCTTTCTTGAAGTAATTTTTTGCTACCTGTATTTGCTCTCTTATCTCATTGTTGGAATGATCAGTTTTTGCTTGTATTTGCTCATTTAGGTTATTCTTTAATTCACAGATCATTTTAATTATGAACCTTCTGAACTCCTTCTCTGACGTTTCTTCAATTTCGTTGTCCATGGGTTCTGTTATTGTAGTGTCCTGGTTTGTTTGGGGCACTTTCCTCCCTTGTTTTTTCATGTTATCTATGTGCCTTCCTTTCTTGCACTGTGGATCTGAGATATTACAGTTTCTGCCCTATATTCTTGTAGTACCTGTGCAGAGTGTCTGTATCTCACCTTGATGTTGGGCTTCCAGGTCCTGCTAGTGTCCTCAATATATGCTACTGCTACTAAAGGTGATGGTGGCAATAGCCAAGGTAATTCAAGATAATAGTTAAGGTGCCCCAAGATAGAAGCAATGTCTTACAGAGATGGGGCTGAAAGGGTGGGCCTCATAGTCCATTTGGGATGCCTGCTCTGAGATGTGGATACTTCTAGGCCTTGTCTGTTGTCAAAAAGTTAGGGGCTACTGTGTGGGGACAAAAAGTTAGGGGCTACTGTGTGGGGAAGGCTATGTCGATGACTGCAGCATCCCACGATGGAAGTGAGTTGGGCTTGGGGGCTCAGATGTGTGTGTGGAGTGGGGGGGGGGGCGAACTTGGACCTATCCTGGACCTAGGTCCTGTGCAAATCGGTGTAGACGGATCTGGGCCGGGCCTGGGCTCCCGTGGTAGTTTGCTGGTTGCAAGGGGCAGTCCTGTGTTGGAGGCTGGGCTCCGGCGGATGCCTGCCAGTGGAGGGTGGACCCAGGCCTACTGTGAGCCTGGGCCCCACACAGGCCGGTGTGGGTGGATCTGGGCCATGCTTGACGTCTCGTGGTAGTCTGCTGGTCAGAAGTGGGGTTCTGTGCCAGAGGTCTGGCAGGTGTCTGTCCTGCTGGTGGAGGGGTGGACCCTGGCCTCTGATTATTTCTTTTCATTATTTCAGTGTTTGGTCTTTCCCATGGTTTATAGTCACCCGTTTTCTTTCAAGAGTCATTTCTCTTTTCAAGAAAAATAGACAGTTATTGGACATTTTTTCCTTCTGATTTTAAGGCAAAGGTGGAATAGACAATGTTTTTGTAATATCTAAACTGAATACAAGTGGAAGCCAACTTTTAAGTATTTTTACATTTTAAATCAATTTAACAAACTGGAATAAAATATGTCTGTCCTCTCTTGACACACCTGCATTCATAATGACCAAATAAACAGCATAAAATTAAATATCAAAGATGACTTTGAACCTGGATTTGCTGATTTTTTTTTCATGTATTTTTTTACTTTCCTAAATAATTTTTTTTTCTTCATCAATTTGTGTAGCCATATGGTTTCTTTCTTGAGCTTGTCAGTATCTGAAAAGCAGTCAGGTGGCTCTCCCCGATTGCTCTGCAGATATTGAGGGAGCCTTGCATTCCCAGAATCCACGTGGCTGCAGTGTGTAATTGTTTACAGATGTTACTGACTATGATTTGGTGATATTTTGCTGAAGGTTTTGCCTCTGGTTCATGAGAGCTGCCAGTCTAAAGTTTTTCCAAGTAGGGCAGAGCTGGCTCCTAAAATGAATTAGAAAGTGTTGCCTTTCTCCTGTTTTTTTCTAGAGGAGATTATGTAGAATTGGTGTTAATTCTTCTTTAAATGTTTAGTACAAAAAAAAAACTATTTGCACCTGGAGATTTCTTTTTAGGAAATTTAAAAATTTACACATTAAATTTGTTTAGTAACTAAACTGCTATCAGTGTTTTCATAGTCTGTGGTTATCAGTGAATTGGTCCATTTATGTAGTTTGTTGAATTTGTTTGTAGTATCCCTCTCTTGTCCTTTTAATGTTTGTGGGACTGTAAGGGTAGGGACGCCTTCATTCTCGACTCATCTTCTGTCTTTTCTGTCAATCTCGCTGGAAGTTGTGCCTATGAAAATCATCTTTTCAAAAAACCGTCTATTTCATTCATTTATTTTTTTCTGGTTTTCTGTCTTCAATTTTATTGATTTCTGCACTTTACTTTTCAACTTTGTAAGTTCATTTTGTGCCTTTATTTCTTGAGATGGAGTTTCGTTTCTTATTTGCTACAGTATTTTGTGTAACTTTAATAATACTTGAATAATAATACTCGAATAATTGTTCTAGCACCCTACATGTTTTGATATGTTGTATTTTCATGTTATTCAATGTATATTTTTTATTTCTCTTTTCAATATTTTAGTCTTTGGTCCAGAGATTTTTTAGGAATGTACTTTTTAAAAATTCCAGGGATTTGGGGGGATTTTCCTTTTTTGTTTCTATTATTAACTTGTAGCTTGGTTCCATATTGGTCAAAGACTATCCTATGTGTGATTTCAGTTTCTTTCAATGTTTTGTTTTATGACTCAGAATATGATGTGCCTCAGTAAATGCTCCTTAGCTACATGCAGAGAATGAGGAACCTGTTGTTGGGTAGAGTGCACTGTAAACGTTAGACCCTATTCCTAGGTGTTCTGTGTGTGTATTTTTCTTTTAGTTCTATTAGTTTTTACTCCATGTATTTTGCATCTCTTATCAGATACATACCCATTTAAGATCATTGTATCTTTTTGGCATATTGACCCTTTATTGTTAAACAGTGTTCCTCTGTCCTTGGCACATTGAAGTTCATCTGCTAATAATAAAACCACTCTAAGCTTTTTCTTTTAAATTGGTATTTGCTGGTTATATTTTTCTTTTCATTATCTTTAAATTTACCCATGTAATTGTATTTAAATGTATTTCAGGTAGCATATAGTTAGGTCATTTTAAAAATCTCAGTCACTATCTCCAAAGTATCAGAGAACTCAAATTTTGTGTTCCTTGATGCATGGCAGACTGAAGTCGGCCGTCTTGTTTTCATTTCCTGTTTGCCCCTTTTTTATTCCTGTTTCCCTTTTCCACCTTCCTGTGGTTTACCTGGAAACTGTAATATTCCCTGCCCTGGTTGGTGTGTTCTTGTTGCCACTGCTGTATGGATTACAGTATTGTAGCCCACTAGACTTCAAGTGAAATCTGAGAACCTTGCCACCATTTAGGCACATTAACCTTTTTTTTTCCTCATAATTTAGTTTTCTTAAATATTTCCTTTATATACATTGAGATCCATGTCACAAGATATAATTTCACTTTAAGCCATCTAGAGCAGAAAATATTTAGTTTCCATAGAACCTTCAAGGCCACTTTACATTATTAACAACTTACATTATTATGCAATAGTTTATAATCGATGAACCAATATTAATACTTTATTATTAAAGTGCACAGTTCAGAGATCACCATTTGTTGTACACTTTGGGGAGTGTACACTGGCGTGCATTCACCATTGCTATACTTGCTGTGGCAGTCCTCCTCCTGTTCCTCCTTTCCTCCCGGAGCCATCTGTAAGCATTACCTGCAGTCTGCCTTTCCCAGAATGCCATGTATTCGGGATCATACTGTGCAGCCTTTTCTGATCAACTTCTCTCACTGAGCAATCCGTGTTTCCTCCTGTCTTTTTAGGCATAATTCCTTTTACTGCTGATTAATATTCCACTATATGGAGGTACCAGCTTATCCTTCCATTATTGAAGGACGTCTTGCTTGCTTCCAAGTTTGGGCAATTGGATAACTGAGTGTGATTGTTGGATCATATGGTGGTAGGAGTGTTTAATTCTATAAGAAACTGCTAAACTGTCTTTCCAAGTGGCTTTTGCATTCCAATCAGTAGTGAATAAGAGTTCCTGCTACTTCATATCCTAATATCCAGGCACAGGGGGGCACCTTTATAATCTCAGCTACTCAGGAGGCTGAAGCAGGAGAATGGCAAGTTTGAGGTCAGTGTGGGTGATTTAGTGAGACACTGTCTTTAAAAAAAAAAAAAAATGGGTGGGGGGTGTAGTATAGCTCAGTGGTAGAGCAGCAGGAGACCCTGGGTTCCATCTCCAGTAGAGAGAAGAAAACAGATGGGGATTAAGCACTAACATTTTAGCTATCTTACCATATCTAAAGGTGTCTCTGTTTTAATTTGCAGTTCCCTGGCTTGATGGTGTGTGTCTTTCCATATGCTTACTTGCTACCTGTATATCTGATGATGCAGTTATTTTCCCATTATGTAAATATCTAGCTGATTTCTGATTGTTGAGTTTCAAGAGTTCTTATGTCTTGGAGGAAAACCTTTTATCAATTATGATTTACAAAGATTTCCTCCCCCTCTGGGGCTTGTCTTTTTATTCCGTTAACACCAGCTTTTTCTTTCTTGGATTGTGCTTTTAGTGGTATGTACTGCCAAAACCAAGGTCACCTAGGTTTTCTCCTGTCTAATCTTTTATGGATTTATGGTCTTTTATTTTCCATTTAGGTCTAAGTTTCAAACGAATGGTATTTTTGTTGCTGATTTCTAACATGATTTTATTGCAAAGAACTCTTTATAAAATCAGTCCTTTAAAAATTGTTGAAACTTGCCTTGTGGCCCTGGAAACAGCCTAGTGTGACTATCTCATGTACTTGAAAAGATGATGCCCGCTGAAATTGCATCTAGTGTTAATCATTGAAGTTATTCCTCTAGCTCAACCTAATTATGTGAGCTCTTTAAAGACAGTCTTTTCCCTTTGTGGGCATAGAGAGGGGACCAAGAGATGCCAGGATGTGCCCACAGAAAACAGATGCGTCCCTACAGTGTTAGCCACAGAAAACCACCAGCTTAGCTCCAGAACTGAATGAAGTCACACCAGCACAAGAGGACAGGTCTATCCAAAATCTTTATATAAATTCACAAATTCTGTTGAAAGTGTACAAGCAGTCTAAACAGACTGGAACAAAAGCGACATTTTTGTTTTCCATGAATAGTCACTGTACAATTCAGAGAAGGTATTCAAAGAAACTGAACTGGGTTGGAGAAAAAATACTGTGTCACATGAAAAACAATTCATGGTTGAAAGGAAACCCTGTTGTGAATGAGTCAAATATCTGCCACACAGCCACCCCTTCCCTAACAGTACTAAGCTCCTGCTTTGATTTATAAAATGCACACATTTCCAAAACTGCTCAACGTTTCCACTTATAAATTAATTCACAGGATTCATGCAGTTGCTTTTTAGCTTCAACTCAATTTTAGCAAAGATAATGCAAAACGATCCCCTTATAAGCAACAAAATTACCTTCCTTCCTAAAGAAAAGGTGACACTAGCTACTTCCACTCATTCCCTCTCCTCTGAAAAGTCTGTGATGTCATTAAAGAGGAGCGGCTTCCTCTGTGAGCCCAGGACTGAGCCTGCTGTGGGCTGCTCTTGCCTCATTCACAGACTGATCAGCCTCAAGGAACTGGAGTCTGAAATGTCTTTTGGAACCAGAAAGTATGCACAGGTGACGAACAACTCAAGGGTGTCCACCCTGGTTTACTGCCCAGAAGGGAGGGCCTGTGAGCCACACATACCTACTGGGGCCTTACAGTTTGAGTGACTGGTCAGCAGACAGCATCTGGGACACATCAGACACAGGTCTCGGTCTTCCAGCAATATCTACTTTGCCAGATTTCATCCCTTTGTTGAAGAAAATGGAATAGAAAGGGAAATGGAGCTGCCAGTAAAAATCATTACTCCCCTCCCATCTCACATCCCAGTTTTCCAAACCCTTGCTCCCTTTTGACAAAATGGCACTTAAATGACCTTTGTCTCTCCTTGCACCAGTGAAAGAAAGTAAGTTTGCAGAAACTCATGGTTCAGAAAGACTGCAAGCCAAGCAAGTAAGGCTACTGGTGCAAAGGTCAGACCATTCAAGTAAGTGTCACGCCAGCTTCCGGATACCTCCAAGGCTTGACTTCTCTTCCTGGAGACGGCTAAAGCACGTTCCAGCCAATTTCCTACCCGGAAACAGGTGGGAACAGTCCACGCATCATTGAAGGCTAAGCAGCCTCAGGTCAGTTTTTTTTATAGCTCTTTGGGCAACATGAAAAAAAAAAGGATCCCTGTCCTGTGTTTATGATTTTCCCACATGTGAACCATGTAAATTCTATGT
Organism: Spermophilus citellus; assembly: GCF_964194105.1. Classification (NCBI taxonomy): domain Eukaryota; kingdom Metazoa; phylum Chordata; class Mammalia; order Rodentia; family Sciuridae; genus Spermophilus; species Spermophilus citellus. Next base: position 51,390,872 of record NC_138188.1, read on the forward strand.
TACACCAAGTAACTTAGCTTTATTAAACTGTACTTTTCTAGGACCAACACTGAATGAAATGGATTACCAAAAACTTCCTACGGGAGCTTCCTCACTTCCCTTGTAGTGAGGAAAACAGTGGCAAAACTTCAAGTGTCAATTTCCCTTTTTTTGGAGGAAGAGGTTTAGAAAACTCAACAGCTTGCTTTCTGAACCCCAGTTTTTTTCTGAAATGAACTCGAGGCAGGGAAAATTATTTACAAAAGTGGGCATTCCTTATAGACAAAACCGCTAATCCTGGAAAAGCCCAGTGAAGGAGATGCTGAATGGAGCATGGCTACATTCTTAGGCCAGAGGCCAGAGCCCAACATCTCACGTCCCTGACTTCTTCACGCCAGAATGCAGTGGGACTAGAGCGGAGCCCACGGGAGCCCCAGGGGCCTGCTCTGTGTGCCCAGAGAGCTGTGCCAGGGACTGCAGGTAGAAACCCAGCTTCCTGGACCAACTCTGCCAGGAAGCTGTTCTCCTGAGAGAGCAGAGCAACTTGGCAAGCTTAAAGGCGAGGGTTTTCATTCTTTTAATTAAACAGGCTGTGATAAAATTAACAGTGAAACTGGCACAGAACCAACCAGCCCCCCATCCCGACGTGCAAATCTCGCAGTAACAGAAGGCCATCCAGAGGCTACACGTTGGTCTCCAGTCCCAGCAGACGGCCCATCCTCTCCACGTTCTTGTCAATGGTCGTCTGACATGTTATCTCCTTGGCACATTCCATAGGGAACCAGCCTCTTTCTCCATCTCGAAGCCGCTCCCCCTCATACCAGCCTGCAAGGAAGAAGAGAATCTGCACCCAGCCAGACGCAGGGGGTGGTCTGAGGAGGATGGGGGACCGTTCAGGTTCAAGCAGGGTCTGGCTGCAGGCTGGGAGCCCTGGTCATGAAGGTGTGTGGGTAGAGGTGAGAGAGAAGGAAAGGTTTCAGGACAGGATGAATGGCGCTGCTGGGAAGGGACATGAGCAGAGCCCTGGAGGTAAGGAGGTCCAGGGAGTCTGAGAGCTTGGGCGGGGCCAGGGCAGGGGGTGCTTTGGGAAGGAACAGCACAAGGCGGGGAGATGGGGGCGGGGGAGTTGGTTTTTTTGGAAGTAAGGAAGACCCTTTGGTGAGAACTAGGTTGCTGGGGATGGGAAGGAAAGCAAACTTCTCGTGCCTGTGTCCTAATTCAAAAGCAAATGTGTGGATAATTGACCAGCTGTAGCTAGAGGGGCGGCAGGTAGCTCAAGAGACCTATCAGAAGCTACATAAAAACTTTGGTAAAAGCTTTCAAATGCATCAGTGTCCCCAAACACCTGTCATCTTTAGGGCCTGAGAAGTCTCCAATGCAGGAAATGAAATCTTAGGAGAGAGAAGGAATAAGAATAGGGAGGAGGCAGCGGCAGCCTTGGAGCTGGGTGGCTCATTCCCGTGCTGGGGTTTGCCACGCGACTAGATAAGGCTCCTCGTCTGCACCAGTGCCCAGGTGCCCAGGAACACCCCACTCACCATCACCCACGCGCTGATAGATGAGGACCACATCAGCCACCTGCAGGGAGAGCTCATCTGGCTGCTTGGCTGTGAAGGACCTGATGACTTCCACCTGGGTCAGTGCTGGGGGGAAATGACACACTGAGCTTGCAATGGCAGAGCAGCAGCAAGCTGCGGATACAGACTAGACCGAGCCTTCACCAGCTCCAGGTGGCCCTAAGGAACAGAGCTGGGAAGCGGAAGCGGAAGCTCTGTCCTGCTCAGGAACTGCAGAGGCTCAGACTCCAGAGCACCTGTGCTGCCTGAGAACCTCGTCCCCTGGAGCAGGAGTCACTAGTCATATCACACACGAGCAGAAAACGGCCACTGTGCCCTGTGTAACCTGAGGCGAGAGATTAGGTGACATGCCACAGCCATGCAACTGACGGTCAAGTCAGCAGCTCCCAGTGCTCTGGCTCATCCAGAGTGTGTCCCCATCCCACCAGGGGCAGCGTGTGAAAGCGACAACCTCTAGGAATCATAAGAACGCCAACCAGAGGCATAGGGGACATTTCCGGGTTTCCTTCCCCCATGCTGATGCATGACACAAAACCACACCCCAGCTATGCGCTGCTGGGTGACAGGGCTTCTTCTTTGACTTGCAAATATGAAATCTAACTTCAGGCTGATCCCAAAGCTGATTTTTTGATGCTCCAGGCTAACTGTTTTGATGCCCTAATTCTTTGGATTTGACCCTCTTTCAAACAGAATCATCCCTAATGCCAAACTTAAGGAGCTAAAAATAAGCACAGGACACCACCCTTTACCGAAGTGGCCTCCAGTTCTTTGGAAGAAAAAGAGCACATGTTCTTAACTTTACCATGTAACAGAGGTCAAAAGGAATCTTTAGGTTGAAAACTTCCTGCTTGGATCCCAACTGTTGCTATGGAGATGACTAAACTTGGGACATGCCCATTCACTACAGACAGTTCAAGCAGGGTATTCACCTCCACCCTCCCAGGAACCATGTGGAACATAAATGATGTTCTTGACTTGCAGATGACTGAACAGGCTCGGGAAGGACACCCAGGGAAGCAAGGAAGCAAGAGGTGGGGGTGGAGACCACCCATGGCCCAGCGTCCAGCAAGGGGCAGCCCCTCCCACTCCCAGCAGGCTGCCTCAGGGACTTACAGGTTCGGTCTGGAGGCTGCTTCCCGCTGCTGTGTCCCAGGGCGGTGATCCAGCGAGCCCGCTCACTCCTGAACAGGCAAACAGTGAGGGTTAGGGCGTTGGGCAGATGGCCAGAGCTCCAGACACCCCGCCACGCCCATTCAGAAAACGCTCCCAGAGGGGTGGGAGGCTGGCCTTCAAAACAAGCAATGTAAGGGCCACAGTCCCAAATAGGCAGAAAATCTCATCATCAAAGGTCCCTCACGGTTCAGCTCTTGTTGGCTAAATGGCATTTCTCAGGTGACAGTCTGCCATTTAGTAAAGGGCTGATCACACCAAGACATCATTACAGACACGGAGCACCCTCCTAAACGGGTGTTCAGTGTCTCCAAAGGTAAACCTCATGTTTCACAAGGACCTGATGACTTCCAGGTCAAGCCCTGTCCACGGCTTCCCTCCCTTCACACACGACCCCCACCCCAGGGAAACAAGAGTGGACACTCAGCATGATATGTTGTGAGCGGAACGGGCAGCTAAGTATGACCCTTTCTGGAATAAAATGGCTTTGACTCTATTTAGACTCTTCTCCAATGCTCTACAAGGATTTCATGAGTACAGGAAAAGAAGGAAAAAAAAAAAACACCTAAGACTTTTAAAAATACAGGATGTAGTTATAATTACATGAAATAAAACAATGAACTGACACCAAAAGTTCCCCGTGAGTGAGCCCTGCTCTCTAACAATCAGCCCCAGCTTTGTATTTTGAAAATAAAACCTCAAATCACAACTAATTAAACCACACAAATGCACACTTCAACACCCTTTAAGAAGCACACACTAAACCCACGGGTCAGTGCAGGCACCACTGGCCACATCCCAACGTAGGGGACGTCCAGTGTTCCCTACACCCTCCCAAGAGCCTGGAGAAGGAGGCGCTGGCCAGGTGGAAGTTCTGAGCACCCCTAACTGGGCCAACCTCCAGGGTGACACTCCTCCTGCTTAGGAAGGGACTGCCACATGGTTGACTGCTTCATGCTCATGCATGGGAAGGCTTTTTCTGTCATTACCGCCTGCCTACCTCTAAGTCTCCTGACACTGCCACCCACCCTCACCCCCCACGGGCATCCCCCTGCCATGCCAGGCAAGCAGCTCACCTAGCGCACCAAGGGGCCCGTCACACCTGTCACCGCCCACTCCTTACTGCAGAGCCCATTCTTCTCCCTGGAGAACACCACACTACGCTGTCAGCAGGCCTGGCTCTGACTGCTCACCTAGAGAGGTGAGCATCCTGCTCTGGATCCAAGAGGGGGTATCCCCAGTAGGTGCTTGTGAAACAAGGGGGTCACGTAAGGACCATCTCTCTCTGACAGAATTCAATTCAAAGGGAACGGGCTGGGCCCCACCAGGCTGGCGTATGGAGCTGTAATCCGCAGACGTTCTATGGACAATGACGGCCTACCCAGCTTGGGAAAGCCTGGCCTCTGTCTGTAGGCAAAGGGCTTCCCGGTGGTTCTGCAAGGTCCCCTCTGAGAGGACCACTGCCTCCTGCCTCCGCCTGGCTACAGAACCTGGGAGCGACATGAGCCAGGCCCCACACAGCCCCAGCCCTGTGTCCAGTGGCTTCAGCCTGCTGTGGGCCCAGCCGGCCAAAGGGAACGGTCCACTGTGTGGCGTGCTGCCTGGATGCCCACGGCATCTCATAGACACAGCAGCCCCTCCCAGGGCCCAGGAGAGAACAAGACGCTCCTTGTTGCCCTCGCTGAAAGGAGCGGCTTCTTGAAACAGCTCCCAGGGAGTCAGTCCTCCCCCTCAGGGAGGCTGTCGGAGCCATGGACTCCTCAGGCCTTAAAGCCCGCCCAGGAGCTCTCTCTCACCCCACAGGGGGAAGCTCAGCATCCGAAACACAGCAACCCACTCGCTGTGAGATCAAACTCCAAGGACAAGAAGAGCAGGCACAGATTGCTCATTGCCACTTCAGATGTCACATCCACAGCTGGCCAACAGGCACCTGCTTCTCCAGGGACACTGCAAGGATGGCGAGGGATGTGCTGTTGAGTGCACGCCCAGCTGACTTTCCCCTTGAAGCCATGCCGATGCCCATCCCATCCCAACTGCCACCGCTCCGTCCCATCCGTCTCTCCTTCCACCAACATGCTCCGAGCGCACAGGCCTTGTGCCAGGCTGGGGGCGCCAGGGGAACAAAATGGGGTCTCTTGCTTGTCACAGCCCTCGATATGGGGAGGAGAAAACAACTCATACGGATGCTAATCCCACCCGCAATGTGTGGGACAGAGCCCTCTGCCCAAGGCACGTGCGAGGGAAGGGAGAGGCCGAGTGCAGAAGGGCCTCTTTTAAGGACAGGCGGCACGATCCTTCCAGCCCAGCCCTGTGTGAAGTTGTGCCTCCAGCTTCTGACTCCAGAGTGACCAGCAGAGGCACCTTGTCCTGCCCTGCCAGACCAAGAAGAGCAGCAGGTTTAAACTGAACTGCACAAAGGCAGAAGAGGCAGAGGCCAAGGCCTGAGTGCAGACAGGCCTCTGCTAGGGGGATGCACTGGGGAGGTTGGAAAGGGTTCTAGTGACAGAGGCAGGACTGCCCAGAAGGAGCCCAGGACACGGGGGAGTGTTAGAGGAGGACGTCCCACCCTAGGCGAGGGCTTCTGCAGAGACCCTGCTGACCCCAGCCTCCCTTTCATCCTCCTACAGTGGCACTGGTCAGTTATTCCTTGCATTTGTCCTCACAGCCTGCAGGTGAGCTGTGGTTTCCTAGGACATGTCTACACCCCAGGCCTCTGGGGACACGCCCTCGGGAGCACGAGGAGTGGAGCTGTGAAGGTGGCCTCGTCCATTCCTCCACATGCCAACAGCTCCATGAACTGACCTGGGAAGAACACTCCCAGGTGAACAAGTCACCGTGAACCCGAGACACACCCCACAGAACCGGAGGCAGGCTCACCTTACCACATTTAAACAATCCCACCCAAGCCAATGAGCCTCCCTAGCCACCAAAAGGAGTTCTAGGCTGAGATCTTCGACGTGCTGCAGCTAAAGCGATCGCTCCCACCAGTCACCCTGGGCTGGGTCAATTACCTATTGGTAAGTGATGAAAACCCTCGCTCCCTCCCAGCAAATGGGACCCAGAAGCCTGGTGTGACACTCTGGATGTGACCAGGAAAACACACTGCCCCCTAAAATGAACACCTTCCATATAAACTGTCTTCTGCATCCTGTGCTTCTTCTTAAAAGACAAAAAGGAGAGGACTGTGTCTGGCAGAGCACTGACAACTTTACTCCATCCGGGTTGCTTCCTGTTCTTAATTAAGTCATTAGCAGAAGCAGGAAGCGCACAAGACTCCCTGCGAACAATGCCCCTTCGTCAGCAGGCTCGGGGCTGGAGGGTGAAGGCCCAGCCACCCTGGCCAGGCTCCGCGCTCTGCGGAAGAGCCCCTGAAGCAGCAGCTCTGGTCATGGGTTGAGGCGACAGACCTCGGCTGAAGGAAGCCTGGGTCCCTCTAGAGCCTGTCCTGGGTGCCCATCCCTGCATCCACTGGACCCCAGTGAGATCGTTTCCACCACCGGAAACGCAGGAAGCCAAGGACGCCACTGTCCACGCCTGTCCCCCTGCCCCCCACCCAGGGCAGCCCAGTGGGCTTCCTTTTAATGAAGGCAACACAGGGGCTCCCACTCCCACATTCCTCCTGAAAAGCCCCGGAAAAGGCAGGACAGTGCAAACAGGCTCCCTTTGTCCTTCTAGGAAGGGTGAGTTGTTTTTTTCTCCCCAGACTCTTGTCTCATTAGCAGCACAAAGACTGAGGACTGGGGACAGAGGGGTAACAGCACACATGGCCTAGCCACACACACCATAGCCCAGCTGAGGGAGAGGAACAAGTGGCACTGGAGGAAGACTGCTCAGCAACAACAGAAAGGGCGGCACACAGGCTGACCCGGGTGGCCACCATCCTACCTGTCCTGGAGGCAGAAAAGCCAAGTGTGCTAATTTGGGGTCAATTCCAAAAATATGTACTGGGAACCTGCTACGTACAGATCAAAAAGGAGGGGTGCAGAATGGAGGTGAGACTGGGGATGAGTACCAGAGCAGCCCAACCGGAGGAGGACGGTGCTCAGCAGGCCTCGGGAGGTCGGAGACAAGTGCCTGGGAAACGGGTGGTGGAAAGAGGTGGAAGATGTGGCAGAATCCCCCTGCCCCCACCTGTGAAGGTGGCCTCATCCATTCCTTCACGCGCCAACAGCTCCATGAACTGACCTGGGAAGAACACTCCCAGGTGAACATATATAGAAGGACTGGCAGAAGTTGACTATGCAAAGAAGCATCAAAAATGGTTCCAGATCTCCAGGCTGGGTAGCTAAGAGCAGGCCAAGGTGTGACACCTGGGGCTGGAATTCCCCCAGAGGCAGGTGCTGTTGGGATGGGGAGAAACTGGGAGGTGGCCCTAGCTGGAGGAGCCCTTGCTGGGGGCATGCCATTGAAGTGTTACTGTATCTTGCCCCAAGCTCTTTTTCTCTCTCTTCCTGGCCACCCCTGCTCCCTGCCATGAAGTTCTGCCTCACCACAGTCAGTTACTATGGACTGAAAGCTCTGAAACCATGAGCCAAAACACCTTCCTCCTTTAAGTTGTTTTTCTCAGTTGTTTTGTCACAGTAATGGAAAGCTGACTAACACACAAACGGTACATTTACAGACGTGTGCATTAGGGAACAGAGTGGGGCTCGGTTTTTTTTAAAGGGGTGCTTTAGGCAGTACTGGGGATCAAACCAGGGCCTCATGTGGACTAGGCAAGTGCTCTGCCACTGAGAGACATATTCAGTCCTTCTCATTTCTTATGTTTTTCTTTTTTTATTGATATTTTTTATATATGACAGCAGAATGCATTACAATTCATAGTACACATATAGAGCATAATTTTTCATATCTCTGGTTGTATATAAAGTATATTCTACCAACCCCTTCATTTTTCATTAAAACAAGGTCTAAGTTGCTGAGGCTGGCCTTGAACTTGTGATCTTGCCCCAGCCTCCCAGGCTGCTGGGATTACTGTGCCTGGCTATATTTCTGGAGGGGAGAAAGGAAAGAAGTGGCTGCAGATGGGGAGGTGAGCCATGGGAGCACAGATAAGAAGCTGAGAAAGGGAAATCTTGGTGCGGGCGTGGAAATGTCTCCTGGTTGGCAGCTTCTCAGTAAGGCTAAGTGCCCTACTAGACAGCAGGGGCTGCGGGGGCCACCTGGCACACCCTGACGCTTACCAAGCACTGGCGGAGCCTGGTGATGGTGCCTTCACTGCTCACATAAGCAAAGCCACTGCACTGTGCCCCAGCTGACCCTCTCAAGGGGCTCAGCTGTCCTGTGCAAACAGCCACAGGACAGGCCGTGGAGATCACACCCCTGCTCATCCCAGGTGCACCCCCCCACACACAGACAGTTTTTCAAAGGCAAATTGGGAGCTGTGCATCCCATTCCCTTTCAGGCCATGGAATCAGGCCAAAGGGTAAACACTCCACCCTGGAGTTCAGCTGTCACTCCAGCCAGCAGGGCACTGCCAACCTTGCCTTCTCCACCAGGTTCCTGCTAGATGGTATTAATCAAGACGGACCCAGAGGCAGAAACCCTCCAACAAACATGCGCATCCACACACCTCACAAGCTGGGAAACACGGAGCACGTCCTAGCCAGACCAAGCCTCCTGCTCAAAACCAGGCAGCCCAGACCACAAGCAATGGAAATGTGTGAGGAGATATGTACACTTGCTCTGACTGAAACATTCTGCAATGTATGAACACAGTGAGCACCACGTGGCGCCCCATGAGCGTGGACAATGCTCATGTTTTTATGTTATTAGTTAGAAAAAAAAGAAAGATGCAGAACTGGCCTGCCGATGTCTGATCATGATGTACAACTTCCTATGCTTTCAAACAGCACCCCCCCCCTTTTTTTTCCCAGAAAAGCACATCTTGGCTGTAATATATTTCCTTTCGCTATCAGAGCCTTTTTTGTGTCTTGTAAGCATTTGTTTCTCAACTGCCATTGAGGGTAGAGGAGGGGAGGAGAATGACAACTCCCCTCCTCTGTACCCAGGGAGACCTCTGCCCCTTCTGGAATGTTCTCTTGCTAGTAATTAAAGAACTTACAAATATGAGTCATAGCCCTGGGCTCACAGATGACATGCTAAATATTCTGAGAGCATGTCTGATTAAGGAAATGAACAAACCACTCCAAAGCGAGAGGGCAGAAAATGTGAGAATGTCCCAGGAAAGCCAAGCTGTCGTAGAAAGGAGCAGATATGCCGGTCACCTCCTCGGAGCAAGCCAAGAAACAAGTGGTGGGATTTCATCCGTTATAAATGGGATAGTCAGGCACACTCTGCCGATGTCAGCGTGCCTGAATGAAGAACAAAGGGTCCCTGTAAACAGACCCAGGGACTTTCACCATCACCAACTGAGTAGGGGCTTCTCTAGTTACTAAGAATTCTCTAGAAGGTCCACACCATCCTAACCTCCAAAGTGGCTAAGCCTTTTTATCCTCAAAGTCATAAAATCCAAAGCTCAGATGTATTAATTCCAATTTTAAAAGAGATTCCTCCAAACAAAGGAAGCCTGGCTCTGTTTCTCCTGGCTAAAGGCTTCAGTCACTTGTGGAGGAAGGACTGCCCTGGCATGTCCCACACAGGTCACCTAAGGATAAGGAGCAGCAGAGTGGCTCTCACAGTTCCCGGGGAAGAGCCCCGGGACCCCAGGAAGGACGTGTGTGCTCTGTAAGGAAGCCTGTCGGGGAGAGGCTCCTCCTCATGCCTGCCTCAAGTGCATGGGGAATCTCCTTCAGCCCTGCCTCAGCCTGAACCCCGGGTTTTCTCCACCCTAGAAGTTACTCCTACTGCCAACAGTAAGGAAATGACCATGTAACATTGTATGTGGACTGTTGAGAGCCACAGCCAAAGGGGCCCCAGCAAACTTCCAGCTGCCGGCTGATGATTGGCTCACAGCAGCCCCAGCAACATCTAGCTGATTGGCTCCTCTGTGGTGATGTTCATTGGGCTGTTTCCCTGCCCTTCAGACTGCCAGCTGATGATTGGCTCACAGCGGCCCCAGCAACATCTAGCTGAGCTGCTCATTGGGGAACTTCTTTGGCTCCGCCCACACGACCCAGCCAATCAGCCTCAAGAGCAGGAGGATTGTGGGAGGTGGTGCGGTTTGTGTGGGGGTGAGAGGCTTGTGGGAAGCCGGTGGTGGCAGTTGGGCTCTGAGGGTTTTTTCCTGAGGAGCTGTTTTGTTTGGCGTTTGTAGTTCTAAAAATAAAGTTAGTTTCTTTTGACAAGTGGCTCCTGAATTGTGCCCAGCCAGACTGCGGCAGTGGACGCCTGGTGATTTTCACTTTCCTAATGTCTCTCTTTCGTATTCAGGAACATGGTAAGACCTCTCTCAAGAGTGGAGATAACCCTAGTCTGCTAGTCTGAGCCTGTCGTCGACCAGCTGACCATCCACTCCACCCATGCCACCTGGGGGCCTTGGCAGAGGTGGGGACCTGAGAGAACAAAGGAGGGAGGGAGCTCGTCCTCAGCTGCACTTGACCCTCCTTGACACCTGCCCGGGAGGACTTCTGCAGGGAGGCCTCCTCCCAGGCAAATGAACTGGTCGGCTGTCCCTCAAGGGGCCAGATCGCCAGGTGGACCAAATTGCCAGGGCTGGGTGGGCTGCATGGTCACCTGGTGACACAGAACATCCCTGTGGCTCTGCCTTTCCACACAGGGTCCACAGGCCCTTTCCACCCGGGTGCCTCTCCTGACAGAGGAGCTGGGCATTCTGTGGACCAAAGCCAGGTGACAGGAAAGACTTCAGGCCCAGGAAAAAGACTTACAGTGTGGACCAAACTACCACTGAGCACAATTCCCTAAGCCTGAGGCTTCATACTTTCATCAGTAAAAAAAAAAAAAAAAATGATTTTAAAACCCACTATAGACATAAAATCCACACCAACTAAAAAGCACAATGTATCCACTGGAACTTACAGGGGCAAAAATAATATCCCTCCTTTGACATACTGAGAGAATCACAAAGGGGAAAGGTTCCCAGTGCCACACTTGCACACAGTAGGTACTCAATGACACAACAGGTGCCATGTTCACACATGGTAGGAACTCAACAACACAATGGGTCTGTGCTTGCACATAGTAGGTACTCTACAACATAACAGGTGCCCTCCTCACACAGCACACAGTAGGTACGACAATATAACAGGTGCCCTCCTCACATAGCACACACTAGGTACTCAACAATGTAATGGGTGCCCCGCTCACACACAGTAGGTACTCAGCTGAAGACACAACAGGAGCTCCCCTTTCCAGCCGACCTCCCGGCATATACTCACTGCGTCTCGGCTCCCAGCAGCATTTCCACTTTCTCATTTGCGTGGTTACTCAGGACCGTCAGGGTGAAGAGGTGACTAGTGGAGCTCTGTCGTGAATACAGCATGGTGGAACTGTTCTTCCCTGGAGAGGAACTGAGGTCTTCATTGTCACAACATTCCACCAACAGCTGATCTCTTAAGGAATAATCGTTGACGTTGTAACTTTCCTCACTATAAGGAAACGGGAAAAGGACGTGTTGGTTACGCTGGACGAGGCAGTGACGCTGTCAGCTTCCCAGTCACATTTTGGGAGGAGGAGGAGGAGGAGGAGAAAGACCTAATTTACAGTGTGAGTTGGAACCTCAATAACATCTGCTGATTGTGAGCCAAGGTGATCCCCCTCAATTAAGCCTCTTAGTTATTACTGTAATTATAACAGTCTAAATGGCCTCTGGGGTGTAAGGGCAGTGTTTAGAGTCTCAAATGCTCTAGGTGTCATCAGATGTCATCCTGGAACTGTCCTGTGAATGAGATCACCATGCCTCCTGGTCACGCTCCACCGCGCACTCCCCCCCAGGATGAAGAGGAGCCACGGGCCTGGCAGGCACCCTGCCTCCCAAGGGCCGCGCAGAGGAGGGAAGCAGAACCCCAGAGGCCTGCCCCCTCCTGGCCCAATGCCCAGCCCTGCTCTCCCACCCTCCCCGCCTTGGCACCTGCTCCAGAAGCCACGGGTTTAACCCTGCCATGCCCTGAAACTGCTCACCCCAGCACCCCAGGGTCCTCCATTCTGGGACTCTCTTCCCACCCACTGTGAACCTGCCTAGTCTAGCGCCCACTCCCTCAGCAGCTAGGCTGCTCCGAGCACCCCCCGTGGTGTCCCCTGGGAGTGCCCTTCCTTGGGGAATTGGTGACAGCTCAGCATTGGTGACTCCTCAGCACCTTCCCTAAGTGCAGTTCTCTGGTAGGCGCTATACCCCGACCACTCTCTGCAGTCTGCTTTCCTCCTGGCTTCTAGACAGCGATCGCTCCTCCTCCCGAGAAGACCTCAGCTCTGATGCTGCTGCCACCCCCACGACCCGAGTCCCCCCCCACAAGTGTGGTGTCACGGCCTCCTTCCTGCATGACAGAGCACTACCTACATCATCCCTGAATTTCCATGCAGAGGGCCCTACTGTCACCTGGTCTCTTAGTTCCTTACTTCATCATCCCAATGACCTTGTCCTCTGCTCTACGTCAGTCACCTTGTCACCGCCGACTACAACCTCTCCCTCCAGCACACAGTCTTCACCACTCACCCCTGTCCTAACCCCCAGTTCCACAACCCCCTGTCTGCCACTGTTCCCCTCCTCGGATCCCGTGTCCTCTGATCAAACACAGTAACCGAGTTCTTGGAACCCAGCCATGATCACTCCTTGCACACGTGCGTGTCCCCACGCTGTGTGTGCCTGGTGAATCCTGGTTGCACACTGCTCTCCTTCCATTCTGCACCCTAGCAGCTGGACGTGGGAAAGCTCAAAGGACAACTGTCAAATAAAAGGACAGATTCAAAACATTCTGACCCTCTTCTCAGAACACTGAACCATTACTCTACTTAATAACAAATGCAAATACATGAACTCAGGGAAGCTGAGGGAAAATAAAATTCCTTGTGCCTGGTCAAATGTACTAGGAATTTCAGAACAAGCCCCCTTGTTCAAGAGAGTTTGGAATTTCTTTTATTCCATGAGGGTACCTTCCAACCACTCCCTTGCAACTCTCTTTGAAAAATGTTATCTTTTCTAAAATTTAGATAGACTATCCCCTCACAAAACAGCAAATGCCGTCATTATCTATAAAAGCCAAAGACTGCCTTCTGATGAAGACTATTGTTGCTCAGGTAACAAGTGACATAATGGGAGCTTCCCGTGGCATCTCGTGTCCAGAGCCCTCCTCAGCCCTCCCATGCCGGACCCGCACTTCCCATACCCAGAACCAGGTGCATCTGGCACACAGATGCTTGTAGGAGAACAGGCCACATGGACAAACACACATAGCTACATTTCTCAAGGATCTCCTTCACCAGAAGTAAAGTAGGTGATGTGAAGTTTGTAACATCCTGTGGATTTAACAGACAGGATTCGACAGCTCGAGACACAAGGTAAAAACCGAAAAGAAAAAAGGCTTTAAAAATTAGCAAAATCTCAAGCAACAATAACATCAAAAGCAAGTGAGAAAGAGGAGGAATGGGGGTTTTCTTGCGACTGTCCTCTCTCTGCACCTCCAAGTTACGCTTCTGCCCCAATTCACAAATTAAGAGAGAGGGCCTATGGGTCAAAAGCGGCCATTTTCTGTTAAAAGGAACCCTTCAGACAGAGAAACTGAGGACCTAAAACTGATATGGGCATCTAGGTAGGCCCTGAACACCACTGCATGGGTATCACAGGTACTTCCAAAGAAATAAGATCAAGGAGATGCACTAGCTGTCTTTCAGGGTGACTGGAGTCCAAGAGCTCAGCATCAGGGGGCAGCACCTGTTAGACCACAGGCTGAAAGCAAGACCAGGAGCTCGCCGAGGGAACTAGGGGAACGAGTCCCAAGCTTTCACTCCTCCTCTTGGTTGTCAGAGCTCCTGTGACCCCCAGTGTTGGCTCAATGCAAACCCAACTGGCCTATTTCATCAAGTTGTGAATCCCTGTCTCGCAGGGACAGAGTCAGAAGAAGGTAAATTTAAGAAATGTTTCCCCACTGTCCTTTTGAGCAGTGACACAGACCAGGTCTCCATCCTGGCCCTCTCAGACGTCCAGTCTGGAGCTCATCTCCAGCCTCAGTTTCCCCACCTGCAGAGCATGTCCTTGGATAAGTCCTTGGAACTCTGCCCAGTTTGACTTCTGGATCCCAAACAGGATGCAAGGAACAAGTTTACCCATCTGTGTTTTAACTGATCTACCATCAATCCTCCAATACCACCATTTTATCCAGGCCAGTCAGCTTCTATAGCGTATAATAAATACTGTAGGGGTTTACGCGCCCTTTGCTACATTCTTAGTGAGTTTAATGTAAAAATAAAATCTTGATCCCATTCAAAAGTAGTAAATTGGTTATTTTTCCTGGTCTGCTACCGTCCAATGGACCTCAATGGAACGCCTGGTGAAAAGGAATTGGCTCTGGCCAGCTCCTGTGTGTTTTCTCTCCCACAGGCTCATGCCCACAGCCTCCCGAAGGTTCACGTGGGACTGGGATGGAGAGCCTTGTCCTGAGGCCAGCCAGCACCTGCCACTCCTCTGTCACAGTGCATAAGGACAGCTGTGTTGGGACAGGAGTTTAGGAGGCTGAGCAGGTCCAGGGCCGGATGCCACCACGCAGCACCCATTTTCCTCCTCCTCTTACTCAGGTCCAGAGGTACCGGGCAGCCTGTGCTGGGCTGGGCAAGAAGCCCCTTCCCTTGGGGAAGCTGATGGGAATCAGACTTCCCGTCTGTGGCTGTCACTGAACAAACATATGGTTTACACAGGCTCTGCAACAATCAGGACCACGGAATTAGGAAGTCAGATTGCTCAGGGAAAAAGCAAATGGAAAAACCACCTTTCCTTATAGGAGACGTTTACGGGGACACTTCCTTTCATTGTCTCATCTGTGCTCCAAGTTGGCAGCTGCTCCTCCAGGCTGTTGGGGGCGGGGGGCAGGTGGCAGCCCCCATCAGGAGTATCAATCAATAAAACATACAGAAGCCGGAGGCTCTGTGAGCAAACAGGGGCGGTGTCCCTGCTGAGACACGGTCCAGCCACTGATAGTTGTTAAGGTTTCTTTTTTAACAAAATGAAGAACTGTGGGTAAAGAGAGCAGCATATTATGACAAACACGCCATTCAATTTAGTTCCCTCTGGGAAGAACTCTGTCAGGCAACTCAGAGGAGGTTTGGTTCTGTACATGCAACGGAAGTGATCCTTGCCTTACTGTAAACAGCTGTGTTCTTAAGCAGAGTGCTACGAACTTCTCAAGAAGGATTTTCCCACTGGGTGTACACTTACTACCTTTAAGTCAGGAAAACCTACAAAGACCATGTAACGTAAATGCACCTTGAAAACACCCAAACGACTTGTGTATGTGCAGTGTGATCACAGGGACAGACATCATCTTCCGCACGTGCATCTTACCTGGGAGAAGGAGGACGAGGGAGGAGGGTGGAAGGATTCCAGGTCATCGACAGTATTTTATATCTATTCTGTTGTTTTAAAGGAGGGCATCTAATGTTGCCACGGGGGAAAAAGATGGTATCTGTCAAATCTGGATAGAACTCTTAGCAGCTGATGATTTCCTGTAGGCTTAAACTATTTCATAAGTAAAAGATCTAAAATTCACAGATGCACAGATGTGAAGGCCACCATCACTCAGGGGTCTCCAGGTGCTGGAGGAGTAGCGGAGGGCCCTCTAGCTCAGAGAGGGTCCTTTCCATCCTAATGGCTACGTGCAGGCAGCACCACTGGCTGCGATCCACAGACTGAGATGTGAGCTCAGTGTGATAAGTGGTGGGTGAGACCCAAATGAGGGCTTTCCTAGACAAGAATGAATCTGTCTTATTAATAAATACACATACAACATTTAGGATCAAACTGAATGGTTCCTGCTATGTGAACAAAGAAGGGGTATTCAGTGTTCTAGAGGTATTTATTCTTGTTAAATCAATCTATAATTCTAACATAACTCAAAATTTTTTTGAGGGGAGTGGCAGGGAGGGGGAGTAACTGAGCTGATTTTAAAATAATGGGAAAAACTGACGTGAAGAAATGGCCAGAAGGATGGAAAGAGGTGGGCGTGAGCTGGCTCTACAACACACTATAATGCAACAGCGGACGGGCAAGAGCCGGTAGAGGGACTGAGGAGGGGGCATCGAGGGCTCACCCACTGTGACACAAGCATAGCTGGGGACTTGGTCTATGACACAGGTGGTTCTTCCACAATTGACAGTTTTTCAATGAACAACACTAAGAGGATTGGGGAAGCCTCTAAAGGTAACTGGCCTCTCCTCAGCCATTTCCTTGACCAAGCCCTGGTGTGGGGGAGTCAGAGGCCAGCTGGGTGACTGGCTTGTCCTGCCCTGTGGTGGGACAAGCCTTTCAACTGGTGCGTCCCTGGGGAGGGCCCACCTAAGGCTTTTTGGCCAATGTCTTGGCACATACTGGGCATGAGTGATAAAGTGGAAAGTGATCCCTGGAGGGGGTAGGCAGGTGGGCTGGAGGCTGGGCAGAGCCGGTCTGCAAAGGCCAGCACTCCGCTGCTCTGCCCGGAGCTGGTCGCACACACCTTAGTGCTCTGGACCCCTCCATAGCCTGGGTCTGATAGATGGAAACCCAAGTCACACCTCCATCTTCCCTTTATAAACTGAAAGGAAAAGACGCTGGGGAGAAGGATCCAAACAAGACAGACACACTGCCCTCCGCCCACTCGGAGGCTCCCTTGCCACAGGCTGCTCAGCATGAGCACACTCCGTCCTGAAGAAGACCCTTCCCAGGTGCTGAAGGAAAGCAAAGGTCATGAGTGGGCAGCTGCCTGCCTTCCCTCCCACTCCCATGCTCCACCAGGTCCAAGCCCTGGGCTCCACGGTTCTCCTCTGGAGTCTGCAGGACTCAGACGTCAGTGAGCATCTGCGACACTGGAACTACCTGCAGCTGATGCTTCGGGGACAGCTGTGTGTCACCCTTCAGAGCCATCCTGCACACCTTCCTGCTTCTCCTCAGGGATGCCAGGACCTGCCAATCTCCCAGGACTGGTGGCCCAGGAGTGCATGGGGGAGCTCTTCCTTGTGTCGTTTGGCACAAGCATGCATGAGAGCTCTCCCGCTGCAGATTTCAACTTGCTTCCCTTCCCCTTCAAAAAACATGGCTTTAAACCCCCACGCTTGATCCTGGGCTTAGGGGAATGAAAATTCCCTAGACCAACACTGCTGCGCTCAAGGACGCTGGACTACGCTGACATTTATGTCAAGTTATGGGATTAAAACACTTTTACACCTGACTGAGATTGGACTTCAATTTGAAAGCCTGGTTTAGAACTATACCAACAAATTTTTAGTGGAATAGTATACAGTTCTACATAATGAAGTATTCAGCACGCATGTAAGGGCACAGATTTGATTCAGAGTGTCTGGTGAGAATCCCAATTTTGTCACTTATTTGATTTGTGAACTTGAGCAAGTTACTGATCTTTTCTATGCTTCACTCCATCTTTAAAGTGGGGGTAAAAATACCAACACTGCTGGATTTGTTGTGGGGATTAAATGAGCTAGTATACACTTGTCTCCGGGTGTACAGCTCTCACAATGCTGCCTGGCTTACAGCAAACACCTAGTCGAGGCTGGTTATGACTTTTTACTTTTGTAACATAATATCATCCATTTAAACTGCCCGACTTTTACGGAAGGCCTGGCTTTGCAGCCCAGCAGGTCCACGTTGCCAGGGATGCTCTACACCCATCATCCTTGACAAAAAAAAAAAAAAAAAAAAAAAAGAGACAGGCAGTTCAGAGAGGCCATGAGCACTCTGGGAATGCCACTGGGGTGGCCAGGATGGAGCCTGCTTGGAAGGGCCACAGGCAGCTTCCCGAGTGGGTAACGAGGTCACTTCAGTTGTGGATACTCCCCCCCATGGGATTCAGCCTGACTGCCACTACTACCTTCAGAACAGGAAAACTCACCCTCGTCCCTTGAGGTCATTGGTAGAGTGGATCAGGACCCCAGATGCCAAGAGGTGTGCGTGCTCACGTTCCTCATGTAAAGGGGCACATTCCACATCACCCTCACCCCTGCACCCACATCCTTGCTCGGTTACCTGCCACATCCAAGACAATGCAGGTGCCGTGTGGACAGTGGTTGTGCCACACTGTTTAAGGAACAATGACAAGAAAAAGCTCTGGGCATGCTCAGTGCAGATACCACTCATTTGGTTTGGTTTCCCTGTACTTTCCATCCAGCCCTGGTGGAAGGCTTGGACATGGAGGGCCAGCCATAACAGGACTGTGTCACACATCAGGGGTCAGGGACGCTGTGAGAAGTCACTACTATAAAAGTAATTTCATAAAGAATAAAGCAGAATGGCAGGTATCACTCACCAATTGTGCTAATTAGAGACGAAGACACAAATAAAGGTGTTTATTCCTAAATCCTGTTGATTTTGAAAGCCATAAGTCCAGGTCTGGGTCTAGAGAGTGCCATGGCCTTTGGATGTACACCAATGGCAGATTTAGACCAATTTTTAGACAATAAAATACACTAACAGGGCAACAATTTGATTCATAGCAAGATCTTTAGGGAGAGAAGCACAATACTGAAGATCAAATTGACAGTATGTGTCAATTACTGAGTCATTTAGCAGGAACCATTCACAGCGTGAAAAGCCTTATGGGCATCACCTGATCTAACGTTCGTGGACTCCATGATAAAGACATCACTATGGTCCCAGTATACAGGCGAGAACACCGAACACCAAGGAACTGAGAGATGGAGTCCAGGGTCACATGCCCAGGTTGTCTGACCCAGGCATCGTGTCGTGTTTCTCAAGAGTGGCAGCTTCAACACTGAATAGCAAAGTCAACTCTCCACACAGACTCGGAGGAAGTCACATCTCACCATGTCACAGAACTCCAGAGTGCTGGCACAGTGACACAGACAAAGGAAGAGGAGGAAGAACTGACACTCCTTCTCCACTGCCATCTCACCACGTGAAGTTGGAACCAAATGCTGTGACAGTCAGAAACACCGAAATCTAATGTTCCAGGAGGAAAAGGGCTTTAAATTAGTTTTGCTGCTTTCCCTTTATCCAAGATTCTCTTCACTTCCCAAGAAAGGAGTTTGTTCTGCAAAGGAAGACAGGCGACACCAGGGGACTTTGGTTTTCTACGACGGAAAGAACGTTTTCACGGAAAATCTCAAAGCGGAACCAGACCAGGTCACTACCCTCACAGGGAGCCTGCAGGGCTGTAAGCCTCCTGCATTCAAGCTCCTCGGAAAATGCAAGCTCTGATTGAAGTCCCTGGGCTCGCAAGGATGGCCTGGTGGCACTCTATTACAGAAAATCCTTTCATTAAGCCTGCGGACTGGTTAACGAGTCACAGAGCTCAAGTTCTATCGACACACACTGTGATCATGGAACAGGCACCAGGAAGTGGGAATCCACTGTCCTGGAGGTCAGCAGGAAGGAAATGTTACAAAAGGAGACTTCCCCAGAGTCCCACGCTAGATGAGCTAAAGGTACACAAAATCTGGCAAGTACAAGTTGGTGCCAATTCCCCTTTCCTGCAACTGGCAGAACTACAGAATATCAAAACTTTGCATTGAAAATGGTGCTTCTCAAAGCAAACAAAAAAAAAGTGTAAGTTTCTAGGCATTTTTCCCAATGATAATATGGAATGAGGAAAAATACTCCAGATGCACAAAACCAAAAAGTAACGAACACAAAGAAATTGAGAGTTAAATTAGAACCTGCAAGGCTGAGACACCTGGAGTACCACTGACCCAAAATGCCTGGGATCAAAAGTGTGCTGGGTTTCTTCTTATTATTATTTTTAGATTTTGGAGTATCTGCATATATGTTATGATGAATCTTGAGGAGGGAGCCAAGTCTAACCCTGAGATTCATTTCCATTTCATGCACACCTTATACACATAGCCTGGAGGTAATTTTACATGGTACCTCAAATATCTTTGTGCATGAAATTAGGTTGCCCAGTGTGAAATTTTCCACTTTTCATTTCAGCACTCAATGTATTAGATCTTGGAGCGTTTCTGATTTCAGATTCTGGGGTCAGGGATGCTCCACCTGAACTCGCTCAGAGCCCTCATCTGTAGCATGGGAACAGCCCTGGGTACTGTGATGAGCCACTCATGCAGGGCACATACTCTGAACAGTGGGCAGGGCACACCGCACATTCTCCAATCCTGGGCTCTTGCTGCCTTCACTGTCACTGACTGGTGTGACGGGAAACAGTGCCTGAGAACATCATGGCTAGATCATCAGGAGGCAGAGGGCTGAAAAGATGAACAGAAACCAGTCAGAGAGGACTCTACCTGCTGCGATAGGGAACGTGGCGCCACGAGATTCTGGCCTCTTCTGCTCTGTGCCCAGTGCTCTGCCTCCCACACACCTTTGTGAGGCAAAGTCCTCTTCATGCTTTAGGCCTTAGATTGACTGGCACCTCCTCTGCGAGCTTCCATCCATCTCTCTGCGTGGGGATGATGTCTGCTGCTCTGTGGTCCTACACACCCACATGCCTCCCTCTCTACAACACCTGGAGTCAACTGTGTGTCCATGTCTGTTTCATTGACCTTTGCTTCCTCAGTGTGCAGCAAAGCACCCAGTGTGGGAGGGTCTTTTTTGGGGAGAGTGAGTAACTAGGGATTGAACTTGGGAGCACTGGACCACTGAGCCACATCCCCAGCACCACTTTGTATTTTATTTAAGGAACTGAGTTGCTTAGAGCCTTGATGTTGCTGAGGCTGGCTGTGAACTCATGATCCTCCTGTCTCAGCCTCCCGAGCCACTGGGATTACAGGCGTCCTGCCCCACACATGAGGACCATTCAACAAACACTTGCAGAACGTGGACCCACAGGGTGGGTGCTGGAAGGTAAGCCATTCAAAGTAAAGTTTGTTCAGCGGGCAGATGACCCCTCCCTTTTACCTCCATGCTGAAATTTCCTTCAACTTTCTTTTAATTTTAGAAGACATGCGATTTTTGTATTTTACTTTTCTATTCTTGTTATATATTCACTTTTAAGTAAAGGGTTTTTTAGGGTGAAGACAATGAGCACTTATTGTCAGCCAACCAAGCTCTGCTTGGACAATTCCCGTGTTTGGTGGCAACACACACAGCTTCTCATCCAGAGCCAGCTGAGCTCACGATTTCTTCTCCCGCAGGCCTGTATGATCTGGTGTCCACTCCCGAGC
Organism: Spermophilus citellus; assembly: GCF_964194105.1. NCBI lineage: Eukaryota > Metazoa > Chordata > Mammalia > Rodentia > Sciuridae > Spermophilus > Spermophilus citellus. The sequence continues at coordinate 51,411,790 of NC_138188.1, forward strand.
CACTGGGATTACAAGCGTCAGTCTGTGTGATCTGGTGTCCACTGCTCTTGAGGGCCATAGTGAGCACAGCTGTGCAAGGCCTGCTATCTCAGACTCAGGGGTCGGGTGAGCCTGAGGGCGGCAAGGTGGTCCAGCTTCTTTTTTCTGGGGATGCTCTTCCAAGGGCACATGGGTGACACGTGGAACGCAGTTGGGCAACCACCAGGAGGTGGGGATGTGTGGCTTTTCTCCCTGTGTGCCTAAGTGCCTTCCCTCACCGTCTTCCTGCAGTTGGGAGTCGTTGACCTAGCTCCAGCTGTGGGCCGGGTAGGCACAGCCGTCTTCACTTCTGGTGCCACCTTCATGAAATGGTAAATGAACATTTTTGGTTACTTAACTTTGGCCAGAACAAATCTGGAGCGTAGTTGATCAGGTGGTTCCTCACGTCACTGAAATGTGACCTGCAGATCTCTCCAGAAACAACACAGCCTCAAGGTAAAGAGCGTGTTAGGCTGGATTTGTGAAGCTGCTCAATAGAGGAAGCTCTTTTTACTGGCTTCTGGTTTGTATTCCTGGATCAACTAAATTTAGGCAGCCAAGTGTTCTCAGACAAAAGGTTTAAGCAATAAAAATATTGAATTATCTCCCTTTGTCTAGTTGAATGGGTCTGGGAAGCCCCACAGATACTTTTCTGCCCTGGGAGAGACGCTGCTGGGGCTCCTGAGGTTTGGGAAGACTTCTCAGGCGAGGGCGGCTGACACGGGATGGGACGGTCCCTTCTGTAGCACAGAAGCTGGGAGAGCAGCACAGGCTCAGTGGGTCGAACCCAGTGCCTTTGTGTTCTGCAGCTGCTCTGCGCTTACCCTGGCCCCAGGCACAGGCGTCAGGACGCAGGAGGGACCACAGGTGAGCAGCAGAGGATGCCCAGGAGCTGTCTTCGAGTGGCTCTTCTTTTCCATCAGCAGAGACAAACATCCCGGAGAGTCCTCAGAAGACTTCTCATGTCTTACATTCATTCTTGGGTCACAAGACTCCTTGTCACAGGCAGGCTGGGAAAGGAAGACAGCAGCCATACTCACCCTGGGTCAGCCAAGACGCACCCGGGCCTGGGCACGGGGGCTTGACGGCAAGGAGCAAGACAGGGTGGTAGCTGGACAGATACTAATAGCTCCAGCCGTGACTGCAGAGCCCCTTCTGCACTGATGTCCACCTCGAGCAGCCTGGGAACCAGGAAGAGCTCTGGTAGCACCAGCCCTTGCCTTCAGGATGAACAGGGTGACGCGCACACTCACTTCAAAGGAAACAGCTGCCGATGCAGGCCTGCAGCCCACTTCCCTTGGTCACTGTCAGTCCTCCTGCTGCGGTCAGTGAGCGAGCGACCTGCAGGCAGAGCCTCCAGGCTCCAGGCAGCCAGGCGCACCCTTCAGAGCAAGCCTCAGCTGGGTGCCGCTGGCGGTAAGGAACTGCCCAAGGCAGAGGTGGCCCGAGGCTTTCCTACAAAAGGCCAGCTAAGACCGCCAGGCAGTTTTGCCAGGGACAGACGAGTAGATCTATGGTTTTTTTTATTATTATTATTTCTTTGAGATGCTGGAGATTAAACCCAGGGCCTTCACATGTTAGCCAAGCACTCCACCACTGAGCACATACAGCTCCAGCCCCTTTTTATCTTATTTTGAGAAAGGATCTTGCTCCGTTGCCCAGGCTGGTCTCTGAGACCGTAGGTGTGCACCGCAGCACGCAGCTAGGTTTGTCTTCTAAAGTGGTTCTCTGGCCATGGGATGTAAAATGGATGAGGGTGGCACCGTGAATCCAGTTGAGTGTATCTCATAGGAAGAGATCAAGGGGCTTGGACCAGAGTGGTGGCAACAGATGGAGAAAAGCTATTTCATGAGCCATTTGTAAGAATGGTGACTGGGCAAGGGTCACTGTGACAGGACAGAGTTGGGCTGTCTTCCAGGGTTACTGTGGAGCAACGAGGTGGACAGAGATGCCTTTCACTACAGAAGGAATAAACCCCAGAGAAGGAATGAGCTTAACGGAGAAGATGCGGACAGAAAGCAACCTGACACACCTCAGATGGAGGTGTATGTGCTCAGTGGTGAGTGCTTGCCTAACATGTGAAGGCCCTGGGTTTAATCTCCGTCATCCCAAATAAATTAATTAATTTAAAAAAAATATAGATCTACCTTGCCTGTTACCTTCCGTGGAGATGGGGTCTTTGCAGATGTCATCAAGTTAAGGCCATCCTGTTACAGGGGGCCTACACCACTGGTAATAACTGGTGTCCTTAGAAGAGGAGGAAGATTTAGAGGCACAGAGACACTGGAGAGACAAAGGTCACATGGAGACATGGACAGAGAGCAGAGGGAGGGTCTACAGGCCAGGGATGACAGAAGCCCTTAGCCTGATTCTTCTCTAGGCCTTCTGAGGGGCTGGGGACACTGCCAACATCTTAATTTGGGACTTCTGGCCTACTGAACTGTGGAAAGATGAGCAACTGTTGTCTTAAACTGCACTCTGTGGGTCTCTGAAAGAGCAATTGCAGGACTCTAACAAGTACCAGGACAAAAGTTTGCCTTTGGCTTCAGACAAAACTGGGAAGGAAGACCTGTTATGGTCTAGATGTGACGGGTCCCCAGAAGCTCACAGGTGAGAGAGTGCCAGAGGGTTCAGAGGAGAAATGATTGGGTTATAAGAGCTTTAACCCAATCAGTGAATCGATCCCCTGATAGGGATTGATTAAGTGGAACTGGAGGCAGGTGGTGAGTGGCTGGAGGAGGTGGGAACTGGAGGCACGGCTTGGAGTGTGTATTTTGTATCTGGAGAGTGGAGTCTCTTCTCTGCTTTCTCGTCATCCTGTGAGCTGCTTGCCTCTGTCACACTCTTCTGCTGTCATGTTCTGCCTCACCTTGAGCCCCAAGGAATGGAGCTGGCCTTCTATGGACTAAGACTTCTGAAACCATGAGCCCCCAGATAAACTTTTCCTCCTCTACAATTGTTCTGGTGGGTCTCTCGGTCACAGTGATAAAAAAATCCGACTAAAACAAGAAGAAAGCCAGATATAAGGCACTGGATGAGAAGAGTAACGAGATAGTCAACTGCCTTGCAAAACATACCTGTTGGGAGTACAAACCACTTGAGGTCTCAGATTCAGTTTTTAATTACATGATAAGGACAATAACAGATCTAACCCATTAGGCTGTACATGTGGCTACAGTCTGTAAATAGGTTGTTATAAGTCACTGGGCCCAAGCTGGATTGTACATCAAGCTAGTACTTATGCATTTATGATACAGCCTCACTATTACTGCAGGGCCAGGCCTGTGCACCTTACTGCCCCAAGGAGAAGCTGATTTCGATTGCCACTGCTCTAGTTCCAGGAGATGCTCTCAGCTGTCACAAATAGGGGTAGGTGCCACCAGTCGACAGTGAGCAGAGACCATGGATGCTTTTGAACATCCCCTGGGGCACAGGGCATCTCAAACAGAGCAACATCAGGCCCAATTGGCAGTGGTACCAAGCTGAACCATCTGCCCTGATGGTGCCCGGACAGCTTTCAGTCACAGCTGCAAATACCAAAAAGTTTACCTTCTCGTGGACAGCAGACAGACCGAACTTGCACTCTTTAGAAAAAGTAAAACACATCCTTAAAGCCAAGGGCCACACACCTAGCAATCTCTGAATGCACTCAGCATAAACCACCTGCCAGTCTGAAGGGAGGAGGGGGAGAAATGTCCTCCTGAAGAGCCATGCCTGGCAGCTAGAAGCTTCCTTCCATGCCTGGTAACTGGAAGCCACTGGAAGCCACTGGAAGCCCTGCGGCTAAGCCCTGGGCTGCACCTGGGACTGCACTCAGCAGCGGGTGGATGGACCCTTCCTCAGCTGGCACAGGCAGTGACTCCTTATCTCTAGCTCATGGCCACGTCTCACGTACGGCCCTCCTCAAAGCTGCTGTATCTCCGCTGCTGCCATCTCTGGCATGCAAAGCATTTGCAGTTGCCTCTTGGAAGCTATTGTATAAATACGGCTGTGCATACTGTACATTTTTAACCAGCCTGTTCATCAAGAGTCTATGGTCTGCTTGTCACCTTTCACCACATCTCAGACCATCAGCAAGCAGAGCCTCTGATGCTACTCCCTCAGTGAGAGCACCCCAGAAACGCGATGAGTTCACTGGGAGGCCAGAAGACCCCAGGTAGAGTAAAAGCAAAGGCAGGTTCTCGGCTGCCCTCTCCAGTGGAGCTGAATATCTTGCTCTGAGTACAAGTCCAAACACACCTGAGCAAACGAAGGTGGGGTGGTTTGGGTGGCAATGTTAAACACAACAGCTAACCCACCCGTGTTGGCAGGTGCAGTAGGCCAACAGGGGCAGTGCAGAATTTAGTCCTAATGTCCAGAAGTCTATACAGATTAGAAAATAAGTTGCACAGTGAAGTTTCAAATACCCTCAGGATTTTCTTCGAGCTTCTGAAGTCATCAAAATCAAAATGGCATTACTATTTAAGATTGGCTCCATACTATTTTATTTAAGTCATATTTAAGTCAAGAGATTAATTAAAGGTTTTGATCCATTGAGATGGAACAAATATTTCAACAAATGGAAAATGTTCAAAGGTCAAGAATTCTGGCATTTGAAGAGACATGTATAATCACCCTCGCCTAAAAGCAAAACGTCGTATAGCCAAAGAAACATGCTATCTCATGGGAGAGCCATATAAAATACAAGAATTCAAAAATTACAATTTCTCTCCAATCTTTATTTATGGAATTTACTTAGCTACTATAAGTTTAGACTGCCTCAGCTCATAGAAATAACCTTTCCTTGCAGATATGGAAACACTGTTTTCATGTAATAAAAACTGGCATATTTACACATTTGTCTCAGTCACAGAATGGCTTTTCAAAGTAAACAATATTAAAGTTTTCCTTTGCCTATATAACCAAATAGCTGAGTAATTCATAATATGATCTGATAAAGAAGAAAAGCTTGTAAGATATGGTGGCTCATGCCTGTAATCCCAGAGGTTCAGGAGGCTGAGGCAGGAGGACAACAAGTTCAAAGCCAGCCTCAGCAACTTAGTGAGTCACTAAGCAACTCAGTGAGACCCTGTCTCCAAAAAAAAAAAAAAAAAAAAATAGAGGTAAAGCTCAATCTGTGTTTCAATTTAGTTCAAATTATCAAGCTACAAAGTAAGCACCTGAGAAGCAGCACTGAAATTGATATTTCATGATAAATCTGGACATTTATTTCCTATTCTCATAGGGTTGTTTATGTCACTCTCCACGCTGCCTAGTTTTACCCTGTGAACCAGCCTAGCCTGTCACATGCCACCAGTTCAGAACATCCTTATTTCCTCCATACATGGAAATACACCACTGAGTCACATTTTTGTAAAATCCAAGTCCAGATTCTAGGGAAGATAAAATACTAGTGCAGAATAAGCAGAAAAATACTTCACTGGGCACATTTATAAAAAATGTTCCTAGAGCCAAGGAGGGTGTGGAGTGTGTGCCTGTGCGTGGCGTGGGGGGATAGTCTGTGATGTGACTATAGCAGAGGCTCCAGGGCACTCCTCCTGGCCAGTTCCCAGGGGCCAGACGTGAGCACACCAGCAGAGGCGAGCCACAGCTGACCACCCACTAATGAGCTCTGTGCCTCGTAAAGGGAGTACGGTTTGCACAACCAGGTCATGGGCGAGCCTTGAAATCAGCAGTCATCAGGAACAGCGGACTTCAAGTATGCCACGAGGAGCACTGGTACTGTCCCTTAGCCATGTGATCTGTTTTATAAAGAAGCCCTGTGACTGGAGTTTGAAAGACACTGAATGGGAGCCATGAGAGTGCCCACCCAGGGCTGTGGAGGACCGACTGCCACACAGGGTAAAAGCTCAGGATTGTGGCCTGCACCCCGTGAAAGCCACACTGAGGTCGGCTAGATAGCTCACCCCATTACCAGTGGCCATCTAAGGAGAACTATGTGCAGACACAACCACAACCCAATGTGCAAAAGCCGTGTCTCCCCTCCCCCAGTTTGCAAGGGCGGTCACGCCAGCAGGCCAGTGGGTCCAGCACTCCTGGGCTGGGGGTCTGGTGGCAGTGGCTCACCAAGGCTCACCTCTTCTTCTTGGTGATGATGAGCACGTCGTTGAAGAGGAAGAAGTAGACCTGTTGCCTGGAGGTCCTCCTGGAGAAGAGCACCGTGTCCTCCACGAAGGCCGTCAGCTCCCCCCTCTTCACCAGCCACCGGGACGAGGACACCAAGGGGAAGGGCTGCAGAGACAGCACAGGACCAAGCCCAGTCACGGCCACAGGATCAGCCACAGCCAAACATGAGAAGTGCTTTCACACAACGAGGGCATCAGCCACGCGCCATCTCGGTGCAGCACGGGCACAGTGCAACTGGAGAAGCACGGAGCACATGCTCCAGGAGAGAGGGAGACACCTTGGTCCCCGGTATAGAAACTATCACCCCATAGTCAGTGAGAAAATGTCACTGGATCATAACTGAAAAGGTGAGCTAAAGAAGAGTCAGTTAAGATTGAGAAACCAGGTAATGAAATCTCTCCTTACCAACAGTAGGCATTAATCAATACGTAATAGTGATGTGTACACACGGCTTCCCATGTGGGTGCCCCCGTTCACCTCTCTCTTTAAAAGCCTGGTTGAGTTTATATATCACATTATTTTGTAATAATGTATGTTTCGTATAATGCTATGATTTATTGAATCATTCCTCTTTGATAGACATTGGGACTGTGTCCAATCTTCTGGCTGTTACAAATACTGCAATAACTATTTATTTCATTTTATACACACAAAGTACAGAATGACTTCTCAGAAGTACAGCTGTTGGGTGGTAGTAAGTTGCACTTGTAATTTTGATGGTATTTTCCGAACTGGGTTGGTGACAATCTTTTCTACCAGCAACATGCAAAAGTTCCCCTTTCCTATAACCTCATCAATAACGTGTTCTCAAACCTTTGGATCGTGTATAAAGCTAAAAGCTGGAATTCTTTATCCTAATTTCAAATGGCGATTTTTCTCCTCAGTGAAGTAAAGCATCTTTGCGTTCTAACTTGTAATTTTCTAATATTTTGCTTATCACTTGCATCTTACATAATGGGGACATTATCTCTTTCACTTGTATGTGAGTTATAACTGTTTCTTCCCAGTTTGCTACCTACTTTTCTACCTTTTTATGCTTTTTACTTTTCTCTTCACAGTGAAATTTCAGATAGATGAAATGAGTACCTTTTCTTTTAATATGTCTGGATTTGGAGTGAGCTGGTGGGCCTTTCCCACAGCGCTGAGGCTGTCCTGCTGAACCACATCGCCCTGGGTCCCTTCTTTAATGAGAACTTTCCCGTGACTCCCAAGTGGCCCTGTACAGCTTTCCTACTGCTCAGGAAATCTGCTATGAGGATCTGAGCAAATCTCATCTTGAAAATGAACTTGGTAGAAATAGCTGTTATCCCTGAGGTGTGACAAGGTCCTCAGATGTTGTATTTCTAATCAGTACTCCCTAGTGTTTCCAAGTGGTCTGAGCTAGCCCTTCATCTCCCTTTCTGAGCCAGGTTTCTGCACCCCCATCACTGCCGTCAGGGGGTTAAAACAGAAAAGTACACTCCAACCTACTACTCAGGGCACCTGGACCCTGCTCCTGAATCTCCCACCACTCACCTAGTGACTCTGCTGTCAGTTACTTACTCTCCAGCTTCATTTTTCTCATTGATAAAATTTAAAAGGTGTGACTGTAAAAAAAGAGTGGTCCTAAAACTCTGGGATGTGACAGAGAACCTTCTTTCTGCAGAACACCATGAAATTCTGATCCCTCTAATTCCACTGCATGAGTTAGAAACACTTTTTCTAGGAAAACATCTGGGCAGTCATTGTAAGTTGCTTAATCAGAACCACAATCACGAGCCCTCTCTCCCATTCAGAACCCGACTGGGAGCCAACAAAGAATGGCCCTGACCTAGATTTGCCATTAACTGTCACTTTCCTCTTTGTTCACCCTGCCATCCATTCAAGAGCAGCATCAGACAGGCCATGACAGCAGCACACGTCCAGAAAAAGTTGTGGAAAACAATGAACTTAAAAATAAAAAGTTTCCATTAACAATGTTTATTACAAAGGTCAAAAAAAAAAAGAAAGAAAAGAAAAAAAAAAGCCCTCATTTGATTTAGAACACCCTGGCCCAGCTCATGGGGTACCACTGTGTGCAGGACATTTTGAAAATATTAAACAAATGTGTTTTTTCAACTCTAAAATTCTACTGTTTTAACTACCTCCTTCCCTCAAGTTTGGTGTCCTAGGATAGGAGCAAGGGGTTGGAGGTGCACCTTAGATAACAGAACTCCTGGCCTGCAAGGTGCTTCTGTCTGGAGAGGCAGAACTGCCTCAGCTGAGGCTCTCTTACCAATTGAGGGCCCTTCTTTGAAAAGCAAATTCCTATTCACTTGGCTGCCCTCAACTGTCCCTATTTTGATAAGATTTAAGCAAAAGGAGTAATTAACAGAGGCACAAGGATACCTTAATTTTAAATTCCAGCTGGGAGTTAATGGTGTACATCATCTCGGTCCTCTCCATCTTACGGGCTCCTTCATTGCACAGTCGAACCAGCTGGAACAGAAGCAGGAGGTTAGGAGAGCCAGGCAGAAGCCTCACTTCTATTGCAGGTCCCGCAGGACTGACAGCACCTAGGAAGGCCCAGGACTCACCCCCATGGGTAAAGAACTCTCAGTTTTACACAGTTAAGATGCTCTACTAAGTTAGAAGCAGTGTGGCCAGACGGGAGGAAAAGAAGGTCCTCAGCAAGCACAGTGGTACCCTGTAATCCTACCTACTCAGGAGGCTGAGGCAGGAGGATGGCCAGTTCAAGTCCAGCCAGGTCTACTTGGCAAGAACTTCTCTAAAAACAAAAAAATAAAAAAGGCTGGGAGTGTAGTTCTGTGGTAGAGTGCTCCTGGGTTCAATTCCAAGTACCACCACCAAAAAAAAAAAAAAAAAAAGTCCTGAGAAATTTCAAGCGCACACAGGCTCTGTCTGCCACACCCTGACACTCAGGTGTTCCCCAACACCATGCTCTCCACCCATCCTGCCCTCTCCTGTCCCCTGCTCCCATCTCTATGCTGGGAACCCCACTCAACCTCCTCAGCTGCACCCCTGCCCATTCCCAGACCAGAACAGCAGGAATCAGACCACCAAACTTCAGAGGCGGAATCTAGGCTGTGTGCAGCATGGGATCAAAAATGGGGTGCAGAAAGAGGAGGTCTTGGGGGGGCCTGATGGCCAACGGACCCCAAGGATGGCCATGCTAAGGAAGTCAGTTAAACTGCAGCCCTGAATCCTCCACCACAGGCTTCTGCCAAGTACCTAATGTGTACTTGACTCTGGTCAATATCAAAACAAACTTGATTTCTAATTTTTTATTAACTGGAAAATCTGGAAAAAAAAAGGTCCACAAAAGGTCACTGGCCATGAAGATGAATATGATTGTTAATAATAAAGGTTGGAAATTTTATTTTAATGCTACTGATTTGTTAGATAAAATAATATGTGCACATTACAATAAAATAAAATGCTGATTATAATACAGAACTAAATGAATAGAACCCAAGGAGGGGCCTTCTGCAATAGGAGCCCCACAAACACAGAAATAGATCCCCTTATCAATATATCATTCATTGAAAAAGAGCAGTTAACTAGCACCTCCTGTTTCAGGTGCTAGGGTTATAATACAATCAGAGGACACACCCACTCATACTCATGCACACCAATCACACTGAGGTCAGAAAGGGTGCTCTAGCACTGAGCTACATCCCCAGTCCTTTTGAGACAGGGTCTCACTAAATTGCTTAGTGCCTTGCTAAACTGCTGAGGCTGGCCTTGAACTTGTGATCCTCCTGCCTCAGCCTGAGCCACTGTGATTACAGGTGTGCACCACCAGGCCCAGCCTCACTTTTTAAATGTAAGAAAATGACATTATTAAGTGTGGATCACCATCTTATTCCTCAAACTTCCCAACAGCAAACCCATTAGCAAAAGATGGTGTTGTCCCATGAGGGGGATTCTGAGGAACCCAGGTAGCCCCGAGGACAGGTTAGAAAGGGAGAAGCTCCCCAGGCGTCCTGAGCAATGAAGTCACTGATGGTGTGCAGCAGAGCAGCACTCCTTCAGATACGGGTGCCACGGACATGAAGAGACCTCTCCTCAGGGCACCGTGGCATCACAGTGAGAGGCCTCTTGAGTCCTGGCTCATCATTCCAAAGGCTCAGGAGGCAGAGGCAGGAGGACCACAATTCCAGGCTAGCCTCGGTGACTTAGTGAGACTCTTGTCTCAAATAAAATATAAAAAGGGCTGGGGTGGTACAGCACCCCAGGGTTCAATCTCCAGCCTGCTCCTCCCACCCCAGCTCCCAACTCCCCATCCTTCCCATCCCAAGGATTCCTAAACCCATATCCATCTGGGCCTCTCCTCTGAAGTCCAGGCTTGTTTCTCCAGCCACCTGTGTGTTTCATGGATCCTCAATCGCAACATGTGCAAAGTGGGACTCACAGCACCTGCCTCTGTCCTGTGGGAGGGGGAGTGAACTGCCCAGCCAGAGACCATCTGCCTTGACCTCTGACCCTACCCATGCTCACCACACCCACCTCTAGCCCACCCGCAGGTCTGCTCCCCTCCTCCCTGGCATTCGCCTCCTGCAGAATCAAGGATACCTGAACTCCACACCTGTGTTCTCCCTGGTCCTGTCCCCACTGTCACCTTCACACAATACCCTGTGACTTCCTACACCAGCTCAGGACAAAGTCACTGACTCCCACGCCAGCCCCCTGCCCACCGCCCTCTCCTGGCCTGGATTCCTCAGGCTCCCCATCACTCGCTGGCCTTGGGTCCCTCCACTCTCTGAGCCCTGGCTGGAGGCTGTCCTCATGCTCACCCTCAGCTAGCATCTCTCTGTCACTCGCCACCGTCTCTGTTTACTGACCGATCTCCTCTTTACACTGCACACATCACGAGTGACGCCACCACATTGGTCCTATTCATCGCCATATTTTTGGCGGCTGGCATCGTGCCCAGCCCAGTAGTTGATACTCAATAAATATTTGTTGAAGGAGAGGTCGGATCAGCAGCTATTCAGCATCAGGAGCAGACGAGACGGCTCAGCCGTGACCCAGGACCGTCTGGAGCAGGGAGAACCAATTTCACCTGCGCACAGCAAACATTCCTGTTTTCCAGCTTAAGTGGAGAACGCAGGGCAAGGGGGCGAGCACAGCTGACCCACAGAAACACGAGGCTCGTTCTGGGACCGCGGTGGGGCCTCTGGGGACCACTGCAGGGCCACGGGGGACCACTGGGGCGCAAGGGCCACTGGGGCCGGCGCTCACCTTGCTCACTTCCTTCAGGGCCCTCTTGCAGGCCTCGTACTTGGGAGAGTCCCTCAGGGTTTTCTGGCAGATGGTCTGCAATAAAGAAGAAACAACATGGTAGACTGACTCACCCAGGAAAATACACCACGCTCAGGCACGTCCTCTCACTCACAGAACACGGCATGCTGCACCAACATGATACACAAGGACGACATTAAAACCCAAGTGAAAAAGCTGGGAAACGATCTTTACACCCACGGTCCAGGGAATGGCCACGTAAGAGGACAGACTCCAGCCTGGTTCCAAACCCCAGGTTGGCCCTGTGCTAGTTACACGACCTTGGGCAAGTCACCGGTCAGTACTGGCCTCAGTTTCTTCATCTGTCAAACTGGAATAATGTCAGTATTACATAATAGGTTGCTGCAAGGGTTAAACAATAATTCACGTAAAGTTCCCATTTAAGCACCTGGCATATAGCACAAGTTAGTTCTAAGGTAAAACTGAGCTTGAAGACGGTCAACGAAAGGTAAACTGAATTACAAATTGGCCGTGCCTAATCTGAAAATCTGAAATCCTGAATGCTCCAACATCCACAAAAGTTTGAGTATCAGTAGGACGCCAGAACGGAAAATTCCACACCATGAAACTTTGTTCCATGCATGAAATTTTAAAAAATATTGAATAAAATTATCTTCAGTCTTTGTGCAGAAGGTGTGCATAAAGCATAAATAGATGTCCTGTTTATCTGTGGGCCCTTCCCCAAGATAACCTCAGGGCACATATGCAACTGTTCCAAAATCCAAAAAAAAAAAAAAAAAAAATCCAGTATCTGAAACATCTCATCCCAAGAATTCTGAATAGGAGATATTCACTCTGTACTTATAACTTTTGAAATGATACAAAAGCCCAGGGAACCATGTTAATTGTTGAAAATGTTCCTTTTGGTTAACAAATTTAATTAAACTTCCAAATGAAAAATTTTAAAAATTAAAAAGATGATATTTTAAGTACATCTAGATTCTGCCCAGATGGCCTGATTCCTGCACATGGCAGAAAGAAGAGGTCTGCAGCATCAGGCAGGGGTGGAAAGTGTGGTAACCCACAAGCCATCGGGACCTGAAATGTGAGTACCAAAAAGTCAGGCTTCAGACTGTTCCACATGAGAAGCACAGAACATACCACAGTGGGTTTACGTGAGAGTTCTCCTATTATTTTATCATGACCCACCCACCGTAAGAAATAAATTTATATTGCAACCAGCACACATGTGCACATAAATAAACGAGACTGTTCAATGAAATAACATTTAACCACATCATGAGCCATATGCACATCATGCTCCTCATATTCCACTCTACTTCATTTTTCAAAAACTGTGATTTGAAAATTAATTTTATGACCCATCAATAGCTACAAAAGCAACATGAAACATCCTGGTTGTGTCCTTGCGGGCAGGCACCCCATGATGGAGCCCAGGCATACAAATTTATATAAAAATCTGTACAGATATGAATTTTCTAGGAATGAAAACTATAGATTTACTCAGAATCCCAAAGGGGTCTGTGACCCAAAAAAGCTCAGACCTTAAACAGCCAGCACTGGACAAAAATGGTTCCTTTGATTCTGGAGTCCCATTCTGTTCAAGCAATAGTCTCAAACTTTCCTTTTGATAACCCAGTTATATTCTGTCCTTAAACATGACAGATACCCATCTGAGAACAAGCAACATGGTTTTCACAACTTCAAGTTTTGCAGTTCAATCACTGCTACATAACAATCCCTGGGTAATCCCTTAGAATAAGACGCTGCCTGGCCCACTGGCAGGGCGAGACCTGTGTGGAGCTGGCTGTCCTCCACTGCCCACCCTGCCCCTGCTAGCTGCTGCAGTTTGGCACAGCTGGCATGCAGGCCTCTGCCCTGGGCCAGCTGCTCTCCAGCTGCAGGGTGTGCCAGGCAGCCTCTGCTCACTGCCCAGCATGGCCAGCATGCCCAGCTCTGCTCCCAGAGGGACTGTGCCTGACATACTCAGGATGCTAAGCTTCCAAAACCAGTATGCCCTGCCTAGCAAGCCCAGGTTTGTGCCCTGTAATGCCTCCCATGGGAAAAAGAAGCCCTAGAGCATCCTGGAACACCCAAATGGGAGGGGTCTTAATGACCAGGCTGAGCAAACTGAGGCTCACACAGAGTGGTGAGTTGCCCAGGGTCCTACCTTCAGCTCAGCCAGAACAGAAACCAGGGCTCTGTCCTTGAGAAAGCAATACACTTCTCAATTCAACAATGTCAGGTGGGTGGGAAACGTGATCAAGCTCCACCAGAGGGGTGGCACAGGCATAAACTGAAGATAAATTCCAGAGATATCCAACACAGGAAGATTTTCCAACAAAGAGCACTTTCTCGTGGGATTAGGGTTTTACAGAAGGAATATGCCTCAGTTTAAGTGGAATAAGGCTAATTTGCTTCATCGGGTTTACAGTGGCCCGGCTACCCAGGGGACAGGCCACAGATCAGGTCTTACATCCATCAGCAGAGGAAGGCGGGTCACCCTCTGCATGGGGAGAATGAGAAAAGAGATCATGGGCAGGTTCCTACAGTCTTCATGGGACTCGATCCGTGACAGCACTTCCTTGAAGGCGGGGTTGGTGGCTCTGAAGGGAAACAAAGCAAAGAGAAACTTCAAAACATTTCCTTATCCAGCTAAGCAGCAAGAGAAACTGTACCAGGGAACACCGAGGGCGCTCACCCCTACTCAACAATTTTGAAACACATGAAAACAACATCAACCCAGGAAACAGAAATGGCCCTTCCGCTTCTCATGTTTCAAGGCTGAAGATCAGATGTGGTGTCATGTGACAATGTTAGCAAAACTATTAATACTGTTACTAGAACTGGGACATAAACAGAGGAAGAGGACTGGGTGGTGTGACGATGAACGTGTCAGGTATAAATTAGTATTCAGACTAGCTGCCCCTCTGGACCCCTGGAGCCACTCCACCATCACTGAAACGTGCTGCAGCCCCTGCCCTGGCCCTGGACCACCACCTAGGAAAGACATTGTTGGGGCTAGAATTGGCACCAAGAGGCTTCTGGCCCTTTGTTAAGGTCCTCTTTCTAATACTGAAAGCCAGCACACCTCTCCTCCTCTGCTGATGAAGAACAAGATGGCCACGGTGTTTTTATAGCTGCTCCCAAGGACACCACCGAGCAGACCCAAGCACTTGACTTTTACAGGCCAGACAGGAGCCCAGGACAAGAATGGGGGTTAGAGGTATCTGATTCCACCCTAGGTGACGTAAGGCCTGGAAAGAACCAAAGTGAGACCTCCCAGGTCTGCTGACCAGCCCATGTGCCTGTACCACCTCCCCTTCCCCTTGAGACCCCCGTGGAGGTCTGCGGCCTCCAGTGCACCTGCTTTTCCCAGGGGAGGGGCAGGGGGTGCCAGGGAGCACAACTGGACTCCCATGCCTTGAAAAAAGCAAGAAAAAGAACCAGGAAGCAGGATGGGGCAATAACTAAAAGTAAATAAATAAAAACACTGCCAGGAGCGGTGACACACACCTGTAATCCCAGCGGCTCAGGGGACTGAGGCAGAGAGATCCCAAGTTCAAAGCCAGCCTCAGCAACTTAGCCAGGCCCTGTCTCAAATTGGAAAAATAAAAAGGGCTGGGGATGTGGCTCAGTGGTTTAGAGCCCCTGGGTTTAATCCTCAGTACCAAAAATTAAAAAAAAAAATAATAATAAGCTTGAAAATTAGCTGCTTTGGATCAAGGCTACAAAAAGTAAAAACATAGAATGACAAATAACAGAAATGTTTTATTTTCATTTTCTCAAATTGAGAAGTTTTACATTTTCTTTCCCTGATAGCTTTGAGAAAATTCAGGATGCTAAAAGCAAACTTCATATTGGTGGCACACTGGGATCACTCAGGACTCAGTCCCTCCTCCTGCTCCAAGGGTTCGCACTGAATGGTCTGAGATGGACTTGGCACTGTCTACTTGGTTTCAAAGATTCCCAGCATTTCTAGTGTCCCTAAGAGTCACTGCTTATAACCTCGATGCACATCAACTACACAAAGCCCTGAAAACACAGCTAACAATGACCTCCAAGAGAATGTCCCCATTCTCTTGCAGTCAGGAGACTTAGACAGGATCTTTATTTTGGAGTCAATTAACTTGTAGCAGGAACTATTCACATTTTTTTAAATCCTGCAAAACCAAATGCAAACTGAAGTTAGCTCTGGTTCAGGGCTTTGCTTTCCAACATGAACTTGCATTCTCCAGCAGTTCCACGGCAACCAGAGGAGCAGGCATTGGGGAAGTAAAGGATGTGACTTTGCCCCCTAGGGCAACTTCCATCACTTCTGGAGACATTTTTGGAATCTGCTGGACAGAGGGCAGGGATGCTGTTACACATCCTACAGTGCATAGGATAGCCCCGGGAAAAGGACTTACAGCCCCAAATGTCCATCATGCAAACCCTTCTTTATACCGGAGACCTCATCTGCAGTTGGCAGCATTGCAGCCTGCACACTCGAGCCTCTCAGCAAGGTGAGGGGAGAGGGCATGATCAGTCCTGGTAGCCAATGTGGGGCTCTGACTACTGTTCCATGCAGCCACCAGGGCCATCACCAGCCCCACCCTCCAGAGAGACCTCAGCACCCACCCCACAGAGCTGGCTAGAGCTCCCTCATGGTCACCACCACTGCAGCAAGCAAGATGCAACCCTCAGAGGCCCCAAGCTGGGTGAGAGCAAAATGCATCTGCCTTCTAATGCCAAAAGCTGCTCATGATCAAGAGGAACCCACGATGCTGCTGAAGCTCCAGGGTGGCTTGTCCCACACCAAAGCTCAGGCAGCTCAGAAAGAAAACG